>NC_086155.1:111680869-112907952 GCF_035149785.1 Candoia aspera | reverse complement strand
ATATTGCCAAGGAAGAGGAAGCACTCTTCTTCCCTTTGCAGATTGTTTTCCACTGAGACAAGAATTAATATAATCCACAATATTCATTGTACAGTACCTGCATTCATATCAATCAGTTGTTCTCTCTTCTTTTGTTTCTCTTGACGCTCCTTCTCTGCTTTTTCTTTTGCTAATTTAGCTCTGCGCATCTTCTCCTCCATCTCACGCCTTTTCTGGTTCTCCTTCACAGCTTGCTGAAAATAAGGCACAGTTAGGTGATAAGATAAACAAGTAGAAAGTCGTAACAATGAAATGCGTATCACATTTTTCATTCAGCAGAATAAAAGAATGCAACGCTGGCTATCATGTAAAAGAAGGTAAGTAAAGAGTGATGGATTTATGAATAACAGGTTTATTTACTGCTTTTATCCATAAAAATTAATGGAATCAAAAATATACAGGTAATGTATCCCTGAACACCAGATACTGGAGGACACACAAGAGCATATTACTCACATTTCAGATAAAAATAGGAACATTACTTTCACTACAAATATCACTGTTTAAATACAACCTTACCCCAGTAAGCCCTCACCTATATACTATACATCTCCTCTGGCTTATATTATTTTAGTAAACTAATAAACACAACTTAAAAAAAAAACCTTTTGAGTGTTTGGATTTATAATGGATGTCGACATACAAAACAGCTACAACTTGAACACATTTAGCAATATTTCTTATCTGAATAAGTATTGACCTATTTTTTGAGATTTTGTCTCTAGGTAGTTTTCTGCAATCCAGCAAACACACTTCACCACAATTCTGATCAATCTCAAACAGCTTATCCATAATGGGCAACACTGACAATTATAATCCTATGAGTCCTTGGAAATATGGTGATATAAAAATATAGGAATGAAGTAAAGCAAGCAAATAAATAAATCAAGTGTGGAAGGTCAGGTGAAAGACCAAAAATCCACAAACATATAAAAACATAACATAATGCACAATAGTAGCAAAATATGCAGCATATGCAACAGAAAATAGCCACCTCCTTCTTGTGTCATGCAATTTGAGATTGTTTCAAAGTATTTTGCTTGTTGCTTTGCCTGATATCAAAAACACAGCCCATATAAACAGAGGCTCATATTGTAGTTAAAAGATAGATGGATGCTCACCACAAACATATTTTTGAAATTGCGCAGATTTGTAAAGAACTCCTCAATGGATATCTTATTGGTGTCAAACAGGAAATATTGTCCTAATTCCTTATAAAGGTTTTCCATATTTGCATGCATCATTCGTAGCTTCTCATACTGTTCTTGGGCTTCTTTAACAAAGCTGTAAGACTTGAGTTAAAGACTTCCAACAGTTGCAAATATACTTTCTGAGTGTAAGTTATTTTAAAGTTGCTAAGAGTTTGGCATTTTGTACTTTTAGTATGTTTCAGATTCCTTTTTTTAACAATAATTTTATTAGGGCTTATAAATACAAAGATAGAAGACTAAGACAAACTAAGAAAATATAAAGAATAAAGAAAAGAAAAAGAGAAGTGCGAAGAGATAGAAAAAAGAAAAGAAAAAGAGGACATATAAAAGATGACCCCCCCTTCCTCCAGACAAATATAAACAATTTCAGTGACTTAGCACCTTCTCTAGTAGGAAAAAAGGGGAAAAAAATCTTTTCTTCCCATATCTTATCTCTTCTCAATAATCAAAGTATAAAAATCATCATACAGTCCTAGTTAGCAAAAGTCTGTTAAGAGCTACCAGAAATAACATATGTATTTTAACCTTAATTTTAAAAAATCCATTTTGTAATCCACTTGTCACTTCCTCTAATAAGTAAAGCAAAAGAAATCTCTCCACACTTATAAACAGATCCTTAAAACCTCATCATACAGTCCTGGTCAAAAAAAATCTCACTAATAACTACCAGAAACCACAACATATATATTTTAACCCTGATCAAATAGATTCACTTTGTAGAGCTTCTGTTTACTTTTTAAAAGCTTGATCTTTAATCCTGTCAAATAATGTCCCACAAGTTCATTTCTTATCATGTCTTTGTCTCCTTTCAGGAACAGCTTCAATAATTTCTGTCTGTCTCCTCCCAGAAACAGCTTCGTTGGTTTAACACACTCCTTTTGTAAATCCAAGGTAGGAAGTCTTCGCAAGTCACTCTGATTTATTATTTGTATGTTCCCTTTAATTGTTAAGACATCTGCTGGTTTCATTTGTCTATCAATTTTAGCATCTTTTTCCATATCACTCTTATACTCTGACATTTTTAAATCCGTTTTCATATCCACAGCATCTTTTTCCATATCACTTTTGTGATCCAGCATTTTTTTAAAATCCAAATCCGCATTCAAATCAGCCACAGTCACTGTTTTATCTAATAAAATCTGTTGCTCTTCTATATTCTCTGTTATAGTATAAGACAGTTTGTAAGTAATTCCTGAATATATTGTTCCCAACAGCCTTAATTTCTTCTATAGTCAAGTAGTATGCTCCATTGTAAATCTCTTTTAATTATAATCTTTTGTTCTCTCTGGTTCCCTCTAGTTAACCTTTAAGTGTCCTCTTATCATCTATTTATTTTCCAGTCAACAAAACTTTCCCATGAGAGGAGTTTTTACAATTAATTTCAAAATCTTCATATATTCTTTTAAAATTTTTTAAACACCCACAGGAAATATTTTTTCAAGTACATCAACCCCTTAACTTTCCAGAATCCACATTCTAGTCTTTTTGCTGTTTTCCAAAAAATAAATCTTTTTGTTTTAATCCTTATGCTTACATGAAGCTTCTTTCATCCAGGTTAGAGATTCTCCCAGCATGTAATAAAACTTGTCCTTCGGAAGGTTCTTAACTTCTAAGAAATCAATAAAAAGCAGCTTCCTAAAGTAATTAAAAGAGGAAGCAGGCAAACCCAGTGTCTCCTTAAAAGGCACCGAACTGCAGCTTAAGCAAGATGATTTTTCTCTCAGCTCCCAGAACTCTCAAACCCACTGGAGATCACTATTTAATGATATCTTCACAGAGAGATTCTGTTTTGGAGCAAACGAGGGTGATCCTTGTTCTCTCCTTGATCCGGACAGAAATCCCGAGGAGCCGATCCCTACTCTGGCTCCTCTTTTCGCTGCAGCCACCGGCTCCACAAAAGTGGAGCCGTGTTCAGTCTGCCATCACTATCCCCGGAAGTCCACCAGTATGTTTCAGATTCCTATCCCACCTTTCTATACAAAAGGCAGCTTGATAAAATAACTCCATATGATTACATTAGAACTGTGTTTAATTCCTCTACGTTAACAAAGCTCTTTTTTTGCAAAGTAAATTCTGATTAGGTCATTGTGATTCCCATCATTTTCATACTCCACTAGCTTCTAGCCATTGGAAAGGCCATGGACTGACTGCAAATAATGTACTTCCATGACTGCAACTCTTTTCATAGGGCACAAAGACTCAGTTTACTCATACAGCATGATTTTTAAAATTAATTTTAAATATACTGTGAGTTATTAATTCATAATTTATGTATTTTAAAGAATATAAGCATATTGATGGCCTTAGGGAACTTGCTCTTTCTGACAGCTGATCTTTGCAACCACCCATCTGCTGAAGCAGTCTGCTCAGCGTTTTCCTCATTCTGAAACCCCAGTGAGAAATAGATTTTGTCCCTCAGTATCATAAATAATACATTTTCTTTCATAGGTTATTCTCAACATTTCTCAGTGCACATTTTTTGAAGGATATGGTCATTTTCTCCACAAATCTGTCCTTCTCTTCTGAACTACTGGGGAAATTGTTAACATCACGCTGTAGATCTGAGATCTGTTTATTCATCTGGTCCAGATTTTTCCGCAAAATTTCAGCAGAAACTTGGGGAGGGAAAAAAGACAACACAGTAGAATAGCAGAAACAATGTCAGCTAAACAAGTAGTTTTAACTTACTGTAGTCATGTTCTCTAGGAGGCCAGGCAAGTATTCCAATATTCTAGGACTACCATCTTCGATTAAATGAGTCTGATTAACATTACTTCATAGGAAAGTTTCTACTATACTCAGGTTGAACAGGAAAGAAGACTCAGGAATGCTAAAATAGTGAGTAAAAATTAGGGGTTTGCTCCATCTTGGTATAAACCCTGAATCTGATGTAAAATGGGGAAATATAAAGAGTCTCTAAACTTATTTGAAGTGTGCATTTCTAACTTGCCTTATTTCCAATTCAAATTTTCCTTAGAACTCCACCTATGATATATAGACTGGAACTCCAGCATGCAATGGAAAGGGCAGGATGTTGTGCTGCAGTAAAAGTGTCTTTTCGCACTCGCTCAAGTAACTGCTTGGTGAGGAAGGAGAAGTATTGAATTCATGGATTTGAAGGGCAAATTTCAAAGTCACTGGGAATCAGGCAGCATACAAATTTAATAAGAAATAAAAATAAATGATGGGGTGACAAGAGTGCAGGAAGTGAAAAGTTCTTTTTGAAATGACAAGAGATCCCAGCTACACTATTTGTATGCATTGCAAAAATCACAAGCCGGGAAAGCAGGCAACACACAGTATCAGCAATCCGCTGATTCACTGAAGAGGCATAATCAGTCTGCTTTTTTGCAGCAAAGATGAGAAAGCCTGGCAGCAAAGGCAAGAGTCAGGTTGCAGCACAAAAAAGACAGTGCACGTGATCCCTTCTTTTCAGCCCATTCTCTAGCAAACTATGCAGGCTCCCGTGTATAACCAGAGGTGGGACAAATATGAATTCACAAGATTGTGTTTTTCAGAACCAACGTGCATCGTCCTCATTGATTAGCTGGGACATGTGAAGAACTGCCTTTTAAAGTGATGGATTCTTTTTTATTAACTGCATATTAAAAAAAAATGTCCCCTTAGTATATATGCTCAAAAATGGCAAAAAATTATCAATGTTGGCTTCACGTGTGACTCTTGGCTTAAGGGCAGTGTCTGTGGGTGAGACAGTGCAATTAAATGATGGACTATATGAGCAAAGGAGGAGGCCTGGAATTAGAGGTAGAAGCATATAAGGAAGTTATGTAATTCTACATACACTGGATTCTTTCAGTGATAAGCACTGATCATTTCCAAAGCTAACATAATAATGCTATTTAACATTTGGATATTGCTTTCAGAGCATTCAAGACACTAAAAAACATACCTGTAATCCTAATAACAAGCCTGTATATATTGCAAACAGATAAAAAAGAAAAAGGGAGATAAAAGCTGATTTGGCTAAGAACATCTAAGTTCATGAGAAGACAAACATTGTCATCTGTATTACAGCCCTATATTATATGCCATTCTCAGCATAATACAACATGACTGAGATTTAGGAACAAGCTTATTTCATTGAGCTGATCATAAGCACTTACTAGGTAGTCAGACAAACATCTGGACCAGGTGGCATTATTGCAGGAAAAATGCACAGCTATAAGTAAACAGATCAAAACAGAAATTCCCTTCTTTATATTACAATTGTAAATTACTGAACATAACAAACATCTGCAGCCAGCATTTTAATATTTTCTTCTCCATACTTCCTGCTATGACAGACACTAAATCCAAACATAGATCTAACATTTCTTTCAGGAAAGACAACAAAGATGGAGCCAAGAAGATGCAATATCCTGCAAACCTGCAGAGAAGGTTTTACTCCTGTTCATCCCATATTAGCCATAGTAAGAAAGCAGAAGCCCAGATTCTCTGTTTTCATCGACAACAAACCATGACCCAGGCTGACTTACACTGCAAATATTTCCCTAAAAATAATTCCCAAATCATCTATTTAATGAGTGTCATTTGCTTCCCCCACACCCCGAAAAGGAAAGAAACTGAAGCTGGGCTGGGCTGCACTTGTCCTTGTGATGAAGGAGTGGTGACTAAGAATCTTCACAGTATTATGGCACACATTTTTTTCTTTGCCTTTTACGAGTTTTTTTGTACTGGCATAGCTGCAATGAACTGAACATCCAACTGCCAATTGTGGAGCTCTGTTGAATCTGGCTGAGGCAATCAGCAATATTATTTTAAGAGCAACAAAGTATATAGCAAAGAGATGTCTCTATCAACACACCAGTCTCAGAAATCTTGGATTTGTAAGATGCTAGAGGCTCATGTCCCTTAAGAGGAGAGCCACTATATTGCATTGACACACCAACTTCATTCTTCATAACTTTCAAAGATCCTCAATTTGATTTGGCAGTTTTCCCAAAAGTTTCTGAGACACTGAGGAAGAAACAAGATTGGTGGCAGCTGAAAATAAATGTTTTGATTCCCGTTAAGAACACCTGACACAGTCCTCATCCTGAAAAAAATTAAACTTGAAGCCTCCTTTTCTGAATTGCAAGGTTGTGGTAACAAAAGTGCTAAGCACTCACTCACAACACCTAACTTACTTAGTAAAATCCTGATAATAGGTGCAAGTCTTCTAAATATCCCCCTCCCTCAAGCACAAGAGACACTGAAAAGTGTCTGTTAAAGAGTATAGGAGTAAACTGATACTCCTATAATTCATACACTTTCAAAAAGATACTTCATAATGCAAATGCAGAGGTGCTACTTTAGCCAGGTAAAATGGGACAAAGACATTCCAAAAGAAGATAAGACAATGAATAATAATACAATCAAATAAAACAATGATAAAAGGAAACAAAATACACATAAAGAAGATAACTCAGGATAACCATAACCAAAATAAAAATACTACTATGCTGAAATGTTCAGCAAAAACATTTCACATGCAAAACATTTCACAGCAAAAATACATACACATGCCCAACACTACCTTGACAAGCTTTCTCCACATGGATGAGTTCATCAGGAAAATTCAGGATATCAGGATATTGCAATTCACATGTTTCTGCCAAGAAGTGAAGCAAGGTCAACTTCTGATCAGCTGACTTTGTGTCACGAAGCTAGAAGATATGAAGAAAGACGGCCACTGTAACCACTACACAAGATGATGATTACTATTTTTTATTCCTCCCCAGCCTTTCCTCATACTTACCTTGCAAAGGAAACTAATGTTAAATCCAAAGGCACCAGCATTCATGGAGCCAGAATTCATATAGTTGCCCACAAGGAGGATAATGGAGAGAAGACTGCCGAAGTTCTCACTATTGCGAAGCTCCTCACAGGCTGCTGTAACAGCAACAATCTCTGGCTTTATGTTTTCCACCTGTTCATTAAACTGAAGCTTGAAGAGGATAGCATTGAGTCGGGATGGCAGACGGGAAACTGAACTAATCTGCAAAGAAAAAGGGACAGAGTATCACTGTCACACAGAGGAACAGGAATGAGGATGACAGCTAAGGAAGGAACAAAGGTGATCTGAACAAGAGAACAAAACCACAGAAATACCATTTACCAAAGATGAATTCATACTGCTCAAGCATATAGTAATGTACATATTGGAAACAACATGAAAAACTTTATGAGATATGTATATTGTGATTCCCACGAAATATTACATAGCTTTAAGGAATTTGCAAAACCTGGAGCTGCAAAAATTCAGACAACTGCTAGACAGCAGAAAAACCTAGAGAAAACTCTAAGTCTATGTTGTCATCTAGTCATTGTCTAGATTTTGCCACCCAGATCTAACAGCCCTGGTAAAACCTATATATAGAAACCTATACATAGCTTTTCCCAGTCATAATTACAAGAGAAAGGAGTAGGTAAGAATGGGAAGCATCAATTTGTTGTTATACTTGGAAAGATAGTATGGAAGATAGATGAAAATACTCTGCTGTTTCCTCTCCCAAATCCATGGCAACTAAAAGTCTTAAGAATCTAATTTGCAGTACCTACTCAATGAATTTGAGATAGATAGATATAAATATGTTTAGTATTATTCAGAATAGGAAGAAAAAAACAAATAGCATATGGATGACTAGGAAGGCCTTGACTGATTTTAGAGGAACTCTTAGTAGATGTAAACAAAAATTATTTAACAGACATAGGGGACATGCTGTGGGACAACTCCCATGATTGGAATATAAGAATGAGTGGAGACGACAATGGCTGCAAAGAATGAAAGCCTGGAAGTAGACCGGTCCTTTGAATCTCTCCGGAGAAGGGGAGATTGGGAGATCACCCTTGGGTGCTCTGAATGGCAGCTCCTCATGAGGAGACCATAAAAGAGTGGTCTCCTGTGGGTCTGAGCACCTGAAGTGAGAGAGAGACATCTTTGCTCTCAGCAGCGGCGGAGCCTTTCTTAAGGACACGAAGCCAGCTGAACTCACTTTCTGATCACATTCAGAAATGTTCAATTTAACCACTTCATTGATATTAGATACCTTCAAAACAGCGAGCTTAATTTGACACTTTCCTTTTTCCTTTCTCCTTTTCCTCTAGACTTTTGTGTTTTAGCTTTTTATATCAGATTTTAATGTATTTCTGTGTTTTAGCTTTTTATATTAGATTTTAATGTACCTTCTATGTTTTTAACTGACTGTACCCCACCCTCCTTATGCTGGTCTTTGACCGTAATAAAGATTTGTTTGTTTGACACCTGGTGAATTTTACCTTCTTCGGATTTAAGAAATTTTAAACAGAGACTTAAGAATTTAAAATCATATATATAATTGACAAAAAGCAAAAAAGCAAAAAAACAAAACAAAAGGATTTTGATTTAAGGAAGTTATTAGGAGACCAGAGAGATTTGGAATATTGGTTATTTCTGCTGTAAGAGTTGAAAAACAAGTATATAATTAAATAATATACTCATGGGAAACTACTGAAACAGAACTGAACCCTTTTTAGGAACTGGGGCTCGATGAAGGTTGCAAATGGACACTACAGGGAACTAAAGGACCAGGCAGAAAAGAGTTAAAATGGCTAAGCTGGCTATAATATTTTCTTATCTTAAAAGAGTTTTTTGAAACATGGACTGAAATATTAACAACTAATATCTCAGAAAAGATACAGTTTCAGTGGATAAACTTTTAGAAGATGAGAAAAACTTTGAAAACCTTTTACCTGACATAGACTTTATAGAGTATGAAGGCATGGAAGACAACAAAATTGAGATTACCAAAATGGAAATACAAAAGACAAATCAAGAAAAGCATCTGGACATGGAACAGCTGCAACAAGAAATCCTGGACGATGCCTCTTCATGGGATTTACAAAGTAGGCTGGTAAAAACCTTGAGGACTCCTTTTAAATGCCAAAGAGTGATGAAAGATCAAAGCCTGTGATGCTATAAGGATGATTTAAAGGTCAGGATTGTGCAGAGCAAAAAGAAGGAATATAAAGTTAGACTATTTGAACAGGAATAAACTGTTTGTTTATCATTTCTGGTAATTCCTAATGGACTTTTTGCTGAAGTCCATTAGGTGCTGAAAAGGTGATGATTTCTGGATTGCGTATAGTTAGGCTGTGGGGAGAAGAGTTTTTTTATTTGTAACTTAAAAGAGGGTGAAAAGTTAGTATATTAGCTTATGCTCAGTGTGATGAAGGTTGGAAGCCACTTCTTTATTATTGTCCTTGTTGCCTTTTTCTTTTCTTTTCTACTTTTTTCTTTCTTTTCTTTTCCTTTTTTCTGCACCTTCTGAACTTTTATTTTTCTTTTTTTCTTCTAGTTTAGTTTCTGTTAGTTAATACTATAATACTAATATAAAATTATTAACAAAAAAAGGAATATAAAAACTGATCAATATACACAAGCAATATAAAAGGAAGAGAAGTTGTACTGTAATGTTACAAGGCTCAGAATCTTAAATAAATACACTTGGCAAGACTGTTGAGAAAATCAGGGTTAACATAAGTGGAGGCATAAATAAAAGATACACTATTATTGGCATCTAACACTGCCTATCCAAAAAGATGTTGATGATGCTTCCAGAAGCAAACTGTTTATCTTTTACAGAGATATGTAGTAACAATGATAGGGGGCTTTAATTTCCCTGACAACTGTTTGGAAGACAATTGTGCCACATCTGGCCCTTCCAGGAAATTCCTTACTTGTCTTGCTGATAACTTGCTCCTTTAAAGAGTGAGGGAACACACAAGAGGATCAGCTATCCTTAAATTAATACTAACCAAAAGAGATGACTTAGTTAAGAAGATGGAAGTAGCATGAACACTGGCTGGAAGTGACCATATCATACTGGAGTTTCTGATTTGAAAGGAAATTAAAGCCAAGTATCAAAAAAGTAGATTTTAACAACCTAAGATAAATTATAAGTAGGATTTAACAGCTGGAGAAAAGGAGCACAAGCGGTGGGAATTCCTAAAAATACAATGAAAGCACAATGGCAAACAATCTAGAGGAGGAGGAAAAGGAGGAGGCAGAGTACACTAATATGTTAGCACAAAAAACTTCAGTGAAAACCTGAAAATCAAAAATGACATGAGCAAAGGATAGAAAACAAGACAGGTTACCAAAGAAGTAAATATAGGTAGTTTGGAATTGTAGAGATGCAGTCAGAAAAAATAAAACTCAGTATGACTTGAGTTTGGCAAAAAATGCAAAGAACAACAAAAATGCTTCCTCATATATGTTCAAAATAATCAGAAAATAATTTGTATATCAGCTCTCAATGGATGGCAAAATACTAACAGGAAACAAAGAAATTTTGCTTTGCTTCTCTCCAGCAAGAGGATGTATGTTCCTCAAGGCAGAATGAAGGGGCAAGATTGAAGCTTGACAGATAGAAAAAAAAGTGAGGGAATAATTATTCACTTTTAATGTTTAAAACTAGGGCACTAAAAGAATTTGTTTATGGACCAGCTTAATCTTTATATATTATTTGAGAAATCCAGGATAACTGGTGAAGTGCCAGATGACAAGATAAAGGCAAATATTACACCTATCTATATAAAGAGGTAAAAAGAGAATCTAGAGAACTCCACACCAGTCAGTCTGGCATCAATAGCTGGGAGGTTTTGTAAAGCAGATCATAAAGTGATCTGTAAGCAGCTTGAAAACAATATTGTGATCACCAGAAGTCAGCATGGATTTATCAAGAACAAGGCTTACTAGACTAACCTTATCTCATATTTGATGGGCTGGATGTCATGACAAATAAGCAGAAACATAGCTGACTTGAAAACTGTACTCAAAGAATGCTCATCAATGGTTCTTCCTCAAGCTGGAGTACGTATCGAATGGGACACCACAATATTCAGTCCTGGGCTCTGTACTCTTCACCTTTTTTATTGTAACAATTTGCACTTGACACAAAATTGGATGGGATAGCTAACACCCTAAAAGATAGAAATAATACTGAAAGTAAGTAAGATAAAGGAATGCAACTTTAGAGAGAGAAATGCAAAATTAAACATGAAGGAAAAAATCAAATGCACAAGCACTGTATGCATGATAGGTGGCTTGGAATTTGGTTTGTTACTTGTGAAAAAGTTCTTTGATTATACACTGAATTATGCAGCTGTATGATATAGTTCCAAAAAACAGAAATGCAATTTTTGGCTGCATCAGTAGAAACTTAGTTTCTAAATCATTCCACTTTATTCTGCAGTGGTCTGACCCCACCTTGATTACCATGTTTAGTTCTAGGCACTACACTTTAAGAAGCATTCGGTCAAATTGGAACTGGTTCAGACAAGAGCAGTGAGGATGATCTGGAACCAAAAACTAAGTCCTATGAAGAGAGACTAAAAGAAATGAAGTTGTATAACCAGAGATACGATACTCTTAATATACCTGAAAGAATATCACATAGAAAAAAATGTTAAGACAGAACAATGGATTTAACTGACAGAAGATTCCAAGTGAATGTTTAAAAAAGCTTCATAAAACTAAGAGCAAGTTTATAGTAGAATGAACCCAGGGATATGATGTCACCTGTGTCTGATGTAGTCAAGCAAAGGTTGTGGGGGCTTTCATTTGGATTTCTGATCTAAATGGTTCCATTCAATGCTATGATCCTATTACAATTTTTGTGGTATTTAGCCCTAGACACTGAACTATAGAAGGCAATATTTAATTAGAAGATGTTACATAACTAAATCGAACCTGATTCTGGATTCAGTTTCCCTTAAAACATACAGGTTATCTGTTTTCATCCTCATATTGGAGGGATGCACTGCATGTAACGTTTTAATTATTATCAAAAAAGTCCTATATTACTGAGCCTTTTGTGTTTTCCCTAGTACTTTCAATTAACCAGTTCCAATCAACTCTAACTCCACTTCAAAAGAAGAGGTGCTTCCTGACAAAGTCTCCCCTTGAACAGCAGCATTCTCCTCCCCTCATAGTCTAAGACTTCGGAGGTCTGAAGGGCAAAAAACAAAAGTATTTCTGAAGCCTTCATCTTTTTTGTTGGGGAAGATGGAATCCAATACCAGAAATTTAGAGGCAAGGTCTGTTTTTTTGTTGTTTATTCGTTTAGTCGCTTCCGACTCTTCGTGACTTCATGGACCAGCCCACGCCAGAGCTTCCTGTCGGTCGTCGACACCCCCAGCTCCCCCAGGGACAAGTCCGTCACCTCTAGAATATCATCCATCCCTCTTGCCTTTGGTCGGCCCCTCTTCCTTTTGCCTTCCACTCTCCCTAGCATCAGCATCTTCTCCAGGGTGTCCTGTCTTCTCATTATGTGGCCAAAGTATTTCAGTTTTGCCTTTAATATCATTCCCTCAAGTGAGCAGTCTGGCTTTATTTCCTGGAGGATGGACTGGTTTGATCTTCTTGCAGTCCAAGGCACTCTCAGAATTTTCCTCCAACACCACAGTTCAAAAGCACCGATCTTCCTTCTCTCAGCCTTCCTTATGGTCCAGCTCTCGCAGCCATATGTTACTACGGGGAACACCATTGCTTTAACTATGCGGGCCTTTGTCGTCAGTGTGATGTCTCTGCTCTTAACTATTTTATCGAGATTGGTCATTGTTCTTCTCCCAAGGATTAAATGTCTTCTGATTTCCTGACTGCAGTCAGCAACTGCAGTAATCTTCGCACCCAGAAATACAAAGTCTTTCACTGCTTCTACATTTTCTCCCTCTATTTGCCAGTTATCAATCAAGCTGGTTGCCATAATCTTGGTTTTTTTGAGGTTTAGTTGCAAGCCAGCTTTTGCACTTTCTTCTTTCACCTTCATCATAAGGCTCCTCAGTTCTTCTTCGCTTTCAGCCATCAAAGTGGTATCATCTGCATATCTGAGATTGTTAATGTTTCTTCCAGAGATTTTAACTCCAGCCTTGGATTCCTCAAGCCCAGCTTGTCGCATGATGTGTTCTGCATACAAGTTGAATAGGTAGGGTGAGAGTATACAGCCCTGCCGTACTCCTTTCCCAATCTTAAACCAGTCCGTTGTTCCGTGGTCTGTTCTTACTGTTGCTACTTGGTCGTTATACAGATTCTTCAGGAGGCATACAAGATGACTTGGTATCCCCATACCACTAAGAACTTGCCACAATTTGTTATGGTCCACACAGTCAAAGGCTTTAGAATAGTCAATAAAACAGAAATAGATGTTTTTCTGAAACTCCCTGGCTTTTTCCATTATCCAGCGGATATTGGCAATTTGGTCTCTAGTTCCTCTGCCTTTTCTAAAGCCAGCTTGTACATCTGGCAATTCTCGCTCCATGAACTGCTGAAGTCTACCTTGAAGGATCTTGAGCATTACCTTACTGGCATGTGAAATGAGTGCCACTGTTCGATAGTTTGAACATTCTTTAGTGTTTCCCTTTTTTGGTATGGGGATATAAGTTGATTTTTTCCAGTCTGATGGCCATTCTTGTGTTTTCCAAATTTGCTGGCATATAGCATGCATTACCTTGACAGCATCATCTTGTAAGATTTTGAACAGTTCAGCTGGGATGCCATCATCTCCTGCTGCCTTCTTATTAGCAATGCTTCTTAAGGCCCACTCAACCTCAGTCTTCAGGATGTCTGGCTCTAGCTCACTGACCACACCGTCAAAGCTACCCCCGATATTGTTATCCTTCCTATACAGGTCTTCTGTATATTCTTGCCACCTTTTCTTGATCTCTTCTTCTTCTGTTAGGTCCTTGCCATCTTTGTTTTTGATCATATCCATTTTGGCCTGGAATTTACCTCCGATGTTTCTTATTTTCTGGAAGAGGTCTCGTCCTTCCTATTCTATTGTCTTCTTCCACTTCCGCGCATTGCTTGTTTAAAAATAATTCCTTATCTCTTCTGGCTAACCTCTGGAATTTTGCATTTAATTGGGCATATCTCCCCCTATCACTGTTGCCTTTTGCTTTCCTTCTTTCTTGGGCTACTTCTAGTGTCTCAGCAGACAGCCATTTTGCCTTCTTGGTTTTCTCTTTCTTTGGGATGTATTTTGTTGCCGCCTCCTGAACAATGCTGCCAACTTCTGTCCAGAGTTCTTCCGGGACCCTATCTACTAAGTCCAGTCCCTTAAATCTATTCTTCACCTCCACTGCATATTCCTTAGGAATATTAGTGAGCTCATATCTAGCTGATCTGTGGGTCTTCCCTAATCTCTTGAGTCTGATCCTAAATTGTGCAAGAAGAAGTTCGTGATCTGAACTACAGTCAGCTCCAGGTCTTGTTTTTACCGACTGTACAGATGTCCGCCACCTTTGGCTGCAAAGGATGTAATCAATCTGATTTCGGTGTTGTCCATCTGGTGAAGTCCATGTATAAAGCTGTCTCTTAGGTTGTTGGAAGAGAGTGTTTGTTATGCAGAGTGAATTGTCTTGGCAAAATTCTATCAGCCTATGTCCTGCTTCGTTTTGTTCTCCCAGGCCATACTTACCTGTAATTCCAGGTGTCATTTGACCACCCACCTTAGCATTCCAGTCTCCTGTGATGAAAATAACATCTCTTTTAGGTGTGTTGTCCAGTAGGTGCTGCAGATCCTCATAGAACTGCTCTACTTCAGCTTCTTCAGCATTTGTGGTTGGGGCGTATATTTGGATCACTGTGATGTTAGATGGCTTGCCCTGAATTCGAATTGAGATCATTCTGTCGTTTTTTGGATTGTATCCAAGCACTGCTTTAGCCACTTTACTATTAATTATGAAGGCTACTCCATTTCTTCTGTGGTCCTCCTGTCCACAGTAGTAGATCTGGTGGTCATTTGATGTGAAGTGGCCCATTCCAGTCCATTTCAGTTCACTGACGCCCAAAATGTCTATCTTTAATCTTGACATCTCACCAATAACCACATCCAATTTGCCCTGGCTCATAGATCTTACATTCCAGGTTCCAATGGTGTGTTGATCCTTAGAACATCGGATTCGCCGTTCACCACCAGCACTGTCGGCTGCTAGCCGTTTTTTCGGCTTTGAGCTAGCTGCGTCATCATGTCTGGGGCCAGTTGAACTCATCCTCTGTTCCTCCCCAGTAGCATTTTGACCATCTTCCGACCTGGGGGTCTCATCTTCCGATGGTATACCGACATATCTCTGGTTGTACTGATCCATTTAGTTTTCATGGCAATTATACTGGGGTGGGTTGCCATTACCTTCCCCAGGGATCGCATTTAGTCTGACCTCTCTGTCATGACCTTCCCGTCTTGGGTGGCCCTTCACGGTTTAGCTCATGGCATCATTGAGGTGCTCAAGCTCCAGCACCAAGGTCTGTTTAGCACTTTGAAAATTTTAGAATTTCAAATAGTTCAGGAAATATGAGACATATAGGGCTAGAAGTTAACGACTATGCACAAATCAAAGAAAAAAAATGAAGCACTTAGGACAACATACATGGCAGACATTACAATGGGACATCCTAACAAAAGATGTGACAGACTAAGTCTGAGAAATAAAGGGGACAAACTTACAATGTATTATTGTCTGTTAGTTATCTATTCCTTTTCAGAAAAAGATATGATTCCTCTTCTGCAAAGGACAATCACTTACCACAATTCCAAATTGCTCAGGCTCAGCTAGTTCATTATATTCTTCTTTCAGTCCTGCTATCATCTTCAATTTGTCTGGTTCAGGCATTAACTTAATCAGATTCTGAGAAAGAAGTTAAAAGGATACAGTTGCTTGCAAAAGCTTCTCAAAAATATAATATTGACCTAGAACATAACTAGTCTAAGGATGGGTCTTTCAAACTATGGAAACCTTTTGACATAATTTGATAGGGCTCTGCATAGCAACAATTCAAATACAAGGGATCCAATGATAGTATAATCTCCTGATTATTATATACAAAGCCTGAATAATTTATGACCCATCAAGCAGAAACCTTGGGGCTGCAGTTCTTGACAATCTCTCTGTTCTTGCAATCCTAGATAGTAAAAGAGGAGGCTTTCTTGGTTGCCAGAACTACTGGGGATTGAGTTCAACTTGATGGATACAGGCTGTGCAGTCTTACTCTCTTACAGAGAAAATATGATCATGCACCCTAGTCTTTCTCACCTGCACCATGGATTCCGTCAGTACCGCTTCATTCACCTCCAAGATGGCATTCTTGATTTCCTCATAAGGCATACGGAAGGAGCCCAAAAAAATTGCTGCCACATTTAAAGAGAAGCACAAATAAACCAAATTATTGGCGTATCCAAATATTCAAATCAGAGAAATCCACATTTCCTGACCTTACCCTCATTCTTTCAAATAAACATTTAAATAGGAGTGTTGTCACAGCATCCTAGGCAAACTTTCCCACCAAATCATACTCACAAAGGTTCTGAGCATTCTTTGAATCCAGCACTCTCAGCTCCTTGACTTTCTTCTTAGACTGGCCCTTTTCCTCCCCACTCTCCTGTTGTTTTTTTGCTGTGAAGAATGAAAGATCTTAGCAATCCAAGACAATTTCACCAGAACTGTCCATAGCTACCAATCTCTCAGAACAAATACAGAGCATCCCCTGACCACTGAAATGATTTTTAAAAGAGGGAGGGAATGATAAGGCAAGCCTGCTACAGGAGATGCACCCAGTATTAGCTATCTTTCAAATTACCCCTCACAAAGCAAAACTATACCATCACCCCCCCCCATTTATTATTTCAAAGCAGTAACCAATCCATTTATGTGCCCATATAAAAAGGACCACTCTGCAACCCTTTCACAAAGGGGTACAAAATTTTTAGATAAGAAAAGGCCTTATACCACCACCACCCCAAAAAGAAGCACAGCAAACAGAATCTTGCTCTAAGGTACAAAATGGGAGATACTCCTACTTGGGGCATCAGAATCACAAATGATTTCCAAGATGAGCTGCAACAGTGGTGTGAGGCTAGGAATGCACAAAGTGGAATGCCCCTATAGATGAGAATATTCCCTTCATGGAGAAAACTAGACTCCCCCTCTTTTGGGGGAGATGGGCGGTAATTAAATTTGAATAATAAATAAGTGGGGGGAACCACTCCTTTATGAATAGCATAATTTTCCATGTACAGGAAATATATGATAAAAGATACTAATATTTGATTATCTGAGCTTGCACCTACACTGGGAAATGGTGGAGCAAGGCCAAAGATTTACCAGCTCATTAAGAATGACACAGTGATGAACTTGGTTATTAGAAATAGCCCTGTGACACTCTGAAGAATAAAAACATTATCACATAAACTTTTATGGATCACAATCCACCACATCAAGTGCATGGAAGATAATCCTATAAGGGTATATTATCACAGCTGTTGTTGGGGAAAGGAGGGGAAAAGAGGAATGATACCCCAAAAAGAATTGCTTTAGGGGTACCAATCTTAAATTAGCAGTTAGATGTTGAGTACATAGTCTTTATTCTATTGGTAAGAAAAGGAATTACAGACTGATTTCTGTAAGCAGGAATTCATGAATTCATTAGGAGATTTAACACCATTTCTCATGGTTTAAATAAGGATTATTTTTTTCTTATCATATTACCTATGCTAACCAGCTACTTAATGTAATAATGTCTGTGTCACACCTAACTTGCTGCTTTATGTTCAGTCATTTCTAAAGAAGTAATTATGTTCTGCCTTCTGTTTCCCCCCCCCCTCCAAAAGATAGGGTTATCCTCTGAAATCAATCAATGAAGGCAAAAGGAAAACAACTTGGTTCACTAACAGGCAAAGAGGTATTTTTCCTGAATTTGGAGAGAGGCAGAAATAGACTTGAGAAAGCAGATACGGCTCTTCTGAAAATAATGTTTGAGGTCCATGTCACAGTAATCTCCTGAAGAAGAAACAATAGTTTTTCAACTCAGCTCTCTGGGTTTTTGGCTATTACTACAAGCTCACCAGTCTCATGTATTGCACTAGTCAATTTTGATTCAGCACTGATCCAGTTTTTCTAGCAATAAGAGGGGACTAAAAGTCCCTACATCCTCTACTGACAGCAAATCTTGAAATATGAATTGGTGTCATGGGGAGGGGAGCTCACATGCTACATATCAAAACTGAATTGCTAGAGAACACAGTAAGTCTGAATAAAAGAAATTTCTAAATATGTTAACCATGGAAAAGCATATTTCCCTTTCCAAAACTTGTCAATAATTTGTTTCTGGTAACTACAGCTATTTGTTGCTTCCTTACATTTTTCCCCACTATGATTCATACCTTTCCAGCTTAGCTAAATATAGCTACAAGTTTTGTCTGACATGTAAGCATTTCCCTGAAAGACAACTGAGAGTTATGAATGAAAAGAAAGCAAACCAATTGCCTGGATTGTCAGCATTTACTTGAATAGACAGGAAAAGTGGCTCAGTGTGGCTAAATGTAATTTTTAACTGCTATTGATCACACACACACCACTTTTCATGAAATATAGCTTGCTTGCTGGCCTGTGTCTGCTGAGTGAGCATGAGAAAAGACAGAAAGCAGAGCCATCAAATAGCAGCAGCCTTTGACTCAGCACGCCTCATTCTTCCTGCAGTCTCCTCCCTTGCTCAATTTTATTTTTTTCTGCGCCATCAACACAAAATGGAGTCTAGAAGGAAGGCAAACATCCTTCCTAAAATGGCTGAATGCGGCAAAGGAAGACAGAGAATAGTAAAATAAAGCAACAGCACCATCTGGTGCTTAAAAAACCCTGGTTTGGTGCCGAGATGCCTTAGGATTGAGAAAGCAGGCATTACAATGGAACTAAGAAGGCCTGCTAGCAACCAAGAAATCTGTGGAATCTCTACCTCTCAGTCAGATTCCTATCTATTCCACTATTGAGCGACAATTCTTCTGTAATTTTAGTTCACAAAGTCCACATTTGGACAGTACTCTGCCAGATTAAATCTTCCACAATAATATTGCAGAGACCTATTGGTATATTCTATACAAATGCATTATTTATGTATCACGAATTTGAATTTGAAAAAGGAAATAATTATTTCAACTGTGTGTGAAGGGCCCCGTTACATGGTTGTGCTAATACCAATGGTTTCTAAGATCTCTTGGCTATATTTATATTTAATTTTTTGAATTGTTTTTATTGTTTTATTGTTTTTATTATCATAAGCCACCCAGAGTCACTGGTTTGAGATAGGCGGCTATATAAATAGAATAAACAAACAAACAAATTTCCAATTGTTGGCTTTCTGTAGTTCTTATATTTCAAGAGCAGTTTCAGAAAGTGATACAGGCACATGGAAACTCTTGCTAAGAACTGTGGGTCAAGCAGAAAAAGTTTAAGACCCTTAAAAAGCAACATGACAGCATTAAATGGCTCTATGAAAGACTTAGGATTTACAGAAATAGTTTTAAATTTATTTTCCCAACTTAGACTGCATGAACTAGCCCAGGAAGATTGCAAAATTACAGCTTTCATATTGTGGGGTGGGCTGGGGGACGTCCTAACCCTAAACCATTATACAGAGGCGCAGGGTACAAGTAAAATACAACTATATGGAAGGCTAAAAAGCAAAATATAACAGATCATTCAAAGAGAAGTATTACAGTATCAGAATAAAAAGCCTAGCATCTTTTGCAATTAAGTATCCCCAAAACATTCCATAATGGAATAGGAAAGAGTTAAACAGTTTACAATTATTCAAGTAACAGATGGAAGCCCTGCATAAGCATTTTAAGCTCTTGCTAGGTCTCCCTCCATGCTTTCCACAACCACCACCCCCGCCCCATACACCACAGATAAAGCTGATAAATCTTTGATTACACTGAACACAAAGACTCTCTAAAATACAGCCTGGGCTGCTGTTAAAGCTTCCTGGTATGGGAGATGTACTATAATAAGAAAGAAACAGATGGGAGAAAACAAGATGCTCTGGCAGCCAAGCAAAATCTTTTATCTGAGTAAAAGGAACACCCTGCCCTTTGTTTTCTTTGTTCCTGAGAAATGAGGCCAGCAAAAAAGGAGGGGGGCAAGAGGAGGGGGGAGGGAGGGAGGAAGGGAGGAGGGGAGGAAGGAGGAGGAGGGAGGGGAGGAAATGGCCACCACCCTGATGACACAAAGTCTGGCGACCTCGTCCTCCAATCCGGTGGCTCTGACATCATCACCATGAAACTGAGCCAAAATTACTCAACTGCGCACATCTGGTGGATGAAAAAAGCACTGCAAGAAATTCAAGAAAAGTTGGGGGAAACTCAACTCTCACTTGAATTATAACTTATAAGTGTGGGAGAGGCACAGAACCAGGAAATAAATAAGAGCCTACCTGGAAGAGTTTATTAAAGATATCTCTGAGCATTCTAAAGCTGTATTTCAAAAACAAAACAACTCACATACTAATTATACACCACTTATCAAAGATGGATAACTCATGGATGGGGCAAATGTATACATCTGCAACATACTCAAACTTTCAATTACACAAATAGGTTGGGTTCATACAACATACTTTGCAGACAGAACTAATCAAATTCCACTTATTGGGCAAACAGGGCCCACTAATTCTTCAAGTGAGCTGGTTAAATGAGTTGTATGAACCCAGTCATATAGTTGTTGACAGGTCTGTCCCACTTGCAACAAATAATGGCAACTGAGCCACTTGTTTATAATACTATAAACCAAGCTATAATAATATTGTATATTGTATGCTTGTTTTGACCCTCATGTTACTAATAAGATTTTTTTTAGAAAGGGAAAAAAGGGAATGAAGTTAATTATGTATATGTGGGTCTGTTGCAATTCTATATTTCATTGCTTCACATTTTATGTTGCACAGAAATTCCAGCAATGGCATAGGAACAATTTCATCTGCAGCGTCTTTCTTGACAAATCCACTGACACCTGAGTGAAGGCTGTGCAAAGCATCTGGAAGAGGTGCAAACAAAGCTCCTCTCTTCAAAGTATCAAAGCAGCTACATCTTTGCAAGCTTACAAGACTCATCTGAAAGCTGTTTCAAACTATCTGTGCTTGCATGTGCTGCACCAGCACCAGCAATGAAACGAAGTGGCTGTGTTGCTCACATATGCACAAACAATTGAAGCAGCTTCGTGAGCCTTATGAAGGACATAGCTATTTTCATGATTTGCAAAGAGGTGCTTCACCTGTATTAAAGCAAGTTGGAAAGTACCTCTTTCAAATGTTTTGCCCAGCCCTTACATACTCACTTTCAGTGACTGATTTCCTTCAGGCAAAGTTTACCATGGAAACATTTATGTCTCCAAATACACAGGAAAATACTTGTCAAAGTAAGGCATGCTATTGTGGGATAACTACACTATCAAACTATCCATGTGATGCCTTTGCTTCCAATCTTAATAGGAATCTTTCGTTTTTTATATATACTTTCTGTTTTAGATCTTTTAGTTTTTATATTATTATATTTTTTAGACTCTGATGTATTTTCTATGCTTTTTAATTGACTGTACCCCACCCTCCTTATGCTGGTCTTTGACTGTAATAAAGATTTCCATAGTTATTACTACAGCCATAAGGAAATTTTAAAGAAACTGCTACAAAATGAAAGGACACACTCACAATAATCTAGGGTCCCAGCCAAACCTGAATCCTTCTGTATTACTACTGGGTTGAAAATGTATTTTGCACCCATCAATTTCAATCAAATACACAAGAGGAAGAAATGGTACAACTGAGACCTGCATACACACACCACCACCCCTAAGAAATGTTTTAGTGCAAATAATGGAGCAGAAAGCTATAGCAGATCAAGGACACAATTCATGCATCTGCAATTAAGTCTATCCCATTCAAAATGGGCATGAATGAGCCATTAAGTTTTACAGTAAGAGAACAGATAATATTTTAGATTATATTTAAGTTATATTTCAGTAACATGCATATCTTACTGAAATATCATATCATATTTGGCCTTGCATACAGAATTACAGTAATTCCTTAAGTAGTCACGGAGTGCACTGCGGCATATGTCCTTACAAGATAGACCATAATATGTATGCAGAAGGATATGGGCAGGCATATTCTTCCTGGCTCTTCTAAAATTGTATTTGTCTAAGAGTAGCTTCTCACCTTTCTCATGCATATATGACAAGGTCAAAAAAAAAAGGCAGGCGAAAATAAGTTTTTAAAAGGGTGAAGGGAAACATTTTTTTCCTGCCAGTAGATGGCACCCAAAGCACATATTTGAAAGATTCTTACTCAGATTAGGAATTATAGAAATTTCATTAACTGTATTTTGAAAGCTTGTGAAAACTTTTACCACAATTATAAAAGAAACATTCCATACTATTTAGCATCCAAAAAAGAAACACCTACATTACACTTTTAAATAGTTACTGAACTAACAATTTGTCTTTAGAGTCTTTTTCTTCATCAGCACTTTTAGGACAAATATACATACTGTATCTCCTATATTATAACACTTCCCCTTTTAAAGCTATCAGCAGCAGCAGCAGCAGCAGCATTATTATATAATGGGTAACTTTTTCCTTATTATGAGGAAAGAAAAGGGAGGGGTTGAAGAGAGAAATGGCTAGTTTTAAATTATAACAGAAGCAAAACTGTTCCATCACAAGCAACTAAATGTAAACATGGGCACCCTAAGACAGTGTGAAAAGGAAGATCAGAAATGA
Organism: Candoia aspera; assembly: GCF_035149785.1. Taxonomy (NCBI): domain Eukaryota; kingdom Metazoa; phylum Chordata; class Lepidosauria; order Squamata; family Candoiidae; genus Candoia; species Candoia aspera. The sequence continues at coordinate 112,885,120 of NC_086155.1, read as the reverse complement.
AAAAGACAATAAATGAGTTTCAGAACGTTCTAGGCTGAAGAGATGATTAGAAAGCAAAGTGATGGCTTAGAGAGCAGTAGAATAAAAAAATAGAAAAGCAGGTAATTTGAGAAAGGCAAATTTAAGTCTAAACTGTCTGAATTCTAATTTTAATTAGAATTAAATTAGTTAAATTTTATGGAACTTGTGGGGAATATATGAAACTTACAAAACTGAACTAGTTCAGTTACATATTACTTTTTTTAATATTCACTTCTGCCCACTAGAGAACACACATAATTTTCCAATTTATTTTCTACCTGAAAAATTAGGGCCCTAATTTTCCATTGAGAAATTAGTATATATACTACTGAATTAAGAAAAGATACGCAGAGGGTGATAATATGAGCCAGCTAGTATATGTTGATTTGTTTTGTATGAATAGAAACTATTATTTACAAATATTTTGTACATTTTACAGAACAGAAACTGCCAAGATAGTAAAGCACTGATTAAGACTCAGCTACAAAGCAAGAAGGAACTGAAGACCAAATTATATGCACATAGGCAAAAGCTGGCTATGTTCCGCTTGAAGAAAATTGCAGTAAAACTGCACCAAAATTGCAGTAAAACTGCCATTCAAATATCAGAAAATATCTATAAAATACAACAAATTCATCTTCTGTTATTTCAGCGAGAAGAATCAAAATACCTGGGTTCAATTTAATTAAAAAATATTAAGAGAAAGAGTTTAGAGATGAAATATTAGGAAAATTTCCTGATAGTACAGACTATTCAAAGAGAGTGGAATTGTCATGAGTAAGGATGGCGAGCAGGGGGCTCCCACCCAGACTGTCAAGCGCATGCGTAGCACTGAGGAACTGTTCAGCCATTCAAAGAGACACAGATCGGGACCGCCTTAACCTTTGGGGGTTATATGGCTGGGTTTTCCCACGCTTCCTCAGTTTGTTAGGATTCTTGTTAAGTACTACTAATAAATATTAGAGACCAAGTCATTGTCTCAGTGTGTTTCCTGGTAATCAGGACAGGAATAGGTTGTGAATGAAAGTCATAGATGATGGTCTAGCTGCTCCGCCAAGCGCTAGTCTGCAGTGTTATTTCTTGACTGCTGGTTCCTTTACTGTTGATGGTTGATCCTAAAAGCTACTCTGATATCCTCATTGTCAATTCATGCCACTGCATAGTTTCTGATTTACCATTTACATAATTTAATCCTTTTAATCAATTATACTGCAACTACCTCATTTAGTATGCTTTAAAATAGATGGATTTAAATTTGTATATAATATCTTCCCACTGTTTTCCTACAACTTGTCCCCAGTGCGCCTAGTATTCCAATAAATTTTAAACTGATATTCTTTTTGGTTCCAATCTCGATTCACTTCTTACCTTCCATCAGCTTACTTGAGCAAATCAAGGATAAAAGAGATCACTTTTTCACAGAAACTTTTAGAGGTGGATGGCTATTAATGGTAACAGATGGCTAGGGGGGGGGGGGTGCCAGGTAGTCAATCTCCTTCATTGGCTGAGAGCTTTATCTGATGTCAGCTGCTCAAAGGAAGGTCAAGCTGTCCAATCACATCTTTTGCAACAACTGAACTAGTTTCTATTCCAGGAGCTGAGATTGACAGTGCCAGGTTAAAGGGCTGGACTAGGACCAGAGAGATCCAGGATCAAGTCCACCTTTAGCCATGGAAACTCCAAGTGACTATGGACTGGTCACTCTCTCTCAGTCTAACCTACCTCACAGTTGTGGTTGTGAGGATAAAATGAAGGGAGATCACAAGGGAAGCTGCCCTGAGCACTTGGAAGAAAGGTGGGATGTAAATCTAATAAATGAAAAAAATACTTCCGTACTAGTCCAGAGCCTAAGTCCATTATGAATGAGTGACAGCACTACCAGCTGAATATCAGAAGCAGGGAGGCACTGAAGTGCCTACATGTCAGGAAAAGATCCTTAAGAATAAATTTTTCCTCAAAACAATCTACAATGCCTGGGGAACCTTGCAGCTATATTTGACTAGATCTGTACCAGTTGAGTTAAAACCACTAATACCCCTGGAATGTCCTGTATACCTGGCAGACATCTGCTTTATAAAGTAAATATAAATAATGTAATATTTGTCATTTGTGAGAACTGTGACTTGAGCTGTGACTGACTGACTGCCCATCTTGGTGTATCTTTGCTATCTGGACTTGGACATTTGTCCTTGCTTTGCTTTCTGGAACCTTGTCTAGAACTTGGAGTGGTTTGGCTTGTGCCTTAAGGATGACCTTAACAACTGCTGCTTAGAATTAACTAGGTGACCAAGATAGCATACAAACTGATCAAGAAATAAGTAAAATATGTTTAAATACATTTTTTTCTGTGTTTGTCTTTTTGGTTGCAAATAACCCTTTGGGAATTTGGCCATGGATTGTATGACTATTCTTCTGTTACTTCCAAACCAATAACTCCAATAAACTACAGGATAATAGTTTGGATTGGATGAACTTAAAAATCTCTCCTAATTCTATGATTTAAAGTTCTCATTTTAAATGCCATTTGACATATTCTTAGGTGCTTTTCAGAGGCATTTGCAGAATCTGATCTTTTTGTCAGAATTACGAAACAATTTTGTCAAAATGACAAAATGAGCATTGCAAAGTTGCGATGTAAGGTCTGTCCCTTATGTATGTGCATGCAACATGACACAAGTACAAAAACAGAAGAGACTGTGTCACAATGATGCAACTATCATTTTGTCAACTCTAACCCTAACCCTCCATACTTGTCCCATACAACTCCCCCACCAGCACTTATTTCTGGTACTATATACCAGAAATACTTTATCTAACTTCAGCTCCTCTGGTATATGTATCAGAAATAATATATATAGGGTTATTGCAAAGAGTACAAGAAAACAGTAAATATGTTATATAAATATACCATTACATAGGTGTACGTGCTGCAAATTAAGTATTATTTACTTGATGGTACTTGCTTACATAATATCTAGTACAGAAGAAAAGACACATGTTAAACACAAACGAAATAAGACATGAATAGATGAAGCATGAAATATTATTTGTAGATGATAAATCTGGAATAACCATATACTTTCTACAGATGAAAATATTAACCTAGAAAGCTGAAAGCTGAGCAGGCACCAACAAAATTAAAGCAAGGACAAGATGGTACAAATTATTTTGAATGAGTCAATGTACAGTTATGGAAATGCAGTTATGGAAATAATGACATGATACCAAAGTAATCTATGACCCAAAGCCTAAATTACAGTGTGTGTATTATTGAAAAAACTGGTAACTTTCTGCATCTGAATTAATTTTATTTTAATATTTATAAATCATCTGAATTTAGGATTGTGTAGTAGCCCAATTTGCAAATGATGTATGTGCTTTCCAGGAATACCTAGGAGGCCTGTGATGAAGAAAAGATGAACCAAATGGAGGAGATTACATAAAACATAGTTTGATGGTAACAAACAAGTTTACTTCTCAACAGACAAAGAGCAAGAACACCTGCACATCCAAGAGATGTGAATATATTATAGGGGCTTTATGGATCTGGGTTTTCCCTTAGTACTATCAAGTGGGAACTTCATTGATTGCAAAGCCTCTTGGGAGTCCCTCTTGGGAGATGGGCGGTGATAAATTTGATTAATAAATAAATAAAGCGTGAACCATCCTTAACATGTTTCTGTCTCTCATGTACATCCATGGATCTATCACTTTACTTATTTATTTATTTGGTAAATTTATATAGCTGCCCATCTCATATACCTTACCTATTCTTGCTCAAAATACATTACTTACATTTGGTCTGTGCAGTTGAGAATCTTAGAGTTAGCTTGGCAAAAAGATCGTCATTCTCATAACGATCCTCCTTAGCTTTCATCCAGAAACAGCCTTCAGATAGTTCCTGCGCTGTAATCTGTAAAGGTTATGCATAACATGATACGATGCACATAAACACCATTGCACATTCCTATTGCAGTTTAATTGTCCCGTATCTATTTGAAAACAAAAAAGCCTTGTGCCCTTTGGAAAACAAAGTATTTATTTTTTCATAAACTTTTATGAAACAGGAACCATTTCATCAAAAGTAAATGGTGTTACTTTGGGGATAATATTGCTGAAATACATTCATCAATTTGGGATTAATTTGATTATGCATTTTTCACTTCATCATGAAATGCAAGAGGCTACTTTTCTACCCACAACAGATCAGGAAAGTGGGGCACAAAAAAAAAAAGAATATTGTAATTATATGCTTAATGCCTGCTCTTTATTTCACTACTAATATATATAATTATGTTTGTTTGTTTGTTTGTCCCCATCTCCTCCCATCAGGGGACTCTGGGCGAATAATCAAGCAGCAGAAAATCAAGAACAAGATTAGTTCTGGTCAGCAGAGACAAATGTACAAGAAAAGGCATCTCAAAAACTGGCAGGCATCAAAAGATTTTAAACAGAGAAGCCAATGGAGATAATTCCAGGATCTGTTTATAGCTAAGAAGGCCTTATCCCATGTTCCACCAATGATTATGGTTAATGATTTTTATACTTCTGCAAGCCATAAATAAGGTTCCATTCAATAGCAGATGAGCCTTAAAATATTCTGGCCACAAATGTAATTGGCTTAGGGTATGTACAAGTATATTTTCCAATTGAGGACATCTGATAAAGGTTTATACCACAATAATTGTGCTACTATCTAAAATTCCTTAAGATTCCTACATACAATTTCACTCTGTAATCCATCATTTTTTAAATGATTGCTATTATAATTATTTCTAAGATCTCTAAGATACTGCCTTTAATTTCAGAAGAAACATTTTTGCCACGTTAAAAAAATTACTCATAGCAATAAACTCACACATTTATTAAGGGTAGAGAATCCATCCAACTTTATCTGTCAGAAAACTTTGCAAAATGAAAATAGTTCTGCTCCAACCAATAAACCTGTCTCTAGTCCTCAACACTCAAAATCTTGAACACAGAATAATTAAGGGGGCAAAAGCACTGGTAGACAGAGGAGCTTACTTGGAAAAGAGGAAAGAGACACTGACAGTGGGAAAAACGTATCTAATTATCAATTAGCAGAAGTCACCTTGGACCAGTTAGTTCTCCTAAGTTGAACTTCTGGTTTATAAAGCTTCTTAGGAGCCAATCCAAATGGAAGAGCAGGTGCTGCCATACTTCCAAAGCCAGATAGACTGGGAGGAGGTGGTGGTCCTGATACCCCAAACAGAGGGGGGGGAGGAGGAGGGGGCAGCCCCGACATCCCGGGCAGAGGGGGAGGGGGAGGAGGAGGGGGTGGCCCCGACATCCCGGGCAAAGGGGGAGGGGGAGGGGGCGGCCCCGACATCCCAGGCAGAGGGGGAGGGGGAGGAGGAGGGGGCGGCCCTGACATCCCTGGCAGAGGGGGAGGGGGAGGAGGAGGGGGGGGCCCTGACATCCCGGGCAGAGGGGGAGGAGGAGGGGGTGGCCCTGACATCCCAGGCAGAGGGGGAGGGGGAGGGGGAGGGGGTGGCCCCGACATCCCGGGCAGAGGGGGAGGGGGAGGAGGAGGGGGTGGCCCCGACATCCCAGGCAGAGGGGGAGGGGGAGGGGGAAAAACAGTTTGTGGAGAAAGGGATGAAGTGGTCTGGTGACTTTCTGCCCCACTAGGTAATGGTTGCTGTGGTGAGAATCCCATAGATGAAGTGAGTTGCTCCATTTTCTTCTTAGTATCTTCAAGTTCTTTGGTCAGTAGAGCAATCTTTAGAGAAAGAAGAGATAGAACAAGTCAGACTAGCAGTTTCATATTTCTAAGCCAGAAAAATAAACAGATTGCCCATCTCTGAGCCATCACTACCCTGTTAATACTTCCTTTACTCCTGTGGTGTTCTTGAAGATTTCTTTTTGTGTAACCTTGCTGACTTTGCCTAATGAGACACATGCAAGAATAGGCAGATCACACTGGATTAGTAGTCTTGTTCTGATTTAGGCCTACGCAGGTCCTTCAGAAGAGACACTTTGGGACACAGGTTTTTGAATGGTTGAAGCAGGCACTTTTTTTTCCAGGCTTGCATAACTACTTTGGAAGCTGACCCTGGTTGTCTTTGAATGCATGCAGGCATGCATAATACATGCCTACAATACAAGTGGCTGTGCATGCAACATGCATGAGGAGACAGCTGGTATGTCTTTTTCCATTGTGGAAAAAGACATACCTGTTATATGATTCAGTATAATTAAAAAAAGTATTTCACTAATGTTCCCAGAGCACCTTTTGAAGGATCCGCACAGCACTATTTTACATATTGTACATACGTATCACACCAGACTGCAACATGTTACACATCTGATTTAATATTTCAACCTAACCATGTTCTAGATGGTTAGTATATGAGGTCCACAACATTTCTGCGCTAATAGGCACAATTGGAATTTTCAAAGTAGGTTATAGGTATTCTCACAAAGTGGCTGCCATGATGGGAGTAGAAGATCAGTTGGAGAGATTGCTTCCCACCACTTTACCTTTTGCTATCTCAGCTTACTTTCCATTTTCTTTTAAGGATATGCAAACTTCCAGAAAAAGCACATAGCTTTTCAGCTATCACTTCATTTTCTAAAAATGATTCTGGAGGTCACATGGGGACCAAATCATTGTTAGCAACTCAAATTATGCTAGAAAAAAAGCTTGGCAGAGAGCCTAACTAGCACCATGGGAGATGCCATCAGGCATGCTGTGATGTGTTGGACCATACTGGGGACCCAGAGTCTACCATAGGACACTCACAGTTCTCCACTAGCAACTTGCTGTAAGCCACCAAAAGTCAATTGAATATGGTGGGGTATAAACCCAGAAATAACTAAACAATAAATGACCTGCTTCAATCCTGGAGTTCGTATCCAATTGATTTTGTCCACAAAGAATGAAACAAATATTTCACAGCATGTCACCAACTATTCTGACTCCCTCTCTTCCAACATCTTAGTGAAGGGGAGGCAATAATAGTATAGAAGCGCAACATTTACCTGCACCCATTAATATCCCAGTTACTATCTTACAGTGCAGCTTTTCATTCATCTCCTGTCCCATCACCCAATTCTTTTTCCAAGACAACAGCAACCTTTCTCCTTGCATTTTTATGATTCTTGGGACTGAGGGCTTAAATGCCAAAATGGCATGCATCTCTAATGTAATCAGCTTATTTATATTACTCATCACTTATTACCTCATCACTCAGCAAAGAGCTATTAATTTCTAGGTTTTGCTTCTCAGAGGTAATATGCTGTTTCTCAGCTGCCATTGTTTCTTTCTCCTGAAGTAAATTCTGAATGTTTTCCTCAAAATCGCTTTCCTTCTTCTTCATTTCAACTTGTAATTCATGACGTGCAGTCAACTCAGATTCCAGCTGAAAAGAAGGATTATACACGATATCATCCCAACATACTCCATACTGGTTAAACCTCAAGTTACCGTAATGTGTGCCTTCTTGGGCAGTACAACATGGATGATGCTGATTAGAGGACACTGAGAAAAAATTTAATACTGTTGAATGTGAAAACACTTCCATAGAGTTATTAGTTAACTCTAACTCCTCTAGGGGAAGATGGGCAGTTGCAAAATTTGATGAATAAATAAATAAATATCTGTTATAATGCAAGACAAAAAGGTAATGCAAATTTATTAAGCTGAAGAAAGTTTTACATGCAGTAAGAAAAATTATTATAAAATTCTGAAAAATGCAAGAATCTTTTAAGAAAGACAGTTAAGAAAAATAGAGCATGTTTATCTTACATGCAATTCTTTTTCTGTGTTTCATTTTACATTTCGGAACATTTTAAAGATATTAGTAATCTAACTGAAATTGACTTTGTAAAAAAAAGCAGAATATAGCTTTTAATATGGATGGATGGAAGAAATTTTCAGAGTACTAGCAATTCTACACCCTGGGCAAGAGGAAGATGAGGCAGTTTGTATTCTATTAAGTACAATATGCTAGGAAAGCAAATGAAATGACTATATGAAGCTTGCATGTCAGGTCATTGTTCTGTCTAGCTTGGTTTTGTCTTGGTCAGCTATGGCTCACCAGAGTCTAAGGCAGAAATCCTTCCCACTTCTGCTACCCAAAATCCTTTTACTTGAGGTTACAGGGACTGAATCACAACCTTTTCCAAATCTCTCTTGCTTGTAATATTTATTTTTTCTTTTTAATTGGTACCTCTGAAATTACATTTCTTTAATAAATTAATATATCTTGATCACGATTACAATTTTTTGCAAGACAACACATTCACAACAACATGTGAACAAGTCCCACTGTTCTATAAACTCTAACCTTTCCTAAGATTAGACTAGCATTTTTAGAGCCAGATTTAATATCCTTCCATCAGCACTCCTGCAAGGCAGGCATAATAAAACCCCCTTAGCAGAGAGAATTTGTACATGTGCCAATAAGGAGGTTGAAAACATCTTTCCTGTTTTATTATGCTGTAAATATTACAGGGATATCAGGTCAATATACATTCACCCCCTAATAGAAAGATTTCCAGGGAGACCAGACAGTTTTTATGAGAACCATCTTCTTCAGGACTTAAAACCAGCCATCACACATGCAGTAGCTAAATTTTGTGCTGCCGCAATGATAATAAGGCAAAACTGGTTAAAGAAGTAGGGATTTTTGCTTACTTTTCTATTTTATCAATATTTTGTTCAGCTATCTTTTAATAAATTTTTGAGGATATATTTTACAATATAGTATTACAATATAGTATTAATATATTGGACCTATTAATGTTTAGGTAAATAAATATGTCATTATTGGAATAGGGATCTATAGATTATATTATAATTGTTTTAATTTACAGCTGCCTATATATAATTGTACTCATTTGACTTATTTTGATTTTATTTGCTATTTTTATTAATTTCATGTTGCTGGACATTGACCAAATAAACATTATTACTTACTTACTACATTTAATGATAGTCTTCCACTCTATCACTGAGGAACAGCATGCATGTTGTCTGCTTCTATCAACTAGAAGTAAGTAATCCACAGGCGGCATGCAGCTCCTCTGAAATCCTGATGCCCTTTACAGAGCCCCCTGCTTTATCTGGCAATAAACGTGCAACTAAAACCTGGTAGGGAATACTTGGTCTATATACTGAAGTTTTTGCTAGCATTAGGAAAAAATAGTCTGACAAATGAAAACTATATAGCATGGCACGCATTTATGATTTATAGAGGAATTACACATATGAATGTAACCTTCAGAAATACTTTAGAATGAAGATGGTACCTTTTAAATTACATATTTTTTTCTCAAACAAAACTAAAACTAACTAAAACTAAGCATGTTTTTAAATATATATAGTTAGTTCAGAAGTATTAAAACTGAAGGGCAATGAGGACAGAAGTTTATGACAGCATGCTACTCACTGAAAACTTTGGCCTACAATTCCCTATTTTGGGGGTGACTTTTGTGAGTCCCTATGAAAAGACAGTACTGCAGCCATGTTCTAACTGCTCTTATCGCTGCAGAACTCAAAAACAAGAATGTACTTCTGAAAATGAAACCAAGATCAATATGGCCCTGATTTTTTTATTGTTCAGGAGAAAGCCTCCTCCTATACTTACCACATCCTCTGCACAGTTATAAATAGTACGCCATGAGTACCAGAGAAAAGAGGCACCAAGAAAAAGGAATTAAACAGAGAGTGAACAACTATCAGCACCACAAACTGAATAAAAAGTAAGGAGTTTTTACAAATGAAGATATTTAAAAAAACAAGAAACAAAAAGTAGTAACTTAAACTGTTTTAGTAAGGAAAAAAAGCCAGTGAAACAAAGGAGAAATAAAAGCTAGAGAGAAAAAATATGACTGTAACCTTCTTCTCCAATTCCAGTGCTTTAGCTTCACTTTTTGCCACCTTAGTTTGATCAATCATGTTATCTACAGAAAAAAAAGAACAAACTAGATAAGAACATTGTAAGTGAGGAAAATTCCCTTCTACACTGTCAACTGTATAGAGTAGAGGTGCACATCTTTTGGGGAGCAGGGGGCTTCCTCATTCTTTGAGTGGCATCCTCAGGGTTGCAGAAAAAATAGTTTGTAGGGCCAGGACAAAAACGGAACTGGATTTTATTTATATTTAATTTAAATTTAGTGAATGCAGTTAGTTTCTGGTAATGTATTTAATCATTAATTGCATCACATTTACACAGCACTTAGCTACAGGTGTTAATACTACTGCTATTACCAAACTATAATTTATAATCTGCTATTGAATTTTTTAAATCTTTGAAAGCCACACTCAAAACTTTCAGGAGGCAAAAGCAGCCCGGAGCACACCTCTACGGTAGGGCCCTATTCAATTTCTAGATTATGCATTCCTTTGTTACATCCTTGATATAGCTAAATCAATTAAATGTGTCATATCTCTCTTTCACTCACACATCTTTAACAGACCAGAAATAGATCTTTTCTTGTGCCTCAACCTATTTGAAAAAACAAGAAGTTTCCTGCAAGAGAGGTTTTCATCATGAACTAAAAGCACAACTGCCCTGACATTACCACTGTGGCAATGCTTTCAACCGACTCCAGGCACTTTGCACAGACTGTAAGAAATATTCTGCAATCTTTATTCTTAAAACAAATAATCTCCTTTATATCTAATATGCTTAAATTGGGTGATTTATTTTTATAACGGGGGAAAAAACAATACAAATATATTAACTTTCCGTCACCTCATAACATAGTAGCAAATGGGAAAATATATTTTGGACAATTATCAAAATAAATATAGTTATCAGTAGCACCTGGCTCACCTATTAAGGCCTCAACATTAAAGTCAAGGTGTTTGCGCTTGAAGTCTGGGTCAGCCCCATTCCTGTACAGGACTATCTGTGAAATGCACTCATCAATTAGTTTAAAATATTGAGGCCTAAGGCAAGGACAAAAAAAAAAAGTTATTAGTGCTGACAATCAGAAGAAAAGGTTCCTAGATGGAATAAAAATATTCCACCACTCAAAAAGTGATGAGTATACATCCACACATCTGTATACTTTCACAATATTATAAAAAGAGTTTCCTTCTCTACCTGGCCTCATAGTCATTGCGGATTAGCAGGAAGTGCTGCAAAATTGAGAGGAAATGTTGCTCTGCCTTAGAATCCTTTACTGTATTGAGGAGAATCTGGAAGACTTCGTTGAAATCAGTAAAAAAATGAATTAAGGATTAAAAAGCCATTCAAGAGAAGTACAGCTGCACAGCCCTAAGTCACAGAAGAGAGTTAGCCTGCCACTTGATTTCTGTATCTGTGGTAAAGGAATTCAAATAAATCTATGTAAGCCACTTTCCGCAATGATTGTTGGCTAATTTAAAGCATTTGCACTTCACACTTCAGCTGGAATGTTCAGGGTGGCTTACAATTCATAAAATATAGCTGTTGTCTTCAGTTTTATAATTTAATAATTATGAATTATTAAATTATAAATTTTATAATTTATAATTTAAAAAGGTGTACCAGAAAAAGAAAAAAAAAGGGTCAGGAAAACAAAAGCAAGAAAATGCATTTTATAATGATTGTTACCCAGAGGTTATACTGTATCTGTAATACAACTCCAGAACTACTGCTGTCTGGGGGAAGAACAGCTCAGAGACGAGCAACACATTTGTGATCTCTCAGCTCTCTCTCAAACTGGCTCTCATTTGGATCTGATTACAAAAGGGCATTTATAATAGATACTTATTTTTACTGTCCAGGGTCAAAAATATATTTCCATATATTTCCAGAGAGCCAGTTTGGTGTAACGGTTAAGGCACCAGGCTAGAAACCAGGAGACCCTGAGTTCTAGTCTCTCCTTAGGCACAAAGCCAGCTGGGTGACTTTGGGCCAGTCACTCTCTCTCAGCCCTAGGAAGCAGGCAATGTCAAACTACTTCTGAAATCTTGCCAAGAAAACTGTAGAGGCAGTCTCCAGGTAGTCAACACTGATCCAAAGGCATCCCCCACCAATTTTTTTTCCCCACTATCCAGGATCAAAAATATATTTCCATATGCTTTCCATGGCCAAACTTATAAAGATTACTATCAGATCAAACCACTATTCTTTAATACAGAACCTATCATTCAGATCAATTTCATCAAGCTTCTCATACTGCATGTATTTTGAGTGCTAGGGCGAGAGAATGAGTGTGCTAAGATGTAAACATCTATAAACTCCAGTGTTTTATTACGCATTTTAGTGTAGTAAAAGGTCTATACTGATGGTTTTTGATAACAAAAATCATAGAAAGAACTGCTGGACAAGTTGAGGGATGATATTTGCTTCAAAGGAAAAAGATTAAAACCTACCTAAATATCATATTTAGGTAGGTTTTAATCTTTTTCCTTTGTTTTTTTAAACGTAACACAGATGCTCCCTCTTTGCAGTGCTTCTTGGAATACCCACATGACTGAAATATCATAGGTCACATGAACATTATAGAAGTCAGTACAGCTGAAGAGCCAATGTGGTGTAGCAATTAAGCTGTTGGATAAGACTGGGGACACCCAGGTTCAAGTCCACCTGTAGCCATAAAAACGTACTTGGTGACTTTGGGCCAATTCAACCTCCTTCACACGCTGCTACTGTGAGGAGACCCTCATGCAGGTCATGCTGAACAGGATATAACTCTGACAAATAATAATCCTAATATAACAAGAGAATCTTGGAAGGAATAGAGGGAATAAGTGATCCTGTCTGCCAAGTTATTGGATGAGTCATATATTTTGAAATAAAAGGATATTCCATTTCTATACGAATGTCCTCCAAGCGGCCTCTGAGTTCTGCAGAATCTTCTTCAACATATTCTTCAAATACCTGCAGCTGCAGTTTCAGCTCTTCATTGTCTTGAGCATGCAGTTCCTATGGAGGGCACTATCACATCAGAGGATGTCCACTAGACATCACCACCCTCCTTTATTCCAAGAAAACATCTGATTGTTTGGTAAAATACTGTTTTGTTACCTCTCTCCCCTTTCTTCTCTCCCCTCCCCCCAAATAAGAGAACTTGAGATGAGAGACAAGCCAATTAAAAGAAAACTGCGGACAGTGTCCCTGTGCAAACATCCAGGACACAGGAAGAGAAGCTGTTTATTATTTATATATAGGCAACTCACATGACTGAAACACAAAGTGCTCATGGACATATCTGGATATATACAGTTGCTATTTTACACATCCTAATTAATGAAAAAAGGTATGAAGGTGAGGTTGCCCAGCACAGTTCTACCCTTTCCATATAATGGATAGATATCTGAAGGCTTCTATGAAAAGGGCTAGCAGCAGAGTTCTCATATTCACTCAGGAATCTATTATATTTCCAACTGCTGAGACTTCTTCACTTGTATAACTACACACTTATTATTTTATTTCTCTACCATTCTTCCTTTTGAGAATCCCACATAAATAAGTTATTCTTTTGAAACGTGATCAGCTAAGAAAGAGTACCGCAAAAATAATGTTGAAGTATTCTTGACCCCACCACAAATCGCTTACCCTTTAAATGGAGTCATAAAATGATAGATATTATCTCTCCCAATACAGAAAAATTATGACAGTAGAAACGAGAGATATTTCTCACCTTGAGGATTTGCTGTAATCCAGAACGCAATAATTCACTGCGGATGTGCACCCTGAAGTCAAGTTCATCTGATGGAATGATTAGAGCATTGATCAACTGTAGACAAGCTACCTGAGAAAGTCAAAGAAAGATTCCATGTTGGATCAAGCAGTCCTTCCCCCTCATCCATTATGAGCTAGCTAATTTCTCAGAACTGTGAAAAACTGCCAGTCAAAACAAAGAAAAATTTTCTACCAAGCTTTATCAAAGCAAAGCAGCATAAAAGTCAAATTCAGATATGCAATACAAATAGTGTTGAGAAAAAAAAAACAGTAAGGAATTAACACTGATAGTTGGAACTCTGAGGTCTGAAAATGCAGAAAAAGAATTTACAGAATAAAAGTCCATTGAGAAATCAAGTGTACTCAGTAATGGTGGAAAAGAGAAAGTGGAAGGGGTCAGACAGAGTATTCTGAAAGAGATAAAGAGGATAGACTATGACATTCTTTTTTCAGGTTTCTCCTATTACCTTTAATGCAACCGAAGTGCCACTTTTCAGGCCATCCACAATGGGTTTAAATCGTTCTACTTCATCCATTTCTGCTCGTTCTGTCAATGCCCCCAAAACTTGCTCATGCCTAACCAAAAGTAAGGAAGCAAAAAAATAAAAAAAAATAAAAGGAAAGGAAAGGAAAAGGAAAGGAAAAGGAAAAGGAAGAATAAAAGGAAAAAAAAATTAAAAATCAACTTTTGTAATTCTTAAATACCCAGCCTGCATTTTAAGAAGTCTTATTTTTTACAGTTCATGGGATTTTAAAGATCCCGTATTAAAATTTAGGAATGCCAATCAAATCCTTCTGGATTTGTATGTACTAAATTTAGACTTAATTGTACAACAGGTATACTCACAGGCTATATCTGGCATTTGATGTTTTTGTAAAATCTATAAAAATTACTAATCATTAACATTAATTTCAAAGTTTGCTCACAGCTGCTAGTGTTTCTTTTAGTGTCTTTCTTCAGCTCCTAAATGTTTAAATAAATAATTAAGCTATCCTGTCTTTAGTACGGAAGGCTCGATTAGTAAACTACTACCTTTTGTGGATAATAAGTATCTGTCTTTGTATACCAAGCAATTAACTGAAAAGTGGAATCTCTTTGAATTGTTCTAAGACACATATCTTTTCTGTCTCTTATTATTGCATTTTCCTGTTTTATTTATTTATATTTCAAATTTAGTCACCGCCCATCTCACTTAATTTTCTTGAAGGGGGAAAAATACTGCCTTCCTAACTACATCTACCTATTTTATTTCTGTTCACTATCAAAAATGTTTTGAAGAAAAGGTGGAAAAATGATGGAAAGGAAGCTTATAATTGCTGTTACAGAATTATTTGTAAGTTCTAACTATAATAACCATTCATAACAAGTAAAATTTAGGAAAAACAAATGCACTGGCTTGTGTCTTAAGATGTGCAAACAGAAGTAAATTTGTAAAACTGGTTTTTCCAATTCCTCACCTTCTCCCATAGCCTCCATTTATTTATTTATTTATTTATTCATTCATTCATTCATTCATTTATTCATTCATTCATTCATTCATTAAACTTCAATTACTGCCCATCTCCCCCTAGAAAGGGGGACTCTGGGCGGTATGCACTGAACAGTTACTCTAGAGGAGCAAAACTTCGCTAAGCAACATGGGATGAGGGCAATGGCTTCAGTGTGAAGGAAGAACATGTTGCATCAACTTCTTTCTACATGATTCTCGGACCTCAGCTACTATACCAATTACACGCTTATTAAGACATACAGTTGATACATAATCCATCTTTTAACAGATTTTGCAAAACGTTTAAAATGTTAAACTGTCCCATTCTCCTACACAATACAAATGAACCAAAAGATAAACTACTCATTGTCACATACATATCCACAGGCTGGGGTAGGATGCAGAGTGCAGAGAGTAGCTTGATAGCATCAATCATCATCGTAGGGACTTTAGGGTCAACTGCTTTTGCCAAAAGTAGAATCCCCTCATCTGTTTCAAGCATTGTCTTAATTCCAAACTAAAAAATAAAAAACAATACACAGTGGGGTGAATAACTTATATTATAGGCAGAAATAAGATCTATGGCACAAAATAGTGCAAATCTCAAAGAAAATCATTACAAAATATTTCAGAAAACAAGAGAAAGGGAAGATGGTCTAGGGAAGAACTTTGAAGGTGATTTAGGGAAGAACTTAAGGGCACTTTCATTCAACACAGTTTCCATTCCCCAATGTGTTAAAATTGTTTTCAAGCCTGCCAAGCAATTACCTCCCTGAACACTGAGAATAGGAGGCAACAAATAGGCATACAAGAATCCAGACACTTTGGAGAAGTCAAATTTACTCTAGAATAACTAAGAAGCCAATATAAAAGAAATCTAGCAACTGCTGTATGTGAAGTACAAGTCCTATTTATAGTGAAATCAATGTTCAAATTTGTGTACCCTTTTCTACTGCCAGAACTATACAACAAGCTGCATGATCTTGTTCAGGGAAGGGGGGCCAGTTCCAATCTGTCTCTTATTTTGGTAATGGCTGATTTCCTCTGATCATGTGAGAACTAAAAAAATTAATGCTTACACCATCCATGCCTGACACATCATTCCTTGCTAATGGTTAAGGTTAATACCAGTCATTTTTTATATATTTTACAGTACAGGTGGTCCTTGGGTTATGACCACTCGTTCAGCAACTGTTCAAACTTGCAACGGTGCTGAATAAGGGAGACTTAGGATGGGTCCACAGAGTTCCGCCTGTTGCAGCATCCCCACAGCCACGATTGTGATTTCTGACATTCCCTGCCAGCTTCCCACAAACAAATTCAATGGGAAAGCCAGCAGGAGGTCGCAAACGTCGATTGCATGACATCATGCTTTACGATCATGTCGCTTAGCAACAGTCCCAATCGCCATTGTTAAGCAAGGACTACCTATATGTCATAAGTTACAACTAAAGCCCAGTTTTACTGCAAACATGCTCATGATATTCTATGCAAACCAGAATGTCTACACAGAACCTACTTTGTCTCCCAACATACTGATGCTCACATTCCACCAACTGAGATGTACATGAGCAACTGAGGTCAATATTCATGGGCCCATCTGTTGATGACTGTGGCTCATTCAACATGGAGTGTAAGAGGAGTATATGATGAAGAGCTTGAATTAACAAAAGAATTGGAAGGAAAAAACTGTGTTTGTGAAACAAAGAGGGAAAGGATGCAACAGATTTTGAAGAACATGGTCTGATCATGTGGAGTTGACAAATACATTCCTTAAAGCCAAAGTATGGGTTTAATTATGAATCAAAGGGTCAAAATATATGTCAGAAATTATGAATTAAGGTCACCTAAATTGTTGTATGAAAACAACAATTCATGGGTTGATGGTGGTTAGTCCAGGTTATGCTATAGGGAATTGTTGTAATGAAAGAACCAGAACAGTTTTGTGAAAAACTGTTCAACACTTAGTTTACTGTAAAGTTTGATTATGATGACATGCTTGAATGAAATTTCTCACAGAATATGGAGTTGAAAGGTGGTTGCTGAATGTGGTGAGAGCATATGATAGAAGAAAGAATGAAAATAAAAGAGAGAATGGAATGCTTAGCAAATGGTTGAAAACTGAGCATGAAGTAATACAAGAATGTCATGTTCTCTTGGGTGATTAATGTATTTAAGGATAAATGTAAAAGGAATTCTTGTGGTGGTGTTACAGAGTGTGTTGCTTCAGCACATGAGTAAGTGTGCACTTTTAGTATGCAGATAATGTCATGTTTTTGGCTGAGAGTCCAAAACTGAGAGTGACTTGCAGTGAAAATTAGACAAATTACATGATGCAACAAATGGGTTTGAAGATTAATATGTCAAATCCAGTTGCACACTGAATGGTAAAATTAATGGAATGATTACAAGTTATATATAAATGGTCAAAAATTTGATCAAATAGTTGACTTGGTTGAACATTTCCTAAAGACAGAAAAAATGTCTGCAATGTTCTCTTTTTCACATCCTTTTATACTTTATACTCCTTTATTGTACTATTATTTGCACAATTGATTTTTTTCCTTCTCCTCCTCTCAAAGACACTCTTTATAATTCACTCAGCATTCCATCCTATTTTTAATTGTTCCTGGCCACCTGATTTTTTTGTGCCTAAATTGTTATTTTCCCCAATTCTCAATCAATCAATAAATTCCAATGCTCATATTACTTCAAATAATCACTCACAGCCTCTCCACAAATAACTCCTACATAGAAACTGATCAGAATTGCTCTTTTCAGTTTCTTGGGTGATTTCCCCACCAATGTTCTGTTTAGGGATGCATTATCTGCAGCGAAATTATTTGAACAAAACTAGGACAGAAGTCAGATGTCAACCATTTTTGCTTCTGGGTAGCCACAATCCTATTTTGGCCTGATGTTAATTTTGTCAGTTTCTAATTTTTTTTAACATATTTTAAATACTCTTAATTTTTGCCCTTTCATTATCTCACCCAACCTTGCTACTCTATTTTATTTTTTCACTTTCTTTCAGTAAATGAAATTTACTGAAATTTTATTGAAATTTATTTCAATAAAATAAATAAAATAAAATAAATGAATGACTTCCTTTTTACTTTAACCTTTCCAATACAGTTTTTCTTGTTTGAAATAATATGTCCTCTATTCTTCTTTCTTTTGACAGTATCTTCCACTAATTTTAAACTCCCATAATCCCAAAATTTATCCTTGTCTCCCTACTTCTCTCCTCACAATTTCATATGTATAATTCTAAACTTAGAATTAAAAAGTCTTAGCAATATTATAGGAAATGACATTATTTGTAACCTTAATTAAGATGACTTTTTGAATTTTTTTGTTTCTACTTTAAATAGAA
The DNA here is from genome assembly GCF_035149785.1 of Candoia aspera. Taxonomy (NCBI): domain Eukaryota; kingdom Metazoa; phylum Chordata; class Lepidosauria; order Squamata; family Candoiidae; genus Candoia; species Candoia aspera. The sequence continues at coordinate 112,866,587 of NC_086155.1, read as the reverse complement.
GCAGAAAAATAATTCATTTTTTTTTAGATTTGTATTTCAGGTGGCTCTTATTAACCATGGTTTTAAATATCCACAGCCTGAAAATACAAATCAGATCATGTTGTCTGTGGTAAAGGGTTTCATGTATTGGCAGCTTTGAAAGTGTTTTTCTGTATTTTATGAATAAGCAAAATTGTGGACATACTTTTGTTCAAGTACAGTACACTTTTTTTTCCACAATATCATTCTTCAATATCTTGTTATCCACAGCTGTTCAGCTGGAATGGAGCCCCTGTGAATCAAGAGAGCCTCCTTCCCCTCCTCAGGTTTCTCTAAGTTTTTCTTCTAATAGAAGCTTATTTTCAAAGGCATTGCTTACCTTCTTCCTGCTCTGTAATTGTTGCCTCAATCTGTCTACTTTCCTGATACCAGTTTTTTTCCCTAACTCAAGATTCCACGTTTCTTCTTTTATGTTACACTTAACTTTGGATGAAAAGTTAAATAATCTTATGTTTGTAATATTGACATCCTAAACTGCAATTAATACTGATAGAATTTTTTCCTCTTTTTATTTTCAGTACTTTAAGCTTTCTAAATAATAGAATGTTCACAATTTTAATCATATTAAATATTACTGCATTGAAATCTGCATTGAAATAATACAATGTATCAAGTTTTATAACATTACAATAAAGGGGGGGGGGGAAATCCTTATTCCTGTGGCGTCTCCTCACCTTTTTGTCTGTTTCTGTTCTCACATGTAACAGTGTCTTTTGGGATTCTCTTGCACAGTATATGTATTTAGTTTCCTCACACTTTCAGCTAAAAAGAGACTATACTCAGACTGTTTCTCCAACAGCTTCTCCAACTAAGTCTCCTTTCTGTCCTCCTCCTTTTTTATGTTTTAGCATACAAGGTGAGAAAGGGATTAGTTTTTTATTCTGCTGTTATATAATATTGCTGAGTAAGAACACATCTTTATTCCCCTCCCATTTCTTTCTTCTTTTTGCTTTCTAAAATGTGCCTACTAATTAAATATAGGGAATTATATTCACAAGTTTCTAAATGCAGAAAACAGGGGACTCACTTTGTTGTTCATAAAAGCTTTTAAGCACCTAATAATCTCATGTTCGATCCTGAAGTCATATGACCTGGAAAGAAACAAGAAACAAAACTGAAATATTGCTAATTCTATACTCAAAATTATCTTTCTATTTGTATTTCTAGCACACAAATATTTATCTTACCATATCATTCTTCTTTCATTCATTCTACCTACCTACAAAAGCTACAGTATTTAAGGTGCCAGACTACGAGCGGGAAGAACCAGGTTCTAGACCTCCTTTAGGCACAGAAACTGGCTAGGTGATTTTGGGCCAATAACACTCTCAGGGGAAGTCAAAAAATCTACTGACCAGCACTGGACCAGCATGGTAGATTACACTCTACAGATACACACATGAGGCAGCATGTATGTGCATATACACAAATTTATCTAGATGTGTATGTGTGTGCAAGCATTGTATCTAGGTTGATCTTTGTTTTGTTTATTCGTTTAGTCGCTTCCGACTCTTCGTGACTTCATGGATCAGCCCAGGTCAGAGCTTCCTCTCGGTCATCAACACCCCCAGCTCCCCCAGGGACGAATCCATCACCTCTACAATATCATCCATCCATCTCGTCCTTGGTCGGCCCCTCTTCCTTTTGCCTTCCACTCTCCCTAGCATCAGCATCTTCTCCAGGGTGTCCTGTCTTCTCATTATGTGGCCAAAGTATTTCAGTTTTGTCTTTAATATCATTCCCTTAAGTGAGCAGTCTGGCTTTATTTCCTGGACTTGTCTGATCTTCTTGCAGTCCAAGGCACTCTCAGAATTTTCCTCCAGCACCACAGTTCAAAAGCATCTATCTTCCTTCGCTAGCCTTCCTCATGGTCCAGCTCTCACAGCCATATGTTACTACAGGGAACACCATTGCTTTAACTATGCGGACCTTTGTTGTCAGTGTGATGTCTCTGCTCTTAACTACCTTTGTATCTAGGGTGATTATTGTATCTAGGGTGAATTAAGCATATTTTATAAAGTAAAACAGAACAAGTTTACTGTCTAAACTGATACACTGAAAACACACAAATGTTTATGTATGAAACATGTTACCTCAACTATTTTAATTCAAGTGGTCCTTACCCAGAAAATTCATCCTTCTCATCATGAAGACCTTTCAGTATGTCCAGCAGGGAATTCAGTCCCTCAGCTCCAAAATTTTGCACCCAGCTGCAATGTTTGCAAAATAAAAAACATTATCTAACTAAAATAACCACCACTCCATCTTCTCATTGTACTGTCAATTGCATACAACTCTGCTTTCCGATATGCATCACAACCATATATTTTAAACATGGTATTTATTCAGCAATCAGCAAAGGTCTATCTGAACCATTACCTGACAGGATTGTTATTGAGGGACACACGCAGAGATTCCAAACATCCAAGGAGCTGTGCATCTTTAAGACCAGACTTTAGTTCCTGAATGTACATAATAGGAGATTTCGAGCTCTCCTTTTGACTCATGCCCTGCAAAAGAGAAAAAAAAATGATAAATATATACCCACCCTTTCTAAATTAAATAGTGTACATCTCTACAACATAGAATAAAACTCGAGTTGAACTTTTTCCTTAACACTGAACAGATCAGTACAACAGAATTTTCAGTTTTAAAAAAATGGTCCAAGGATTGAGCTTTATGCAATTAGAAACTCTGAATTTTATTCCTTTTCTATTTGCTATAATGGCAATTTAGAGCTACTTGTTACTCAGTATTTAGATACTGACTTTCTTACTATTTTCTCCATCATACAGTTCAATAATCTATATTTATTTAACAAATATATTAGAATATACATGGCAATAAATTACATGTTTACCTCATACTTATGATCCACAATGGAAATTTGCACTAACTTGATTTCCTGTAAAAAATCTGTCTGAGGTTGATTTCAGGAAAGTGGAATCAGTTATTATTACTATTTGATTTGTACTTCATATTTCTTGTCCAGCAACTACTCAAGAAGACTAAAACAAGTTTTAAAAAATGGCATATAAAATTAAAATTATAAATTTAATTTAATACTATGATATTAAAATTAACAATTAAAAGCCTAGCAAAAGAGATGGGCTTTACAGATTTTCTAAATATGAAGATAGTAGGGTCCAAACTTGTATCAAAACAGGAAAGGGTGTTACTTAGGCAGTCAGCCCCAAGCCACTTAAGACTTTAAAAATCAGTATCACTTAAATTATGCCCAATAAACAACCAGCAACCAATACAACTGTTTCAGTAGAAGCACTCCAGAGTTTCTGCACCTTGTACTTCTTAGAGTGTACCTGCTGCATTATGCACCAACTGCAACTTCCAGAAACGTGTAAGGGTACTCACACAAAGCATACTGCAATAATCAAGAGCAGACAACCATCCACAAATCCGGCCAGTTCAGGAAAAACTATAGCTATTGCATGAATTATAATTCTGCAGAAGCACCCTTTGCCACATCAACAACCTACAAATCCTATGACAGTTGAGAATTAAATGCTGTGGTGCCTGCCCTTTAGAACATCATTCTCCCAGAGCTTAGATTGGCCCTGACTCTGCTGGCTTTTTGCAAGACCTTAAAACATGGTTTTGTCACCAGGCTTGGAGATCTCAATGTGTGACAGAGCCCATGCAATGGTTAGGTTGATTTGTTGGCGGTGGTTGTTTTTTATATCAGCTGCTGATTATGTGTCTGTTTTTTATGGTTATCTGCTTTATGTTTTTAACTATTGTTAGCTGCCAGAGTCATGAATTGGAGATGGGTGGCTATATAAATAGAAACAAATAAACAAAGGTGCATTCTCTCAGACTGCAAACCTCCTCTTTTCTACATCTCCATCCCCCTCCCCCTCCCAAACCTGACTGTTGCCTTGGTAGTGGCTTTTTATCCTGTCCTTCATGGCCATTTGCTAAGCCTCCTACACAGAGCTAGGTGTTTACCAGCGTACAAATGATACCCCATTTAAAATTCTGCTGGCATGGGGGAAAAGATTAAATCCTGTGGGACATCTTAAGTTAATGGTTCAGGTGTCAAAATACTACCTTCTCTAAGGATCAGAACTACAGTAAAACTGCCCCCAAAGCACAAATCTATCTAGTCAGGAGAAGAATACCATGTCTGACAGTAATAAGAGCCACTGAAAGTTCAGGTACACTAGTAGGATTGTACTTCTATTCAGTTTCAACACTGGTCATGCTGTAATGTGATCACAGTATTATATACCATATTTAGGTCTGGATTTTTACTCAGCCATTCTAATACACTGCACGTGTTTTTCATCCATTTTCTTTTAGGCAAAGATATGCAAAAATTCAGAAGATTTTATAAGGAGCTAATATTTCTCATAGAGCTGTATATCCAAAGAGAACAAGAGTGGATCTGCTGCATACAAGGGGCCAAATACTAATTGGGAAAGTTCCATGATGTCATGATATCATGTCATGAAATCTTGAGCTACTGGGTAATCTCAGCATAAATATTTACAATGAGACATTTAGCCTTACTAAATTTCCTCTCTCATTTTATGAGGCCTTTATTACACTAATAGTAAGCCCAGAGAAAGATCCTACTAGATGTACAAATTATAGACCAATGTTACTCTTAATGATAGAAAATATTAACAGCAACATTAGATAGGAGTTCAAGGAACATAACAGCATATATAATTTATTTATTTGATTTATTTATTTGATTTCTATAGCCGCCCATCTCAGCGAGTGACTCTGGGTGGCTTACAACAATACAACTATAAAACAATTTAAACAATTACAATTAAAACAGTTAAAATATAAAATAAATACAGAATAAATATACATGGCTGCCAAGCGAGCAATGCATGAATGTCAATACAGCCAAGAGATGGGACCATCCACACGTTCGAGGCCCCAGGCCCGGGCACAAAGCCAGGTCTTCACGGCCTTACAAAAGGCCAGCAGGGGCAGGGACATCCTAATTTCTGGAGGGAGGATGTTCCAGAGGGCAGGCGCACGCCTTCTAGTTCCCGCCAACCGACACTCCCTGGCTGACGGGACCCACAGCATACCCAACCTACTAGATCGAACTGGACAGGCAGAAACTACTGAGTGAAGGCGGTCCCTTAGGTAACCCGGCCCCAAGCCATGAAGGGCTTTAAAGGTGACAACCAGCATCTTGAATTGCACCTGGAAGCACACCAGCAACCAATGCAGCTCCCGTAGCAGTGGTGTTACATGTGTCGAGTACCCGACATCATTTACTATCTGTGCAGCTGCATTCTGCATCAGTTGAAGCTTCCAAATGCTCTTCAAGGGCAGCCCCATGTAGAGCGCATTACAGTCGTCCAGATAATTTATCCAAATTAGTCTGCTTTTATAACAAAAATAGACAAATCATCTGAAAATATCTGTTGGGTGATTTATATTTTGGGCACAAAAACAGATAAATTAGAATCAGCTGTTTTAATTTTGTTGGATGCAGAAAAATCCTCTGATGTGGTTCAGATTAAATTTTTGAAGGGTGTCTTTTTAAAAAAGAGTTTGTTTCCCATCATCTGAGCAGTAGGTCCTATATAGTTGCTAAAGCTAAGCAGTCATCTAAAGTGCAATGGTCCTTAAGTTCAATTCCCAGTAGAGGGATTGAACCATACAGAGTAATATCTGGCTATTTATGTCTGATGATTCCTCCTAAGAATGAGAAGGCCTTCTCTTGGTGGTCAGTGTAACAGAAAAGAACTGCACACCATGTATAAACAGAAAAATGTAAAACCTTGTACACGGGGACATGACATAATGTAACATCTGTATTTCTCTCTCTCTCTCTCTGAGCTTAAGAAAAGGTGGACTGAATTAGCTGAATTACACAAATTACAGAATTTGCCATTGCATGAAGAATACTGGTTTATCAAGCCTGAGGTTCAGCAAAGAAAATTATGTTACATAGATGAAAATAAATGTAATTTTTTCATGTTGAACAGTAGATTCAAGAGATGAGTTTTTATCAGTTTTTGAAATGTCTTTATATTACAAAAATGAGAAGATGGAGCATTATGTTTTTGTATAGTTTAGATTTAATCATATGTTAAAGGGTTAAACCAGTATGTATTTATATGGATTGTTTTTCCTTCCCTCCCCCACATTTTAGCTTATTTTAATCACTGTTATGTACATTTTATTGTAATACCACCACTGTGTTATTTATTTGGGTTTGTTTTATTCCACCAATAAAATTATTTTAAAAAACACAAAAAATTGAAATTATTTAATGACTATCTAACTCCAAGACTGTCCTAAGTGGAGATAAACTCTCTAATCTACTGAGTTGAATGGTAGTATTCATTGACTTGATTCACTAATATGGCTGCCACAATGGGCCAGTCACTCTCTCTCAGCCCAACTCACCTCACAGGGTTGTTGTGGGGAAAATAGAAGGAGGAGGGCATATTAGGTATGTTCACTGCCTTGAGTTATTTATAAAAATATTAAAGGTGGGATACTTTTTTTTAAAAAAAAAGCAATTATCATAGAAAAGAGCTACAAAGTAGTAACAGACATGGATCCCAATCATTTAGAAACTCACTGATCCAGAATCAAAAGACTGAGAGAGCAAGTTAATTTTGATACCTTGATACTACCTTTGATTCCATGACCTCAACCAAAATTTCTAGACCAAAAAACTTGGTCTTGGCATTGGAAAAATTACAAAACTGTATACTAGGGAATTGTGGAGAAATTGTGATATGAGTCATGAGAAATCTTGCCAGGAGTTCTACTGATCAAGGGAATCAGAAGGACAGCATAGAACAGAGCTCTCAACCACCTATGAAGGAAGGCATCTCACTTACACAGGGTCTAGTAAAAACTGACTATAGTACTGGATGCTCTAGTCATTGGTGGCATCTGCAAAAAGGTTAATTTGGGGATGGTCCCAGAGATGAAAGAGATGGTGGAGAACTTCTGGCTTCAGCATTAATTTGTGGGCAACCATTTTGATCTGTTTGTGGGCATCTGACAGTGTGTTGCTTTCTCAGATCTCTCAGAAGCATGGTGAGAGATGCTGGGAGTTTTAGTTCAACATCAGGAGTGCCAAAAGTTGCCTACTCAGAACCATAGTTTATTATGACACAATTTAGTCAAGTTTTTTTATGGATTTTCATATTCTGGTTCTCCTCTTCTTGTACAGCTATGAGAGATTGCAACTTTCCACTTACTTTTAGATTCACAGCGGTTAAATGATGTTCAAACTGTAAAGTAACTATAATGAACAAGCATTATGCTCAATTAATGGCTGAAACTACCTTGGGTAGATTCCAATTTATAGCCTGAAGCCACTATAGCTTTGCCAGCTCCTCCTTTATCAGGAGAAGCCAGTAAATAAACAATCATATTAAACAACACTGTGCTCTATAATCAGAGAGCATTGTAACTGACTATAGACAGTGACATACAGAACGCCTGATTACCATCCATCCTTGACAGTTACCTCTTACATATAACTTTCAGACAGCTGCCACTTATCCTGCAACATGAAACAAGCAAGCTCCAGAAGTATTCTCTGAATTGTGACCACTCCACAACCCAAGAACTCACAGCTTTGGAAGTATGCAGGTACTGGGACACCATTTCTCTCTTTATACTAATGTCCTTCTCCCTTAGAGGCTGCTGCTTTTCCTCATTCAGATTCATATCCACCTAGTGAAGAAAGCATAAAAAATAGTCATAGAGTTGGAAGGGACCTAAGAGGTCATCAAGTCCAACCCCACGCACATTGCAGGATTCACTAACCCATCCCTGTTAGTTGACTATCCAGTCACATGAGGCTCTCTTCTTTTGACAAAATTATGAGTAAACAATACTTTCCTCCTCCCAAATGAATTCTGGTTTTAGCAGTTTTGTTGTTTGCTGTGGTAGAAAAATGAATCAGGAATCTTCTTTCCCATAGCAGAAAGAGAATGTTTCACAGCCCAGAAATCATACACATTTCATTTCAGTGTAACTCCAAGCAAGGTGAACTTTTAGTTTCGTCATTCTCAAGATGTGATTGTAAAGATACTTACCAGCATCTGCTCAAAGAGAACCAGCACATCTTCATCAGGAATAGCCTGCAATGTCTGACCTGACCCAGAAATATCTGAGTATGAAGCAGACGAATTCCTATATGTTGTACTGGGTTTTTCTTTCTCCTTCTTTATCCTCATACTGGTGAATCTCTCAAGCTGATTAATAAAATATAAAATTAGCATTGCTGTTCTTTTTTTATTCTTCTCTTCCATTCAATTTACAGAGTGTGCTACTTTCTTAACTATAATATAGGAGTACTTTGGCACTGTAATTGGAAAAATAAAAATCAATGTTCTTTTAAATCTCTTTATGTAATTCTGCTGATTACTAGGGCTGTGCAAAGCTTCAAATAGTGCCTTGATTCAGTGAAGCTTCTACTGAATCACTCCATCAAAAGAGATCACAGATCAAAACAGAGATTCACTTTGATGTACTGAATCAAGTGTCTGCAAAATGCTTTACAAAATTGATTGCTTTTCTGCTGCTCTATATTACACACACACAAACACACACTGTTGGAGGTTCAATTTCAAACAGAGAAAACAGTGAGAGGCATAAATGCATTGAGTGGCTAATGGGCTCTCTGTCACTCAAATTATGCCCAACGAAGGAGCTCTGTCACTTTATTAAACTATCAAACTCTTTGGGGTAGCAAGGCTAAAAATTACTTTGAACTATATTCACTTTCTCACCTCTCAGTGTCTTTTCTGTGGCCACTTAAGTCTTAACTCTATTGTTTCTTGTGCCAATAATGTTACAATTCTATGCTGGCCCTCCCAAAACAATTAAGAATATAGGCTCAAGATGGAATATTGACTCAAGGAAACCCAACATGCAATCTTGGGTCAAACTCTACTTTGGAGTAGGTTTAAACTTTTTGACAATGATTGAACGGGTACCTGACTAACACAGGGACTGTCCCAAACCTTTACTGTACAAGTCTCTAAGAAGAGACTTATGATTGAAGTATTGTCTCTTGCATTGGTCTTTTGCTAAAACTGTTTGGTTGCTATAATATATTTAAAACAAATAAAATAACTTTTTTTTTTGGATAGGGGATGGCAAGGCTATAAATGCCACTTTTCTGTGCTGGTCTCTTCCTCTGTTGTTTATCTCTATGGCTGTGTATCTCACTGTTCCAGCCTACTACTATTGCTTCTATGAACAATATATTGCTACAAGCCACTATACTATTAATCCTGACACTTGATAACCCCTTCCCAGCTTGCCAACTTGCTTGCTAAGCAGCCATCCCTCCTGTTATCCCACAAACCCCCAAAAAACAGAGACAACAAAGATACATCATTCTAGAAGGGCAACTAAAATTCTTCAGTTTCATACCACATCTGGCACCTCAGAAACATGGGTGGAAAAGAAAAGGCTTGTCCTTTGAACAATATTTGAAAAGTTTTCTTCTAAAGTTGGGATAGGACACTTTCTGCAGTTCTTTAGTACCCATAATTTCATTGCCACTCAACTACCTAAAAGCAGACTCTCCCTATTTCTGTCTTAAGGAGGCCTGCAACTTTATCCAAAGCAGATAATATACTATCCTTGAATAGGCTAATTCCATAACCATCAGAGCTTCCCTCTCATCTAAATTAAATTTCAGTTTGTTTATAGCTGGACAATCCATCACCACCACCTTTGGGATACAAATCCCAAATTTATTTGGGATTCCTATCTTCTCACTAGAGGCATCATTTGGGTACTAACAATACTTCAAACTAATTATCAAGATATTGTGTGCATTTTAAAGAAGAGAGAAAACAATGGGAATTCTTGTGGCTGCCTATCATCCCAATGCCTATCATGCACAGGAATATTTTACAGTATCAGTTTTTTATAAAGAAGGGAACTTCAGAAACAAACCATGTAACATAATATGCTATCTTCCAGGCCCATTCTAAAAATACAATCAAAGAGGATAGCATAGTCTGTGATAATAAACAGCTCTAAGAGGTTGAGAGTTACACTAACCTTTCAATCTGTTGGTGCAGACCACAGTTTTATCCACTGAACAAACTAGAAACCAGAGTCAAAGTGACTCTGCAAAAGATGTCATTAAATACCTACATAAATTCCTTGCAAAAAGAGTAGCATGAGGGAATAACATAAACAAGGATACTATACAATCTTGAAAAGTGGTTAACGTACTCTATCAAGGCAAACACTTAATAAAAGAGAAAAGGTAGAATAGTCATAAAGCTAGTAATGAAAACCCAGAGAAGAGAGTACACAGAATCTATTTTAGGATTTAGTGATAACAAAAACAGTTAATACCAAAAATAAATAACATGATCGCTCTTACCTCATCTGCCATTACACGCTTCAAATTCTACAATTGGGGGAAAAAAAGAGGAAAAGACAGAAAAAATGAATCAATACATTAAGAAAAATCCAGTAGCAAAAAAGAAATGGATGGGAATACACATAAGGTAGGCATTAATTACTTTAATGTCCACAAATATTTTCTTCTTAGCTATACAAAACACAATTAAACTTTCTAAATGTTCTTTAGATCTTATTTAATAGCAGTTCTTAAGTCCCCTGGGTATTTCATCCAATTCTGAAAATACTTTATATCAGTTTACAATCTAAAAAGAGCTTGAAATGTACTAGCAAGCTTTGTGTGAAACTGTATTTCAGATAGTATTCTATGCATATAGGAATCTAAGCTGGCTGTAAATTCAATAACCAAGATATTCTAAACCACCTTCTTAAAATATGAAGACAACAAAGGGCAGTTTTCTGAGGAACAGTTCCAAACTATATGTGAGGAATAAAAGAGAAAAGAGAAGAGAGAGGATACTGGGTGGAAAATCATTGGAAAAGAAACTGTTTAACTGATAGAATGTCCACTTGAATTGACTGAATTTCTGCATTTAAGCTCAATAATGCAAAAAGCATCAGCAAATGGGCAGACCTTCTCAAAGGAAAGAGATAAAATGTAATTCTTTCCTCCCCTGTTACAATTCAGAGGAAAGTTCTTCCACTGAATGTATGGTTTGAAATACAGGAAACTGCTGTGCTGTCACTGAGAAATATCCCCTCAATGAACTAGTGATCCTATATAACCAACATAGGGAACGTTTGGCCCATGGAGTTTTCCAATTCAGCTTACCATCCCTGATAGATCCCTCAAATATCTTCTTTGCTCTGGCCAAGATGTCTTCTCCACAATCCTGCCATTTTTTTACTTATAGGGAACATAGAAAACTTCTCATTTCCAATTAGCAGCCGATAAAACATGAAAACTCTTTTCCAACCCTGCAAAAGTTTTGCCTCCAATGTGGCATCACCTATTGTGTGTTTATATTCTAGCAAACCTAGAACTTAACCTAAACTTAATTACAGGTTGCCTTGTAAAGGCAGATATCCTGAATATCAAAATAAAAACCTAAGTATGAATTGTAAGAATGTCTGTTTTAGACACTGTTTTGAAAGATTGCTTTTAAACCACAAACTTTTCTATCAGTCACATATGGACATCTTTTGGTGTGGTCAGGCTACTACAAATGAGGAACTTTATATTTTCCATCATCTGTACCTTAGAAAACTTACTTAGAAATTTGTTATACAAGCTGGGGAGATAACTTTTCCTTCAAAACGAGAGATGTTCTAATGTTTTATATTCTTTCGGCCCCAGTTATCTCTACAACCAGACTAGGCCACAGCCTTCCAGAACACAGACATGATGCATATTGTATGTAAATAGGGCTAAAATGGGCATGGGACAGATGGAGACCACAGCCAGGCATGCAAGCTGCAATTCCAATGTCACTGCTGCTGACAGCAATCTTTGCACAGATCTCAAAGGTAGCTACTTACAGAGATCTAATGCATACATCTAGAAAGATTGGCAAGGCAGCTTATAAACTATAAGTCTGTCTGACTGAAGACACCTGCCATACAGAACAATGCCTTATCAGGATCACAAACAGAGTTGTGAGCACCATTCAGTTCACATCCTTACACTAAACATGATTCATAGAATAATAGAATGTAAGGATTAAAAGGTCCCATGGAGATCATCCAGTCCAACCCACTGCCAGTGCAGGAATCCACTACTACATGATGATCTCTACAAGCAGCCCACATTACAGTGCCAAAGCAGATAGAGAAAAATGAAAATAATCACTCTTTACTGAAAAAAAAAGTTATAAACACAGAATGAGTAAAGGCTAAGCTAATCTCCTTAAAGCAGAAGCGCAAAAAGTGAAGTCCTTGTGTGGCATGTGACTTAGAAGGACAGCCAACGTGGACTATAAAACTCCCTTGATTCTTCTCTGTCCCCTAACCCTTACCCCTCTTTTCCTCCTTGCTGCATTAGCCACTGTGCGCACCGTCTCTTTTTCTCCTCCTTCTGGATTTTCTCAAAGATCCCCCTCTCAAACTCAGGAAGAAGTGCCAACTCAGGCATGCATGTAACTTGGCTCTTTCTGCTTGGTGTAACTGCTCCCCCTCTATGACCAGTGGGCCTTAAAAAATGTTAAGTGTGGCTCCAGTCAGTAAAAGATTGCTTACCCATGGTTTAGGACTACTGTACTTAGATTTTGCAAAGTTATAAATGATCTACAATTCATCTTTTCTTTCTGTATTCTATCTAATCCTCACTTTCTTTAATTCCCATATGTGTAATTGTATTCTTTAGGCTCTTTGATTTTAGTATCTGTTTTTAGGCTAACACACTTGAAAACTCAGGAGTTTTGTTTCCTATCAGTTTAGTTGTAAATTCAGGATACACAATTATAGGTCTGAGGAGAAAGGAACCAGCATTTTTGGCAGGTGGCAATCATAACAGAAATTTATGAGATCTCTGTATAAAGGAACAAGAAATCAAGGGAGCCGATCAGAACTTCAGTGAATGCTAAGCTAGATCTTCCATGTTTCTATGCATTGCTTTCTAAATTGCTCATTTTTGCTTCACTTTGTTTTGCAGCATCAAACTTAAAATTCTACTTGAGCAAAATGCAACACTTCTCATACATACTTCTCATTTGGGTGAAACAACTCCGCCTCCCTTGTCTTAGCATTTCATATCTGACTAAGACATTCTCTCTCCCCACTTGTGGTTTGAAATACAGGAAACAAGCTACCCACCCAAAGGCCTACAGCTAACGGAACAGGCTACAGTGATGAAACAAGTTAGCAAGCAAGCACTTTTGAAACTGTTACACCCAGAAGAGCACCCAGCATGCTTTAATATTACATCAAAAGTAGAAACAAGCACTGTGTCTGCCTAAAGTGTACTTCTGCCCTGTCTAAAATGAGCACTGTTCTAACACATCAAAACTTTAACCTTTTGACACATGCACCATAAACAGTCAAAAACTCAAACAGTAACAGAGGAAAAAAATGCAATCAGATCTAGATTGAGAGGCATTACTATCATTACTATGCCACTACTCAAAGAACAGGAACTCCAGGCTGTCTTGCTGACTCTTATGCTGAATTACTACATAAGCAGCATCAACTAAATAACTGCTTCTTTCAAATACAGGAGAGGTTTAATCAATAAATCCGTATCACAAAGCCGAAATATAAACTTTGGAGAATATCATTAGAAGACTCAATTGCTAACTAGAATCCAGTGTCAGCTGAATGACTTCTGCCCTTCCAATAATAGTTAAATAGGTATTTTATTGTTTCAGAAATGTAAAAGCCATGGGTAGTGGTTTTGTTGGGAGAATTTTGAAAATGAGTTTTTCCTACCCCCTTTTCCTAGAAAAGGGACCAGGCAAGTTCTAAGAAAAAGGGAAGTTAGACTAAGGCAAATGACAGAGATCTCATCCTACCTAAATCTTTTGGATGATATGCTAGCCTATGAACTGGCTAACCTGTGTGACTAAGGATGTGACATTAGCAATCTCCAAAGGAGAGAAGACCACCTGGTTGCAGAAATGGCCCAGCAAAAGTATAGCCCCAGCCCAAAGCGGAGATTGGACTATTAAGTGCATGTTCTACCCAGTAGTATCAGCCAGAGCCTCAGTTTCAGGAGTACATTCTCCTTAGTAAGATTATGTTTAGTGACCATATCTTAAGGAGGTGTTCTTAGTGCCTACTACAGAAAGAAGCATTCTGCACTACCTCAGTAAGCCAGAGGAAGGAGATAAGATGAATCTGCTCCAGAAGCAGTGAACTGTCACTTGCCACCTCCCCCTCAGACAACATCCCAAGAGAAAAATTGTTCTTAAGCGCAGATTACACTCCATTGCTCACACCCGGATGCTGTCCTGGGTGGAGTAACTCATCTTCCTCAATAAAAACCTTCTTACTAAATTTCCAAGCCCTACTAATGGAGGATTACTAAGATTTACCCCTTACTTTACCTCTAGACTACTGCCACAAAGCATATATCATGATAATGGATGTGCTGGGCTTCAGTCACTGACTCACCTGGCACATACTGGGACTAAATTACCATCGCCCTATGCACATACAGTACTACAGTCTCACCTACCCCCAAATATTCACATATAGCCAATTACCATGGTTGCTAGGCCTTAATCACTGACTCACATTTTAATTGTGCAAATGAGAAAAGTCAAAGGTCATATGGTAACCAACCGCTACAAATATGTAAAAGGCTGAAATGTACAATAAAAAGTGTAGTTCTCTGTTGACAAGAACCAGCAGATTAACATTAAAAGAGATTTGGGCTGAATTTTAAGAGAATTTCTAATGGTAAGAACTATTGAGCAATGGAACTGTCTGCCTAGATGAGTGGTGAGCTTTGCCTTGTCAGAGATTTTCAGATGGGGACTTGATGGCTACTTGCTGGAGATAGTTTAGTGCAGGGGTTCTCAAACTGTGATCCTTAAAATTAATTAATTTGTGTGACCACCCCCCTAGGAATTACCTTAATGATTTCTTTGGGGTAGGGATGGGCAAGAAATAAATATACCACTTATTTTTAGTAATTAAATGTTAATTTATATATCAAATAAATGATAATTAAGCTGTGATAAGTTATAAAATAAAACCTCAGGAAGATGAATCTAAAACAGTATTACTATTAACTAAATTCAACGTATTAAACACAAACAGTTTATGATACTGTACTGAAAGTTTTTAATTCAACAACCAGAAGGGGGAAAATATTTTTTTATAGGCATCAGCATTTCACTATTATTGAAGAAATACAGAGTAACTTTTGCCCCACTCATTTGGACAGTAGCATTCATCCACTACCTCTCCTATAGTGTGCCAGCAAAGTTATGGAGTGGCAATGGCTGATGGGTGCTGTACTCCAACACACTAGAAGCTGAAACTTTCATAATCAGCACTGAGAGCCAGTTTGGTCTAGTGGTTAAAGCAACGGGCTAGAAACCAGGAGATTGAGAGTTCTAGTCCCGCCTTAGGCATGACAGCCGGCTGGATGACCTTGGGCCAGTCACTCTCTCTCTCAGCCCAACTCACCTCACAAGGTTGTTGTTGTGGGGAAAAGAGTTAGAAGAAGGAGTATTTGGTATGTTGGCCTCCCTGAGTTATTTATAAAAAAATAAATAAAAGGATAATAAATAAATAAATAACAATATTTCTGCCTCCTAAAGCCTGGGTTTCAGGAAAACCTGGGGTGGAGGTGGGAGGAATGTGCACTACCAGTCTCCTCCCATGCAAAGGAATCAACTTCTCCCCACATTCATTTTTGGATGCTTTTTCAGAAAGCATCCCCAGCAGCCACAGCAGGCCCCTATTTCTTTCACTTCACCTATACAGTATGCGGCTTGGCTTTGCTTTCTCTCCTCCCTCTGCCAAAAGGGTTCACCCAAACACATTGGCAACTTGTCCACACTGCACTTTACCCAACAGATTTTCCCATGAGGCAGCAGTAGCAGCTGCAGCAGCTGCAACATTTCCCCCCCCCCTGCACACTTGCTCAGGCAAAGGTAGAACATTGACCTTCCTGTCTGCTTTGAATGAACTGGCAGCTAGCTTGTCCAGGCAGAGAGGGAAGCTTTACATGAGACCCTCCACAAAAAATGCAAACTCCCTTAATTTGTTTGCAATATTCACAGCTCAAGAACTGCCAATTTATTGGTTTAGTGCATTAAAAACGGGATTGGAACAGAAATCCTACAAGGCCCCCTCCAGCTCAGATAATCTGTGATTCTAGGAGAAGGGTAATGAAAATGGACATTGAAGTGTTTTATCTTTTAACTTAAATTAGATGTTAATATTTCTTAAAGCATTGTGTAAAAAAATTATACCCAACTCAAAGATATCAAAATAATCAATTATGATAACTCCCAATTATATTCTATAAAGATGCATATTGAAAATAATATATGAACTGATAGGTCTCACTTATTCTGCAGGTGGCCTTCTAAAACAGCAGACACAACCAAGTTCTTATCTCTCACTAAATGTGCAAAGAAAAATAAAATATATAGGACTGGAACCAAATTAGCTCTATTGCAAGGTATCTAGTCAACCTAATTAGCAGTATCTTTTGAGCACTGTATCGAAAACCAATTTAATCCAATGGCAGATTGTGAACAAATGGGCACAGAGTTCACAAACAAGTTCCATCCCAAAATCCAGGGAGGAATTAAAAACTCAGAAAATCCAGATAAATTTGAATCATCATCTATCCTACTTTGGCCTTTGCCTTACCATGAAATTCAGTAACTCTAGCTACTACAAAGCTGACCACCTCAAGGCTCACAGAGTAAAAAGTCTTTGAAACTTATGAACTAAGTATTCTCAACTAAGACAGACTCCAGCTAACCTAATACCAAGCCATGCTGCACACATTTGCCAATATGGGCAGTAATATTCAAAATTTTTGAGAGGTTCAGAGAAATAAGTTTGCACTCCCCACATGTGGTCTCTGGAACAAGTCACCCAACACAGCGATCAAGACCATTTTCATCCCATGACCAAGCCAAAAGCCAGACTGGAATGGATATACATAACCTTTATTGTCTAAAACAGCCTGGATTTTACAGGGCCTTGCTCAAGTAAGGAATTCTACACAGAGAACAATAATTAACTTTAGTGTCAGATAATTTCCTCTCAACTGAGGAAATTATTACAGCTTCTTCCAAGGAAATATCCATTATTTCCAAGCTACTAGTTCTGATCTAAGAAAGCAAGTACCAAATAGCAAATGTAGACTTCAGTTCTCCAAACAGATTATCTTTAGATTAAATGTTTTTTTAATTTGTTCAGGAGAACAAGATTAGGCATTTTTGTGGTTCTTTATATCGCTGATTCTTGACAAAACTACAACATATCAGTTCACTGATCCAGGGGTGCTCCTTGGCACTGAGCAGCTCTTGGTGAACCAGGAAAGGCCTTGGAAGACAAAGACTGAATCACACCAAACATGGCTAAGAGCTCATAGCAATAAAAGCAGCGAAACATCAATATTTCTCCACTCTTGTTGCATTCTCAGAATGCCAGCCAGCAGTACTTTTTAAAGGCACCCAGACTTTAAGTAAGGATAGGTTGGAAGATCATCTGTTGGATTGCTGTGAGGAATTCTCTAGGTATCTGGTGAATAAAATCATTTAGATCAGCTTGGAGTTGGACCAAGACCACGTCTTGCCAGATTTCCTGGGATAAATTTGAATATGTCCTAAAAAGTGGACAGGATTCTTTATGACATCAGCTTCGCCCTGTATAGTCTGGGTTTCTTTCTTTCATGGTTGGTGAAAGCTCCAGAGAAGCAACTAGGAGCAAGGTCAGGATGGTGCTAAAAGCATCCTTAAGAAAGTGATGCTGCCTGACTTGAAGGAGCAGTGGTATGCCCCCTCCTCAAGAAACCATTCACCTAGGAATCCTGGATAATTATCAGCTGGCCTCTAGCCTTTCCCTTCTTAAGGAAGTTGTTGAAAAGGTGGTGGACTTGCAGCTGCAGAGAGCCCAGGAAAAAAATTGATTATCTGGACTCATTTCAGTTGGGTTTCAGGCCTAGGTATGGCACTGAGATGGCTTGATTGCACTTGTGAATAGCCTCTGAAGAGACCAGGATAGGGTGAATACAAGCTTCCTGGTGTTGTCCAATCTCTAGTGGCCTTCATGCCATTGAGCACTGTATCCTTCTGGACAGCCTCTGAGGGCAAGGAAGGGGTAATGGGGTCAATGATCTCCCAGTTCCTATTTAAGCTGGGCAGAGCATGCATCAACACAGGGTCAGGTAAGTGAGCATAAAATGATGCACAAAAAAGTAACTGTACATATATGTTGATACAGTCTGAGCTGTCTGGAATTAACTGGGATAAAGATCTGGAAATCAGAGCGATAGCTCAGTGAAAATGTCAGCTTGGTGTGCAGCAGCTGTGAAAAAAACAAACATATCCCATGCTAGAAAACCTTAGAAATGCATTGAAAAATAAAGCATCTTATACAAATCTATGGTATGTCTCATCTCTATACAGTTCTGGTTACATTTGAAAAATTAATATAATACAGCTGGAAAACATGCAGAAGAAGGCAACCAAAATGATCAGAGGACTCCAAATGTCCCTACAAGAAAAGGCTTGAAATTCTGGGATTTGAAGTTTGGAAAAATAGCAACTGAGGACAGACATGAATGAGATATTAAACATGGAATGAGAAAGTAGGCATAAGAAGTTCTTTTCCCAAGAGCCAGCTTGGTGTAATGGTTAAGGTGTTGGACTAGAAACTGGGAGACTATGAGTTCCAGTACTCCCTTAGGCACTGAAGCCAGTTATGGACACTACCATTGCACAAAATAAAGGCAGGATACACAGAAGCCGGTCATGGACACTACCGTTGCACAAAATAAAGGCAGGATACCAATCAAATAATAAACACTAGGACTAGAAGTTGTCCAGTGAAGCTAATCGGAAGACATGGAACAGACAAAATAAAGTATTAATGCACATAGCTGTGGAATTCATTTCTCAAGATCTATGAAGGTCCCAAACTTGGACAGCTTTTAAGAGGGGTTGGATGATTCAAGGAGGCCAGCTCTATCGAAGGCTAATAATCTTGAAAAATCAATGTTATCACCAGGTTGGGGATAGCTTGCTTCCAAATATATGTTGCAAGGGAACAAGTAGTGAAAGATATTTTTCCACCTCTTGCTTGGAACAACTCAGAGTCTGGCCACTATTGGAAACCAAATGTTGAACTAAGCTAGATCTTGCCTGACCCAACTCTTACATTCTAATCTGCTCTAATCCCTTCAAAAGTACTCTAAGAACAGCTTCAGAGGACTCTAAGAAGGAGACTTTGCTGCTAGCTAAAAAAATGCAGCTAAAGGTCTCAGCCCGCTTTTCTCTGCTATATATGTTTACTTTTTCAATGGACCTTAATCCAGGTATGATTTAGAAACTCTGAGCTTTAAAACAGAATAGAAAGGTACAGAAAATTAAGTGAAGATTAGGGTTAAGATTAATCAAGATACAGCCCAGGAATCCTGCAAACGCGGAGAACGAACTAAATCTATAGGAAAAACTTCCCAGCAGAGGTGGTGAGGCAAGACGTGAATCGAGGCCTGAATCATACCCAGGCAGACAGAATTCAGACTCTGCTATTGGACGGACCCAGGAGGAAAGGAAACTTCCTGCCTCACCCCGTCCTATCGCCCAGCGGAGAACCTGATGGGACCCTGCCTGCACCCGTAAGCAAGGCCGAACCGGCTCTACCAGCCCAGGGAGCCAAAGAAAAGGCGGGTAGGGCAGCTCCGCCAGAGAGCTCCCGCAGATCCCTTTGCTGTAAGGCAGGTGGCCTCCCTCTCTCTCCAGACTACTTACGAATTTCCGCGGTTTGCCGCCGCCGCCGCCGCCGCCTCCACCTGGCTCTCCTGCTACCGCAGCTACTGAAGATTCGTCAGCGCTCTTGCCCTTCTTCTTCTCTCGGCCGGCTCCGCGCGCGGACCCGGACCCGGACCCGGCTCCGCTCCCGCCGCTCTCCATTGCGCTCGACTGGGCAAGGCCCGCGCCCGTAGACCTCAACTTTAGCGAGCAGAACCAGCAGCGCAATAGCGGCTACAGCAGAAGGTGCCGCGCTATTCGGACACCGGCGCTCGCAGCAGGACTCGTTCACCAACGGTCGGCTCCACTGTGAACCGCTGCGCCGGCCCACTGGAGCCGCCGCTTCCTTGTCGTTCGGAATGTACGGCACGCCCACTGTGTCGTCACCGCGCTCCTCAAAGTAAGCTCCTCAAAAATGAGAAAGCGGGAAGCCGCCTATCTGTGGCTGAACAGGTACCGTTCTGATAGAGATAGGTCGGCTAGAACCGCTGAACTAGAAACTTCCAAGTTCCCTTTGTTTTTTCTTTCCAGGATCGAAATTGAAGCTGCTTAATCAACGCAACCATTGGAAACCTATTTTTTTTCTTCATTTTTTTAGCTGGTATGAAAAATATGCATTTAAATCCAGTTTTAAAGCCCTGTAAACAATTTTGTCCCATTTCCAGCAAAACCTCTCAAAGAAATATTTTAGGTTCTAGCAGAAGTCAAACGCATCTCGCAGTCCAGCTGGAGCGCTCGGTTGGTTTCAAAAGTCTTGGATCAATTGACTTGCGTGCCAACATTACTCAGACTCAAAATATGTTTCATAACAAGACACGATTTTAAAATGGAGGAGGACCCAGTTTTTCTGCTAGTTTTACCATGACCCTTTTGAGCTATGCTGAAATCCAGGATTTTTGTATTGTTTTTACATCAGCGGAAGTCATTTACACCCCAAGTACTCATAGTGCAGCCAATTCTCAACAATAAGTCTATGGCCACAATATGACTGAATATTATAGTTCTATAATATCTATACAATACATTATAGAACTATTTTCTCTCTATCGCCAAAAGTTATACAAGTCTAAAACATTTCTGTCTATGTAAAGCCTAGTTTTCCTAATTTTGAATGTTGCTTGTCAAATGAGAATAGCCAATATGAACAGTATAGTCCGAGACTGTAATAAAATGTAATTGGCATGCAGCGTAAAAGTTAGCTCTGGTAATTCAAGATACTTTTTGTGACAAGGTGTTTTTGTTCAAGCTTTAAAAATATTTTTTAAATGTCCAGTTTCTGTCTTTCTTACTAATTCTGTATTACAGTTTGGGATGGGTTGTGTTTACTTGAAAATGGATTATAAAAGTCCTGGAATTTTCACTGAACCCATTCCCATATAGTGGAGAGCAAATATACTGCATTGAGGAGAATAAATTTGAGGAAGAAAGAAAGAAAGAAAGAAAGAAAGAAAGAAAGAAAGAAAGAAAGAAAGAAAGAAAGAAAGAAAGAAAGAAAGAAAGAAAGAAAGAAAGGCTTCAGTTTATGATCATTCTGCAATTCTGTTCAGCTTTAAGGATTCTAATAAATGGCTGCTGGCCTTTCTACTCCTACAGTGGTGGTTTGTTAAATTGTGCTTTAAAGCATCTGACAGAAGTTGTAGCACAGCAGGAATCCTCTGGCCTTTTAGATACTGAATTGCAACTTCCAGCATTCTTTTCCATTGGCCATGCTGGGGAGGGCGGATTGGACTGAAACTCGAAGAACCCCTGAAAACCTGCTCCCCAGGAAAAAAATTGTTCTCTTGATTGCAGATGAGTATTTTTGCCCCAGTTACCCTTTTCACATATAAAATGGAAAGTCTAATGATGGTGGAAATAAAGGAGATTAATGTCTCTTCTACATATTAACACACATCTCAACTGTAAGATAACTACACACTTGGGGCTTTTCTTTGACTGCAGCCTTCAGCTGTTTATCTCCCATGCAGCTCAAAAGGAAGCTGATTTAAGAAATCCTGTTCTGGATTTCAACCCCTTTCTACATTTATTATATCTATTATGCTTTCTGTAGTGCAAACAAGTCCCAACAACTTTAGTGGTGTAGAACTCCATAACCAAATTTGCACCACCCTAAATCATAAACCCACACATCCAAATTGCCAGTCAGCATAGTGTTGCCCAGAAGTAGATCCTCTACCCCTCCCCCCACTGTTATGAACCCCAGGATTCCCATATTGCATCTCCAAAATGGTGGCAATTCAACAAACATCTGCAGCCATGTCTTACCAAGTTCCACTGGAAAACCTAACAAATAAGGATATTAAGTCTTCTGATTGGCTTAATGCTGTTTGGACTATGAAAAAAGCCTCCTATCCCCCAAAAGGAACATTTTCAGCCCCACCCAATTCATGACATGAAGATGTCATTACACTACCCCTTCCAGTCTCTAAGTCTTTCCAAGTGATAGCAAAATGAAATGTGAACTTAGTAGGGGTGCTTGCATGTTCTACAATCTACATGACCCTGAAATGCACCCGATTCACCCGTTTTCTTTGGATTTAGGGCAGTGCCAATTCCTTATTTGCCCATATCAAAGAAATTTATTTCAAAACTGTATTTATCTGAAAAGAAACGGGGGGGGGGGCTGGGATCTCCTTTGATTGGAATGACTTAGATTCACTAAGAATATGCAGTGGAAGCAGATGAGTATTTTTCTCTTACCTTCCTTTTTTGGAAGGGTTTTTCTTAATTCAAGCTTTTCCTTTTTTTTCAGGAAAGTATGGCATAAATGCTCTTCAGTAAGCTTTGGGCCATCTAATCTCTTCTGGGAAAATGTCTTCTATATAATGACACTAGCTCATGGCAAGCCAAATGCTTTCTTTGGCCATAAGGCAGCATCTAAAGGGTGAATCAATATCATACAAGTAATAGCCAAAATATCTAGAAAAGAAATTAGGCTTATGCACTCCGTAACTGGTTGCTGGACTTTCTAGAACTCTTACTGAAATGTCCTTAATGAAATGGCATACAATTATGTGCAGACCAATCTTTTGTTTAGATTCAAATTGTATCTCCCAAATGCTGGTAATAACCAATAGACATAGAAACAAATGAGGAAGTATTCATACACACTTCAAGAAGTGTGTTATACCTAGGGAGCATATTTTTGTCTATGCCACATTGTGGACTTCTGAATAAAAGCATCAGACTTGCCACTTTTAAGGATAATGCATAATACTGTGGGGGGTTTTGTATGAATCCTCCTCCTGTTTGCTTCTTCATAATAAATTGCTCTGAAAGTTTATTTTGAGAGCTAGCTTAGTGTGGTGGTTAAGGTACCAAGCTAGAAACCAGTAGATAATGCATTCTAGTCCAGCTTAGGTACAAATCCAGCTAAGTGACTTGGGCTTTCTCTCTGTCCTAGGAAGAGAGCAATGCAAACCACTTCCAAAATTCTGCCAACAAAAATTACAGGTACAAAAAAGGTACAAATTAAAGGTACAAAAAAAAAAAAGAGGTATTTTAAGGTCCCAACAGAGAAGAGTGGCATTTATTTCATTACATTTGTATATTGCCAAATCAACTACACTACAGACTCTTGGCAGTTTACAGTAAAACTTCCACAATATAGAATCTAAAATGTCCAAGGTAAGAATTAAAAAAAAAGATAAGAAACAAATCGACCCAATCAAATTGCTGGTAATTTACATAGCATCTTAGGTATTGTTCCAGTATTTTGTTACATCATTCCGTCGCCCCGTCCATTTGAGGATGGTGGGAGGAGCTTAATGCTTGCTCTGCTCCAATGAGCTTTAGAAAGGTGCACCAGAATTTGGAGATGAATTGTGTGGCGTGGTCTGAGATCACTCATTCAGGACATCAATGTAAACAATGAATGAACATGTTGAATGAAGAGTCTAGCTAGCTGGGGGGCTGAGGACAGCGTGCTGCAAGCGATGAAGTGGGTCTGCTTCAAGAAAAGATCAGTCACTAGTCAAATGACTGTTTTCTTTTTTCTCTCAGGGAGTTCTATGATAAAGTCCATTGCTATCTGTTTCCAAGGGCAAGTAGGGGTTGCCACCTCTTGGAGCAGTCCTTTTGGTTTTCCCATGTGCCCAAATGGGGCAGCTAGCTACATATGCCTCAATGTCCTTTCACAGTGTGAGCCACCAAAGTTGTCTGCACAGTAGGTGCAACGTTTTCACAAACCCAAAGTGCCCAGCAGCTTTTGCATCATGACAGCGTTCTAATATTTTCTTTCTAAGGGCTTCGGGCACATAAAGTCTCTCCTTCTTCCACCACAATCCTTTTTGCTCTTTTAAAAGTGTTTTATTCTCAGCTAGTCACTTGTCTGTTTTTAAGGCTTCTTGCATCTGTGTTAGTAGATCCCCCTCAGTCTCTAAAGGGTTACTGGGACATGGTGTTTGGCTGCATGTTGTTACGCCCATGCAGATTTACTTAGAGGGGATGACTGTGTCAATAACCTCCTCCCATTGGCTGTTATGTTGTGGTAGGTGGGACAAGGCATCAGCTTGAAAGTTCTTTCCCCTGGTGTGTATTTTAGCGTAAAGTTGAACCTCCTAAATAAATGAGCCCATCTGATTTGTTTTGGATTCAGCTTTCTTGGGGAGTTTAGTGCCACCAAGTTTTTGTGGTCAGTCCACACTTCAGATGGATGGGGTGCTCCCTCTAATAGGTGGCACCATGTGGCTAACACCCATTTTACTGCAAATGCTTCCTTTTCCCACACATGCCACCACCTCTCAGTCTCTGATAACTTCCATCACAGATATGTGCAGGGTCTTAACGCGCCTTTGTCATCTTTCTGCAACAAAATGGCGCCAATTGCCACGTCTGAGGCATCGGCTTGGACTACGAAAGGCTTTTGGGGATCAGGGTGTTTTAGCACTGGCTCAGAAGTAAATAGTCCTTTTAGGCGCTTGAATTCCTCTTGGCATTCAGCAATCCAATTCAGCCCTGCCCCTGGTCATTTTGCTGCTTTCTGGTCAGCCTTGCCTTTGGTTTTTAGCAGATAAGTTAGGGGTAATGCCACTTGTGCAAAGTTAGGGAACTTTATTGATTAGTCAAATGACCATATCAGAAAGTTGGGCATCAGCCACTATAAAATATAAAATGTGATACCATAAAACAGCTAAAAACAGTAAAATTAACTAGAATATACTATGTTGAGATAAAATACGGTAAGATAAAATAGAGATAAAATTGTAAGATAAAAATGCAGGATGTGATAAAACAAGTGATAAAATACAGAACCAATGTGAGTTTAAATGAATTTGTCACCTTTACATGCCACCCCAATGCGTTCTATAAATTGCGTTCTCAGTTGGACAGCCCTAACTATAAACTTAACAGTTCTACTGACCACATACGTATTTGTGCCCTGGAGGAAGTAACATAATCTTTTGTTACGATCCCAGTATGTGGTTCTGTCAATTAGTGTCTGAAGGTACTGAGCCCTTGCTGGGGCATATAGTTGGCAGTTAAATAGGACACGTGCAATGTCTTCTACTTCGGGTGCTCCACAAACACATGTCTGCTCAAAGTAAGGCACGTGGTGAAATCATCCATATTTGACCATAGAATCTAACTGCTCAAATCTTGCTCTAGTAAGAGCTATCCTATGGTATTGCATCAGACCCATTGTCAGGTACTTTTCTATTTGAAAGGACAGTTTATTCTTGGCCAGCCATTTCGACGACCTATTGTGTGCAAGTGACTCAATGTCTGTTTGGGCGTTAACATCCAAGACTCTTCGTTTGAATATTGCCTTGGCTTGGTCTCCGGCTGAAAGTAAGTATTGTGATGAAAAGCCGAGGAATGCGATAGTTTGGAGGAGTTGGTTGATCCATGTGGAGGGTTGAGGTGTGCCCATCTGTTCTTCAAGGCACATTTTTGGTAGTCTATCATGTTCCATTGGGAGAATCCGCTACCAGTAGTTGAAGACTTTGGTTACTGATAGACTATAAATGGAATGGGTGCCTGTTTCAGCTCTTTCTGCTGCTGCGGGTGTATTCCTGTCGGTCCCCAGAATAGTTCTTAAGAAGCGTGCTTGATTTTGTTCAAGTAAGGAGGCCTTTGATAGGCCCCACAATTCAGCACCATATGTTAGCACGGGTACAACCTTTGCCTTGTGGACCTTCAGAATGGAGAGCAGAGAGCAAGGGTGGTTGTAGCTGAGTAGTTTAATTAGTGTTTTAGAACTTGCTGTGGCCTTTGCAGAACTTTGCTTGTAATGATTAGCCCAAGGCCCTGTGTCTGTAAAAACCACCCCTAGATATGAAAAAGAGTCTATTTGTTTTATAGGCTCCCCATCCAAGTGCCAATTGTATTTGGCCCGTCTTTTCCCAAAAACCACCACTTTGGATTTGGATTTGTTAATGTTTAAGAAGTTTGCAGCGCAGTAAGCACCAAATTTCCCCATCAATCTTCTCAGGCCTACTTGGGAATGTGCCATCAAAACCATGTCATCTGCATACAAGAGGATATTGATATGTCTGTTGAGGATCTTTGGCATGTGAACATCCCTAGAACGGAGAAATCCTGGGATGTCATTAACATAGAGATTAAACAACATCGGGGCCAAGATACATCCTTGTCTGATACCTTTGTGGGTGGGTATGCTCTGTGTAAGAGAGCCATTGACTCCAGTACAGACTTTCAAGCATGTATTTGTGTAGAGGGCCTTTATCAAATATAAAAGTCTAGGTTCCATATTTAACTTAGCCAGCTTTTTCCATAAGATATCTCTATTTATGGAGTCAAATGCCGCACGAAGATCAATAAAAGATGTAAACAGGTTCTCGGTTCTCACATGCTGGTGGCTTTGGGTGGTCAAGCTGGGCCTTCAGCTTGGGAGTTGCTGTTAGGCATGGGCAGTCTCCGATGCGATGTCCCTCTTTCCCACACTTAAAACGTAGTGACTTCTCTGCTTTCCGCTCCTTTTCTGCTTCCCAGCTCTGGCTGGGCTTCTTCCGCATGGCAGGAGAGCTCGTAGGGGCTGTCAGCTTTCTCCCCTCTGGCTGCATGCGTGAATGGCATTTGAGTTGACATTGGGTGTCTTCTACTTCCCTGGCCAGGCAGATTCATACTTTCAAAGTTTGTGGATCTCCGTGCCCCAGGGCCCAGTGCAGGATCTCTGGCTGCAGCCCTGCTTTGAAATAGTCTACCTTCAGCAATTCGGGCCAATCCAATAGTTTCCCAGCTAGCGCTTTGAACTCCACGGCGTATTCTAATATTGACTTTGATCCCTGCTTGATGTGCTGCAAGCCCGCTTTTGCCCGGAGTTTCGCAAGGGGGTCCTCAAATTGCTCCCTCAGAACAAACATAAATTCAGCCAGGGCATCCAATTCCAGGGTTTCTGTGTTGTGCAGTTGAACGTACCAGTCGGCTGCCGTCCCTTTCAGTCGTTGCCCTACAAACTGCACTTTTGCCTGCTCCATGGCGAAAGTGTCCTCCTACTCCTTCATAAATGTCTCAAAATTGGTTAGGAAGAATGCTAATTGTTGGGGCTCTCCATCATACTTTACATGGAACTCCCGGGAAGCTCCCACCTCCAGGCAGCTTTGCACTCCTCCAAAGCCTCTTGGACTAAAACTGCCGGCTGCAGTTCATACTTCCCCCCATGACAGAGTGCTGTTCATGTCCTTGCCTCCATCCTCTCTCTTCTCCCAGGTCTCTCCTGGTCTCGGGGTCGGTTGTAGCAGAAGTAGCTCTAGCGATTTCGACACCTGCTGCAGCGTTGCTTCTATTCCGGACCCCCGTTCAGTTAGCATGGAAACTGTGCGGTCCAATTGATCCACTCTGTCTCTCAATCGGCCTCTCGCTCCTCTCAGCTGCAGGTTTACCCAGCAGCTGATGACTGGTTCCACGACTGACTGCCGGCATCGCCTGGTGGTTCCCATTCCCTTTCCACTGGTCTGCTAGGGACTGCTGGGGCGCTACGGAACCGCACTGGCCTTTGGCGAGGGGCCTCTGGTTGAGGGTTCCATTGAATAGCAGGCTCCATATCTGAAGTTGATGAGCGAGTCCCCGGCCTCTTCCTGGGGATCCCATGCGAGGCTTTGTCACTCTTCTTTGCCATCTTCAGAGGTGTAATCCCCATACGCCTCTGACTCCAATATTGTTACTTCAGATTGCAGAGGTTGAGCGGGTACGTGCTCCTGGGGGGAGGGTGAGCCCCCCCAGTGCAGCTGTCGCTCCGTTGGAACTTTCCTCATTGATCAGTTGATCAGTGGGTAGAGTTGCCATGGTGCACTTGAATCTTTCTGTGAGGATTGTGGGTTCAGATATCCCAGTAGTAAGAAATCTCTCTGGACCCAGTCAGGTCTCAGTAAAGCATTTCTTTATTGAAAGATGCAGTTCCATCTACATCTAGATCTCCAAGACTCAAGTGAACGAGATTCCCCAGTTCCCTCCTTTTACTAGCCCCCGTTTCCCGCCTTCATTTGAAATTGAATATTTACAGCTGCTATTGGTTTTACAACATGATTCCTAGCAATATTCTTCACTGTCAATTCGCTGGTAAGGAGTTAGCCACAACATTACAACATTCTGGTGTCAGCTTGCTGGGTCACTCCCTGCCGTCTCTGTTTTTCACACAGCAATCAACCCCCCCCCTCCCTCCTTTACAACCCATGACAGAGGAGGACCAGAAGGGGTTTTATGGCTTCTGGGGCCAAACCTCTGACACTAGGCCACCCTTAGGCATGAAAGCCAGCTGGGTGACTTTGGGCTTGTCATTCTTTCTAGCCCAACCAACCTCACAGGGTTGTCATTGTGGGGAAAATAAGGGAAAGGAGTAAAAGGTATGTTCAGTGCCTTGAGATAGCTAGCTAGCTATAAATTTATATATGGTGAGATAAAAATATACATATATGGTGGGATAAAAATTTAATAATACAGATAGTCCTCGGTTAACGACAGTAATTGGGACCGGGAACTCCATCACTAAATGATGCTGTCACAAAACACGACGTCACTTAATCCACGCCAACTTACTACAGCAGTTCCAGCAATTCCACTTGTGGTTGTTAGGTACAATGTCATGTGATCACTATTTGCAAACTCCTGCCAGCTTCCCCTGTCCTAACAGCCAGGACCCACGCTGAGACAAGGAATAGATCTCTAGTGTTTATTACTGCTACATAACAGAAAATCCTAACAAACTGAAGAAGCGTGGGAAAAACCCAGACATATAAACCCCAAAGGCTAAGGCGGGCCCGATCTGTGTCTCTTTGAATGGCTACCTAATTCCTCAGTACTACGCATGCGCTTTACAGCCTGGATGGGAGCCCCCTGCTCGCCATCCTTACTCATGACATCCCCATTTACTTACTTGTTGGAAGCCAGCAGTGAAGGTCGCAAATGGCAATTGTATGACCCCAGGATTCTGCAGCTGTCATAATTGCGATTTGTTTGCCAAGTGTGTGAATTGCAATTATATGACTGTGGGACGCTGCAACCATCATAACTGCGATCTGGTTTCCAAGCACCCAAATCGCAATCAGGTGACTGCAGGGATGCTGTGACAGCCACAACTTGGAGGACCAGTTGTTAAATCTCCTTGTTCAGCACCGTTGTAACTTCAAATTGTTATTGAACAAACAGTCATTAACCAAGGATTATCTGTAATAATAATTTAATAATACTAATACTAGGAAATCCTGTATTACTTATTTAAACATATATATATCTCCAAGAGAGTTAAAGTATTTTACACAAAAATACAATTTATGAAATTATTTTTTATCCAGCACCCAACTAATGTTAACACCAAAGTAATGCACCAATACATTTGAAATCTTTTTGGTTGTAAATGCAAATTGAAGTTGTATGAATGACCATTTACTTTTGCAAAAGCATTTTGTCCCACACTTTAAATGTTTCCTACAGCAGCTCAGAAGGATCTGCAATATTTGTCCTCAAGTGTGCAGTTTAAAAGACATGACTTACAAAGAGGTGGTAGAAAAAACAAAGACACTAGGGCATTCATTTTTTTCTGTTATAGTTCTTTTATATTAGTAATGTGCATTCTTCAAAAATGATATGAAACAAGTGCTTTGGACCTCATGTGGGGTACAACATCTCCCTACTATTCATTAAAGTTCCCCTCTTTTTTCAGAATTTCTTCAAATCTGAAAAAATGTGACTGCTTTAATTGAATTTTGACTGAATTAATACAGCTGTTCTTTTTTGAAGCTTGCAGTGAAACCTGAAAAACAGAGTGCTTTAAGGAATAGCAGAAAGATGCTACGCTCATGCAAGATCCAAAGACTTGGGAATCATTTTTGAAGGGAGCAGAGACCTAATAATTAGTTGGGAGAAAAAAATCAGGTAGCCTGATCAGGTTGCTGCTGTCAGGTGGCAATGGAAGACAGTCAAAAGTGTTGGGCTCTGGGATCATCCACACAGACTGCTTCCCACAGTGCAAAAATGCTACACTTACTGCCTGTTGAAGTTATAGGGCCCATTGCTGAGGCAGAAGGAAGCCAGTCCAAAGTATACGAGCATAAAAGTATTTTCCCAGCTACTGTGGCAGAAGACTTCCCATTTCAACAGACCACTTCACATCGAGGAGGAGCCCCAAGAGGTCAGCAATCTGCTGGGCTCCACTTAGTCTGGCAGGCCAACTCTAAGACCAGCCCCTCATTTCTAGCCATGGGGCTCTGTGAATCCATGGTTAGTTGTGCTGGGGCTGCCAAGCAAAATTAAAAAGCCTTTTGGTACAGCTATTTCCTTCTTTTTGCACATGTAGTTTGGTCAGAGGAATATCAGTCTCATGGAAGACCAATTAGGTTTTCCATGAAGTTAATATTTCCATTGGTAATCAGAAAGCAGAAACTTGCCCAGCAACATTTTTTCCCAGTGGGGAGGAGTGCATGCTTACTTTTGGGCGTCACCCTGTTCATTGATTCTGGCTTTTATTTTTAAATAAACAGATTTCAAATGACTATAATTTGCAATACCCAAGACACTGAAGCATCAAATTCTTTCTAGTAAGAGAAGGGAGGGAGGGAATTCATTTTTGAAGCAGATGCTTTCTAGAATATACAAAGAACACCTATAAACTCCTTGCAAAATAGGAGGGAGAAGGAGAAGCAAGGGTGACAGGGGGCGAATGGGAAAAATTAGGTGCCTATGATCTGGAATGGTTCAAGCAAACAAGGGTCTTCCAAACGTTCTTTCCATTCCTCTTCAGTTCTGCTCCATGGAACTTACCTTCTCTTCTCCCCAAGTGCTGTTTCCTGTCAATGCCAGGTGCATGAGGAGAGGACCCACCGCTACTGCTGCCAGCTTTCCGTACCTGCCTCTCTGCTGTTTCTAGCTGATTGTTGGCAAAGTCTGGGCAGCAGACCACTCACCCTCTGACAGGAACATGGAGTTTTATCACCACTAGTAGAGCTGGCAAACTGCAGTTAGATCTGGACCACAGAAATGGACATGGCACAGCACCAGAGAAACTATGGGACAGTGACAAATATAAGGTTTGTTTGGGTTCAGAAGATAATAAAGGCTGTATGTCTGAAAGCTTTCATAAAATCAAAGGATGGTCATAAATCTAAAATTCTGGGTGGATCATGATCTTAAGGTCTAAGCATATTTATTTACTCATGGATAGCTTTTTCTTTCTTTTCCCTCACACTTGTATTTCCTGCTTGAAGTCTATTCAAACTGGCGATGGTGCAGTACATTAATATATTTGTGGCAGTTTTTTCTCTGTCCCAAAATAGACAGAACCAATTGCTGCCCTGAAAGTGACCTGCATTACTTTCTATGAGTGCAACACATTACCTTTATTGTGTGGGTGAGCCCATAATCAGATTAATACCTTTATTAGGCCAACTCAAAGACCACAAATATAGTACAAGTTTCTGACATCTCCCTTTGTCTAGTAAAATGTCATAAAAGGAAAGTCTTGAGGAGGTAAAAAGGGCTGACTTGACATTTAAGGCCAGACTGCAGGCAATTGCAGACATTGAAATTAAGCTCAACCTGGCACTGATGGCTGAAGGAAAGAAGCAAGGAAAAGTACCTCCCCCACCCAATTGTCATGGTCTATAATTGAATTGTTATAATGCCTTTAATCACTCTCTGTGGATTTATTTAAGATACTGGAGTCTTAGATTATGTATAAAGAGTTATTGTTTTAGTTTCTACATCTGTGTTTAGTTCCTGCATCTGGGCTGTTCTGTGTCTGGAAATGGGAAAGAAAAAGAAGCAATTACAAACAAGCTTCAGACAGCAGAGCCTACAGAAAGCTCCTAAACAATGGACAGAATACATCCTAGCAGTGAGTTTATAAAAGTGAGGAGACCTCTCTTTATTTGATATATGAAATTGGCTTAGGTTTTCCAGAATACCCCTTTATTAGTCAGGCTTGCCAATACAAAAATATATCACTTCACTGATGGAGTCACAACAGAAGGCAAATTTGTCAATAAATGAATGTTCCCAAAGAGCCCACGATACAGAAAACTCAGTAATTTAATGGAAAAACAATATCTACTGGCAGCAGAAACATTGACTGCAGTTTTCCAAAACTTACCTTATATCACAGAGAAACTGGATCACCTTCATATCTTCCTAAGCTGTCTCTCAGAAAATTGAAGGGGGGGGGGGAGGAAATACCTGAGCCAATCAGAAAGTTATCTAAGCTATTAACCAATACATCTGTGGGTACTTAGAGGATGGCATACAGAAAGGCTAGTTTACTTTGGTGACTCCAAAAAGTGATAAATCTTCAAGTTTTACAGAAATAAGGCTATTTTTTAAAGCAGAATAACCTTAACAGGGGCAGGTATACTTCCTGGACAACAGTCACGTATTCTCTAAGTCAACTTCTTCACTGTGCAACATCCCAAGTAATCTTAGAAATAGTAGACTGGCTTCTAAGAAGACAGGTGGACAATTATACTGAAGTTTTATCATCCAATTAGTCCTCTAATGCTTTTTTAAAATGACATTCCCTGTGTTTTTGACAATACTGACATTAGACCATTGACAACAGACATGAGATGTCAACCAAGGCCAGACCTATTTCTCACAAAGAACCCTAAGCTCTGAGACAGATAACACAGCTTTGAAGAGCAGAAGCAAGGACTGTGCTAAATAGCCTTTAGAGACAACTTGCCTCTTCAAGTCCAGTTAAAGGATTCCTTTAAACTATTTCCAAATGAGGGAAAAAATGAAATTATCAATCGGAAGACCTAAAACAAATTTTAACATATACCCACTTAAACATGGCCTCACTTAAAAATATGATATATAACCAGCTCTCAAGATGTGATATGGGGAGTATGGAGGCAAGTGGCTCCAGTCTTGCTAGCAGAGGTTTCTATGTGTCCTTCCAGGGTTTGTCTGAGAAGAAAGTGCTTGGTTAGATCAGGGTTTTTCAACCAGGGTTCTGTGTGGCTGTGTCACCTCGCTTGGGGTGGGAGGGGGGATAGTTTGTCATTGGGATGGCTGGCACCTTGATATGGCCCAGGGAATTTTATTAAGACTGTGACCTCACCATCTTGGGTTTTAGATCTCATATTTTATATTTTAGAGTTTTTAGTATATTTGTATATGTATATTTTATAATGTATCTCTTTTAATCAATATTCAAATTTTTACTGTTTTAAATTCACTTGTCAACCACCCAGAGTCGTCATAACGAGATGGGCAGTGAAGAAATACGATAAATTAAATAATAATTGTTGTTTGTTGTTGTTTATTCATTTAGTCGCTTCCGACTCTTCGTGACTTCATGGACCAGCCCACGCCAGAGCTTCCTGTCGGTCGTCAACACCCCCAGCTCCCCCAGGGACGAGTCCGTCACCTCTAGAATATCATCCATCCACCTTGCCTTTGGTCGGCCCCTCTTCCTTTTGCCTTCCACTCTCCCTAGCATCAGCATCTTCTCCAGGCTGTCCTGTCTTCTCATTATGTGGCCATTATGTATTTCAGTTTTGCCTTTAATATCATTCCCTCAAGTGAGCAGTCTGGCTTTATTTCCTGGAGGATGGACTGGTTTGATCTTCTTGCAGTCCGAGGCACTCTCAGAATTTTCCTCCAACACCACAGTTCAAAAGCATCGATCTTCCTTCTCTCAGCCTTCCTTATGGTCCAGCTCTCGCAGCCATAAGTTACTACGGGGAACACCATTGCTTTAACTATGCGGGCCTTTGTTGTCAGTGTGATGTCTCTGCTCTTAACTATTTTATCGAGATTTGTCATTGCTCTTCTCCCAAGGATTAAGTGTCTTCTGATTTCCTGACTGCAGTCAGCATCTGCAGTAATCTTTGCACCTAGGAATACAAAGTCTTTCACTGCTTCTACATTTTCTCCGTCTATTTGCCAGTTATCAATCAAGCTGGTTGCCATAATCTTGGTTTTTTTGAGGTTTAGCTGCAAGCCAGCTTTTGCACTTTCTTCTTTCACCTTCATCATAAGGCTCCTCAGTTCCTCTTCACTTTCAGCCATCAAAGTGGTATCATCTGCATATCTGAGATTGTTAATGTTTCTTCCAGCGATTTTAACTCCAGACTTGGATTCCTCAAGCCCAGCACGTCGCATGATGTGTTCTGCATACAAGTTGAATAGGTAGGGTGAGAGTATACAGCCCTGCCGTACTCCTTTCCCAATCTTAAACCAGTCCGTTGTTCTGTGGTCTGTTCTTACTGTTGCTACTTGGTCATTATACAGATTCTTCAGGAGGCATACAAGATGACTTGGTGTCCCCATACCACTAAGAACTTGCCACAATTTGTTATGGTTCACACAGTCAAAGGCTTTAGAATAGTCAATAAAACAGAAATAGATGTTTTTCTGAAACTCCCTGGCTTTTTCCATTATCCAGCAGATATTGGCAATTTGGTCCCTAGTTCCTCTGCCTTTTCTAAAGCCAGCTTGTACATCTGGCAATTCTCGCTCCATGAACTGCTGAAGTCTACCTTGCAGGATCTTGCGCATTACCTTACTGGCATGTGAAATGAGTGCCACTGTTCGATAGTTTGAACATTCTTTAGTGTTCCCCTTTTTTGGTATGGGGATATAAGTTGATTTTTTCCAATCTGATGGCCATCCTTGTTTTCCAAATTTGCTGGCATATAGCATGCATTACCTTGACAGCATCATCTCGCAAGATTTTGAACAGTTCAGCTGGAATGCCATCATCTCCTGCTGCCTTGTTATTAGCAATGCTTCTTAAGGCCCACTCAACCTCACTCTTCAGGATGTCTGGCTCTAGCTCACTGACCACACCGTCAAAGCTATCCCCGATATTGTTATCCTTCCTATACAGGTCTTCTGTATATTCTTGCCACCTTTTCTTGATCTCTTCTTCTTCTGTTAGGTCCTTGCCATCTTTGTTTTTGATCATACCCATTTTGCCCTGGAATTTACCTCCGATGTTTCTAATTTTCTGGAAGAGGTCTCTTGTCCTTCCTATTCTATTGTCTTCTTCCACTTCCGCACATTGCTTGTTTAAAAATAATTCCTTATCTCTTCTGGCTAACCTCTGGAATTTTGCATTTAATTGGGCATATCTCCCCCTATCACTGTTGCCTTTTGCTTTCCTTCTTTCTTGGGCTACTTCTAGTGTCTCAGCAGACAGCCATTTTGCCTTCTTGGTTTTCTCTTTCTTTGGGATGTATTTTGTTGCCGCCTCCTGAACAATGCTGCCAACTTCTGTCCAGAGTTCTTCCCGGACCCTATCTACTAAGTCCAGTCTCTTAAATCTATTCTTCACCTCCACTGCATATTCCTTAGGAATATTAGTGAGCTCATATCTAGCTGATCTGTGGGTCTTCCCTAATCTCTTGAGTCTGATCCTAAATTGTGCAAGAAGAAGTTCGTGATCTGAACTACAGTCAGCTCCAGGTCTTGTTTTTACCGACTGTACAGATGTCCGCCACCTTTGGCTGCAAAGGATGTAGTCAATCTGATTTCGGTGTTGTCCATCTGGTGAAGTCCATGTATAAAGCCGTCTCTTAGGTTGTTGGAAAAGAGTGTTTGTTATGCAGAGTGAATTGTCTTGGCAAAATTCTATCAGCCTATGTCTTGCTTTGTTTTGTTCTCCCAGGCCATGCTTACCTGTAATTCCAGGTGTCATTTGACTGCCCATCTTAGCATTCCAGGCCTATACAGGAAACAAATGTAATAATTCTGCAACTTCTGGTCTATATTTGAGCCTGAATGTTCAGGAGTTCCCTGAGGACTGAAAAATATTTCAAGGGTGTTCCTCCAGGGTCAAAAGGTTGAGAAAGCCTGGCTTAGATGATACACCCCCTTTTTTTGCCTCCCTCAACAGAAGGACTCAGAGGTGAAGGGAATAAATGGCCTCCAAAGCTGCTCAATTATCAAGAAATTAGCCTGAATATCAAGTCTGTGGATTTGTGTTTGCTAACCACAATCTTGCATGAAGCAGTGATGAAGATTCTTAAGTAGGTTGCTTATATTCCTGATTACATGAGGATCCTTGAAAATATGTAATTATAACCCAGTTTCATAGTACTCAGTAGAACCCTTAACCGCTTTGTCAGATCACCTATCAGAGAGATTCCCAAAACAACATCAGCAAATATACCACTAGCAGATCAGCAAGAGATCTTGCTGATTTCCTGGAATATAACTGGGTGGTGGTAAAAAATGAGTGACCTTTTCTGAGTGTAGTAGTTGAAAAGTGTGATTTTATCCTCCTATAAGATAAAGCTATATAAAGCTATATACGCTCCTATAAGGAGCTTGAGTTTTTAAAATAAAAGGATTTTGTAAGACATTCCCTCTGGGCTACTCCAAACCTAATAGCGAGTCATGCTCATTTTGCCATTCTACATGCCCATCTTTAGCTATGGTCATACATTGTAAAGTGGGTGGTCACAATTTTTTCAAATCAGATAAAAACTTTACTGCAGTCTTTGAGGGTTTCAACACAGAAATTAGAAATGATAATACTAAAATCCAATTAAAACTTTGAAATTAAAATTAATTACATGAATGTTGGAACCATATGTAGTATACTGTACTACCAATAGTAAAATTCTTTTAATCCACCTCTAAAGTAATTTTGTTAACATTTTACAAAGTCTAATACGTTCAAGAGAAAAAAGATGTTAAAAATAATACAGATACATGGATATAGTCTTTATCTAAACTACTTAATCAGATCTTAAATTATTTAGAGAAGAAGCGCAAAAGAAGGGACAAAAAATTGTGAGTTTTGTTGATCATTTTTATCTTATCTGTGTCTTAACTAAATGGGTCCATAGTTTAAATTTAGTAATGCAAATTTAGCAACCACATAGGTTATTTTGGGTTCTTTATCTAATAGGAGTATGTGTGTCTCATTTTGCCAAAGGGCTAAAGAACCAAGTCCAGATATTTGAAAAGGTTTATTTGCTCAATACAATGACCAAAGACCAGGGCAGCTTTTTTGGTCATTTAGCAAAATGCCTTTTATTTTTTTCAAGGTTTATTCAAAGTGAGTGGTCTTTACTGAAGAGAGATAGCGACTTCATGGCTCTCCTTAGTCCCACTGGGGTCCAGGATGAGATAACTACATCATACCCATAAAGAAGAGAGGCTACTTCTCTGTTAGCCAATTTTGGTGAGTGATGCTCATCTTAATTAAGATATTCCACTATTATATTGATGTAGTAATTAAATAAAAGTGGAACTTGAACACATCCTTGTTTCAATTTTTTTTTTTAGTGGACCAGATTGGAGTTAAGGCCTGCAGCATTGCACCCTACCTTCAGGTGTATATTAGTATAAGGTGCTCATATAAGAGTGAACAGCCAACAATCAATGGCAGAGGCCTTTAATTTGTGCCATATCGTCTCTCTTGATATTGAATCAAGGGCCTGCTTAAAATCTACAAACACCACATATAAAGCTGTTTTAGAAGCACGTATGTATTTTTCAATTAGATGGCATAATACTAAGCCCTGATCTAAAGTTGAACATCCTGTTCTAAAGCCTTACCTGACAGGGGAAATACCTTGATCACTCAGATTTTCCCAGAGTGAGGTTCATTCACTGCACAATTTTTTAATACCTAATATCTACCTCCCCCACCAGCACTTATGCCAAATTCATGGTCAGGATAAGAGGGAGGGCTGTATACAGGAATTAATTTCATTGGGGATGAGGAGTGATCTGAATCCAAATTAGTTAATAAAGGCAAACATCAAATGATGAGCCCATCTTCGCTTCCTTGTTTACACACATAAACTGTTCTTTTCATATCCCGAAGGATTGGACTAGATCTGTTACAGTTCCAATATACAAAAACAGTGATCAGACGAACACAGCAAATTACCACCCAATTAGTTTGTTAAGGGTAGTAAGCAAGTTGTATGCTAGGCATCTTCATGGGAAATTAATTGACAAGATGGTACAGGAGAGTGTTCTGACAGAAGAAGCAAGTCAGATTTAAGGAAAGGTGGTCAATGCTTGATCAGTGCCCTATCCTGCATTACTTAGTAGAAAAATACATCAACCAACCCTGGGTTTCTTTCTGTGTCTTCTTTGCTGACTAGAACAGGGCATTTGTTATGATTTAGAGAGACAGGATTTATGTAAGACTGGCTCCCTCCTCTACTGATCAACATCTTCTTTTCTTGATTATGAGACTACATGGTATTATTTTCATATAGGTCTATTATGACATTTCTAGTTGGTTTCATTTTCTCCTCCAATTTCCATCCAAAAAAAGGAGAAGCAAGAATTCATTTTGACTCCCCCTCTTTTTCAATTCTATATTAATAACTTAGCTTTAGCATTGATAAAATCTGAGTTTCATCCCCAGAATTAAACAATAAATTTGTTTCAGGTCTCTTTTATGCTGACAGTGTAGCCATCGTCTCTATAATTTTGTTTCTGGTTATTTATTCTGTTTATCTCTTTGACCATAGGTGATAACAAACAACACAGAGCCTAAGTAGGGTTATAGCCACCCATTATTAAAATATATATAAATCTTAATATAAATCAGGTGGGTTTGAGACCAAGTCTCTGAGCTCCTGTCTCTTAAAGAAGGAAGACTGACCATCAGCTCTGAAAAAACAAAAAATGTCTGTTTTCTCAGAAAGGTCTGCCATCTACCATCACTGTTAGAAAAAGCAAATGGATTCTCTATTGAACACATTAAGGTATTCAAGTATCTAGGCATTTCATTTTAATCCTAGACAATATGAAAAGAATACCTGAGAATTATCTCTGTCTTGGCCCACAGACTTGCAAATATCATTTTGCTTTATTGCAAAAGCAATTATGCTCTTGCCAAAATAAAAACCTTCAGAACAAAAGGAATTACAGTAGTCACCTGCTGTATGAATCACTATACAGTATTCAAGCCTTGAAGAAATAGTCCAATCTAAATTTTTAAGAGCCTTGCTGCAAGGCCCTAGATGTCTTACCAATTCTTTATTACTTCTGGAGAGCAAACTAATCTGTATAGAGGTTCATATAATGCTCTGCCGCCTCAACTTCTGGTTTAAGTTAGTTTTTATCAATAGCTCCTTAGCTTCCATAGGTAGTTGCAGATCAATACAGAAAAAAGGCATGCATTTGGACCTAAATTTTTTGGGGCTTATCTGGTCAATATTTGGCCTTGGCCTTGCTGGAGCTGAAGCAACAGGTCTTCCGTAATGACCTCTAAAGAAATCTGAAGGCAAGCCCTGCTTGCCTTGATTAGAAGACTGATCTCCAATGCTAATTATTTAGCCAACACGTTAAGACATTATCACAGAACAGTGTTCCCATTTGACAGACTTGGTGCAACTGCAAGCAGATTTCATAACACTCTTTCACTGGAAAATTTCATAACTGTTATTTGTCATATTATTTCTGTAGGTATCTTGTTGATATTTTATTCATATATGGTTGTACTTAAATTCAGTTCTCTGTTCTATTTTTATGTATGTGTATTCTTAGCCTTTGTAAATAAAGAAGAAGATGATGATGGATTGTAAATTTGTTCCTAATTCTACTGCTCTAATTGAACCACTTGCTTGCCTTATAAAGAAATTAATCCCCTTTAGACCCAAAGGGTCTAAAGCCTTTCTCACACTCAAACAGGCTTTCATTTCTCAACCCATCCTCTATCCCACATGGTCTTTCAAGCTGAAGTTTGATTTCATCCTGGGTACTGCACTTTAGAATATGTCCAGAGTTTGATGACAGCTGAACATTGTTCTTGATTAGCTACTTCCATGTGAATAAAATTATGATTCTTTTAACAAAATACTTTTGGCCAGTGTTGTACCTCTTCCTCCTTCTTACAGTTCAAGTGAATTAGGAAGGCGTCTGCTTGAGATGCTTCCAACTATTATCTCATGCTGGAATTAAACAATGCTTCAGTTCCTTTTGCCTAGGCAATGGCCCTTGCTTACCTCAGTCAAGGCCATCTTCTTTATTCTGTATTGAGATATGAAAGTAAAAAGGGGGGAAAGAAAGTGGTCTGTTTGGACCTCAAAAGGTATTCTACACCTTTGAGATGTAGCCAATATTGAAACATGTCTTTGCAGGCTGTAGAGAATAAGGAAGATGACCTTGACAAAATTATGTCAGCTCCATTGCCAAGGTGACAAGGGGCTGAAGCATTTTTTTTTAGTCCAGAACAAGATAACAAGTCCCATCAGTTCAGTAGCCTGTCTTCTGCAGCTTCCATCCATGCTGAAAATACATCCTGTTTTCCACCATTCACTCTTGGAATGCCTTCCTTTCCCCTTGTAAACCTCTGTCCTACCACCTCCATCTTTGTTGTTGGGGAAGGAAGGATTTGTGGTTGCACATATTTTTGATTCCTAATATAGGAAGGACAATTTGGAATTTTTGAAATTCTCCCTTCTGAGATCCCCTGCCAAGAGGAGGAAGGAATCGGGAGAGTTTAGGAGAGGAAGGGAAGAAATTCTGTCAGCTCCAGTTGATGAAACATTAGAAATTGAAGGAAGAACATAACATCCTCCAGCCTCTCATCCAACCTTCTTGAGTCGACTTAGGAACATGGAGTGGAGACAGAATTGAATCACCGTAACTGGGAAAAAGCCTTGATACTTTAATCCATGGTGACATATGGGTCAACATACAGGTGGCCTCAGCACCCAGAAAGGCTTATCTTTCAGTTGGAATTTCTCTAAGAAAATGGCTCTGGGGAGTATGTCTCTCAGCTTGGCCTTCTCTGATCTCAAAAAGCTAATAGAGACACATTGGAGATGAGCTTCCACTCTTGCTGGAATAACATTTCAGAGTCATGTCATGAACTAAGATCTACTGTTCAAGCCACTTCAACCAAAGGTAGGTGGAGTTCTAACACTGTAGAATCAGTGTTGGTTTCCTTTCAACCTGTGGTTGCACCACAGGATGAAGGAATTTCTCTGTTTGGTTGCAGGTAGAAAGAACAATACCTATGGAGATGCCTCATATGCCTCATAGTGAGGTGCAGCTTGTGAAACAGAAAAAGAAGAAACAGCTTTTTTTCAGTCAATGCCCACGAATTGCAAAATAAAATATAGTAGGATACAATAAGGCATCCATACAGTAATAAAATATAGCATAGAATTACGAGCATTTTAAAATCAGTAAGATTAATCTAAGTAACTAAAAGAAATCTGTTATCCTAATATGTTAAAACTAATGTTTACACTAAGATGCAATAAAAATACTATCAAATGTGAATAGTTTGTTAAGTTAGCAACCAACTAATTAACTAAAACACAGAATAATAAAACAGTATAAAATGCTAGGGTACTATGCTCTTGCAGATAGTCATGCAATTACTCCCTTTCTATATCTGCACGCAATATAACAGTATAGCAACATTCAGAGAGACTATCAATTCTGTCAGATAACTATTACTATTACTTCTTCTCCTTGAGATAAAATAAATTTGTATGGCCTGGATAATTTGCTATTAATGGTATAAAATATCTTGTGAATATCATGAATATCCTGATAAAAGGGACAGTATAAAAGAAAATGAGCAGTAGTTTCAATGTGTCCATTCTACATGGACAAAGCCATTCATTGTACAGAAGTTTCTTGTACCTTCCTTCCAAGACAGCTGTAGACATAACAGTAAATCATGCCTGCCTATATTGGCTCTAAGACCATGACAGATCTGGTCTAGTTAGGGAGGGTTGACAGTCAGCACCGAAGCTTTATCTGTCTCTCCCTCTGCACCTATTTGTTTTCTCGTCTCCCTGCACTCTGGTCTATCATTTGTCTCTTTAGTTTCTCCATTTCATTTTTTTCAGCCCCAGACCTTACTTATCATTCTTCAATCTTTAGTCATTTTGTTTTTCACTCTACATGCGCCCCCTTAGTATTGTACAGAGTTCAGTTTGTCAACAATAAATATACAGGTAGTCCTTGCTTATACTGGGAACTCTGTTGTTAAGCGACGCAGTCAAAAGGTGTGATGTCACATGATGCTGACTTCTGATGGCAGTTCCAGCAGTCCTAGTTGCCATTGTTAGGCGAATTCCACACAGTCGCAGCATCCCACAGTCACACAATCGCCATTTGTGACCTCCTGCTGGCTTCCCATTGACTTCGCTTGTTGGAAGCTGGCACTGAAGGTCACAAATGGTGATCGCATGACTGCAGGAGACTGTAATGTCATAACCGCCAAGCACCCAAATTGCAATCACATGACCACAGACACACTGTGACGGCTGCAACTACAAGGACCCACCATAAATCCACCTCATTCAGCAGCGTCGTAACTTCAAATGGTCGCTGAACAAGTGGACATTAAATGAGGATTACCTGTCCTGAAAAATTGGCATCTACCATACAGTTCTAAATCGCACTTACCCATATTCTGGTAACGTTTGTGACTACAATCATTGTATAATACAGTAACATGCTGCATGTATTTGTTGCAATTATTTATATTCTTGCTCCTGAAACATAAAGAGAAATAAAATTAATTTGAATTAATTCAAATAAATGAAAAAATAATTGGGGTCCTTCTGTAGTGGTTGCCAGCTCATTCTGCACATCCACAGAATATTTCTCAGTATATTCCTACTTGAAGAGCAATAAAAGGAGGCTGCACTCCTAAACAATTTACTTAGGAATAAGTCTTACTGAATTCAATGTGGCTGACATCAGAATAGATACAGGATGTTTCCAATGGATGGAAGGTTCTGGACACACCGGAAACCTCAGCATTTCTTGTATGTAAACAACGGCCAGTAACATTCCCTATCTGTGGGAATTTTTGAGAGCATGCAAATCTCAGTATTGAGGACATCATTAGTCATCAGTGTCATGTTCACAGTTTCAATGTGCACTGTACATCGCAATGTTTCACATGCCATGGTGCTGACGTGCGTTTCTGTTGGGAGCTGCTGTGAAACATTGTGCCAAGCTCTGTATCTATGTTCATTTCAATGGAATGTGTTTGGGTTATGTGTTCTGCTCAAGGACTTTTCCCGCGGACCATCAGGAGCCGTTAGGAGCACCTGGGATTGTGAGCCTGAGAAGATTCTACAGGGGGAGGGATCTCGTTTGTACCGAGGGTTTTTTAGTTTGCATTTGGCGCGCTTTTTCCATTCTCAGCTTTCTTTGTGATCCTGCATACTATTCTTTAATAAATCAGAT
Organism: Candoia aspera; assembly: GCF_035149785.1. NCBI lineage: Eukaryota > Metazoa > Chordata > Lepidosauria > Squamata > Candoiidae > Candoia > Candoia aspera. Next base: position 112,823,163 of record NC_086155.1, on the reverse strand, counting down.
ATCTTATGAACCTGTTCATGAGACTGATGGTGTTTTAGGATAGGCAATCATTACATAAAGCTGAGAATCACCAAAGTTGTACTGTTAGCTCCTGCCAAGATTAGTTTCTTGTGAGGGAAAACAGTTAACGATGGCCAAAGCCAAACCCATGACCGGGAGACTCGAGGAGCCGACTAGCTTGATGCCCGAGTCAACGGTCAGGAGTGAAGAACGGAGCCTCACCCCAGAACCTTCAGCTTCACGGCAGCATTCGAGTTCCAGCCCGGAGGGAGAGGGATCCGAAGATGAGAGAGCACTAAAGCAACCGGCACCCAGCAAATCGCCTGCAGAGTTGATCACTTGGGATGAAATGGGAGAACCCCAGCCAGGGACATCCCAGGCATCCTGGAAGTATCGGTTCCCACTGGCCCCAAACGTAGCATCTACCACGGTATCAGAAGGGAGTCAGCCTAATGCACGAGGGAGGGAGGACTCTCAAACCCCTGAAAGGCTAAGAACGGTAGAGGCCAAATTAGAATTGATGGAGTACATGCTAAAAGCCCTGTCTCTGTCATGGGGGGAGCAGCCGAGGCGCGAAGGAGATTCCAGCTCCACGCGATCATCCTCCATCCCCTCACCCGGACCACCGGCGGAGTGGGGCAGGAAACGAAGCCGGAATGAATCTCCACCCCGCAGAGCCCATCCATCAGTGTCCCCACCCCGAGACAGGAGAACTACTGTAACCTGGGGCCCAACCACTCAAGCAGCCACTGATTCAGCTCCAACAGGAGCGGGGATGAAAGACTTTTCTGTCAAGTTTGACGGGGATCCAACTAAGTTGTCTTTCTTCCTCACTAATGCTAAAAGTTATATGAAACAGTTTGGACCCCGCTTCCCTTCCGAAGAGGCTAAAATAACTGCCATTGCCACCAAGCTGAAGGGACAAGCGGCTGACTGATATGTTCAATTAAGCGAGGCTAGCTCCCCCTGAGCTTGAGGATTTCGAGGAATTTATGTGGGCATTAAAGTTGCATTTTGAAGATCCGCTAGCCAAAGCAAGGGCTAAAAGGGCACTGAAGGATCTTATCCAGGGCCAACTGTCTGTAGCTGATTATGCCCTGGAGTTTAAGGCTTTAGCTGGGAAAATTACCGACTGGTCTCAGTCAACCTTAATAGAACAATTTAAAGAGGGACTCAACAGAGACATCCTGTGGTGGGTGTTGTGTAGAGACGACCCAGAGACATTGTATGAATGGATCTGTCTGGCCGGCAAGGCTGAGCATGCCCAACATACCTACATGCAAACCAAACGACCTGAAAAGCAACCAGCCACCATGAGGGGACCCTGAAGTGCTGCAACTGCTACCCGGCCAGGCTACAGAGCCTGGGAAGAGGAGAGAGATCAGCGCTATGTGAAGGGTCAGTGTCTCCGATGCGGAAAGCAAGGGCACCAAGCAGCTGATTGCCCAAAAGCCAAGGCTGGAGACCGAGTGGGCAAACTGCCGGCCAAATCGCCGCCTTCATCGCAGCAGATGACGGCAGCCAAGGGGGCGACCGATGCTGAAGAAGTACCCTACTTCTCGGGAGAGGTTGAAGATGACTCTAAGGAACCGGTGGGAAACACCAGCCACATGCCTTGAAAAGCGCCTGCGGGCAGGTGGAGGAGGATGGGCGTGAAGATGCTATGGTGAGTGCTGACTGTCCAACTCTAACAGTAAGAGTGAAATTGGGCTCCCGCACTAAGACTGCAGAAGTCTGGGCTTTAGTTGACTCTGGGTGTTCCAGGTGTATGATTCACCCTGATCTGGTTGCTGCTTTGGACTTGCCTAGCTTTCCCCTCCAGCAGCCTTTGATCTTCACACAGTTGGATGGTTCAACGGCGGGGGGGGGGGTGGCAACCCATTTCACTGTTGCGATGCAAATGGGCAGCCACCATCTTTAAAATTTGTAGTGGCACCTGTTGGCAATCCCTTGGTAAGTCTGGGGATTCCCTGGTTGACCTATCGAAGCCCATATATAAACTGGGAACACAACTCTGACTTTTAAGGATGGGTTTTACCAAGCCCCTACAGTGGAGAGAGCTTCAAGTGCGGGGGTTGGAAGGGCTGCAATTGCCACGCCGTGCCTTAGTTTGGTACATTTAGAAGGCTTGCCAGATCGATACCAAGACTTTGCAGACATCTTTGGGGAAATGGAAGCAGATCAGCTACCCCGCCATTGAAAAACTGTGCAATAGAGTTGGTTCCCAACGCTCAATTGCCCAAGCCAAAAATTTATCCAATGACTCAGAAAGAGCTTGAGGCATTGTGGGACTTTATTGATGAAAATCTGTCAAGGGGGTTTATTGAACCTGCAAATTCCCCAGTTGGGGCCCCTGTGCTTTTCTGGGAAAAGAAGGATGGCACGCTTAGACTTTGTACGGATTATTGGGGGTTAAATTCTGTCTCGATCTGCAACAAATATCCTCTGCCACTAATGAAAGACATGTTAGCCCATTTGTCCAAGGGCAAGATTTTTTCCAAGCTCAACCTTCGTGAAGCCTATTTTCGCATCCACATACGAGCTGGAGACGAATGGAAAACTGCTTTTAATTGCCCATTGGGTTCATTTCAGTACAAAGTCCTCCCTTTTGGGTTAGCAGGGGTGCCCGGGGTCTTCATGCAATTGATTAATGAAGTGTTACATGATCATTTGTTTAAAGGGGTCCTGGTTTATTTGGACGATGTGCTCATTTACACTGAAACTGAGGAGGAACATGAACGCCTCCCCAAACAGGTGTTAAGCAAGCTTAGAGATGCCAAACTCTATGCCAAGCTTTCCAAATGTGAATTTCACAAAACCCAACTTGACTATAGGGACCCATTTCCCTGCATTGTCATGCGAGCCGTTGCGATGTCACAAGCATCACAACAGTGATCATGACACTAGGCTATAGGGTATCTGACAAAGGCATTGAGATGGACCCTGAAAAAATTCAGGCGATTTTAAGTTGGGAACGCCCCCGCACCCGGAGGCAATTACAAAGTTTCTTAGGGTTCAGTAATTACTATCGGCAGTTTATCCAGGGATTTGCTGAGATTGCTTTGCCCCTTACTCACTTACCATGTACCAAGGGTTTGGGAGAGACACGCAAGGTGAAAAATCCTGGGGCAGTGCTGAATTGGACACCTGAATGCCAGGCAGCATTCAAAAAGTTAAAAACCCTCTTCACTACTGAGCCTATTTTACAGCACCCCGATCCTGACCGCCCCTTTGTGGTCCAAGTTGATGCTTCTGACTTCTCAATTGGGGCTATATTGTTACAGAAAGATTCTGAAAATCACTTAAAACCCTGCGCTTATCTGTCCAGAAAATTTTTTGAAACTGAACGACGGTGGCATGTTTGGGAAAAAGAGGCTTTTGCTGTAAAAGCCGCTTTGGAAGCATGGCATCACCTCCTGGAAGGTGCTAAATGCCCTTTCGAAGTTTGGACTGATCACAGGAATTTGGAAGCCCTCCGCACCCCCCGGCGTCTCAGTCCTAAACAAATTCACTAGGCTCAATTTTTCAGTCGCTTTAACTTCCAGTTAAAATTTATTCTGGGAAAGAAAAACTTTCTGGCCAATGCTTTGTCATGTCTGCCTCAGGACTCGGACCACATGGCAGATATAGTTGGGACTGTTCTCACTGAACCACAACTGGGCTTGGTTGCTGTCACCCGGAGCCAGACCCGTGCACAGGCAACCCCGCCCACAGCTCCGTCTGGGAAGCGGAAAATGCAAGTTCCTTGTCAGTTACAGAAGGACTTTCTCCAGGCACTGAAATCTGACACTAGGTTGCTAGCTAATAGAGACAATGTTTCTTTTGAAAATGGTCTGGCGTGGGTGGAACACCACCTTTATGTGCCTGAAACTTTGAGGGCTGATGTTTTGCAGTGTTCCCATGATGACAAACTTGCTGGACACTTTGGTTTTGTCAAAACCTTGCATTTGGTTCGCTGTCAATTTTGGTGGCCAACCTTGAGTGATGTAAAAGACTATGTTGCTTCCTGTCCTGTTTGTGCCATGTCAAAGCGAAAAGGGGGTAAACCACAGGGGCTTCTACAGCCAGTGGCCAGCCCATCCCACCCCTGGGAGGAGATTTCTATGGATTTTATTGTGGACCTGCCTCCCAGTCAGAAGAAAACTGTCATTTGGGTTGTAAAAGATTTTTTCTCCAAACAAGCCCATTTCATTCCATGTGCGTCCATCCCGTCGGCCCCGCAATTGGCCCTCCTATTTCTCATTCACATCTACTGTCTCCATGGTAGCCCCTCCCGTTTGGTCAGCGACCACGGGACACAGTTTACTTCTCAGTTTTGGAAATCATTTTTAAAATTGATTGGCACCAAACAGGTGTTGTCCACATCGTTGCATCCTGAGACTGACAGATCTACGGAGGTTTTGAACTCTACCCTTGAACAATTCCTAAGGGCATACATAAATTACGATCAGGACAACTGGGTTGACTTGTTGCCCTTTACTGAGGTGGCTTACAATAATGCTGTCCATCAGAGCACTGGGCATACCCCTTTTCATGTGGTTTCTGGTCATGACTTTGTTCCCATCCCTGAGCTGCCACAAACTCCTCCCCAGTCCTGTTCTGCCTCTGACCGGGCTGTTAAGCTTGGTGATTCCTGGCCGGTGATTCAGCAGGCTTTGGCTGATGCCCAGTCTGCTTACAAATTCCAAGCCGATAAACGCCATTCTGTGCAACATGATTTCAAAATTGGGGATCAGGTTTATCTTTCTACTAAATTCATAAAGTCCCCACAGCCCTCTAAAAAGCTTGCTCCCAAGTTCATTGGTCTTTTCCCTATTGTTGGTATTGTCAATCCAGTTACTGTTAAGTTGGACTTGCCTCACAATTTGAAACGCTTGCACCCTGTTTTCCATTGCAGCCTGCTCAAGCCTGTCCACCACTCATCCTGCTGGCATCCCCAACCTCCTCCTCCTGCTCCGATCATGACTGATGGGCAACAACACTTTGAAGTCAAGGAGGTTGTTGATACTCGCAAGCTTCAAGGCACCCTCCAGTACCTGATCCGCTGGAAACACTTTCCTCATCCTGAATGAGTGCCTGCTCACCACGTTAATGCTCCTGATTTAGTTAACCGTTTTCACTTAGCTTACCATTTGAAGCCTGCCGCTTAGACTTTTCTTTCCTTTGGGGGGGCAGTATGTCATGTTCACAGTTTCAATGTGCATTGTACATCATAATGTTTCACATGCTACGGTGCTGACACGCGTTTCTGTTGGGAGGGAGCTGCTGTGAAACCTTGTGCCAAGCTCTGTATCTATGTTCTGAAATGAATGGAATGTGTTTGGGTTATGTGTCCTGCTCAAGGACTTTCCCCGCGGACCATCAGGAGCCGTTAGGAGCACCTGGGATTGTGAGCCTGAGAAGATTCTACGGGGGGAGGGATCTCGTTTGTACTGAGGGTTTTTTAGTTTGCATTTGGCGTGCTTTTTCCATTCTCAGCTTTCTTTGTGATCCTGCATACTATTCTTTACTAAATCGGATATCTTTATGAACCTCTTCATGAGTCTGATGGTGTTTTAGGATAGGCAATCATTACAATCAGTGCAATTCCCTCCTTCTTGCCCCCACCTTTCCTCCTGAAACAACCAATGGTCTGTTCTTCCTCCCTCTTCCTTTCAGCTCAGCACCTTGTTTGCTCAGTGCTAGAATGAAAAATAAGAAGCAAACAGAAAGCAACAATATCTCCTCCCAGAAAGTACTATTAAAAACAGTCAGGCTACAGAATTTTGTGAGAGCATTCACTGGGGAATAAGCAAAACAAAAATATGCCTTGTCTTAGAGATCCAGTACAAAATTCAGCATCTAAGAAACTGTCTGGCCTGTGGACGTGAGGAGCAGTTCCACTGAATACAGCTGGACAAGCTTCCTGTTTGGCTTGTGACATGGGGAGCCTCCCAGTACCCTGGAAAGGAAACAGGAAGCTGCTGCTCTACTGCAGATTAGCAAGGGACACATACCTCTCATTTCAATTTAATTACCAGTGAGGAGACAAGTTCCTGCACTTTCAAATTCAGATCCAGCTTCATTCACTATTTTCTCTAGACCTCCTTTAAAGCTGCTGATAATAGGAATGCTTAGATAGCAGTCTGCTGCTTCGGAGCATTCCTGCATGTATATTTTTCACTGACATGAAGGAAACTGAAGCAAAAGTTGTACTCAGTTTGTTTTGCACAACCACAGATTCAGTCTCAAGCATCACCACTCAGCACAGAATTCAGCTGAGCCCTTTCCCCACCCCCTGCCCCACCCAGCCTCTCCAGGAGGAAAAACTTAAAAATAGAGTTGATTGCTCAGCACAAGGAATAGTTAAGTGCCCCGCCTGGATGTGTTGCCTATAGAATGGCATAAAACTCATATGATATTTTGTTTCTAAACTTGTACACTTTTACCTGAATGAATTTGAACATGGTGTTTACCAGTTTGCCTTAATTAAATTTCTAAAATCCCCAAACCAGATAAGGATTATATATATTGTATTAGAATTTTTTAATTTCCTTACCAGGTTCATTTCTGAGCCAGGACCAAAGAAACAGGTAGTTGCATGAAATTAAGTTCTTTATTTTATACCCAAGAGCAAATGCAATGACAGCAAGCTGTTAGGTGGGCTATTGTGCAGGACCCCCTCCTTACAGCACATTATTTACATTCCATTCAACTCCTCCTCTAGAATACCTCCCCTTACTTAGTTACCCATACTATTTATATTTATTATTTTAGTATCTTGGTTGCTTACTTTGTAATTTTATACCTTCATGCTTTCAAATGGTTAATTTTCTTGTAAACCGCCCAGAGTCCCCCTTTTCAGGGGGAGATGGGTGGTGATAGAAATTGGATGGATGGATGGATGGATGGATGGATGGATGGATAGATAGATAGATAGATAGATAGATAGATAAATAAATAAATAAATACTCCACCTTGACCTCATTCCATATTAGGAATTTCCTTACTTCACTCTATCTTAGCATCATTCCATATACGGAACTTCCTTCCATCCTTGCTAGGGCTCCTTGACCATTATTAAACAATACCTTTCCTCTGGAGAAGCTATCCTTGGAATGTACACCTTATCTTAAGTTTCTATGGGCACAGCTATCTATCAAGGCCTGTTAGAAAGGAAGAGTAAGGAAGCCAACACAACTCTTCAAGGAAATAAAACATGGCTTCAAAGCTATAATAAAAGTGCAAATGTTTCTGATATATTAATGCTAAATGTAAAATATATGAATATGAAATATATTTATATTTAAGTTCTATATATGTGAAATCTTCTATCAGTATAAACCAGAGAACTAACTTTTAATTTTATCTTTTACTTTTATTTTTTTATTTTTATTGATTTTATTTTAATGTCTTTGATTGTTGTGAGCTGCCCAGAGTCACTGAGAGTTGGGCAGCATGCAAGTTTTTATTTGTTATTATTATTATTATCTCTGCATACGAAAGTTCAGTTAGTATTATCTGGCATGCTTGCTAACTACAGGAAGAAAGTATCAAAATGGATCCACTCTCAGGAAGCAGGATTAAATTAAAGGCCTGAAAATATGAGGATATTAATAAATCTTGTTACTTTAAGTAGCATGAAAATAGATCGTTATTATTATTGTTATTTCCTGGAGAAACCTTTGCCATTAATTTTATTCAAGAAATTTCAACTATTCAGTCTGTGATGCCACAAAGTTAATTTTTATCAGAAATTTGTCTGTGGAAATTAGTGCCTGTGGAAGAGTGAACTCACCACCCTGAGCGAGAAGGCATTTATTTTCCCTTCTAGGATCCAGAGTTTTGGTGCTGCCTGGGAAGGACGGTTAAAATAGCCCCACCCTCTCCTTAATTGCAGAGTTTGTCACATAAAATGGAACAGAAAGCAAGCTTAGGTGTGGGTGTGTCAAGAAAGGAGTCCAGCATAGAAAAGCGGGAAAGAGAAACCTCCAATACAGAGGCAAGCTCCTCAGCCGCAGCCTTCAGACAGCAAAAGAAAGCTGCAATTCTTGGCGCTGCAAGATTGGCTGAGAGGCAGAGCTGAGAGACGGGGGAGGAAAAGAGCCCGTCAGAGTTTGCAAACCCAAGCAAGCCCACTGCCTGCAGCAGCCCCGGTGCCGAGCTTCACAAACCAGCTCCAGAAAGAGAGGCCTGTGAGTGGTGGTGGAGTGTGTGTGTGTGTCAGAAAAGCCCATTCGTAAGTCTATGGAGGAGTGAAAAGGGTTTCCACATGCAAATGAGCGGAGACTGGCTTCAAGAGCTGAAGACCTGGGGGAAAAGATTTTAAGAGCTAAGCAAGTATAAGAAAAATAGCGGCTACAACGTACAGATAGGAACATAGACATCGAATATAGAGATTAAATAAATTAGAAATAGTTGTAAATACGTAGTAATAGGAAGACAATAGAATAAGAGGTAGTGTTAATAAAATAGGAAAATAAAAGCAAGCACAAAATTAGCATTACGTTTAGAAGTAAGAAATAGGATTTTAATTTTGTACAATAAAACAGTTTTTGTGGGAAAAACAAATGGAGTTTTTATGCCTCTGATCTGTACTATATTAGGAAAAACCCTAACAGTGCCCGTTACACATCGGGGGGTGATAAAATCTGATTATGTATGTATGAAATCCCTATTTCTACTATATTAGCTAATATGGAGGTGTGGCATGAGCATCAACTCTGGTTTCATGCTGATGAATATGGTTTCATGCTTATGCTTAAATTTAATTAATGGGAGAATCCAACCTTGTAAATAGCTAAACAAACATTTTTTTGAAAAATCTGGACAGAGTGTGAAGTGTTTTGTCAGAATAATTTAATAGGATGAGATGATGATTTTTCTTAATTTGGAAGTGGCAAGTTGCAGTGTAAAAAGAAATTGCCAAAAAGTGCAGAATGACGCACTCTTCAATTAAAACAACTTTTGATGTCTGATTATGGTCAACCGCCCTAAGACTTTCAAAATTACTCTACAGTTGTTACAAAATAATAAGCATGTAACAGGTATTTGAAAATAGTTGATGGAATATGCCAAATTAGATAACAATATATAGAAGCATGAAAGAAATTGCTCTAAAATACTAAGAGAAAAGGTACTGAAGGAATGGAAAAAAGGACAAATAATCAAAGAAAAATACAAAGTAGCTTCCAAAAACAGTGGGAACTCTTTCAGAAGGACTAAGAATGAGCTAAGGCTTGCTAGAGATAGCAAAAATAACCAAAAAAGTGTTCTTTGTGTATATTAGAAATAAAAGGAAAGTAGATAGACATATAATCTTTATTATGGTCACTGGCCAGCAAATTAAGCAATTGGGTTCTTAAAAAAATAAAAAATGAGAAGCCATGGCACAGGAAGAGAAAACATAAACATTGTCTAAAGAAAAGGGTAAAAATGCCTAAAACCTAAAACTTCAGTACGATTGCATGTAACAATTTACTTCAATGCAGTGTGTATATGTAAGACCATATTAAAAACAGAGCCTGGGTAACCAAATGACTAATTAATAATATACTTTAAATGTAACATACTGACGTTCTACCCATTAAATATTGCATATATAGAACAGGAACGATAAAACTTTGTCACAGATAATAGCATGGGCCCTTCCAGATATCACCTGATTAGGCTCCTTAGTATTTCCAGTAAAGTATAAGAACACTTCTTATTTTATAAGCTTCTTGGTTGGTTAGAACAGGAAAAATTTATTGGCGATGAACAAGCAGGCATTAGGGAGGGCAGGTCAATATGCTGTCCTGCAGTTTTTGGCAGAGAAATATACATGTGCACACTCATACTGTCTTAGATGTTGCCTTTACTGATCTAAAATAAACATTTGATTCCATATATAAAGTAAGGCTCAGGTAGAAGCTGTCACAATCATCCATAGACCAGAGGTTATTCTGCCTAATTAGGATGCTGTGTAATAAAACTTACATATAACTTTGATGTGGCACTAATGACCATCTTTCTGCAGATATCCCCATCCAGAAAGGAGAGAAGCAGGGCTGTATCCTAGCCCCTCTTTTTAATATATATGTCAATTCAAGGGTCATCACCACAATTCAATGGTACAAATACAGAGGAGGTCCTCTGTCAGAGATCCTGAAGTGAATTCTCCCCTGAGTAGGGAGTGGAACAAGATGATCTCCAAGGTCCCTTCCAACTCTGATTCTATGAATCAGTGAAACAAACTATAATGAACATCAGCAGAAGACAAGATTAACACTTTCATTTGGTTGGTGTCCCTGAACAGCCTGCCCAAAGGCTGACAAAATTAGTTCATCTTTTCTATGCTGAAAATGTAATAAATTTGAAGTAACTTTGGTGCACATGTTATGGGTGTATCCACTCTTAATTTTTAATAGGTTAGATATTACTATTGGAATGAACTAACTCCTTGGAAGACAATAAAAGGTCAAAAACTCAATGATTTATTACAATATATCTCAGAAATTTGGAATTTTTTAATTATGAAAAACTCTGGATATACTGAGCTTGGACTGTTTTGAAAAAGATGATTACGTATTCTTGGAAGAATGTATTCCAAACTGAAGAAGTTGATTTAATGAAATTTGTCAACTCTTAGTCTTTGAATTAGCTCTGTATCAGAGGAGAGGCAAGATAAGACAACATGACTCCACATGGTCTAAGTTTAATTCACTGTTTAAAAATTGAATTATATTGTAATGATGACATTGAAAATGTAATTAATTTCAATATTTGAATAGTTAATATTTTTTTGCTTAGTGATTCATTTCAAATCAACCTTTATTACTGTCATTAACCGACATAAAACACATATAACATTAGGTCTAAATGAGACTAAAAGAGTTAAAATACATGAGAGAAGGTCAGTATAAAACAGTAATTTTAACTAAGGGAAATAATAAAGATAACGTTTAGACCTTAGTAGACTTAAGGATAAAACTAAAAGAATTAAGGGGGAAAGTATAAAACAGAAATTTTAACTAAAATAATGTTTTATGTTAAAAAACCTAAGTTAAAATATGAGTGATTTTAGCTCATGAAAAAGTAAGCCAGTCCTTGACTTAGTGCTAGGAGTAGGCTGACCATATGACCTGTTTTGAACAGGATGGTCCCGTTTTTTTAACATTTCCAGACTGTCCCGTCGTTTTAATATAAATGTCCATTTTGTCCCATTTTCTTAAAAACCTTAGTTAAAAATTTGAAAGTTCCTGCGAACCTGTCAGAATGCAGTCTGACTTTGAGTGGAAGGAGGGGGAGCTCAGCAGAAACGGTGGGGAAAAAGCCGCAGAGCTCAACCTAGTAGAAAACCTAAAAAGAAAAAATCAGGATCAGCTGATAGGCGGTGATCAAAGGGAGAGCCAATTGGCTCCTGCCTTGAAATGGCAGGAAGAAAAGAACGTAAAAGCACAGCCAGAGGAGGAACGGCTCGTCGGGGACAACCATTCACAAGACTCTCCAGCCCAGCCTTGCCTCTTGCAAACAAAGGAATCCGAAGATTCCCAGCCTGAGAAAACCTGAGAAATTCCTGTCTGCTGATCTAGCCGTCGCCCAGTCCTGCCCCATTTTGCCATCCCAATGTCCTGTTTTTAACCCCGTCCCGTTTTGCCATCCCAATGTCCTGTTTTTGTCTCAAGGAAATATGGTCAGCTTAGCTAGGAGTAATCTATATCTAGCAGACCATAATCAAGCAGGATTAATATGCAGCCATGCAGAACCTGGCCATGTTGCATGTTGCATGTTGCCTCACAGTTGGTGTCAGACAGCAACAACTGTACATATTGGGTGTTAAATCTTGTAATATTATTTAGAAGCAGAATAATTGTGATTAATAATAATTAGGGCTCTTCAGGGTTCCCTGTAAATTGACCATACGGTAGGACATGCTCAACAGATTCTACCTCCTACTTGGCAGGCAGGGGCATACCCATAATCCTCTGGCCTCTATCTTCCAGCACTACAAAAGGGAAGGTGTTGCATTGGGCTGAGGAGAAGGCCCTTCTCTGGCTCAGGACATCCAATTGCATGAGGCACGCAGCTGGTACCAGGAGGCCCGCTGTGAAGGATGTTGCCCACATCAGTTTGACATTCTGTATCAAACAGGTGCTGTTTAGTTTTATTTTTCTAATTTTGTTGGTAAGTTTTTTCTTTTTCTAGGGTTTTTTTTCCTCTTGTTTTTCCATTTTATTTTTAGATAGTTTAGTGTGAGGTATTTTTCCCCTTTTTAAATATATTAATATAGTAAGGTAGGATTTTTTCTTCTAAAGTATACAGTCTTTTATTAAATAGTAATATTGTATTCATATATTACATATTATATAATGCTTTTTAAGAAATTTCATTTGCAACATTTTAAAACAATATAATTTAAAAAAAGACTGACAGGCCTGGGGGAGGGGGTGCCAGATGCAGCAGAAGTGAGATTACTGCTTTACAGCACAACCCCACAATCCAGCCATCACCTGCTGTTAGAGCCATTTTTAAATGTGAGTTTAGAACTGTTTTGAGGTTTAGCCTGATGGGGATGCTGAGGGTTGTATTATGTCTCAGTTGACAGGTATGCAGGGGGAAATTTCGTGCAATGGGAAGAAAACTTTTGCAGCAGTATGCAGTGGAAGATTACTTGGGGCAGCTCCCTAGACTTCACCCTGTACAGTGAGTTGCAAGATGCTGTGGAGTCTGTTGCTGCAGCATGAAACCTCCCTCCTGTGTTTGTCAGCTACACAGTGTCATGTGAAGGAGGAGTCATATGACTTGGCCTAGAACCTGGATGTAAGAAGCTTCAATCTGGATCAAACCCTGAGACATGATAACACCAAAGAAGGTCATATTGGCAACTATATGTCATATTTTCATAGATAATTTTTTTAAAAATGTTTTATATGTATTAGACACCTCTACATTTCTTCTGAAGAGAGCTAATTTGAGGTAGTGGTTAAAGGCATCAGGCTAGAAACTGGGAGATGGTGAGTTCTAGTCCCGCCTTAGGCACAAAGCCAGCTGGGTAACCTTGGGCCAGTCACTTACGATCAGCCCTAGGAAGGAGGCAATGGCAAACCACTTCTGAAAATCTTGTCAAGAAAACTGCAGTGACTTGTCCAGGCAGTCTCCGAGAATCGGACATGATTGAACAGATTAAAAAAAAATTCTTCTATATTAGTACTGGTTCAGTAGTATGTTGGAGATACTGTATGGTGCTCAAAACGGTTCACTCAGTATGGTCATGTTCTAAATGGTCTCCTTTTTGGACAGAAGTTAGTTCACATATTAGTTTTGTTCTAGAAGACAAATTGACTTCTGTAGATGCTTATATTATTTGGAAATATGTACTGACAGCTTGGAAACTATGAGGGGGTAAAGGAAATGGATTGAAATTAATATTATAAGGCAAGAAGGGCACTCATTCTCCATCAGTTATATAATGATCTGAAGAACTTCTCTTTCTTTGGCTGTAGAATTTCATAACAAGCATTTTACTGTTGTGGACTCCCATTTGGAGGGCTATTTCAACATTCTGACTACATATATTATCGTTAGAGGTTTGGCTCCAGAAGCCATAAAACCCCTTCTGGGCCTCCTCCTCTATCATGGGTTGTAAAGGAGGGAGGGGGAGAGTTGATTGCTGTGTGAAAAGCAGTGTGAAAAGTTGATTGCTGTGTGAAAAGGCTCAATGTCATTTTCACTTTTAATTCCCCAAACAGAAAACCAAGTGTACTTGGTAATTCTGGAAACTTAACTAGGCATTGTGCTGGTCAGTCTACTGAGTATGAAGATATGTCTGTGATTATAATCTGTTACCTTATCATCATGACAGTCTCTGGGTAGGGATAGGGAGGAAGGTGCATTGTGGCATGCACCTGCACTTACTGTTCAGCTCTACTTTACTCCAACTGAGAGCACAGTCATGGATTAAATAAAGCTTTGGTCTGACATATACTGCAAAAAACACAATACATGTCCATGTATTATGTGTATTATTGTGTTGTTGCCATTGTAGCTGTATTTGACCTGGATTGGGCAGTTTTGCTTCCATATAACAGTCATGCTATTCTCTCTTTTAAAATTACCTACTGATTATACTTTTTAAATAGGAAGCAGCTTTAGAGTATTTTTGCTTATTTTTTGAATGCCTGTTTGAGTATCGGTCTGAGTTTCTCTTGTGCACTCACAGTGGCCTAAATCAGTTTTCCATACCTGTTCCTCTTATATGTATATTTATTTATTTATTTAATTTTTATCCCGCCTTTATTATTTTTATATAGGGACGCGGTGGCGCTGCGGGTTAAACCGCTGAGCTGCCGATCGGAAGGTCGGCAGTTCGAAACCGCGCGGCGGGGTGAGCTCCCGTTGCTCGTCCCAGCTCCTGCTCACCTAGCAGTTCGAAAACATGCAAATGTGAGTAGATCAATAGGTACCACTTCGGCGGGAAGGTAACAGCGTTCCGAGTCGTCATGCTGGCCACATGACTCGGAAGTGTCTATGACAACGCCGGCTCCAAGGCTTAGAAACGGAGATGAGCACCGCCCCCTAGAGTCGGATTCGACTGGACTTTACGTCAAGGGAAACCTTATTATTTTTATAAATAACTCAAGGTGGCGAACATACCTAATACTCCTTCCTCTTCCTATTTTCCCCACAGCAACAACCCTGCAAGGTGAGTTGGGCTGAGAGAGAGTGACTGACCCAAAGTCATCTAGCTGGCTTTCATGACTAAGGTGGGACTAGAACTCACAGACTCCTGGTTTCTAGCCTGGTGTCTTAACCACTAGACCAAATTGGCTCTATATATACCGTAGTTAGTCATATACAGTATATTAAGTATCTATCTGTCTGTCTGTCATTTTATATTCCTAATTTGTTCAGTGAATAGATGAATTAGAGGATAGTGTAAGTAATGTAGGGATTGCCCTGGAAGGGAAGAACTATTAAGGGAGGTGAAATGGTAACTGAATCCTGGGAAAGTGGAAAGCATGAGGAAAACTCAAAATAGCCTCAACTTGATTCTGTTTGGTCTAAGATGGGGTTGAGAGAAACTCTAACAGGCTTTCAAGATTCCTTTATTGGAATCTACCCTACAACAATAAAGTAGCATTCCTGGAAAGCTTGTGGTGTCTTTCCAGAACTGGCTTACCTTGAAGCTCTATAGCATTCCAGGGTAGAATCAGGCTAAAATATTTGAGGGTTTAAGTGTGGAGGACAAATATCCCTGGCACAGACTGACAGGGATATAGTGGTCCTCCAGAACTCTGGCTAGGTGTTAGAGCAGAAAGGTGCTGAGAACTGTAATGAGAGGAAGAAATTTTGACAGTGTGTGAATTTCTATGCATAGGGCTGATGTAACTATTATTAGGCAGCCTCAGTATATGTATGACCAAAGTGGTGAGTTTTAGTTTGATAATAGTAATAGCGTAGGCCCTATCTATGCTATTTTCAGTGGGAAAAGAGGTGACCAGAGCCCCTAGTGTTCCAAGCATGGCACTGAGATCACTGTTTTAGGGCACAGATTTAAACAAAGTGAGAAAATTTACAAGCATCATAGCATTAAGCAAAAAATGAAAGGCTGAATTTGATAGGTATAGATCTTGCCATAGTATGCAAGAGAAAATGAGTCATAGAAGGTACCTGAGAGGTCATCAAGTTCTGAAGCCACTTTAGGTGGCCTGCTAGAACCACTGAAATGGAGCAGAGCTTTTAACACAGCTGAGAAGCTGGCACAGAAAAAAGAAAATTATCTTAGATAGCTTCAATGAGCATGCTAGAGAAACACAGGTTATTGACCTTACACATTCAGCCCTCCCAAGCATAAAGAATCCCACTCTTAGACAGATTAGGTTAAGAAGTAAAAAGAATCTTACTGACTTTATTCTTTGTTGATGTCATGAGTAAGTATGGCGAGCAGGGGGCTCCCACCCAGACTGTCAAGCGCATGCGTAGCACTGAGGAACTGTTCAGCCATTCAAAGAGAGACAGATCGGGACCGCCTTAACCTTTGGGGTTTATATGGCTGGGTTTTTCCCACGCTTCCTCAGTTTGTTAGGATTCTTGTTAAGTACTAGTAATAAATATTAGAGACCAAGTCAATGTCTCAGTGTGTTTCCTGGTAGTCAGGACAGTTGTTCTGTTACATCCATCTTGGTTGAAAAGATGAAGTTCCTTTGTTCTTCTTTTTTTTCTAAATACTTAGTTTGCCCTAAACTCTCAGCCCTACAGCTGCCAAGAGCTGTCTGGAAGAAAGGGGCAGAATTCTTCATCAAGGCCCGAGCACATGGCCCTGAGGAACAGAGAGCAGAGCAGCATGCTTGCTTCTTCCTGGGTGGAAGAAGGGGAAAGAGGAAGTGGGAGTGGCAACAAACAGCTTCCTTAGAGTTGCATTGTGGAACAACTCAATTTACATGCTAGTTCACATGCTAATGAGGCATGCTGGATTTGCCAGGACTTCCAACATGTTCAACCCCTACTAAATGCAGAATCTTCTAAAGTATTTTGGACAGATGGCTATGCAGCCTCTCTTTGAAGACCTCCAGTGAAGGGAATATTCCTGTCAGGAAATTCTTCCTAATATTTACTCAGAATCTATTTCCCTATGCTGTAGTTTCAACTCACTGGATCTGGGCCTGCTATCCTGCAACAAGTCCTCTCACTCTTTTATATAACAATGCCTTAGATATTTGAACACAGCTATCACAGCTCCTATCAATTTCTCTTCTCTAGACTAAGCATAACCAATTCCTCATAGGACTTGGTTTCCAGGCCCCTCACCATCTTGGCAGCCTTCTCTGAATAAGCTCCGTTTTGTTGATGTCCCTTTAATTTTTAATTAATTAGAGGTATATGGCTGACATCTTGCAAAATGGCTCTGGACAGCCAACACTATAAAAACATCGATAATATAATAAAACAAAAATAAAGCAAAAAGATGGTCACCAAGGATAAACCAGTCAACAGCAAATTTATACAACTCATGAGCAAAATTTCCTCCCAACCCCCATGCCTGAGAGAATCCCCATAGATTTGTAGTCTACATTAATCAGAAGTTGTCATTTCTTCATTATTTACTTGTGGTCTTATGTATGAAGATTCTGTTACATTTAACAATCTTAACTGGTAGGATGATTAAAAGTTCTGTAGGATTAAAATCTTTGATTTTGTTTGTTTTGTTATCTTAGCTATACAATTTATGGAGCTGGAGAGGACAGGAATAATGTTTGAATATAAGCTAAATAATGCATTGGCTCCACATTTGGGACCAACTCTTAACAAGAGTTTCCTGTTCTAAAAAAATTTAGCAGATCAGTATCAGAAAAACTATCTTCAAAGATCCCATCTGCAATTTAAATTCTTACATTTGAAGCATAGAATTATCACCTCAGTGAGGTATACATGTAACATGTACAAAGTACTTTCATGTAGAGGATCGTTCACAGTTGAGCAGAATAATTCCTGTTTGCAGGGTGGGAGAAAGCAACAGGAAGGAAACCTCTCTTGAACAATGGGAGGAAATGGAAGAATTGAGTTGGGTGGCAGAGGGGGAGCAATAGCCAAGTAGTTGCAGGAGTTGCTTCATTTGTGGGAGGTTATCCATTTCTGGACTGTTCTCCAAATAGGAATTCAAAGGATATCTTACAGCTCTTCTATCGCATGATCAACTGTAACTATTATTAGTGAAGAGCAGGAAAAAGAAGGGTAAGTGTTGCATATCAATATATCCAGATAGCACAGTCAAGATCTAGTTTTTCTCCATAGAGCAAATGATGGAGGTTTCCAAAACATCAGGAAAGAAGAAATGGCAGGGATTACCAAGGCACTCTGATAAAGGATCATGGCTAGGAAATCATTAAAAAGTCCTGCTTCAAATCTTGTCATAACCATGATTCCACCATGTAACACTTTAATTGTTTGAATGGTCTGCTGGTACAGGTAGTTAACATGACTAATGATCAGCAAAGCTATCCACTGTAAATTTAGCTACAATTTACAAAATTAGTTTTATCTGTTCTGGGTTGCTCCACAGATAATCATGACCAGAACAAGAGCAGGACTTGAAAAATACTTAGGAAGATGGTACAAGCACATTTCTTTTGTCAAGGATATAATAGTCAATTATTTTAATGACTCATTTTGATTTTGGTTTTGGTTTTTATTGCATTAATTTCATGTCTCATAAACTACAATGGGAAAAATATTGGAAACTTTTCTTTTGTTTTTCAACATAATGGGTTGTAATTGTTTATGAAGTGATGAAGGTATAGGAATAGCTACAGAAATTCTGAGTTATGCTCCTTTAAAATCTATTTAATTAAAAAAAAGCCTGTTACTTTGTGACAGAATG
Source organism: Candoia aspera (assembly GCF_035149785.1). Classification (NCBI taxonomy): domain Eukaryota; kingdom Metazoa; phylum Chordata; class Lepidosauria; order Squamata; family Candoiidae; genus Candoia; species Candoia aspera. The sequence goes on along the minus strand of NC_086155.1, from coordinate 112,804,826 downwards.
CAAGCTCCTTGTAAGGAGCATCCATGCCAAATTTCTATAGACCAGCTTTCAGGTTTTGTACAAAAATAAATGGTATTTATAAGGAAAGATGACGCCCCTTCCTGAAGGTGATAGAGCTAATTGCTGGCGTTAAGCTGGAAATTTTAAGTGATTAACCCACTGGCCTTGTCCATAAAATAAATCAGTCACTAGCCTAAAGTTACTCACAAAACAGTGGGAGACAATGAGGTGGAACAAATGTAAAACCTAGGCTTTGGGGGACTGAGATGACCAATGATGGCCTAATTTGAAGGGTACTAATTTTACAACAATCTTGCCAGCCACTGAATCAATACCCTACCCACACCCCAGTGATATTTTATAGTAAGGAGACTATTCTTTGCAATATGTAGAAGCTCTATAGAAACAGTTTGGCACAGAAGTTTTGTGGAGTCCAGAATCAGAACGTTAAAACGGGTTCATTTTGGTGGGATAAATTAGCATCAGTTCTGAATGTTGGGATCTTGTCTTGGCCAAACTGATGCACAACAGTATTTAGGAGTTGAGAAAGGATGGCTAGAATGGTGCTTAAGCTAAACTTAGACTTTTTCTTACCTCTTAGTTGCTCAAGCAACATTTGGTGTAGGAAAGATCTAGTAAAATGCTGTAAATGTTTGTAATTGATTTGATTTTATAGCCTGCCTTTCTACTCAGAGTACTCTAGCTAGTACTCATAAGTATATATATTATAATTATTATTAAAGTATACTATAAGAGTAATATAGTATAATAAAAGAATTTGGGGTGACTTGGCAGGGTTTTAGAATTTTAAATGTTTGTTTGTTTTTAAACTATTCTATAGCAAAGCTCTGGGTGTTCTGGCTCAGAAAAATGTTTGACCTTTGTACAAAATGGGGTCATTTGGGGCTAAGGCATTTAATTCACTCGTTCCCTGATTTAAATCCTTTCCCCCTGTTATGTGGTTGGGTAGTAGGTACCACAGTTCAAAAGGAGATTTTAGAAAAACATGGCACTTCCTTGAGAAAAAATGGGGAGGACGGTGGAGAGAGAGAGAGAGATCCATATTTGCTATCATCACAATCATTACTACATTGTGATTCTGATTCTTTTTTTGAGTGATTTTGTGTGATATTGTTCCCTCTTGCAAATGCCAAATCGATTCATTTATTCCTTTCATCATACTCGGCTTAATCTTCTTTTAATATGTTTATGCATCTATCTGCCCCTTTCATTTCCTACCTTTCTTCCCCTCTGTCTTTTCACACTGTTATCTTTTAGTTTTTTTCACTTGTACTAATTTTTGTGTAAACTCCTTGTTCCCAAGCATAATTTTAATTGTTTTTTTTAATTGTGTAAGCTGTGTAAAATTTTAAATAAAGCAGATGGGGATCTTTCCCTTATATGTATTATTTGCCCACTCTTATTTTACCCCTACTGATGTACATGTGTGTGTTAGTATATCAGAGAGGATAAAGAAAATGGTTCAACAAATGTATAGGGAACTTTGAGAATGTTGGGCATATGCCCCGCACCATTCTATGAAATGTGGCATGCTTTATCCCTTCATAAAGGTCAATTTACCTGCAGTTTTTGTCCCATTTGAATAAAAAATAGAAATGATACATATAAATGATATGCATTATATTTTTCCATGCTAGATAATAGAAGGTGAAGCTCCATTTTCCCGATTCCTGCTCCAGAATTAAGACTAGTCAGAATAGAGTACTCCATTGACAGAAATAGGGTTGAGCTATGGCACTAAGGATCCAGCCATGAAGCAGTTTGGATGGACTTCACAGAGCCCAAGCATGCATGATCTGAAACAGAGAAAAGGCAAATGGGAAAAGTGTTAAGCAACACTTTCATTTTACCTATTTTCTTTTTCCAATCTTTATTTTTGCCCCCTTGAAAATAGTTAACTACAGGACTTTTGTTGCATATAATGTTTAGTTAGGTTGGGCTTGGTGATCTGAGGGCTCTGTCTTTTCCATTAATCATGACTAATTTTGTAATTTCCCATCTTCTGCAAAACACCATGTGATGACATACCATTAATCCAAAAAGGAAAGATAAAACGGCAATTATGATCAAGAAAGAACCTTTTTCCTTAAATATATTGATTGATCATGAAAACCCATGGCCCAGGGAGGAGACTTTCTAGTTCTAGATTTCGAGTAAATGTAAACAAATGTATGAAAATGAGGGAAGTTGAGTTAGGGTAGTGTAGGGTTTGGTGAATCGATCAACGTAAAAAGATGTATTGAGAAAAACTGTTCCATATAAAGGGCTTGTGCTGGTGATGCAACGAGAGTAGGAGACATTTCTGCTCTGTCTGGTAGCCTGTGTTGTTTGCTGATTGCACTAAATGTGTACAGGAGTTTCTTACTAGGTGTGGTTTACTGTGAATTGCCTCATCTCATGCCCTCAACAGGTTGTAACAGAGACCACATTGTCTTTCCAATTACAAACTCTTCCTCCTATTTTTCTCACTGTCAAAGTACCTTACTCTTGGAGAATCTTGGTATTTTTAAAATAGATTTATGTTTTTTCTTCAGAGGATGGGATTCTGAATGTTCCACCCACACTCCAGTGGAAAACTAGAAAGGAGATTCATTCTCTGTTTCACTGCAGAGTAGGTGGCTAAAGGTGCTCTGTAACAGTTGGCCCTCTTTTCCTGGGAAAGGAAGGTCTCTATTGAGGACAATGTTCAATATTTTTTCTAGGAATCCTTCGTCACAAACAGAATATTAGCCACGATAACTAGATTGAGTTCAGAGAATAGCAATTTGAACTCTTTATTTGTGCTGGAATTATCAGGGGGTCAACTCAGCATTGTCTCATAAGCATAAAAAGAGGGTTTCTCTAGTAAACGCACCTCTATTGTGCTTGTGGGATGTCACATGGGTCACCTGATTTCCACTTCCTCCTCCTTGGGTTGGGGATTAACAATCTCCATTACCTCTTGGGCACACCTGCAAGCAAGAGGTGCTGCAGAATGCAGCTCTCGTCCTTTCATCTCACTTGCATGCAGATATTTCTATTTCATAGAATGTGTCTGCAAAGAACCAGTGATGAATAAGTGCTTTCTACTGTGAAGCTGCTTGTATCCAGATCTACTGAATAAATGTAAGCTACCTTTTTTTTTCTCTTCATCTAACTACTGTGTGAAGACTGAATTTTTTTCTGAACGTAATTAAGCTTAATGTGCAAGTTCCTTTTTGGTTCACACTTCTATTTTGCAAGATTGTTGTTAGCTGCTTGGAGTTCTTTTATTAACCTTTAAAACTCCATCAATTTGAACTGAGCATATATCTGTTTTTCCCAACCAACAGGAGCCAAAAATGAGAATTCAGACGAGAGAAACTAATGTATTTATTCTTTTTCACTGCTCACAGATTTATTATAGATTACATTGCTCTTGCAATTTTTCAGTTCTAAATTTTTCACTGTTTCTTTGGTGTCCCACAGATTGTAGGCTGAAAAGTTCATTTCCTTCCTTGCTAAACTGACATGCATCCTTTGTGTCACATGGACTCTGATATTGCAGACTGGCTCGCCATCGTTCATCTGGAAAGCTATCAAGATACCTTCAAACAACACGGATATGTCTTGGTGAGAGATGTGATCTCACTCAGTAAGGAGGACCTACAGAAGCTTGGCATCACTGCTACTGGCCACTGCAAAAGGATTCTGAATTTAGTACAACAAACCTGTCTGTCTGTGGAGAATGAAAGTGGGCACATGGCAGAAGATTCCCATTCTAGGTCACGTGAAATTACATATTCTCTGGATAGACCTGTGATAAAGAATGAAGAAATCTTGGCAAAAACTATTTCTGACTCTGAGGTTGACCACGATTCAGCCAGTCACCTCCAACATTCACTTCTGAATAAAGAGTCTACTTATCCTGTAGCAAAGCCAGTACCCAAACCCAGAACTGTATTCCCACATGATTACAGAACAGCCAAACTACAGCCAGTCTCATTGTCAATATTGCTACCTGTTCACAAACCCACTTTTTCTTCTGAACAACCGCAAGGAGCATGTAATATTCAAGAGGGATTTGACCAAGAAAAATGTACCACAAATGCTCAGAAGCTTGAGATAACCTCAAAAGACCAAGTCCCTACTGTAGCTTCTCAGAGTAGGCCAATAGAGAATAACTCTGGAACTGTTATTCAGTCCTTCGTTCACATAAATGAAATGAGTAGTGAAAGCAAGCATTTGTCTAAAACTTTATCCTTTCCTTCTACCCCCAAATGTTCCAGCTATAACAGCCAGTCTATGGACACCAAGCCAACCACATCCATTTCACCTGCAAAGAAAATGCAGGCAGAGACTGTGTTAATTCCATCTGTCCTCATCCAGTCAGCCTCCCCAGAGGATAAGAAAGAGATGTTATCAGATGTTCCCTTGCCAGCTAAAAGAGTAGAAATGAAGGAGAGCCTGAGAAGTGTGACTAGCACACAGCATTCTGAAATAGTCCTGCAAAATGGAAATTATAACATGGAGAAGGCTGGGTAAGTATACATGCTCTTCCCAGCAGTATAGTTTATTCCTAGTCAGTTAGAAAGGCCTCAGCTAGAGTAGGAAGACTCTTTGTGTGGGTGCATCTGTGTCTGTGTGTACACACACATACATGCACTTATGTACTGTATGTATTGTATATACCAACTACTAGCAGTAGTCATAGATTAAGAAGGGGATACTCTGGCTATTAAAATTTCAGGTACTTCTGCATCCTACCTTCTTTAGAATTACTGATTGGATCCCTGTTCAACCTTGCAGACAACTGGGCTTCTTCAGAATTTCATAGATTTAGGGCAGGGATGCATAATGGAATTCCCCAAAGCCTTGACTCTGAGCTCCCCCAATAGTTCCTGCCAAATTTTTATTGTGACAGAAGGGAAAAATACATTGGAAATAATCCAATTAATTTCAGATAATATTGATTACATTTATATTGAATCAAATATATTCTTTGTTCCAATACATCTACTATTTTATCCTGATTCCTTTTTTAATCTGTCTTCTCTCCTATGTTCCATATAAATGCCAAATGCAGCCTTTAATCTTAAAAAAAAATTTTTTTCCTCTGGCCAAGGGCTTAAAAGGCTGGTGAGCAGCAAATGCTTTTTCGTATTTTGAGAATAAGAGCTTCCACAGCTAATAAGCAATAATCTAGAACTGTGAAACCTAGCATACATGGAATGTTGGCTTCATTTAGGCTCATGGTTAGGTAGTACGATAACATGGAAGCCCAGCTAGTTTGCCTCCTAACTATAGAGATGGCTGATACTTCACAGTCTTTTGTAGTCCTACCAACAGAAGGATTTATACCAGGAGAATTGTAGGGATCAGTATTAGATGGCTATATTATGAACAATGTCTTAGGGCTCACCCTCACATTCCCCCAACTGCATCTTGAAAGATGGTTTGCTAAATGTAAGGACACATCCTTAGGATGCTGCCTTTGTCTGAGGTTGTTTAACTTTGTATTTGGCCAATATGGTGATAAAGTGTTTTACATCTTGCTGTATGCCCAATTTCTTTGGTGATTATGCAGTCATGGGCTGAGATCTGCTAGCAACTATTGGCCACTTTTGCCTGCAGTATACACCCCCCTCCATTCCAGTTGCTGGCCACTGCCTTCTGTGGCCATTTTGTTTTGTGCTGCTGCTAGACTAACATGACACCTAGCTTCCTCAGGCAGCTGCTTACATAGCACTTGGCCAGTGCTTTCCAAAGTGCAAGCCTGGTTTTATGCAGGCTCCTTATTAACACCTATTTGCTGCTCTAGTGAAACAGAATAGACCTTTTTCAAAGCATGTGTTCAGTGGTCCTGTGAGAGAACACTAGATCCCTCTTTTAAAAAAGATTAAAAACTAAATTAGCTTTTTAGGTAGATATATTCCATTGGGAAAGAGAGCATGATTCTGCTGCTTCTCATGTTTATGTATCCTCCATTGCTATCCAGATGCTTTTTTGTATTCCTCTGGTGGTGGGGATGTTCCTTCTCTGCCACCATTTTGCCTATTCAACTCCCTCACCAGTGCTTTTTCCCATATCACTCACCATTCCAATGGAGCAGCAGCAGCAGAATCGCTAAAAAAAATGGCAAGTTCACTCCACTGCTGCTTCAGCTGCATGCTGTTGACCTTAACAGCAGCTTTTGAAAAAGGGTACCTGGGTCATGGGGTGAATTGGAAGAGAACTCAGGTGGTCCTCTCCCTGTGTTGTCTCTTGTTTCGTCCCGTGCCCATCCACCACATCACCAACCTATCAGCCTGGTTTTGTTTTAGGAAAACTGCTTACTGCTCTCTTGGAATAATGCTAGATATGTGTTCAGAATCAGCCCAAGTAAAAACCCACTCCCATGGAGTACCTCTGTGCCAGTGGCATATCGTTGGACAACCTGAAAGCTGGCATAGGACATTGGTTTTGCTTTCAATATGATTGTGAAATGATCGACACAGCTGTAATAGCTTCTATTGAAAGAAGAGTCCCAGACCTCTGATTCTCAGGTTCCCATTATCCATCGCACCACAATGTTAAGGAGAGTAATTGCTGGTTGTTTTTCCCACCCATCAGGTAGCAGTAGGAATGTTGGTGGGACGAGAAACAAAAGCATCAATCACTGACCTTATCTTGTCTCACATTAAAACTGTAGGGACAGTATCATTTGTTACTGAATCAGGATTACCTATTGGGACAAGGTAAATTTATGTAGGGATTTTTTTGTGCCACCTCATAGACTGAAGGAAAGTGTGTTAAAGCCTGGATAAGCCCATAGTGTGGTGCCTGGATTTAAATTTAGAATTTAAAATTTAGTTCACACTGCAGGAAGCCAGAAAGCCTAAGCTAGCCATATTTCTGAAAAGAGTGCTTTTCAGAAATATGGTTCTTCAATGAATATATCTTCAATAGGATGACTATAAATCTAAAATAAAATATTCTCTCCCTTTTCATAGCTCCCTGGGACAGTTCTGCTTGAGTACACAACATTCACCTGAAGAACTTAGTAGCAATTCAAGTGAGTGAAGACTGGTTCTCTTGGACACTAATGGGAAGGGGCAGGGTGAGGTAGATTTTTCACCTAAGATTGTAAACTCTAGTGCCCTGCTTTTTGTTTTTTCCTTAATTAATATAGTATAAAAGTAGCTGAAAGCATGATAGAAAAGGGTGGCTTGTAATTCTTCTAAAACTAGAAGCTCCTGGGTGAAAAGACCCTGTTGTAGATATTCCTCCATACCCCTTATGGACTCAGTAAATCAGAGGTAGCTTAGAACTTGAGTAATGCCAACTATGCTCCCATAACAAAAAAATACAGAAGCATAGATTTAGCAAAAGGGTATATCAAGTCCAACCCACTGCTCAGTGCAGGAATGCAAATGAAAGCAACCCTGAGAGAATTATCTAGCTTCCGCTTGAACATACAGTATACAGCAAAGAGGAGTCCACCACTTCTTTGATTAATAGGCTACACTATTTTACTGTTAGAATTTTTTTTTCTAAAATTCAGTTGTAATCTGCCCTCCTGTAACTTCATTCCATTATTTCATGTCATCAAATGGAATGGAGGACAGGCCTTGACCTTCTCTGTGATTCTGTATTTGAAGAACGCTATGATATCACTCTATTGTTTTAAAGCTAAGCATTCCTAGTTCCTTTGCTCTCTCTTATAGGACTTAGTTTCAAATCCCTGGCCATTCTCATTGCTGTCCTCTGAACGTTCTGGAAGTGTGATGCCCAGAACTGAACATGGTGCTTTAGGTGGGATCTGCCTCTGGCTACACTTGAGTATGAAACATTTCCTTTCACATCAGGATTCCAGGATTATATGATCTCTTTCCTCAATGTTTTTGCAGTTTCCATTTCTTCAACTAGCTCTTCCCTGTTGGTTGGAGTTAAGTTTGGGAGAGTTGATCATCCTTTGAAAGAGAGAGTTGTCATCAATAAAAGTTAGGAACTTCCTGGAATATTTCAGTTTGTCTTTCAACAAATGTCAGAGTAATTAAAGGCTCTTATCACTACTATTAATGTCTCTTTGAAAGATGAGCCATTCGCTTTTGGAAAGTGTCATCTACATCTTTTCCTTGGTTAATCAGTAGCGGACGCCAAATATTTTTATTTGTTCCCCTACTTATTTTAACCCACATGCTCTCTACAGTATTTCCAGGTTCAGTTCGCTTGGATTTCTGAGCAGGACTAGATATTGTTACTGTACCGTTCAACTCCTCTCAGGCTTCCCTTGGTCATACTGAACCAGAAGTCTTGCAGACAATGATTCAAGAGCACTGTTCTTTTGGTAAATAGATTTATTGCAAGAACTAAGAATGGCAGCAAAGAAAAAATCTAGCAAGTTCCAAGTATAAAATTCAAGCTTTCTTTGTAGCATAAGTGAGGTTCAATTTTTGCACTTTTCTTATACGCCTGTACAGTTCCATGGGCTGACAGCCTCATGCCTTTAGGTAGGCCTGGGCCTTGCTTTAGTAAGGATCAATCTGATTGCAGGCTGTTTGCCTCTGTCCGTGACCTGTCTCGTCCCCACATCTTCACTTTCTATTGTTTCTGTTCTTTTTGAACAAATTATATCCTTCCTTTGCCATATTCCAGTTACGGGAATTATCTTACTATGTCTTCATCATACCTATTAAAGTCATGTTTATCTGCCTGACTTCAGAGACTTCAAGATCCTGTAGGGTATTTCTCTGTTCTGAGAGTTAGTATATAGAATACGAAGGCCATTAATTTTAGAGCAACGTTCTTTCTGAATTTCCATTGAGTGCTTCAACAGGTCCCATTGTTAGTTCTGCTGTTCAAGCTTGCCTTGCTTTGGCCGAACACATTTCAGCAGTCCTTGTTACTAATGATAAAACCTGCATCGTGACATTATGTTGCAAAACCTGCAACATTGTGTACTTGCCTCAGATACTATGATGCAAGGCCATAAGGATGGGATTTGCATCATGACCTCACTGCATGCTGGGATTTTGACATAACCTGCAGGTGCAGTTTGTCTCATGTAATCATCCAGAGAACTCAGACCATGGTCCCAGACACCAAATCTCTCTCATCAATATAATTTGCTGTGTTCTTTTTCCCCTTTTCCCTTCCTCAGAGAATTTTATGAGCAAATAATATACAGTATATAGGGCGTCCATCATCAGTTCTCAAAATGTCTAATTTTTCATGGAAAAAAAAAAGAGCCACAGAGGCTCTTGTTGGAACAGCAGCACTAGAAGCAGGAAGTTTTTCTAACTGCCAAAACAAAACCTTCCTGTGTGCCTATAGCAATCAATTTCACAAAGTTCTCTCTGCTGTGAAGGGGTCTGTAAGAGACACACACAAGATTTTTCTTTCAATTTTCCATTTTTGTTCTGAGCAAATTAGACTCGGGAGAATTGTACTGAAGTCTCTTTTTTACTTCTGAAGTCATTATTGCTTTTCCAACTTTGTTTACCCTCAGATGCTGTTGATGAGTTCATCAGCCCCTACTGTGAGAGTATGTTTGGACTCTGCTGGTCCACCCAGGGGCAGGTGAGGATACCTTGGGCTTTTTGCTAATTGTGTTCTTCCCTTCCAGACAGTTGCCTTTCCCAGCCATGGCTGGTGGGGGAGGGAATGGGAGGAGGGAGCAGTGAGAGAAGCAGATGTCTAACTATATATAAACGAATGAGATTGGGATAGACTGTGTGCCAAATGGAAGGCTGGAATCTAAAGGATAGCTCAGAGAAAATGTCAACTGAGATTTCTAAAGCAGTAAGGGAAATTTAATACTGGGAATTATTAGGAGAAAAAACAGTAAGGATCACCATGCTCCCAAAGAAATCTATAAAGTTAGATACAGGTAATAGGGAATGGCCATGCCTTCAGGCCCAAGTTTTTTTGAGTTCCTAGATGGAAATATAAAGCTGATTTAGACCCCAGTAAGAAAGTTCCATCAATTTATGCACAAAGAATCATAGAGTTAAGCAACTGGCCAAGAAAAATTAGTCGTTCCTGTGTCTGCTGAACTATTCTTTAATATTTTTCTAGGATTCAGCAACTTCTGAATGTCAAGACTATGAAGATGTACGAAAATGTATAACAAACCAGAGAAGGGACCCCATGTAAGTGGTTTGGTTTTTTTTCTGCCTATACATGTTATGCATGATTCCTTCCCTAATATGCAAGGTTAATATGCAATGCAAGTTTCATGCAGCATCCAGATACAGTGATCCTCCTTTAGCCCAGGTTTTTAACCCATATTTCATCCATTTGTTCTTTAAACTTAGGAAGAAAAAGCCAAGCCAGAAGAGCAATTCTCAGGAGCTAAGGGCAGCACAGGTTTTAAGGATTCTCGGAGTGAAGTCCTATTCCCATGACATGGAATTTGGTCTTCTAGAAAAGAAGACAGCTAAATATTTTAGAAAACTCTATCTGAGCTTCTGATTTATAATCAGCAGTTAGAATTTGCTCTGGAATTCCAGTGCAAAAATAACAGCAAAAAGATGTGCACAATAAACATATGTGCTATATAATAACTACATGCGTCTTCATAATTACCATTTTATTATAGATAGAGGATGGGAGAAATAAGGAGACGCTGGAGTGGGTGGGACAGGAATGTTGAAGCCTTATCTGTCTGATGGTATGAACAAGATAACATGGTATATGACAGATGACCATTTAACCTCAGTTTGGAGACCTCCAGTGAAAGAGAACTTACCACTTCAGTGGCAACCTTTTCCATAGCTTATAGCTGAAACCATCACAAAGTTCTTCCTGACATCTAGCCTGAGCCTACTTCCTTATAGTCTCAGTGCATTGGTTCTGGTTTGGGGCAATCTGATGAAGAGAGCTGCAGCTCACAAATGCTCATACCTTTTAATAAAATCTGTTAATCAGAAAAGGTGCTACCAGAGAACCAGATCAGACCTTTTGCCATCACCAGAGAACCATCTCAGCATGAGCTGTATCCAACCCATTTCCCTCCAGATATGTTGTGCTAGAACTCAAAAGAATTTTGAACCATTGTGGTAAAAGTTTGTGCTAGGTGGGTGTCAGGTAGGTAGACCAGACCAGGAAATCAACTCCATAGGAAGGCTAAAACTACTTTTTTTTTTTAGATTGGCTATAATAACAGAATCTTGCCAGTTCGATTGTGCTGTACATTCTCCTCCTTTTTATACTTCAGCAAATGAGGGAGGAGTCTGTCTGAGCCACTTCCAAATGTTATCTCTTTCTGGACTTGAAAGTACTTCAGTCCCTTTTGCCTCAGTAATGGTTCCTGCATATTTCCATCAAGGTCATCTTCCTTGCTTTCAACAGTGGGAATTCTGGGGTAGAATAGCATAATGCCTTTGGAGGGCATCAGGTTGGGTAAGGCTACTCTGCACAGTTCAATATCCCTCTTCCATTGGGAAAAGAATCCTTAAAATGGCTCACTATAGCTGTACCAGCACAAAAGCTTGAGATTTTGTGACAGTTAAGATGAGAGGGGACAGGAGGAGCAGCAGAGTGTGGTGTGTGGAACAATGGCTGCAGGGGAGTGGAGGAGTGAAGCCAATTTAGTGGCCTGCTAGAACCACTGAAATGGAGCAGAGCTTATAACACAGCTGAGAAGCTGGCACAGAAAAATAAAATTATCTTAGATAGCTTCAATGAGCATGCCAGTGAAACACAGGTCATTGATCTTACACATTCAGCCCTCCCAAGCATAAAGAATCACACACTTAGATAGATTAGGTTAAGATAAGTAACAGAATTCCTTACTGACTTTATTGTTGCTTCTGTTACATCCATCTTGATGGAAAAGATGAAGTTCCTTTGTTCTTTTCTTTCTAAATACATAGTTTGCCTTAAACTCTCAGCCCTACAGCTGCCAAGAGCTGTGTGGAAGAAAGGGGCTGAATTCTTCATCAAGGCCCGAGCACGTGGCCCTGATGAAGAGAGCAGCATCCATGCTGCCTCTTTGATCGATGGAAGAAGGGGGCAGCATTCTTCATCAAGGCCTGAGCACATGGCCCTGATGAATGGAGAGCAGAGCAGCATGCTTGCTTCTCCCTGGGTGGAAGAAGGGGAAAGAGGAAGTGGGAGTGGCAACAAACAGCTTCCACAGAGTTGCATTGTGGAACAACTCAATTCTAATTCACACGCAAATGAGGCATGCTGGATTTGCCAGGACTTCCAACAAGGAGGAGGCTGCAGCAGGGAAAGGAAGCACACAGATTTTAGAGGCACATTGTCCTTATAAAGCCTTTCATTTACCAGTGTCAGTGCCATGAGTACCGATGGCGAGCAGGAGGGGGCCTCTATCCAAGGAGGAAAATGCATGCGTTTTCCCCCCTGGATAGAGGCCCCCTCCTGCTTGCCATCAGTACTCATGACAGTCAGTGCATTATGAATGCTTGTCCTTCAGCTATAGTTGTCAATATATGGGGAGCAGCCATTCACTAAGGGGTTATTATACCTCTCATGGTTCTCATTTTTCTCATACTCTGTTTCTATTGCCTCTCTAAGTGGTATCTTAAGAATTACCTCTTTTACTGGGAGTGCTTTTACTGTCCAAGGAGACTAGCTGGCCCCAAGTTACAACCAGAGAGGGATTCATGCTTCTATCAGTTTCTGATTCATTAAACACATCTGACACCCATTCTTCCAGTGACAGAAATCCCAGGGGAGAAGATAAGAGTCCATCTGCTAAGAGGGAAGCAGACATCATCAGCTGTGCTGCTCAGAATGAGACCGAGGGCTACTCTACCGTGGAAGCTTCATCTGTCAAGCGCTCCCCATTCAGGCTCTCTGACCCCATATATCCTGGTGAAAATTTAGACGACTTGACCATCTCTCCCTATGCCAGCTACACCTCTTTGTCAGAGCAGCCGCTCTCTGTGCTCAACGGCTGGCTGGACAAGCTCTCTCCACAGGGGTAGGTGACTGGCCGAAGGGACCCTGTCTTTTGTTCCTTCCCCCATTTTTTCTTTGTTTTCCATTAGCCTAACCTAAATATGTTTCTTTGTTGGAAAATTGGCCACTGCTACATTATACATTATACATCATACTATAAAGTTTATAATTCTGATCTAAGCCTGTAATAAAGATGTCATTTTGTAAGGTTTATTTCAAAAAGACACAGAGATATGCATAATATTCCTTTTAACAAACTAATACATTTGCATATGGTTAAACAAATAAATACTCTGCTTTTTGTACGGCTGGCCTTCTTCACTTACAGCTTTAAAAGCAGAGACAGCTGTGCTCCCCAGCAGTCCTTTAATAAACAGTGTCATGTCCCTGGTGAACAGTTCTGGATTCAAGGAGCTCTCCTTTCATTCTCAATAGGAATTATGTCTTCCAGCGACGTTTTGTCAGATTTGATGGGAAAAACCTCATGTATTTTAACAACGAGAAGGTGAGAACAGTATAACAGAAATTCATGTTAAGCAACTATACTTGTTGGGCTTAGAAAGGGAGTGGAGAAAAAAAGTGGGAGGTTCTGGTTAATTGAAAAAAGAAGGTTGAGCCTAATCTAGGTAGATGGGAGAAATGGTGGAGGAAAGTTGGAACTCAAGATTGTGAGTTACAATTCTGCTGTCTATCTCAACATGCCATAGTTTCTTAGATGTGTGCCTCTTTTCTAGAGCCTTCCTCTCCTCGCCACTCACTCCACTTACCCAGTATGGAATGGGAGTGAAGCTGGATTGTGGGAGTATGCTTCAATGTCTAGAATAACTTCATATTTTAAAAATAAATCTGACACAGACTTTCATTTAATGTATGGATTTCTATCATATCCAATATTTAGGTTTCTCTCTACATAAAGTGTTAATATTTCAGTTTTACAGAACTTCTTAATTAGAAATTCCTTAAATTGGAACAGTCTCATAGTAGTATGGGCAGACTTCATCGTAGTTTACAATTCCATTTAATGATTCAAACTGTGCTGTCCACTATTCCTGATGTCTGTATTCTGCTTAGAGTTTTATAGCAATTTTCAGGTTTTTAAAACAATATAATAAACTCATTTATCGATTAAAAAGTTAATGAAATATTGAAAAAGTGTAACTTTTTTGATACTTGTAAATCCCTCGTTTAGTCACCCAATTCTACTTTTATATCCTTTTGTTTTTGTTTTCCTTTTCTTTTAAGCATTTTTTCTTAAAACAGTTAATAAAAATACATATTTAAAAATAAACTGGATTAACTTTAAGCAGGAAGAAAGTTCTAGAGGAAGAATGTCAGAGTAGAGCTCACTAACTGCCTGGGCTGTTGCAGGAACCGTATCCCAAAGGATTGATTCCTCTCTGCACTATTGGCATGGTGCGCTCCACCAAGGACAACAAATTCCAGGTCATCACCAAACACAGGATTTTCGTCTTCCGAGCTGAAAGCGAAGGTATGAAGTCCCAGCCCAATCCCAGCGAGCCTTTCCTCTTTCCTCGCTGCTTCTGTTTCTCCACCTTCAGAGGCTCACCTTTCTCCTTTGCCAGGCAGCACTTCTCTGTTTCTTACTGCTCACATTTCATCTCCTGTTCTTCTTTTGGAATGAGAAAATGTAGGAAGAGCTAACTTTTCCTGGAGGTTTGCGTAGACCGTCTCCAAAGTCGCTCTGAGGAATACTTGTAATCTTCTCATCTTTTGCTATCTGTATCTTCTGCTATCTGTTTTGCTTGCTGTAGCCCAGCGGAATGAATGGTGCAGCACTCTGCAGCAGAAAGTCACAGACAAGCAGATCCTTTGTCCCCCGTCATGCCTCAGCAGCAGCAGCAGCAGCAGCAGCAGCAGCAGCAGCACTCGTTTCCAGAAGAGAGGCTATTTAGAACTCAAAGGCTACAAATCCAAACTGCTTGTAATTCTTACCCTGGGCGAAATGTGGCTGTACAAAAGCGAGCAAGTAAGTATCCACTTTCAGCATTAGGAAACTGACTAAAGACATTTTTTATTACTTCTTCAAAAGCGTATTTCATGTGCTGTAGTTTGTTTTCCCTACTTTAACAGAGGAATGCCTCTTTAAGTGGCTCCAAGTGATAATGTCAGACTAGGACAAATGCAGTCTCTCTGAACAGTTTAAGCTGTTGGAAGTAAAAGTTACTGGATCACAGCCAGCAGCATCAATATTTCTTCTATTGTTGTTATTTTCTTTTGTAGAAAAGAAAAGAAAGAAAGAAAGAAACAGGGCAAGAGTGTTCTTTTCTAATTAATCTTGTAAGTTTCAGATAGCATTCTTCTGACTATACATACCAAGTGGTTCCTGTCCAAATTTCATCCACAGTTCTTTAAAATGGGCATTGCTATCTGTCTGATTGAGTTGCACAGCGCCACTATCCGAGAAGCTAAAGGCCGTAATTTTGAACTCATCACCCCAAGCAAGATCTTCAGGTAACACAAACTGGGACCACAAGGTAGAACATTCAACTGCTGTAGAGCTGCATGTTGAGCAGGGCTGTCATCGAGGGTCTGCATGACTGGGCACTACTGAGACCCTCCACCTACCCAAGAACCTGACTCAGGGTCCCATTTTTTAGATTGCCTGGCAACAGCCGAATTAAACCCACAATAAAGTGCCTGTGTTCCCCAGGTACTACTCCCATTAAATAATGGACTATTATTCCCAAAGTCACCAACATCGCAGGAGCAAAAGCACATTGATTTTTGTGTTTCTATGAGTGCTTTTGGAGGAACAAGAGAGTTGTGGTCCACTGTAGAAACTCTTCAGCTTGGTTTGAATGCCGGAGCATTTTAGATATTTAGCATGTGAACACAAACACACATGTCAGTCAATTGTCTACAGTTTTTGTATACTAATGGATTATTTGTCAGTATCACATCCCCAACATCAACTATGGAATATTTTGGGGGTAGATGCTGCAAGCAGAGTATTTATAACAGCCTTGCTTTTTGATTAGGCCTTACATCATTTGATGCGTGTTCCCTTAGTTTTGGAGCGGAGTCTGAACGAGAGAAGCAGGAATGGATGGAAGCTCTTCAGAACTCTATTGCTGAGACTTTATATGATTATGAGGTGGCTGAGAAGATCTGGTCTAACAAAGCTAACAGATTCTGTGCTGACTGCCATGCACTGAGCCCTGATTGGGCTTCCGTCAACTTGTGTGTGGTGATCTGCAAACAGTGTGCAGGCAAGTATATCTGTATGTGTATGTGCATATATACAATATATCTGACATTAGAGCCATATATAGGCCTAAATCATGGCAGTTTGGGTGGTAAAGCGTCAATACCTCTCTCCACTTATAGCATCTGCAGGCTTTAACAGACCACTTATGATAAGCAATTGCTACTTCGAAGGAGAAATACTAACCTTTCCTCCAAAATGCTACAATGCTAGTTTAGTGGAGGTTGTGCATTTAAGGATAATTGCAATATGATGGGACATTTTTGAAAGGAGTAGGAGTCCACTCCCTTGTAATTTTTCTTATCTGTCCCCCCACCCCATGGGGGGTTTTTAGTCAGTATACATTGATTTGAATTTTGAACTTTGAAAGTTTAATTGCTGTGTTTGACTGCATGTGTATATGGGGGGAGGATTAATTTTGAATTATAGGTTCATTTGTATGTGAGTAAGAAAAATTTTTCAAAAATGAAATGGCGACACAGTCATTATTCTTATTTATGGCATGCGGCTTCCAGTGTCTTGCCAAGAGGACAATTCAATTCTGAGCAAAATCTGATCTAAATCTGGGATACCAGTGTGGCACCAAGGTACATGCAGATACCTCAGTTGGTACCTTCTTGATTCCCTCTTCTTCATTGCTTCTTTTTTAACTCAAAGGAAATGAGAAGCTAGTACCCTGCAAAGAAAATAATCAGTTGCCAACATTACATCTGTTCTCCTCAATAAGGGCTATGTACACATTAAAAATGATGGGTGCTGCATCCCAGTGTCCAGAAAAAAGGACAAACATCAGAACAGATAGCATGTAGTAGCTGAGATGGAAACCAGGGAGAGGGAAGGTGACTGGTAGCAGCGTGCTAAACTGGTGCTATGTATTTGGCTCTGTTCCCTACAACAGTAATTCCGTGAATAGCAGGCCCCCATACCCAGTTTGTGAAAGCACCCTAATGTATTCTCAAAATTCAGATGCACACCCCAAGGGGAACCATTTAAATTATTCTGAAATAAATAGGAATCATAATCTGCAGGAGGAAAAAAAATCTACATCTACATCTCTCATTCTTTTAAAATCTTCACTATTTTGGCACTCAGGTTTGCCTGTAGAGAAGCCCACCTACAAAAGTGATGTCCTCACCTAACGAGAAGGGTTTTGTATAGTTCTGGTGGAAGAAGCAGTTATATGAGTCCTGAGATAATGAGCTTCCTTTTGGTCTGAATATGAGGTCAGGCTCCTGTGAAACCTCCAGTTGGACTGCATGCGTGCCCTTTGGAACTGTACATGTCCTTTTTACCATATCTCCAGGTTTGCATCGGAGCCTGGGTTCTAGCATTTCTAAGGTGCAGAGTCTGAAGCTGGACACAAGTATTTGGAGCAATGAGATGGTCCAGGTATGAAGTCTTCTCCAAAGATCTAGCGCTGGGAAGTGGTAGGACCAATCTGAAATTGTAGAATTGCACAATTGTGGAAAAGTGGGATTGAAAAGGCATACATTGGATTATCTAGGTTGAGATATACTTCTTCAGCATTCCTGGGCAGAGTCCTTTTGTTCACCCAGTGCCACAATCCAATTTAATTCCATTGCTCTCTCCTAAAGCTGTTCATCATGCTAGGGAATAAACAAGCAAACAAATTTTGGGCTGCAAATCTCCCAGCTTCTGAAGCCCTGTACCCTGATGCCAGCACTGACCAGAGGCGAGATTTCATCATCTACAAGTACCGCTATGGACGCTTCCGCATGCTACACCCTCAGTATAACAGTCAGGAAAGCATTTTGCAGGTACGTTTTCATGCATTGAAGAATCTGTCCTCAAGATCTGATGGAATTACAAATTAGCTAGATTCCCACATACAAATTCCAGTGCAACGTTCCACGTTTACATACTGGAGGAAGTCTGTTGCCATCATTACCTGAAAAGACACGTGGTATATTTTTCTTACAGTTTCAATATGCTGTGCCTGATACTCTTGTAGGAAGCTGATTATCTTGAGTAGTCATTTGATATTTTTTGTTTTTGTAGGCTCTATGTGCAGCTGTGTCTGGGCCGGGATTACTTAAAAAAATGGTGCATTTTTTTGCAAGCACCGTGGAAGCTGAAGTGGAAGGTAGCTGTGTTACTTGGGAAGCTAAGCCCTGGTCCAGCAGTGGGCAGAGTCAACATCCAGGTAACTGTACCTTACTCTATACTATATGTAGAAAACAGAGTAGAATGTATTTCATTGGGCATACTCATTTAATTCAACCCTATTTTTTTCCTCATCAACTGCTATGTATTGTCTTCTTTTTTAAAAATAATTTTTGTTAAAAGAAGGTTTTACAAAGATTTTAAAAACTACAGAAATATAGAAGAAGAAATAGAAAAGATTATGAAAGGATAAAAGTAGAAGTAAAAAACAAAAAAGCAAGAAAAAGTAAGATATCTCAAGAAGCAACTTCCTATCTTCTTTGCAGCAGTTAAAAACATAATAATTACCACTTCCCTTCTCCCGTATTGCATAACATAGTTTCCTTCTTCCCATAAACAAACCTTTTTAATCAGTAAATCCTGAAATCAGTTCATTTTTATCCATTTTCAGCAAAATGTCTATAAAGAGTTTCCAGTCTTTTATAAAAGTAATTGTAGTTCCCTCCTTGATCAAACAAGTCTATGTATTATCTTCTTGACATCAGGCAGGCTTGGCAATAAAAGATTCTTTAAATGCCAAATAAGCATGTGTGTCTGTGTTTAAATTTTATTTACTATCTCCTACCAAACTTATATTTTCTATCCTGCTATGAAAAATTATCTCTTGGAAACAAAACTTAAGAGTTTGCTGGCTTTGAACAAAGACAATTTATTTTTAAATCATCTGTTTTTTTTTTTGTCTGTATAACTAGAAGGGATCTACAATGAGATCACCCAACCAGTTGTCCATTGTGGTTACTTATACAAAGCCCCATCCACAGCCAAAGTGATCAAGAGAAGCAAAGATGGTAGGTTCAAGTATTGTGGAATCCATAGCTGATGGATAATGGAACAGTGGCTTTGGCTAACAGTCTCTCTTGTGTAGAGTTTCAGAGGATCTGGTGCTCTCTGGAAAAGTTTTTCCTCTTCTATGAGACTGAAAGGAGTACTGAGCCAACAGGGAAGATTGAAGTAGCAGATGTGATTTCATTGGCAGTGAACAGAACAGACGTGTTAGCTACTCCTGGCCCAACAGACAGGTTTGTGGAAATTTGATATATTCAGTTTTTCTCCTTCTTACCCTTGTTTAAACTAAGGCTACGTTTGTGAGCCTCATCATGATACCAAACAAACAATGAGGCATCACTGGATTCATCTCTCTCAAAAAGAGCAGTTTGTTAGGTGGAAGGTTAAGGATCTGTTTGGGGCTTCATCAGGACCATTTTTTTGTCCCCACTCATCACTCACCAGTATTACCATTTGTCATATTACAAGATCTATAGCATGTTGCTGCCATTTGCAACACCCTATGCTAATTTAAAGTCTGTTATTGCCATGGTTTTAGTCTGCACCCATGCCAGCTCCAGGGTTTGCAGGAACATCTCTACCTTCTTTGTCTTCCAAGCTGTTTGCATGTTTTGGGTTAGTAAGTTCCTTCTCTTTTTCAGTTTCTCCAAGATACCTTTGGACTTTATAGTGTTCTGTTGTAATCCATTATCCAATTCTAGACAGATTTTAAGGACAAGTGAGCCAATCCAGATTTTGGAACTAACCAGAGAGAAGAAGCCAGGAGCTGCAATAAGAAATATAACACAAAGCCGAAAGGGATTGATCTTTTTTTGGCATTAATAACTTTTTTATTGGTACTTCTCTGGCTTTGGCATCTTTTGTCAGTCACCTTCAAGAGATAAAACCTTGGCAACAAAGGCAAGATAAAATGTTGCTGCTATCATATCTCCTTCAGTCACTTTATCTATAGGTTAAACATTCCCAAATCCTTTAATTATTTCTAACAAATAGCAAAGCTTGCCAATAACATCTTTATCCAGGTTGTCTTAAAGGGATTTGTAATAAGCAATGAGGCGAGGCCCACAGGGAAAAAAGATAACGTTAGCCAAAAGGTTATAACTAAGTTTTAGCCTCTAAGGAGTCTAAACCCAACTCTAGACAAAGTACAGCATTATAATGCATCTGGGGACTACAAGAAGAGCTCCAAGGAGCTTAAACTGAGTAGCTTTAAGGATGTAAGGTTTCTGAAATGCAGACTTTGACATCATGAAGCAGCTGGAGATGACCTTGTCTACAAAGACCTTCCAAGTTGCAGGGTTAACATGAGCTCCTTTCAAGTGGAAAAAACTCAGGATAGCTGAGGGGCTATTCTCATTATATCCAGGACAATGAACAGCACATTAAGGTATTTATAAGTGGGTACCTGTCCAGTTCCATTTCCACTGATTTGCCAGTTAGGAATTTTATGATGGTTTCATGCAAAAGCTAGGATTTTTGTTTTCTGCTAATTTGTTACTAGCTTTTCCTTAAACAAAAAGAGGCCAAAGACTTTCATGTCCTTTTCATTCCTAGCTGGCAGACAGACAGGATCATGATGTTATAGAAGAACCGAAAGCACTCAACCTGCTAACACTGGGGAGTGATGGGTGGGGACAGAGAATGTCTGGATTATTGGATTGATGTATAAGTTAAATAGAAGAGAGTCTAGAATACACCCCTGCCTCAGGGGGAACATCTGACTCTCAGAGTGGTGTTGGAATGATGAGACTGAATGAGTCTTTTATCAACAGATTCCCTTAGTATTTCCCATAGCCTTTCCCTTGGAAATAAGTAAAAAACTTACATTTTTTTTGGATTTAAATGACGATTTAAATTATAGATTTAAAATTGACAAAGGCTGCAAAAAGAGAACGTTTGAGTGAAGAAGAATATTTCTCTTCTAAATGGTGGCAAACCAAACAGTGCTCAAGAGTTGATCCAGTCTCCTCTGAAACCTGCTTGCTCTTCAGTTAGGTTGTTTTCACTTTCAACCCAGTAGCTTTAAGCTAGGGCTGCATTTCCTTTTTGAGAGTAAATAGTTATAGGAATTAAAACATTTTGCCTTTTCAGCCATCATTGCTTCACCACTTTCTCCTTGCAGTGGCCTATTCTCTATTTGTTTTTTTTTCTTTTATTTCATTTTTGACGTTTCTAGTATCTCTTGCAAGCCCCACCTCATTCAGAGCTTTCATTTTCGTGATGCAGTTCCTATGGTTTCTGGAGAGTACCTTGTATTCTTCTTTGATTATGTTCCCCCTCCTTCTATTTCTTGTAGATGCCTCTTTTTTCTTTCAGTGTTTTAGAGAGGTCTGCATGTATCTATACTGGCCTCTTTAGATTCTTCCCATTTTCCTTCTTGTAGGAATAGTTTGCAATTGTACTTTCAGTATCTTGTTTTGTAGGATCTCCACTCCTTTCTGGACACTTTTCTCATTAAGATTTCAAGCCATTAGATCCAACTTCACTCCCATTCCCTAGTCTAATGTGCAGGTCTGACTCTTCTGAATTGCTCTTTTCTTTGGAGATCACAAAGTAAATAACAAGATCCAAGGTGCGCATCATCTTCCCTTCTTGAATCACTGCCTCTTTGTTGGTGAGGATTCAGTCCAGGATTCCAGACACCTTGTTCTTTCTTCTACCCTCTGATAAATGAAGTTATCAGCAAGAAAGGACAAGCAGTCGTTGCATCTCTAGTTCTTGGCAGAGTGAGATTCCCAGTAGTTGTCAGGATAATTGAAATCCCCCTTTAGTGCAAGATTTATTTTAAGACTCTTTGAAAGACTTGGCATCTGATGCAGAAAGCCCTCATCTCTGTGTTCTGCCTGGCCAGGTGCTCTGTAATAAACCTCCACAATAGTACCACTTTTGTTTCTCATTTTATTCTCACCTAAATAGTTTCAACAGGATTTCCATGCTCTGATTCTTGAATTTCTACCTGGAATGTGTCTGTCCCTGTAGCTCCCTGGCAACTGAGAACATGAAATGTTTTGTTATACTGCAACTTTTATAGGGACTTTTGTGCCACCCTAAGCTCTTCTCTCCTAAGATCTACCAGGTAGAGAAAATGAGGTTTATGTGTCACTTCTTTTGTCAGACCTCGGGACCAATATTACCCATTCAGTAGCCAAATCCTATTCAGCAGCTATGAAAATCCACTCTCAGCTGATACTGGGCACACTGAATTGCTCACCAAATCTGTAACATCCTCTATACTTCAATTGTCCTGTTTTTATTCCCAAATGATCCCCATTCCCAGTAAACCTTTTATATCTTGAAACAAAGATAACAAAGTTCTCCTGAAAAGGAAGAAGAGTTAAGTGTTTTGCTGTATAGTACATAGTACCGTGCTTATAACCCAACTGGAAGCACTCCAGTCTAATTCTGAGATTCCCCTGCTCTGTTGCTAATGTACTTCTGGATGCATCTTTGTTGAGTCCCACTTAAGTCTCTGTAGGCTGACTTAAACAGATGTTGGGGTGAGTCTTTAGCCCAGTTAGTAAACACCAGTCTCCCTGGAAGAAACAAATAACAGCCAAGTTTGTTTACTGTGGACTCAGCCTTCGATCTGTATCTATGCTGGTCCTGAATAAAGCTTGGAGAGAGCTCAAGCAGAGAATTTTTGACTTTGTTATGCAAAGAGACAGAACTAATATCTCACATCTCCACTACATTGAATTCTCACACCCTCTTTTACCATTCTTACATATTTTTATCAATTACTTGTCCCATTATATAGGAGGGTTTTCATACTTGCACACTTGGATGCTCTTCCAACAATGGAAATGTCAGGAAGCTTTAATGGCATTCCTTATCAAGACCATCTATGTATCTGTTCAGATTCCAGAGTCAAGACAGAGCTGAAATGCCCTATTTACCATCCTTGGAGGGTAGAACTAATCTCTCCTTTTATCAGAACTATCTAGATCAATCTCACACATCAATTGCGGGCTACTTTCTAAATCAGTAGGACCATGAAGTTTCCAGACTATGGCCAAATTTTGTGTTACTGCAATGAAAGAAGTTACTGTACCTGACTGTATGCTAGATATGTTTAGTCTTAAGTACAAATATCTTTACTCAATATTTGTAGTATGTATTCTCATCTCAGCTTTTTATTTTGTTTTGGCTTTGCTCTACAACTGTATATTTTAATAAATTAAATTAAATTGGTTATATACTATATGTCTAAACTTGTTTCCAATGGTAAGAGACATTTTATTTTATTTTCTTATCTGACAATATTAACATTTTGATATTAGTCCTTAGCTAGATTATAAATTGTAGATAGCTCATATAATCCTCACATCCTCTAGTTTGATATTGTGTTGTATATTTTATTGGTTGTGATGTTTATGTAGTATCTTTGTATTTCTGTTGTCACACTTAACTGGTCATTGATGATAATAGATTATAATACATGAAATAAATTTCAAGACTTCGATTAATAGATTAATTTTCCTATTATGTTATGGTTTCTTGTCTTATCTTTTTAATGTCTTAGTAGATAAATTACTGGACATCCATTCTCAGTGATATTTTTGTTTGTTGCAAACAGGTTCTGCTTCATTCTAGAACTGTATCTGAGCAATGAACGAATACAGCAGTTGGTGGCTAATGATTCCAGTAGCCTACAGTCCTGGGCCAATGCTATTGGCAAGGTAATGGGGAGAAATAATGTTCACTAGAAATTCAGAGGAGAGGGCACCTCATCTTCTAGCATAACAGGTCAATCTGTTACATAGCGGCACACTATAAACTCAACCATCAATAGGTGAGGTTGTTTTTCTTTATCCTCAAATATTCCGAAGCTTCCTGTGTGGAGAATCCCTCCAAGATGGGTTCACTACACATGTAAGTTCCACATAGCCTTACATTAAAACCATCTTCCCACACAGCTGTATTCATTTGCCATTCCTAATACTATCACAGCTAGTGCATATGCTATTTTTGTCAACACTGTTTTCACAGGATAATAAACTATTTGCCTAGCAATGCTTGGAATGCTTAGTGTGACATCAAGCATATAATAAATCATTCTGAGCTGGAATTTTTATTGTTTATACTGCTGCTGCCACCGCTGTTTTAAATAGTTTGGTTGACTTGCTATGCAACTGAAAATTGCTCCTTTAAGTTTGTAATATTAATTTAATTATTTTAAATTGTATTTGTGTTTTAATTTTGTGTGAGAACTAACCTGTTTTCATTTTTTGCTGTGACAGGTGGGGTAGTCTGGTAATAAATAATAAAATTATTTGTATGTAAATAAATACATACGAAGGGTAAAATCAGTTTGCATGCTTTGGCCAACATATCCTTTTCAGAACAGGTATCGTCTTCCTTTACAGTGGTTCACCCCTCTCAGTTGTCACTGTCTGCTGGGCTATGAATTCCAGAGAGTAGGTAGACTCTGCTACAAATCCATGTTAAATCCCAATCAGTGGCTACGAGGTTTCTTCATCCTCCAGAAGTTTCACCTCTTCATCTGTCCAGAAGAAGAGGGAGCAGCTGAGGACAGCATCAATCTGCGGCAGCTTCAGGAACTCAGTGAGTTCAAGTCTTTCTCTGACAAATGAAAAAAGGGCAGCAGCAACCACTTATACCTAGAGGGACTCAGATATTAATAGTAGCTTTTAATTCTGTGATCGCCTTGACTTGGTATCCAGAACAGTCTGATCAGAAAAACCTAAAAATATGTCTATTGATAGACATTTGCCTGATTCAGAAACTGTGTGGCACATTGCAAGTTCTACAACTCCATCAGAGTTATAGTTTGCCTGTCCCACAGCAATATCCTGGCAAAACAGATGAGTTTTAAGTTAAGTTGCTTTTTTCAGAAATGAAACATTCCATTACACACGTGGTACCACACTGTTCTCCCATCTGTACTTTTGCAGAGTAGATACTCTAAAAGCTCATTAGCTGAGTGTACATTGAAACAATACAGCAAGTTCTGTTACACTGTACGTTCTTTTGGGATCTCCATCAGGGTTTTATTTTGTAATTTTGCTGATGATTGAAGTCATAGATTGTAAGTTACAAACTTAAAAAAAAACAAAAACACTGGCCCTGAATACAGCCTCCTTTTGACTTGGCTAAAAATGGATGGTTCACGTATTCCTGTATTTCCAATTTTTTCATGTAATGCTTTCTACTACAGGTATCGTTCCTCTTGCTGAAGGTCCAGAGAAAAAAGAGATGCTGATTCTGGTGGAAATGGGCAGGTGAGTTATGTAAGCAGGAGGATCCTTAGATAAACAAACCTGCAGCTTTCTAACATTCTGAAGTTCCACTGGAATTTAATATAATTCCACTGATTACCCTACAATTCCATAGGAAGGAGCATCTCCTAAGCTATGGAATCTTGACCCTCTACAAATCTATCACTTAAAACCTATCTGATTGTAGCAGTAACAAAATTTTAAAGATTTATCAGTCGTTACAATGACAAGTCCCCTCAAGTCTGTGATACTGTCTCATCATGGAAGATTGTGTTCCTGGGAGGGATGAGCAAACAATGCCGAGAGTGTATGTCATCCTAATAGCAGCAGGGTTCCGCAAGGTCTGAAGGTCATCCAAGCTGCCAGCTAAATAAGTGAGCAGGAGCAATATAGGAAGATGCTGAAGATGGATGATCACTTTAGTGACAACAGCAAAGGCATCATTTCATACTGAGTTGGAGAAGCTGGACTCCTGTATTTTACCAAGAAAACCACATGGATAGAAAATATAAAGTGATTGACGATATAATGCTCGCATGACAAAGCGCGGATGCGTGTCAATGGGGGGAGAGGTGCAGGCGATAAACTGGACAAAAGAAGATAATGGGGTTGGGAGATCTACTGAACAAACAAGGTCCCATCGCACGGTAATTGGCCATTAACGCCCCTGATAAAGGATCAGGGCGAGGTTCAGAAAGGCGCGTCCGGGCTTTCTAGGAATATCACAGTCTAATCGCCTGGTAATGGACCATTACCTCACAGGAAGATAAACTGGGCGACGCCTGGGGCGAATGGGGCTGGACGACCTCTCACCTATCAAGCCGTGATGACCTGTCACTCCGTGGAACTCGTGGGGCACACCCGGGGAGTGTGGGGGTGGAGCGCTGTTTGGCGCGAGACTATTTAATTCAACTTTTGGCGTGCTTCCCTCACTCTCAGCTTTCTACTGGTTTACATTCTATTCTAAATAAAAGTCAGAGCTTAAACTTGATTTAGAGTCTGAGTCTTTTATTTAGTCTTAGGCATTCCTTACATAAAGCTGAGAGTCTTTCAAGAATGAACCTTGCCAGCCTCTACCAGAAAATTTTTCTTGCAAGAGAAGCAGCTGGCGATGACGGAACCGGGGACGATCTTGGAGTCAGCGCTTCAGAGCGGAGACGCGAAGGACTCAACGCAGGGGGGGAAGGCGACCAGACAGCTTCTGGAATCGGTGCTCCCGAGATGGGGCACGGGCCCCCTCCCTACCCACACTCCACCCCAGTTTGGAGCCTGGAGCCCCAGCCCGGAGTGGAGAGCCCCGATGGAAGAGGGAGTCGTGAGTCAACAACACTTCAGGTGGGATGGCGTCATGGACCCCCGGCTGGGGACATCCCACACCACTTGGAGACTCCAGTACCCCCAGATGCCCGAGAGGGAATTCGCGGAACTGCCGATCGGGCAACAACTGGCAGCACCGAGGATGGACGATCCCATCACACCGGACAGGATCAGGGCTCTAGAATCCAAGCTGCAATCATTAGAACACCTGCTGCAATCCCTGTCAACTGTGGTGAGTGAGCTCACGAAGAGTACTGCCGCGCAGGGAGGGGCCTCGGCATCCCACCCACCCTATCGCCGACCCCGAGAGGAAGGGGCCAGGCGCGGGACTTTCTCCCAGGGCCCCATGGTTTTATCCCAGTGGGGGTCACCCCTACTCACACACAGGGTGGGGTTTCTCCAGTCGGTGGGATCGCTAAAGACTTTCCAGTAAAATTTGATGGCGACCCCACGAACCTGTCATTCTTTTTAACTAACGCAACAAACTACATCCAGCTATACGGACATTGTTTTGCATCGGAAGGGGCTAAAGTGAGTGCAGACTGTCCCATCCTGGCCGTAACAATTGAACTGAGCTACTGCTCCAAGACCATCGAAGTCGGGGCTTGGGTGGACTCCGGGTGTTCCAGATGCCTGATCCACCCCAACCTAGTCGCTGCGCTAAATTTACCCTGTTTACCTCTCCCGAAGCCGCTGATCTTCCAGCAACTTGATGGTTCCACGGCGGGGGGATGGGCCGGCCACCCAGGGTACAGGGAACGTTACCCTACAAATGGGCACGCACAGGGAAACCATAGAATTCGTGGTCACCCCGGTGGGCAAGCCTATAGTGGTTCTGGGAATCCCCTGGCTAACTCGCCACAATCCCTACATTAACTGGAGGACCCGTACAATAATGTTTGAGGATGGGTTCTACCAAGCACCTGCCAAGGGGAAATCCCTCACTTTGACTGTAGGGAGGGCGGAGATTGTCGACCCTCAAGTCCACGCTTTCCCCATGGAGGGGTTGCCGGAACAATACGCGGACTTCGCGGACGTCTTCAGGGAGGAGGAGGCAGACCAGTTACCCCCCCATCGCAAGATGGACTGTGCCATCGAACTGCTCCCTCATGTCCCATTGCCTAAGCCAAAGATTTACCCAATGACACAAAAGGAATTGGCGGCATTGCAGGACTTCCTTGATAAAAACCTCGCTCGGGGCTTCATCGAACCAGCAAACTCGCCGGTTGGAGCGCCTGTTCTGTTCCGCGAAAAGAAGGACGGTACCCTAAGACTGTGTACAGACTATCGCGGGTTAAATTCAGCTTCCTTGTCAAACAAGTACCCCCTCCCCCTCGTGAAAGACATGTTGGCACACTTGTCAACTGGAAAGGTTTTTTCCAAGCTTGACCTCCGCGAGGCGTATTACCGCATCCGCATCAGGGAGGGGGACGAATGGAAAACAGCTTTTAACTGTCCCTTGGGCTCCTTCCAGTATAAGGTACTGCCTTTTGGTCTTGCAGGGGCCCCGGGGGTTTTCATGCAACTAATTAACGAAGTTCTGCATGACCATTTGTTTAAAGGAGTACTGGTTTATCCGGACGATGTCCTGATATACTCCAAAACGGAGAGGGAACACGAAAGATTGGTAAGACAGGTTCTCACCAAGCCCCGGCACGCTAAACTCTATGCTAAGCTTTCCAAGTGCGACTTCCATAAGTCGCACCTGGATTACTTAGGCTACAGAATTTCAGATAAGGGCATCAAAATGGACCCTGCAAAGGTCCAGGCTGTTTTGAGCTGGGAGCACCCGCGCACCCGGCGCCAGCTCCAAAGTTTCCTGGGATTCACAAATTTCTACAGATCCTTCGCAAAAGGATTCGCGGAAATTGCCCTGCCCTTGACTGATTTGTTGTAATGATTGCCCCAGCCCAAATACTCAGACTCACAAGAGGCTGCTATATGAAATCTGATTTATTAATGAACTAAAGGCAAATACAGAGAAAGCTGAGAATGAGCAAAAGCGCACCAAATACAAACTTAAACCCTTGGTGCAAACGTATCCCGCCTCCCTCGTAACAGCCCCGCCCGTCACAGATGCTAGCAATCGTCAGAGCGCTAGCCTGGGAAAGTAACCTTGAATGCAGTAGATAATGAAAATACATTCCAGAGCAAAGCCAAAAGATAACTACTCCCATCCTCCCGAGAAAGATGAAACACGCATCCAGCTAATGACATGCGAAACGTTACGATGTATCAAAGACATTGAAACGGCGAACATGACATTTGTTGCGGACCAAAGGCGTTGGGGAGACGCGCAAGGTAAAAAAACCCAGGGGTTGTGCTCAACTGGACTCCCGCCTGTCAGGCTGCTTTTGACCGGTTGAAAGCTCTTTTTACAGCGGAGCCAATTTTATCCCATCCCGACCCCGAACGGCCTTTTGTAGTTCAGGCCAATGCCTCTGATTTTTCAATTGGGGCTATCCTATTACAAAAGGATTCTGCCAGACTCTTGAAGCCCTGTGCCTATCTCTCCCAGAAATTTTCCGAGACGGAAAGACGCTGGCATGTCTGGGAGAAAGGCATTTGCAGTAAAAGCGGCACTGGAGGCTTGGCGTCACCTTTTAGAAGGGGCGACTTGCCCTTTTGAGGTCTGGACAGACCACCGCAAACTCGAGGCGCTCTGCACGCCCAGGCGCCTCAGCCCTAAGCAGATTCGCTGGGCTCAATTTTTCAGCTGCTTTAACTTTCAGCTGAAGTTCGTTCCAGGGAAGAAGAATTTTTTGGCAGATGCACTTTCCCGACTGCCCCAGGATGCGGAGCCTGTCTCCGACGTCGTGGGGACTGTGCTCTCAGAGTCTCAATTGGGTTTGGCCGCTGTCACCCGGAGCTGCGCTCGGGGACAGCCTCCCCCCCCACCCTGCAAACGACTCCGGCACAGCCCGCTCCGGGCCGCAGGCAACCACATTGCCGGGTGGGTTGCGTGCAGATTTTGCCCTTGCATTAAAGTCTGATCCCTGGCTCCTTGCTAACCCTGACAAGGTTTCCATGGAACAAGACCTCGCCTGGGTGGAGGGTCGGTTATACGTCCCTGACTCGCAATGATCAACTATCCTCAGCTGGTCTCATGACAGCAAACAGGCTGGTCATTTCGGGTTCCTCAAATCCCTCCACTTGATCCGACGCCAATTTTGGTGGCCCTCGCTGAGGAAGGATGTCAAAACGTATGTGGCATCCTGCCCTGTTTGCGCCATGTCTAAGCGACCGTCCGGTAAACCCCAGGGGCTGCTGCAGCCTGTGGCTAACCCTTCACGCCCTTGGGATGAAATCTCTATGGATTTCATCATAGATTTACCACCCAGTCAAAAGAAAACAGTCATTTGGGTAGTCAAAGACTACTTTTCCAAACAAGCTCATTTTGTCCCCTGTGCCTCTATCCCGTCGGCGCAACAGCTGGTGAAGCCCTTTTTGGTGCACGTGTACCGCCTCCACGGCTGCCCCTCTCGCTTGGTGACCGATAGGGGCACACAATTTACCTCATGGTTTTGGCGGGCTTTTTTGAAATTAATTGGCACCGAGCAAGCATTGTCAACCTCCTGGCATCCCCAGACTGACGGATCTACTGAGATCCTCAATGCCACCCTTGAACAATTCCTCCGCTCCTACATAAACTACCACCAGGACGACTGGATGGATTTGCTTCCTTTCGCAGAGGTTGCATACAATAACGCTGTGCATCAAAGCACGGGACAAACCCCCTTCAGGGTGGTATCGGGTCGGGACTTTGCCCCCATTCCCGAGCTCCCACAGCCTCCGTCTCCAGTAGTGGCGGCCTGTGATTGGGGTCCCAAACTCGCAGACTCCTGGCCCGTCATTAAGGACGCGCTCAGTGAGGCACAGACCTCATACAAACTTCAGGCTGACAAGCACAAGCGCCAACAGCCACCTTTTCAAGTAGGGGACCTGGTTTACCTCTCTACTAAATTTATCAAGTCCCCTCAGCCTTCCAAGAAACTGGCCCCCAAATTTATTGGCCCCTTTCAGGTTACACAAATTATGAACCCGGTCACGGTGCGTTTGGACCTGCCTCAGAATTTGAAGCGGCTGCACCCTGTGTTCCACTGCAGCTTACTCAAGCCAGCCAGTGACCCCTCCCGGTGGCATCCACGCACTCCCCCCCCTCCACCCGTCATGATCGACGGACAGCAGCACTTCGAAGTCAAGGAGGTCCTCGACTCCCGCAAGCTTTGTGGCTCTCTCCAATACCTAGTGCGCTGGAAACACTTTCCCCACCCCGAGTGGGTCGCTGCCCGCGACATTCAGGCCCCCGAGCTAGTCCGCAACTTCCACGTTGCATATCCCTCCAAGCCCTCGGCTTGATTTTCTTCAGGGGGGCGGTATGTCATGATCTCTGTTGCGATGTTTGCGACATCGTAACGGCTCGCATGACAAAGTGTGGATGCATGTCAATGTGGAGAGAGGTGCAGGCGATAAACCGGACAAAAGAAGATAATGGGGTTGGGAGATCTACTGAACAAACAAGGTCCCATTGCACGGTAATCGGCCATTAATGCCCCTGATAAAGAAAGGATCAGGGCGAGGTTCAGAAAGGTGCGTCCGGGCTTTCTAGGAATATCGCAGTCTAATCGCCCGGTAATGGACCATTACCTCACAGGAAGATAAACTGGGCGACGCCCAGGGCGAATGGGGCTGGATGACCTCTCACCTATCAAGCCGTGATGACCTGTCACTCTGTGGAACTCGTGGGGCACACCCGGGGAGTGTGGGGGTGGAGCGCTGTTTGGCGCGAGACTATTTAATTCAACTTTTGGCGTGCTTCCCTCACTCTCAGCTTTCTACTGGTGTGCATTCTATTCTAAATAAAAGTCAGAGCTTAAACTTGATTTAGAGTCTGAGTCTTTTATTTAGTCTTAGGCATTCCTTACAGCCCCTCTGGCACTCAAGATGCTGTTGAGGAAGAGTTGAGAATCTTTTAGAGCACTAGTGGTGTTCATGATGTGGCCACCCTTCAGGATGTCAGTTGCTGATGTTGCCATGCAGGAAAAAAAGTCTGAAGCTACAAAAACAGAGTTATAAACATGGAACATAAGCATGAACATAGGAAAATTAGTGAGATGAAATTAATTGACTACACATTGAATTCTTCAGCATATGAAATGAAAAGGACTGGAATTGGACACTTTTAGTCAGAAGATCATAGTATTTACTACTCAGGACTGTGATGGAATGTGCCCCTGAAGAGGGGGGTGATGTGATGCAGCTTGGAGCTGAGGGAGTAGAGAGCACCTTCCAGGCAGATAAGCTTTCTCACAGCTTGCACAGCTTGGAGAGAGTAGGGAGGCCAAGGAAGAAAGAAAGACTGGCACCGCCCTAGATTCCCAAGGGTATTTTTCCCTTAAGCTCAGTTAAGGAACTGTTAGTCTGGCAAGATTCTGAGTATGGTAGAAACAATAAGAAACTAGAGTTGCAACTTCAACTCAGAGTCGTTTCTTTGCCAATTGCCCTGACAGGACACAAAAAAACAGAAGGAATGGTTTCATTGACACGAAGGATATAGCAAAGACAGTATTTGGGTACAATTTGGAACCAAATACTATCAACTGGGATTCAAAAACAACCCCTTAATATGACAATTATCCAAGTTTATGCTCCAATCTCTGATGCAGAAGAAGAAGAGATTGATGAGTTTATGGCCAAGTTCAATCTGAATCAACAGAACATACAAGCAAGATGGTGCTGGTTGTGGTTGGAAACTGGAATGCCAAAATTGGAAATATTAAGGAGGAAAACTTAGTTGGATTGTATGTCCTAGGAAACTGAAATGAAGAGGGAGAATAACTTACCAATTTCTGTCAATCCAATTATTTTTTATATACATGGACATCACCAGATGTAGTACACAGAAATCAGATTGACTATATTATTGGTACAAGGAGGTGGAAAAGCTCAAGTTATAAGAACAAGGACAGCAGCAGCAGCTCACTGTGGAACAGATCATGAAGTACTCATGTGCAAGTTCCAAGTCAAGCTAAAATGGAAGAAGAAAGCCAACTAATTCCCATGATATGATCTTGACCATAAACTGATAACTTTCAAAGGAAACCTCTCGTATTAGAAGATGATGTTAGATCAGTACTCTAGTCGTTACAAAGTTGGAAGGCTACAAGAATTGATGGAATATCTACAAAAATATGGCAAACAACAAAAGAATCTGGAAAGAGTTCCCACTCAAGGTACAAATGACCAGTCATATAATGCAAACACTTAGCTCTTGAGAAGTCTATAATGCTGGGAAAGATGGAAGAAAATAAAGAGAAGGACCAGCAGCAAGGTGGATGGACTCAATTACGGCAGTAATGGGTGTGTTGTGGAACACCTGAAGGGCCAGGTTGGTGGCAGGTCATCCTAGAGAAAATCTAACTGTGCGATTGCTAAGAGTTAATACCAGCTTGACGGCACATCAAAATCAGGATGGGAAGTCTCCAGACGAATCACCAATATTATATAATTTGCTTGGCCCTTTGTCCCATCTGATCATGCTCAGCTGGTAGTTGAGGTACCGTTTTCTTGGTCAAGAGAAACAATCTTTTTTGGGTGGGCAGCATGTTAGGAATTTTAAGAGCATATGGACAGTGCTGTTACATTTGGTTGCCATGTAGATCTCACAAAATGGCTTACTATAAAGGGCATAACCAGTCACAAAACAGTTTATTAAAAGTGAACTAAGTCCTTAGGATGCTCTATTTTCCAGAAAGATCTTTAATGAGTCAAATGGACATGTATATTAGAAGGTGATGTATGGTTTTGCAGTATGCCAGTTTTCTATTCATTTTTTACAGAATGAGTAATTTTTAAAAAGTCAAGTGGAGGCAGGGAACTTGATATAGACAGGGAGGTATCTAGGGGCACACTGTTGTATGTGAACACCTGTTGCCTATCTTTGTTCTTGCCAACCACAGGAATGGGGCTGAAGTATACAGTACCAGAAGGCAGGCCAACAACTGTGGCAAATTTCCTTGGTGACCTAGAATATAAAGCTGTGGGGCCTCAAGAACCTTCTATAACTATTTCTAATTAATGATATTTTTGTCCTTGTCTTGTTTCATATTTGGAGACCTTCTATAAATTAACTTGGAAGTTATCTCACTCTCTTGTTCATTTCTTTCTTCCAGCAAAAAGAATGAAGTAGGCTATGCTAGATTCAAAATCTACCTGAGTGGTATATATAGTCCACTTTTCCTTAACCTCTCACAGCAGAGAGATATGGATGTTACATTATGTCTTGACCCTATGTATGGGTTTTACATGACTTCTAAATGGTGCTTTCGGTTAAATTGACAGGTACTATGTGACCAGTTTTGTCCTATTTGCGATTCAATTCCTGCTAGGGGTTTGAACTCCATAGAATAACATCTGGCTGCCAGTGCCTGATGAGTCCCCAACAGGACAACACTGGTCATATAGTCTCTGTGTCCTGGTGGTCAGTGTCTGGATTCAGAGCAACTATAGTCTCTGTTATGACTTCAGAGATTAATTTCTATGCAGGGATGGGCAGTAACATTCTGTTGCAGAAGGCCATATTAAATACGTGTTGATTATTGGGGTGAAATGATGTCTGGGAATACAGAACCACAGGGAGCAGATACTGTTGACTGTGATGAGACAGTGGAATGCTTGGGAAAGGAGAGGACATCCTAGAGTAAGAGGGTAATGTTATGGTGAACAGTAGGGCCAATACTCCGGGGATGCAAAACACCATTAGCAGGGAACAGAAAGTAGCGTCTGATTTCTGATTGCTGTAATCACATTTATTCATGCTTCCTTTTTAGGACATTCTGTCTTCAAGGGGCATCACGGCTAGACTTTTCTGCATGGTGTATAGCTATTCAGAATTCAGCAGGAAGCCAAGGGAATGCCTTGCAAGACCAGCAGCTCAGCAGGAATGGCATCCCCATTATTGTGAGCAGTTGTATTTCCTTTATCACCCAGTATGGTAAGCTACTCAGAGGTTCCTTCAATCAACCAAAAATAACTTTACCTTATGGTGATCAAAGTCAACCAAAACCATCCCTCCTGCCTGAAGGAGAGTGGCTTTAATCCTGTTACACTGCATGGGCAAGAAAATAAGGCACAAGAGTGTGAGCCTTGATTTCACTATAAATAGGGCTTGCATTTGATACACAACAGTTGCTAGAGCTCTTTCATAATAGCTTAATAGCTTTTCTACAGTAATTCCTTATCAAAGTTTGCATCCTTGGAATACTGAGCCAGTTTCTTGCCTAGCCATTTCAAAGAAGCTGATAGAATCATAGAATGTAAAGGTTGGAAGTGACCTTGGAGATCATTTAGTTCAATCTTTTACCTGGGACAGGAATCTACGATCACAGTGTCCTGACAGATGGCCATGGGGGAGTCTACCGCCTCTGAGTAGTTGGTTCTGTTGTTAAATGAGGCAGTCAGTAAGGGAGGTCTCCCTACAGATCCTCAGAGTTATTGAAAAGAAAAGAGAAAAAGCCGTTTGTAGTTCCAGGTACAATAATGATTTAGTGCTAGAGTGAGTACTGTAGGAAATGCTGGAGTGGGCTAAAGCCCCGCTGACTATACTGCTTAGATCAGAGGTTCCCAAATTTTCTCAGTTCACAGTGTCCTTAGTGTCTCATAGATTTTTCATGGCACCTCTAGGGTAGTAACTGTTTTTCCCTCAACAATTTAAAATATCCTGTGGTACCCTTATGAGTTTGCTGCAGCACCACGGCAGGCCATTTTGGGAACCACAGGCTTAGACCAAATCTGGTGTTTGCAAGCCAAATGCCTTCTCCCCTGTGCATGCACAGAATATCTACCACACTTGCAGTAGAATGAGAATCTGCTGCCAATTTTCCCTCTGAATCTGCTGCCAATTCACTCTCACTGTGCACTTTTCCCCAATGGTGGTGTCACCACTCACCCTCTCACTGGCAGCTAGCCAACTCTAGTATTGCTGATACATTAAGGAGGTTCTCCAGTGACGCTGCGCTGTTTCTCAGTGCACTGCTCTAAGTGCCATTTACAGGGTAGCTGCTGGCTGAGGGAGGAAGAGGAGAGGAGAATTGGACCCCCTATAGAGTTTGACCATTGCCTATAGTGTAGCCAGCAGGATAACAAGCCATTGCAGATACCAGCATTGCATGGATTCAGTGAAGCAGCTGTTCCATGCTTGTTCCTCTTTTTTTCCTATGTGGGTGAGGATTATGGTATTGTGTTACGTATATTAATATTAAACATAAATATTAATATATTTAATATGATATTAAAGCCTGTTTCCCTTTCTTCTCCATTAGGGTTGCAACATGAAGGTATTTATCGGAAGAACGGAGCAAAATCTCGTATCAAGATTTTGATGGAGGAGTTCCGACGAGATGCACGGAATGTCAAATTGCGGATCAGTGACAATTTCATTGAGGATGTGACAGATGTGTTGAAGAGGTTTTTCCGGGAGCTGGAAGATACTATCTTCACTACACGTTTACATACCCAATGGAAAGAGGCTGCAGGTTTCACCCTTCTTTCTTATACTGTCCTCCTGTATCAAGCTGCTCGGGCCTCTAGAACAGCAGACCACCTTTTTGAGTTGTATACAGAAAGCTTAGTTCATAGTGAAGCTGCCATACTCTTGAATCTTTCTCTTGAGCCACAAAATTGTGGAATTGATCATCATTGTAAATCCTGGGAAGCAGATTTTTAAGCTTAAAATTATTTTTTGAGATAACATGTTTTTATCTATACTTCAAAACAGGGAAGGGCAACCTGTGCCTTGCAGAGTGCATGCAGCCCATCCAGAATCTTTCCTAGAGTTCCCCCAGACCATCCTAGATGATATCACTGAAATTCAGTGGCAAAAATGCCAATTACGGTTTGTGCAATTTTCTTGGACTTTTGAAAAAGTTTTAGACACCAATGTCACCCCACATAAAAAAATTCCTGCAAATCAGGCTGATATTCTCAGTTTTTCTAGAGGGTGAAAGAATGGGTAGAAAAGGAATCATAGGACTTGGGAAAATCAAAACTCTATTTGAAGCTATCACTAAAGCAGAACTACTAAAACTAGGGCCGCAGATTTCCTCCCTGTCTGGGTTCCAGGCTGTTCCCTTACTTCCCTGTCAGAAGCTTTTTTTTTAATTAAAAATATGCACAAGCCATAAAAAAGTTGCCAGTGCTTACTTTAAATAAACCCGAAGATGGATCATGTATCTTGAGTGCATATGGTGCAGAAATCTTCAATCAAAAAAAGTTAGGGCTAGGTGGGCAAGACTGTTCACTGACAAAAGGGAAATAGGAAAGGGAGGAAAATTAGAATATATGCTTTGACTTTAAGAAATAATCTGGATCTCCAACAGACGACAACAGAGGAAAATGCTCAGGAACTGACCTTGTCTTCCACAGTTCTTTTCTAGACAATTCACACAAAGAGACCTTGTTTTCTGGCACCAATTGTACTTGTCTCCTGGTCTCTATATGCAAATCAATATCCCTTGCAATAATTAAGGTAGAAAAATCACAAACTATATGGGGAACATACCTCCAACTTCTAATCAATGTAGGACATGGTTTGATTTTATGCAAAATGTAGTCGCCAATATTTAATTCTATGTTCCTTCTTTTTAGAAATCTTCCAGAAGTCCCAGCGCCTGGAGAGATACAAGGAGCTGATAAACCACTTGCCCCATCTCAACCGCAGAACTTTGGCTGCTTTGATTGCCCACTTGTACCGGTTAGTCTGTTAGTCTCACTTGTTACTGCAAAAATGTGACTTGTACTTGTCAGAACTCCCAAGGCAGATGCTTTTATTTATTTGTTTGTTTGTTTGTTTAGAAAAGTGCCCCTCCAATACATGGATACTTTTTGTTTCAAAGACTAAGACCACAGAATGCAGAATGTTGTAATTTGAGCTGTGTAGAAATAAATCAAGGACAATAAGTATCAAAAACATATAACTAGTTTTACTTTCTATAGCGTAGTTGCTGGTACACTTGGTCTTTTGAACCTTGGACTTGAATCTATTTCCCAGGGTCCATTTTTATTTTCTAAGACCCAAATCTGTTTCCTGAAGCCCTGTGCATTTGTTGCTGTTAATAGGAGATTTCTCTCCTTTCCCCACACTGCCCCACTGCCACCACTACTGCCTTTAGCTAAATAGCCATATTGGGGAGGAGATGGTAGTTAAGCTTCCCCTTGCTTTTCAGTGGGATTATTCCAAATATCTTGCAATGCTCTGCATACACAACAGTTAAACTTGGCAAAAAATGAAGATAATGGCAGAAAGGGGCTACACAATGCTACAAGAAGCCTACAGAAATCAGTAACCCATAATAATGCTTAGAACTTATATAGTTTCAGAGTGTTTCACGTCATGTCGATTTCTTTCAGCCCAAGGTCTTACATCACAGAGTGTGGTGAGTATAAAGGTAGTTTTCCTTAGCTCCTGGAGGAAAGGTGTAATATAAATATGAAAAGGAAACAGAGTATTTTAGTCATCTTTACAGCAGCCCTAGAAAGTAAGCTGACTTTATTATCACCATAGGATCCAGTCTACATACTAAAACCAAAAAAATCTGCTAGATTCCATGGGACAAAGGAAGTCCTGACAGGAGCTACAGCTAGAGTAATATACAAATTTGTGTCTTCTGGGTGTGAGTTCTTGTTTGTTTTCATACCTAGAGAGGCCTCTGTTAGTAGGCAAAGCAACCAATTCGCAGAGTTACACCATCTGATCTGAAAAATGCAATTTCTCATTGGTTAATACACTTATAAAAGATCAGGGCACTGGCACTAGGAAAGGATGAATTAATCTCCCCTCCCCCCAGGAAATGCTCCCAGGAAATCTTTCATTCTGTGCTACCAGTAACAATAGATACAAAAAGACAAGCTACTAACAGAACTGTGATTACTCTGGGGATAAAATTGGGGAACCTACCCCCTGTAATGGTTGCCTATTCTAAAACACCATCAGACTCATGAGCAGGAATTCAAAGATATCTGATTTATTAAAGAATAGTATGCAGGATCACAGAGAAAGCTGAGAATGATGAAAGCGTGCCAAATTCAAACTAAAAACCCTCGGTGCAAATGAAATCCCTCCCCCCCGTAGAATCTGCTCAAGTTCACAATCCCAGGTGCTCCTAACGGTTTCTGATGGTCTGCGGGAAAAGGCCTTGAACAGATAACATAACCCAAACACATTCCATTGTACTGATTTCACATACAGAGCTTGGTACAAGGTTTCGCAGCAGCTCCCTCCCAAACAGAAACGCACATCAGTGCCATGGCATGTGAAACGTTACGATGTATAAACTACATTGAATCAGTGAACGTGACACCCCCCCTCTAAGCTGCCTTGAGCTCGCAGAGAAAAAATGAAATATAAATGAAATAAATTAATTCAAATACATTCATCTGCATTTGTATTTATTTGTGTTTTTCCTCGCTTGTCCTTGTATTAGTAGCCCTTTGGGGATAGTTTAAACTGGGGAACTATGCAGAGGGAAGAAACAATTAAATCCCTTTCAGACAATTTCACAGACATAATTGAAATTCTTCCTCTTCCTTTTCATTGTTTCAATTGCTTTTAAGTCTTGACATATCTGTAAGAAATCTCTATGCCCAGTCATTTAGCTAACTCTGAAGAAGATAATTTAGGTAACCAAATTACATTAAAGTTGCTTGTTTTGGACTTATCTGAGCAGCTCAGCAAGATTTTCTATTATGTATCAACTAGCATTTCAGCCCATCAAGATAAATCACTGTGATGGCATGTGCTTGGTCTGCTAATATTTGGCCAGTCAAAATTTTTAAATCCATACATCTGGAGCCTGTCACTACCCACCTAAACATTCAGCCTGAATTATTAGCAGTCATAGATCAGATCAACCATAATAAAAATAATCACAAGCAAAATATATCTAATGCAGATAAGTGCAGTGGTGACAGGTTTCACTCCCAAATGCTTCTGGACCAATCCAGTTTTCAGACATTCCCAGGAGATCAACAGTGATGGTGCTAACCTTATTTGAAGAGGAAAACCACAGGGCTTTAGTGGTTAAAACCAGCATTTTGAATTGCATCTTGAAATCTATTGGTAGTCCATATAGCAACTGTAAGATAGTTGCTATATGATAATGGCATTTATGATTTGCCAAAATACAAACCATGGCATTTTGGACCAACACAGTTCCCAAGTGATCCTCAAAGGTAGCCCCATGTATACCACATTGCAGTAATCCAACCATAAGGTGATAAGCTCATGAGTCACCATTGTCTTACCTCCTGCTGTAGGGAGGATAATAAAAGGACACATCCAGAGCTGGGCAAAGCACCCCCTGACCAAAGCTTTCATCTGCCTATCTATTAGCCACTGTGAATCCAAGGAGACCACCATATCACATACCTGCTCTTTCAGGAGCAGTCCAACACATCCAGAGTTATCTCTGGAGCAGATAGAGATTCCCCTCTGTATAGACAGTGACTTCATATTTCTTGGATTCAACTTCCAGGCCTCAACAGTGTTCAAACACTGGTTCAAAACTTCTATACCATCCCTGGCTTGGCCCAAGTTGGGAATATACAGCTCAACCCAAACTGACTGATGACCCCTCCCAGAAGTTTTCAACTCTATAGGACCCCACAAATGTGAGCTCACTGGCTACCTACCTACCTATGCACTGCTACCTACTGGTACCATATCCACTCAGGATGGAGCAGAACCACTAAAGCAGAGTATCTCTAACTTCAAATTCTTGCAATTGGTGCAAGACGATATTGTGATATAAAACACTCCTGAGAGATCTAAAAGGACTATAAGGGATGCACTCCCCCATCTAGGTCCCCAAAAAGGTCATTGACTACACTGAACAGTGCTGTTTCCATCCCATGATTGGTTCTGAATGCAGACTGAAATGAATATAGATAACCCACTTATTCAAGGGTGCTCTAGCTGACACTTCACCCCTTCTTGTTGATAGTTATACCTAGACTGACTTACGTTTGACCCTGCAATTTTTCCTCTTATCACTGCTTCCCTCCTTTGGACACAGCAATCAGCTTTTAACTGGGTCCTTTTGCTTACCACTGTAGGGTCCAGAAATGTGTCAGTCTCAATCAGATGAGCACCAAGAATCTTGCTCTGCTATTTGCACCCAGTCTCTTCCAGACAATTGGAAAAGGGGAACATGAGGTCAAGGTGATGGAGGACCTGATTGGCAACTATGTTCATATTTTCAATGTGAGTTTGCTTTTCCTCCCTCTGTATCACACAGTGCTTTGTTTTATGTGTATTTTACTGTAGCTTTCCTTCTGCTCTAGATTGATGAAGACCAGGTGTTACAGATGGACTTGGAGAACAGTTTGATTACTACCTGGCAGGACGTGAAGGTACAACAGTGCCTACTACCCATCCTTTTAATATATTGCTTAGCAGCTACACTGATAACATAAACAGCCAAAGAAACACCTTCTTAAGGCAGGGATAGTAAACCTTTTCAGCCCCAAGGGCTGCATATTGAATATGAATATGCATCCATAATCCAACACTAGCAATGAATAATCAAAGAGATATGTGTGGGATATTGTGTTAGCAAATTCTAGTTCTCTTCTAGTCCAGTTTCAGTCATTTCCAGAATATTAAGGAATAGCAAGAACAGTCATTGTAGAGTTTGAATTCCCTTTCTAATCATTCAGAAAGCTGACCATGGCTTCCATCTATTCCCAGTATCCAATTTTGTAGGGCATGCAATATAGAAATGTGCTAAATAAGTATCTTGGATCATATATTTATTACCAGCTCCCAATTTTACACATCTTAAAAATAATAATAAAATCAAACAATAAACTAATACTTCAGTGGATTAAAAATAGAGTAAATGCAGGCAATACAATTGTGACATCCCTAAATCACTCATTAATTTCTGGTATAACTCAGTTTTCACTAATTCTTGACAGGCCAATAGTGAGGTTGCTGCCCTGATCTTGGGAGGAAGGTATTCCAAAATTTAGGGGCTGCTACTGAGAAGCATTTCTGATACTGTTTTGCCAATTACTTTCCCCTGCCATTCATTGCTCTCACATCAGTTTTCTCTCTATAGCTCTCACAGGCTGGTGATATCATCCTGGAGGTATACCTGGAGCAGAAGAATCCTGACTGTTGTGTTACTCTTAAAGTAAGCAATAGAGTTCTCAGCAACCACTGTTGCTAAGAATTGTTTATGTAAGTGAACCTTTGGGTTTTTTTGTGCAAGAGAATAAGGCCAAGATGAATTGGCTTTGTGTAGACTGCCCAGGGGCACTCTTGGTGGGAAAAAAGGGAAGGCACACAACTATCACTAAGGCACAAAATGGTACTGGTTTCATATAAACTGATTTCTATGCTAAAGAGTATTAATATATACACTGTACCATGGATTGGCTGAAAATCAGAATTCTGTTTCTTAATTACCCTAAAGGTTTCCCCCAAAATGAGAGCAGAAGAACTGACAAATCAAGTGCTTGAGATGAGAAATGTAGAAGCTAGTCCAGATCTTTGGCTGACCTTTGAAGTTTTAGATAATGGAGAGCTAGGTGAGTAAAAACAGTTTGTTTCTTTTCTCTCTGTATAAGGTTAAGGCTGTATGATTATCTCTTACTTTAATGTAAAAAATCCATCAAGCAACTATTACGTTTTGGTTTATCTGGAGTATCATGTCATTCTAGACACCAAATATCCAGAACGATTTAATGATGGAAGGAGAATTACCTGAAAAGGTGTGGAAACCAAGCTTGTGAAAAAGTTGCTCAGGAAGATTTGTATGTGTGTGTGTGTGTTTGTATGGGTTTGTATGCTGTCTGCTCCATGGATTCTAGGCAGCTTACAATAGAAAGCACCATAAAAACATAATGCAATTAAACAACTAACCCTTATTGCTGTCCACCTTAGATGAGGCTCAACTCTCCAAAGGTCCTACAGAAAAAACACAGTTTTTACTGCTTTCCAAACTATTACTAAGGAAGAGGCAATCCTGACCTTGGAAGACAAGCTGTTCCAGGGTGAGGGTCTGTGATCAATCCCCTGGGCCTCTGACTTCCAGACCTCTGGAGGGAAACGCACATTACTCCCTCTAGGCTTGCATGTGTCAGGTGTACACATTCCACTTGGTGTAGCCATAAATGAGAATATGGGCCATAATGAGACTTACATTTGATAACCAGCACCTTAAATTAGGTCCTGAAGCCCAGCAGCAGCAAGTACACCTTCCACAATATAACTATCATTCTGCTCAACTGGCTTCCACCAGTGAACAGCTGCACTCTACACCAGTTGTAGCTTCCAAGTCACCTTCAAGAGAAGCTCCATGTAGAACAACATGCAATTATCTAACCAGGAAAGGACAAAGGCGTGAATCACTGTAGAGTCAGTGCCTCCAAGTCCAGAAATTGCAGCAACTGGCAAATCAGCTGAAGCTGGCCAAAGGCTCTTGTTTCCATCTGCTGCTTTAGTGGGGTCCTGAGTCCAAGAAAATCCCCAGATAGTGCTTCTCCAGGGTGAGTGCCATCCTATCCAGAGCTAAAGAAGGTATTTTCTTGACATCTGAGGACTACTGCACAAACAATAACTCTGTCTTGCTAGGATTAAATCTGAGTTTATTCTACCTCAT
The DNA here is from genome assembly GCF_035149785.1 of Candoia aspera. Taxonomy (NCBI): domain Eukaryota; kingdom Metazoa; phylum Chordata; class Lepidosauria; order Squamata; family Candoiidae; genus Candoia; species Candoia aspera. The sequence continues at coordinate 112,761,522 of NC_086155.1, read as the reverse complement.
CCAGTCCCTTGCAGCCTCAAGGCTCTGGGTCAAGTTTTCCATCAGATCTCCTGTTCTGCCTGGGCTAAAGATGTATCCTTGACATACTTCTGATGTTTAGTTTCCTGAATGCCTCCTGATATCTGCATATACTGAACTTTGGATACCTCCTCTGAACATTGTTTTTCAGAACGTCCTTTGCATCCCAAGGAGAAAGTTCTAGAGCAGGCCTTACAGTGGTGCGAGTTGCCAAAACCCAGCTCTGCATATTTACTTGTGAAAAAGGTGCCCATCAAGGAAGGAAGCTGCCTTTTCACAGGTGAGCGAGCCTTCTATTTAAGAGATAAATAAGCCTGTTACCGTTTCTAAAAACATCGGAACAACATTTTATATAGCATCTCTTGTCTGTATAGGAATAGAGTTGACTTTTGTGGCTACAAGGGTACAAGGCTGAGAAATGATTTCTGCCTGAAAATCTGGAAAGATGCTGGCAGCGAAGATTGCATTGGACAAGTTGGCCTGGTGATCTGATTCATAGTATTGCAGTTTCCAATGTTCATTATATTATATAATATAAAAGCGTATGTCCAAAAGTATTTTATGGAAGAGGAATAACTTAGTAGTAAAATGCATGCTTTCCATTCAGACAGCCCCATGTTTAATCTCTATCATCTCCCATTAAAACAACAGTGTGAGATCCTTTCTGAGGCTGAAGGCTGCATTTACCCAAGGATTAGCTCCCAGAGGTCTGTGTATCTAAGGTGGATGGGGTCTGGGGTAAGAATGGCTGGGCTATTCAGGTATAAGAATTCTCTCACATTCACAGACAGTACTCTTTTACACACAAAGATAATTTAACTGAGCAGTGAGAATAGAACACAAGGAAATAATCACTCTGCTCAGCTGACAATTATTAGAGAATTGTAATCATAAAAGTAGAGTTGAAGGGGCCGTTTAAGCCATCAAGTCGAACTTCTTGCTCAGTGCAGGAATCCAAAGTAAGCCATCATCAACAGATGGCTGTGTAGCTTTTGTATGGGGACATTCAGTGAAGGTGAGTCCACCAGATTTCGGTAACTGAAAAGAGGTTATCATGCAAAGCAGGAGAGCCCTAACAAGTAGACTGCATAGACTGTACCAATGTACCATCCTGTAGACTGTACCAATCTCCTTCAGGCCAAATGCTTCACCCCTGAATTTTTAGTAGCAGCATATATGAATGTCCTTTAAGCCCTCAAGAATGAAGCCATTTAGTGGCCAGCTAGAACCACTGAAATGGAGCAGAGCTTAACACAGCTGAGAAGCTGGCACAGAAAAAGAATATTATCTTAAAATAGCTTTAATGAGCATGGCAGAGAAACACTGGTTATGGATCTTACACATTCAGCCCTTCCAAGCATAAAGAATTATACACTTAGACAGATTAGGTTAAGAAGTTTAAAAAAATCTTACTGACTTTATTCTTTGTTGTTCTGTTACATCCATCTTGGTGGAAAAGATGAAGTTTCTTTGTTGTTCTTTTCTTTCTAAATACTTAGTTTGCCCTAACCCCTCAGCCCTATTTGCTGCCAAGGGCTGTGTGAAAGAGAGGGGCAGAATGCTTTATCAAGGCCGGAGTACATGGCCCTGATGAATGGAGAGCAGAGCAGCATGCTTGCTTCTCCCTGGGTGGAAGGAGGAGGAAGAGAGAGAGAGGAAGTGGCTGTAAGGATTGCCTATTCTAAAACACCATCAGACTCATAAACAGGATCATAAAGATATCTGATTTATTAAAGAATAGTATGCAGGATCACAAAGAAAGCTGAGATGAAAAAAGCATGCCAAATGCAAACTAAAAAACCCTTGGTACAAACGAAATCCCTCCCCCCGTAGAATCTTCCCAGGGTCACAATCACAGGTGCTCCTAATGGCTTCTGATGGTCCGCAGGAAAAGACCTTGAGCATAGCACATAACCCAAACACATTCCATTGAAATGAACATAGATACAGAGCTTGGCACAAGGTTTCACAGCAGCTCCTTCCCAACAGAAACGCGCGTCAGCACCATGGCATGTGAAACGTTACGATGTATAATGCACATTGAAACAGTGAACATGACTGTGGGAGTGGCAGCAAACAGCTTCCTCAATAGCAGAGAGTTGCATCCTGAGACAATTGCATCCTGGGACAAACTCAATTTACATGCTAATGCACATGCTAATGAGGCATGCTGGATTTGCCAGAACTTCCAACAAAGAACCTCATGTCAATTGGAGTAGAGAGCAGATGGACCAATAGTCCAAATCAGTATAAGGCTGCGTCGTATGTTCAAATTCAGCAAAGAATCTAGATATTAAAAAGATGTCGCTTGTCTGTCACATAACCGCTAAATTATGATTCTATAACTACTGTGTCCAGTATATTTATTTGGAATATATCTTGCCTTTGTAAAGCTTATTCCCAATGTCTGTGTCTTGCCATAGATACTAAACGTGAGAGCCCAAAATACGGTCTTTTGAAATGCCGTGAGGAATTGGCCAAGCTACTGGGGAACAAATTTCAGGAACGCTACTTTGTCATCAAGGACCAAAAGTTGCTTCTGCTCAAAGAGAAACGGGTATAGTAATCCAACAGATATATTTATTTTAATTTTGAAGCATTTGTACCTTGAAAAATTTAGCCTAAATCAGTTTATAAAATATATTTTAAAAAAATAGCAAAAAAAAGCCAGTGTAAACATTAGGAGTAAGAAATAGCAAGAATATATAATAAAAGATAAATATTCACAACAGCCAGTCAAAATAAAAATAAAAGGGAAATGGTTAACTTCTGTGAAAGACAGGTTTTAGCTTTCAGGTGCCTAGCATCTGATCCTTCCTGATGTGTCAGCAATGTGATGTGATTACAAAGAAAGTACATGCAATTTTTGGCTGCATCAACAAAAGTATCATTCTCAAATCACAGGAAGTAATTGTTTCACTTAATTCTGGTTGGCCGGATTCTACTTCAAGTCTTGTGTCCAGTTCTGTGAACTAATTATCCTGCAGTGAAAATGATCAGGGGGCTAGAAACTAAGTTCTCTCTCCCTCTCTCTCTCTCTCTCCCTCCCTCCCTCTCTCTCTCTCTCTCTCTCTCTCTCTCTCTCTCTCTCTCTCTCTCTCAAGAGAGCATGAAAGAATTTGGAAATGACTCATTCTGAGAAAAAGAACAAAGACAGGTAGGATAGCTTTCTTCAGATACCTGAAAGATGTCACCAGAAGTTCTCTATTATTCCACAGTACATAGCATAGAATAGTAGATTTAAATTATAGGAAATTCCAATTGGATGTTGGGGGGGGGGAATCTTAACTATGCTCAGAAGTGCAACTAATTACCCAGAGAGGTGGTGGTCTCCCTTTCACTGGACATGTTCAAATAGATACTGGACAGCCAGCAGTTAGGGATGCTTCAATTTGGATGGGTACAGTGACTGAAATGTCTGCTTCCAATTTTATTATTCTAAGCCTTCCCTAACATCAATATCATAACTGAAAAGGCCCTGATTCTCTCTTGATTCCGTTGTCAAAAAGCATCCAGAGCAAGGCCATTCCTGAACGTTCATTAAGGCAGTATCTTAGATATCCACATCTCTTTAGGGATTTACAGTTTGGAATTACTACTTTAAAGTAACAAGTGTAAATAAAATTAGATTATGAACATCAGCTCCAACCAACAACCTGGCATCAGCATTCTATACTCATGGACATTTAGAAAGTGATAAAACCATGAATTGTTATGATAAGGCTTCACCCTTTCAAGAAAAAGTGTAACTAGTATTCTGGCCAAAGATGCCTTAGATCAAGCCAAATGGAGACGGATATGCCAACAAGCAGACCCTCCCATAGTGCGGGAAAAATGCTAAGAAGAGTATTCTGGTCAAAATTTGTAAAGGCACTTTTACTCTGCAAACTGAGCCTCTCAACAGAGATCAGTTAACACCTCTCTCCCCAGCAACTGTATGAACCAAATCTTTCGGGGGAATATAACCTTATGTTGCAGCCATAATCTTGAAGCAAAGGGGCCATCAAGTAATAATTTTCCACCTTTAGCTTATTTTCATCAGTCCACCTTTCACAACTTGGATAAGGCATTACAGACTGAAATCTAATTTTATTTTGCTACAGTTATTTTACACTAATTTTCCTTTCAAAGTGATTCAGAAACAATATAAACAATTATAAATAAAAATGTAAAACAATACTTCTAGGATCCCTTTCATAGGGCAGTTGGTGCTAATCGCCCTGTGGGAAGTAGGAACGTGTTTTATCAAATATGCAGCTGAGGTGCCCCTGTGGCCTTCACTTAGAAAAGCAGGAAGTAGAACAGAAAGACAAACTACTTCCTAATGAAAGGAAAATAATAGGGCTGCATTGGATATCCTGTGTTAGTGTTGGGCAAATGTGATGCACTAGGATGGAACACTCACACATTCAATTCACTCACTCTTTCACATACACACAGGCTCTTTCTGCACTGATGAGTTGAATCAGCAGGAATCATGCCAATGTGTGATAAAGCCTAAAACATTTTGTACCCCTTGAGGCTGCCTTGGGCAATGCCAGAATAAGGGTGACAACACTTCTTTAACACTGGCACAGCTAAGGAAGACTTTCTCAGTCATGGGTTGGGATGAGACAAAGAGCAATATCATGGGGACACAGCTGGAAAAAAAATGTTGCTGGAGCATGTTTATGCCCTCATTAGGTAGGTACAAGTGGGGAGGAGGCCACAGTCCTGAAAAATCCCCTATCACTCATAAATGGAGACTGTTTTAATGCCTAATTGTTGCCTGATTTGGTGACAAAAGAGATGCTGGTTTGGGAAGGGAAGGGATTGCCCATTAGTTTCCAGATATTACTGCCCCTCAAAAATGCCTTCTTGCTCAGGAATTAGGCATTAAAATAGTTCTAACTGCAGCAGGGGCGGTGTGTCAGGAATGAATTGGAAGGGGAGTATTAGCTTCTAGATTAAAAGCAAACTGAATTATTTTCCTTTGTTCATGAGACTTTTTGTGGCTGAATATCCTTAGCTGGGTTATTTTTCACATTGCTGCAGCACTTAAGCCCAAAGAGTTTTCTTTTGTACCGTATAAGTGGCAGCAGCCCTAACTCTAATCCTAACCCTCCCATTCAAGCAGTGGCCGCATCAGGAGGCACAACTGCCTACCAATGTGATTCTCCCCAAGGGCAATCCTCAACAGCCATGTAGATGACGTGACTTCCTTAGGATCAGTTAGTTGTCCTCAGTCTCCTTGAAGATGTTAGGGAGTTGAAGATCAGGGGAGACAGCGGTATCATGGAGGAAAGCATGAGGAAGCTAACACCCTGGAAGACAAAGAAAATTCACGATGATCTTGAAGGTTAAAGACAAGGACTAAAAGAATGAAAATTAACAGAGGCACTTGGGAAATAAAATGCTTTGCTTAGGAAGTAAAAATAAAATGTACCAGTATAGGATGGAAGATACCTGGCTTAATTATGCTACTTCTGAAAAAAAATCTTGAAGCCATTGTTGTTGCTTGCAAATTGAATATAAGCTAGTTGGTGTGATGTGGTTGTAAAGAAGGCAAATGCAATTTAGGCAGCATCAACAAAAGTATAATTTTCAAACCACAGGAATTAGTTGTTTCCCTTGGCCAGACTCTACCTTGAGTACTGTGTACAATTCTGGGCACCAAATTTTAGGAAGTATGCAGAGAAATTGGAACAGGTTCAGAGAAGTACAATGAGGATTGTCAAGAGACTAGAAACCAAGTCCTATGAAAGTAGATCAAAGATGCTGGGTATGATTAGCCTTCAGAAAAGATGACTGAAAGGGGATTATGATAACACTTTTCAAATACCTGAAAGAATATCACATAGTGTGATACGTGTGTGATTTTGTTCCATAGTGTAGGACATGGAATAATGGATTTAAGTTACAGGAAAGCAGATTCTGATTGAATGTTAGAAAAAGCTTTCAGCCAATACAAAATTGAGTAGTGGAACCAGTTACACAGGCAGGTGGTAGTGAACCTTTCACTGGATGGGTTCAATTAGGTGCTGGATAGCCATCTATCAGGGATGTTTTAATCTGGAATCCTGCACCAAGGAGTGGGGTTGGACTCAATAGCCTAAATTGACCCCTCTAATGCTATGATTCTGTGATTGTATGATTTACTGTTCCCCTGATGATCTCATAGGCCACCCTTAATCTAGAGTCTGTCACTGGATCAAGTAAGAGTCCTTGACAAGCTCTCTCCTCTGCAATGAACCCCTTAAGAGCCAAAGACAAATCAAATATCAGTCAAACAGAAGTATGTTAAAAGAGGCTAAATAAGAAGATCAGGATGAAGAAATGTACTTGGAAGAGCCAGAAACAAGCCAGGGTCTCAGACTAGAGATCTGGTTAAACATGAATAGCATCAGATAAGGTTACACATGACTAAGCAAAGAACTGCAGTTGCTGGAAACAATGAGAGTGGTGAGGCATGGGTTTAAATGCAGAAATCAGGGTTTTTTCCCCCTGTGAGCCCATTTGTTACTAACTGCCTGCATTTGGGGGGGAATTCCTTGTCCTTTATTATCTCTTGCCTGTTACACCATCATTATTTAATGTTCACTAGGAGCCTGAAGAGAAGGACAGAAAGATCCAGAAATTTCCCCAATCAGTGGGCTCTTTTTTGGTAGTATTTGCAGTCCAGCCTTGTCCTTACTTGTTTGCTGTGAACTTACAAAATCACTGCAAGATTGGTCACTCTTCAGTAGGCAGTTTTACATTGTTGCCAATCACAACCTGAGCCAGCACATCTCCTGGGTCCCCACAGAGACAGCCTCAGCTTCTAGTGCCCCAAATATGAAATGGGCCAAGGGTTTCCTCTGTGCCTTCCCACTGCACCTTGTTGGCTCATCTTCTGCACATGTACCTGAAGTCATCCCAGTGGCTCCCTGTTGGGCCAAAAGGCATTGATACACTGAGACGGTGCAGGTACTCATGAACCTTTGTGGGATTTCTCTTTCAGAACTGGGAGCCCAGTTTCACTCAGACCCAAGCTTGTGTGGGGTTTGATTGGCAGGCATTGCTACTCCAGTGCTGCCTCTATCCATTAGCCTGCTACAATATTTCAGTGGTCAGATCTGTGAGATCTGACAAACCTCCTGCTACTGGAGGAAGAGGAAGAGGATATGGCCCAAGGGATATAACTTAAAGCATCTGGTTTCAGCATTGGCATTAGCCTTCTGAGGGTTCAAGATTCCATTCACCTTTGTATATCTTCACACCTAGAAATTATTGCATGAAGCCACTCCTGCTCATAGATTTCTATCCTGGGATTGCTACTTGGTTTTAGAAACTTAGTGTGCCACTGGATTGATACTTATTGATTAATTGATTTAAATTTAGAAGGCTGCCCAATTCCCAAATGGTTCTGACTTTTACCTCTCTTTGCTCAATGGAAACCATATTTCTCACTTAGAACTTTCTTGTAGTTAAAACATCAGCCAGACAGGTGGCAGAACTGCCAGCCATATCGGTCAAGGAGGAACTGTGTGACTGTCTCAGAGTCAGTGGTCTTACACACAGACTCCATATTCTTGTCCATTGTTAATTTTAACTTCCACAGAGCACAGGGTCTATGCTTATACTGTAATTATTTTGCCTAATTCCAGACATCACCCCCAAGAAGCAGTTATGTGTAAGCCTGATGTCCAAAGAGTCATCAGACTTATTTCAAGAAGATCAAAGACTGGCATTAGTCAGACTGCCTCTTTGTTTCTTTCCAGCAAACAAGATATCTTGCATGAATTCAGATGGCTCAAAGACTGCATAACTCCCTGCTACAGTTGCAGCTGTCCCCATAGGTTTCATGACCCACTCCATTAGGAGTGCAGCCACCTTGGCAGCTTCATTAATACTCCACTGAGTGATACTGGTAGGCCAGCAACATAGTCCGTGGTCTCTTCTGTTGTGCGGCACTACAAGCTTAATTCACAGGTCTTGGCTGAGGCATCCTGTGGAGATGAGTACTATGACAATTAGTGCCTCTTTCATAAGTCTGCACAGCAAGTGATTCATATCTTTCTGGGTGCCACTCTGGTAGGTCCCAGCTAGGTCCTCCAGCCACAGCTGGAATATGGAACATTGGACTTACTGTGAAGTTCCTTTTCCTCCCATGGATGGGAAGTAGCAAGGTATCTCCTGCCATGAGGAGGAAAAGTTTTTTCTCCTGAGGGAGGAGTCATCTCTCTAAGAGCTGTTATTACACCCACCTTTCTTCTATCCTATGTTGTGGAGCTCTTACTAATATTGCAGGGGCTACAAAAAACATTTTTTGGTCTTGCCTCTGAGAGCAGTAGAAGAAGCAGCCACAGTAAGTCCAATCCTCTGTTTTCTTCAAGGGCCTTACATGTATGAATGTATGTATGTAGGATGTGTGTGTGTCTATACCAATATAGTTATACATACAGGGGAAGCCATAGTAGTGTTGATATTTGGATGCCGTAGTAGTAGTCCTATTCCAGATAGGGCTTTGGTCTAGACTCTAGAATGATCTGCAAAATAACAAACCCTTACATTCTGTATTTATTTATTTTATTTATTTATTCACATTTCTATTACTGCCCATCTCCCCCCAAAAGGGGGACTCTGGGCGGTTTACAATAAAATTCTCCTTAAAACCTCAACATCATAAAATCACCGAATCAACACCTACAATACTAAAATAATAAATATAAATATGGAATCCAAGTGGGAAATTTCCATTCGGTAGGGAGAACTCTACATCACCAGCCACCCCCAGGAAGAGCTGTTGCCCTTACCATCCCAGGTGAGGCGGCAGAACCAGGTCTTCAAACCCTTCTGGAAGGTTGGGAGTGAAGGGGCCTGCCTCACCTCGGGGGGTAGAATGTTCCAAAGGGCAGGCGCCACTGCAGAGAAGGCTCACCTCCTGGACCCTGCCAGATGGAATTTTCTTACAGACGGGGTCTGTAACATGCCCTCTCTGCATGATAGGGTGGGGCAGGTCGATGTTATGGGGATGAGACAATCCCTCGGGTAACCTGGCCCCATGCCATGTAGGGCTTTAAAGGTCATAACCAACACCTTGAATTGGACCCAGAAGCAAACTGGAACCCAATGCAGCTCATGCAGTAAAGGTGTTAACGTGTGCTGAGCACTCATCACTGTGCAGCTGCATTTTGGACCAACTGAAGCTTCCAGACACTCTTCAAGGGTAGCTCCATGTAGAGTGCATTGCAGTAGTATATGTGGGAGATGACCAGGGCATGAGTGACTGTCTGGAGGGCATCTCAATCCAGGAAAGGGCGTAACTGGTGCACAACATGAAGTTGTGCAAAGGCCCTCCTGGCCACGACTACCACCTGCTCTTTGAGCAGGAGTCATGAGTCCAGGAGGACCCCCAAGTTATGCACCGGTTCTGAATGGGGCAGTGCCACCCCATCCAGAACTAAAGATGACAACCTCCCGGATACTGAGGAGCCGTCAATCCACGGCCACTCCATCTTACCAGGGTTCCGCTGAAGCCTGTTGTTCCCCATCCAGACCCCCACAGCCCCCAGGCACTGAGAGCGGGCAGCCACCACATCACTTACTTCACCCAGGATGGAGATATATACCTGAGTATCATCAGCATACTGATGGTACCTCATCCTGTGGTGATGGATGATCTCACCCAGCAGTTTCATGTAGATGTTAAATAGGAGAGGGGAGAGGACCAAACCCTGCGGCACCCCACACAGCAGAGGTCAAGAGTCAGATCTCTCATCTCCTATCACCACTGACTGGGACCAGCCCTGGAGGAAGGAGATGAACCAGCACAAAACCACGCCTCCCACCCCCAACTCCCTGAGCTAGAAGGATAGCATTGTTGATGGTATTGAAAGCCGCTGAGAGGTCCAAAAGAGCCAGGATGGATGCACTGCCCGCTCCCGCCAGAGATCATCCATAAGTACAACCACTGTAGTCTCTGTCCCATATCCCGGCCTGAAACCTGACTGAAAGGGTTCTAGGTAATCCGTTTCATCCAGAATCCTCTGAAGTTGTAATGCCACCACTTTCTCAACCACCTTCCCCAAAAAGGGGAGGTGGGAGACTGGGCAAAAATTGTTCAGAACAGTAGGGTCCAGCGATGGCTTTTTGAGGAGGGGGTGTACCAGTGCCTCTTTGAAGGCAACCGGAACCACTCCCTTCCTCAAAGATGTATTAAACATCGCCTGGACCCAACCACATGTCACCACCTGGGCTGCTTTCACAAGCCGGGAGGGGCATGGGTCTAGATGACACATGGTGGCATTTACAGTCCGGAGGATCCTGTCCACTTCCTCAGGCCCAACAGGATCAAACTATATGTTTGTTTATTTTTAATGCATTTTATGCATGCTTGCTTTATAGATGTGGCCCTCATTATTTGTGAAGGTTCTGTTCCAGCCTAGCAACCATGGATAATAACATTATAGAAAATGAGACTGTGAAAAAAGGACCAAATCCATGCACAAAATCCCACCTGTCATTTGTGCATGCCTGAAATAACAGAAATAGGACAAAAAACACAAGTACTTAAAAACTTTCATCGTGGATATAATAGTCTGGGATATTTTTCTTAGTGACTGTGGATTTGAGTCATGGAATCACATATAGTGAGGCCACCTGTACTGTATTTTTATTTGAAAAGTTTGATTAATGGGGTAATAAAAAACTATCCAATCTATGTTTGACAAAGACCTCCTCCTAGGAAGAGATGAAGTGGTTTCGTGATAGGCTCAAATGTGAGCCAATCCACCTTCATATTTGCTCTGCAAATCATCAAGTCTAGCTTTAGGTGTTTACAGGAGATGCATGGTCACTTCAAATCAGAAACTGTTTATGTTTGCCCAAATCATGCCTGATTATTTTTATGGTGGAAAAAACAAATTAACAAACAAAATGAAGGCTGCACCCCCTTCCTCCCTTTCTTGCGGATGTGACCAGGGCCAAACCCAGCTTCTTGCTGCACAGATCCTACCAGACCCAGAAATGACCATCCTTCAAAGCCCCCTGTAATCTCACTGAAACCAAATGCTTCACTTACCCACTTACAGTACAGCCCACGGGCAGCCCTAACAAGGGAATTGTAACATAGAGAAACCCCTATGTTCCCTTCTCAATCAAGGACATGGGCCTGATCACCTCAGCGTTCCATCTCCTTAACTATGGACTTCCCCAACACTGCAGCTGCTCCTGAAAGTGCAGTTTTTGCCTAATAACACATACAACCCTGGATAAGAACCTGCCTAGGTTCTCCAAATTTTCCAATGAATCAGATCCCTAGCATTTTCACCCAATAGCCCTCAACTTGTATAAAAATCTTTGGATTCCCACTGTTTTGGGCTCCTCTTTCTTCTAAAGATGGGACACAATAATTGAATAAACTATTGCTTTCTCCTTAATGTTGTGCTCCTTTCTTCTGACTTTTCCATGACAACTATAAGTGGTGTCTTTAGAATCAGACCTAAAAGCCCACTTAAGTTTGGGAGAGTTTATAAGTGAGACTGTCGTTTCTGCAAAAATCTAGATAATCACTAGATAGGGAGTTGGAGCTTTCAGTATTCCTGCTGGCATGTAGTGGTTATCTGGATGTTTCTAGCCCAGATAAAATAGCCTTATTACTTTGAGTTATTGGACAATGAGAGGCTATTGGAGGTTATTGGACAATGAGAGCATTTTAGATAAAAATTAGGAAATAGAAATAGAAAACTTAAGTCCCTAGTTTGAATATCACCTTTCTCATGAACCCAGGAAGTAGCCTTAGGTTTTTGTTGAATTGACATGATGATACTGATCTGTCATGCCAAGTTTCTCTAAGGAATACAATGAAATGATGTATATGAAGCTGTACTATAGAAATAGTAAGTTAGATTACGCTTGCAATGGCAACAAGTGACCAATGCTATTTCAGGTGAGCTTGTATAGAGAAAAAATAGTTCCAATTCATTGAGGCTTAATACTAGTTTGTCTAAACAAATGTCCTGGATGTAGTGAAATAAAGGTGGACAAAATAATACTGGTTTAAACAGTAACCCTTTCTTTATATCTGTGAGTTGAGAATTGTCTTTCTGTTGTACACCTCTAGAATGTCAAGCCAGAGAGAGAGTGGCTACTGGATATGGCCAAGGTTTACTTGGGGATCCGAAAAAAACTGAAACCACCTTCACGGCAAGTGGCTATCAGATGCTAGAGTTTACTGCTTGGTGATACCCAAATGTCAAAACTGCCCTAGCACTAATTACTACTCTTTATAGATTTATGCACAGAACATAATAAATCCCACTTCTTCCCAGAAGCCTAAATATACATTTGCCACCATTTAATACATGAAATGGAACAACAGCAAAGAAAACCACTCAGGGAGAGAAGGCATATGGAAAGATTTTGCATTCCTCTGTTAAGATACTGTACATTCTTAGCTTCTCTGTCTGTGCTGGATGGGGCAATTTTTTTCTGTTCCCTAGAACCATGCTTTGCCTTTCTGCCTTCCCTGTGTGGTACAGGAGATGGTCAAGCACCTTAAAGTATGTCCCAAACAGGAAAATCAACCTGATTTGGGGGCAAAGTGTGGTTCTAAGGAGTGAAATTAATGTCTTTATTACCTGCAAGGTTCAATGTACCTGTTTCAACCCTTCAGCCCTCCAACCTCTCCAAACAAACAGAGAGACAGACAAAGAAAGAAAGAAAAAGAAAAGCAGCAAATTGCTATCAACAATATTGCCCGTATCAGGAACAGACAGCATGTGGCTTATGGGCTACAGGTCTTTGGGGTGCAGTTGTTTATTTAAGTACATATAGAATTGGCCCAGATGTGTTTACTTTGGGCTCACTAGTTTGTTTAAATTCTAATCTTACTTTATTTCTCACTATTACAGATGGGGCTTTACTCTGATTCTTCAAAAACAGCAGTTGTGAGTATCTTTCACAAAAACACAATCAAGTGACTATAAACCGAAAGTTATGTAACTCTGGACTTCAAATTAAGCATATGCTTTAAAAATACTGTGCATTGTAACCCCATATTATATACAAAATTCTGAGGCTGGGTAGCTTCCAAATAGCTTTGGCAACTGCATGTCCAAGAATGTTCTCTATCACACTAACCCAAATAATACTTATTCCTACCATTTAGTTTGCTTTTCTCATCTCAAGCACAGAGAAGCAGAAGGAAAGAATGACAATAGAGTTCACAAATACTGTTTGGTCTCCATATTAGAATGGCAGATGATGTCCTTACCTCATTCTAATTGGCTGCATTTTAACCTGAGAGTGCCACCATTCAAAAATTAATACACAGCTTTGGATTGCTTCCATTATGGATGAAAAACTTTGGTGAGATAATTCTCCTGGGCCTATCAGGTAACCTTGGGGAGGTAGGCAATGTAAATAGTAAATATTCAACTTTAACAGATGGGGAAAGTGATAGTGTACTATCTCCAAGGTTGTAGTTTATTGTTCTGTGGTAGCAAGTTTAAAGAAGTTTAAGTGTACAGTTTCCCTGATAAGTTCAAGGTGGAAGAGCTGCAACTTCTCCAGGACTGATGACCATTCATGAATTCATTTGTTGAATAATTTTATAAAAGATTATAATTACAACAGTAAAAACTAATACAAACTAAAAAAGAAGAAGAATAAAAAGAGAAGGTACAGAAAAGAAAGAAAAAAGAATAATAGAAAAGAAAGAAAAATAATATAATAAAAAGAAAATATATATGAAGAACTGACTTCCCACCTTTATCACAAGTATAAACAGTTTTAGTAGCCTATCATCTTATTTTAAAATGCAACCAACCATCTCTTATCTATAAACAAATCCATAAAACATCGTCATTTCAGTCCTGGTATCAGCAAAAGTCTATTAAGGGTTACCAGAGATAACATGTCTATTTTAACCTTGATCAAATAAACCAACTTTATATTCCTTCCTTTTACTTCTAACTATCTTAATCTTTAGTCCATCAAATAATGTCCTAGAACTTGATTTCTTTTCATTTTTTCTTTGTCTCTTCTCACAAAACTTTAACAAGCCTCTTTTGTAAATCCAATATAGGAAAATTATCCAGGTCACTCTCTTGTATATCCCTTGCAGTTATTAAGACATCAGCTGGTTTATTTTGTATGTCTAGTATAACAGCTTTTTCCATGTCATTCTTGTAGCCTGTCATTTGTAAATCCACTTTCAACTCAGTCTGTCTTGTCAGGTTGTTACCTGATGAACTTGTTCCTCTTCCATAACATCTTTTAGACACAGTCTCTCCATAGAGGCAGATATCTCTGTTGACACCATTAAAATTAACTTCTGAGTCCATTGTTCAAAAATAACTTTCAATATGTCCAATGAGAATATTTTTCTCTGTTCTATAATTGTAAGTCGAGGTTATGTGTTCTTCTTTAATTGTAATCTAAGTTCCTTCTATAGGGACGCGGTGGTGCTGCGGGTTAAACCGCTGAGCTGTTGATCGGAAGGTCGGCAGTTCGAAACCGCGCGGCAGGGTGAGCTCCCGTTGTTAATCCCAGCTCCTGCTCACCTAGCAGTTCGAAAACATGCAAATGTGAGTAGATCAATAGGTACCACTTCAGCGGGAAGGTAACGGCGTTCCGAGTCGTCATGCTGGCCACATGACTCGGAAGTGTCTATGACAACGCCGGCTCCAAGGCTTAGAAACAGAGATGAGCACCGCCCCCTAGAGTCGGATTCGACTGGACTTTACGTCAAGGGAAACCTTTACCTTTACCTTAAGTTCCTTCTAGTTCCCTCTAATGTTCAATTTTTAAAATCTAATCTATGTGTTTTGGAAAAAATTAAAAACAAAAGCTTTTTTCCATGGGAAGGATTCTTTATAATTAATTCAAAAATTTTGCTTCAAATTTATGTGGACCCTTAGTCCATTTGTAACTTTCTAAAATCAAAGTTTTAATCACCCTCAAGTGCTCCAGACAGCATCTCCTCATGCGGAGACCGCAAGATAGCGTTCTTCGGTGGGTTTAGAGCTCTGAGAGATGAGGGAATAGCCATTTTGTTCAAATCGCAGTTGGCACCTTTGAAAGGACACTAAATTCGCATACTTCCTTTTCTAATCACTTTCAGACATTGCTTGTTAACTGCTTTTCAGCTATTAGAAACCTTTGGATTGACAAGTTTGACAGCACCAATCCTTAGTGAAAGGAACTTTTAACTACACCTTTAAAAAAAAATTTTTTTTTAATAAACACCATTTATGAGTTCCTAGAGGTGAGCAAAAACAATAGTTATCCTCGTTGTGCCATGCTTTCTAATTTTTTGAGGCACCTGGATGGCTGCGCTTAGAAAATGCTGCTTATGACCTGATCCAGCAGGGCACTACTCATGTTCCATTATTGAGTTCTTTCTTTGGAAAAACTCAGGACTTTTTTTAGCTGCTCTCATGAACAGTATGCTATTTGTTGAATTAGAGAAGTTAATGGGACAAAGACCATCAGAACTGGCAGTAATTGTCAATGATTGTTCTGCAGGTATTTAACATGCACAGGGCAATCTGAGCTATGGGACTGGATCACTAGCATCCTGAAAGCTCAGGTAAGTAATTAAAAAAAAGGAACATACATTATTAGTTGTTCCCTATTAATAAAATATGGATGTTTGACTATACAGCTAATACGGTAATGATAGCTTTAATGTGCTGGTTCATCTCCAAAAAGGAGATTTGCTGGAATGAGGTTGTTCTTATACTTTTCTTAATAAAATATACTTTTCATTGCTGGTAGAAAAGGAGGGCAATGGAGGGAATCAATCCTAGTCACACATCAACAGATTTCAAGTATGAAAACAGAAAGCTCAGAAATAAATATCACCTTACTCCCATTGAGCAGGTTAAGATATTTAGATATCTAGGGATAGTTTTTCAAGTTACTGGAAGCAGAAATGCCCACCTGGACTATGCAACTCGCAGTGCACAGAGATCTGCATTAGCTATCCTAACATATCACTTTACCAGAGGAGCACAGTTTATCCCTGCTGCAGTTAAGTTGTTTGCAGCTAAAGCCTGAGCACAACTGCTATATGGGGGTCAATTGGGACCATATAACAACATGTGTGCCTTAGAAAGAATCCAAACAAAATTTCTAAGAAATATCTTCCAGGTTGCCTGCTGTGTTCCAAATGCTGTACTTTGATGGGAAGCAGGAGTCAGTAAACTTGAATCTAACCTCTGGATAAATATCTAGATCACTACTAAGGCAAAGGATCTTAGATATAGAAGGCCAAACAAATTGCTGCTTTTTCTCTTAACATATTTGTCAATAATACAATTTTACTGTCCAACCAGCTCCGTACTTATATTATATTAGTTTCCAAATTTAGCCCTATCACTAGCCCAATTGAATGCCCTCCCCACAGCTGTTTTGGAGGGGAAATATAAGAAAATCCCATATGAAACCCATCTCTGCCCCTGTGACATGGGTGCTATAGAGACCACGGCCCAGGTTCTCTTGTATTACCAGTTTCACAAGGACATTCGCCACCAACTGATTACCCCCTTTTTGTTTAAATTCCCAGGGCACTCTGATAATTTTTACTCATGTTATCTGTTAAACAACAAAGATAAATGTATTTCTTTGAAAGCAGCAAAATTCTGCTACATTATATATAAGCTTCACCTACAAATGATTAACAGTTATTGATACTGGAAAGTAACTGTTTTATAGAATGTATTTTATTTGTCAGTGACCAAAATAAAGTTTCTGTCTGTCTATCACCTTACGTATGCAGTTGTCTTTGTGTATGTAAATTGTTGCATATAGTTGGTTCTCTTTATGAATTCTTGGATGTTTTACAATGAAATCACACTTTGAATTCTTTTCTTCAGAAAATGGTCAGCTTGAAGGTTAATCAGGGAGTGTGGAGAATTGAGAGAGGTCAGATTTATGTTTGTCTGTTCCTTTGAGTAACAACTGAGTACTAGTTATGATGGCTCATTAAGTAAGTAAACAGGGAGAGCAAAAAGCAGTTTACCAGTAGAGTTCAACAGGAGGAAGAGGCAAGGAACAGAGGAACGTGATCAGAGAAGCAGTATGTTCTCAGGCACTGTGTGTTCAGCTGTAAAGGATAGAAGGTCATTATCTAAGTAGGTACTAATTTCAAAGGACGTCTGCTTATCCGTTACAGAATTCATATTGTGACTGTAGGAGGAAAATAAGGTAACCAATCCCAGAGAGCAAGCAAATGAAAGGGGCAGGTAGACCGAGTTAGCCAGGAGAGTTCAGCAGGGGAGTTCTTGAATTCTCTCTAAACGGACTGCAGTAATTACATAACCTAAGAGCCTGAGAAAAGAAGAAGGAGAAAACCTTCTACAGACAGAACCTTAACAAATGAAGGTGAAGATTGATAGATTGGATTCTGCAGTCATACTTTTCAGGGCTTATGGAGTGCTTGTGTTCCTGTCTGAAAGCAACCTGGCATATACTGGCAGCAAGTCCTTGAAGAAAACATCAGAGAATTGGAATTGTGAGTGGCCACACTTCAGGTGATGAAATGAATATTTACAGATCAGGAAAAGCTGGTGCTATAACAGGAACTGACAGACAAAGCAACTCTCCATGATTAAGATTCAAACAAAGGAGCACTCCCAATGGACAATAGTGTCTATCGAAAGCAAGAGATGTAGAACGTATTCTGTATCTGTCCCGTTCAGACTATGAGGCAGCCAGACAGAATTACTATCAAAACTCTTTATTTGAAACAACTATTTACAGTAATTAAAGTCCTGGTAAATAATAAGGCAAGGCTGTTCCATTGAAGACCACCCAGGCAATGAACAGGCAAGGCTGCAGGGTCAGACTGTGGCAGAACAGCAAGGCAGAATTCAGCTAACTCTCTGATCGAAATTATCAGACTTGGTGAAGCTAGGGTGCGTGGCAGTGCACAAACTGGAGGCAAGGATCTGTGAGCTGGCACACAGATAGGACCGGACTGACACATGGAGGATAAGCGAGACTGAACTGGAACCACTGGGCAAGGCTTGGCTTTGGAGGCTAGGCTGGGCTGGACTGGACTGGATATTCTAGGCAAGGCTGAGAACTGGAAGCAAGGCTGAACTGGACTGGAGACTTGAGGCAAGGCTGCGGGCTTGAAGCAAGACTGGACTGGACTGGAGATCCTAGGCACGGCTGGGGCTTGGAAGCAAGACTGGACTGGACTTCCTAGGCAAGGCTGGGGCTTGGAAGCAAGACTGGACTGGACTGGAGATCCTAGGCACGGCTAGGAGCTAGGAGCAAGGCTGGGTGCGCACCTGAATCGTGCTGGAACGCAGCGACAAGGTCCGGAGCTAGACGCGAGGCTGTGCTTGGCAGGGACGGCGCTCCTCTTGCCGTCCTCTGCCAAGCTCCAGCTCCAGCTGATCCTCTGGAGCAGCTTGTACAGAAGGCAATTCTATGGAGGTAGAAGACACTGGCGCTGGTTCCACTCTGGCTACAGGCAAGGCATCCGACGCAGGTAAGGACTCTTCTACAATGGCTGTGAGCTCAAAGGATTGGTTGTTTCCAGCAGCTTGCTCTTCGCGCATCTGCCTTTTATGCCGATCCCTTCCACGCCTTTTCTCTCCAGCAGCCAATTGGGCTGCTTTCTGATTTGCGCGCTTCTCAGCTCTCCTGTCTCGCGCGCTGATTGGAGAGTTCAAATCCCCCACCGGAGCTTGTCCAATCCCCTTTTGCCATTTCTCCTGCTCTGCTGAGTCACTTCCTGGTTCTGCTTTTTCAAACCTCTCCTGATCAGTTTCGGTTTCCCCCTCTGACTCCAGATAAGTTTCATTTGGAGTCAGACGCGGGCTGAAACCTCACAGTACTGTTGGAACTAGAAAAATGCTCTTGCAGAAGAAACTGGCTTTAAGCCTTCAGGGGAAGAAAAAAACAAGACACTGAGGAACAGGAGACAAGACTGTAGTTCACTGAAGAGCAGAAGAAATACAGTTGCACCCCGCAAGAAGACAAATTGTTGTGGTAATCGTGACTCGCTATTCCAAAGAACTGAAAAAAATAAGCACAGTGCCAGCCAGATAATTTCTACCAGCAACATCTTCAGTCTTACCAGTCCTTGCCTTTCCTAAAATAGTGATTTGATTTAGGTGAATGCTATGTTCTGTTGACTTATTAACCAGCTTTTTTATTAATCCTATTTATATTGATATGATAGACTCAGTTTTGTAGTATTGTATTTTAGTATAAAGACAAATACATCATTTGTGTCTGAGAATGAATTACAGATAAATAGCTATGGATCAATGACTTCAGGAGACAGACTATCTCAAGATGGGCGTTGATTTGGAATCAAAATCTCCATGTTAGCTTGGGGCTCTGGAGCAACCTAAAGGTGGCATGTTAATTACCATCTTGGAAGAGTAGTAAAAAAGGGACTTCCGGTGGGGACAATGGCAGCTTGAGCTGGTTCTTTCCTCTGTCTGTGGACTGACCTGTCAGAGAGGCTTTTTTTCTTGGGCTCAGGCAGGCTTCCTTGGAGCCCAGAAGCGTTCTCCAGATTAAGGAAAAACCCAGGAATTACCCCATGTGTTCTCCAGATGGCTGGTTACAGCCAGAAGACCGCAAAACGGCATTTCACGATTGACTGGTAAGCAATCAACTGGGAGATGGGGCTGTCATCTTCTTCCTAAGCCACTCTGAAGCCAAAACGGACCTTAAAGCTGCCCACCCCATTTTTACAGATTAAGGGTTTTTTTTGTTTGAATTTTACCAAAGAGAGACTTTCTACAACAAAGAAATGCAAAATCTCTTGGTGACTCTCATTATTTTTCAAAATTATTAACTTAGTAATTTGGCTTTTTATATATAATTTGTTAAATTGAGATTTAAATAATTTTTTGTTTTTTTATTGCTTTTTTATTAAAGTGATTTTTGAGGAGTATAAAACTTTCTCTTCTTTGTTCAATCTGCAGTTTGGAGGTCTGACCTATTTGCTTTCACTTTCCCATGGGAATGCTGTTCGTTATTACTTTTTATTTTCCTGATTGGCCACACTGTAGATAAAAAGGCTGGAGAGTGTTCAGTTACAGCGTTAATGACTTTACCTTCCTGTTCTTTTTACTAAAGAACTTTATTAATTTTCAAAGTATAGTTAAAATACAAAATATAGAGTATAGAAAAGCTAGAATATAGAACTAAAGAAGAAAAAACTATAAAAGTGTAAAGTAGACAGAAAATAGAAACAGAAGGTGACTTCCAACTTTCTCCAATACAGATATAAGTAAATTTGCAAATATAACCTCTTACTATTAGTTAAACCTTAGTAACATTATTTCTATCAAAACAAACCATTTAATCACTAAAACCCAAAATCAAAGCTTCATTTTTTTCTGACACAAGCAAGTAATCTAAAAGTGGTAGCCAAATACGAATAAATCCAGAAACAGTATTTTCTCTTATTAATGCTGTCACCTTAGCCATTTGTGTCAGCTCCACCAGTTCCATAATCCAGTCTTCCACTGTAGGTATTTGTGGATTGTGCATCATTGTATGTACAAGAGTCTTGCTGCTGTAATCATATATAAAAGCAAAGTCCCATGTTGTTTCTCAAGTGGTTTCTCCATCAGACCCAAAATGAACAGTTCTGGTTTTTTTTGTAAATCCACTTTAAGAATCTTTTGAATATTAGCACATATTTGGTCCCAAAATTTTTGGCCTTTTCACAAGTCCACCAGAGATGATAAAAGTCTCTTCACCAAGAGAACATTTCCAACAAACATTTGTTACTCCATTATGTTGGCAGATTGCTAGGAAAGCCTTTGGCCCAGGAGAGATCAGAAAAGTCACACACCAGGCATTTCTATAAAACTAATTTTATTTACAGAAAGCAAAACATATTAAAAAGCTTCTGCATTCTTACAGGCTCTCAGTGAGAGCAGCTCTACATGCCTATACAGAAGGGAAACAGAAACTAAAACAAGTCCAGGCAAGTTCTTTCCCCCAGGTGCAAAAATTAACAATCGAAAAGGGGACAGTTGAATTCAACCTCTTCACCTGGCCAAAATGATTAGTTACCATAGTAACCTTAATCTGTAGTAGAAAACATTAACACATTATATATTTTTGACAACTTGTCAGAAGTTAAATACCAACAATACATCATTTTATAAAAATTCTCCTTTAAGTTATAATTCAAAGTAAATTTCAAACCTTTGTTCCACATATTTTCCCATTTCTCCATTATATATCCAAAATTCTTAGCCCATTTAATCATACATTCTTTAACATGTTCATCTTCTAGATTCATCTGTAACAGCATTTTATACATCTTTGTAATAACATGTTTATCATTTATACAGAGTTCCATTTCAAATTGAGTTGTTTCATTAACAAGTTTAAAGTTCTTTTTATCCACTTTAAAACATTCTAACAACTGCTCATAAGTAAACCAATGACATGTAAAACCTCCCGACTCCAGCATTTCCCTTGTTTTAAGCTTCGGTTCGCCCTCCTCAAAGTTTAACAAATCTTTATAAATTAGCCAGCTTGTTCCTCCCACATTTTCTCTTCTAACAAATGCTTTGTGAGGTGACAACCAAAGTGGTCCAAACTCTCAGTATGGCACCCCTAACAAAGTGATTTTTAAAATCCTTATTAACTTTATCATACCACAAATAGGCATGCCACCCAAATCTCAGTTCATGTCCTTCAAGGTACAATTGTAATGGTTGCCTATTCTAAAACACCATCAGACTCATGAGTGTGAATTCAAAGATATCTGATTTATTAAAGAATAGTATGCAGGATCATAGAGAAAGCTGAGAATGATGAAAGCACACCAAATTCAAACTAAAAACCCTCACTGTAAATGAAATCCCTCCCCCCCGTAGAATCTTCTCAAGTTCACAATCCCAGGTGCTCCTAATGGTTTCTGATGGTCTGCGGGAAATGTCCTTGAGCAGAGAAAATAACCCAAACACATTCCATTGTACTGATTTCACATACAGAGTACAAGGTCTCACAGCAGCTCCCTCCCAAACAGAAACGCACATCAGCGCCATGCCATGTGAAACGTTACAATGTATAAACTACACTGAATCAGTGAACATGACATACTGTCCCCCCAAAATAAAGAATACATTAAGCAGCAGGCTTCAAAGGGTAAGCAAGGTGGAAGCGGTGGACTAAATCAGGAGCGTTAACATGGTGGGCAGATACCCATTCAGGATGAGGAAAGTGTTTCCATCGGACCAGATACTGCAGGGTGCCTCGAAGCTTGCAAGAATCAGCGATGTCCTTGACTTCAAAGTGTTGTTGGCCGTCAATCATAATTGGAGCAGGAGGAGGAGGTTGAGGGTGCGAACGTGGAGAGTGGTGCACAGGCTTAAGCAGGCTGCAATGGAAAACAGGGTGCAAGTGTTTCAAATTGTGAGGCAGTTCCAATTTAACAGTAACTGGATTGACAAGATAAACAACAGGAAAAGGACCAATGAATTTGGGAGCAAGTTTTTTAGAGGGTTGAGGTGATTTGATAAATTTAGTAGATAGATACACCTGATCCCCAACTTTGAAGTCGTGTTGTAAAGAACGATGCTTATCAGCTTGAGACTTGTAAGCAGCCTGGGCATCAGCCAAAGCTTGTTGAATTACTGGCCAGGAATCAGACAGTTTAACAGCCCAGTCAGATGCAGAACATGTTTGGGAAGGGGGCTGTGGCAGTTCAGGGATGGGAACAAAGTCATGACCAGAAACCACGGGAAAAGGGGTTTGTCTGGTACTTTGATGCACAGCATTGTTGTAAGCAACTTCAGCAAAAGGTAGTAAGTCCACCCAATTGTCCTGATGGTAGTTAATGTATGCTCTTAGAAACTGTTCAAGAGTGGCATTTAAAATCTCAGTAGAACCGTCAGTCTGTGGATGGGACAACGTGGACAGTGCTTGTTTAGTGCCAATAAATTTTAAAAACGATTTCCAAAATTGAGAAGTAAACTGTGTGCCACGGTCAGAAATTAAACGGGAAGGGCTACCGTGGAGGCGGTAGATGTGGTGGAGAAATAGGTGCGCTAGTGTGGGGCTGATGGGATGGATGCACATGGAATGAAATGAGCTTGTTTAGAGAAAAAATCCTTTAGAACCCAAATGACAGTTTTCTTCTGGCTGGGAGTCACAATGTGGAGTCCACAACGTCCACTGGGAGTCCACAATGAAATCCATAGAAATCTCGTCCCAGGGGCGGGATGGGCTGGCCACTGGCTATAGAAGCCCCTGTGGTTTCCCCCCTTTTCGTTTTGACATGGCACAAACAGGACAGGAAGCAACATAGTCTTTTACATCACATCTTAAGGTCGGCCACCAAAATTGACAGAGAACCAAATGCAAGGTTTTGACAAAACCAAAGTGTCCAGCAAGTTTATCATCATGCGATCGCTGCAAAACATCAGCTCTTAAAGTTTCAGGCACATAAAGGCGGTGTTCCACCCACGCCAGACTGTTTTCAAAAGAAACATTGTCCCTGTTAGCTAGCAACCAAGTGTCAGATTTCAGCGCCTGGAGAAAGTCCTTCTGTAACTGACAAGGAACTTGCACTTTCCGCTTCCCAGACTGGCCTGGGGGCAGGGTTGCCTGCACACGGGTCTGGCTCGGAGTGACAGCAACCAAGCCCAGTTGTGGTTCAGTGAGAACAGTCCCAACCACATCTGCCACCTGGTCAAGGTCCTGAGGTAAACGTGACAAAGCATCTGCCAGAAAGTTTTTCTTTCCCGGGATAAATTTTAACTGGAAGTTAAAGTGACTGAAAAACTCTGCCCAGCAAATCTGTTTAGGGCTGAGACATCGTGGGGTGCGGAGGGCTTGCAAATTCCTGTGATCAGTCCAAACCTCGAAAGGGCATTTAGCCCTTTCAAGGAGATGGCGCCAGGTTTCTAAAGCTGCTTTTAGAGCAAACGCCTCCTTTTCCCAAACATGCCAATGGCGTTCTGTTTCAGAAAATTTCCTGGATAGATAAGTGCAGGGTTTTAAGCAATTTTCTAAATCCCTTTGTAACAAAATAGCCCCAATAGAGGAGTCAGAAGCATCACTTGGACCACAAAGGGGTGTTCAGGATCAGGGTGCTGTAGAATAGGCTGAGCAGTGAAAAGGGTTTTTAATTTCTCGAATGCTGCCTGGCATTCAGGCGTCCAATTCAGCACTGCCCCAGGGTTTTTTACTTTGCGTGTCTCCCCCAAGCCCTTGGTACGGAGTAAATCGGGCAGAGCAATCTCAGCAAACCCCTGGATAAATTGCCGATAGAAATTACTGAACCCTAGGAAACCTTGTAATTGCCTCCGGGTGTGGGGACGTTCCCAACTTAGAATCGCCTGAATTTTTGCAGGGTCCATTTCTATACCCCGGTCAGACACTCAATAGCCCAGATAGTCAAGTTGGGTTTTGTGAAACTCACATTTGGAAAGTTTGGCATAGAGTTTGGCATCTCAAAGTTTGCGTAACACCTGTCTGAGGAGGCGTTCGTGTTCCTCCTCGGTTTCAGTGTAAATGAGAACATCATCTAAATAAACCAGGACCCCTTTAAACAAATGATCATGTAATACTTCATTAATCAATTGCTTGAAGACTCCAGGCGCCCCTGCCAACCCAAAAGGGAGGACTTTGTACTGAAACGATCCTAGTGGGCAATTAAAAGCAGTTTTCCACTCATCCCCAGCTTTTTTGCGAATGTGGAAGTAGGCTTCACGAAGATCTATCTTGGAGAAAATCTTGCCCTTTGACAAATGAGCTAACATGCCTTTCGTGAGCGGAAGAGGGTAGTTGTTGCAAATTGAGACAGAATTTAACCCTCGATAGTCCGTACAGAGTCGAAGCGTGCCATCTTTCTTTTCCTGGAATAACACAGGAGCCCCAACTGGGGAATTGGCAGGTTCAATAAACCCCCTTGACAGACTTTTGTCAACGAAGTCCCGTAATGCCTCGAGCTCCTTCTGAGTCACTGGATAAATTTTTGGCTTGGGCAATTGAGCATTGGGGACCAACTCTATTTCACAGTCAGTTTTCCGGTGGGGGGGGGGGGAGTAACTGATCTGCTTCCATCTCCCCAAATACGTCTGCAAATTCTTGGTATTGAGCAGGCAAGCCTTCTAAATGTAGCAAGTCAGGGCACGGCATGGCGATCGCTGCCCTTCCAAGCCCCACACGTGCAACTATCTCCGCTGTAGGAGCTTGGTAAAATCCATCTTGAAAAGACACAGTTCTGTGCTCCCAGTTTATATATGGGCTTCGATAGGTCAACCAGGGGATCCCCAGGATTACCAAGGGATTGCCAACAGGTGCTACAACGAATTTCAAAGTCTCACGGTGGCTGCCCATTTGCACAGCCACAGTTCCAGTGAAATGGGTTGCCGCCGCCCCCCCCCCCCCCGGCTGTTGAACCATCCAACTGTTTGAAGATCAAAGGATGCTGGAGGGGGAAACTAGGCAGTTCCAAAGCAGCAACCAGATCAGGGTGAATTAAACACCTGGAACACCCAGAGTCAACTAAAGCCCATACCTCTGTAGTTTTTGTGCGGGAACCCAATTTCACTTTTACTGCTCAAGTGGGACAGTCAGCACTCACCATAGCATCTTCGCGCCCATCCTCTTCCACCTGCCCGCTGGCGCCCTTCATGGCAGGTGGCTGGCATTTCCCGCCGGCTCCTTAGAGTCGTCTTCAGCCTCTCCCAAGAAGTAGATTACTTCTTCAGCGTCGGCTGTCCCTTTGGCTATTTGGCCAGTGGCTTCTCCGCCCGATCTCCAGCCTTG
Organism: Candoia aspera; assembly: GCF_035149785.1. NCBI lineage: Eukaryota > Metazoa > Chordata > Lepidosauria > Squamata > Candoiidae > Candoia > Candoia aspera. Next base: position 112,735,767 of record NC_086155.1, on the reverse strand, counting down.
GCTTTTGGGCAATCAGCTGCTTGATAGCCCTTCCTTTCCGCATCGGAGACACTAACCCCTCGCGTAGCGTCAATCTCTCTCCTCATCCCAGGCTCTATAGCTTGGTTGGGCAGCAGTCACAGCACTTTGGGATCCTCTCATGGTGGCAGGTGATTTTTCAGGTTTTCTAGTTTGCGTGAAAGTATGCTGAGCGTGCTCAGTCTTTCCTGCCAGACAGATCCAGTCGTACAATGACTTGGGGTCGTCTCTACACAACGCCCAATGCAGGACGTCCCAGTTGAGTCCGTCTTTAAAACGCTCTATTAGAGTTGACTCAGACCAGTCAGTGATTTTCTCAGCCAGAGCTTTAAACTCTAGAGCGTAATCAGCTACTGACATTTAGCCCTGGGTAAGATCCTTCAGTGCCTTCTTAGCTCTTGCCTTGGCCAGAGGATCTTCAAAATGCAGCTTTAACACCCACATGAAATCATTGAAATAATCAAGTGCAGGGAAGTCAGCATCACTTAATTGAACATACCAGTCAGCTGCTCGACTCTTCAATTTGGTGGCAATGGTAGTTATTTTAGCCTCTTCGGAAGGGAAGCATGCCCCAAACTGCCTCATATAACTTTTATCATTAGTTAAAAAGAAAGATAACTTTGTTGGATTGCCATCAAACTTGACAGAAAAGTTTCTCACTCCGCCTCTGGTTGGAGTGGAACCAGCAGGCGCTTGAGTGGTTTGGCCCCAGGTTACAGTAGCTTTCCCTTTTTGGGGTGGGGATACTGATGGCCGGGCTCTGCGGGGTGGAGATTCATCCCAGAGCCGTCTCCGGCCCCGCTCTGCCAGCGGTCTGGATGGGAGGATGGGGGATGGTTGCGAGAAGCTGGGATCTCCTCCGCATCTCCCCTGCCCCTCCAGTGACAAAGACAGGGTTTTCAACATGTACTCCATCGATTCTATTTTGGCCTCCATCACTCTTAGTCTCTCAGGGGTTTGAGAGTCCCCTCTCCTTCGCGTGCCTGGTTTCCTCTCAGTTGACACCGTAGTAGATTCTTTGTCTGGGGTTAGCGGGAACCGATACTTCCAGGACGTCCCTGACGTCCCGGGTTGGGGTTCCCCCACTTCATCCAAGGTGATCAACTCTGCGAGCAATTCGCTGGATGCCGGTTGCTTTGGCTCTTCCCCGTTGTCAGATTCCTCTGCATCAGAATTGGAATTCTATTCATCCCTTGACAGGTCTCAGGATTCTGAAGGTTCTGTGGGGAGATTCAGTTCTCTGCTCTTGACCATCGACTCGGGCATCAACTAGCCGTCTCCTCGGGTCCCCAGGTCGTGGATTTTGACTCAGCCATCGTTAACTATTTTCCCTCACAAGAGACTGATCTTGGTAGGAGGTAACGGTGCAACTTTGGGGATTCTCAGCTTTATGTAATGATTGCCTATTCTAAAACACCATCAGACTCATGAGTAGGAATTCAAAGATATCTGATTTATTAAAGAATAGTATGCAGGATCACAGAGAAAGCTGAGAATGATGAAAGCACACCAAATTCAAACTAAAAACCCTTGGTACAAATGAAATCCCTCCCCCCGTAGAATCTTCTCAAGTTCACAATCCCAGGTGCTCCTAACGGTTTCTGATGGTCTGCGGGAAAAGTCCTTGAACAGAGAAAATAACCCAAACACATTCCATTGTACTGATTTCACATACAGAGCTTGGTACAAGGTCTCACAGCAGCTCCCTCCCAAACAGAAACGCGCATCAGTGCTATGGCATGTGAAATGTTACAATGTATAAACTACATTGAATCAGTGAACATGACAACAATAGTTTCCTGTTCTTCAGAATTATCTATTCCTTCATCCAAAGCAAACAACAAGCTTCAAATTACAATTTTAAATCAGGCAAACCCAAACTTCCTCGTTCTTTGGCATCTTGCAACAATTTGTATTTAATTCTTGGTTTCTTGCCTTGCCAAATGAGCTTCGAAATATCTGCCATTGTTTAAATGGTAAATCTGTCGTCAAAATCGGTATAGTCTGAAAAAGAAACAGCATCTTAGGCAAAACATTCATCTTAATCACAAATATTCTCCCCATAAGAGACAATTGTAATTTTTCCCATCTCAGCAAGTCCTTTTTCACATCATTCCAAATTTTAACATAATTATTCTGAAACAACATACTATTCTTAGTTGATAAGATCACCCCCAGATATCTAACCTTTTTTTCAATCTTGAAACCAGTCTTACCCATCAACAATTCTTAGTTGGACAAGGTCATATTTTTAGTTAACATTTTTGGTTTTTGTTTATTTACTTTTAGACATGCCAATGACCCAAATTCTTTCAGTTTCTTCATCAACTGTTCAGCAGTATCCAAAGGGTCCTGTAATATCAAAACTAAATCATCAGCAAAAGCTCTCAGTTTAAAAACTTCCTTTTTAACTTTTAAGCCCTTTATTTGTTCTAATCTCTCTATTAAAAACTTCTAGCACCAAAATAAAGAGCAAAGGTGACAAAGGGCATCCTTGTCTTGTTCCTTTTTGTATATGACATGATTCATTTAACTCATCATTTGCAATGAAATGATATTTGCCTTTTGAGGTGCATAAATTGACTAAATTCCCTGGATAAGATGTTCTCCAAAATCCATAATTTCCATGACTTTAAACATAAAACTCCAGTTCAAATTATCAAAGGTTTTCTCTGCATCTAAGAAGAGCCGCCTGACACTCATTATAATATCATAGATATTCTGTAATGTCCAAAACAACTCTTACATTGTCTTTTAGCTGTCTTTTAGGTAAGAACCCACATTGGTCATGGTGAATGAACTCCTGTAGAATTTTCTTCATTCTTTCAGCCAGTAATGAATCGAATATTTTATAGTCATTGTTCAGCAATGAAATTGATCTATAATTCATAATTAAAGAAGAGTCTTGCCCTTCCTTTGGTAAGAGTGCAATGTTAGCATCTTTCATTGCGGAACCTAACAAGATAGAATTAACAAGTCTTTTAAAAGGTTAAAGAATCTGATCCTCAAAACATCTATAATATAGTGCAGATAAACCATCAGGTCCTGGTGCTTTTCCCAATTTAGTTCTTTTTATGGCTTCAACTATTTCAAAAGTAGTTATAGGGTTATTCAGTATTAGTTTCTGTGACTGTAAAACTTTTGGTAAATCTTGTTTATTCAGATATTCATCAATTTTTTCCAAGGAAACTTCTTGTTTTTTTGTATACTGTAGGTTAGAGAAAAAAATATGAAATGCTTTCTTAATCTTCTCATTATCCAATAATTCCACATTTCCTTCTTGAATCTTTAATATCATTTTTTTTCTCTTTCTTTCCTCAATTTATATGCTAACCATCTTCCTGGGTTATTGGCAAATTCAAAACATCTCTGTTTAACATATTTTATCTTTGTTTCTATTTCTTTCACAGTCAACATTGACAATTGCTGATGGGATAACTTAAGTTCATACACAATATTATTATCTGTTGGTTTTTTCTGTAAGTCACTTTCTTTCAACTTTGATCCAAAATCGTTTGTAACTTTTGTTGAGATTTCTTCTTAAGACAACAGTTATGGTAGATAAAATGCACCCTCATAACTGCTTTACTAGTATCCCACACAGTTTTTAAATCTGTTTCTTTATCCAAGTTAATATTTAAAAAATCCATTTAATTTCCTTTTACAATCTTCCAGAACCTTTTCTTTTTGTAAAATAGATTCATTCAATCTCCATCTGTATACCCGAAATGTTTTTTTATTGTCATACTTACAGGATTGTGATCAGAAAAAGTCTTTGGTAAAATATCCACTGTAGAGACTTTATTTATCAGGTCCCTTGAAATCCATATCATATCAATTCTTGAAAAAGATTTATGTTTCTCTGAATAAAAAGTATAATCCTTTGCCAGTTCATTTTTACATCTCCAAGAATCCACCAATACCAAATTATCCATCAAATCAAAAAAAGACTTTGATAATTTCCCTTGTTTAATTTTAATTTGTTTCTCAGATCTTCTATTGATCAATGGGGAAATAACTCCATTCCAATCCCCCATTAAACACCAACTTCAATAGTGAAACCAATTTAGTGGCCTGCTAGAATCACTGAGATGGAGCAGAGCGGGATGGGCTCGCCACTGGCTGCAGGAGCCCTTGCTTTTTTCCCCCTTTATGTTTTGACATGGCACACACAGTGCAGGAAGCCACATAGTCTTTCACATCACGCCTCAGAGTGGGCCACCAAAATTGCCGCCTAACCAGGTGCAACGTTTTCACAAACCCAAAATGCCCAGCCACCTTATCATCATGAGAACAGGTCAGAATTTCAGCCCGTAACTGTTCAGGCACGTAGAGGCGATTTTGTTTCCAAGCTAACCCACTGTCAAATGAAACATTGTCTCTGTTTGCCTGCAACCAAGTATCAGATTTCAGTGCCTGGAGAAACTGTTGTTGCAATTGAGAGGGAATGTGTCCTCTGTGCCGGTACCACTGGGGTCTGAGGCAGCTGTGCCCGGGTTTGGCTGCGTGTCACAGCCTGGAGACCCAGCTGTGGCTCCGTCCACACAGTACCCACAATCTCAGTCGCGTGAACAGAATCTTGGGGTAACCTAGAAAGAGCATCAGCAAGGAAGTTCTTCTTACCTGGGATAAATTTCAGCTGGAAATCGAAACGACTGAAAAATTGAGCCCAGCGAATCTGTTTAGGACTGAGTCTCCGGGGGGTGCGGAGCGCTTCTAAATTTTTATGGTCAGTCCAAACCTCAAAAGGGCATTTAGCTCCATCTAAGAGGTGGTGCCATGCCTCCAAGGCTGCCTTTACTGCAAAAGCCTCCTTCTCCCAAACATGCCACCTCCTTTCGGTCTCAGAAAATTTCCTGGACAAATAAGCACAAGGCTTCAAGTGATTGTCAGAATCCTTTTGCAGCAAAAGCACCCCAATTGAAAAATCAGAAGCATCCACTTGAACCACAAAGGGTCGTGTGGGATCTGGGTGCTGCAAAATGGGTTCAGCAGTGAAAAGGCTTTTAAGTTTTTCGAAAGCTGCCTGGCATTCCAGTGTCCAATTGAGTACTGCCCCCGGGTTCTTCACCTTGTGTGTGTCCCCCAACCCCTTTGTTTGTAGCAAATCGGTAAGGGGCAAGGCAATTTCAGCGAACCCCTGGATGAACTGGCGGTAATAGTTGCTAAATCCGAGGAAACTTTGTAATTGCCTTCTAGTGCATGGGCGTTCCCACCCCAATATCGCTTGAATTTTTTCGGGGTCCATCTCAATTCCCTTGTCAGAAATCCTATACCCCAAATAGTAAAGTCGAGTTTTGTGAAACTCACATTTAGACAGTTTGGCATACAGTTTTGCACTCCTAAGCTTTTTGAGCACCTGCCTAATGAGGCATTCATGCCCTTCTTCAGTCTCCGTGTAAATCAAAACATCATCCAGATACACCAATACCCCTTTAAACAAATGTTCATGTAACACTTCGTTAAGTAATTGCATAAACACCCCGGGTGCTCCCGCCAACCCAAAAGGCAGGACTTTGTACTGAAAGGAACCCAATGGACAATTAAAAGCAGTCTTCCACTCATCCCCCTCCCGAATGCGGATGTGGAAATAGGCTTCCCGCAAATCCAACTTGGAGAAAATTTTGCCCTTTGACAGATGGGTTAACATGTCTTTGATTAACGGCAGAGGGTACTTGTTTGATATTGAGACCGCATTTAACCCGCAATAATCTGTACAGAGTCTTAACGTGCCATCCTTTTTGTCCCGGAACAGGACAGGGGCTCCAACTGGAGAGTTCGCTGGTTCTATAAATCCCCTGGCCAAGTTTTTATCCACAAAGTCCCTGAGCGCCTCAAGCTCTTTCTGAGTCATTGCATAAATCTTCGGCTTGGGCAGTTGAGCGTTGGGGACCAGCTCTATCGCACAGTCAGTTTTTCGATGAGGAGGGAGCTGGTCTGCTTCCATCTCCCCAAACACATCAGCAAACTCCTGGTATCTATCCAGCAATCCCTCCAGAGGGGTCCCCACGAAACTTGGGGTGGCCGCCGCAGCCCTCCCCACCGCAGCACCAGGAACTTGGTCCGTGGTAGGGGCTTGGTAAAACCCAACTGAAATAGAGTCCTGTGCTCCCAGTTTATGTAGGGGTTTCTTTGGACCAACCATGGAATCCCTAGGATGACTAAGGGATGACCTACAGGGGCCACTACAAACTGCATCCCCTCACGGTGGCTACCTATTTGCAACGCCACCATGCCTGTGAAATGGATCACTGGTCCCCCCACCCTGCTTCTGAACCATCCAATTGGGTGAAAACCATGGGTTGCTGAAGGGGAAAGCTGGGTAAGTCCAAAGCAGCAACCACTGCATTAAGCATCTTGAGCACCCCGAGTCAATCAGCGCCCAAACCTCAACAGTCTTCGTGTGAGATCCCAACTTTACCTTCACGTTCAGCGTGGGACAGTTAGCACTCACCAAGACATCTTCACGCCCATCCTCCACCACCTGCCCACAGGCGCTTTTCAGAGCAAGTGGCTGGCGTTTCCCGCCGGCTCTTTAGGATCGCTTTCTTCCTCTACCCCAAAATAGGGTACCTCCTCAACCTCGGTCTCCCCCTTGGCTGCTGTCATTTTCCTGGTGAATGATGGTGATTTGCCTGCCGGTTTTCCTGACCGCTCCACCGCCTTGGGTTTGGGGCAAGCACCCACCCTGTGGCCCTCCTTCCCACACCGGAGGCACTGGCCTTTGGCATAACGCCACGCTCTCTCCTCCTCCCAGGTTCGATACCCGGGCTTCACAGCCGCTGCCGCGGTTCAAGTTCCCTTGACGATCGCCGCTTGCCTTGCCGCCCTCTTTGCCTGCGAAAAGGTCTCTTGAGCATGCTCAGCCTTCCCGGCCAGCTGTATCCATTCATACAGGGTGTCTGGGTGTTCTCTGCCCAACGCCCACCTCAGGACCTCCATATTCAGACCCTCTTTGAATGCTCTATTAATGTAGATTGGGACCAGTCCTCAATCTTCCCAGCCAAAGCCTTAAACTCCAGGGCATAGTCTGCTACTGACCGCTGCCCCTGGCTGAGCTCCTTTAAAGCTCTTTTTGCTCTTTCCTTGGCTAAGGGGTCTACGAAGTGCAACTTCAATGCCCACAGGAATTCTTCGAACTCCTCCAGTTCAGGGGCTTCACCCTCGCATAACTGAACATACCAGTCAGCTGCTCTCCCTTTCAACTTGTTGGCAATGGCATTCACTTTGGCTCTTTCTGAACGGAAATACGGCCCGAATTCATCCATATAACTCTTTGCATTGGTGAGGAAAAAAGACAACTTAGTTGGATCCCGATCAAATTTGACGCCAAAGTCTTTCACTCCCGCTCCAGGCAGCCCCCGTCCCACATCTGGTCGCCCACTCGCACCCCTGCTTGCTGGGGATCTCCGATCTCGAGGCGGGGATTTCGTGAGCCGAACTCAGGGAGGTCTCGCCTCTGCCCTGTGCTGTCTCCTGCCTCTCTCCAGCGGTGGCGCCACAGGGAGGGGGGGAGAAGGCGACGGATGCTTGATTCCCCTTCGCTCCTCATCTGGGGCCCCCATGCCATTGACCATTTCTTGAACATATACCCCATCGACTCCATCTTCGCCTCCATCACCCTTAGTCTTTCAGGGGTTTGAGAGTCCTCCTTCCCTCATTCATCCACCTGCCTCCCCGGCATCCTTACAACTGTTGGGGATAATGGGTGTCGCTGCTTCCAAGACGTCCTGGATGTCCCTGGTAAAGGTCCCTGCGCCTCATCCCAGGTGATTAGCTTGCCTGGCGACACTCCAGTGGTTTCGGGTGCCCTTCCTTCTCCAGCCTCCTCTCCATCCGAGCCGGAACTTGAACCCTCCTGGTCCTCACATAGTTCTGGGGTAGAGTTCATCTCGGTTCTTTTAACCGTGGAATCCAGCACCCCCTCACTCGTTTCACCACTACCACCAGTCTTGGATTTAGGCTCTGTCATTGCTAGCTCCACTACCTCACAGTTCAAATCTGGAAAGAGGCTAATGGTAAAAATTTGGGATTCTCAGCTTTATGTAACGATTGCCTATCCTAACAGACTCAGACTCAGAAGCAGGAGCTTAAGAATATCTGGTTTATTAAAGAATAGTATGCAAATACAGAGAAAGCTGAGAATGAGCAAAAGCGTGCCAAATACAAACTAAAAACCCTCGGTACAAACGTAATCCCTCCCCTTGCCCAACCGTTTCAAATTCCCCAAGCCCAGGTGCTGGTAACGAGTTCTGCTGATGTCCTGGGAAGAAAACCTTGAACACAGTATATAACCCAAACACATTCCATTCCCCTGAACACACATAACAAACCCAGCAGAAGGATTTCACAGCCCCCTCTTAGACAGAACACGCATCAGCAACTTAGCTTGACATGCAAAATGTTACGATGTACAATGCACATTGAAACAGTGAACATGACAATAACACAGCTGAGAAGCTGGCACAGAAAAAGAAAATTATCTTAGATAGCTTCATTGAGCATGCCAGAGAATTACAGGTTATTGATCTTACACACACAGCCCTCCCAAGCCTAAAGAATCACATGCTTAGATAGATTAGGTTAAGATAAGAAAAAGAATTTCTTACTGACTTTATTGTTGCTTCTGTTACATCCATCTTGGTGGAAAAGATGAAGTTCCTTTATTATTCTTTTCTTTTTAAATACTTAGTTTTCCCTAAACCCTTAGCCCTATTTTGCTGCCAAGGGCTGTGTGAAAGAAAGGGGCAAATCAAGGCCCAAGCACATGGCCCTGATGAATGGAGAGCAGAGCAGCATGCTTGCTTTTTCCCTGGGTGGAAGAAGAAGGAAGGAAAGAGAGAGAAGAAGTGGGAGTAGCAACAAACAGTTTCCTCAGAGTTGCATTGCGGGACAACTCAATTTACATGCTAATTCACAAGCTAATGCTGGATTTGCCAGGGCTTCCAACAGAAGGATGACAACTCATTCAGAAGTTGCATAAAAATTTTAATTTTATCTTCAAGTGGTATGTATAAGCCCACAATAATAGATTTAAGTCTATAAGTTCCACTTCAACTCTACATATCTACTATGCTCATCAGCTAATAATAAACATGGCTTCAAATATCGTTTAACATATGTTACAAGGCTGTTAATTTTCTTCAAACCTGCTGAAATAAATTCTTGTCCCAAATTTTTATTTATCAAATATTTTATATCTGTTTTCTTTATATGAGTTTCTTATAAACATATCACATGTTTCAATTTTGCCAAATAGTGAAAAAAAAATTCTTTTTTGAGGGGCATTTGCCCCATTTATATTCCATGTAAGAAAATTCAAGGCCATTTTTATGAAAGCAAACCACCAAAGTCTTTAGATGTAGCACCCATCTCCTCATCTTATTTTGTGGAATCCATTTGTTTAGTTCCAGATGCAACCTCATCAGTTGCATCCTGCTCCAACTTAGTTCCATACTTAAGAAGAAAATCTTTAGGGATTGAAGTTAATCTAAACCTTTGCTGTTGGTAAGTGAAACTTACTCCTTCCAATTTTTCCCAGCCAAGGGGGATCCTGTTCTTTTTCAAAACATCAGTTTAAAAAGTATATTATTTATTTTCTCTTTCTTAAAATTCTCACAAGAATTTCTTTCAGTACAGTTATATCCACATTGTCAATGTTGAGTTTAGAATCAAAATGAGCTTGTAAAACCAATTATCTTGTCTTCCTCCTAGCAAACTGAACCAGGACATCTCTTGGCTTATTATTTACAGCTGCATATCTTGAATTAATGTGAAAGACTTTCTCTATTTCCTCCATCATTTTATCATCTTCCCATTCAATTAGGGCCACCAGAGCTTGTGGAATCTTATGTTTGAGATTTTCCTCTTTAACTTCAGGGATCCTCCCAAGCCTTAAACAAAACTCTTTATCCCTTAATTCCAGCAGTGCGATTTTATCAAGCTCCTTCTCCCTTTCACTTTCCAATACTCTGCTAGTAACTCTGCTAGTTACTTTCTTCACTCCTCCTTCTGTTTTCTCTCATTTCTGCTCCAGTCTTTTCTCAAATCAGTAAATCTTGTATCCACCTTTTTCTCAAGCTCCTCAAAGATTGAGTGATAGACTGTGTACATTTAGCTGTAAACTCCTCAAACATGTCCTTCAACCAGTCAAATTCGCCAGAACCATGCCTTTGTAATCTTCTAGCAGCCATAATTTTAACTTTTTCTTCTTCCCCCTTTTTTCTTTGTGTGTGTGTGTGTGTGTGTATCTTCAATGCTTCAATACTTTAAAATTTAGTACTTTGGCTCCCTCTAGTAACCACCAGTGGTAATTAAAATGAAAGATGACTTCAGTAAAAGTAACTGAAGGGGGGGAGTTTCTAATAACAAAGTATCCAGTTACAAAGCCACAAGTTGAAATTGAAAGTCTTTCTATATCAGTGTTTAAGGAAAGTAGCCAATCATAGCTTGAAAAAGCAACTGCAGCAATACTGCAGCGTCTAAAAAAAGACCAGCCCCAAATCCGGCAAAATCTTTTACTTAGAAAAAAAATTTAAGCTAAAAAATTAAGAAGTAAAAAATAAAAAAATAGTCACAATATGTAATCCCTTAAAAAAAAGTTTTAATAAAGCAATTTAACTTTTGGATTGCTTGCTCTAATTTCAGTCCTTTAAAGCAGTTAAAACACAAAAAGAAGGAGATCTCAAAAATAATGAAAAGTTAACCAAGAGAAGCAGTATTTCTGTACTGGAGAGAGCCTCTTAAATTCAATATTTCAATAGTAAAGAAGGTGATTTTAGAAGTGGGTTGGTCGGAGCTAATGTCCGTTAATCGGCTTCAGTGCAGCTTGGAAAAGATGGCAATCCCGCTTCTCAGCTGTTCGCTCACCGTTCAGTTGCTGGGATGCCGTTCTGCGATCCTCCGGCAAGAAGCAGCTGTCCAGAAGGCACAAGGAATGATTCCTGGAATTCTCCTTTCCCAGAGAATATTTTGGGGCTCTAAGGTCCTGCCCGAGCCACCAAATGAATGCCACATTGACAATCCCAGCCTGGAGATCAAAGGAATAGTTTAGTCGGCCATTATCCACCACCAGAAGTCTCCCATGACTTTACCTGCCTGAGGCACTAGAGGGCACCATAATCTATCTTACTGTTAAGAAATATGGAGGAAATTATTTTGATATTCAAAGATCTCTACAATGCTGTTATTCAAGTCTTGGAGCATTTCTCAGAATTTCTGGAGTCCAAATTGTCACAAGAATTGAGAGAAACTGATAAGGCTGAAAACTATCTTAAGAGTAAAGTGGCTTCTCCAAAGAAAAAGATGAGAATTGGAGATTTACATTTAAATAGTCAAAGGAAAATTGAGTTGTGGAAAGCTGAAGATAGGAGGATTGTGTTGACACCACAACATGATCAAGGAAGAGAATTAAATTCTAGAGGCTGGAAGATTTTGGACAAATATTTGGGTTTTTTTAAAGCAGGTTGTAGACTTTGAAATTGACAAGAAGAAAGCTCTGTACATAATCCTGAGACATGTAAATGCCTTGGTTTATTTTGAAGTGGGGTAATTGTCTAAATGTGTTTATCAGGATGGTTTCTTAAAGGTTTGGATAAATGGTTATGCTGTTTTGAAAATTCTTACATTTTTGGTAAATGCCTAGGTTATTGTTTAAATGTGGTTATCAGGATGGTTTTTTAGGGGTTTAGATAAATGTTTATGCTGTTTGGACAATTCTTACGTTTCTGGTTAAAGAGTATCAACAATGTTATTTTTTTCTTTAATTTTATGAATAAGAAGTTGGTAGATTATTTTGTTGTAGTTTAAATGTTTTGCTTCATTTTGATAATTGTTTAAATTTGTTTATTTCTTAATTAGTATATAATTAGGTTATTTTTTGTTAGTTTAGTTGGCAGATAGGAGCAAATTATAGTAAAGAAGGATAGTGTTTGTTACTATATTAGGTTTCAAATTATGTTTGAAGGGACTTTATATGTTTTTCTTTAATTGGGAGGGTAACTTTGTTTTAGAAAGGAATGTAATAATGAGAATTTAAATGCTTTATAGAAATAATGTTTACTACAATATGAATTGGAGTAAGATATTGATATTGATTTATGTATATCTTTGTTGTGGAAAGTCGTAAGTCACTTTGAACTAGTTTGTTTTGTTTTTTCGCACCTTTTTAGTTCTGTTTCTTTTTCTTTGTAGGCTTCTTTGTTTCAATCTTTTCAGTTTTTATTTATATTTTGAAAATGCTTTAATAAAGTTTTCTAAAAAAAAGGGTGATAAAAAATAGGGTGAGAGGGACAAAATGGTACAAAAGTCTGGCATAAATTCTAGGTAGAAACCAAATTTGGGGATTTGTAGTTAACAAAACTCAACAACTTTTTATAATGCCAAACAGGGCTTAACAATCCCATTCTGTCCACATTTCAAAGTTAAATTTCAAATGTGACACCTGTGCATAATCAAAAATTGGAAGAAAACTAGTTTATTTAGAGATGGTTCTATAGTAAATCATCATGTATTGTAGATTCATAAAAGAAATTTTGAACCCATTTTAAAGTGGATTGCTTTTTAACTTTTATTTTAAAGCTTGAAAATTTTACAGATGGGGAAAACAATGTATTATTATTAAAGTGCTTTTAATTCAGAACTACACTGCCAACTAATATTGTTAAGTAAATAAGTTTTATGTAGAATAAGTAAGCAAGTCTTTAGATCTCATAGTTTATACAGAGAGAAAAAATATTGCAAATATTTATGTTGCAGAAATTCTAGGAAACACAGTTGCTATTGTCACACAGTAGGCTAAAATGGTTTTTAATAGTTTATGGTTGTAGGACGCCCACCCATTTTCTTAGCAGGCTTACAAAACAAAATGTCTTTGTTCAAAAAACATGCTGTGCCAGGCCATCAAACATAATATACTTTATTTGTTTTGGTCCAGCATGCTTTTTTAACATTTTGTTTTGTAAACCCAGCCAGTAAAATTGGTGTAATCAAAACACTGTGAGCACAACTGCCCTATTCAACTCTTAAAGTCACTTAACTGCAGCAGACCCCATTATTTTCACTATTGCACTGTTTAATGCAGTTAAACAGCCATCCTTAACCTACTATCCTCCAGATGTTGTGGGCTAAAACAGAGTTTTGCATAATATTGCTTACCCAGAAGGGGAAAAGCATGATGGGTATGTTCTTATTCCTAATTAAACAGGTACAGCTTACTCCTAAATAAAAAAATACCAGAATAATAGTCAACTATTTTAAATAAAGTGCATGTTTTGAAATAAGATGAAAAATAATAGTAATTCGTATTTTTATTGAAGTATACATATTAAAAACAAACACATCAACACCAAAGCAACAGCAGGTTCAGCTAGCCCCAAGGGCATCCACAGGAGTAGGGAGTCAAGAGGGGGCAAATGACAAAACATAAGTCATGTATATGCATAAAAAGAGACTTACGCTTAAATCATGTATCTGAAACAGATTTTTTCTAAGGAGATACTTGCCAAACAATCACAATTCTCATTCACTCTTGGATCTCTTGAATGGTCCAATCACTCTCTTGTCTCATTTCATTTGTCTGTTCATGTCACCTAACAATAAATTTTCCCCCTTAATCACATTCTTTCAGAATATTGTCCAATTTTTCCCAAAACTCATTTCTGGTTCTTCCAATATCTTCATTAATAGTAGTGGAAAATGGAACTATTGCCAGCCTATGAATTCTTAGTTCCATACATATCCAAAACAATCTAGATGATACCAGTTCATACTTTTTGACATACATAGTAGCACTTTCATTCAAAATTAAACCTACACTTGTAATTTCTCTGAATGTATGACTCAGTCCATGCCATAAGATCAGTCCATTTTCATTCTAACCTATTATGGTTTTCTTTTCTCTTAGTATCACAGATGCACAGCCTACTTTTCTCTTTCATTTCTTTCATTAATTTGTGCTGTGCTAGTTACTCTTCCATATGCCACGGTCAACACCAGTGGGCCTGAATGACTTCTGACACCCATCATGGCTTTGGTCAATTGAGGCTCTCACATAAGGCTTTTTAGTAAGATAAAGAAGGCATAGAGTAGTATACCAGCCTTAATCATACTTGTGCTACGCACAGCATTCTTGCTAATGATATGGCCAATACTGATCAGTTTTGGCAGATTTTGGACAGCTTACAAACAAAGTTCAGTTTTACACCAAGGATGTTCATACTATTCTATGCAAGCTAGGATCTTTAATTTAGAGACTGTCTTGCAAGCCAACATATTGATGCCTGCATCCCACCAATTAGGAGATACACAATCAGAATACAGAAGAAAATGAATATCATAATAAGGATGCTATATTAATTTATTGCATAACTTGAAAATATGAAATAACAGAAATCCCAAACCTTGTACCCAACAAAGATATTTCAATTGTTTCTCCAGTGAGTAAAGAAGTCCTTTTTTGATCAATTGTAAAAGTTGAGGAAATACATTTGCATAGCATTTTTAATGGAAAATTGGAAAATGGTTTTGGCATATCATGAGGTAATTTTTTTTTTTTATGATGTGCTGATGAAGACTATAGTGTGTTCATAGATGTGTTTAGTGTCTGCCTGGATAGATCTGTTCCCAGCCCAAAGTTGACCAAGGCAAATTACAGGTACAGGACCTTGAGTTGTAAACCCCATTCTCAGAAGATGATGTTTTACAGTGACCATGAGAGATGCAAAAACAGGATAAAAGGTGTTTCTGACTCCTTTAAGCCTATCTGCTGTAAAAAAAAAAAAAAAACCCCTAAAAAGATAAATACATTGAAAAGCTCTCAGTTACCTGAAGAATATGTGGCCAAGTCCAGCTTCTGGGTGAGGTTCTAATGGTGTACTAGATGTCTCCAATGTAGTGGAGACTGCACAGCAAAGTGAATGCTGCCAGTAGTATTTCTGGCTACTGAAAGTCTTTCCAAATAGAGAACAAAAGATTGCCCACTTGCATCCTGGGCAGCTGCTCCTCTGGAGGAGACTGCGGGATGGAAGTCTTGCGGTCTTCTCATGCGTAGAGCATCTAGGGGTCATGGGAGATCTTTTAAAGGATACTAAGTATGACCAATCCTCACTTTCTTAATCACTTTGGGATATAATCAATTTACAGTCTTTGGAAACAGCAGGACAAAGAGCTTCTCAATGAGTCAGCCTTCCTTTCAAATTACAGAAAGTGAAAAAAAGAGGAAAATAATACTTTTAAAAGACTTCAAAACAACAGCAAAGAGCTTGATCAAGATTTTGACTAAGAAAGTTATAAACGGAAAGATAAAGATTTTGGCGAAAGTGCTTAACAGACCAGACCTTCCTGGGAACATTGATTGTTTGATATCAAACAGAAAAGATAATTGGTGGAAGTCACAAAATAAGAAGATAAGTGTAATATGAGACGGACTGTGTCATTAAAACTACAGAAAGACAGAATGGACTAAAGCCTTAAAGGGATAAAAAAGCGAACAAGGAAAAAAAAGAGAAGCCTGCCTTTTACCTTCAGCTTTGATTTACTTTTACTTTTAGATTATACATTTTTTAAAAATTGTGACCACTAGAAAAGCTGCAAAGCAGGGTGAGGGAAGAAAAGGTTCGTTAGAGCAACTGACAGAAAAGTGAATTACTCCAGAATATTACAAAAATTGTTTGAAGAGATGGAAAAGCAGGTATCTGAATCTGGTCAAATCTGTTAAAAGTGAGCGGGCTGTGTTAGAAGAGAGAATTGAAAAATCGGTTTTTAAGGATGAAAGAGAAGATGAAAGAAGTAAAAAAAAATGAATCTATAAGGCACCTTGGAGAAGTTAAACAAATTAATGACAAAGTAGAAAATTTAGAAAGTAAAACAGAGAGATGGAAAAGGACTTAGACAATCTAGCATTATTGGAATTGAGAGAAAAATAATTCTGCCTGAGACTTAGAGCAGTTCCAGAGGATCCTGGAGAAGTCACTAGATAAAATGTTGTTCAGTCTTTAACAAACTTTCTGGAATAGAGTGAAGATGATATGGAGATAGAAATTGATAAAGTTTATAGAATCAATATGTGATTTGCAAAATTAAGAAATGTATCAAGGGATATTCTTGTGCACTTGGACAGAAAGAAAACCAGAGATCAAGTTTTGCAGCAGCATTTTACTACCAGACTTTAACAATGCAGATATGATTGTACTTAAAGAAATTCCAATTAGAATACTGTGCAAACAGAAAGAGTATTTCTTTTTGACTGACAAACAGAAAATGATACCATTTTGATGTGATAAATTGGAAGGAGTGATCTTCACTTTTAAACAACAGAGGTTCAGATTTAACTCAGTCCAAAAAGCAAGAGAATTTTTACAAAAGTTTAAAAGGGAATCAGAAGAAATGCAAGTGGAAATGACAAAAGGCCCTAGCATTCTGGACTCTGAACACCTACAACAAGAAACTGAGGGAGAGACCACCACATTAAGCACTATCTCTATTGATGTTTCTCTGTTTTTTTGGCATAAATATGGATTATAAATGCCTAACATGGAATATAAATAAAGCAAATTCTCCTCAAAAAAGAAGGAAATTACTTCTTTATTCTAAAAAATTGAAACAAGATGTAGCCTGTTTGCAAGAAACACGTATTAGAAAAAAGGATATATTTGATTTGCAAAAATCTGGGTGAAGAATTTATTTCACCAGAAATTAAAAAGAGAAATGAAGTTGTTTTGTATATAAACCCAATTACAACCAGAACTGATATTGACTGATGACTATTGCAGATACGTGGGGGTGGAAGCTACTTTGCGTGGGGCCAAGACTTCAAAAATGAGAATTTATGCCTCAAATGAAGACAAAGTTACCTTTTACAAAGTACTTACCATATGAAAATTAGTGTTTAATGGGTGACTGGAATGGAGTAATTTGTCCTCAAAAGGACAGAACCTCTGAGAAAGATACTAAAACAATTCAAGGGAAACTACCAAAAGTTCTTTTTTTGACATGATGGACAATTTAGAGCTGGTAGATCCATGGGGACACAAAAATGGTGATGCAAAAGAATATGCTTATTTTTCTGAAGGACGCAGATCTTTTTCAAGAATTGATGTTTTGGATATCTAGGAATTTGGCTACTAATGTTCACAGAGTGGAGATATTGTCAAAGACTTTTTCAAACAATAATCCAGTGACTTTAGTACTTAAAAGGAAAACCAGCTCCTTTAGATGGAAGTTTAACAAAACATTGTTGCAGAAAGAAACAGTAATGGATGACTGTAAAAAGAAGTTAAAAGAATTTTTTGACAATAATCTTAATAAAGGTACGGATATAAGAATGGTTTGGGATGCAAGTAAAGCTTTTATGAGAGGACATTTCATACAGCATAATAGCAAACTCAACAAAAAGAGAAAAGAAAAAACAGTCAATTTTAGATCAGGTAAAAATGAAAGAAAATTAAAGAACCCCCCCCCCCAAATTATTTCACAACAAATTAAACTTTTACAACGGCAGTTGTCTTTGTTAACACTAAGACAAATGGAGGTAAAAATGAATTATAAAGAAAATGAATTTGCAGATAAACCAGGGCAACGGTTGGCATTTAAATTGAGGAAAGAAAAAGAGAAAAAATGATATTAAGATTATATTACCATAATAACCGATAATTTAAGGATGCAAAAAATATTTCATCAATATTACTCTAAATTATATAAAGGAGAAGAAATTTCCCTGGTAAAGGTTGATGAATATTTAAAGAAACAAAATTTATTGAAGATCACAGAAATATCACAGATCCTCGGCTTACAACCACAATAGGAACCGGAAAATTTGTCATTAAGCGAGACATCGTGTGACTGCACCTGATTTTATGATTTTTTTTTGCAGTGGTCATTAAATGAATCACCATGGTTGTTAAGTGAATCACTGTGGTCATTAAGCAAATCACGCTTAAGCCAGAAATTTTGGGGTTCAAATACAATAACACTAAGAATTTTAAAGATCAACATCCAACTGAAACCAGACAATTAGAAAAAAGCCTTGGAAGATTATTTTTATATGATTAGTGCTGTGAGACTATTATATGCTCAAAAATGGAAAGACTCTGAAATACTGACATTGGAGGATTGGTTGGTGAAGATGACAGAACTAGCAGAGATGGTAAAATTAACTGTTTTGATTATAGAAAGATAACTAAATTTGTTAGTGACAGGAACGCCCTATGGTCTTTTTGCTGAAAAAACAGGAAAATGAACTTGTGATTTATGGGTTTGCTGATTAGAAAGGGTAGCTTATGGAAAGAAGGAAATTATGATATAACCTTAGAGACAGAGGGTAAAATAGAAATGTATAACTACTGTCAAGAAGATTGGAAGCTGCTTCTGTAGAATCCTTTCCCTTTCCCTTTCCCTTTCCTTTGTTGTTTTCTATTTCTTTTTCTATATTTCTTTTTCACGTTCTTACTACTATTCTTTATTCTTCTTTAATTCAGAATGTGTACTGTTTTTAATTCAGTTAAAAAACTTCTTCAATAAAGATTATTAAAAAAGAATATGTGGCCAAGTCCAAATTAGTTATAGCTTTCAGCAGAAAAAATATTTTTGATAGAGGAGTGGGCTTTTTGTGTGTGACTGGGAATATTTTCTTTGGACTTCAAAAGCCATAGGCAGCATTGCCAATGACACTGGCATTGCTGGAATAAGTGGGCTTGAATTTAGACTCTTTTTGTCAGTTGGGGAAGGGAGTTAAGGGGCAAAATTACGGAGATTTACAGGATGGAAATTGTGATCCTGAGAATTTGTGGATTCTGCTATCAAATTTTGGTGGGGTTCTGAGGGCCTGAAAAATGGATACCTATAGGCCACCGGTTGCCCGTTGAAGAAGAACCTTCATCTTCATGCACTCTTTAATTTTTTTTAAAAAAAGGTATATACTGTAACATACCTTATATAACAGAAAACCTGAGGAACAGATAACTAACTTGGTGGAATCTGATTCTAAATATTGAGACACAGTATTCCCAAAAGCTTAATTCTTCCTTGGTTGACCCTTGGTTGCTTATGCTTCTCTATTTTATTCACAGGCGCTGAATTGTTAATTATAGAACTTTGGTCAGTGGCAAAATATTTTTATTGCATTTAGTCTTATCAGCAATAGGTAACCTTTTGATGGATACTGATGATACTGTACCCCAAACTGATGGATGACCTTATATGATGTTTAAAAGTAGTTAAGGAATATAAAAAAAATCCAGAAGTGGGCAATCTTTATAAGCTATAAATATGTCCATGAGAGCAGGAAATGGATGAATAAGTCATGCTGTTCATGCTACTAACAAGTAATTATTTCCTTCCTTTCATACAGCATGACAGCATCCGCCCAGTCATCCTACGTCGACACTCTTCTTCTGACTTGACTAAGCCTAAATTTGGCACCATGCCCCTGATTTCTCTGCATGGGGACAGCACTAATCCAATCTTGCTATCTGCTAATCAAACCTTGGTAAGGTGCCACTTGGTGGCCAAAATTTGAAACAAGAGCAAACTGCAAAGCATACATGGCTATTTGGGTTATATATACATCAGGCAGTCATGATGAGTTCATGTGGGCTCAAGGAGCATCATTTTATTGTACAATATGTGTTTATGTTCATGTATTAAGACAGTATGCAAAAACAAACAAGGCCTGTAAGCATTAGGTGTCCCTTCTTAACCATGGTGATGCCTAAATGACAAAGCATGTGTGGTAACATCGTAACACAAACTTTTCCTTTTGTGGTGTTATGTACATTTTGTCCCTTTCCTCCTCCCAACCCCCCTATTGCACCCCCATAGACACCTAGAGATGGAAGTGTTTGTCTAAATAGGAAATAGATAAGCCAGGGTATAAATAGGAAAAAATATGTTAAATACAAAACATTTTACATAACTTCTGGAATATAAGCTGTTGTCATTCAAGCCAAATTTCAAGGACAATAATTTCTGGATTTGCACTTCTGTTTAGATGCATGTATGGCAAAGGCATTTCCTCATTCGAGAAATATTGCTATGTCTGAATAGTATTAGAAGGAACACTTAGGTTTTATGTTCCACTTTAATAAATACTCCCTGTCCATCAGCATCCCCACCACCCATGAAGCAAGCATCTACTATTGGCAATAAGGCTTTAACTTCTTCCTTCAAAGCAGGCCCTTTCTGACAAATGGATGTGTCATAGATTTTAATCTTCAGTGCATCCGTTGCATAACCTGGTTGGCTGGAGAACAACTTCACAAGTAATTGGTGTCATTCAGGATAGATTGCCTCTGTTTCTTGCAAGAACTATTCTAAATGCTCCCAAACTCTCTAGGTTATGTCCTAATGTTTATTATCCTGCTTTCCTGTGGATAAATTGTTACAGCTCCATCTGTCTGCTTTTTTTGTGTGTTCAGCACCGTTTACACACTCGAAGGACATTGTCCATGTTCTTTGTAAGTATTTGCGCATTTGTTCCATATCTAGCCATAGTTTAGTATATTATAAATCCCATATAAATTCTTATATTAATGTTTGGGCTATGAAGGCAGTTCTTAACTCAGAAGTGCACAACTTGACATTCCAGAACTACAAACAACTTTGGAAGTTTTGGGTGCAACTCCCAGAGCATCTCCAAAAATTGCCACAAAATTGTATTCTTTAATATGCCTTAAGAGGAAAACTCTTAAATGGAGAATAATTACAGGAGGGGGAGGAAGAGGAGGAGGAGAAGGATCTGAACCTGCCTTCAGACTCATAAATCTTTGTAAGATAGGTGATAAAAATATTTGCAGAAAGCTCTGAGGCCTTTAGAACCTAAAACAGTTTAGCAAAAAGTAATGATCAGTTGACCACCAAAAACAGAAGGCCAAAGAAAAATTTGTATTAGTTTGGATCGATCCCAAGTGTTCATACTGTTGAACTCGGAGGCCTGTGTACAGATCTCTGGGTAGGTTGTTTGGCTAAGCCTCAGACCTGGACGGTAAGATTCTCAGTTGAAGCCCCAAAGTCCAGGCAGCCTACCATGAACCCAGAATCTTTTTTTTCTGAAGCCCAAGGAAGAAATCTCATACTTACTATCTTGACCCCTTACAGCCAATGAAAATGCATCAAGATTCAGGACAGCAAGAGCCAGCTGACTCAGAGCCTGTCTATGAAGAGGTGGGCAGCTTTACAGACATGGATTTTCTCGAATCCAACCATTCCCTGCTGCCTCCTATGGATCAGGGTAAGAAACCAATTAGTTTTTCAGACCAGGTGATGTCCAGCACACTGCCCTCTTGTCTGGTTCCCAGAGCATCCGGGACTGACTTAGCAAAACCCTGCTGCTTTGAGAGGACCTTTCAGATGCAGCCAAATAAAGAGAACCTCACTGACAGAACACCAGGACACAAAGTGATTCCAGCAGTCTCTGTAGAACAACAGACTGAGCTGCCTCAAGCACGGTTTGCCCTGGACGAGGAAGAGGGCCAACCTACTGCAGTTCCAACCCTTTGTCGAGAAATTCCAACTGAAGTGGAGACTCAGGTCAGTGACCACACAGAGAAAAGCTTCCAAACATGACTCACAAGTGCTGAGCATATCTCATCCAAAAATAAAAATGCCAGACTCATATGACATTAGGAAGGCATGTGTCCTAATGCTGACTTTGGAGAGGGGTAGGTAAATCAAATCTGGGCTCATTATAAGAATGAAGCAGCTATAACCAATTGTCCCCTGGAAATGCAGGTATTAAGAAATTCAGCATTTCCTCTTGCTTTTACTACCGTACAGCTGTTTTTATTCATGAAATATTTAACCTCTGTGGTGAGAAGTTATGCTTCCATTTTTACATCTCCATGAGAACTTTTTTCTCTTTTTTGTTCTCTCATCTGAAGAACTTCTCACTTTTACAGTCTCTATCACTCGTTTGAACATATATTTTCTCTTTTGATTAGATGGCAGCACAATCAAAAGGATAACCACCCTAGTTTTTTCTTCCTTTCCATTCGTAAACTATCAGTCATCTCTGTAGTAATGGTACTTTGTGCTTGTAAGGTAATTGGGGGAGGGGACAGGAGGGGAGATGGAAGGGACACTGAGGATCAACCCCAAATGGGTTGGGGTTGGGCAGCAGCAAGGCAGGACAGGATGACTTTTAGAAGCCATGTGAGGGAAAGGGGAAGTGAAACATTTTATTTTATTTTACTATTAAATAAAGAACAAAAAAAACCAAATTATACAAAACCAAAACAACAGAATTTTTTACATTCATTTTCAATACATGTAGCCCAAAAGGCTTTAGCTGGAGTAAGTAATGTATTAAGTTGGCTAGTATGAATTAAAAGATAGAAATCAAATGAAAATAAAATTATCTTTAATTAAAGGATTGTTCAATAGTATTTGGTGCTGTCTTAATTCTTAAACCAATACTATTTTCTACACCTTTAAATATCATTGTTCTAAAAGAACAGTGTACTTTTCCCATATTTTTCTATAGTAAACCTGGCAGCTAGAAACAAAAATTAATTTCTTGTTGTCCTATTTTACATGATTTGACAAAAGTGGACAGTAAAGCTGTGTGAGCATTAATTATCCAAGAGCGTGGTATAATGTTTTTTCCCTTTTCTTCAAAAACTTTCAACCAAAATGAGTAAGTAAATGACCATTGCTAACAGATGGTAATATGAACTAATTTATTATCTTTTCCAATAAATCTAGAAAAATGTTTGCTCAGTATAATTAAAGGCTATAGTATAACCTATGACTAATCCTTGATAAATTTCCAAAACCTGTTTAAGATACATCATGCACAATTCAAAGCTGATTCATTGAGTTCAAATCCCAAGTCGTCATCTCACATTTTTAAAGACTTTAAAGACATTCTGTTGCATATAATGTAAGAATTATGAGTAATAGCAAATTTTCTTTTATTTTAAATGACATGGATATACACTATTTTTCCAACATTGTTCACGTTTTAATTGGGGAAGCTCATGAGCTGAAGAAGAAAGGACTGCACTTGTCTCGTTTAAAATAGTTGGCATTTCAACAATACATTCAGCAACATATAATCAGCAGAAGAAACTTTCCCTTTGGTAGCCAATGCTTGTCTTCTGTAAAGTCCTCTGTTGCCCCGTTCTTTGAACAGTTATTTATCCAGGTGGATGAAACATTGGGAGTATCATCATATGTTTTTTTGACCCTTGGAGAACCTTCCTTAAGTGTTCTGCCAGGACTTTTTATGAGTCTGAAAGTCTGGAAAACAACATCAGTTGGAGGTGCCCTTCCCCACTTCTTTTCCTGAGTGAAGTGATGTTAATTTTTTTCTTAGTTTTTCAGAAAAATGAGCTAGATATACATGTAACCTTTAAAAAAAACTAAAACGATATATTGGCAGTAGCACTGCAGCAGAGTATTAAGTCTTATTACTAAACACTGTGGCTTCATTTAGAAAATATATAATTTCTACAAATGGAGTCTTTGTATGTTTCATGAACAAATATAAAATTTATATCATTACAGTGTAATATTTTCATTTTTCACTATGGTTTTTTTTATTGCATCAGAATGTCCAGTTTGTGTTTTTGGTGTAGTTGTACAGTAACTGTGTATTGTGCATATCTAATCCTAGCCAAATTTTCCAGATGATACAGAAAAAAAGTAAATTTTGTTGCCTTGCTTGTGTAAATCAATAAAAAGCTTCTTTAAAGTGTTTTCTTCAGAAATAAAGACTTCTTTATTCTTTTTAGAATTATATGAACAACCATCATTGTGCTGATAATAGTACTGGAGGAAGTCTTTAAACTGCATCCAGAACAGTGCAGAGTGACACTAGAAGAGGCCAAAGGTGTCCTAAACCCCTCTCAGTGGGCATTGAATTAGTTCTTTAAAACACATGTGCACCCAATCGCCCTTGCCAAATTGTTCTAAATAATAAAAATGTTGTCCAAAGGCGGTTGAGCATGACCATCAATCTGTTGATATAAAGAAATATTGTTTTATTTGTTCCTCATTTCAGCTCTAAAAAGGACAACTACTGTACTAGAGACGGCTCATCTAGCTTGCTTGTTTAGGTTTCTAATTTATCCAATTTACTCAGATTCCAGATTTCCCATCAAAAAATTGTGCTACAGTGTAACCCACAAATTCTTTCTGTATATAGTTGCCCTTCTTGAAAAAGGACCAATAGGCTCGCAGTCTTAGCGCTATTAACTGACTGGTCAGTTTATTACATTAAGAGGATATCATTTCAGAGAAAAGAATTCCCTTGGCTTGGGAATTTAGGGCTCATCCACACCTCTCCCTAACTCTGGGCTGAAGAACTGCTGTTCCTTAAGATGGCCTCATGATGCTGCCTCTCTCTCATCTCTAGTCCCTAGCCAAGGCTGTTTTCTTTTATATTAAGCTGAGCTGACATTGAAGTGTTTTCCCCCTTTTCCCAACACAAGCTTTGCTGTATGCATAATTTGTGATGCCTCAACGGTGACGGATGTGATAATGCCATCAGGGGCTGGCTTCTGCTCAGCTCCTACTGGCCACTTTCAAACACACTGTGCACTCTCACACTGTTCAGCCCTACACAAAATTGTGCCTTCTCGATTGTTAAACCATTTCTTCAAAAAGTTTGCTATTTATAGACTATACATATAAATCTTGAGAAATGCAAATCCTTCTGTGTTTGTTTCATTTTCCAAAGCGAGCAGCTTTTGATTGCTGTTCTAGAGGCAAAAGCAGTGGACGGGTTACAATCCTAGTGCTGGCTGGATCAGAAAAAGTGGAGCACCCACCCACCAGAGCCGATCAACAGCTCTCTTCAACTGTTTTTAGACAACCTGCAAGCCAAAGGCAGACCCAATGAGAGAATCTGCGGAGGGGGCAGGGACTTCCCAGGAAAGCAGGAGAGACCCTGCAGAACGTTCTGACAGATTTATTCCATGGATCTAGTCATCTGTCAATTTTTTCCTCTTCTCCTAGCCCCAGCTCCACCCACAACAGGAAGAGCAATTGGTGGATGTTCTTGCCAGCAGGAAATGCACCAATTGCTTCCCTTAATTTGTCCCAGATTAAAACTATAAGGACAGCACCACTAATGGACCTGGCTACTGAGACAGAACAGAGGTCAACTGTCAGGGCAGAATAAATGATGCTGATTTATTTATGTGCCCCTCACAGATATGCCAACTTCATTTGTACTGTTCTGACAGCCATTTTCTATTCTCATTCTTTTATTGCTTTCTTCAGAGCAGGTTAGTTCCTGTGTTGCATTTTTGAAAGGCAATACATGGATAGATGTTGAGCCACTGAACAGATATATTTTTTCCATATTTACTCCATTCAAACAGATTAATATTTTAGCAGTATTTGATTGCACACACACAAAATGAAGTAGGATTTATGTCATGGCTTTTTAATTAATATTTACAGAACAGCATGAAAGGAAAGGTCTAAAGGAGTTCTTAATTAGCTGATCCCAAAACTCAAGTTCAAGTGTCTATTCCTAGGAAGAAAAGCCTATCCAGAATTGTCATGAGAACCTCCAAGGTTTGTACTGAGCAGTTACCTGTCCTCTGCACCTGTCCACACCTTTTGGGTTAAGCACCACAATGAAGAAGCTCAAAGTAAGGTGCTGCTTGACTATTCCTTATGGGAGTGACATGGTTTGTGGGAACAAGAACAGTATCCTTGGAAAGAACCATTAGGTAGGCATGTGCTTATTTGTATTATTGCATTCCAAGGTAAAGTGCCTTTCCCCTGTGCTGAGACAGATCTTCACTCAGTAAGATAAAATGCAGTTCCAAAATAGCAATGTCAGATTTGTTCATTGCTTGGCAATGTGGGATACTACTCTATTGCTCCTGGGTATCAAATACCACTTTAATACAGACCTCAGAGACATTGTGTTTCATGGCTAGAGTGGGAACGTATCCAAACAACTTTAAACAGCATAGCTGTTGCCTTATCTGAGTCACTACACATGCAAAGGGCCCAGAACCTTTCTTCCCTATTCATTCTCCCTACATGGCTGAGATCTCTTGAGATCTGGAGAATGTAGTTTGCCCTTTGAAAGAAACAAGACTGTGGCACTTCATAAGTATGTCGCTCAGAGTTGCTAGGGAAACATTTGTGTGGGAGATGAATGCCAACAGTTACAATGAACTAGAATAATTTGTTAGTTGCTTTCCATTGTTAGCGGCTGAGAATTTCAATGTATGAGACCCAAGTCTGGGCCTGTTGCAAGTACCATGTGCTGAGCTCCAGTATGGTGAAGAGTAGAATTCTTATCAGTTGAGCCATGCTTATACATCCTGTTCTCCTGAAAGACACATATTTATAAATCATTGACTTTAGCAAAGCTTTCAAGGGTACAGAGAGGCTTGGATTTCCAGTAATGTTAGTTTACTCTACAACATGCTCCTGTCCCTGTGATTATACTTCTGCTCTTGCACGGGGAATGATTGTGATGGGAAGATGGAACTTGCCGGCCTTATTGATGACAGTAGCATGTCCTTTTGGTGGTCTGACCACAACAAGTAGAGAGTAGCTTTTCCAGCCAGGTCTGGTCTGCTTTGATGTAGTAACTTCATCCCTGCAAGCCTGAGGTCAGTTCCATGTGCATCTCACTCCTTGGCAGCCCTGAGCATGGAGCTGGCAGGATCTGAAAGAACAAAGATGGTAAATACCAACAATGCCATTTTATTGGAGTCCCACTGCAGATATTCCCAGCAGGATAAAGTAGTATTCTGAGCTTCCTGAAGCTGTTGTCTTACCTGTTTGCTTTATTTGAACACTAATGCCCTTTTCCTAAACATGGCAGGGTTTTTGTCTCTCATATAAATATAAAACAAAATTTGGCAACATAACCAGTTCAAGATAATTTACTTTATTCTGTTTTTGTAGAACAATTAAGATGATGGTTAAGGTAACCCCATATAAAGGATTGTTTTAATCTTTATTGAAATTGGCCTGTTTCCAGTATAAAGAGCAGAACAAACAGGCACATGTGCAGATTTACATAATCAGCTTTGATTATGAGCTCCCAGTCTTAACTTTGCATAATTATTAGTGTAAATCTTTAATTCACCTTATCATCTCTCTCTTTCCTAGGAATTAGCCAAACCTTTTGGTGTCCTTTGGCCAGGCATAGGCAAGACATATATTAACCAACAGCAATGGTAACATCTATGTAAGTGCATAGATAAGGTGGCAGTATGCAACTATTCTGCAAGATTGTTTAGGGCCTCCACCCTTCAGAAGAGGGATTTAATGAAGTGTGGGAGCATATACAAAGCACCTCTCTTCACATCGTAACAGCAGCTGTCTCTTTTTCCAGGCTTCTGCAACTCCTTTGCAAGGGCATTGTTCTAAGTGCCGACAACAGCAAAATGATGCAAGTATTTGTATGCATTACACTACTTCTCAAGGGAGGAGCCTGTGTCTGATGGAGGGGGACACTAGTTGTGCAACTTAGAATTCTGCAGTCTGCAGTCTTGCTTCTTAACTTGAGTACATTGCATTGCTTGTTGGATGCTCACTCTATAGTGGCAATTTCCGCTTTGTTTTCTCTAACATGAAGCGTCTGCAGAGTAACCTCAGCTGCCTTACAAACACGTGCAGCCTTGCCCAGAGCAAATCAACATCCTCCAGAAGTCTTTTTTGCCATTTGGGATCTGCTAAGACTAGCGCAGCCTGTTGTTGTTTTTTAAAATCAGGATTCAGGGAGTTGGTCAAAATTATAATCCAGGTTTAGCAGCTTTACATCAGTGAAGAATTCCTCAAAAAATCTGCCTTCTTGTTTAGCTCTTTTGGGTTTTTTTATAAGCATTTTATTAAGTTTAGAGCAAAGATAAAAACTACAAAAAGAAAAAAGTGAGAAACACAAGAAAAAGAATTTTAAAGATTACACAAGAAGTAATTTCCAACTTTCAACAACAAGAGTATATAGCAATTTCCATAATTAATCTCTTACTCTAAATCTGACCAAGATCACACTATTTCTATAAATCATCCCGTAGGCATTATAAAAATCAGTAAAAGCAATTGCTTCTTCCCTTTATATATAAAGAAAAATAAAGATATAAACCTCCAAATCAACTCCCCCCCATAGAAAACCATGTATAAAATGTTTCCCTCCTATCACTATTCTATATATTTCTGGCCACTATATTAACAATCAAATTATAAAAACATTTTAAAAACATTTAAATTATCTACTTTTATGCTTAGTACTACTGTAACAATCTTACCCCTATTAAACCTTAAAAAACAAACTTTAAATCATTACAGAAAAATAGAATCATACAGCCCTGAAATCAATCCACATACTTATTCTTAATTTCTTATCCCATCTCAAAGTAAACCAGAACATTTAGTCTCCATATTATACACATGGCATTTTTTATAAAAAAAAAATCAGAGAACCCAACTGCCCTCCTTAAAAAGTCAGCATAAAATTTCTTACATAACAGAGGCATCTCGTTCTCAAAACAAACCCTGAGACAAACCAACCAGTCATGATCTTGCAAGGCGAATTGTAACTCCTTCATGACCAACATATGTTCCTTAACTGGCATTTCTTCACAATCTGGATTTTCACAATTGGGAAAAATGCCTCCTTCTTGATAAATCTCTTCCTCTCCCTTCAGAAAGTCTCAGCCAATTGATACATTTTAAAGATAGTATCCCAAACATCTTGCAAAATAGCTCGAGTAGTTTCATGGAGAATTTGTTTGAAGTCAGCATGAAGCTCAGCACAAAACTCTGAAACAGTCTCCTTAAGGTCCATAATTTAGACAGTAAAGTCTTGCACCCTCTAAGTACTTAACTAATACAGATAAAAGCTGACGAGTTAATGAAGGGCTTCCAGAAGCTATTGAGTGGTATTGACAAAACAAAAAGTATGCAAACCAGCAAATACAGTGTCCAAGGAAAGTGAACAGAAAACTCAAAACATCAAATTAGACATGTAGGAAAAAGTTGAATCCTTCAAATTAAATACAAAAATAGTAATGGAGAGATGATTATTTATTCTCAGTCCTCCTTAAATTTTAAATGGGAAGCTAGCAGTTAAAAGCTCCACAAAGGATCGTTACCTTGTCGTGGTGCTGGAGCTTGAGCACCTCAATGATGCCATGAGCTAAACCGTGAAGGGCCACCCAAGACGGGAAGGTCATGACAGAGAGGTCAGACTAAATGCGATCCCTGGGGAAGGTAATGGCAACCCACCCCAGTATTCTTGCCGTGAAAACTAAATGTATCAGTACAACCAGAGATACGTCGGTATACCATCGGAAGATGAGACCCCCAGGTCGGAAGATGGTCAAAATGCTACTGGGGAGGAACAGAGGATGAGCTCAACTAGCCCCAGTCGTGATGACGCAGCTAGCTCAAAGCCGAAAGGACGGTTAGCGGCCGACGGTGCTGGTGGTGAACGGCGAATCCGATGTTCTAAGGATCAACACACCATTGGAACCTGGAATGTAAGATCTATGAGCCAGGGCAAATTGGATGTGGTTATTGGTGAGATGTCAAGATTAAAGATAGACATTCTGGGCGTCAGTGAACTGAAATGGACTGGAATGGGCCACTTCACATCAAATGACCACCAGATCTACTACTGTGGACAAGAGGACCACAGAAGAAATGGAGTAGCCTTCATAATTAATAGTAAAGTGGCTAAAGCAGTGCTTGGATACAACCCCAAAAACGACAGAATGATCTCAATTCGAATTCAGGGCAAGCCATCTAACATCACAGTGATCCAAATATACGCCCCAACCACAAATGCTGAAGAAGCTGAAGTAGAGCAGTTCTATGAGGATCTGCAGCACCTACTGGACAACACGCCTAAAAGAGATGTTATTTTCATCACAGGAGACTGGAATGCTAAGGTGGGCAGTCAAATGACACCTCGAATTACAGGTAAGTATGGCCTGGGAGAACAAAACGAAGCAGGACATAGGCTGATAGAATTTTGCCAAGACAATTCACTCTGCATAACAAACACTCTCTTCCAACAACCTAAGAGACGGCTTTACACATGGACTTCACCAGATGGACAACACCGAAATCAGATTGATTACATCCTTTGCAGCCAAAGGTGGCGGACATCTGTACAGTCGGTAAAAACTAGGCCTGGAGCTGACTGTAGTTCAGACCATGAACTTCTTCTTGCACAATTTAGGATCAGACTAAAGAGATTAGGGAAGACCCACAGATCAGCTAGATATGAGCTCACGAATATTCCTCAGGAATATGCAGTGGAGGTGAAGAATAGATTTAAGGGACTGGACTTAGTAGATAGGGTCCCGGAAGAACTCTGGACAGAAGTTGGCAGCATTGTTCAGGAGGCGGCAACAAAATACATCCCAAAGAAAGAGAAAACCAAGAAGGCAAAATGGCTGTCTGCTGAGACACTAGAAGTAGCCCAAGAAAGAAGGAAAGCAAAAGGCAACAGCGATAGGGGGAGATATGCCCAATTAAATGCAAAATTCCAGAGGTTAGCTAGAAGAGATAAGGAATTATTTTTAAACAAGCAATGCGTGGAAGTGGAAGAAGACAATAGAATAGGAAGGACAAGAGACCTCTTCCAGAAAATTAGAAACATTGGAGGTAAATTCCAGGCAAAAATGGGTATGATCAAAAACAAAGATGGCAAGGACCTAACAGAAGAAGAAGAGATCAAGAAAAGGTGGCAAGAATATACAGAAGACCTGTATAGGAAGGATAACAATATCGGGGATAGCTGTGACGGTGTGGTCAGTGAGCTAGAGCCAGACATCCTGAAGAGTGAGGTTGAGTGGGCCTTAAGAAGCATTGCTAATAACAAGGCAGCAGGAGAAGACGGCATCCCAGCTGAACTGTTCAAAATCTTGCAAGATGATGCTGTCAAGGTAATGCATGCTATATGCCAGCAAATTTGGAAAACACAAGAATGGCCATCAGATTGGAAAAAATCAACTTATATCCCCATACCAAAAAAGGGAAACACTAAAGAATGTTCAAACTATCGAACAGTGGCACTCATTTCACATGCCAGTAAGGTAATGCTCAAGATCCTGCAAGGTAGACTTCAGCAGTTCATGGAGCGAGAATTGCCAGATGTACAGGCTGGGTTTAGAAAAGGCAGAGGAACTAGAGACCAAATTGCCAATATCCGCTGGATAATGGAAAAAGCCAGGGAGTTTCAGAAAAACATCTATTTCTGTTTTATTGACTATTCTAAAGCCTTTGACTGTGTGGACCATAACAAATTGTGGCAAGTTCTTAGTGGTATGGGGATACCAAGTCATCTTGTATGCCTCCTGAAGAATCTGTATAACGACCAAGTAGCAACAGTAAGAACAGACCACGGAACAACGGACTGGTTTAAGATTGGGAAAGGAGTACGGCAGGGCTGTATACTCTCACCCTACCTATTCAACTTGTATGCAGAACACATCATGCGACAAGCTGGTCTTGAGGAATCCAAGGCTGGAGTTAAAATCTCTGGAAGAAACATTAACAATCTCAGATATGCAGATGATACCACTTTGATGGCTGAAAGTGAAGAGGAACTGAGGAGCCTTATGATGAAGGTGAAAGAAGAAAGTGCAAAAGCTGGTTTGCAGCTAAACCTCAAAAAAACCAAGATTATGGCAACCAGCTTGATTGATAACTGGCAAATAGAGGGAGAAAATGTAGAAGCAGTGAAAGACTTTGTATTCCTAGGTGCAAAGATTACTGCAGATGCTGACTGCAGTCAGGAAATCAGAAGACGCTTAATCCTTGGAAGAAGAGCAATGACAAATCTCGATAAAATAGTTAAGAGCAGAGACATCACACTGACAACAAAGGCCCACATAGTTAAAGCAATGGTGTTCCCTGTAGTAACATATGGCTGCGAGAGCTGGACCATAAGGAAGGCTGAGCGAAGGAAGATCGATGCTTTTGAACTGTGGTGTTGGAGGAAAATTCTGAGAGTGCCTTGGACTGCAAGAAGATCAAACCAGTCCATCCTCCAGGAAATAAAGCCAGACTGCTCACTTGAGGGAATGATATTAAAGGCAAAACTGAAATACTTTGGCCACATAATGAGAAGACAGGACACCCTGGAGAAGATGCTGATGCTAGGGAGAGTGGAAGGCAAAAGGAAGAGGGGCCGACCAAGGGCAAGATGGATGGATGATATTCTAGAGGTGACGGACTCGTCCCTGGGGGAGCTGGGGATGTTGACGACCGACAGGAAGCTCTGGCGTGGGCTGGTCCATGAAGTCACGAAGAGTCGGAAGCGACTAAACGAATAAACAACAAAAAGCAGTTAAAAGAAGGTTTTAAGACTAATCCAGAAACAACAATGAAAGCACCAAGATTCGTTTCTTCTTGCTGTGGAAAGGCCCTCTTGGGGTACAAAGCTTAAAAATAAAGTTCTCTTAGTGTATGACTGTAAAAGACTTCTTAAAGTGATATTGCTATTCCTATAGTAAGCTGCTTCAAACTCTGTGCATGGAATATGCCTGGAAAAAGACACAGCTGCTTTAATGATTTTAAGAAAGGTATATCTGAGGTGCTCCTACTTTAAAGCTCTCTTTCAAGGATTGTATAGTTATCCATTTTTTAAAATAATTGTCCCATTAAAAATGTGAAATGGCACCATGGGATTCATCTCACCTCATCCATTCCTTTCTTTTATAGAAGAACTGGTGTCCAATGGTTGAAGTCAAATGGCTATATAAAAGGCAAATAAAATTGAATGGCAAATATTCACTAACAAATTTGGGTATCCTAATTTATTTCAGCTTCAATTAGGACTGGAAGAAAAGATACACAATGGAGCTACATCCACAGGGGCAGCTGTAGTATTGCACATTTAATAACATTGACTCAAATAACCTGTCTTTGCAGGTTTTGTGTGAGATGACATCAAAAGAATATACATAGGATTTACTAATTGAAAATCAAAAGTGACAGTTTTGGATATTCTTTTCTAATTGATTCCAAAGTACTGTACCTGGGGCACAAAATCCTAACTGCACAGATACACTATGATGTCAGGATCCCTTAGCAGACACAGCTTGGCTGAACTACCCAGAGTCCTGAAACACCATGCCTAGGATTCAGCCTTTACTATAACTCAAGAGCAGGAGCAAACAGATGACAATTGCAGAGCAGTTACAACTGATCCCAGAGTTTTTCCTCCCTTCCTCCTGGCAACTACAGGGTTATATTCTTCACCCTACAGAATAGCACTGAGAATTTCTAACAGCTAACAAAACCCTAACAGATGAAGTTTGAGCGTAACCCCGCCCCCTCAAAAATTCCAGGATTATATATAAGAGTGCCAACTTTGCAACGCCTTCATATGTGTTCAGTTCAGTGAAAAAAGTATTAATAAAGCTGGAAAAAATGCAAAACAGAGGAGCCAAAATTATCAGGCTGCTTAAACACCATCCCTATGAAAAAAGGTTTAAATGTTTGGGACTGTTTAGCCTGGAATAAAAGATGGGTGGTGGTAAAATCAAGATGTATAGAATAATGCATTCCAATGAGAAAGGGGGCAGGGAAAAGTTTGTCTCCTCTTTCAAAACACTAAGGTAAAGGTAAAGGTTTACCTTGACATTAAGTCCAGTCGTGTCCGACTCTAGGGGGTGGTGCTCATCTCCGTTTCAAAGCTGAAGAGCCAGCATTTGTCCGTAGACACTTCCATGGTCATGTGGCCGGCATGACTAAACGGAATGCCGTTACCTGCCCGCCGAAGCAGTACCTATTAATCTACTCACATTTGCATGTTTTCGAATTGCTAGGTTGGCAGGAGCTGGGACTAGCAACGGGAGCTCACCCCGTCACGCGGATTCGAACCGCTGACCTTCCGATCGGCAAGCTCAGCAGCTCAGCGGTTTAACCCACAGTGCCACCGCATCCCTGTCCTTCAAAACACTAGGATCAGATAAAACAAAGCAGCTCTTCATACATTGTACAATTAATCAGTGATGCTTCTTACTCCAAGATGCAATGATTACTTAACTCAGTTGGCTGGGAAGAGGACTGGATGAAGACTCAATGTTACCTTTGGGCTGGAGGCAGCCCATCTCCAAATAGCAGCTGCAGGAGACAATAGCAGAAGAGCGGAATGGCCCTACCTCCTCCCTGGGAACACCCCAGAAGGCCATTGTGAGAAATATGTCTCTTGGTTCCCTCCAGCAGTATGACTCCTGTGTTTCAGTGGCAAAATACTGGCTAGCACGTTCATCACAAGCCACTTTCTCTATTGAAACACATTGAGGTCTTTTCAGAGAATTGCTATGGTCAGTAATCAAAGAAATGTATGAAGTGCTTCAATGCCCACAGAAGAGGCTGCTTTTGAACTGATAATTGTATTGATTATCAACAAGGACTGGAACTGTGGAAAAGCTAAGTAACAGAGAGGAAACAATGGCAAGATCTGGAGAAAGGAAAAATCACAAAATCTTAGTATGAAAGAGTTGGAAGGACCCTTGAAGATCATTCTAGTCCAACCTCTTGCCCAGGGCAGGATCCCCTGCTAGAGCACCCTCAACAGACGGCCATCCGACTTTTGTTTCAGCACCTCCAGCAAAGGAGATTCTACTGCCTCCCAAGGCAACCTGTTTCAACCCGTTCCAGCAACTTTCAATACAAAGAAATTTTTCCTGATGTCCTGCTGCAATCTACTTCCAGGTAATTTAAGGCCATTGTTTCTTGCCCTCTCTTCTGAACAAATCTACCCTGTCTTACACATGGCAGTTCTTCCCCAGAATGATATATACAGCCCATCTTCCTTTAAAATGTCAGATTATATTATGTCATTCCCCTGCGTATGGGGTTTTTACATGACCTCCACATGATACCCATACACTAAAGGACCCCTGATTCAGCCTTGCATTACTGTACATAGAATAAGTCAGCAGTCTGTACATCAGCGGTAGGCAGTGTGGTACCTGGACAAACACCTTTGGTGCACTCAGGCCTCAGGCTCATTTTACATTTTTATTCTTTTGAATTAGCTAAATGGGACCCTGACTTGTGTAAATTCAAGTGCCACCTTCCAGCAGTTTTGTTTTTAAATAATTCTTCTGGGCCTTAGATAGGCCAGTAGATAAACCATTAGACATTCCTAGAAAAAGGCAGTGAGTAGGTACAGTCCAGAACTTTGTATAGAAGAGGGGCCTACGGTCCGGGGGGTAGGGTGGGGAGACAAAGCAGTATGTGGTGAACAACAGGGAGTAGCAGAGAATAACCTTGCCAGTTTTCCTTTAAGTGAGTGGATGTTTTGTGACTGACCAAACCAACCATAGCAGTCATTTTCCCTCTTTCTGTGAAAGTCATTTTATGAGAAAGTCCACAGTTTATCCTCAAATTTCCAAATGTGCCCACCAGCCTGAAAAAATATTGTTGATGCAAAATAATAAATTGACACAAAACTGACAAGTGAAATGGCAGTATCTCCAAACTAATAGAGAAGAGGTCAAACCCTAAGACAAATCTTGATTTGCCTCAAAGTGCCTATTCTTGAGCAAATGAATTATAAGTATCAATATCATTGTGAAGGAGTTAAAAAAATATCCAGCTGTATTATCTGTGCTTTAAAAAGATACAGAAGATTATTATTATATGAGTTAGTCAGCTCATTAATGCAATCAAGTTTGTATTGCAACCAACTGTTTTGTGAATGGCCAATGATACAACTATGGAGGTAGTTCTTAGCTCAGGATAATACCTGATGCAACTGATGGTGAATTGTAGTCCATATTACTAATGAGCCCTCCAAGTGGATTTGACATGACCAAGGAAATCCTCCAGGCAGAAGCTGCTTGTGAAATGCAGAGCGCTAAGACTAGAAAGCACTGCTTTTCTAGAAGTGGCACCTCTAGAAATTAGGCTAACTTCCTAAAAGACTTCCGGAAGCTTTTAAAGATCAAGCTTCTTCAGAGTCTTTGGGGATGGTTGTGACTATCATTACTTGGAGGTCTATTTTTTATTATCAGGTACTACAATTATTGTTATTATTAAGTTTTATGTTCTAATGTAGTATTACACTTCGGATATTTTCCTGTATTTTAGTATGTTACAAGCCATCATGAATCATGAAGATCTGGCAGCATATAAAATTGAAAATAAACAAGTGTTTGGCTTCAAGGTACCCCCCTTACCCATACCTTTGTTGTTTAGATTCCCACTTGTAGAAAAACACACACACACAGTGGATGGTTAATTATTGTGTTAATGATCATCAGCTGCAAGTCAACAGAGGGAGTACCATATCAGGAAAGTACTATCATTACACCAATCCAGTAGTGACCAGAAAAATGGGTATGCCATGTGTATTTAGAGTTCCACAGTTCTTAAAATCTTATATACTTATGTGGCATTTCAGTTGCCCTAAAGGTATTGCCCTTATTTCACCATTATCAGAAAGGAATTTGTGCAGCACAGCCCCAGCATGCAGTATCAGTTTAGATCTGTTGCATGGATCAACATTTGATTCATATTTTTGTAACAGCTTTATGTCCTGAAAGAACATAAATTCAGGAAGTACTAGATTTATACATAGGAGAAAGCAAGAAAGAAAATTAAAGTAACTACCTGATGTTTTATGCCACTTGCTCTACTGGGCACTTTTCCAACCTGGGTCCTATTGAAAGAACTTGACCTTGTTTGTTGTCTGATACTTCATACGCTGCTCTTTGATTGCCCATTTGTTCAGCTTTTTTATCCAACCTTTCCATCTCCTCTAGCAATTCTGATGAAAGGTCTTTGGGTCCTGAAGTGCAGTTAGTCTCAATTACATAACTTATGGCAGAGTTTACTGCTTCTTGTGAAGAGCGTGCCTTAGGGTATCCTCCCTCTGTTTCATTTATGGCTATATCTGTATTGGCTGTTACATTTAAATGAGTCTCTGACTGAGTTAACCCATCTGCAGTAGTTTCCTTTGTCAGTCTTTGAGGATCTACCTGAGCTAATTTTCTTTCTCCATCTGTATGAACAATTCCATTCTGTGACCCAGCCCATTGAAGTTTCTCACTGCTGTAGATCTCCTGGTCTGTATCAGCTAAATTGAAGTCCAGCTTGTTCTCAGGAAAAGGCTCTTCCTGGGATTCCTGGGAAGCAGTTTTTTTTTCAATATGGGTGACATGAAATCTAGGCAAAAAAAAAAAAAGATCACTCAGCATTGGCAAATTATTCTGTAAGAACCTGCATCATTTTGATCGCCAGGTTTCCTGGAAATCAGATTCTAGGATCCAGAGGCAGAATCTAAGCTTCAAAACACTGTTATTGTTTTTTTAGTCTTCCCCTTTTTGCTGAACTTGCAGAAGAATCATTACATTCTTTCCCATGTGTTTTTAGATTGGCTTATTTGACTATGTATACTAAGTTTTGTCAGTCTCCCACAAAAACAGAAATGATTATAAAAGCAGAGCAACATGCTGGGGAATGGAGCAGAGGTCAGGGAATGGGCCTTGTGTGGAAATCTACCTAATTCCTAACTGTCCCTTCCATTTGCTTCTTAGCTTGTTTGCTGAAGTCCCAAAGAAGAAGCTAAAACCGGAACACCTGAGACAAAATCATGAGATCTGGCAACCTTTTATATCATGCTGATGTTCTGAATACTCTTGCCACATTGGCATGCTAGCTTCACTACTGATGCTTCTTCATTCCCATTTATCCACCAATATTGAGTTTCAATAGCATCTTCTCAAACATCTGACTTAGTCATGTACCATCTTTTATTTCAAGGCTTGACCTTTTATTAATACCTTTCCATCCAAAGTGCACCACTGGGAAAGTTTAGTTAGGGAAGTGGATAGAGCAGGAACTGTAGGAAAATGACCGCATAATACTAGAATTCTTAACTTTCAGCTTCTCAGTAAAGTAAATGTTAACAAGTAAGAAGGAAGAAGTAAAGCTATTTATTTCCCTTTTTGGTTCAGTTTTCTCTAACAAAAAAGGGGGAAGAGCCAAGATGGCAATGAGGCAGCAACTGCTGTAAGGAGCTCCTCCAAAAGATTATTTTTTATCATCTTTTTTCTTAATCTATCAGGATAACAAGTTTTTCGCAGCTCCTGCCAGTCTAATTACATTAATAGATTAAAAGATTAAAGTTTAAAGATTTTTAGTGTGTGTGTGTGTGTATTAGTTTTTCTTTTTTAGTAGATTTATCTTTATGGGACTTATTTTAACTCAAGTAACTTTGTTTGGATAAGACAACTGTGCAGACAAATGCTCAGTTAAAGGACTTTGTGTGGAATTGATTGAAAAGGTATGAGATAACCAAATAATAAAGCAGATAACCCTAAAACATATTTTGTGAGCAATGCCATGGTGTACTCAAGTACATTGTTCATCAATAACAATGATATATTCACATGCATATAGTGATTGATATAGATTTATATAGACTGCAAAGATAACAGATAAAGAAGTGCTGAAGTGCATAAAACTGGTCATGTCACTAGAAGGAAAAATAACAAAACTTAAACTTAGTTACTTCAGTCATGTCATGAGATCAACATCGTTGGAGAAAGACATTATGCTTGGAACGGTCAGTGGCAAAAGACGACGAGGACGCCAAAGAATGTGCTGGTTGGATATAATCAAAGCAGCACAGGCCAAAAATATAAAGCAACTGAAAGAAGCTGTACAAGATCAGAAATCATGGGGAGACCTGGCTTATGGAATCACCAAGGGTCGGATATGGCTGAATGGATAATTCGATTCGATATAGTGCTATTGGATGCTCTAATTTATAAGTCATTGCATTGACTTCAAGGGCCCTCAACCCATGTCCATGATAAAGGCCTCTGATTCATTGCAGAACAGCTGTTTTTTTTAATTGCTGATTTTATGTGGACAAAGGATTCCCATGTACAATTGGATAAATTGGAAATGTTCTATGATTTTAAATGTTGCTGCTGCTTTTTATGCCTTCTTCTTTTTTTTTCTTTTTTTCCTTTTCCTTTTTTTTTTGGTGCCTTCGAGTGACTCCTGATGACTGCATTGACTAGTCCCTGAAGTTGACCTGGCAGGGTTTTTCAGAAGTGCTTTGCCATTGCCTCCTTCCTAGGGCTGAGAGAGAATGACCGGCCTAAGGTCACCCAGCTGGCTTTGTGCCTAAGGCAGGACTAGAACTCACAGTCACCCTATTTCTAGCCTGGTGCCTTAACCACTAACCAAACTGGCTCTCTTATGCCTTAGAACCTGATGGTTGTATTTCATTAGATACTTATTATGAGTTACTTGAAAACTCTTTTATATAAAGCAAACTAACACCTACCTGCCAACTGAAAAGACTGTTGTTTCCCCAGGATGCATCTTACTTTTACTCTCTTTTGACCGGCCCTGACGATGTATAGGAGGTCTCTTTTTCTTGCTGCAATGAATGCAAGGTGCTTGTGTCGAGCCTAAGTGCACTGTGTGGTGATGAGGAATGCCACCATCTTGGCTGGTGCGATGTGGACAAAGAGCACTGGAGAAAAGGAAAGAGAAAGGCAATAAGCTAGGGCGCTAGATTAAAAGACAAGCAGCTATTTACATGGAATTCTAAAGCAAAAACTGATCAGTCCATCTAACACAGAGCCTACACAGAGAAACCTGCATTGGAAGGCAAAAACAGACTTCCACACAGACCATTTCCAAACTCATAAAGGATGACATAGTAATATATACCCCATGAAACTCCATTCGCTGGGAAGTACATCTTCTGAAGCCCAAATGAAATAAATAGGAACTGTACAAG
This sequence comes from Candoia aspera, assembly GCF_035149785.1. NCBI lineage: Eukaryota > Metazoa > Chordata > Lepidosauria > Squamata > Candoiidae > Candoia > Candoia aspera. Next base: position 112,696,046 of record NC_086155.1, on the reverse strand, counting down.
AACATCACACAGTTGCCATACAGAATTGGAGAAGGAAGATTCAGGCAACAAAAACATCCTGAATCAAGATAAAAATGCTAAGGAAGCCAATTAACTAGGGCCATCCAAGCCTGACCTTCGGTTCTGGCTTTTGATTCTACCACAAAAAGATGGGCTGTGATATGTTTAGTTCCCTCTGACTAACACTGATGTCTAGTCTAGTAATTTAGACAGAAAGTAAACTGCACACATATGTTCAATATGCAGCTGTTCTTACCATTCTTCGCTCTGCTAGTGGACCTCATAGAACCTCATCCTGGGGGAAACCACTTCAATATTTCCTCCCCAACCACTTCCTTTACTTGCCCCTAGGATTTGAAACAATTAGGAAGAAAATCCTCAATTAGCACCAGTGGCACGGTGGGGAGTTGCAAGGCAGGTGCTTGGGGAGAGAGGTCTTAAACTTCCCCTCCTATGGCCAGTAATCTCCATCACACTTATCTTAGGTTGGAGAAGAATGACAAGGTGTGTGTGGGTGGGTGTGTGCACACATGCACATATATCAATACATACATACATGCACACATACTTAAATGTACACTATTATAATCATGTAGTTTAGTCCTGAGCGTGACTGAAGGAAGGAAAAAGGAAAACATGATCAGAGATTCCCAAGATGTGATTGATACCAAGGTGAACCTGTATGCTCTCCTCACCTGGGCACAGGCACTGGCAGTGGGAGATCAGCATCACCTTCCCCCAGCATTTCTTTTAGAACTTCAACATTTGCTAACAAAGGGAAGAAAGTAGAAATGTGTCAAAACAAGGCCCCAAGTGCTGGAGTTCTACTTAATTAAGCCAAGGGTTATGCCTACCTTCATTTTGAATGATACATTTCACTATTTTTTCTACGGTGTCCTCATTCAGATCCTCATCATCTGAAAAAAAAAATAGTGAAGTGAAAAAACAGTAGTTGTAACTCCAGTAACCTAGTGTGGACTTCTAAGAGTCCTGAAAAACCCAAAGTACTGCCCCTGCTACAAACCCTTGAATGCGTAATTTTCTTTTTGTCTTTTTCTTTCAAGATGGCCCCTTCTCCTCCTCACTGGCCCTTCTGTTAGTTACTTCCATTATGCAAAGTTTGGGAATTCTGGGTAATACTTTCATTCATCTTCTGAATTACAGGTGCATATTATTTGTTTCAATTTTTCAGCTAGAACAATTGCTCATTACATGAGAACAATTGTTCATGTTTAATTGCAGTAAAAAATTGAATGAATGAATGAATGAATGAATGAATGTTAATTTTGGTTTCAAAAAAGAAAAGTCAGTTGTAAGGGCTGACTTACTAAAGGAACTATTTAATGAAGGACACCAAACCAAGGTGCTACCTCAAAAAGATGGAAAATCCTGTGTTGCAGGGAAAGGTCTCAACAGTAGTTTTTAATGTCCATGCCAATGAATGCAGATATTTTCAAAAAAGCATTCAAAACATCTGAAGAAAGCAGGATGACCACATGCAATAGGCTGACAGCAATACCATCTCAGTTCCCCTGAAAACTGGTTATTCTACACTGTCCATTTTATGATATAAAATGCTAAGACACATTCTTCTACATTTAATAATCATAAATTGTTATTATAACTATAACATTATTATAACAATTACTGTATATTACAATAGCAATAATATTTTATAATATCCATGGAACATTGACTTTACCCCTTTCAGAAAAGAACTTAGAGCTCATCTAGGCCAGTACAGGAATCCAGATCCTTGACAAATTGTATATCTATCCAGCTTATGTTTAGACACATCCAGTGAAATAATGTCCACCAACTCCCAAAGCAATCCATTCCATTCTCAAACAGCTTTTATCACTAAGAATTTTTTCTTGATGTCCTACCAAAATCTAGTTCCTTGCCATTTAAACCCATTGTTTCTTCCCCTGTCTTCTGGGACAACTTTGAACAATCCTGCCCCATCTTGTACATTACAGCCCTTCAGATACTTGAAGACACCTACAATGTCTCCACACCATCTTTTCTTCTTCAGTTTAAACATACCCAATACCTCCAAACATTCCTCATAAGTTTTCATTCCACATTCCCTGTCCTTTGCACATACTCTACTTTGTCAGTGACTTTCCTAAAATTTGGTATCCAGAACTGGACACAGTATTATAGGTGCTGTCTAACCAATGAAGAAAAGGCAGAAATAATGACATTTCTTAATTTGACACTATACTTCTGTTGTTGCAACTTAGGATGTCCTTCCTTCCATCCGTCCATCCGTCCATCTATCTCCAACTGCATGTTCAGCCTGTAAAACACTAAGACACCCAGAGCAGCACAGGATGTAAAATGGAGCCTGTGGTATACCACTGTCATGCATTTGTTGGACATAATTGTTCAACCAGCTCTGTATCCATCTAATGGTAGGATATTCCAGCCCACATTTTGCCATCTTCTGTATAAGAATCTCATGGAAGACTTTAGGACAGCAAAAGTTAAATGCCAATATATCTTTAGGCAGCAATTCCTCTTGCTGTTCCCTGTTATTTCTTCCATTCTTTCTGTGATGCTGATTTCCTACTCCATTTCCCTCCATTTCACAGTGGTATAAAACAACTTAATCTCCTCATTATAGTATCTGATGTCATATAAAGAAATGAATGTTTCTCATGATAATAGTTTGTAACATTTAACATGAAAGGTAGTAAGAGAACCCCTGTTATCAGTATTATGGTAATTCCTATTTTATAGCCAGTTTATTTCTCTGGTGACACAACACTTAACTCTTAGAAACAATATGCCCATGAAGCAAGAAAAATATGTGGCAGAATGGTGGAAAGCGTTTGGCCCGAGAGATCAGAAAAATCACACACCAGGCATTTCTATAAAAATAAATTTATTTACAGAAAGCACAAAAACAGATTTTCAAGCTATGCATTCACACGCACTCAGAGAGGACTGAGCTGAGAGGCTGTGCTAGAAAGCTACAAAAGCGAAACTAAACAAGTCCAGGCAGGTTCCTCCTCCAGGCAATGCAGCTTTTAACACCCAAACTGAGGACAATTAAGTTCGACCTCTTCACCCTGCCAATACTTAAGAAAGTACTCAATTACCATGGTAACCTAGTGGCTTGGTCTGTGCAAAAGAAAAACAAAGAAATGCCAACACTCCCCTTTGTTTTGCTAAGGAGTAAGACACAAACCAATTTTCTTTGTCAACTCTGTGTGCCTTGGTAGAGCAAGAGGTTTGGTTAAAATATCAGCAATCATGTCTTCTGATTCACAATATTTTAACATTATTTCCCCTTTGGCTTAACAGAAAACTACCATCCTTCTCCCTGTGTATTTCCAAGCCTAGGTAATTTGTTACTGTTCCAAGGCTTTTTAATGTGAAATGGCTTTTCATGCAGGCTTCAAAATCAAGCCTTTGTTTTTCTGTTGATCTGAATAGCAGCAGATCATCAACATAAATGCACAGATACATACAACCTTGTTTGTCTTTCTTCACATATACACATGGATCTGCTTTTCCTTTTTCAAAACCAAAACTCTGCAGTTTTTCATCTACTTTTTGGTTCCAGGATCTAGCAGCCTGTTTTAATCCATAGATTGATTTCTGCGGTTCACAGACTAGATTCTCCCCTTTTTCATAGCCAGGGGGTTGCTGCATATATAATTTGTGGTCTAAATCACCATAGAGAAATGCAGTTTGAATGTCACAGTGATGAACTGACATTCCTTTGAGTGCAGCAATTTTTAACAGTAATCTAATTGATTCACCTTTAGTAACTGGTGCAAAAGTCTTGTCAAAGTCTAAATCTTTCCTTTGAGTGAACCCTTTTGCAACCAACCTTGCTTTATATTTTTGGATTTTTCCATCAGCATCCCTTCTCAGTTTGAAAACCCACCTACAACCTAGACAGCGTTCATTGGGAGATAGATTTACCAGTTTCCACGTTTTATTTTCTTTCAAGGATGCTAATTCCTGTTCCATGGCAGAATGCCAATTTTGTGCAGTCTCAGGTGGTAAAGCATTCACTTGTTCTAAGGACTCAGGTTCTGTGAATATGTGAAAAGCCTTTACTGTTTCAGTCTGAAAACGTGATGGAGGAACGCCTTTATTACTCCTCTGAGATCTGCGAGGTAATACAGGGCTTAAATTTTGACTCCTATCACTTTCCTGAGAAGCATCTGTCTCATCAGACAGATCTTCAGTTTGCTTTTCTGGCGTAAAGTCCTCATCAGGCAAAAGATCACTATCAGCAAGTCCTTGCTGTTCTGTTGTAGATAGATCAACTGGAGAGCTAGAATTTAATCTCCCCCAGTTTTGCTCAGCAAAAGAAGCGCTTTTGCTAATTATTAATTTCTCTCCCATTATGAACCTGTAGCTCCTCTGGCTTTGTTCATAGCCAACAAAGATGGCTTTCTTTGTTGTGGGGCCTCCTTTCCTTCTCTGTTGTTTTGGAATATGAACCCATGCAGTACTACCAAACACTCTAAGATGGTTTACCTTTGGTTTCACACCATAAAACAAATGGAATGGAGTGTCCTGAATCACAGAGTTATATCGTCTGTTTTGCACATAACAGGCAGTGGACATCCCTTCTGCCCAAAATCTGAACAATAAATTTGAATCTTTAAGCATGCATTCCATCGCATTTTGCAAGGTTCTGCCCTTTCTTTCAGCAACACCATTTTGCTGAGGGGTGTAAGGGTTAGAAAGAATTTGTTCTATCCCCTTTTCTGCTAGGAACCTTTTGAATTTGTGAGAAAGGTACTCTCCTCCTCTATCACATTGGAGTGCAGATACAGGCCTTGGAAATTTTCCATTTGCCCATGTCACAAAACTTTTAAATTTCTCAAATGCCTCATCTTTATGTTTTAAGATAAAAGAAAATCAGACAGCCCAACTGCCCCCCTTAAAAATTCCAACTTAAGAATTTTGCACTCTTTCCAAACTACACAGTCTAAATATTTTTCACAGGGTTTTATCTTTAGGTCAGTATATATTTGTGCTATATACCTGAAATTAGCATGACCAAATTTCTATGCATCAGGGGTACACATTGGTCATGATATGGCGTGTTGCCAACTGCAGCCTTGCAGCTTGGCTTCCTTGCATTTTGCACAATGTACAAGGAGTCTTTTAACATACCAGTAGCACACAATTTCCCATTTTTACGTATCTCACAACCATTTTTCTTAAATGTTATGACATACCCTGTTGCAGCCAATTGGGCCACAGATAAAAGGTTTGACTGTAGATTTGGCACATACAGCACACCTTTCACAGTTTCTCCCAGGCAGGATAAATACATATCACCTTGTCCCATAATTTTGGTCACAGACCCATCAGCCAAAGATACACTTTATCTATCAGTTTTAGACAGTGACACAAAAAAGCTTTTACAATTACATAAATGACAATTGGCCCCAGAATCTAACACCCATACATCAGAATTACCCTTCTCAGAAACCTGTGCAATTTGGGTTGTCTGAAGAGCCTTCTTCTGTGTTGCCCTTGTGTTCTTTTCTGTCTTCCTGCTCTTGGGTAGCAAGGCACAGTCTTTCTGCAAATGTCCAGCTGAACCACAATTAAAACATCACTGGCTGGCTAGTGCTGTAGCCTCAGCTTCTTTTCCCTTTGCTTTTTGGTGCTGCAGCTTTCCAGAAGAGATGGAGGGGGGGATCTTTCCTCTCTCTTCTCCCATTCAGCGAGTAAGCACTGTGTTATATACAATGGGTGAGTCCTGCTTCAGGCATAGCCTCCAGGGTACAAATCAGCCCACATTTTATTCAATGAGGACAGCAGTATATACGATTTTGTGAGAGATGTAAATTCCATACTTCTCTCCTGCAACTCAACAAACAGCTGCTGAATATAATGCAGGTGCTCAGGAAGGCTATCTCCTTCTGCAAGGTAGGCTTTGTACAGCTTTTTTGTCCCTGATGTTGCCTTTACATACAAGTCTCTCAAAGAGTCCCAAAGTTGCTTTGCAGACTGCATACCTCGCACATGCACTAGCAGATTGTCCTCAACTCCCAGCATAATGGTGGCTCTAGCCCGCTCATCCTGTCTAAGCCATTCAGCACTGGGATTTTGGGGGCTTTGCTCACCAATTGGCATCCAAAGATTCTCTCTGCAAAGATACATTTCCATCTTCAGGGCCCAATTCAAGTAGTTGGTCTCTGATAGGTGCTCAAGAGGCATCATTGAGGGCTGGGAGGCAGCCATGGCTACTTCCTTCTTTTGCAAGTCACCTCAGCTGGCTTCTTTGTCCTATAGACCAGCAGCAACTGGAAAAACTCCAGGCGGCTCCAAAGAAAATCTTCATAGGTCTTTGTTACCTGCCTTTAAAAATGTGCATGAGATGTGGAGCTGATCTCTCTGCTCTCTCTGGACTGGGCCCATAACCTGTGGCAGAGTGCTGGAAAGCATTTGGCCTGAGAGATCAGAAAAATCACACACCAAGCATTTCTATAAAAATAAATTTATTTACAGAAAGCACAAAAACAGATTTTCAAGCTGTGCATTCACATTCACTCAGAGAGGACTGAGCTGAGAGGCTGTGCTGGAAAGCTACAAAAGCGAAACTAAACAAGTCCAGGCAGGTTCCTCCCCCAGGCAATGCAGCTTTTAACACCCAAACTGAGGACAATTAAGTTCGACCTCTTCACCCTGCTGATACTTAAGAAAGTACTCAATTACCATGGTAACCTAGTGGCTTGGTCTGTGCAAAAAAACCCCAAGAAATGCCAACAAAATATTCCTCTTACATAATGTACCACATGTCAACAGCATAAAGTAGCGTTTTATATACAGTACCTTTGAAAATGCATGTTTATGACTTCCGGTGAGGACATGGCGGACTGAACAGCTGTGCCCGCGGGCAGAACTGACAGTGCAGCAGGTTTTTGGGGGGGCTCAGGTAGGCTTTTTCTGAAGCCCTGGAGCATTTTCATGGACAGAAATCGCTCAGAATCATCCCATCTGTCTTCCAGAATGGTGCCTTGCAGCCAGAGGATCACAAACAGTGTTTGTGCTAATCCGGTAAGAGATGCCAGGAGGCTGGGATGTCACCATTTCCAAGTCGTGCTGTAGCCTTAAAGGGACACTAAGACCAGCCACCCCATTTCTGAATCACCTAATTTATGTATATATATTTAATTTATGTACCCTAAGAGAGGCTTTCTACAGCAAGAAGTGATCTCCCTTGGTGCTTATTGTTATTTTTGGGCTTAATTTTTAAAAATCTGTTAAAGTTTTGGCTTGTTTCCCATCCAAATACAAGGAGGATTGAGAATAAATATTTGCCTCCCTGCTATTATTTCTGCACTGAATTTGAAGAATTTAATATTTTCCTACATGTTGAATCTGCTGTTTAAAATCTTCAGCTTTCTGCTGCCACTTTCCCTGGGGAGCTGCCCATTAACATACTTTCACTTCTGTAAACATATTTCAGAAACTTTCCATTAACTTCTACTTTCACTAGTTAAGTATCTCGGGGGCACCATAAACTACTGCCTGAGACATGGAGGATTTCAAGCAGACTTTCTCAGAGTTCCGTTGTGAGCTTAAACAGATTTTTTTTAAATTCCTGTCAAGTTATTATACAAGATATTCGGGACATTGTAGAAAACATTAGCTCTAAAATGTTTCATCTGGCTTTGGATGTTGTGGAAGTTGAAGAGCTCAACAACAATAGAAATGTTTCTACTGACAGCAAGATTGAGACTTCTGTTGAAATGCCAGACAATGACCAGATTGTGGAGTTGAAGGAATTAAAGACTGAATTGCAAACTATAAATTTGCCCAGAGTCCCTCTTCTGGGGGAGATGGGCAGTACCAAAATTTGAATAATACATAAATAAATGATATTGTTTTTCTGATGGAATGTTATGGGAAGGAAGAGGTCTTTTTCTATGGGAGGTTTTCTGCTGAGAAGTTGGAATTTTTAAGGGGGGCAGTTGGGCTGTCTGATTTTCTTTTATGAAAAACACTTCGTGTGTACTGTGGAGATATGTAAATGCTTTGGTATATTTTGAAGTGGGGTAAAGATTTCAGAATGTTCATTTGGATTGCTTTTAAGGCTTGTTTGACTTCATTCCTTTTTAATGATTTGGATTAAGATTAATAAGGTATAATAATAAATGCTTGGTTTTAGGTTTAATAGGATTAAGATTGTTATAAATGTAATATTATTAATTATAAGAGCAGACAATTTATATATTTTTTAGTTTGTTCTTTATTATAGTGGACAGAAATGTATAGAATAGTGGCAGGAAGGAAATAATTAAATAAATGTTGTTGGGGGAAGTTGATTAGGAGATCTATATATTTCTTTTTCTTTTAATATAAAGGGAGGGAGAAATTGTATTTAGTGATCTTTATAATGTGCTAATGGAATGACATAGAAATAATATGATTTTGGTTTGATATAGAGTAAGGGATTGATTATGGAAAGTGCTGTATATTCTTGCTGTTCAAAGTCAGAAGTCACCTCTTTATGTAATATTTAAAATTCTTCTCTTCTTGTGTTTTAATACCTTTTTAGTTTTTTCTTTTCTTTTTATAGTTTTTTGCTTTTTTGTAGTTTTTATCTTTGCTTTAAATCTAATAAAATTCTTATAAAAAAAGAAAATGCATCTTTATAAAAATATAGGTTATTTAGAAAAATTGGGATGCAGTTTCTTATCACTAAATTGTTGGTGCATGTATGATATTAACACTGAAACCTAGGTTAATAGTTAAATTTTAAAGTCTCTTTAGTATCAGAGAATTTCAAGACAAATGGAGCTGTTTTCTTGAATAGAAGAGGAGGAAGAAGAGTTGGAAGTAGACAAGAAATGCTCAGGATTTTTGGGAAACTGTTCTCCCCTCTAAAATTTCACAATCATTAGTCTCATTAAAAAAATTTCCACTGAAAGTGTGAGGATTTACTGCATACCCTAACAAATCTCTCTGTTCAGGCTTCTTCAGTTATCACTGTCTATGCCTATACCATGACTCCTTTGGCAGCTCACGTCAAGTTGAATCATCTCCCATTAATGGGAACAGTTTTTAGAACCTGCAGGGTCTTGGGCCTATGATAGTGGCTGGGCCCAGATTGTCTACCTTCATTGCTCCAATCCCACACTGCCTCCCACAGCCTGGTTCCAAAGCCCATCTGGTTGGGGAGATTTCTGAGGCATGTGATTGCCAGTATAATTCCACAATAAAGCTAAATGAGCTGCAAAATCAGGAGAGTAGAAAACAAATATGTACATTCTGCTTTGATGTAAGTTCACTCTGGTTCTGTGTCAATTTACCTTAAATGATAAAAAAGTGGTAGTAACTGCAAACCCAACACACATTAGACTGGGAATGATATTTGTACATCTTAGAAATAAGAATACCTCTCACAGAGGTGAAAGGCAAGTATAAGTCTCTCTTGTGTGAGACAGGCACATGGAGAAGATTGGTGGGAGATGCCAAATTTGGTGGAGGCCAATCTGAAAACTCTGAGTCCTCCACCAACCCACCATATAAGTTTGATTCTTTCTTGCATATCATCCTAAGTCTTACTTGCCCAACTGATTTTATTATTTTAAAACACCATGCCTGTGCCTTTAGAGTTCAGGACCAGTTTTAGGCTTGACTGAACTCATCATCACAACTGGTTTGCAGGATGCTGCCAAGAAACTTAGGCGCCCCCTCCCCCCCGTTACTTACCATCTTGGAGTTGGGTCAGTGATTCCTTGTTGTCAGAGTCAAATTCATCACGGAATGTCCGACAGCGGTATCCCTTTTTCTTCAGGATATGGCAAATGAGAAAGCCTGCAAGGCCCATGACAAAGAAGACAAGGACCAGCAGGACCAGCATATATAAGCCATGCTGGGGGTCCACATCCCCATCTCTGGTGCTGCTCTGCTCTGACATCTGGAGCTACAAAACAGATGGTAAGACTGGTAAGAGTTCTTTGAGATCCACATTTGTTGCTGCTGCAGCAGCAGCTTTTGTGGTGGTGGTGGTGGTGGTGGTGGTGACGACTACTATTACTATCCATCACTCCACAAACACCTCCTAAAAGCAACATTCTGGTCTTAACTGAGCGATAGCTCTCCATCCAAAAAGTGAGATATAAGAATGAAAAAGAAAAGCTCTTCCAAAAGGAATCCTGCTTCTTAGCCAGACTTAGAGAACTCCTCCTCCTCGAGGTGTTTGAGCTTCCAATTTAAGTGATTTTTGAAAAATGCGACCCCTCTTCCCTCGTATTCCTGCGTTTACTTTTTCTGGTCAGTTCCAGATCGCTCGCTGGCGCGCGCGCGCGCGCGCACGCTCACCCGCCATGCCTCCCTCCCTGCCTCGCACTCGTTCCCGCTTCCTGCTCGAGGGTTCCCAAGGTCGCTGCTGCTCTTGCAATATGCAATAATCCTCCTGTGTTTTCATCGCCTTTCTCTTGGAAGGCCCTTCCCAACATCTTTTCCTACTCGGAGCAAGAGCCATGGGGGGCGAGGGTAACACTGACTAACGCCTCTCTCCTCGAGACCCCCTGGCGCGACCTCCCTCTAGCCTCAGCCTCGTCCTTCTCCGGCACGCGAATTCTTCCCAAGGACGGAGCAGAGTCTGCATTCGCGCTCTGCCTTTGCAGCAACATCCCCACATTGGAAAAGCCGTCTGGCTCCGCCGCTGCCCCCAGTCCCTACGCCCCTTCTCTTCTCCTCATTCTGTATCCCGGGTACTGTACTCACAAGCGAGAAGGCAAAATTCAGCTGCGAACGCAGGAATCCAAGGTGAGTAATAGGACTGCAGCAAGGCTGCAAAGCCCAGGTTATAAACAAGTCGCCTTTTCAGGCTGCCGCAGCCCCACCATCCTCTTTTCCCACACAATCACATTTACCTTTTTCCAGAACTGCCTGCCAAGCCCTCCTTTCCAGACTCAGCACTGATCTCTGCATCTACTTGGCTGTCCTTCTGAGGTATGTCCCAGTGCAAAAATCTTCTCTTCCCTCAGAATCCCCCTGACCATCAGGCTCTGCCCCCTTCTGCCATCAGTGTGGTGCACTCCTGCTTAGGTACACTACCCTGAATGCTGCAGCTTCTTCTGGTATACCTGAAGGATTCTGCTTTGGGTAAATCTATCCACCTTCATCTGTCTCCTAGCAACTCTGCATCTCGTGCTGCCAGATACTATTCTAAGCACCCTCCAGTCTCACCATTTCATTGTGGGCACAGGGAAGAAGAGCAAATGGCAAACTATTTCTGTCCACCTCAGTGGCTACCAAGGCTTTTTTGCGAGAGTAGCAGTAGTCTTTCAGCATCTAAGAAATCTCTTTGAAGTTTTAGCAATGTCTCAGGAAAAGCCTGCAAGGACTCCATTGGTCTGAGAGGGCAATAGCTGGAAGGTTTCTTGAGGAGCCGTTATGGATAACTATAGGGCTAAGAAATGAGCTTATCACCTAAGTATAAAAGGCATATGTGTGTTCTGATTTCCTATTAGAAAGGCCTAATATCATCTCTTTTGTAACCTCTACCTGGTGTTCACATAAAGAAGCCATTCATGTTCCATATGGACATCAGATATAGGACAGCCTACATATATAAAGCCTCCATGGGAACTGGACCTCTATGTGGTTGTGTGTCCAGCCCTACCAGGATCCTTGGGGTGTAGCATTCACAATTAGCATTGAAAGCACAGACATTGGAGGTTAGGCTAATGACTGTAGTTCTGCTGCCCCTTTCAGTGTAACTCAAGGAATTGCTAGATACAGTACTTAAAAGAGAAGGACTATATCCCACAAGTTTTCATAAAACCGGATGTGTTAATTTCATGTATATGTGTAAGAATTAATGGAGGTTTTTGTTTTTGTTTTGTGCCTTCAAGTCAGTCTTGACTTCTGGCAACTAAATAGAGAAGTCTCTGCGGCTTTCTTGGCAAGATTTTCAGAAATGGTTTGCCATTGCCTTCTTCCTAGGGATGAGAAAGAGTTACTGGCCCAAGGTTATCCAGATGGCTTTCTGCCTAAGCCAGAACTCAGTAGTCTCCCAGTTTCTAGCCTGGTGCCTTTAACCACTACACCAAACTGGCTCTCAATGGAATCTTAGAGTTTCACAAATGTAAACAAAAATAACAATACAATTTCATCTGAAAATACAGTATGTGGATTTTCTTTCCCTCACCCTGAATGATTATAGCATTTGACTTCCCTGAACATTTACAGAATGATGAGGATCTCCAGCAGTACAGTTAGATAATTTAAGATGCTGAAGTTAATGGTCTTCTTAGGAACTACCCAAAAGGTAATTCTGGATAGATTAAAGAAGTGGTAGAAAGGTTGGACAGAAAAACGGAAAAAAATGAACTATAAAATAGTTCATTTTATAACTACAAGAGAACATCTAGAGAAAAGAGGTAAGATAGAAAACTTTTTTTCTTGATTGTTAACCTATAAAATGCTTTTTAAAAAGGTTTACATTTCCTGGCAGCACCAGGGAGGCAGTACCCCAACATCCCAACAGAGATGTTGTATAATCTACTGCAGTTATAGAAAGCATTGAAGATAGGCAGAAGAAGTAGTCTATGAAGATTAACAGAATATAATGCTTATGAACTTACATGGAATATTCAGGAAGAATGACAAGATACAATGTATTATAATATTTTTTGCTAAGCTTACCTACCTGCTGTGAAGACTAAACAAAAAATATGAAAAGTATGTTTTGTGGTATCATCACAACTTAAGTGATGCTCAATCTACAGCTTTTATATGTACTTTCCTTATACTTTCACTTTAGTTTCTACAAAGAATGAGGTGATGATGAAAAATAGAGATGTGATGGTGATGATGATGATGATGATGATAATTAAACTTGTATACTACCCAACTCTCAGTGACTCTGGGCAGCTCACAACAATCAAACACAGGAATTATAAGCAAATCAATAAAAAATAAAGATAAAAGATGATGATGATGATAACTGGGTTTTTTTTCTTCTGTTGTTTAGAAGAACCATGGAGGCCTGGCTCTTCACCCAAGCTTTTGGCAAGGAAGAGTGAGACCTCGCCCCCAATTCATCATGCTTGCCATCTTTTAACTTTATCTTTTATGTTTTATTGATTTGATTGTAATTTCTTTGTTTGATTGTTGCGAGCCACTCAGAATCATTGAGACTTAGGCGGCATACAAGTTTAATACATTATTATCATTATTTTCCGTATGCCTCCCAGTGATCTACTGTAGCCTTAGTGTACTACCACTGAGGAAGTGTACTACCACTGAGGAAGGGAGTTTTGAAGAACTCATAATAAGGGCAAGATTAGATCCCAGAAGAAAGAGACAATTTAAAGGTGAGTTTTGCTATTGGAATAGCTCAAAAAATCTAGGACACAGCTCAAAAGATTTAGGTTCCCGGTTTATCTCCCTTCCCCCCACCCCCAAATTGACTGCAAATTAAATACGATCCAGCAGCATGATGTGGCTAAAAAAAGGCAAATGAAGTTTTTGGCTGCATTAACAGGAATATAATTTCGAAATCATGGGTGATTGGAGTTCCACGTTATTCTATGCTGGTCACAGTCTGCTTTGAGTTTTGTGTCCAGTTCTAAGTCCCCAATTTAAGAAGGATTCAGGCAAACTGGTTTGAAGAATGGAACCGAATATAATCAGGGTAGTCCTATGAAGAGAGAGTGGAGTAATTGAGGTTTAGCTTTATGAAGTGAAGACTGAAGGGAAATAAGATAGCACTCTTGATATCCCTGGAAAGGATGTCAAATGGAAAAAGGTCTCCATCATTCCTGAAAACAGGACCCAGAATATGGATTTCAATTTCATGAAGAGAGATTCTAAATGAATATTAAAAACAATTTCCTCATAGCAAGAGTAATTTGTCCAGGGACTTGTGGGTTCTCCTTCTCTGGATGTATTCAAGCAGAAGTAGAGAGTCACCAGTTGAAGATGCTTTGATTTTGATTCCTGCACAGAAAAGGAGATTGGACTTGAAGGCCTAAACGGCCCCTTCTAATTCTATGATTTCATTATTCAATACATAACTAAAATCATAAGTATGATATTAATAGTTATCTCCCCATCTGGGTCACAAACATGCTGCCAGTTGTGCAATTACAAGACTAACTTCCAAAATGCTTTCAAATACCACATTTGACCAAATATCAGTCACATTTGTTTTGCCATTTGAAAGTTCAAGAGGTAGAAGGCACGTAATCCAAATATATGCACTGATACATTATGAACTAGGAGAGAATATAATAGCTTCTTCATGGTTGCCTATTTAGCTATTTTAGGTAGCACTGGGGAATATCATAACTTCATTTAGCCATCACCTAACACTGATTCACCAATCAATGGTGCATGGCTAATATAATGATGCTGTTAATGAATAACGCTGTCATTGGTGGGTGCTAACAGGGCTACACCACTGAGGTATCTCCTAATGTTGCCAAGCTATAAGCTATATGATAGCATAATGTGTGCCAATTTTAGGCTCAGTTACCATTAGTACTAGATTATTATTTATATTATTATTATTAAATATTATTATTAATATTATACACTACATATTATTAATTATATTATTATTAATATTAGTATTATTGTATTAGTACCAATACATTAGTATTAGAACCAGTTTGGTGTAGTGGTTAAGGCATCAGGCTAGAAACCGGGAGACCGTGAGTTCTAGTCCCGCCTTGGGCACAAAGCCAGCGGGGTGACCTTGGGCCAGTCACTTTCAGCCCCAGGAAGAAGGCAATAGCAAACCACTTCTGAAAAACCTTGCCAAGAAAACTGCAGGGACTTGTCCAGGCAGTCTCTGAGAATCAGATATGATTGAACTACACCATACTTTTGTCCAGTCTAGCTACAATGATACCCACAGTTACTTATCAATAATTCTTTTATGAAATTCTGGGGAAATATACACATAAAACTGCATTCTTGTGCTTTCCACATTCAGTGTGATTACTTGAATTAGTTATCTCTTCTCTTCATTAAATAGTCTTCTTCAAAACCCTAAATCAACTTTTTTTTCCCTAGCACAAATTGCACAAAGCAGACTGTTTACTGGTCTTTTTGTCCTTCCTTAAAGTAACTATTATAATATACAGATCAGAATTTATATAACTGATACGCTCTTTAGTCCTCTTCTAGTGTTTGCTACATGGATCATCTAAATCTGTGAGAAGAAGAATGGTAGTCTTTCTTTTGATGTTCTTGCCTGTACTACTTAAAACTGCATAAAGGATTTTAAATACATTCAGCTAAGTGTGCAAAAAAAAACCTTCAAAGCACTGTGTTCAGATTCATGATGATTGGAAATCTGCAGGCAATAGGGATTGGGAAAATGGTGTGAGGGCGTCACTGCTACTTTTTACATACATTCTGAAAATGTGTTGAGATGAACAACTGAGCAGTAGTTTATGTTTTGTTATTTCAGAGATGAATAACCTGAAACCTCAGGGTCATATGTGAACTCCAAATCTATTTTTTCCAGCCCCTGAGTCCTCTCCTACTGCAATGTTGAATTTCAGTGGCATAATGGCTGAAAAATAACAGCACAGTTCCTGTCATTTCAAAGAGTGAAACACATTAAAGTTGTACTTTCAGATTTAAAAAGGTGTAACAAATTTTAAAACCTAAGAAGTCACTCCCCAAACCAGAAAATAACATGAAAACTTTCATCCTTTGCATGTTATGTTGCATGTTATATTATGTAGCCCTGTCCACTTCGCATCATTACTCTGCCCACTGTAACCTTTGGTTCATCAAAAACAGTTAAGGAACATCATCAAATCCAAATCCCTACTAAGGTCAGGGATATCAACTGAAGAATCCTTGCACAATGAATATCCAACTTCAACTTAGTTTGCTACGTGATCCCTTTTTATTCTTTTCTTCCCCTTTTTCTTACCTTTTCTTGTTTTTCCCAAGGATGTTAGCACTTTAATATGGCTAATTCCAGTGCCTGTCACTGCTGATAATTATTAAGCTCTTTACTGATCAATTGAACTATTGCTGATCAATTGCTGCCAATAACCAGGTTTAGATGCCAATTCAGTTATTCTTCATGTAGTCAGTGAAGCAGAGGTAAACCTCCTCCCTGAATTCTTTTGTTTTGTCCATCTTCTATTAGCTAACTAATCTCTTGTCCCTCTGTTTCTCCTAACACGTGCTTGTTTGTTTGACGTTTCTCTCTCCATGTATACCTCTAATTATTCTTTGCAAGATCATAACCAAAACTTTGCTTGCATGAAGAATCAGTGCAAGGTATATTTGTATACCTTGCCTGTCATTATTTCTGTTTTTTCCAGGAAATTCTCCATTAAAATGTTGTGAGCTTATATTCAGCAAAATCTTATGCACATAGGAAGAAGATCCATGGAAGATATTGACTTGCTTCTAAATAAATGTGCATCAAGTTTTAAGTGGGACAGTAGATCAGTAAAGGAGTCTTGACTAGCTGTAGCTCATTTTGCATAAACAGTCTTTGTAATTACTCCTTATAATGTGTGAAATGACCCCAAGTAACCTATCACTGGTACAGTATTTCCCTGTCCCAGTAACTCTTAGTGAATCTGAAATCTGTTGGCTATCCAGTTAAGCCACGTTTATATAACACCTCCTGCACTTAATTTTCAAGACTGCTTTAAAACAGACTTTGCCTTTTTCTGTTATGTCCATTTTTTTCTCATCATATTTTAAAACAAGCAACATTCAATTTGAAGAAAAATCCTGAGAAAAATCTATGGGATTACTTACCACTCTATAAAATTTTACCTAGACATAATTAGGTTATTAAGTTATTGTCATTTGTTGATTTTTGTTCTAATAGACCAAATATCTGCTATAATTCTGATCCAAAAGGATGTCAAATTTACTTTTGGGTTTTTATTTATAATTAATAAACTCTATAGTATTTTAGTACTAACAGAGGAAAATCTGTGGATTTGAGAAGAAACTATATTTCTTACCTCTCTTTCTGGCAAGATGATTCTGCCAACTAGTCCCAAAGCACAGTTAACTTTCAGAATATGTGCTAACTTTATCTCTCTCTTGCACCTTGCTGATCTGAAGTCGCCATCACTCAAAGTCCAAACAGGCAGCAAAATAAAGTAGAGAGAGAGCTAAATACAAATTGACTTGTGTAGCTCAATCTTATACAGAATTAGGTACTTTTAGGTCCATAGAAATCAATGAGTTTATGCATATCTAACTCAAATTTAATAACTCATAGTTTACATCAAATAAGGATATTTGATTTAAATATACAATTGGTATTGAGCCAATATCATTATGAAACAGAATTGTTTGCATAATCCTCCAAAACAGATTTCACATAAAATGATCATTGTGAATAATCTAAGTACTTCCAACTAGGAAGTAAGATTTATTAGTTATTCTGCAAAGTACTTCAGGGGAAAATATCACTTGCTTCTATGCCAACTGGACATTATAGTCAATTCAAATTCAAAATGAAATGCCCAGTTCTCTGCCTGCTCCAATTCTGTAGGATTAATTTCAACTATTGAATCATAATGTGTAAAGCTTTGCACGCAGATACATGTTCTCTCAACCTTTGCCTTGGATCACTCAGTTAAACTAACCAAAGAATATTGACTGACTAGGCTCAGGTATAATAAATATATTTCACAGAAAGGGCCTTGTTCACTAAAGGATCATATTTCTCTAAAGCAATTTTTAGAAAGATGGAGATACTGTACAACTAATAACCACATCAATGGCAAATACAGATGTCTATACTATACCTGCCAGTTGGAAGACAGCCAGAAGGTTCCATTGTGGCCAAATAAGGAAAGAAGGCCTGAAAGCAGCAAAAGGCAGGAAATCTATGAAACTCAGTACTTTTCTCACGGCTTCTGAAATATCTTTGCTAAGCCAACAATTGCACAAAAATCTTTCCATGGGCCAGGAAGCTGGCTTGGAAAAAGCATCTACCTTGCTAGAAGTAATATTAATCACAGCAATATTAACTGAACTGGAGGACATTTGTGAAACTGTTTAGCCTATCACACATGATCCCTTTCCACCACTGAGCTACAATTACTCTTGAATGACCAGGACGTTCAAACATGCATCACAAATGCATCGGAGAAATATTCTGGGATTTGGGATGTGTGTTTGTGATGTGGCTACATTTATTGTGAGAAAGCTTTCTAAATGCTTGCAGTGTGATCCCACAGGATACAGAAAGATGCACAGAACTCTAGAGCTGAAATAGTGGTCTACCCAGATGAATATTGATTACCTTATGGAAATATCACACCAAATTACAATATTCTTTAATCACAATGATCCTACTCCAAACTTTGTTACAAGACAGCATTGTGTAAGCATTATATAACACATATATAATCACACTCCTGATGCCACTGGGATTACCCATTTAAACTGCTAATCAAACACCATGGCAAATCCCTTGCTGTACTTATGTACGCACAAGCAGCAGATGTTTTGTTTTCTTAGCTACAAAACACCTTAAGGTTATTTAGAACTGTTGGGAGTAAGATCATCATCCAGAAACAGAGCAAAAGGAATAAACATGGAATGCACACAACATTCCAGGGATTGCTACCATTAATGATATTGTAATGTGTAGGAAAGACTGGGATTGAGTATTAGTATAGTAATGTCTTCTATGTAATTCTTCTCTTCCCCCTCCCATTTTTAGCACCTGTTCATTTTTGTACTTGTTACATTGTGGTAGAAATTAGAGAATGTGTTTCCTCACCACTGTACAGTATTTAAGATGTTCTTTTCACTAAGTTCACTAAGCAAACATTTCAATCTACTAAGTAAACGCTTTGTTTAAACTTCAGTAATAGTATGTATCTTCACTATATATACTATTAAGGAATTAAACATTTCCAGTAACAAGTAGAAGATGAGACCCATTCTGACTAAAGGGGTATCATGAATCAAATCTGTACCTACTTTGGCTTTACATGGATTTTCTGAAACACTAATTTTATTTGTAATTATGATAATAGATTTTATTTAGTATTTTTGTACTTATCTCAATTTTTGTTATCCTTTACATTGAATTTCCTATGTGTAGAAAGGATGGTTTACTAAACAGGCCAAAATATGCATTTCCAAATTTTAGAGCCTCAAGGAATGAAACCAAGAAGAAAGGGACACCTTGTGTTAACTCATCTGTTTATGGGTCTGATTCTGTCCTTTACCTGTTGAAGGAAAGCTTATTTATCCTGATCTAATCAATAAAAGTACAATGAGTTACACATGCCTGCTAGATCTTTTAGAGATTTCAAAATTACATCTCTGAACATTTAAGACTTAGAGTCACAGGTAAAAAGGAAATGCATTTCTATTTTGTTAAAAAAAAAAGACTTCCTAGATATTCCTTGATACAAAACAAACCAATTATATTTATTAAGGGATCAATGGAAAAAAGGAACAGTATTGTGCTTACAAAAACTAAATTCTGAGTTGTTTCTACTGTACAGTAATAGCAAATATGCTTCCTGTAGGAAGCACAAATCCTGAAAATGTCAGAGGAAAAATACATTTTTGTGGTTGGTAGACTCAGTTAAGTTACTTTAAGACTGGCTTTGATATGTTACCAAATGTTCATCACTTTTTAGGTGAATCCTACATTAATGCAGTTTGACAAGAAGTAATCCTAGGAAGGAGGTTTCTTGAGATAGCAGATAATGAGCTAGAAAAATGCATCTTCTGTCCTTTTAATAATTCAAACAGCAGTCTACTAGCAAATTCTTCTTCTCACTTGATATACTGAAAATATTCTATCCAGGCAGTAGGAACTATGCCTTTTACTCTACTAGACATCATTGTTTTGTCATTTTTTATCGATCTCCAAAAATGCCTTATATAATATCCATAATAACAGGCCACACTCTAGTGCCTCTACAACCCCAGTGTCATGTTCACTGTTTCAATGTAGTTCATACATCGTAACGTTTCCCATGCCATAGCACTGACGCGCATTTCTGTTTGGGAGGGAGCTGCTGTGAAACCTTGTACCAAGCTCTGTATGTGAAATCAAGACAATGGAATGTGTTTGGGTTATTTTCTCTGTTCAAGGACTTTTCCTGCAGACCATCAGAAACCGTTAGGAGCACCTGGGATTGTGGACTTGAGAAGATTCTAAGGGGGGAGGGATTTCATTTGCACCGAGGGTTTTTTAGTTTGAATTTGCCGCGCTTTCATCATTCTCAGCTTTCTTTGTGATCCTGCATACTATTCTTCAATAAATCAGATATCTTTGAAACCCTGTGTCATGAGTGCCGTTGAGCTAAAGTAATCAGCGCAATGGCACTCATGACAATGACAAGGAAATAGGTGAAGGGGTACAAGTTAAGTAGCCATCAACCCACAACGACTAACGGCTAACAAACAATAGATAAACGGATCACGGAGCCACCCAAGCCATCAGCAGCAATACCACGGGGATCGCCCAGCTGAAAGCAATCAGCAGAAGAATGAAAACCTGAGGATGGGCGATCCTAGAAACCCTCAACCAATGGCAGGGCAACGCATGGGACAAAGGGGGGTGACGTGACCGAGAGCGAGGGGGCGCTGACCGGCGCGGGGTATTTAAACCCCGCACCGGCGCGCTCCTGTCACTCTCAGCTTTTTCTAACAACGTTGTACCTATCCTGAAATAAACCAGAGCCTGCTTTGCAACCCAGTGTCTGAACGTTATTCAGAGGTAGGCAGCGCATGACATAAAGCTGAGAGTCATAAACTCAGCCTCGCCGAGCCCCACCGGACGACAACGAGCCGCGGGAGGAGTAGACGGCGAGAAGACCAGCAAGATGAGGCCGGAACGGCGCGGGCAAGGAGGGCGAGCCGCGCGGCAAGAGACAGAGGAGGACCGACCGAGGCCAGAGGCACCGCGGACCCCCGGAGCCATGGACGCCCGCCCCACCCGACCCGAGCCTCAGCTCCAACCCCAAGGGGAGATGGCGACGGAGGCAACCCGACCGCGGGAGGGAGCAGCACGACTTCCGAAACCAGCGGAGGACCCCGCGCCCCACATCGCACCCCAGCAACGGGCGTGGAGCGACAGCCCCACGGTGCTCGACACGGAGGAGGACGACGGAGACACCCATCAGACGGAGGAGGAAGCGGACCCGCGGCGGAGGGACGATGAACCCCCCCCCCCCGAGGACGCGCCAACGGAACCGGCCCCAGCGGCGGTGCGGGCTGTGGACGAGGAGGCACGAGCTGAACTCGCGGCCATGCGGGCTCAGCTGACGGAACTCCGGACCATGCTCCAGGCGCTTATGCCCCCCGCGCCACCCAGTGACGTCCCTGCACAAGCCCACACCCCGAGCGAAGCACCGAACCCACACGAGCCAGCGGAAAGCCAGCAGACGGCACAGGCGGCCGACACCACATCCCGGGAAGCGAGAGGCGGGGCCGCGCAAAACGCCCGGGCCCCAAAGGACTTCCCCATCTTCTTCGATGGGACCCCCTCAAAACTCTCGTTTTTCGTCACCAACGCTAGGGAGTTCATGGGGAGGCACGGACACTCCTATGACTCCGAGGCCGACAAGATCGGCGCCGTGGCAATCAAACTCCAAGACAGGGCGGCGGACTGGTACGTCCAACTGTACGAGTCCAGCTCCCCCGCCCTCGCCACCTTCCCTGCTTTCATCAACGAGATGAAAAACTATTTCGAAGACCCCCTAGCCAAAGTACGGGCGAAAAGCGCACTCCAGAGACTTAAACAGGGCGCACGCACGGTCCCTGACTACGCCCTGGAGTTCAAAGCCCTCGCGGGAAAGGTCTGCGACTGGTCTGAGACCACCCTGCTGGAAATCTTCAAAAAGGGGCTCAACCGCGACGTTCTCCAATGGGCCCTCTACCGCGACGACCCAGAAACGTTACACGGGTGGATCCACCTCGCGGGGAAAGCCGAACACGCGCACCGCACCTTCCTTATGACAACCACGGAAGACACAAACTACGTCGGGAAAAAGGTACCCGCACCACACGGGGGGATGGCCGGCCCCATATACCCTAAAAAGAAGTTCAACCGGGAGCCCTGCGGGAGGTGTGGCAAATTAGGGCACAAGACGGCGGACTGCTTCGCCAACCGACCGCCGACCAGCGCGCCCAAGCCCGCCCCGAAAATTAGCCCCAAACCACCCAACCCGGGGCCGCCCCCTCACCGCCGAATGACCGTGGCCACAGCGACACCGGAAGAGGGCTGGGACGCTTACTGGGGAGAAGAGGACAATACCGACCCCGACCAGCCGGCGGGAAATGCTCCCCGCTTGCCCTGAAACGCGTGGCGAGGCAGGCGGCGGGACAGCAACGCGAACCACCTCAACGAAACGACAAAAGCTCCGTAATATTGGCAGCAATTCAACTCTCTGCCGGCAACGGAGCCACCACGGCCGCGGCACTAGTGGACTCGGGGTGCTCAAAAAACCTTATCCACCCCGACCTAGTCGCCAAACTCGAACTCCGCTGCTTCCCCCTCCCCACGCCGCTGGCATTCCACCAGCTGGACGGCTCCACAGCGGGGGGGAAACCAGCCACGCTACAAACCGAGCCGGTCACCCTGCAAATGGGCACTCACACCGAGCGCACATCGTTCGTAGTCACGCCCATCGGACGGCCCATTGCAGTCCTGGGGATGCCATGGCTCGCGAAAAACAACCCGCGGATCAACTGGGCGACCCGCACCTTCACATTCGGCGACGGCGAGTATCGAGCACCAGTACCAGCTGGCAAAAGCAACCCCACGGTAGGACGAGCGGAGGCGACCACACAAGACAACGCCGCTACCACTGCAGACCTACCGGAACAATATGCCGACTTCTCCGAGGTCTTCGGAGAAGCAGAGGCAGACCAACTACCCCCCCACCGCAAGACGGATTGCCGAATCGACCTACTGCCCGACGTCCCCCTACCTAGACCAAAGATCTATTCGATGACCCCGAAGGAGATGGCAACCCTCCGGGAGTTCATCGATAAAAACCTAGACAGGGGATTTATAGAGCCAGCATGCTCACCGGTCGGAGCCCCCGTCCTATTCCGGGAGAAGAAAGACGGGACCCTACGGCTCTGTACCGACTACCGGGGCCTAAACGCGGCTTCCCTGTCCAACAAATACCCCTTACCCCTGGTGAAGGACATGCTCGCCCACCTGTCCACGGGCAAAGTCTTCTCCAAATTGGACCTGCGCGAGGCGTACTATCGCATCCGAATCAGGGAGGGGGACGAATGGAAGACGGCGTTCAACTGCCCCCTAGGCGCTTTCCAGTACAAGGTACTGCCCTTCGGACTCGCGGGGGCCCCTGGGGTGTTCATGCAGCTCATCAATGAGGTACTGCATGAACATCTGTTTAAAGGGGTCCTGGTCTACATCGACGACGTCCTTATTTACACAAAAACATACGAGGAACACGTAACCTTAGTCAGGCAAGTCCTCGACAAGCTCAGAAGGGCGCAGCTCTATGCAAAGCCCACAAAGTGCGAGTTTCACAAAGACCGCCTAGACTATTTGGGGTATCGAATCTCCGGGGACGGCATCGAGATGGACCCCGCAAAAGTCGAAGCGGTACTAAACTGGGAGCGGCCCCGCAACAGACGGCAACTACAGAGCTTCCTGGGATTCGCGAATTTCTACAGGTCCTTCGCCCGGGGGTTCGCTGAGATAGCCCTACCCTTAACGGACCTCCTCAAAACCAAAGGGGTGGGGGACACCAGACGCGCCAAGAACCCAGGCACAGTGCTGAATTGGACTCCCGCGTGCCAGACCGCATTCGACAAGCTGAAAGCGCTGTTCACGACGGAGCCAATCCTCGCGCACCCGGACCCAGAACGGCCGTTCGTGGTCCAAGCCGACGCCTCAGACTTCTCCCTGGGAGCCATCCTCCTACAAAAAGACTCCACGGGGCTCCTGAAACCATGCGCCTACCTGTCAAGGAAGTTCTCCGAGACAGAGAGGCGATGGCACGTCTGGGAGAAGGAAGCCTTTGCGGTGAAATCGGCACTAGAAACATGGCGTCACCTACTCGAGGGAGCCACCCAACCATTCGAGGTCTGGACGGACCACCGGAACCTCGAGGCCCTACGAACGCCTAGACGCCTTAGCCCAAAACAGGTCCGATGGGCACAATTCTTCAGCCGCTTTGATTTCCAGTTGAAGTTCATGCCGGGCAAGAAGAACTTCCTGGCCGACGCCCTCTCCCGGCTGCCCCAAGACGAAGAGCCCGCCCCAGACACCATTGGGACGGTCCTATCCGCCTCGCAACTGGGGATGGCCGTGACCACCCGAAGCGGCGCACGGAGGCAGCTCGACGCTACGGCGCAGCCGACGGCGGGACAACCGGCGACGGAAAGAAGGCAACCGCAACTACCAGGGGGAATGCGCACGGACCTCGCCGCCGCCCTCAAAACCGACCCCTGGTTCCTGGCAAACCCCGACAAGGTAACGATGGCGCAAGACCTAGCATGGGGGGAAGGCAGAATCTACGTCCCGGACTCGCAACGCCAGGCGATCTTGCATAGGTCACACGACGCCAAGCAAGCGGGACACTTTGGGTTCCTCAAGACCCTACACCTAACACGGCGGCAATTCTGGTGGCCCGCGCTCAGGCGAGACGTAAAAACCTACGTGGCGTCCTGCCCAACGTGCGCTCGGGCCAAACGGGCACCAGGCAAACCCGCGGGGCTATTGCAACGGGTGGCAGAACCCTCCCGCCCATGGGAGGAAATCTCTATGGATTTTATAGTGGACCTCCCACCCAGCCAGAAGAAAACGGCCATTTGGGTGGTGAAGGACTACTTCTCAAAGCAGGCCCACTTCATCCCCTGCACGTCAGTCCCATCCTCACAACAACTAGCCAAACTCTTCCTCATCCACGTGTACAGGCTACACGGATGTCCCGCACGTGTGGTGACCGACAGGGGCACACAGTTCACCTCCAAATTCTGGCGGGCCTTCTTGAAGCTGACGGGGACCCAACAGGCCCTGTCTACGGCTTGGCATCCGCAGACGGACGGAGCCACTGAGGTTCTTAATGCCACCTTAGAGCAATTTATACGATCCTATACGAACTACCACCAGGACGACTGGGCTGAACTGCTCCCGTTCGCCGAAGTCGCATACAACAACGCCGTCCACACGAGCACGGGAAAAACCCCGTTCGAAGTAGTCTCGGGGCGCGACTTCGTCCCCATACCGGAGCTACCTCAACCCCCGGAACCCCAGGTGGACGCCAGCGACTGGGGACGGAAGATCGCGGAAGCATGGCCAGTAATCACGGCGGCGCTGAAGGAGGCACAGGCTGCTTACAAAGAGCAGGCCGACAAGCACCGGCGCCAACAACCGACGTTCCAGGCGGGGGACATGGCCTATCTCTCCACCAAGTTCCTAAAGTCAACCCAACCCTCGAAAAAACTGGGGCCTAAGTACATCGGGCCGTTCCGAGTCACGCAAATAGTGAACCCGGTAGCAATACGCCTGGACCTGCCACACAACCTCCGGAGGCTCCACCCGGTGTTCCACACCAGCCTCCTAAAACCGGCAACCACCTCCCGATGGCACCCAAGCACGCCTCAGCCCGCACCGCTTATGATCGACGGGCAACACCACTTCGAGATAAGGGACATCCTCGACTCACGCAAGCAACGAGGAACCCTACACTATCTGGTCAGGTGGAAACACTTCCCCCACCCGGAATGGGTGGCGGCGCACAACGTTAAAGCGCCTGACCTGACCAGAGCATTCCACCGGGCATACCCCGACAAACCGCAATCAAGGTCAGCAAAACCAACCCCCCCCCCCGCAGGCCTCCCCCCGCCTCCCGTGCCCCAAGGGAAGGGGCCCCCCCCAAGCCCGCGACTTGGGTGGACCTTCCCCCCCCCGGGACTCACTCCCCCCGCCCCGGGCCCACGGGGTGGTGACAAACGATCGCCAGCACCCTCCCCCCGCCCGATCGCCAGCACCCTCCCCCCGCCCCCTGGCCGCGGGGGAGTGGCAAGCAAGTCAACAGGGCAACCTGGGGGCAACGCCCAGGAGACACAACAAAGGCGACGCACTCCAAATAAGCAAAAAGGGCCCTACCTGGAGCTGAGCAGCACCCGACCAGCCACGCCTCTCGCCTCGCCGAACTGAGCCAAACAAACAGGGTGTGGTTGGAGCATGCGCACGCCAGGTCAGAACCCGAGCATGCGCACCATGGACACACCCTGGGAAGGCACGTGGTAGAGGGAGGAGCAAAGGGAGGGGCGACAACTACTCCGGCGGGAACTTTGAAAAAAAAAAAAAAAAAAAAAAAAAAATGGCGTTTTGACAGCTCCATGGGGGAAACCCAGAAACCCGGGGGAGAACACTATTCGGAAAGGGGGCAGTATGTCATGAGTGCCGTTGAGCTAAAGTAATCAGCGCAATGGCACTCATGACAATGACAAGGAAATAGGTGAAGGGGTACAAGTTAAGTAGCCATCAACCCACAACGACTAACGGCTAACAAACAATAGATAAACGGATCACGGAGCCACCCAAGCCATCAGCAGCAATACCACGGGGATCGCCCAGCTGAAAGCAATCAGCAGAAGAATGAAAACCTGAGGATGGGCGATCCTAGAAACCCTCAACCAATGGCAGGGCAACGCATGGGACAAAGGGGGGTGACGTGACCGAGAGCGAGGGGGCGCTGACCGGCGCGGGGTATTTAAACCCCGCACCGGCGCGCTCCTGTCACTCTCAGCTTTTTCTAACAACGTTGTACCTATCCTGAAATAAACCAGAGCCTGCTTTGCAACCCAGTGTCTGAACGTTATTCAGAGGTAGGCAGCGCATGACACCCTGCTTATGAGTCTGGTGTACATTAGAATAGGCAATCCATACACCCAGTTGCAAAACATGGATCAGTAGTCATATGCATGAGACTTCAGCTCCAACTTGATTAAAAGTAGAACTCATATTCTTCTTTCCTCTAATACTGTAATTTAAAGAAAGCCCATATGCAACCATAGCTATTGGGTCATGATGAAAACAAGACCTAAGTACCCTGAATAAAAGGCTCCAATATGCTAAGCTGAAGGAAATAATGATACGGAAAAGTGTACTATAAAGCGGCAGAGACCAACAGCATTTATACACTGGGGTAGATAACATTTCAGCAAATTTGGTTCTGCAGTGAGATGGGGTGATGGTGCAAAGGGCACATCACTTGATGAGATTGGTGAAGCTGTAGGTTTCCACCTGTCCTCTGCTTCTTGGGGTGGAGTAGGATCAGGTGGTCTTTTCTAATTTAACAATGCTAAACATTCTAGAAGGCTTGTAGTATGGTTTTATGTGCTTTCTCCTGCAGGACAGGGGAAAAAAACTGACCAGAAGAGGGTCTGGAGGATGGTGCATGTTGTCCTGGATTTAGATGCCCGCTTCTGCTATTGAACATTAGTGAACAAAAAGAATGAGCTAGATTATTAGACATAATTTCAATTCACAAATCAGTTGAATATTTGAACTTCAAATTTGACAACTGCAGCTAAAAACAATTGTCCTGGGCATTAAAAAAGGGAAAAAAAAGGTTTTTCTTTTGGAACAATGTAACCTAAATGAGAGATGACTTGAAAAATAACAATCATAGCTTCAATTTGGCCTTTTCTAAATGTTGTAACAATGAATTTCGGGGGGGGGGCACTGTGTGCATGCACCTCTTAGTCAGTCTTGACCCATGGTGACTGCCTGGACTAGGCACTGCCGTTTTCTTTGCAATATTTTTGGAAATGGCTTGCCGTTGCCTTCTTCCAAAGGCTGAGAGAGTGGCCCAAGGTCACCCAGCTGGCTTTGTGCCTAAAGCAGAACTAGAACACACACACTCCCAGTTTCTAGTCTGGTGCTTTAACCACACCACCAAACTGGCTCTCTACCTTGTACCTGTACCCCAGTCTAAACTACTTAGCCCAGTCTAAACTATTTGGAATTACTCAATATAATCCCATTGTTCCCAGAGCACAAATCTTAACCATATGGGCAAAAGCAGAAGGCCACATCAAAGTGCTTTCTCCAGTCCTTGAGCCAGCAGAAAGGTATGATAGAATAAAATGTGCTATCCTCGCTGCTGATCCATATTCTGCCACAGAAATATGGCCAGTGACTGGACAGATATGCTAATGAAAATTATAGGTGCATTCCCTGTTCTGCTGGGAAGTACCTTAGTGCACTGTGTGTCTCGCACACATATAGTATCTATCTTGTATGTTGTTTTCTCCATCTGGAAGAGCTTGACACATCACTGATTGGCTTCAAACATTACTGTTGATTTTGGCTTATTTATCCCAACTTTCATCAATAATTACTGTAGCCAGACAGTCTCCTGGCATTCTTGTAGTGTGGATGAATACTGTTACAGTAGTAGACAATAGGGCAGAACCTTGGGAACTGCTTTCTGCTTGCCCAACTGACATTCCACCTCCATGCAGAAACACTGTCCACTTGTAGTCTTACTATCTGTCCTATCTTCTGCCCAGGCTGTATCCATGGGGACCACCAGGTTGGAATTGCTGTTGGCTTGCAGTCTGGAGATCTACAGTAAGTGTGCATTCCTCCTTTCGTATCTGCCCAGCATCTTGACTCCAATACAGTCCTCTTTGGTTGGGGCACTCATCCTCTTACAGGATTCCAACTTTGGCATCAGTGTTTGACCTTGTCATTCTGACCATGTACAGGAGCTTTCCAATTGTAGTTCAGTTCTTGTTAGTCTCACAACTAAGTGAGACTAAGCTTATTGTTTTGACATCTGCTTTGGCAAATCCGTTTCTATTGGTTTTCTTATCTTTTTGGCTTCAGTCAACCCTGGGCACTGAAGATCTTTTATCTTTTGCTTTTGGCTACAGAGATAACTTCCATCCTTCTATATTTCCATCTGGCTGCCAAGGTAACAGGAAAGGCTTCCCAGTGTATAATCCATTGTATTTTTTTTTTCAAATAATGTGCCCTACAGTAACCCTATTATCAGTGTGCACTATTTCAGGTTTTCTATCAAACTTGTTGCTCATCAAAACCACATACTGCATTTTTTTAGTACTTGATCTGAAACTTAGAGTAAACATCTCTAAAAGTCAATGAAAATTGGTTTCCACCTTGTATAATTACTTGGATTGGCCCATAGATGTCACTATGGATCAGTTCCAGGGTTGTCTTTATCTCTTTTCCTTCTGCACATGAAGGTCTAACTCCCTTCTGCAATTATACTATAGGGGCCCTTCAGCTGAAGGCACACGGCTGCATTCTGAGCCATTTTTGCTGAATTCTCTAATTTGTGAACACTCTCCAGATTCCTATGCACCATCTTTCTATGCCATAGGCTTAAAATTTGTCACTGCAAATTTTAATTGTTCAGGCATTTATTTATTTATTTATACAATTTATATAGCTATCAATCTCACATGAGTGACACAGAGGATTAAAATCAAAACAGTAACATAACTTTAAAAATAAACTTTCAAAACAATATAACACATGCAGGGGTTTAAAAATTAGGTAATTTCCAAATGCAGATAAGAAGACAAACTTGCTAGCAGACTAGTTAAACCTCCCTATCCAAATGCCTGGAGTAACATCCAGGTCTTTAATGCAGCCAGGAGGATCAGGGCCATCCAGAACTCCAGGGCGGACACTGTTCCATATTTTCTGCATAGACCTCTTCAAACTATCCATGTTCCTAAAGGGTGCCTTTCATAAGTAATTATTCACTTTTAGTCACATAATAATTTATAATTAAATTGATACTTTATCTGTGCTTACTAAGAGCAGACTGAACTCCTGATCTGGGACATACATCTTGAATTGTTAAACTGATCTCATCTATTGAGAGAACATGCAACTATACACAAAAAGCATCATACTTCTATTCCATGGGTTTTTGCCCTGAATGCAGATGTGCTCATATTTATAGATATCCATTAATTGGTAAAGAAATGAACTCTTTGAGAGGCAGAATATGTCCACACATTACTAGCGTTACCATATAAGGTTATTCCAATGAGATGAAAAAATGATAGGGGGACTTAAGAAACCATTGTGAGCTTTCAACAGAGCTAATAATTAAAAGGAACATATATAGGGATTGGAAGATGAGTATAATCAGAAGTGTATCAGCAAGTAGCTAGTATCTGCAGGAAAGAAGTCTGAAAAGTTAAAGAGCAAAAGGAGCTTAGGCTTGCAAAGGAAGATAAAAGCAACAAAAAGAACTGTTCTAGCCATGTCAGAGGGAAAAAAAGGAAAACCGCTCATCAGGGAAGATGGTAAGATGATAAGAGGTGCAGGGGAGAAGGCAGAGCTTCTCAACTCCTTCTTTGAAGTAGTCTCCAAACAGGAGGATGTACAAATGGAATTAAGCCAAACAATTGCCACAAGGAGGGAATGGGAACCCAAGACAAGTTGATAGGGAACATCTGGCTACTTCGAGCAAGTTTAAGTCTCAAGGACTATATCCGTTACACCCAAGGATTCTGAAGGAGATTTTCAACATCATCTTGGGGCCCTTTGCTGTTATCTCTGAGAAATCATGGAGAATGAGCATAGCAGCAGAGGACTAGAGAAGGACAAATATAGTTCCTGTCTTCAAAAAGGGAAAATAAGGCTTGCATAACTGCATTTTGATAACTGCATTTGTCACCACCCATCTCCTCCGACCGGAGGGACTCTGGGTGGTTTACAATATAAAACAATAAATATATAATAAAATTTCAATATAAAACACTCTAAAGCAATTTCACAGAGCTACCAAATATAATAAAATCCAGATGGCTGTGGTCTCATTCAGTCATTGCATAGGAGGGGCACTTCAAGGCACTAGCCAACCCCAAGTATGACTATTCTCCTCCCTGCCCCAAGCCCGGTGGCAGAGCCAGGTCTTCAAATTCCTCTGGAAGGCTAGGAGTGATGGGGCTAATCTCACCTCTGGGGGCAAGGTGTTCCAAAGGGTGGGTGGCAAAGACCAAAGAACTGGCAGAGACTAGACTGGTTCTTTGGAACCTCTCCGGATAAGGAGAGGACAGGAAATCACCCACATGTGCTTCACACATCTGCTCCTTGTGAGGAGACCACAGGAAAGTAGTCTCTCACAGGTCTGAGCGCTGGAAGACAAAAGGATCAGCCATCATGCTCACAACTGCAGTGGAGCCTTTTAAAGGACACTGAGTGTGCTAACCTCACTTTCTAATGTGCTAACCTCACTTTCTAATCACTTTCAGAAATTGCTTATTTACTATTCTAAGGCTATTAGAGATCTTCAGAATGAAGTTTAAAAAGCAGCTGGTGCATTTACCTTCCTTCCTGAACAAAAGAAAAATTAAGTGTAAGTTTAAGAATTTAAAGAATTGGAAATAAATGGCAAAAAGCTAAGTAACATTTTGATCTAAGAAAGTTATAAACAAATTAAGGGTCCAGGCAACTTTGGAACATTGAGACTTTTTACTATAAGTTTTTGGAAATACGAAATACAATAAACAGTATTTTGTGGGAACCAGATTGTTTTTTCTATCCTAAGTCATAACAGAAACATGAGACTTTATGATTTCAGAAACTGGATATTAGAAGGGACTAAAGATTTCAGGCAGAATAGGAAAAGGGAAAAAAAAGTGTAAACTTGCCTTTG
Organism: Candoia aspera; assembly: GCF_035149785.1. Lineage (NCBI taxonomy): Eukaryota > Metazoa > Chordata > Lepidosauria > Squamata > Candoiidae > Candoia > Candoia aspera. The sequence goes on along the minus strand of NC_086155.1, from coordinate 112,664,424 downwards.
GTTTTTGGTTAGTGTGGGGATTTACAAAATGACACCTAACCTTAGAAATACTTCAGGGGATTTTCGAAGAATGAGGCCAGACATTAGTAGCTAAAATATCAGCAATGATGTCTCCTTCTATGGATAGACTATGCCCAAAAGATGTTAAATCTGATGCAGAAATCCTAGAACCAGAAATACTGGATAATAAAAAAGTGTGGATTACAAGATACAAAAGAGCCATGGGAAAAAGAAAAACCAAAGAGACCAAATCCTACAACATCTGAATGAATGAGATCAAGGTTGTTACATTTAACACAGATAGCTGTCAAGTATCCACTTGAACACATCCAATGACAGGGAGTTCAACATCTCTTTGGATAATTAGTTTCACCATCAAACTGCTCATAAAAAAAAAGAAAGCTTTTTTTCCTCCAGCTTGTTAATTTATGGATAAAAAAATCTTACCCATATTGTAATGGTCTGCGTATAGTGTTTTTGTATCTTTATTAAATACTTCAATAAGCTATACAATTCTAATAGCAAGGAAAGGCCTTTCTGCTATTCATGTAGCGGATATAAAGAAACCTTGGGGACATTTCCCAAAGTTCTGTGATGTAAGACAGGGTGTTTTGGCTACAAGCGCTCTGATCATGGAATACCCTAATAGGGTTGGTCCTCAGTCTTGTAAACTTCCAGCTTCAGTTAAAGACTCATCTCATCCTCCCACCTACATTATCTTCTTGCTGAGCTCTGGTATGTCCATTTTGTATCTTATGGAATTGTACCCACTTTTCCTGTACCTTTCGAAGTATTTTAAAAAGTTGGTAGAAGCGAGCCTTTTATTCCATTTCAAATTAGGGCTATTTAAAATATTTAAATTTAATTGTTTAGAATTTGGGCGCGAAAATCCAGGAGAACCCTAGGGGAAAGGAAAAGGTAAAGAAAACTCGTTACTGCCGCTTAGCCATCGTCCGGCTTTTGGCAGCCCTGTTTAAATAAGAACTAAAAACAGCAAACCAGACCGAATCTGAATCCCAAGCATGTTATCCTACTAAGAAGCAACCTGACTCCTCAAGACCCTATTTCTTTCTGCTACCGAGCACCTCACTCTGACCCCCAGACCAAACCCAGGTGGCGACGACTTGGTGCCCGCGCACCACGCTCTCTGCGCGGGGAAAGAAAGGCCTTACTTTCCTTCCGGGCAGAGCTTCCGCGCGTTGCCTAGGCGACGCCGTGACGTGAGGCCTGTGGGTGGAGAGACGCAGCCGGGAGGTCATTCTGCACTCGAGTCCTTCCGAGGGCGGAGGGCATGGCGAAGACTGTGGCTTATTTCTATGATCCCGATGTGGGCAATTTTCATTACGGTGTGTGCGTAGCAGCGGTAATTGGGAAGTCTTGGGATGCTCGTGCTTTCTGGAGGGGGTGCGGTCGAGCGAAGGCTGTCGTCTGACTTTTCCTTGGTTGAGGAAAGGAGCGGACTTTCCCGAACAGCCATGTGCTCCAGTTCCTCCTCGTTATTAGAAAGGCGTCTGTTTTGTTGTGGTCCTTGTCTCTGCTTTTGGGGCAACTCTGAAAAAAAAACTTCGATTTTCTTTCCTGATTTGAAAGGCTGCACTTCTGTGCGCGCGTAGGAGTGCTGGCGGGAATCATATTACACTACTTCGTGTTTTCAGAAAGGAGAAGCCTTTCCAGATGCTCTTAATAATTGCGTTTGAACTTCTCCTTGATTATTATAACTGCAGTTATATCCACCGTGAACTTAAGCAACAGAGTCTAGTGCCCTTCAAAAGCTGCTTTAATTCGTACCGGCAGTGCTTACTATTGCACGCACACACACACTCACACACCATCAATGAACCAACCAACTCCTATTTCAGAACAACACATCTGGTGATGTGGATTACGGCTTGTGGTTTGCAAAGGTCCAGGTGGCAGCAAAGAGTGTCTGGATTTTTGCAGCCCAGATCTGGTAGCCTAGTGTAGTAGCACACCATTTATCCATGGTGGATTATAATTGTATTGTATGTATGAAATGTGATAGAATTCAAGCACTGCTCTGTGAGAATGCCTGTATCTTCATCTGTGAGATTTTAGAAGGTATGGGCAGAATCATAGTCCCTTGATTTCTTATTATTGTATAGAATTGTATCAAGTATTACATGGTTTTACTTTATGAAGGTTATTGCAGTTGTCCAGAGTTTTGGGTCCATTCCAGGATGTATACTGTACCTGTAAATTACTGGCAGATCACTTTGTGACAATATGCGGTTACGTGGGGGACTTGCTTAGATAGCTTAAACTAGGTTAAGCAAATTTCCAAAACAAGATAAATGTTTCTTAGCTGCCTAGATCCCAGTCAATGAGTTGATGATCTTTGTGCTCCAGAGGAGTTAAGATATCCCCATCTTATTTTGAAAGGTCTCCCACTTTTAATTTCATAGTATTGTTCATCTTTCTCTGAGGACTTGTGGTAGCGATCAGGTAGTTTCCTGTGCTTCTGATGTGGAGATGTTAATTATGTTAGGTGTGTTTGATTGTTTTCTCTTTCTTTTTTCTTCTTTCTTTTCATTTTAGGAGCAGGACATCCCATGAAGCCACATCGGTTGGCATTAACGCACAGTCTGGTGCTACATTATGGACTCTATAAGAAGATGATTGTAAGTGCTTCATGTGCTGGACTGCACACAAGTTTAATTTTAAGTTATTATTACTAATTTTAAGGAACTGATACACATTTGTTTGCCAGTATGTTCCATATAATTTGCTTTTAACTGTAGTAAAACGTCCCTATTATTACACAGAAGAGAATATCTCAAAGCAGGAATCCATAGTTTGGACTGACATTGTTCACCTAATCCAAAGTTACGATATCCATGACCTCCTGTGTTTCTGTCAGTTTCAGCTAAGGAAGATCTTACCCCACCTCCCTTTCCCATGGGGAAAGAAGGTTCAGTGCCTGCCTGCTGACTGGCACAAATGCCAAAGTTCACTGCTGCAGGTAGTTATATTTCCCAGTCATACATTCTGCCAGAACAGTCCCTGATCACCTGTTTACCTCTGCAGCTCTAACACAGGGAAGAAGGTTCAGCTCATTACATTGCATTGACTGTTACAGCTCTCTTGTTATGGGTGGTTAAAATAGAGGTGTCTATGAATTAAAGACAAGTCCCTTTGCCATATATTATGGCATTGACTTTTGTGAATAAGAATCTAGTTTGTTAAACATATGAATTATAATCCCACTGTAGATCTGCAGTGTCTAAAATATGTTTAGAACTCCTGGAAGAAGTAATTAAGAGTCTCAGGAATATTGTTGCCAATGATCTCACCGCTTTATTTCTTTTCTTCCCTAATTCCACAGAGTTGCTAAGATTCTGGAGCAGTGTCTAAGGTGATAATAGTCTAGATGAAAGAACATATTGAAATTTCCAAGCAAAGGATAGATAATAGGCTGAATCCAAAGTCTATTTTGGATTGTACAACTTTAAAAATCAGGTTTCCAGTTTTGGGTGCCTTTTGGCTTAGTTTTGCATCTGGATAATCAAGTCACAGTCAAGTCTACTAGCAGTGCTGAGTAGATCAGACCCTTAATTTGGATCTAACTTAATTAGATCCAAATTGGATTGTTATAATCTGACTTACTTGGAACTGCCTTTTGAAGAATCTTTAGAAACTGCAGTTTCTTCTAGCTTGCAGCAGGAAGGATATTGGTGGATATGCACCTTTGTTGCAATGTCTGTAAAGGTTGCCAAATTGCTTCTAATAGGACCACCATATCTGTTGTGCAAAAACTTGGATGACCACTCAATAACAGCAAAAAGGTATTGAAAATGCTAGCCCTTTGCAGCCATCTAGTGGTCATCTGGAATTTTTGCAGCCCAGATATTATTTAAAATACTTCCTTATTTTTTTTGAATTCCAATGACCCCCCCCATAATGAGCAATAAATGAGATTATTTAAGAAAGACTAATAAACAAAAAACAAAAACATTCAGTGAAACATATACATATATAAAAGTTCCAAATAAGCATTTCAGTTTTTTTCAGTGTTATTATCCATAGCTAATCCCCACTGTTAAATCATTTATTTATAACTCTGCAGATCATTGAGTAGTTGGGGCTACATGTTTATCTTTCCAGTATTAAAGAATGTCTTACAGCTTTAAATGGGGGGTGGAAAATCCACTTTATTTGTCCAGGTATCAGAGTCCTGGCAATAGGGTATAATTCAAAAGAATATGAACATATGAAATTATTGCCTGAAAATTGAGTCAATATAGTTTGTAACTTTCTCTCAAAGTGGAAGAGTTTTAGGATAGTATAGAGACATATATTTAAATGAAGCATTTATCTTATTACATATCTAACAACCTGACAATTTAGTCAAGCCTTTTCTATATAAACGTGATGGAGTTCAATAAGTCTGCAATAGTACTTTTGTTGAATAAGATGTAATTTAAGATCTGTTGAAATTTTGGGCATTGAGGACAATACTTCTTCCCATTGTTGAAGCAAAATAGTAATTGTAGGGTTTTTTGCATAGGATTTATTAATTGCTTGTAGTAGAATACAGTAGATGTTTCTGAGCCTGAAAATGCTGCTGGTCCAAACTGGGACGTCAATAGATATTTGTAACTGTAACTTCTGCTATTGAGCCCTACTAATTCTGAGACCTGAATTATCCATAGTGTTAACTTAGCATAAGAAAATGCAGTTTCCTAAAAATAATGTACCGCAATCTTCAAGTCAGTATAATAATAAGAGGAACTTTTTCAAATCTATTATGTTTATTCCCAAGAAAATCCAACTAACTAAAATTATGAATATTCTCAGGGGGCCCAAGAAGGAAAATATTCATGATGGGGAATTGTCCAAAATTTGGTACTAGCCAACAGATATGCAAAACGATATAGTTTGAAATTTGGAAAACCAAATCCCCCTTCTGTAAAAGACAACTGCAGCCTAGATATAATAGCCTTAGTTTCATACAGTTTCATACATAAATGTCTTTGTCCCAACTGTGGTGGAGGCATCATCAGTGATAAGAAGAGGGTCTGCCTTTCTTGGGGTTGTTTCTGTCTTGTGAAGTACAAGTGGACTCATTTTTTCTTTTGCTGGTTAGAGGAGTTTGTTTGTTTGCAAAATGTGTTTTATTTAAGCTGTGCTTTATCTGTGGTCTCTGCCTTCACATTTTACTCTATTTTAATGTCAGTGGATTTTTATTTAAAATAAATTACTGTTTTATATTGCACTACATTTATAAATTGTCATAAGCATTGATAGATAATAAAAGCACAGTATAAACAATATATACAGTAAATATAGAAGGTGAAAGGATGAGAGGGAAATGAAAAAAGCCTGACAATTGCAGTGACAATTCTTAAAAACAAAATAAGTGGCCATTAGCAAGGTAGTATAGATGCTAACATATGGAATGTATGTATTGTTATTAAAACATGCTATCCACTTTCCAGTTACAGCTGTAGGGTGTAATTTCTTGATAAATAACAATTTAGTCATTTTATATTCTTTAAAGTAAAGGATAGCATATTAAGATAACTTACACAATGTTTTGGAAGGTTGAAAAATGGTTTCATAATTTTCTCAGTATTGCCCAATTTGTCCTATGTAAATGTATGAAGGCATTGCTGGCAAAGCAATGATAGAATATAGCATATTGAAAATGTGCACATGAATGGATGTTTGCTAAATGTTTGCTTATTTTTTATTTTATGATGTTCATAGATTGCCCCAATAAAAAGACTTTGAATGGTGCACAAGGAAAATAACATAATTAATCAACCACATATATGATGTGATTGATATGATATATGATATATAATATTATACTCAGATGGCAGCCTGCAATTACCCTATGAGCCAAAGATTCATTGAAATAAAACAATTTTTAGGGCCTTTGGGAATACAAGGAGGATTGGAGGCAAGGTTCCCTTTGGGGCAGCATGTCCCATAGTGTGGGTGAGAAGACCTACCTTCTGGTCCACACCCTACTCACCTCACGTGGAGGGAGAATTATCTTGATGTTCAGACCAGACAGGTAGAATCAGGCTTGGTAAAGTGGTCCCTGTTATAACCCAGTACTGCACTTTTTACGGGGTTTGGAAGTTTACTGGCAGCCAGTGCAGCAACCTTTGAATAGGTGTGATCTTGCAATAGCAGATCATCCAACTGGTCTGCACCAGTGACAGTTTCTGAGCCATCTCCAAGGGCAGTCCCACTTAAAGCACATTGGAGTAGTCCAATCAGGAGGTGATCAAATCTTCCAGACAACTGGTGCACCAGCCAAAGATGGGCAAAGACCCCTAGTCACAACTTCCACCTGCTTTTCTGACAGGAGCTGTGAGTCCAGAAACACCTCCAGGTCACATACTAGGGCTGATTATTTGATAGTCATGACACTCGGTGTGCACATTCTGGTCCCCATGTTTGGGCTGCTGTTATTTATTCTATTGTTACACTTGAATAACTGTCTTAAATATTATTATTATTATCTGTTTTTTTATATATTTAACACTGTCCAGTTTACATTTCTTCCTTCTCTGATTGAAGTCTTCTCCATCCTTTCCTCCCCAATTGCATGTAGATGGATGTGTATACATAAATGTAGTTATTCTTGCCAGCTCAAGGTAACCTATCATGTGTACCTGAGGAAGTGAATTCTAGCCCCATAAGCTTGTTCAGTAGTAAAATGGTTATTATTTAAGATGCTGCGTAACACTTCTTTAAAAAAAATATTTATTTAGAAATTGTGACTAGAACTTAGCATAAACTGGGAGTTTGCAGTTTGACAACTCTCTTTCACTACTATTTGAATTCAGCTATGAATGGAAGCATTTTTCTCTGCAGGTATTTAAGCCATATCAAGCTTCTCAGCATGACATGTGTCGCTTTCATTCAGAAGATTATATTGACTTCCTTCAGAGAGTCAGTCCTAACAACATGCAAGGATTCACCAAAAGCCTCAATGCTTTCAATGTAGGAGATGACTGGTTAGTATTGCACACTATTTAGATGAATAAGATGGGTGAGAGGGGTGCAAAGATTACATGTTTTTGAGACTGCATAAGAAACATCTCTGGACGGATGAAATCCGTATAATTTGGTATATTTAGGATACACTACAAACTTGGTACCCAACATCTAAACCATTTATCCAGCTAATTAGGAGATTTAACAATTCCTCTCCCTGCCATTTGGATGCCACACCAAGGACAAGGTAGTGCTTTCCTCATTCCATTTACAGGAACCAGCTGAACAAACAATTGATTATTCAACTGGTAACGAGACTGAATCCTCAACCGCACGTGAAGGCCGTAGGATAGTTTAGGGTATGCAAGACAGGTTGTGTGATACACACTGTTCAGTTCTCCAAGTGAAAAGAATGCTGAGAAGTGCAGAAGGAACAGCTGGGCAGCAGCCACTTCTTCTCCTCTCAGATCTGCTACATGAAGCTGTTGCTTCATTCTGCCTTATAGTAGTCTTGATCCTGCTAGACCTGGGATCCTAGTGTGATCTCCATAGCAACAGACACCTCCATGTCCTCAGGGCTCTCTGCCCCATTTTTTTTATTTTGGGCAGGCATTTTTGAATGGGCACGTTCTCCCCCCAAACAACCATAGCATGACATGCTCTCAAAATACGAAATATATCCACTGGCCCCAAAATGTTAGATCTTTGGAATCTTAAGGAGAGGTACAAAGTTTTAAATCTCCATATTCCGTGTTTCTACACAAATGCATTTGTATAGATAGAGGTAATCTTTTAGGAGGGACTATCAAGAGCTATTGATCTTGAACACTCACTGTTACCTCCTGGTTAGGGGAATCATGACTGCAAAAACTAGTTGCAAGGGGAGCAACAGTGAGCATCCCAGAATCAACTGGTGGGTGACTGTAAGTAATAAAATGCTTTGGCTTGATCCAGCAAGGTATTCTCTTCTTCAAAATGAAAGCAGCAAGAACCTGGTGAAACCCCTGTCCCACACCCATTGAATATAAAATGGAAATCTAATTATTAGAGAAAATTTGTTTGGTTAATAAGGAAATAAAGTTTAATGCGGAAGTGAGTAGGGCAGGAAACTAATGAGTAGAACGAGGTTAACGGACTGATGTTTAAAAAGAAGCTTCAAAATCTAAATAGGCATATAGAGAGACTATTGAGCTGGTATTTATGTCAAAGATGGGGGCTAGAGGCAATAATTAGGTGTTCTGGCACACTTCTGGTACAAAGTAGATCTAGCCAGAATGATACCATTCTCCACCAAGACATCCTTCTAATGTGTTGAATTACAAGTTCCGAAATTTTCAGTTAGCATCTACAAGTATAATTCAGCATGGCTTTCTAATTTGAAAGAAACTGTTCTGTGATCAATATTTTCACTATTAGACAATAGTGAAAAGTGCAGCAGGTGGTCTACTGACAGAAATCAAGTCTTGACTAAATACAAATTCGTACTTTAATCAAATTTGATGTTTGATTTCTGCAGGAAACTTGGCAGCTAGGAAGGTTGCAAATAGATTGTTTCCACCTGTGTTTGAATAATGTTTCCCTGGTGAGAAAGGGGGAGAACCCAGGGATGATGGGTTCTTTACTCATCTTCAAGTGGAGATTATTGAAATCTTATTTCATATCACTGAGTGCTAGCAGCACTACTGAAGTTTAAACATTTCATTTAAACACATGAATAGACACATGCAAAACATACTATTCTCAGGAATGCCAGAACATCTTGTTATTCTCTGCAACTATGCCTGTCCATCTCATTTGGAAATGGGGAAGTGTCTTTGAACTACCACTGGAATGGCATGCTTGCATTCTCGGATTATGGGATAAACTGGAAATATATATTGCCAACAGCTAAGAATGATAACCTTCTGTTTATGTAATATATGGGTTATCTAAATGTCAGAATGGGGATTTGATCTGTGTTTATATTTTCAGTGTTTATCAGTATAACTGCTGGTATAATTAATTAACATTGTGCAATAGTGCAGATTTGACAGGGAACACTCACATCAGACCTGCCAACAACTCTTTTAAAAAGCCACATCACTTCTTGATCTCATATAGTGGCCACTGCAATCACAGGAAATGAAATGTTTGAGGTGTTGACAGGTGGGACATGAGCACCCATACGTGCTTCAAGTTATATTGTGATCCTTTAGGAAACCAAAAGTAAGTGACCAGGTACTATCTGTAAAGAAGTCAACTTAGCTAGTGAATGGTGCTGTGAAAGGCAGTTGTCTGAGACGGTTTAAATTCTGGTCCAGATTGAAATTCTTGATTATGTGCTGATCTCTCATTGTTTGGTTAATCATGTTACACACTTCAAATTAAGCCTTCAGAGTTGATACAACTATTTTTCTTTGACTGTACATTGTCAGTGTCTAAAAGGCTCCTAAGGAGAGAGATGATTTACCAGCTACTATGGTGGATGATGGTGGATCTGCTTGAATTAAATGCAGGTGTATGGTACTACCACAGAGTGGCTTAATTTGGTCACTCAAGAGGCACCACAATTTTCCAGGCAGACACTGGTTTTTCAAACAAGTCTATGATTGATCACGATAACATTCTAATTCAAGAACTACCAATTTTTGTTGCCAACCAAGCACTCAGGCATTCCATTCTCTAAGGTTTGGTATGACCAGGTATGTATAGAAGCCCAAAAAGCTCTTCTAAGGCTCTTTAAGATCCATACTGTAATGCTAGACCCCCTTCTAGCACCACTTGTATGTTATTAGGTATGACACAAAGCTGTAACTCTCTCTTTGTCAGGGCCAGCCTCGCTTCGCAATAAGACACAGACTCACTTAATGGGTATTAAGAATTTCTGGTTTATTGGAATGATAGCTGACAGAACGAAAAACGGGAACGGGGTAGGTAGTGTGAGGGTGCCCCTTTTATACCCTCCTGTGTTGCCCCGGGCTTCCCCACCCCTCAATGCCTCGATCCCTCTTGATGGGACCCTTGGTGGCTGCCTGGGCGTTTTCCCCGGTGTCTTCTTTGTCTCCCTGTGACGGTTGTGTCCTCCGGGGCACCATGTGCTTCTTATCTTCATTCCTCTGACGTCTCTCCTTTCAGTTGCTTATGGGTCCATGGGTGTGGGTGCCTTTGGGTGCTTGTGTTAATCCCTGGTTTGATTATCTCCTTCCCCTTTTCCTTAATGATCATGATCCACGTTGTGAGGCTCTTTTGTGCCTTGCAACGAGGTCATGACATGCTGCCCCCCCAAAGATGTTCTTATGGTGCTGGTTTCTCCGGGTATGCCTCATGGAACTGTCTTGTTAGTTGTCTAGCCATGACGTGTCGTGCCTGAACCCACTCTGGGTGTGAGAGATGTTTCCATTTCATGAGGTATTGTAGTGTTCCTCTTTGTTTTCTTGAGTCCAGTATTTCTTTTACTTCAAAATGTTGTTGGTTGTCTATCATTATGGGTGGGGGTGGAGGTTCTTCCGTATGCCATTTGGATGTGCTCATTGGCTTCAGTAGTGCACAGTGAAACACTGGGTGGACCCGTCTCAAATTGTAAGGCAGTTCCAGTTTGAAAGTAACTGGGTTGATTACCTGTATGATTTTAAAAGGTCCAATGAATTTCGGTGCCAATTTCTTTGAGGGTTGCGAGGTCTTTATGAACTTAGTGGAGAGGTAGACCCTATCTCCCACTTTGTAGTTCGGTGCCTCCGCCCTGTGGTTGTCTGCATATTTTTTGTACGTTGTTTGTGCGTCTGCTAGGGCCGTTTGGATGATTGGCCAGGTTGTTGCCAGCTGTGCCGCCCAATCGTCTGGTGAGCAGGGCAGGGTTTCAGGTTGCGGTAATTCTGGTATCGGTACAAAGTCCCTTCCGTAGACCACCTTAAATGGGGTGTGGCCAGTGCTCTGGTGTACCGCGTTATTATAAGCCACCTCTGCAAAAGGTAGTAGGTCTACCCAGTTGTCCTGTTGATAATTTATGAATGCCCTCAGAAATTGCTCAAGTGTTGAGTTTAGGATCTCTGTGGATCCGTCCGTGTGTGGATGCCACGCAGTAGACAATGCTTGTTTGGTTCCGATTAGTTTTAAAAATTCCCGCCAAAACTTTGACGTGAATTGTGTTCCTCTGTCGGTCACCAATCTGTAGGGGGCACCGTGGATCCTGTATATGTGTGTTAGGAACAAACGTGCCAGCTGTTGTGCGGAGGGGATAGTTGCGCACGGGATGAAGTGTGCCTGTTTCGAGAAATAGTCTTTTACCACCCATATCACAGTTTTTCTTTGGCTGGGTGGGAGGTCCACAATGAAATCCATGGAGATTTCTTCCCATGGGCGGGAGGGGCTGGCTACCAGCTGTAGCAGCCCGTGGGGTTTCCCTCCTTTCCGTTTGGTGGTGGCACATATGGGGCAGTTGGCCATGTAGTCTTTTACGTCCTTTCTGAGGTTTGGCCACCAAAATTGCCTCCTCGTTAGGTGGAGGGTTTTTACAAACCCAAAATGCCCTGCAGATTTGTCATCGTGCGCTCTATGTAAGATCTCCCCCCGCAGTGATTCGGGCACGTACAAGGCTTTCTCTTTCCAGGCGATGTTGTCTTTGAAAGATACATGTTGTTGGTTATTTTGCAACCATGTATCTTGCTGTAGTGCTTGTGTGAGTCTTTGTTGCCAGTTCGGTGAAATTGAGCGCCGGCTCCGATCGCTCCCCGCCGTTCGTGCTGGCGTGCGCTGATTCTTTGTCTGGCTACATGTGACAGCTGGGCAGCCGAGCTGTTTCTCGGTCCATACTGTCCCCACGATGTCGGAGGCTTGCGTGTCGTCCTGTGGTCGTCGGGAAAGGGCGTCTGCCAAGAAGTTTTTCTTGCCCGGTATGAATTTCAGCGTGAAATTGAACCGGCTGAAAAACTGAGCCCATCGCACCTGCTTCGGGCTGAGCCGTTTTGGCGTGCTGAGTGCCTCCAGGTTCTTGTGGTCCGTCCAGACCTCGAAGGGGCAGGAGGCCCCCTCCAGCAGGTGCCGCCATGTTTCCAAGGCTGTCTTTACTGCAAACGCCTCCTTTTCCCATATGTGCCATCTCCACTCCGTTTCGGAGAATTTGCGGGAAAGGTAGGCGCAGGGCTTTAGGTGGTTGTCGGAGTCCTTTTGGAGCAGGATGGCTCCGATGGAAAAGTCGGAGGCATCTGCCTGCACCACAAAAGGCTTGGTGGGGTCGGGGTGTTGTAGCACTGGCTCAGCTGTGAAGAGGGTTTTCAGTCTCTCGAATGCCGTTTGACAGTCAGCTGTCCAATTCAGTAGCGCCCCCGGGTTTCTCGATTTGCACGTGTCCCCCAAGCCCTTAGTCTTTAGCAGGTTAGTTAGGGGCAAAATAGTCTCTGCCAGCCTGGGCGTGAACCCCCTGTAGAAATTAGTGAATCCAAGGAGGCTTTGCAGTTGTCTCCTCGTGCGTGGGCGTTTCCACGCCAGGATGGCTTGGACCTTGCTGGGGTCCATTTCTATCCCTTTAGCTGAAATCCTATACCCTAGGTAGTCAATTTGTTTTTTGTGAAACTCGCACTTGGAGAGCTTAACGAACAGCTCTGCCTTGCGAAGTTTCTTGAGCACGTCTTTTACCAAGCGTTTGTGCTCACGTTCTGTTTCTGTGTAGATCAATACATCATCCAGGTAAACCAAACCCCCCTTAAAAAGGTGGTCACGCAGGACCTCATTAATTAACTGCATGAATACCCCCGGTGCTCCTGCCAGTCCGAATGGGAGTACTTTATATTGAAACGCCCCCAATGGGCAGTTGAAAGCAGTCTTCCACTCATCCCCCTCCCGTATCCGTATGCGGTAGTAGGCTTCCCTTATGTCCAGTTTGGAGAATACCTTACCCTTTACCAGGTGGGACAAAATGTCCTTTATTAAGGGTAAGGGGTATTTATTTGAAATGCTTGCTGCGTTTAATCCGCGGTAGTCTGTACAGAGCCGCAATGACCCGTCCTTTTTCTCGCGAAAGAGGACTGGCGCTCCCACTGGAGAGTTTGCTGGCTCGATAAAACCTCTCGCCAAGTTTTTATCTATGAAGTCCCTTAATGCTGCTAGCTCTCGCTGGGTCATAGCATATATTTTTGGTTTGGGTAGGGGTACCCCCGGGACCAGTTCAATGGTGCAGTCCGTCTTTCTGTGGGGGGGGAGTTTGTCCGCCTCTTTCTCGCCGAAAACGTCGGCGAAATCCCCGTATTTGGTTGGCAGTCCCTCTGGCAGTGCTGTCTCTCTGTGTTCCGCAGTCGTCGTCGCCCCCCCCCCCCCATGGCTGCTCGGGGAACCCTGTTCCCTGAAGGTGCTTGGTAACGCCCGTCAGCAAACTTAATCTCTCTGGTTCTCCAGTTGATGACTGGGTTTTGCTGCACGAGCCATGGGATCCCCAGTATGAGTCGGGGTTGCCCCACCGGTGCCACGATGAAAGCCAATTTTTCCTCGTGGCTGCCGAGCCGTAGCGCGGTTTCTCCGGTGTATTGGGTGACTGGGCCCCCTCCCGCTGCAGATCCATCGAGCTGCGAGAACACCAGGTGGTGCTGAAGTGGATAGCAGCGGAGGTTGAGTGCGGCTGCCAGGTCAGGGTGCATCAGGCTTTTGGAGCAACCCGAATCAATGAGTGCCCAGACCTTTTCGGTTTTATTTCGATGGGTGAGGGTGACACGGACGTAGAGGGTGGGGCATTCCTCACTCACCCCTTTGTCGTAGCGCCTGTCAGTGTCCTCCACCTGTCCTTCGGCGCCCCTTAGGCCAGGTGGTTGTCGTTTCCCGTCGGCTCATTGGGGTTGCTTTCCTCCTCCTCTGAACTGTAGGGGACGTGTCTGCGTCGGTACTCCCCCTTCGCCGCTGGTCGCTTTCTTGGCGCTGGGGTTGGTGCTGTTTGTGCCTTCCTCGGGCTCTCTCTGGGTGTCGTTTTGGGGCATGCAGCTGCTTTGTGATCTTCCCTGCCGCACGTGAAGCATTGCCCTTTTGCGAAGCGTCTGTCCCGTTCCTCCTTCCAGGGTTGGGGTCTCGCCCTCACCTGCCTTGCGCTGGTGTGTGGGGATCTCGCTGTCTCCATCTGCTGCGTTTCCCTCCTTGCGTGGCGGAACGTGTCGTGAGCGTTCTCCGCTTCTGCTGCCAGCTGGATCCAACCCGTGAGGGAGCTGGGGTTGTCGCGGCCGAGTGCCCACCGGAGGACGTTTAAGTTGAGGCCGTGTTTGAACTTCTCAATCAGTGTCGATTGAGACCAAGTGTCCACTTTCCCGGCTAGGGCTTGGAACTCCATGGCATACTCTGCCACGGAGCGCGGGCTTTGTCTGAGTGTCTCTAGCGCCCTTTTCGCCTTTTCTTGCTCCAGGGGGTCCCTGAAATGCCGTTCCAGCGCCTGCAGGAATTCTGTGCTGTCCTGCAGCGCCCGGGCGCCTGATTGGCACAATTGGACGTACCAATCGGCAGCCCGCCCTTTTAGTTTTATGGCCAGGGCATTGATTTTGCCCCGTTCAGTTCTGAAGCAGGGACCCCATTCTTCGAGGTAGTACCTCGCGTTGGTCAGAAAAAAGAGTTTAGAGGGGTCCCCGTCAAACTTTATGCCAAAGTCCTTGGCAGGTGTCCTGGTCTGGCTCCTGGCGCCCTCTACTTCGTGCCTCGGGCTCTGTGGGAGCTGCTGCGGGTCGGGTTGTCTCCAGTTCTCTTGCGGCATTGGTGCCTCTCTCTGGGTCTCCTTGCAAGGTCGTCGTCCCGTCGCTCGGGGGGGAGGGCGGGGTGTCCTCCCTCGGTCGGGCTCCTGGATCCAGGCCCCGCCGTCGCCGCCCGCCGGGTCGTCCCTCCGCCTCTCAGCCTGGCGCGTCTCCCGTCGTGGGGTGGGTTCCTGGGACCAGGCGCCGCCGCCGAGGTTGTCCCGCTGTCTCACGTCCGGGCGCGCCTCCGATTGGTGGGTGGCCTCCTGGGGTCGGGTTCCGCTGTAGTCGCCGCCGTCCGCTGGGTCTCCGCCCCGTCTCTCGTCCCGGTGCGCCTCCGATCGTCGGGTGGGCTCCTTGGGCCGGGTTCCGCCGTCACTGCCGCCCCGCTCGCCCCGCCGCCGTTCGTCCGGGGGTGCCTCTGCGCCGCCTCCGCTGCGGAGTCCCTGCGCCGCGTCAGCTGTTGGAGCATCAGCCGCACCGCCTGCATCCCTTCCTCCAGCGCGTCGAGCCTCTGCGCCGTCCCTGGCTTCCTGCCGAGGTGTTCGCTGCTCCGCTCGCCCTCGCCGTTGGTCGTGGTGGAGGACGGATCGTTCCTCGTTCCCTCCGCGGTGCCAGGTGCGCCCTCGCCTTCGGGCGCCCAGGGTGGCGGTTCGCCTCGCGCTTCCTCCGGGGTTGTCTGCGGGCCTGGAGAGGGTCCCCTCGTCTCGCCCCCGGTGCCTCGCGGGCTCCGGGGCGCCGGGGTGGGTCCCTCCCCCGCCGCTTCCCCCCAGCTGGGTCCCATACTTACCGGGGCGTTGCATCACCCGGACCTCAGCTGCATCCCGCCCTGTGAGAGCGGGGCTTCGTCGCCGGGCGCCGAAGGGTTGCGCCTCCTTGGTTCCTGGTTCTCCATGCCTGGCTGGGTCCCTCACAAGCTTGTTGGATAGGTACCAGGTGGAAAAAAATTTTGGGGGGTTCCCGTTTTTATGTCAGGGCCAGCCTCGCTTCGCAATAAGACACAGACTCACTTAATGGGTATTAAGGATTTCTGGTTTATTGGAATGATAGCTGACAGAACGAAAAACGGGAACGGGGTAGGTAGTGTGAGGGTGCCCCTTTTATACCCTCCTGTGTTGCCCCGGGCTTCCCTACCCCTCAATGCCGCGATCCCTCTTGATGGGACCCTTGATGGCTGCCTGGGCGTTTTCCCCGGTGTCTTCTTTGTCTCCCTGCGACGGTTGTGTCCTCCGGGGCACCATGTGCTTCTTATCTTCATTCCTCTGACGTCTCTCCTTTCAGTTGCTTATGGGTCCATGGGTGTGGGTGCCTTTGGGTGCTTGTGTTAATCCCTGGTTTGATTATCTCCTTCCCCTTTTCCTTAATGATCATGATCCACGTTGTGAGGCTCTTTTGTGCCTTGCAACGAGGTCATGACACTCTTGAAGGCAAAGAGAAGGCTGTTATGCAGCACCTATATAAGCAGTTATTTTTTTCCTTGAAGTCAAGGAATACAACCAGTTGTTAGTGAATTATTGCAGTTCATCTTAGCTCAGATATATTTGGAATGGTCTGAGAATCCCTGTAGGAGCCTACATTCACTTTGCCATAATAATGGCAATTAGTTTGCCTGTTTGATTTTACTACTGACTAATTGGCCAGCAGCCTCAGTCTCTGAAATTCATCAACTGAAAGGGGATAAAGCCTCAGGCAGTGATTATATCCTAGCAGAATTAGTTATGTTGATTAGCAGGTGTGGGAGGGTTATCTTGCATGTCTTTATACATATACAAATCTGCCATTTCTTTAGTGACTGAGATAAAGTGATTGTTACACTCTTTAAAGAATATATATATATATATATATATATATATATATATATAGGGCTAACCATGATATATGTACACTATTAGATTCCTGAATAAAATTAACAAGCTATATGAAATACATGTATGTGGAAAAGTTCAGGATTGGTGTCAGAGGTTTGGCCCAGAAGCCATAAAAATCCCTTCTGGTCCTTCTCCTCTGTCATGGGCTGTAAAGGAGGGAGGTGGAGGATTGATTGCTGTGTGAGAAACGGAGCATCACCAACTGACCCAGCAAGCTGATGCCAGACTGTTGTGGCTAATATCAGCAAATGGACAGTGAAGAATGCTGCTGGGAATCATGTTGTAAAGCCAATAGCAGTTGTAAATATTCAATTTCAAACGAAGGCGGGAAACTGGGGCAAGTAAAAGGAGGGAACGGGGAATCTTATTCACTTGAGTCTTTAGATGGAGATGGAACTGTATCTTACAATAAAGAAATACTTTACTGAGACCTGAATGGTTCCAGAGAGATTTCTTACTATTGGGATATCTGAACCCACTATCTTCACAATTGGATGGATCAGAAAAATACTTATATAGAGGAGGAAAGCTGGATTCAGAGTCTGTTGATCTACTGTCAGTGATTTGTGTTGCAAATATGGGAAATGTGTGACCAAGCCTAAGATTTCATTCGATGAGGCATTTGTTTTGATTCAATCTCAAGAGAAATTCTATGGGAAAAATGTAAGTCCTTATCACTTGGTAGGTGATTCCTCCTGCTCATTTATAAGTAACATGAAATTGCAAACCCAACAATTAGATGTAATCTGCAAAGCCAATCTGGTTCTATTACAGAAAGAAGTTAAACCATATTAGCACCTTTTAATTTTTATATGAGTTTCCTACATAAACCATAGAATCACAGAGTTGGAAGAGGCTGTTTAAGCTATCAGTCCCCTACTCAGTGCAGGAATCAGGATAAAAGCATCCCAGACAGATGTAATTTGTTATCTGCCTTGAACCAGAGCCCAACATTCTCCTGGGTGAGTGGTTCCATTGTCAAACCGTTCTTCCAGTTAGGAAGGTTTTGCTTTTTTTTAACATCTAATAGGCATCTCCCTCCTGTAAGCCAGATACATTATTCCATATTCCATATACCCTGGGACAACAGCTCCTGACTTTCTCTTGTATGATGTCCTTTCAGGTATTTGAAGAGTGCAGTCATATCTCCTATCATATACCTGTGCATTTAATGTTTGATTCCTAAGTGAAGAACTTTGCACTTGTCTCTCTTAAATTTAATCCTTGCTCATCTGGTATTTAATGGTAATTTTCACTTGACCTGGATGATGGCACTTCTAAGAAAAGTGCTGACATAATGGACTTCCACCAGAGTTTGACTATTGTTGAGCTATGACAGGGCTAAAGAGATCCTTAGGCAATACATTTTGGATACAAAACATCCAAATGACTTAAGCAACGCACTCAAGCATTTCAAATCCTGGAATCTGAATTCCAGCCAGGAACTATCCTATTACCTTACCACCTTAACTACTGTATGCCTGCTCTAGTACTTTACACATTTTCAGTGATTTTCTCTGTAATATCCTTTTGAGATGCAATGACCAGAACTGTATGTGATGCTTTATTTTCAATCTTTCCCTCATAGTAGCTGTTGGTCCTTGCCAGGAAGTGAAAGTTGCAAGATACAATTAAGAGAGTCCAGTCTCTCCAGGAGTTCGCACATGTATTTAAAAAAATGCAGGAATAGCTTATCAGTTAGAACATATTCAATCATTAAAGGTTCTACCCAATCCGAGGGGTAGAAGATGATCAACAAACAGGATCAGAGAAGCAAAAAAGACATCTTTAAAAAAAAAAAGATTAAAACTCAAATTAGGAGAGCAGATTGAAAGACAAAACTCAGCAGAAGAAATGCAAGCACACAATAAAGATTGCAAATAAACTTTTGAAGAGCAAATAATAGTAAGAGATCAACAACAGATTTTTTTTTTTTTTCAAAGCAGAAAACTGCCTGGGGAGACTTCAAAAGCACTTGAACAAACTCAGCAGCAAAGGAATAAGCCGTTAACCACCCAAAATATTTTTTAAATTAAATCTTGCAAGATTTTAATGTGAGAACACCTTTGTGGGGAGTAATTATTCATTTCTGAGATGCATCAAACACTTGAGAAATGTAGTACAAAATGTGCAAACCTCTGAAAGTTGAATTGGATAGGCAGTCGTATTTTGGAGCATCTTTGAAAGATAGCATAATTGGGATGATCACTTATTTTGCTTGGCAAGTAGAATAATATTTGTTGTATTCTGTTGTAGGCATTTCCAAGAAAAGGATAATGCCCCATTCTCTCCATGACCGTAAGGGGACCTGTCATGTTTGCTCAGGGCAATTTGCCATATTGAAAAAAACTTTCCACGCAAGTGTAATTGGAAGTCTTGTGCATTATCACTCCCCCAAAATTGGTTTGCCTGTTTGCTTTTCTCAACTTGTAATATGGAAGTACCAGGAAGCGAAATGATACAGATCTGTTATGTTACCTTCAATCCCATGTAATTGTCTGATCCTTTTTCTTCCTCAGCCCTGTGTTTCCGGGACTATTTGAATTTTGTTCTCGATACACTGGAGCTTCCTTGCAAGGAGCAACACAACTGAATAATAAGGTACAGAAGCAAAGTAGTGTTCACCCTTTTCAAACCTTAGATATATTGACTGTCTTTACAAGTACAGCAATTTCCTAATTACTGTTTTCAACTGTGCAGCTAAATGGCATTCATAATTTGTGGTTTTATTGAAATATGATCATAACTAGAGTGGAATGAATGCATGAGACTAAATTTTTTAGTCTAAAAGGTTTTTAAAACCTTTTTAATTAAAAAAAAATATTTTTTTGGTCCCTGATGATAATTTATGCAAAGGCTTACCCAGTGCTTGACATAGTGTTGTAAAGGATGATAACAATGATGCTCTAATACTAGTGCATACGTTCCTAGCAGTTTGTTAAAAGAGGATAAACAGACTGGGGAAATAATTTAAAGTATAGCTTTTAATGATCTTTCATTAGATATTTCATTTTACAACAGAGTTCTTTCTTTGAGTTAATATTTCTCTTCCATTCTTAGATTTGTGATATTGCAATTAACTGGGCTGGAGGCCTGCATCATGCCAAGAAGTTTGAGGTAATAGTCAAGTCTGCTTTATTTGTTGGGGAGGCTTAGTGGTTCCTTTTTACTGACATAATTTCTTTATTTTCATGCTCCAGGCTTCTGGGTTTTGTTACGTCAATGACATCGTGATTGGCATTTTGGAGCTTCTCAAGTAAGGTGTTTACATGAATAGTTGACCACAGTATAAAGTGCTCTTTTACCACAGCGTTCCTCTGGGGATTCTGAATATAGGCATGTGAGGCCAAGAGTAATTGAGGCACCTATCCTGTTTTCAAGTTCCAGGTGCCAAAGTTTAAAAATGGCTGAAAATTTACAAAATGTTGGAAAACTCACCCCAAAATCCTGTGAAATCCAGTAAGATTTTAGGCAAAAGAATGAAACCTTGCAAAATTTCAGCCATTAAAAAAGTTTTAATTTTTTAAATTTAATTTTAGGATTCACTGGGCACTATCTGGGAGTGGTTTTGGGTTTGTTTTGTTTTGTTTTGTTTTGTTTTTGGTGCCTTCCAGTCAATGTTGACTCCTGGCAACTACCTGGACAAGTCCCTACAGTTTTCTTGGCAAGATTTTCAATTTTTTAAAAATAATTTTATGAAAGATTATAATTGCAATAGTAAAAACTAATACTGACAGACAGACAGACAGAAAGGTAGAAAGAAAGAGTAAAAAGTGCAAAAAATGTAGAGGGAGGGAGGGAGGGAGGGAGGAAGTTCCAACCTTCATCACAAGAAGTATAAACAATTTTAGTAACTTTTCACCTCCCCTTAATTTACATCCAATTATCTCTTCATCCCATGTCCCATCTCTTACCTATAAACAAATCCATAAAGCATTGTCATTTCAGTCCTGGTGTCAGCAAAAGTCCAGTAAGGTTGCCAGAAATAACAACATACCTATTTTAACCTTGATGAAATAAACCAATTTTATATTCCTTCCTTTTACTTCTAACAGTCTTAATCCATTCAAGTAATATCGTAGAACTTGATTTCTTTTCTTCTTTTTTGCCCCTTCTTACAAGATTCATCCAAGCTTTAACAAACCTCTTTTGTAAATCCAATATAAAAGAGTTATCCATGTCATTCTCTTGGTTTATTATTTGTAATTCCCTTTTGATTTTAAAGGCTTAAACTGATTTCTTTTGTACATCCAATGAGACATCTTTTTCCATGCCATTCTTATAGCCTGTCTTTTGTAGATCCACTTTCAGTGTTAACTCTGCCTCTGTCTTATCAGATAAAACTTGTTCCTCTTCTGCCATTTCTTCCATAACATCTTTTGAACACAATCTATCCATAGAAACAAACATTGCTATTGACATTGTTGATATTAACTTCAAATTCCATTTTTCAAAAGTATTTCCAATGTTATATTTTGTGTCATTCTGTAGCTGTTAATCAAGTTTATGTATTCTTCTCCTTTAGTTAAAATCTTTAGTTCCCTCTAGAGTCCAATTTTCAAAATTGCTTATCTCTATTATGTCTTAGAAAAAAATCAAAACAAGTCCACTTTCCCTGGGAAAGATACTTTATAATTAATTCCAAAATCTTATTTCTAATTTATCTGGACGCTTAATCCATTTTTAACCTTCTAAAATCAAAGTCTTAATTATTTTTTTCAATTTTTTTAAAGTTCTTAAGCTTGTTAGAATTTTCTTTCATTAAGGATTGAAGGCAGACTTGTGTTTTCAGACTTGTTGATCCAAAGGTCTCTTAATAGCTGAAAAGTAGTTAACAAGCGATTTCCAAATGTGATTAGAAAAGGAAGTATGCAAACTTAGTATCCTTTAAAGGTGCCGACCGTAGTTGAACAAGATGGCTATTCCCTCATCTCCCAGTGCTCAAAGCCCGCCAGAGACTGCTGTCTTATGGTCTCCTCATGAGGAGCAATTGTCTGGAGCACTTGTGGGTGATCTGTCCTCTCTTTGTCCGGAGAAGTTCGAAGAGCTGGTCTGCTCACCAGGTCTTCTTTCTTTGCCACAGTCATCAGCTCCATTTTTCTCGGAGCCATCTTCAGTCCACCATTTCTTCCTCTGGAAGCCTCTTGACAAGATTTTCAGAAGTGGTTTGCCCTTGCCTCCTTCCTAGGGTTGAGAGAGAGTGACTGGCCAAAGGTCACCCAGTTGGCTTTGTGCCCAAGGCAGGACTAAAATTCATGGCCTCCCAGTTTCCAGGCTGATCCCTTAACCACTACACCAAACTAGCTCTCTTGGGAGTGTTGTGGACAGTTCTTTTTCATATTTTTTTGTCTGGAACAGGTGTAGACTCCCCAAATTATTTAGGCTGGGGCTCATGTAAAGGAGCATATATGATATGATTAGGGATGGTGAGAGTTGTTTTCCCAAACATCTGGATGGGTGCTAGATTGCCTGCCTTGATCTGAGAAGTGACCTTTTTGCCTGGGGTTCATATGCTAGTCATAGTTTATTATGATGAGCTGCAATTAGCTGAAATCCTGAGCTATGCTGCATTCCTAGCAGAAGGAGTGGGGTATTTTTGCTTCCTCAGTGAGTTTTGAGGGAGTGAGTATAACTTTGGGTATAACTTCAGAAGTCCTCTGCACACCATCACTTCAGACTTAGTAAATTCTTAACCAACGGTAAGAGGTGGGTGACAAAGACAAGAGGGCATTATAACAGCAGAAGAAATAAAGGTGATGCATGATTGAGAAAAATCATGAAATAGAAAATGAGCACCTTTGTCCACTTTTGGCTCTGCAATTTATGGGAAAGTGACCCTGGAGAGATTTTTCTTTCTTTTCTTCAGTGTAACTTTAAAGTGCTGACAATCTATGTCAGAGCTGTCAGAATTGCAGCAGCTCTGAGGATAAGCTGCTGGGGTGCTAGTTATAAGTACAGGTTTTTCATCCATGTAGCTTTAAGATTTACCAGTGTGAGGAGATACTCTTTGTTCTATCCCACAGAGAGGTTTCTTTTCTCTGACAGGTACCACCCACGTGTGCTTTACATTGATATAGACATCCACCATGGAGATGGTGTTCAGGAAGCTTTTTACTTGACAGACCGTGTCATGACAGTATCTTTTCACAAATATGGGAATTACTTTTTCCCTGGTACAGGTACAAAATCTTTTATTGTTCTTTGTCAGCTTTTAAGAACCAGAACTCTGTTAGCCAACTAATAAGTATGTGAAAGAATTTTAAGTTCTGAGTCACAACACTTACGGAAGATGGATATTACGTTTTCAGATACGTATCCCTATTTGAATTCTGCACTGTCCTGCACTCCCCTTGTAGGTGACATGTATGAAGTTGGAGCTGAGAGTGGCCGCTATTACTGCCTCAATGTACCTTTGCGGGATGGCATTGATGACCAAAGTGAGTGAAGGCCTTCCACTGGGCCTTGCCATATTATCCATCTTCAGGGCATATTTCAGCAGAGAACTTATGGCTGTGGTTTCTTTGTCTTTTTGTTTGAAGGTTATAAACACCTCTTCCAGCCAGTCATTAATCAAGTGGTAGAGTTCTATCAGCCAACTTGCATAGTGCTGCAGGTGAGAATTTTTTGATGGCCGCTGCTTGCGGTCATACGAAGGTTACTAGAGGGGCTACAGTTATGATGGGTAGGAAACTTTAATTGTCACAGATTCCTCATTTTTCATCTCTTCCCCCCCATAAGTGTGGTGCTGACTCCTTAGGCTGTGATCGCCTGGGCTGCTTTAACCTCAGTATAAGAGGACATGGGTAAGTCCACCTAAAAATTGAACAAGAATCAAAAGGAAAATTAGGCTAATAAGGATATGGCTGTGTTTTTTTTCTCCTTTTAAAGTAGTTGTTGAAGCTCTGGTTTTGTCGGAGTTAAAATCCCTCCCAGCTTCCCCTGTACCCCTTTTCCATTATAAAACTTTTGCAAAGCTGCTGCCAACCTTCCTGCAGAAAAAAAAGACATATATTTGAACTGCTGTTCAATTGTATTTAAATACATCTTCCAGTGAGCTGACTGGGATTTGAAGGGGAAAATGTGGTTTGGATCTTCTTTGGGCATCTCCTTAAATCATATGCATCTGTGAGCCCAGGAAGAAGCACAGCTTCTTCAAACAGTTGCTAGCAGATACAATGGAGCACCCCTGGTCTGTCTGTGTAATCTTTTCCCCTTCAACTCCAGATCACTGCACAGCTTTATTTGCATCCCAATCGAAAAATATACATACCTGTATTGGGTTTTTTCCCTATTGCAGGCTAGATAGGAATTTGAATGGGGTGTGATTTATATTGGGAAAAGAGTAGTGTTCTGCTGATCCAACTTGAAGCTCCAGATGGCAGGACAATCAAAACTTTGGAAGATCCAGTCACACATCATGGCTCTTTTTGTTTTTTGCCTTTAATAGTTGTAGTCCAAAAGATACCAAGAGACATTTTATATTACCTATGCAATAGTATAGTGTCAGGATTGTTCTTGCCCTTAATTTAATTGGGAAATATTATCAGTCTTTTTTAGCAGGTTCCCTTTCTAAAGCTAGGCTACACAATGGCTGGGTTTATACATTATACTTAATCAAATTGTGGTTTGCTTGTTTTTTAGCTGAGCATGTTCTGTTTTCCACACTAACAAATTAAGCAGAAGCGGTAACTCCTTTATTCACAAGTTTTGGATATTTTCAAATCTCGATATTATCATACGCTGCCAGGGCTGTCCACAGTGATGACAGTGGTGGCAGCGCAATTGAAGCCCTGCCTCTTCATAAATGTATGTGACTGCCATTTTGCCTTCTTTTGCACACATGCACACCCCTTAGGACACTGCTGGCTTTATAATTGCTTAAGAGCTGTTACTCATTTTCAGTGCTAAGCTTACTTGAAAGGGAGAAGTCACCGTATAAGTCAGAACAAGTTATTGTGTATAATTCCAATCCATGTCAGTGTTTGGGAGTATGAAGAGGTTATATTTAGTCCTTGCACCGCATCTGTTCTCCCAGTTTTAATATTAGCTGTCAAGAAACATTACTGCAACCTCCTCATTGCATCTTGTTTTCACTTAAAATTGAGAGTGTGGCTCCTTTCAAAGACCTCTGCAGTCAGTTAGTTCAGACTCTTGGAAAGGGCTGTCACTCTTCCTCACAGGCTGCTGCTTTGGAGACAGGAAAGAAAGCGTCAGAAAAAGGATGGCTCTCTCAGTCACCTTCTGACTTTGGACCTACACATTCAGCTCTCTGCCTTTCCTTCTGCACAGCCCCCAACAGATTAACCCTGAATTAATATGGTCTTTGTTCAAATGTGGGGGTTTTTTGGCCAACCCCTAATAGCTCAACAGCTATTTCAATAGCTTCAGTGAAATTGTTTTGATAACAATTTAAACATCTTTCAGATCATTTTAACAGCAATCATTTACAGTAATTTGCTAGGTTTATGTATATACACAAACACGTGTGACTTTTATTTATGTGTGTATGCCAGGTATATGCAAATGTAACAGGTCACTTCTAAACATTCTAACTTTGGATTCTAGGGAATGTGTGGAATATGTAAAAAGTTTCAACATTCCTCTTCTGGTATTAGGAGGTGGTGGCTATACAGTTCGCAATGTGGCCCGATGCTGGTGAGTCTCCTAAGAGCGTTGATGATAGGTTGGGGCTTTGTCTTTCATGGCGATAAGTGGCATAGATACCTGTCCTGTGGCCTTGATGGAAATGGTCTGCCGTTCCTTTCAGGACTTATGAAACATCTTTGCTTGTAGATGAAGCAATTAGCGAGGAGCTTCCATATAGTGGTAAGTCAGGTTCTTCCATGTTAAAATATAATCTTTGCTATCACTTTTTAGCCTTTTCTTAGCCAGATATATAAACAATAGTATACTATAAATTTTACTATGTTTTAGTATATACCACACAGTAACTTTTCTATATTTGTGCAATAGTTTATATTTTATGCAATGATATGCAGTTATAATAATGACTCATTTTACATCTGTTCAGAAGTGAACAATTTCATAATGCAATTGAGAAATGCAAAAAAATCCTCCTCCATATTATATTTAATTTCCCAGAAGTACAATATTGGTTTATTATATTTATGAAATATAAGTTCGTTAAAGCAGAATGTCTGGATACTGTAGTGAAATAGCATAGCCAGAGTTGCCTTTAAAGACAGTCTGGGAATATCAGTAAATCTTAAAACGGAAGTTTTAACATCAATGCACCATCCTTTTGCTGGCTTCTAAGCAATTTCTAGGCCTGTTTCAAAGTGCTGCTTTTACTTTTTCGACTCCTAAAGTGGCTTGTAGCCAGATTTTCTAAAGAATGGCTCTTTACACATGTATCTACAATGATTTGTTAATGTTCAAGGTTATGGTTTTCATATCCTTACTAATGAGATTCAGCAGGTGGCCAGTCAAGGGAGGAGAGGGCCCCAAAGAAACTGAATAAATAGCCTTTTTTTGTAAGGCAAAGCTTTTTTTGCAAAATTGTCAGGGCTTTTAGTAAGTTTTGTAAGGATTTCTGTAATTCTATTATTTTGGTATTGTCTCTGCTAAGCTCTGCTAAGTTATTTATGGCATTGACTAGTTTTTTCTGTGCTATACTATTTTTCTCATATTTTTTTTAAATCGTATTTTCTGAGATATTCTGCCCAGAGAACCCTAGTTGTGGAGTGGTATATAACAGATGTATTTTTCACCTATTGGTCTATGGGAGTGAAAAAGCTCAAGGCAATTCACATATAACATTTAAAACAGTCAACTCTCAAAAGACATAAACAGTTTTAAAATAATTGCATCTTATGATAATGTATTAGGAACCAATTTCTTCTATTTCCTTTTTGCCTGGGAACAAAAATGGTGCAGGGGTATAATCAGAGGGTTTATATCCAACCACATATTTAATGCATTAGATTATGTTTCCTTTATTTGTAAAGAAAGGTATTTTGTTTTAATAGGCATGAGCAAATATATCACTGTTTTGGCATTGCCAACATAGTGTGAGGGAGAGCCAGTATGGTATAGTGGTTAGAGGCTGGACTAGGAACAGGGAGACTGGGAGTTTTAGTCCTCCCATTGGTATAGAAGTCAGCTGGGTGACTTCAGGCCATTCTCTCTTAGCCCTAGACAGGGAAATCAAAAACTTTTTATCTACTTATCCACGACTGGACCAGTGTGGTAGATTACAACCCATAACCTTAAGTAACCTTCATCCTGCAGCTCTGTTTGAGTAAAACCTCCCTAAGACTCAGGCAATTCTTGGTACAAAACTAGTTTTTTAAAAAAGGAAATGGTAATCCCATTCTCTACTGTCAGTTTGTCCAATGATGGTATTCCCACACATCTGTTGGGCACCCAGTTGGAAAAAACTGCATGTTAATATTCTAGATGAAGCAGGATGTGCAACTGATACTAAGAATAGAAAGCAGCAGGAAAATCAGATTTTCTTTTGGATTTTCTTTCTAATTGTAGAGTAGCTAGTTATGAGAAAATTTTGGCAGGTAGTTGTGGGCTTACACTTTATGATATAAAGAGTCACAATAAATTATGTGTCTAGTGAAAAGAGTGAAAGGGTTAAGAATACATTATTCCCTCAGAGGAACATCTTTTCAGTTGCTGTGCTTTGGTGTGTGCTATATATGGATTTCTTCTCTTTAATGTGTATAAGCTTTTCTTTTTTTTTTTAATCCATAAAGAATACTTTGAGTACTTTGCTCCAGACTTTACTCTCCACCCTGATGTCAGTACTAGAATTGAAAATCAGAACTCAAGGCAGGTAAGTATCTCCTGCCATATGAAGACCAGTTGGCCCTTTACTTGCCCCCTTTCCCATAACATCTCCTTTAATTACCAGTTTCAAAAGATGCATTATTGGTGCTTCTCTTTACTAAACCCCATTCCTAATAGATTAATTTCATTACTATGCTTATTTTGATGGCAGAAAAAATGATGACACGAACTTGATAACCTTTTTGAACTGATTGGCCTGATAGGATTTTGCTGCATTTCCTGTTTTTTGTCAAGTATTTAGATCAAATACGGCAGACAATATTTGAGAATTTGAAGATGCTGAATCATGCACCCAGTGTCCAGATCCATGATGTCCCTTCTGATCTTCTGAGTTATGATCGCACAGATGAGCCTGATCCAGAAGAGAGAAGTTCGGAAGATAATTACAGCAGGCATGTTTTTCTATTTGTCCCTCAGATAAAAACCACTTATTATTTTGACCTCAGTTACACTAAAGGAACTATAGCAGCTACCTCCTGGAATCAATATGTGTTGATTGGGACTCCTTTGTCCCAATCACAATTTGATCAATTATGCCAATTAATCTCTTATTACCATCCATAGTGTTCCTTTTCAGAGGTATGTGTTTGTTGTACTTTTTGGTAAGCAGATTCCATATTTATCTTTAATTTTTACTACATCATCTCCTTGCCCTATGTGACCTTAAGTTATTATATCTTGCAGGCCGGAAGCTTCCAGTGAATTCTATGATGGTGACCATGATAATGATAAAGAAAGTGATGTTGAGATATGAGGTCTGAATCCTGTAAATTTAGACTATGTGAAATGGTCTGGATGGTGATACTCTAAGGAAGCAAGAGGTTCCAGTAGAAAGACTCTGTTCTTCATACCTGTTTTCTGAAGTGATGTCAGCAGGACTGGTAGATCATGGAATTGCTTGAGCACAAAGGGCAGTGTTTCCACTTGACCTGATCTTCTTCTGCCATTATTTGTGGGAATCAGCATTCATAACGTCAGGCTCATATACATATGCTTTGTTGTTCGGTGACCACCTCCAATTCTCATTCTGCAACAACCGTCACTCTTCACAAGGCTACCACTCTTCAAGGAAGGACAGGAAGCACTATTGTATTTTGAACCATTTTTCTTACTTTGATTATCCTGAAGCACCTAATTTGAAATCTGCAGTAAAAAACTCACTCACATGGTCAGATTTTCAGCCTTCTGTTGCAGTAACTCAGATAAAGGGAGAAATCAGATAATGTTGGTGGGTATTTTGCTTAGCTATAATAAGAGGTGAAGGAGTCATGTATGAAGCACTCCAATCATGGGGGTTCTTTTAGAAGTTATCTTTTGTCACTCCTTCTGCTTGGGGATACTATGTATTGCATGACAATATTGTGCCAGCAGAGAAATTAATGCTGAATATTTTGCAATATTTGTGACTTTTATGCACTACAGCAGATGTCTACAGCTTATTGGACATGCTTCTGTTTTTGCTTCAGTGAAGGTATAAAGATGGTTAATGAGAAGAGTCCTGGACCAAAAGTTAACACTCTTCAGTGTGTCTTCTGCTATCTGTTAACTCCTAAAAGTCCTATGTTTTGAGTTTGGGTATTATCCATTCTTGAATTCTAAAAGAAAGAAATTCTAGATATTCATTACAGAAAAATATATTCCCTCTCCCTTTTTGCCCCATTCATCACTGTCCTGATTCTTGAAGTACCCTTTGAGCTGAAGTGGGAAGAGATTTCCCAACCTTAATTCCTCCTGCAGTCATCTAATGTGGGCTTAAATCTTTTTAACTAGAGTCTTAAACTACATGTGCTGAAGATAGTTGTCAACGCTTTGAGACGTTCTTTGCAACTAAAATGACAAAGAGGCAGTTGCCATTTTCTTCCTTATATTTTACTGGTGGGCTTAAAATATTAAACACGATAATATTTTCTTATCTTTCTTCTCTTCTGTTCAATTCCAGTTTGCCTCAACATGTGTAATGGTTGTCTATCCCAAACACTCAGACTCACAAGAGGTTACTTAAATGAAATCTGATTTATTAGGGAATTTATGACAGATACAGAGAAAGCTGAGAATGACTAAAAGCGTGCCAAATACAAGCTAAAAACCCTCGGCTCCAAACGTAATCCCTCCCCCCTACCAGCCATAGCAACCACCCCCCTCCCAGGTGCTGGTAACCGTTTTCCACACATCCTGGGAAAGCAACCTTGAATACATGAGATAACCCAAATACATTCCAACCCAGCAGCCAACAGATAAGAACTCCCCGAAGAGGAATCTTCCTCCCTCCTGAGATCAAACACGTATCCGGCAAATGACATGCGAAACGTTACGATGTACCAAGCACATTGAAACGGTGAACATGACATACCGCCCCCCCCCCCCCCAAAATAGCTAAGGACCCAGTTTGAAGGGGTAAGCATTATGGAATCGAGTAACAAGCACAGGGGAAGCCACATCGTGAGCGGCCACCCATTCCGGGTGGGGGAAATGTTTCCAGCGAACTAGGTACTGCAGCGTGTTGCGAAGCCGGCGAGAGTCAAGAATGTCTTTTACTTCAAAGTGTTGTTGCCCATCAGTCATGATGGGAGGAGGCAGCGGAGGTTGATCATGCCAGCGGTCAGAGCGAGCAAGGGGTTTGAGCAAACTGCGATGAAAAACGGTGTAAGCGTTTCAAGTTATGCGGCAAATCAAGTTTAAAAGTCACAGGGTTAATTTGTGCGACAATAGGAAATGGACCCGCAAACTTAGGAGCTAATTTTTTCGAAGGTTGAGAGGACTTGATGAACTTGGTAGACAGATATACCATGTCACCCACTTGAAACGCAGGGTGAGGGGCACGCTTTTTATCAGCTTGCTGTTTGTAAGCAGACTGGGCGTCCGCTAGTGCCTGCTGGATGACTGGCCAAGAGTCTGCCAGCTGTGTTGCCCATTCGGACGGTGAGGCAGGCGGGATGGATGGCTGTGGCAAGTCAGGGATAGGGACAAAATCCCTGCCATGTACGGTCCGAAAAGGGGGTTGACCAGTGCTTTGATGAATGGCATTGTTGTAGGCAACCTCAGCAAAGGGAAGGAGGTCAACCCAGTCTTGTTGATAATTCACGAAAGCACGCAGATATTGCTCCAGAGTTGAATTTAGCGCCTCTGTGGCCCCGTCAGTCTCAGGATGCCACGCCGTGGACAATGCCTGTTTAGTGCCCAAAAGTTTTAAGAATGCCCGCCAAAATTGAGAGGTGAATTGTGTGCCCCTGTCCGAAATCAAGCGGGAGGGACATCCATGTAGCCGGTACACGTGTACAAGGAATAGGCGGGCCAATTGTGCGGAAGGAATGGAGACACATGGGATAAAATGCGCTTGCTTGGAGAAATAGTCTTTTACGACCCAAATCAGTTTTTCGTTGGCTAGGAGGCAACTCCACTATGAAATCCATGGAAACCTCCTCCCAGGGGCAAGCGGGACTGGCCACTGGTTGTAACAAACCTTGAGGCTTTCCCACCTTACGTTTAGACATAGCACACACAGAACAAGACGCCACATAATCCTTCACATCTTTGTGCAATGTGGGCCACCAAAACTGTCTGCGAGCCAGGTGCAACGTTTTCACAAAACCAAAATGCCCAGCAACCTTATCATCGTGCAAACGGAGTAAAACCTCCTTTCGCAAGCTGTCAGGGACATAGAGACAGTTGGATTTCCAAGCAAATCCCCAGTCAAAAGTAACATTGTCTCTATTGGCTAGCAACCAAGTGTCAGTTTTTTGCTCCTTTAGCAACTTTTGTTGCAATTGAGACGAAATGGACAAGGTGCCTTGCGGTGCCGAATCACTGCCGGCTGGCTGCTGCGCACGGGCTTGGCTGCGGGTCACAGCAGGCATTCCCAGTTGTGGCTGTGTCCACAGTGTGCTGACCACCTCTGGCGCTGAGCTGAAGTCCTGGGGTTGCTGGGACAGCGCATCTGCTAAAAAGTTCTTTTTCCCTGGGATAAACTTCAGTTTGAAGTTGAACCGGTTAAAGAACTGAGCCCAGCGAACTTGTTTAGGGCTCAGCTTGCGAGGGGTACTAAGGGCTTCCAAGTTCTTATGGTCAGTCCACATCTCAAATGGATGATTAGCCCCTTCCAGCAAATGGCGCCAAGAGTCCAAAGCCGCTTTGACTGCAAAAGCCTCCTTTTCCCACACATGCCAACGTCTCTCTGTCTCAGAGAATTTATGGGACAGGTAGACACATGGTTTTAAGCACCCCACCCCATCGGCTTGCAACAACAGGGCTCCAATAGAATAATCAGAGGCATCCACCTGAACAACAAAAGGCTTGGAGGGGTCAGGATGTTGTAAAATAGGCTCCTGGGTAAAAGACTCCTTCAGCTTATCGAACGCCGCCTGACAAGCGGGAGTCCATCTAAGCAGCGCGCCTGGGTTTTTAACCCGGTGGGTTTCTCCCACCCCCTTTGTCCGAAGCAAATCAGTCAGGGGTAAGGTTATTTCAGCGAATCCCTTTATGAACAACCTGTAGTAATTGCTGAACCCCAGGAAACTTTGAAGTTGCCTACGGGTGCGGGGTCTTTCCCATTCTAAGATAGCCTGGATTTTAGCAGGATCCATTTCTATGCCTTTATCTGAGATCCTGTACCCCAGATAATCAATTTGTGTTTGATGGAAGGCACATTTTGACAGTTTGGCATACAACTCAGCTTTCCTTAGTTTGCGAAGCACCTGCTTAACCAAATGTACATGTTCTTCCAGAGTTTCAGTATAAATCAATACATCATCCAAGTAGACCAATACCCCTTTAAACAGATGTTCATGTAGTACTTCATTGATCAATTGCATAAACACCCCAGGAGCCCCAGCCAAACCAAAGGGTAAAACCTTATATTGAAAAGCTCCCAACGGGCAATTGAATGCCGTTTTCCATTCATTCCCCTCCCGGATCCTCACACGGTAATAGGCTTCCCTTAAATCTAGTTTTGAGAAGATTTTTCCCTTAGCCAGATGTGATAAGATATCTTTTATCAAAGGCAGGGGATATTTATTTGATATTGAGACTACATTGAGCCCACGGAAATCGGTACAGAGTCTTAATGTCCCATCTTTCTTCAGGCGGAAAAGAACCGGTGCCCCCACTGGCGAGCTAGCTGGTTCAATGAACCCTCTTGCCAAGTTTTTGTCCACAAACTCCCGTAGCAAAGTTAGTTCCTTCTGAGTCATTGAGTAAATCTTTGGCTTAGGCAATTGGGTGTTAGGCACCAGCTCAATGGCACAATCAGTTTTCCGATGAGGAGGCAGTTGATCCGCTTCTTTTTCCCCAAACACATCAGCAAATACCTGGTACTCCTCCGGTAGACCCTCAAGAGGAGGGGTTGGGTACTGCAGAGTCACAGCTGCCGCTACCCCCACCACCTCCTCTGGGGCTTCATTTCCCTCTGGTGCTTGATAAAATCCGTCCCTAAAGGTTACAGTTCGATAGACCCAATTTATCTGAGGATTCTGCTGGACCAACCATGGGACACCCAAAACCACCAAAGGACCCCCCACCGGAGCCACTACAAATGACAACCCTTCCCGGTGGCTACCCATTTGCAAGGCTACCAAACCGGTGAAATGCGTGACTGGTTTGCCCCTGGCCATGGACCCGTCCAATTGGGTGAAAGCAATGGGTCGTTGCAATGGAAAGGTGGGTAACTCCAAGGCAGCTACCACGTCGGGATGCATTAAGCACCGTGAGCACCCAGAATCGATCATCGCCCACACTTCTATCGTCTTCGAACGGGATCCCAATTTTACTTTCACAGTGAGAATGCGATAGTTGCCACTCACCGACACCGGCTCGCGCCCCTCTTCTACCACCTGCCCTGTGGCGCCCTTTAGAGCAGGTGGCTGGCGTTTCCCGCCGGCTGTAGCAATTCTGGTTCACCCTCGTCCCCGTAGAACGGCACGCGTTCCAGCTCGCTGTCGGCCACAGCTGCTTTCATTTTCCTCGGTAGAGAAGGGGACTCGCAGTCGATTTCCCCTGCCGGTCCTCACCCTTCGCCCTCGGGCGCGCCGCCACGCGGTGCCCCTCCTTGCCACAGCGCAGGCACTGCCCCTTCGCGTAACGGCGCTCCTTCTCCTCTTCCCAGGAACGTTGTCCGGATTGTCCAAAGGAGCCCGAGGGGCAGGTGGGCTTGCCATCTTGCCCCGACTTCATTGCTCGTCTCTGCGCAAACATCTCATGGGCATGCTCAGCCTTTCCAGCGAGCTGGATCCACCCGTACAAACTGTCAGGGTCATCTCACCCCAGCGACCAGCGCAGCACTTTGGTGTTTAAACCATCTTTGAACAGCTCTATGACAGTTGCCTGCGACCAATCTTCCACCTTCCCCACTAGCGCTTTAAATTCCAGCGCGTAGTCAGCCACAGTTCTTGATCCCTGCTTGAGTTCTTTCAAGGCACACTTCGCCCGCTTCTTCGCTAGTGGATCTTCGAAATGATGCTGTAGAGCCCAGAGGAATTTGTCGAATTTCTCCAGTTCAGGGGCTTCCAACTGGCACATCTGTACATACCAGTCCACTGCCCTCCCCTTAAGCTTGGTGGCAATGGTGATGATTTTCGCTTTTTCCGATCGAAAAAGCGACCCCCACTCTTCCATGTACGCCTTGGCATTCGTCAGGAAGAACGAGGGTTTTGTCGGGTCTCCGTCGAACTTGACAGAGAAGTCCCTCAATCCTCCGCCCAACGGGCTGCGTCCCCCCACTGGCGGTTCAGCTGCTCTGACAGCTCCCGCCCGCCTCCGCTCAGGGACAGGCGGCGACGCTAGTTCCACCCTGGGAGCCTGATCCCCCTCTCTTGGGCAAGCTCCCCTTCTCCATTCCGAGGACTGTGCCTGGGAGGAAGGGGTTGAATGCCGCTGGCTTGACCCCTCCCGCACCTCTTTCTGCGAACTCAGGTCCATGCTCATCTTCTGTAGAATGAGCACCAGGGAGTCCATCTTCGACTCTAGCACCTGGATTCGGTCTGGAGTGGGGGAGTCCCCTCTCGGCGGCACCTGTACCACCGTTGGTGACAGCGGGTATCTCTGCCTCCAGGACGAGCCCCTCGCCTCCAAGAAGTCCCTCCGACTGTCGTCCCAGGTGACCAGTTCGCCCGGGGCCGTGACCGTGGTCTCTGGTGCGGTCTTCATGCCCGTGGCTTCGCCGTCAGACCCCGAACTCGCCTCCTCCTGAATCGCTGAGAGTTCTCCCAGGGGGGCTCTGTCGGGGCGCATCATGGTAGAATCGGGCTCTCCCTCACTCGACCCCTCACTCTCCACGAGTAGCACATCTGGATCGGTCATCGCCAGCACTCTCCCTCACAGGATCGGACGAACTTGTCTTTTCCTGGATAGGGGCCAGCGGGATTTGAAGTTTTGGATTCTCAGCTTTATGTAATGGTTGCCTATCCCAAACAGACTCACAAGAGGTTACTTAAATGAAATCTATTAGGGAATTTATGACAGATACAGAGAAAGCTGAGAATGACTAAAAGCGCGCCAAATACAAACTAAAAACCCTCGGCTCCAAACGTAATCCCTCCCCACTACCAGCCATAGCAACCACCCCCCTCCCAGGTGCTGGTAACCATTTTCCACACATCCTGGGAAAGCAACCTTGAATACATGAGATAACCCAAATACATTCCAACCCAGCAGCCAACAGATAAGAACTCCCCGAAGAGGAATCTTCCTCCCTCCTGAGATCAAACACGTATCCGGCAAATGACATGCGAAACGTTACGATGTACCAAGCACATTGAAACAGTGAACATGACAACATGGCTTAAAAGTTGGTATTTAGTAGCTGCTGAGATATGTCATGAGCCTAACATTGCACTGACTCTGTGAGACTTTGTTCACTGCCAGGACTGTCACTCTGATGCAGAAGGCCACCCAGCTTGGGTGGCTCCCTCGGAGGGCATTGCAAGAGAAGGCTTCTCCTGCCAGCCTTTTCCCATAGTCCCATGTTCTGTGTGAGAGGAGCTCCACAGCAGACTGAAGCAAGGCTGTAGGATCACCTTGTTTCAGCCTTAAAAGTGTGCTTTTTAAAAGCCTGGGTTAAAGAGAAGCATGACATCTGAGCTTCACCCAGCCCTTGGGCTCTTTTTAAGGTGCCTCAGGTCAGAGTTGGTGGTGTTAAAAAGAACTGATTGCTTGGGATTCTTTTCTTTATGCATTTCTGTTGCAGCTTTCTGATGCACATGTATCACCCAGGACAGCTTACAACAGTTAAACAAAAGGCAAAACTACAGTTGTCACAGAAATATCTAATAAAAATTATAAAGTAAGAAGAAGCAGAGCATAATGCCTTCTAAAATATACATTGCGTAAGGGATGAATGCCACCTTAAAAACAAAGGCCTTGATCCTGTGGTGTGGAACCTCCTGCAACATGAATTCTCATTGTTTAGGTGCAGCCAAGGCTATCATCAGTTAACCAATACACCTGTATCACGGTTGAGACATAAAGAGGAATTTCTCCATCAGATCTTGGGGAGTGGGAGGAGGCATCCTTAAGGTATCCTAGATTTAAATACATTAAAATTTTAAAGGTCATTGTAAGTACTTTGCCTATGAATAAAAGCATATTTGAGATTTCATTCCTGCTTGTAAACTTTCTGTGTCTAACTTTAAATGTTCTACGTCAGAATCACAACCTCCTCGTTCTTTATGCTTATATTATGGTATCTAATAAGCAATAGACTTTACAATGGATTACTTCCAATTCAGTTTTATACTCATGCACATAAGGTAAGACCCACTGAACTCAGTGATACTCATGTAGAGAAGCAAAGAATTGCACCATGAGAGAACCTGTAATGGACCTGTATGTTTACATTTATATTGAATGTACATCTGAAACAAACGGTAGAAATTGATCCTTCCAGTACATGGACAGCATTATTCTCTCATGCACTTCTACAATAGACACGTGGAAACTTAACAGCAAAAAACTATCTCAAATTTTGCATTGGCTTGTGGCCCTTTTACAATTGTGTTGATAAAACACTGCCATTAAGCATGCAAATTTAAGAATATAAAATCTTCAGAAATGTAATTAAGATAATTTCAATTTACATCTATGTGTCAAGTAGTTGGCAGGCAACAAGCAATGTGACCAAAGATACCAGACGTTAAGCAGACTATTACCTGGTGAAGGTTTGAGTAGTGTAGTCCCAGAACCTCCAGTTGCTTGCCTCCAACTATGAGATTTCCTGTCTGGGCCAGGCACTCTTTCCACGCTGACCACACAGGCTATTTTTCCATGCACATGAAATCATGCTGAGGCAGCCTGTGCAATGCTTGCCTCCTTGGGATGGGATCAAAGAGAGGTGATGCAGGTCCTGGTTGCCAGCAGCTCCTGCCCTGCATCGCCCAGACAGAGGTGGGTGTGTTTCACACAGAGGTAATGGATGTCAGGGAGGTAGAGGCAGCACAAGAGGAAAGGACTCACATTGCATACTGGCTCCAAGGGCATTGGTTCAAGATCGGCCAAGGAGAAATGAAAGAAAACACCCACTTGAGGGAATTGTACTTACAGAACATGGGGATAATGCAGAGAAAAAAGTCATGAAACAGAAAAAGGAGGAGGGGGAGGGGGAGGGGGAGGCCGAGTGGGAAACATAAACTGAGTAGTAGTAACCAGAACTGGCCAAGAAATAGTTGCAAAAAAAAAAAGAAACAACTGGAAATTCATTAAAGTTTTTGAAAGTAAGTAAGATTATAAAGAATAAATTGCAGAGCAAAGCAAAACATGGAAATTGTAGTAATAACCAAGAGACCCTTAGAGGGAAACACCTGGTCTGAATGACTTCACAATCTGAGAAAAGCTAAAAGGTGAAAGATTTATACCGCATGAAGAGAAACCACAAACCGATTTGAAAATTGTGGTTTTGAAAAATAGCATATTACTCCTTTTTCTCATGCTAGAATGATGCTATAGAGTAATCTAGATTTTAAAATTGTTCAAAAAAAATCTTATATGGAAGATTTAGATAAATGTTAGGATTCTTTTCTTTAGATCAGTTACTAGAGTAAGATGAGTTTTTGTGATTTTCTGTGTTAAAGGATAAATATCATTTTTCTATTGCCACTCACTAGCAGTATTTACAACTATAATATCTATAGACATCTCTTCTTGGATCAGTGGTATTTTCAGCTTCAGACACCTAAATTATGAGAAGTAATCACTAAATCCTAGAAGATAAAAGTCATTTTTTTAAATAAATACTTGTTGAAAATGCAATTTGACACTCAGATTTGAAAGACTGGGACAAGGAATTGGAGACCCCCCCATTTTGTCTCAGCAGTGGGAAAGTCTCTTAAAATCTGTATCAAAAAAATTTAAAGGATCTTAGGCTATCGTTTATCCAATGAAAAATAGTATTTTGGACTTACTGGACTCTTTAATCTAGTGGCATCAGGTCAGGAACCAGGAGGCTGAGTTCTAGTCCCGCCTTAGGCATGAAGGCCATCTGGGTGACTTTGGGCCAGCCACTCTCAGCCAACTCACCTCATAGTGTGGTTGTTGTGGGGAAAGTAGGAGGAGGAAGGAGTTCTAGGTATGTTCATCGCCTTAAGTTATTTATAACAAAAGCAGGATAAAAAATCTTTTAAAAAGGGTAAATAATTGTGTTTTTGGAGATGCAGTGAGGATAAAAGTTTATTAAAATGTTTTTTGCAATGTCCAAAAGTTGTTACATTCTGAGAAGAAGTTATGACTGCATCGCTTAGTGATGGAAATTCCAGTCCCAATTGTCATCGTAAGCTGAGGACTGTCCATACAATTAACAGGAATGTTTGTCACAAATTGTGCCAAACAATCTTAGCTCCCTTAATAGAGCTACTAGCTAGAGCAGGGGAATGCTGTAGACGTTATGCACTTGGTTACATTAACCATCAGGGACATCATGTGACCAGTTTCATCCTTATTGGGACTCCTCAAATGTTGGTAGCTGGATGTTGTTGGGATTCAAATCTTCTACCAGGAATTAGTAGACAGAAATGTATAGAATAGTAGTAGGAAGGGAATTTACTGCAGATGCTGACTGCAGTCAGGAAATCAGAAGACGCTTAATCCTTGGGAGAAGAGCAATGACAAATCTCGATAAAACAGTTAAGAGCAGAGACATCACACTGACAACAAAGGTCTGCATTGTTAAAGCAATGGTGTTCCCCGTAGTAACATATGGCTGCGAGAGCTGGACCATAAGGAAGGCTGAGAGAAGGAAGATCGATGCTTTTGAACTGTGGTGTTGGAGGAAAATTCTGAGAGTGCCTTGGACTGCCAGAAGATCAAACCAGTCCATCCTCCAGGAAATAAAGCCAGACTGCTCACTTGAGGGAATGATATTCAAGGCAAAACTGAAATACTTTGGCCACACAATGAGAAGACAGGACACCCTGGAGAAGATGCTGATGCTAGGAAGAGTGGAGGGCAAAAGGAAGAGGGGCCGACCAAGGGCAAGGTGGATGGATGATATTCTAGAGATGACGGACTCGTCCCTGGGGGAGCTGGGGGTGTTGACGACCGACAGGAAGCTGTGGCGTGGTCTGGTCCATGAAGTCACGAAGAGTCGGAAGCGACTGAATGAATAAACAACAAAAAAAGGAAGGGAATAATTAAATAAATGTTATCTTTGCAGGGGGGGTTGTTTAAGAGGTTTATATGTATTTTAATATAAGGGGAGGGAGTAACTGTACTTAGTGATTTTTATAATGTGCCAAAAGTGTAATGATTTATAGAAATAATGTGTTTTTTGGTTTAATGTAGGGTAAGAGATTGATTATGGAAAATTTTTGTATATCCTTGCTGTTAAAAGTCAGAAGTCACATCTTTCTGTAATTTCTCTTGTATTTTCACACCTTTTTAGTTTTTCTTCTCTATTTTTGGTAGTTTTTTGTTTTTTTCATAGCTTTTATCTTTGTCTTGAAACTTAATAAAATTCTTATTAAAAAAAAAACCTTCTACCAGGAATTGAACTCACAGACCTTTGCAATTTAGATTACTATGTGATACGGTACATTAGCTTTAGGAGCTATTCAGGGCCTGACACCCAGCAGTTTGCAGGAAGAGATCTCTAGAAGCTATCTGAATGGTATATTCACTCTGTTTTCCCTTAAGCTCTCACAGCAGAGAAATACAGATATTACATTATGCCATGCTCCCATGTATGGGGTTTTTACATGACTTCCATCCCCCCTCTTGGAGGGGAGGGAGGACTTCTCTATTTTTACAATGTACGTATACTCTCACAGTGTAAAGTGTACCTGGGAGACACCTGGATTGGTAGTAGAATATGTAAAGGGAATTTAGATGTCCTTGATTATCACAAATTAAACATAAACCACTAGTGCAATGCAACTACTGAAAAAGGCAAATGCTGTCTTGAGGTGCATGGATTGATTGATTGATTGATTGATTGTCATCAAGTCATTTTCAACTCCTAGCAACCACATAGATAGATCTTCTCCCTGACAATCTATCCCTAACCTGTTCTTTCAGGTCTCCCAATGGTGCAATCATCATGACTGCAACTGAGTCCATCCACCTTGCTGCTGGTCATCTTCTTTCCTTTCCTTTTATCTTTCCCAGCATTAGATCCTTTTCCAGAGAGCTGGGTCTTTGCACAATGTGTCTGAAGTAGGATAATTTAAGCCTGGTCATTTGTGCTGTGAGTGACATTTCTAGGTTGATTTGTTCAATGATCCATTGGTTTGTTTTTGAGATGCATTACTGACATCATATTGTCTGATCAGATGAATTAATCTGTATGAATCCTATATATCCTATATATTCCTATAATCTGTATATTCCTATATATCCAGGGTTTATAGACTACATAGTCAAATCAGACGAATTCAAAATATTCTGTTCTGGAAATTATACTCACAGAAAGGGCAATTATAGTTTCAAAACATATTGCTGCATGTGTAATGGGATATAACCCTGTCAATAGAATAATTTCCATCAGGATTCAAGGGCAGCCACTCAAGTTCACAATTATATAACAGACACTGAAGAACAAGTGGATGAAACCTGTGGAAGATTCCTACACTGAAGAAGAATATACTAATAATTTTTGGTGACTTTAAGGCAAATGTTGGAGAGGAACCTTTATTGAAAACAATTGCAAAATTTGGATTAGAAACCCCCAATGATGCAGGACAACATCTGATAGTCTTATGTGTAGAAAATGGGGTTTTGGTTGCTAATACATTATTTCAACCATACAAAAGATGTCTATATACCTGGAAGTCTCCAAATGGATGACACCATAATCAAGTAGATTACTTCTTATGTAGAAACAAATGGAAAAAAGCTCTCTGTTGAATTGCAAACACTGCTGGGTGCAGATTGCAGATCAGATCATCAGCTACTAATCCCAGAAATATGCATCAGGCTAGAAAGGATCCAACTCCAAGGAGATATAATTTCAAGCTCTCTGCTAAAGAATATGAGACTGAAGTTAAAAAGAGATTCAAATGCCTAGATCTTGCGGGCAGACAGCCTGAGGACTTGTGGGAAGAAGTTAAAGTTATTGTAAAAAAGGAAGACAGAACATGCATAACAAGAGCCAGAAAGAAGGACACACTGGCTATCAAACAAAGCCATAGAAACAGCTAAGGAAAGAAGGTTGGTGAAAGCCAGAGGAGATCCTGGGAACACTAAGTTAATGCTAACTTCCAACAGTAGGAGAAAAGAAGTAGGTATATCTGAACTTAGAGAGTAGAGAAATAAGAGAACATAACAAAATGGGAAGAACAAGGGATCTAATTAGGAAAATTAGAGTAACCAAGGAACATTCTAATCTTGTATCAGTGTCAAAAGGAATGCATATGGAAAGGATTTAATGATGGAACATAACATGAAAAAAGATGGAAGGACTATACAGAAAACCTGTACAAGATGACCAACTCAATGAGACCATTGTTAACATTAGTATACACTATTACTTATAGATCTTGTCTACAAAAGGAACGAGACTAAATAGAAGTTGCAGTGCTGCCTCTTCTCGACACCAGTCAGCATTTGGCTGCACCCATTCTGCAGTACCAGATTATTTATTTATTTATTTATTTATTTATTTATTTATTTATTAAATTTCTTTGCTGCCCATCTTGTGTACAATGACTCTGGGCGGCTTACAAATAGTAAAAATAGCAAATCACTAAAACAGTACCATAGGTAAAGGTAAAGGTTTCCCTTGACATTAAGTCCAGTCATGTCCAACTCTAGGGGGCAGTGCTCATCTCCGTTTCAAAGCCGAAGAGCCAGTGTTTGTCCATAGACACTTCCGTGGTCATGTGGCCAGCATGAATACATGGAACACCATTACCTGCCTGCCAAAGCAGTACCTATTAATCTACTCACATTTGCATGTTTTTGAACTGCTAGGTTGGCAGGAGCTGGGACTAGCAACGGGAGCTCACCCCAAAACAGTACCATATAAATACCTAAAAATGTAAATACATATACAAAGTATAGGTTTCCCTTGACATTAAGTCCAGTTGTGTCCGACTCTAGCGGGCGGTGCTAATCTCTGTTTCAAAGCCAAAGAGCCAGCGTTTGTCCGTAGACACGTCTGTAGTCATGTGGCCAGCATGACTACACGGAACACCGTTACCTGCCTGCCGAAGCGGTACCTATTAATCTACTCACATTGGCATGTTTTCGAACTGCTAGGTTGGCAGGAGCTGGGACTAGCAACGGGAGCTCACCCTGTCATGCAGATTCGAACCGCCAACCTTCCAATCGGCAAGCTCAGCAGCTCAGCGGTTTAACCCGCAGCGCCAACGCATCCCTATACAAAGTATACAATATAAAATATACAATACACAATATACAATATACAATATAAAATATAAAATATAAAATTCCAGATGGAAAGATCTTAACCTTGGCACCCTCATGGGGCCAACCACCCCCATGAATAACTGTCCCCCTCCCATCCCAGGCCAGCTGGCATAACCAAGTTTTTACTCCCTTCTGAAAGGCCAGGAGAGTGGGAGCCTGTCTTACCCCAGGGGTAGCTTGTCCCAAAGGGCAGGTGCTACAGCAGAGAAGGCCCTCTTCCTGAACCCTGCCAATTGGCAATCCCTCACAGACAGGGTCCGTAACATGCCCTCTCTGCCTGACTGGGTGGGACAGGTCGATGTAACGGGGGTGAGGTGGTCCCTCAGGTAACTTGGACCCATGCCATGTAGGGCTTTAAAGATGATAACCAACACCTTGAATTGGACCTGAAAGCAAACTGGCACCCAATGCAGCTCACGCAGCAACAGTGTTATATATGCCCTTCTAGGGGCTTCTAAGACTGCTCGCGCTGCCGCATTTTGCACCAGCTGTAGCTTCTGGATACTCTTCAAGGGTAACCCCATGTAGAACACATTGCAATAGTCTATGCGGGAGATGACCAGGGCATGAGTGACCATTCGGAGGGACCCATGATCCAGGAAAGGGCGTAGCTGGCACACAACACAAAGTTGTACAAAGGCTCCCATAGCCACGACTGCCACCTGCTCTTCCAGCAGGAGTCATGAGTCCAGGAGAACCCCCAGGTTCTGCACCAGGTCTGTCTGGGGCAGTGCAACACCAATCAGAACCAAAGATGGTAAGTACTCAGATACAGAGGAGCCCCCATGTCCTGTTTAGTCAATAGACTCTAAATTAACACTATCCCCCTCCTCAGGACCCCTCTTCCTCCTTAGTTGAGGGCCAGGTTTGAATGGGTACAATAGGTGAAACTGTCAGATTTTTATGGGTGCATGTACATAAGATGAATCTTCCCATGAGTTTTCCTCCAGTCTATAACCTTTCCAAGCAATTAGATATTGCAATTTTCTGCGATGAAAATGTGAATCAAGGATACTCGCTACTTCATATTGTTTTTCGCCTTGCACCATGACTGGAGGTGGTGGTGATTTAATAGGTCTCAATGGACTGTCAGGAGCCGCAGGGATCAGCAGGGAACGGTGAAAAACTGGGTGTACTTGCATATTTTTTGGAAGAGTTAGACAAAATGCTACTGGGTTAATAATAGCCTCAATCGGAAAAGGTCCTATGTAACAATAATCTAATTTTTTTGATGGATG
Source organism: Candoia aspera (assembly GCF_035149785.1). NCBI lineage: Eukaryota > Metazoa > Chordata > Lepidosauria > Squamata > Candoiidae > Candoia > Candoia aspera. The sequence continues at coordinate 112,621,008 of NC_086155.1, read as the reverse complement.
TGATAATACCATATGTTTAGTGGATAGCCAAACCAAACTGATAATTGTGATCCTTCCTTTCGATGACGGTCAGCATAATGCTTATAATCTTCTTTGGCCTTATCTAATTGCTCACGAAGAACATGGTGACAGGCTTTGAGTTCTTGTATAAAGTGATCCAAGGCAGGAACCATGGAGTTGGGCACATCCATCAGAAATGCTCTGGGATTGAATCCATAATTGGCCATAAATGGTGTCATTTTGATCGAGGTGTGCTGTGAGTTGTTATAAGCAAACTGCTACTGCGAGCAGATCCGCCCAATTGCCTGTTAATTGATGTAACAACACAAATATTGCTCTAAGATTGCGTTAACTCTTTCTGTCTCGCCATCAGACTGTGGATGATGTGATGATGATAATTGACCTTGAATCTTTAAGTTCTCTAATATCGCCCTCCAGAACCTGGCAGAGAATTGAGAACCGTGATCTGAAATTACTCTCTTGGCTAATCCATGTATCCGAAAAATGTACTTGATATATAGTCTTGCTGTTTCTTGTGAAGTGGGTAAACCAAGCAATAAAATGTGCCATTTTAGTGAGTGTGTCTACAACCACTAATATAGTGTAGCTCCATTGGATCTAGGAAGTTCTGTGATGAAGTCCATCGATATGGCTTCCCAAGGATGTTCTGGAGTCTGTGATGTCAATAATAGTCCTGCAGGTTTCCTGGTTTGACTTTTTGCTCTGTGACATTCTGCACAAGAGGCCACATATTGTTTGGTGTCATTAAAGATGCATGGTCACCAGAATTCTTGGGATATCAGGTTAAGGGTTTTAAAAAATCCAAAATGCCCTGCTGCTGGATTGTCATGACACAACTTCAAAGTTCGTTCTCTCAGTTCACCCAGTGGTACATAATAATGGCCTCTAAAACATAGTATCTCATGATTACAACTCCATTGTTTTGCTTGGTCTGCCATATGAGCCATTTCCTTCTTCTTTTTGATTGCAAAAGGATCTAATTGTTGTTGATTTCACAATTGTTGCATTATGTTCCCTGTCTGTTGTCTGCAAAACGTTCCAAGGGGATCACAGATTTAAGCATGGAAGTAGTTGCTGATATATCACACTCTGGTTTCCTTGAGAGGGCGTCCTCCCATTGATTTTGGCCCCTTGGAATATGTTATTCGAAAATCAAAATGAGAGAAGAATGAGGACCATCGGATTTCTCTTTGATTTAGATTTCATGCTGTTTTCAGATGTTCTAAATTGCGATGTTCTGTTCTAACTTCAATGGTATGTCGGGCTCCTTCTAGATGGTGTCTCCATACTTCAAAGGCTACTTTAATAGCTAACAGCTCCTTATCCCATATAGTATATGCTTGTTCTGCTACTGTCAGTTTCCTAGAATAATATGGACATGGACACAGCTGATTAGTATGAAGTTCTTTTTGAAGCAGCACTGCACCAGCAGCTACATCTGAAGCATCAGGCTCAACTACAAATGGTTGCATGGGGTTTGGATGTTTCAAGGTGGGTTTGGACATGAAGACTTCTTTTAGCGTCTCGAATGCATGACTTTCTGCTTTTCCCCAATGGAAAGTTGACCGTTTCCTTAATAAATTGGTCAATGGGTTTGTAATTTCTGCAAATCGTGGTATGAAATTTCTATAATAGTTTGCAAATCCCAGTAGACATTGAATATCCTTTGCTCTGTGTGGTGGTTGCCAAGACTGGATTGCCTGTACTTCGTCTGGTTCCATCTCTATACCATTGGCAAAAATTCGGTGTCCTAAAAAGTCTATAATCATTTGATCAAATTGGCATTTTCCAACTTGTCGTAAAGTTGATTTTCACAAAGCCGTTGTAGTACTATACACACATGCTGAATATGTTCTTTCAAAGAGGTAGAATAAATCAGAATATCGTTTAGGTAAATGATCAAAAATTGATCTAAAAGATCTCAGAATATCTCATGCGTGAATTGCATGAATACTGCAGGGGCATTAGTCAGACCAAACGGCATCACAGTGAACTCAAAATGACCATAACATGTGCAAAATGCTGTCTCCCACTCATCTCGTCTAATTTGAATCAGGTTATAAGCTCCTCTCAGGTCCAATTTAGTAAACATCCGAGCACCCCAAACTTTTTCCAGCAACTCCAAAATTAATGGTAAGGGATACCGGTTCTTGATGGTAATATCGTTAAGTTTATGATAGTCACAACAGAGTCGTAATTCTCCTGTTTTCTTTTTTACGAAGAGTACAGGGGCTGCAACAGGTGAAGTGGAAGGTCTGATAAATCCTTCCTGTAAATTAGTGCCCAGAAACATCCGAAGCACCAACCTTTCAGGTTCAGAGACTGTATAGATCCTTCCCACAGGAAGTTTAGTGCCAGGTATTATGTCAATAGGACAATCATATCTTCGATGGGGAGGAAGCCGTTCCACTTCCTTCTCATTGAAGACATCCATGTATTCCTGGTAGTGTATAGGAATGTTCGACTCCATCGTAGTTACCTCACTGGCAGACAAACTTCCAGTTACATGCTGAATACACTGTGGGCTAGGAAATTCTATTTCTCCACTGGACCATGTGATGCAAGTTTCATGAATTCTCAGACAATCTAATCCCAGGACCAATGGGAAGCGAGGTGTATCCACCACAAAGAATTCAATCCACTCAAAATGATCTCCAATCCTCATAGCTAAGCATTTGGTGACCATGGACACAGGTCCAGAGTGTAGTGGTCTCCCATCAATTGTCTCCACCATCATAGGAGGCTCAACTGTATTTTGGGGAATTTTCCACCTACTAGTGAATTTTGAATCCATGAAGCTCATGGAAGCCCCTGAGTCTACCATCGCCTGGACTGTCATCGAAGAAGACTGTTTAATTTGAAGGCTCACTGGTACCGCAAAATGCTCAGGAGATACTAGATGAGGCACCGAATTCGGGCTTCTTGCCAGCTTTACCCAACCTAAGTGCCCCTTTAGGTTGGGCGAATCCTGTTTCCCGATGCCTTGTTCAATCGAGATTTAACAGGACAATTGAAGGCCATGTGTCCCGGACCAGCACAATATAAACATAAGCCTTCCTGTTGTCTATGTTCTTTCTCTTCTGGTGTTAGGCAGGACTGAGCGCCCCCTAATTGCATGGGTTCTTCTGATGACTTCCAGTTGCGTGGTGTGGTGTGGAATCCCTGAATTAATGGGACGTCTGGTATGTTGTTGTTGCAGGCGCCCATCTATTTCAAACAGAGGTGCATCAGTGTTTGCAACATCTGGGGGCATTCTGTCCTAGACACTCGTCTAGTATTTTATCTGACAAACCTTCTTGGAATTGGACAATTAAAGCCTCTTCTCCCCAATTTAGGTCTTGGGAGTATACACAAAAAGTGCTAATGTAATCAACCAATGGTTGTCATCTTTGCCGCAAGGCACGAAGCCGTCTGCTGGCAGATTGGGTCTTCACCGGATCCTCATACATAAATTTTGACTACAGAACCCATCAAAATCATCCAGCAGAGGACTCTGCTGGGTGATTAGTGGAGAGGCCCATCAGGCTGCAGTACCAGAAAGGAGGCTAATAATAAAACCCACCTTGTGGCGATTGGAGGGAAAATCTCCTGCTCTAAGGTTCATATACAGCTGGCATTGCTACACGAAGGCTGGAAATTGTGCCACTGTTCCATCAAATTTTTCAGGTACAGACACCAGACATTTGGGCCAGGGTGCAGTAGCTACTGCTGTTGCTTGTAATTGGGCTAGTTGTGCACTTAATACTGCAACCTGTTGGGAAAGTTGGGCATTCTCTAATGCAAGTTGTTCCATTGTCATTTTTACTTTTCTTGATGAAGCAGTGTTTACTGGTCAGAGACAATCTGTCCTGTTTAGTCAATAGACTCTGAATTAATTAATAACAATTCTTTATTAAGTTAATTTTACCTCAGTGGAATGTCTAATAATAATTAACAGAAATGTATTATTTACATTTTTGAAACTGAATTCAGTATAGAATTCTGAATAGGAAAAGAATGGATTTTACGTACAAAGTAATTAACTCTGAGGAAAATTGATTCTTAAAGTTAAGGTATAAACAAAGAAAGTCATAGGCAACAGACAGAATACAATTGAGGAATAAATGGATTATTTGCACTGTACTGTTTTACCGCAGATGATACCACTTTGATGGCTGAAAGCGAAGAGGAACTGAGGAGCCTTATGATGAAGGTGAAAGAAGAAAGTGCAAAAGCTGGCTTGCAGCTAAACCTCAAAAAAACCAAGATGATGGCAACCAGCTTGATTGATAACTGGCAAATAGAAGGAGAAAATGTAGAAGCAGTGAAAGACTTTGTATTCCTAGGTGCAAAGATTACTGCAGATGCTGACTGCAGTCAGGAAATCAGAAGACGCTTAATCCTTGGGAGAAGAGCAATGACAAATCTCGATAAAATAGTTAAGAGCAGAGACATCACACTGACAACAAAGGCCCGCATAGTTAAAGCAATGGTGTTCCCTGTAGTAACATATGGCTGTGAGAGCTGGACCATAAGGAAGGCTGAGCGAAGGAAGATTGATGCTTTTGAACTGTGGTGTTGGAGGAAAATTCTGAGAGTGCCTTGGACTGCAAGAAGATCCAACCAGTCCATCCTCCAGGAAATAAAGCCAGACTGCTCACTTGAGGGAATGATATTAAAGGCAAAACTGAAATACTTTGGCCACATAATGAGAAGACAGGACACCCTGGAGAAGATGCTGATGCTGGGGAGAGTGGAAGGCAAAAGGAAGAGGGGCCGACCAAGGGCAAGATGGATGGATGATATTCTAGAGGTGACGGACTCGTCCCTGGGGGAGCTGGGGGTGTTGACGACCGACAGGAAGCTCTGGCGTGGGCTGGTCCATGAAGTCACGAAGAGTCGGAAGCGACTAAACGAATAAACAACAACAAAACTGTTTTACCAATTGGTTGAAGATTGTAGAAGCCGTTGACTCTGAGGCGTTAAACAGGGCAGTTCTGAGGGAGTAGAATTAACACAGAAGCTGAGGTAGAGGAATCTGGTGATCTGAGTATTTAACAAGATGAATCGATGGTAGAACTGAAGACTTGAGACAGACTAATGTGAGGCGGTGTCAGGGTCAGCCTCACTCCAAATAAGTCACGGACTCACTTAATAGGGATTAAGGATTTCCGGTTTATTGGAACGGAATGCTCGACAGAAAGAAAAACGGGAATGGAGGCATGGTGGCATGGTGTCCTGTTTATACCCCCTTGCCGGACCCCGTGCTCCTCCACCCTCCATTGTCCCCATTCTCCTGACCGGACGGGAGATTTAGATGTTGATGGGATTTGTGATGGTTGTTTGGGTGTTTTCCCGGCTGCCGTCTTTGTCCTATTGGTGCAGGTGCGTCCTCTGGGACACAAGGCGTGAGTCCTTCTATGTCATCGATGCTTATCTGAATTACCTTGTGATGTCCTTCTATGAAGCTGTAGATCAGTTCATGGGTGTGGGTGCTTGGGTGTTTAGTTGAGCATTGATTTGATTATATCCTTCCTCCTTTTCCTGATGATCATGATCCACGTTGTGAGGCTCCTGTGTGCCTTGCAACGGGGTCATGACATGCTGCCCCCCGAAGATGTCTTTAGGGTGCTGGTTTCCCTGGGTATGCCTCGTGGAAGCGTCTAGTCAGTTGTTTTGCTAAGACATGTTGTGCCTGGACACACTCTGGGTGTGGGAAATGCTTCCATTTGATGAGGTATTGTAGTGTGCCCCTTTGCTTTCTTGAGTCCAGTAACTCCTGTACCTCAAAATGCTGTTGTTTGTCTATCATGATGGGTGGGGGCGGGGGGTTTTCCGTGTGCCATTTGGAAGGGCTTGTTGGTTTCAGCAGGGCACAGTGGAATACTGGGTGGATCCGTCATAAATTGTGGGGTAGTTCCAGTTTGAATGTGACCGGATTGATTACTTCTGAGATTTTAAAGGGTCCGATGAATTTCGGTGCCAGTTTCTTCGAGGGTTGTGGGGTCTTTATGAACTTAGTGGAGAGGTAGACCCTATCTCCCACTTTGTAGTTCGGTGTCTCCGCCCTGTGATTGTCCGCAAATTTCTTGTACGTGGTTTGTGCGTCCACTAGGGCCGTTTGGATGATTGGCCAGGTTGTCGCCAGCTGCACCGCCCAGTCGTCTGGTGAGCAGGGTGGGGCATCTTGTTGAGGTAGTTCTGGTATTGGTACAAAGTCCCTTCCGTAGACCACCTTAAATGGGGTGTGGCCAGTGCTCTGATGTACTGCATTGTTGTAGGCTACCTCTGCAAAAGGTAGTAGGTCCACCCAGTTGTCCTGTTGGTAGTTTATGAATGCCCTTAGGAACTGTTCAAGGGTTGAGTTTAGGATCTCTGTAGATCTGTCTGTGTGTGTGTAATGGTTGCCTATTCTGACAGACTCAGTCTCACAAGCAGGTGCTTAAGGAAAACTGATTTATTGAGAGAATAGTGTGCAAATACGAAGAAAGCTGAGAATGAGCAAAAGTGCACCAAATACAAACTAAAAACCCTCGCTTCAAACCTGATCCGCCCTTGCTCCCACTTAGCAACCACCCCCTCCCAGGTGTTGGCAACCGTCACACACATCGGCCTGAGAAAGTAACCTTGAACACAGGCAATAACCCAAACATACATTCCACAGTTACAGTAAGGAGATTACAGCCTGGCACAGCTGGAAATCTCCACTCAACAACCGTGAAACACGGATCAGGAAAGTGACATGCGAAATGTTACGATGTATTCAGAACATTGGAATGATGAACATGACATACCGCCCCCCTTAAAAAACCTGAATTTAAGGAGCAGGCTTAGTAGGATAGGCAGCATGAAAATGGGTAACTAAAACAGGGGAGTGAACATGGGAGTGAACATGAGTGAACATGGGCAGGGACCCACTCAGGATGAGGGAAATGTTTCCAACGAACGAGGTATTGAAGAGTAGAACGCAGGCGTCGAGAGTCAAGAATCTCCTTGACTTTGAAGTGTTGCTGACCATCAATCATAATGGGTGCAGGAGGTGATGGTTGTGGGTGCCAGCGATCTGATTGGTGGAAAGGTTTGAGCAAGCTGCAATGAAAAATGGGATGCAAATGTTTAAGATTACGAGGCAAGTCTAACTTAAAAGTAACAGGATTAATTTGGGCCACAATAGGAAAGGGACCCACGAACTTAGGTGCCAATTTCTTAGAGGGTTGAGGGGATTTGATAAACTTTGTTGAGAGATAAACTTTATCCCCAACTTTGAAAGTTGGCTGAGGTGCACGTTTAGTGTCAGCGTGGCGTTTGTAGGCAGCTTGGGCATCTGTAAGAGCGTGTTGTATTTTGGGCCAGGAGGTAGCCAGATGCGCTGCCCAATCCGAAGAAGAGGAAGGCAGAGAAGTTGGTTGAGGCAGTTCAGGAATGGGCACAAAATCCCGACCGAAGACAGTACGAAAAGGCACTTGTCCAGTGCTCTGATGCACTGCATTGTTGTAGGTGACTTCAGCAAAGGGTAGTAGATCGACCCAATTATCCTGCTGATAATTGACAAAAGCACGCAAATATTGCTCCAGTGTGGAATTAAGCGCCTCTGTAGATCCGTCAGTCTCAGGATGCGACGCAGTGGACAGCGCTTGTTTAGTGCCAACCAATTTCATAAAAGCCCGCCAAAATTGCGAAGTAAACTGTGTGCCTCTGTCAGTCACCAAACGGGAGGGGCTCCCGTGGAGTCTGTACACGTGTACAAGAAAGAGGCGGGCTAACTGCTGTGCAGAGGGAATAGAAGTGCATGGGATGAAATGGGCTTGTTTTGAGAAATAGTCTTTGACAACCCAAATTACAGTTTTTCTTTGGCTTGGAGGCAAATCCATGATAAAATCCATAGAGGTCTCCTCCCAGGGGTGAGAGGGACTGGCCACTGGTTGCAGCAGCCCTTGGGGCTTACCAACCTTCCGTTTGGAGCCAGTGCACACAGGGCAGGATGCAACATAGTCTTTAACATCACGCCTTAGCGTTGGCCACCAGAATTGGCGTCTAACCAAATGGAGTGTTTTCACAAGCCCAAAATGCCCAGCCAGTTTGTCATCATGGGAACGGACCAAAATGTCTTTGCGCAAAGCATCAGGCACATAGAGACGATTGTGCTTCCAAGCAAAGCCGTGGTCAAAATTAACATTGTCTAAATTTGCTTGCAACCAAGTGTCCGATTTCAATTTGGAAAGAAACTTGTTGCAAGTCTGAGGGAATTGGCAAGTGTCCCGGACAAGGTGAAAGTGAAGCGTCGGTTTGCTGCGCGCGGGTCTGGCTGCGAGTCACAGCTGCCAGACTCAATTGCGGCTCCGTCCACAATGTGCCTACTATGTCCGGCACAGTGCTGGAATCTTGGGGTCGGCGGGAAAGGGCATCAGCCAGAAAGTTTTTCTTTCCCGGAATGAATTTTAACTTGAAATCAAAACGGCTGAAGAATTGAGCCCATCTGATTTGCTTTGGGTTGAGCTTACGAGGTGCACTGAGTGCTTCAAGGTTCTTGTGATCAGTCCAAACCTCGAAAGGGTGGGTAGCCCCCTCCAATAAGTGGCGCCAAGTGTCTAAAGCAGCTTTCACAGCAAAAGCCTCTTTTTCCCAAACGTGCCACCACCTTTCTGTCTCAGAGAACTTGCGGGATAGGTAAGCATAAGGCTTTAAGCATCCCGACTCATCTGCTTGTAGCAGGAGCGCCCCAATGGAGAAATCAGAGGCATCCACTTGCACCACAAATGGTTTGCTAGGATCGGGATGCTGTAGAATAGGTTCAGCCGTGAATAGCTTTTTAAGCCACCTGGCATGCGGGCGTCCATTTAAGCAACGCCCCCGGATTCTTTACCCTCCGTGTATCCCCCTGCCCTTTCGTTTTGAGTAATTCAGTGAGGGGCAAAGCTATCTCCGTGAACCCCTGGATGAACTGGCGATAGTAGTTTGCGAATCCGAGGAAACTTTGGAGCTGCCTACGTGTGCGTGGCTGCTCCCATGCCAGAATGGCTTCAATCTTAGCTGGATCCATTTCAATACCTTTGTCTGAAATTCTGTAGCCCAAATAGTCAATTTGAGATTTATGAAAAGCACATTTGGACAATTTAGCATACAGTTCAGCCTTTCTCAGCTTTCTGAGCACTTTTCTGACCAGTTCTATATGTTCCTCCGTTGTTTCAGTATAGATTAACACATCATCCAAATACACCAAGACCCCCTTGAATAAATGGTCATGCAAGACCTCATTGATTAGCTGCATAAAGACCCCAGGCGCTCCCGCCAACCCAAAAGGTAATACTTTATACTGGAAAGGTCCCAGAGGGCAATTGAACGCAGTTTTCCATTCATCCCCCTCCCGAATGCGAATACGGAAATATGCCTCTCTCAGGTCTAACTTGGAGAATATTTTCCCCCTTGCCAGATGTGCTAACGTGTCTTTGATTAACGGTACCGGATATTTATTTGATATTGATACTGCATTCAGTCCACGGAAATCTGTACAGAGTCTCAAAGTCCCATCCTTCTTTGGTCTAAAGAGCACAGGAGCCCCTACTGGGGAGCTGGCTGGTTCAATGAAACCTCTAGCTAAATTTTTGTCAACAAACTCTCATAGTGTTGCCAGCTCCTTTTGGGTCATAGCATAGATTTTTGGCTTAGGCAATTTCACATCAGGGATAAAGTCTATGGCACAATCAGTTTTGCAGTGCAGCGGCAGCCGATCAGCCTCCTTTTCGCCAAACACATCTGCAAAATCCTGGTATTGTTCCGGTAGCCCATCTAGCGGACCGGTGAGGAAATGCGGAGTTGCTGCTGCCGCCCTCCCCACTGTGCCATCGTCCATATCATCCCCCTCAGGGGCTTTGTAGAACCCATTGGCAAATGTCACAGTTTTGTGAACCCAGTTTATATGGGGGGTTTGTTGGATGAACCAAGGCATTCCCAAAATGACAAATGGACCCCCCACAGGCGCCACCACAAAAGGCAGTTTCTCCCAGTGGCTGCCCATCTGCAACACCACCAACCCTGTGGAAAGAGTCACAGGTGCCCCCCTCCGCTGTCGATCCATCCAATTGGGTGAAGATCATAGGACGTTTCAAAGGGAATGTGGGTAACTCTAACGCAGCCACCACGTCAATCATTGCCCATAATTCCACCGTTCGAGTGCAAGACCCCAATTTCACCTTCACCGTCAGTGTAGGGAGGTTTCCACTCACCAAAGCATGATTGCGTCCTTCCTCTTCCACCTGCCCAGCGGTGCCCTTTAAAGCAGGTGGCTGGTGTTTCCCGCTGGTGGATTAAGAACAGCTTCCTCCTCATCCTCAAAGAAAGGGACTTCTTCAGGGTCGGCCTCTGCCAGCGCCGCCTTCATCTTTCTAGGTAGGGAAGGAGATTTTCCCGACGACTTTCCCGGCCGGTCCTCGGTCCTTCCTTTCAGGCACGCCGCCGCTCGGTGTCCCTCTTTTCCGCACCACGGGCATTGCCCTTTCGCATAGCATCGCTCCTTCTCTTCCTCCCAGGTCCTTTGGCTGGATCTCCCCAGAGGAGCCAGGTTGCGGGACCCTTTACTGAATCTCCCATATTTCGACGACCTTCGGTGGGCGAATGTCTCTAGAGCATGCTCAGCATTGCCCGCCAGCTGAATCCACTCATACAGGGTCTTTGGGTCATCCCGCCCCAGGGACCACTTCAGAACCTCAGTTTCAAGTCCATCCTTAAACATCTCAACTAACGTGGATTGGGACCAATCCTCCACTTTCCCAGCCAGCGCTTTAAATTCCAGCGCATAATCCGCCACAGATCGTGACCCTCGGTACAGTCCCTTTAATGCCTGCTTCGCTCTTTCCTGAGCTAACGGGTCTTCAAAATGTTGCCGTAACACCCACAGGAACCCCTCGAAGTCTTCTAACTCCGGAGCATCCGATTGCCACAGCTGTACATACCAATCGGCCGCCCTCCCCTTGAGCTTGGTGGCAATGGCATTTATTTCACCCCGCTCTGACCAGAAACCCTGTTCCCAATCCTCCATATAACTGTTGGCATTAGTTAGAAAGAATGACAATTTAGTGGGATCCCCATCGAACTTTACTGTGAATGGTGGTGGTTGTGCCACTTTTGGCCGCTCAACCCTTTGCATGGCCCCCAGAGAGCATCTCTCTGCAAGAGGGGACCTCGAAATTGTCACCGTCGGGCCCCTAGCCTCTCCTCACTGCCGGGCCCTCCTTCTCCCTCTGGGGGATGGTAGGGGTGACGATGGGGTGGAGTGCCTGCGATTGGACCCTTCCCTTCTTCTTTCAGGCGAACCCCAGCCCATTGACAATTTTTTCAGCATGAATTCGACCGAATCTAATTTTGCCTCCAACACCTTTATACGGTCAGGGGTGGGTGACCCCTCAGGCGCCTCTTTTCTCACTACCTTGGGAGACAGCAGATATCGCTGCTTCCAGGATGCTTGAGCCGCCCCGGTGATGCCATGCAGTGGACAGTGCCTGTTTGGTGCCAATGAGTTTTAAAAATTCCCTCCAAAATTTGGACATGAACTGTGTGCCCCTATCGGTCACCAAATGAGAGGGGGCACCGTGGAGCCTGTATATGTGTGTGAGGAACAGGCGTGCCAGTTGCTGCGCGGTGGGGATGGTCGCGCAAGGGATAAAGTGTGCCTGTTTTGAAAAGTAGTCTTTTACCACCCAGATGACTGTTTTCCTTTGGCTGGGTGGTAGGTCTACTATAAAATCCATGGAAATTTCTTCCCAGGGGTGAGAGGGGCTGGCTACTGGCTGCAACAGCCCTTGGGGTTTCCCCCCCCTTCCGTTTGGAGGTGGCACATGTGGGGCAGGCGGCGACATAGTCTTTGATGTCTTTTCTGAGAGTTGGCCACCAAAATTGCCGTCTCATTAAATGTAGGGTTTTTACGAACCCAAAATGCCCCGCAGTTTTATCGTTGTGTGAGCGGTTTAAAACTTCCCCCTGCAATGACTCTGGCACGTACAACACTTTCTCTTTCCAGGCTAGGTTGTCTTTGAGAGATACGTGGTGTCGGTTGTCTTGCAACCATGTATCTGTTTGTAGTGCTTGAGCGAGTCTTTGTTGCCAGTCGAGCAGAATTGAACGGCGGCTCCGTTCGTTTTCTGGCATTCGTGCTGGCGTGCGCTGATTCCTCATCTGGCTGCGCGTGACAGCTGGGCAGCCCAGTTGTTTGTCGGTCCATACTGTCCCCATGATGTCTGAGGCTTGTGTGGCGTCCTGTGGCTGTCGGGAGAGGGCATCCGCCAGGAAGTTATTCCTTCCCGGTATAAATTTCAACGTGAAATTGAACTGGCTGAAGAACTGTGCCCAGCGCACCTGCTTGGGGCTGAGGCGTTTAGGCATGCTGAGAGCCTCCAGGTTCTTGTGGTCAGTCCAAAGCTCGAAGGGGCAGGAGGCCCCTTCCAGTAGGTGCCTCGATGTTTCCAGGGCTGCTTTTACTGCAAACGCCTCCTTTTCCCATACGTGCCATCTCCGCTCTGTTTCGGAGAATTTGCGGGAAAGGTACGCGCAGGGTTTCAGCTGGTTGTCAGAGTCCTTTTGGAGCAGGAGATCTCCGATGGAGAAATCGGAGGCGTCTACCTGCACCACGAAAGGCCTGGTGGGGTCGGGTGTTGTAATACTGGCTCTGTTGTAAATAGGTTTTTTAGTCTCTCGAATGCCGTTTGGCAGTCAGCTGTCCAGTTTAGTAGCGCCCCCGGGTTTCTTGATTTGCGAGTGTCCCCCAAGCCCTTGGTCCTTAGTAGGTTAGTCAGGGGTAATACAATCTCCACCAGCCCCGGGATAAACCCCCTATAGAAATTCGTGAATCCGAGGAAACTTTGGAGTTGTCTCCTTGTGAGTGGGCGCTCCCACGCCAGTATAGCTTGGACCTTGCTGGGGTCCATTTCTATTCCTTTTTCCGAAATCCTGTACCCTAGATAGTCAATTTGTTGTTTATGAAACTCGCACTTGGAGAGCTTGGCAAACAGCTCTGCCTTGTGAAGTTTCCTGAGCACTTCCTTTAACAACCGTTCGTGCTCACGCTCTGTTTCTGTGTATATTAATACATCATCGAGGTAAACCAGGACCCCCTTAAAAAGGTGGTCACGCAGGACCTCATTGATTAATTGCATAAATACACCCGGTGCCCCTGCCAGTCCGAATGGTAGCACCTTGTATTGAAACGACCCCAATGGGCAGTTGAAGGCCGTTTTCCACTCATCCCCCTCCCTTATTCTTATGCGGTAATAGGCTTCCCTTAGATCTAGTTTAGAGAATACCTTACCCTTTGCCAGGTGGGACAAGATGTCCTTTATTAGGGGCAGTGGGTATTTATTGGATACAGATGCGGCGTTCAGGCCCCGGTAATCTGTACAGAGCCGCAGTGACCCGTCCTTTTTCTCGTGAAAGAGGACTGGAGCTCCTACTGGAGAGTTTGCAGGCTCGATAAAACCCCTCGCCAAGTTCTTACCACAAACTCCCTTAATGCTGCCAGCTCCCTCTGGGTCATTGCATATATTTTGGGTTTGGGTAGGGGCACCCCCGGGACCAGTTCAATGGTGCAGTCTGTTTTCCTGTGAGGGGGGAGTCTGTCCGCCTCCTTTTTGCAGAAGACGTCTGCGAAGTCTGCGTAGTTGGTTAGCAGGCCGTCTGGCAATGCCGCCTCTCTGTGTTCCAAGGTCGTTGTTGCCCTTCCCATTGCTGCCCGGGGAACTCTGTCCCCTGTGGGTGCTTGGTAGCACCCGTCAGAAAACTTGATCTCTCTAGTTTTCCAGTTGATAACTGGGTTATGCTGCACGAGCCATGGGATCCCTAGTATAAGTAGGGGTTGCCCCACTGGTGCCACGATGAAAGCCAATTTTTCCTCGTGGCTGCCGAGTCGTAGCGCAATCTCGCTGGTGTATCGGGTGACCGGGCCCCCTCCCGCTGCTGATCCGTCAAGTTGTGTAAACACCAAATGGTGCTGAAGCGGATAGCAGCAGAGGTTAAGTGTGGCTACCAGGTCTGGGTGCATTAAGCACTTAGAGCAGCCTGAATCGATCAGTGCCCAGACCTTTTCTGTCTTTTCCCCATGGGTGAGAGTAACACGGACATAGAGGGTGGGGCATTTTTCACTCACCCCTCCGTCGGTACGCTGATTGCCTTTTTCCACCTGTCTTCTGGCACCCATTAAGCCAGGTGGCTGGCGTTTCCCGTCGGCTCGTCGGAGTCGCTTCCCTCCTCCTCTGAGCTGTAGGGGAACTGTTTGGCTCTGTTCTCCCCCATCGCCACTGGCAGTTTTCTTGGCGCTGGGCTTGGCGTGGCTGGTGCCCTCCACGTGCTCTCTCTGGGTTTAGTTTTGGGGCAAGCCACCACCTTGTGATCTCCCTTGCCGCACTTGAGGCACTGGCCCTTTGCGAATCGCCGGTCCCATTCCTCCTTCCAAGGGTGGGGTCTCGCCTTCCCCGGCCCCGCAGCTGTGCGTGATGTTCTCGCTGCCTCCACCTGCTGCGCTTCCCTCTTGGCTTGGAGGAAAGTGTCTTGGGCATCCTCTGCTTCCCCCGCCAGACGGATCCACTCGGCCAGGGAGTTGGGGTTGTTGCGGCAGAGTGCCCACCTGAGTACGTTCAGGTTGAGTCCTTCTTTAAATTTCTCGATCAGAGTTAATTGAGACCAGACTTCCACTTTTCCGGCCAGGGCTTGAAACTCCATGGTATACTCTGCCACGGGGCGCTGTCCTTGCCGGAGCATTTTCAAAGTCCGTTTTGCCCTTTCTTTCTCCAGGGGGTCCCTGAAGTGTAGTTCCATCGCCCGAAGGAACTCATTGCTGTCCTGCAGCTCCCGGCCGCCTGATTGGCACAGTTGGACGTACCAATCTGCGGCCTGTCCTTTCAATTTTATGGCCAGGGCATTAACTTTGCCCTTTTCTGTCCTGAAACAGGGGCCCCACTCTTCGAGGTAGTACCTGGCATTAGTCAGGAAAAAGGAGAGTTTCGAGGGGTCCCTGTCGAACTTTATGCCAAAGTCCTTGGCTGCCATTCTGGTCGGGCTCCAAGTCACATCTGGGCTGTGCAGCGTGCGTCACGGGGGCTGGCGTGGGTCATCTCATCTCCTGGCGTCTGGCGGTGTCGGTGTCCTCTCTCGCCAGGTCTTTTCGTGAGCAGGTCGTCCCATCGACAGGGTGGGAGGGTGGGATGTCGCCCATCTGGTGGGCTCCTGGACCCGGGCTCTCCCGTAGTCGCCGCTGTCCTCTGGGTCGTCCCTCTGTCTCTCCTCTGGGTGCGCCTCCAATCGTTGGGTGGGCTCCTGGGACTGGGCTCTGCCGTAGTCGCCGTCTGCTGGGTCGTTCCTCCGTCTTTCCTCCGGGTGCGACTCCGGCCATCGGGTGAGCTCCTGGCACCGGACTCTGCCGCGGTCTGCGCCGTCCTCTAGGTTGCCCCTCCGTCTCTCCACCGGGTGCGCCTCCAGTCCTCCGGTGCCCTCCTCGATGCTGCCGCCGTGGGATTCCTGCGCCGCGTTCAGCTTCTGGAGCAGCAGCTGTACCGCCTCCAGCCTCTCCTCCAGCGCGCTTAGCCTCGCCGCTGTCCGCGAACTCCTTTGGGTGCGCTCGACTCTCCGCTCACCCCCGACTCCAGCCGCCGTGGATGACGGTCCATCCCTCGGTTCCTCTGGGGTGCCGGGCGAACCTAAAGAGGATCCCCCCATCTCGTCCGTGGTGGCCCACGGGCCATGGGACACCTGGGTGTTTCCCCCCCTTTCCTCTTCCTCCGAGCTGGATCCCGCGCTTACCTGGGCGTCGCGCCGCCGGGACCTCAGGCACATCCCGCCCGAGGGGAGGGGAGCTTCACCGCTGGTTGCTGGGTGGTCACGTCGCCGCACTCCGTTGTTCTCCATACCTAGCTGGGTCCCTCACAAGCTGGCTGGATAGGTGCTAGGTGAAAAAATTTCTTCAATTCCCGTTTTTATGTCAGGGTCAGCCTCGCTCCAAATAAGTCACGGACTCACTTAATAGGGATTAAGGATTTCTGGTTTATTGGAACGGAATGCTTGACAGAAAGAAAAATGGGAATGGAGGTGTGGTGGCATGGTGTCCTGTTTATACCCCCTTGCCGGACCCCGTGCTCCTCCACCCTCCATTGTCCCCATTCTCCTGACCAGACGGGAGATTTAGATGTTGATGGGATTTGTGATGGTTGTTTGGGCATTTTCCCGGCTGCTGTCTTTGTCCTATTGGTGCAGGTGCGTCCTCCAGGGCACAAGGCGTGAGTCCTTCTGTGTCTTCGATGCTTATCTGAATTACCTTGTGATGTCCTTCTATGAAGCTGTAGATCAGTTCATGGGTGTGGGTGCTTGGGTGTTTAGTCGAGCATTGATTTGATTATATCCTTCCTCTTTTTCCTGATGATCATGATCCACGTTGTGAGGCTCTTGTGTGCCTTGCAATGGGGTCATGACAGGCGGTGACAGTGGCTTTTCGAAGGAATCAAAGGTAAGTATATAATGCTGGGGTGAAAGGTATAGATATAATTACAACAGGGCTGAATTCAGGAGCTGACAGTTGAATGATGATGTCAGAAGCTGACAGTTGAAGCCCCACTGCACAAAGTGTTCTAAGGCAGAGAAACAGCAGTGACTGCTAGGTAATTAAGTCCTTAAGGAAATGTGGAATTAGGAGCCAAGACAAATGGAGAGGCAGGTGGAATAATGACAGGCTCTACAGGAAGATCAGGGTTCTCAAGATCAAGGTTGCTTTCTGAATTCAAAGACAGCTCTGAACATGCTGAGGAGAATTCGTGAGACTGTAGAGAGGAAGGGTTGTCTCTGACAACTAGCTCTGGCTTTTGGTGCTCTTTATATCTTCGGCTTTCCTGCCTTTTTTGCATAGGAGCCAATTGGGCTTCTTGTTGCTTGGCCCTTCTTGCCACATGCTGCTCTCAAGCGCTGATTGGTGGTGGCGAACCTGATTCACTTCCTGGCTCCTTCAGCTGTTCTGCTTCTTCCCACTAGAGGCTTTTCCTTAATTGTAAGTCTTCTTCAGTTTTTTCCTCGGCTTGGCTTAGCTGTTTTTCCCAGCTGTCCCATTCATCCTCTGATTCAGTCTCTATTCTAACACCCCAACCCACAGCCACTCCGTCTTGCCACGGTTCTGCTGAAGCCGGTTGTTCCCCATTCAAACTTTTACAGCCTCCAGGCACCATGAAAGGATGGCAACAGCATCACTTACACCACCCAGGGTGGAGATGTATAAGTGGGAATCATCAGCATATTGATACCTCACCCCATGGCGGCAGGTGATCTCATCCAGCAGTTTCATGTAGACATTAAAAAGGAGTGGAGAGAGAGCACTGAACCCTGTGGCACCCGACAAAGGAGGGGTCGTGGGCTGGATCTCTCACTCCCTATCAACACCAATTGGGACAGGCCCTGGAGGAAGGAGGTGAACCAGCACAGAACTACACTGCCCACCCCCAACTCCCTGAGCCAACCCAAAAGGATACCATGGTCGATGGTATTGAAAACCACTGAGAGGTCAAGAAAAGCCAGGGTAGATGCACTGCCACCATCCCGCTCCTGCCAGAGATCATCCATAAGTGTGACTAAAGCTGTTTCCATCCCATATCCAGGCCTGAAACCTGACTGAAAGGGGTCCAGATAATCCATTTCATCCAGGACTCTCTGGAGCTGCAGCATGATCACCTTCTCAACCTCCTTCCCTAAAAAGGGAAGGTGGGAGACTGGAAGAAAGTTGTCCAGAATGGTAGGGTCCAGTGATGGTTTCTTGAGGAGGGGGCACACCAGCGCCTCTTTGAAGGCTGCTGGAAACACGCAATTCAATATTGCCTGGACCCACCCACATGTCATCCCCCAAGCTGCCTTCACCAGCCAGGAGGGACATGGATCTAGTTGGCAAGTGGTGGCATTTACAGACTCAAGAACCCTGTCCAGTTCCTCAGGCCCAACAGGATCAAACTTTTCCCAGATAACCGGGCAAGTGTGCTCCCCAGGCATCTCCCCAGACCCTGCCCCATGACTGGCATCCAACTTGGAATAAATCCAAGCGATTTTATCCTCCGGATGCCCAGAAAACTCCTCAGCATGGCCCTGTAGGTGGGTTTCTAGATCCACCTTCCCTAAAAGGGATTGAGTGATCTTAAACAGGGTCAGGTGGCATTTTGTGGATGCAATAAGAGTGGAGAAATATTGACATTTTGCCGCTCTTACTGCCACAGGGTAGGCCTTAACAGCGGCTCTAGCTTGTATTTGGTTGAGTTTGGTCTTTGTCTTTCTCCAGTGGCGTGCTAGACATCTCTTAATCCTCTTCAGAACCCTCAGCTTCTCTGTAAACCACAGGGAGTGTTGGGCTCAATTGGACAAGAGAGGTCGCACAGATGCAATCCTGTCCAAGGCCCTGGCCACCTCCCTATTCCAGGCAGCAGCCAGGGCCTCTGCTGGACCGTGCAGCAGATCCTCGGGTATAACCCCCAGCCCCTCTGAAACCCTGCCGCGTCCATCAGTCGCCGGGAGCGGCCCAGTCGAATTGGTCCTACCTCCCTGCAGAGGGGGGCAGCAGAGGAGAATCTCAAGGTCACCAGGGTGTGGTCTGACCATGACGAAGGGGACAGATGTAACTCTCCCCTCAGATCACATTGCCACTGGTCCAACAAGAAAACTAAGTCCAGTGTGAGGCCAGTGACTCAAGTTGGGTCCCAAATAATCTGAGACAGGCCCATGGCTGCCATGGTGGCCATGAACTCCTGAGTCACCTCTGAGGCATGCCCCAGGGATGGCAGGTTGAAGTCCCCCAGAACCATAAGCCTGGGGAACTCCACTGCCAACCCTGGAACTGCCTTCAGCAGCTCAGACAGGAAGGTTGCTACGCAGCAGGGAGGTTGGTACAGTAGCAACACTCCCAACTGTTCTCAGGAACCCAAGCTTAAGAACAGGGTCTCACAACCAGCCATTTGCAGAGCAGCACCCCTGAAAGCCAACAGAGACTCCCGGATGACAACAGCCACCCCGCCTCCCCTGCCCTGGGGTCTCAGCTGGTGCCATGCTGTAAACCTGGCCGGGCACATTTCCAAAAGGGGCAACTCCCCTTCAGGGTCCAGCCAGATCTTGGTAATACACACCAGGTCTGCCCCCTCCTTGATGATCAGATCACATATGAGGGGGGCCTTGTTGACCAACCTGGCGTTCAAAAGCAGCAGCTGAAAGCCCCGGCCTCAATGGGTCTGCTGTCCTAGGCCCAGGTCTGAATGCAGAGGGCTGGAACACACCACTGGTATCAAACACCAGGGGCATCTTCCCTGATTATGGCCCACCCTCCAACTCCCACCATGACACCCCCAACCAGTGACCACCTGAATCACATAACCCGCCCTGAATCCACCAGAGCTCCCGCTTCCCAAAACCGACCCCCCAGGGGCCCTGGTTAGGGGTCCCTCCATCCCAACATACATTCCCAATCATACACCAAACAACCATGGGGTGGTGGCAAGTCCCCTGGCATTCCAGCTCTCGCTCTCAGCAACTTGGGGACCCAGCTGTCATTATCTGCTTGTACATGTCCTTTACACATCCTTCTACCACCTATATATCCAGCAGGAGAAGTTATGGTAGGAGAGTCCATCCTGCTTACTGCAGGTTGATTCAGATTGCAATCCAAGCAGGGCTTGTTATGCTGCGGCTGCTGATTTGAATTGCCACAACGAACGGGTTAAGTTGGTTCAACCAAACCAAATGCACACCAAAATCTATCTGGAAATTTAAGACAGTAAAGAAAGCTTAGTTTGCAGAAAATAGTCATAATGTGTTGCGTGTGTCCAATTTTTTCAGCTATTTCAAAAAGACCTTAAAAAAAAAGCTAACTGTCCACATTTAGGCAGTGGTCAATTAATTTACTTAACTTACCAATTCATATGGTCTACACCTTGCCTGCCTTTAAGCAATCTTGAAAAGTTATCTCCCCCACCCACCCCAGGCCTTGGGTCCACTCCCTTTTGAGTTGGGTGATATAGTTGGCAGTTATGTTGTCCCTCAGATGATGGTTGTTTTTATGTAACACTGTTGTTTCTTTTAAACTTCTTGTGAAGTTGCCCAGAGTACTTTTGGAGTTGGGTGTCCTAGAAATTTAATAAAGTAATAAATGAAGAAATCAAAGATTTCAATTTCTTATGATTAACATTTGGGCTTTCCAAGACGGTCCCTATGGGGAATAGGTGCATTTTATCAACTTGTTAAATGTGCTTTAAATTCTCAGATGGAAATGTCAGATAGCATGTACACAAACAGCACTGCATTCCAAATACATTACAAGCAGGTGTAATGCTAGAAAGAGAGCCAATTTGGGGTAGTGGTTAAAATTTTGAGTTAGAAATGGTGACTATGAATTCTAGTCCTGCATCAGGCCCAAAAATCAGCTGGTGACTTTGGGCCAGACACAATATTTCAGTGTGAAGGAGGCAGGAGCAACCACTTCCACAAATGTTGCCAAGAAATCTGCATGGATTTGTCCAGGCAATTGCCAGGAATCAAGACTGACTTGAAGGCATGCACTCATGCGCAAAATGCTAGAAAAATGCAGCACTGAAATTCTCCCCTTGTTAAAATCCATCAATTGGCTTATTCCAACTGTCTTATTCTAATTCCACAGAGAACCCTGATAACATTACAATTTCATTATTTTCTGTTCCATAATCAATATATGCAGTATTTTCAAAAAGGGCAAAGAAACAAAATGTCAAGAAAAGATTTATTATTAGACTTACGAACATTTGAGGGACTTTTTAGTACAACCCTTGTTGTTTTAAGGCAAATGGTTAGGCCTACATATTAATGTGGTTTCAGTAAGTCAGAGGAACACACTGAACTGAGATTGTTTCAAATTTGTTATAATATAAAAACAATTAAAAGTGCTTCATGCTTTGACACTCCCTACCCTGAGTGAGATACGGTTCACAATACAGTTTAGGCAAATTCTTTACAGCAATACTAGAACTACATAGGACTTACAACATGAAGAGTTGTAACCAGGGCCTTGTACACTAGAGAAGTATGTACAATAAAATGTTTATATAAAAACATTGTGTTTTTGCTCCTAAGTGCCTCATTTAGTTGTTTCATATAGTAGTGAAAACAGACATTTTAATTCTTAACAAGACATATTTGAGAATGATTGATGAAAAAATAAAGACTTCAAAAACTTATTTTGAAATTATTTAAAATGTATAGAGAATAATGTTCAACTTCATATATATGTCACCCAAGCAGCACTTTCTTCAATTTATCTTCAGATTTGCTGCTCTGGTAAAGAAAAATAATTCTAACAGTCTTAACTGGCTTTAAATATCTGAAAACAGTAAATAATGCTGATCCAAATCTTCAAGAAAAAACATTATGTCAGATATGAAGAATGTTAGCATTCAGATTTTCAGTTTCTGTGCAATTTGAATTGATAGTCTCTGTATGATGGCTTGTAAGGATACTTGCATGTTCAGTATCAGGTTTTTCTAATCTGTTCTTTTTGCTTGTTTCTGGACAGTTCTGTACATATATCACACGGTTATAAGCTTTAAGTCTTTTCCAAAGCTGTATATAGACTTTGCATTGAACATACATGAAGAGAATTCCACCGGTGAAACCAATAGCTACTACCACTAGCTTAGTCCAAAATGGCCACTCTAGAATACCTGGGGGGAGGGGGGGAGAGGGAAGAATTCAAAGAACTCAGAATTAGAGTTTAAATAAAGTGTAAGTCACCAGAATATTCAGATACAAGATAGCAGCAAGAGCTCTATATGAAGATCTAAAAGCATTAAACAAGCATTTAACAGAAATTCATTAGAAAAATGCATGCATATCTATTAAGCAAAACCACTTATTTTGCAATAAATTCATTCAGCTTCTGTCATTTGGAGAGAATGTCATGCTCACATCTCTCTGGCAACTATCTTTGTCTCATGTTTATGACATATTTTGTCCAAGCAAATCTAACTTAACTCCATTTTTGCCTGCTAGTCATAAGATAGTGTCTCTATGGTATGCTATGAGTTAGAGCTAAATTATAGTTTTGGGTAGGTAAGATATAATTTGCTTCTCCTAGTCCATTAGCTGATTTTTATTTATCACCAATAAATAATGATCTGAAAGTCTGGTTTCAAGTTGCCTTGGGATGTTTAACCATGATGTATCAAAGTTTAATCCTGGTTTGCTATAATGACCTTCTATGGACACCATAGAATGTAGGGATTGGAAAGGACCTTAGAGATAATGTAGTCCACTTCACCCCATAGTATTTATACCAATATAAATAAGATAAACACATATTACAGCAGTTTAGAGACATGTGAGTGGTGTCTCAGGAGATGGTAGACTCTCCTTTGCTGAAGGAGAGTCCACCATCTTCTGAGACACCACTCACACAACTGAATCTCTCCAAGTTCCTTTCTCCTATCCATTTCTACAATTATAAAAGTGTCCTTCTCCAGTCTGCCTACCTAGTTCTGCAGCTACACCGGGAGAAGAAAATATACAAAGGGACAATAGGTTATTTGACTAATATATATCTAGAAGGATATAGGTAGAAACTCTAATTCACAACTTTACTCTTAAGAACACACACTCCAAATGACCCAAATAATTGAGAGCCTGACACATACCAAAGACCATACACAGATCTGGTTTTTTACCTTGGGGCAGCTGGGACATGATCTGGGTGTGGAGGACATTACCATCAGCCCATTACTGTGGACAGATCACTGGCTGATGCTTTTCAACTTACTGGTGCTACCCCTTCCCAGAGGGAGATAGGACCTTAGTCCAGTTTGCCCAAAACAATTTGAGGTTCCAGAGATAGCTGGGAGATTTGATGAGTAGTTGGCTGAAGCTCTACTTGTGGCCAGAAATGGGCAAGTGATGAGAGCACAGGCACTCTTGGTTTTCTGAAGAACTCCAGGAAATGAAACACAGCAAAAGATGCCTATAGTACTGTTGGAGGAAGACAAGAGTGAATCCATACAATCACAAGTAAGAGCTCATATTAAGGACTACACTGTGGTGAAAAGAACAGCAAAACATAGTTACTGTACTTTTTCACCACACCTATTGCAGATAACTATCTGGCAGCCCTGTTTAAAATGACTTATTTTAAAAGGTCTAATATGGCTATACCGAGAGATAATGGCACTGCCATTCTCAAGTGAGGCAAGCACCACCTGCTCCCTCAAAATAGTATTAACCACCTCCTGAACCTAGCTATTCACTCCATTTCTAACTTCCTGTAGGAGCCAGGTTGGGTGAGGATCCATTCCACAGGGGAAGAAACTCATACTGCAAAGTACCATGTTCACTTCATCACAGCCAATAAGCTTGTAAGCATCTCAGATAACCCAGTTACTTCCTTTGGCTCTTCCAACATGGAGTCAAAATTTGAGCAAGTACAAGTGATGGAACTAGCGAAAAGTTTTGCAAACCTTTCACAGCACTCTGAAAGAAGCTCTTCTGACCTGTCTTTTCTTTGAAGGATTTAAGTCATCTTAAACAGAGCTGCTAGATGACATTCTGCTGATATAACAAGGGTGGTGAAGTATGGATGCTTCGCTGCTCTTATCACCACAGACTAGGCTCAAACACAGGCTCCTACTTGCACCCAGCCATGTTCATTCCTCATCTTCTGCCACTGGTGCCGTAGGAGTCACTTTTGCTGCTTCATCTCCTGGAGATCCTCAGTAAACCATGAAACCCTTTGGGACCTGCGGACAGGGAGAGGTCACTTATGGGCAATCTCATCTATCGCCTTTGAAACTTGCATATTCCAGAGATCAATGAGTTATATGTATTACTCATACACATGAGTAGATCTGCCTGGGAAAAAGCCCACACCCACTGAAAACTAAGCAGATCCATTCAATACCTCAGGTGCACAATCATAATTGGTCCCCCATCCTATGGAAGTCTGAGGTAGCAACTAACTGAAGGCTGATCAGGAAATGACCTATGACCAAGAACTAATATTGATGACATCCACTTTCAAATCACATGACATTTGTTCCAACTAGATCCACTGTGTCCTCCCCACTATATGGGTTTAATTCAATACCCATTGTGAAAAGTCCATGATTATCTTTGAGGCTATGAATTCTGGAGCCATTCCAAATTATACACAGTCTACATGGCATGGAGACTGAAGTCTCCCAACACCACCAAATTCAACAGCATCCCCACTATGAGATCAGGAAGCTAAGGTAGAGACGCTACTGTGGTCAGTATACCACTCCGCTTATCCCTGGAGTCAGGTCTCAAGAATGATCACCCATATCCAATTATTTGCAGAGCAGGGTACATGGTAACAGCCAAGATATCACATGGGATCACTGCCACCCCCACCACCCTAGTTAGATTTCCTTCTCTTTCCTTTTATCTTTTCCCTTCAATTTTTTTTGCTTACTACTCCTTATTCTTTTCTGTGCTTTACATAACACTGTTTACCTCAAAAGACAGTATGTATATACAGTATGTACATACACTTTTCAGGTTGTTTTACATGCAATATATAACAGAATCTCATATAAAGTGTTGAACATACAAAATGCAGATAATTTTATTCTTTGCTTCTGACTCTGAACTACTGTGATAAAACAATGAGTCTAAATGCAAGGGCCAATCTTACACTTATCAAGTAGGCAATGAGGCCTACAGACATTTCACTGGATTAAAAAGGGCATCTTCAATTATACTTTATCCAGGTATGTATGTTTTACATGAACAGCAATGGAAACTGCAAAAGCATTTCCCCTGCCCTCCCACCTCAAATATTGGTACAAATTTTATATGTCTTAATCAGAAAATCAGACTAACAATTCTGTTCTTTTTGCAGTAAGCATACACAAGTCCTGAAAAATAATCATTTGGCCTGCAATTGCCACATGGGAAGGCTGTCTTAGTGAGCTGATGCTCGGTCAGAAAAAGACCATGCAGAAGAACAAGAGGAGTGGGATTTCTTACTATTTTTATGGCACACGTGCTGTAGCTTTAGCTTCGTTTTTCTTTACTTCCTGATTACTGATTGAGTGGAAAGAAAGAAGAGTCAACTTGAGTGGTGAGAGGACAAGTTAGCCTATCCCAAACTCAGTGGGATACTAAATACAGCATGGGATGCCATACTGTAGCCTTCCTTAACCTAGCATACTCCAGACTCTAGGACTCCCCAAATACCTCACTTTGTTTTATGTCACAAATTAGCTTGTAACCAATACTTTTTGTCAATGGAACTGAAATTACTGGTGAACATTTCTCTTCTAAACTGCTGTTCCTTAATTTGTCTTAATCTGCTCCAAAGCTGAGGTAAATTCAGAGTGTGTCCAAAGCGCCGTGGCAAAGGGGGAGGAGAACAAGAGCAAGTCCCACTACAGTCTGATCATTAACATCAAATGTATCATCATGTAATGTCAAATTGAGCAAAAGCCAATGGAAGAACTAAGTGACAGGATAAAAATAGTATGAGGAAGATAAAACAGGGATATATCAGTTTTCATTAAAGAAATACAATATAATACAGATAAAGCAATCTCTGATAAAAGAAAGCATAACATATAAAAAGTTGCTTCCCTGATTTTTGGCTCTTTGTCATGACTTGAGGATCCCCTTTTGTAAAGTTATTTCTAGAAGGAAAATAAAGTAACGTACCAGTGGATTCCCCCTGTTTAATTTCTTCAGCAGTCCGGTCTATGAGGACATAGAGTGACCACACCACACAAGTGATAGCAATGATATGGAAAGTTACAGAGCACATGATCTTTCTTTGTTCACTGCCTGTCATCTGCAGCTTCTCCCACTAAGAAGAAATCCAGAAAATAGAAGTGTTCAGTTACTAATACTGTCAGAGAACAGGTAAATGATACTTGCCCTCTAGCCAGAAATCTTTATTTTACTGAATTTGATCATGATGGTAGATGATCAGGCAAGCACATGCAGCTTACCACATGGCTAAGATACACTGCTCTGTATTATATTAAGCCCTTCATCAAGCAATGGCATCCAATGGCACTTGGGTGGCATCTCTCCTCTGTTGTGGTGCCTGCCCTTTGGGGGAACTGCATCTCCCAAGATGCAAAGAACCCTGATCCTGTTCTCTTTAAATGTGCTTTGAAGACCTGGCTCTTTCCTCAGGTTGTGGGCTAAGACAGGACGGAGGCTCCCCATGTGGGGGGCTTTATAGGTTGTTAGTGGATGTTTTGTTCTACCAGGAAGACAATTTTTCTTTTCCATTTGTGCTTGTTTTATACCTTTGTTTTTAATTCTGCGTATCATCCAAAGTGACTTGGGTGACTTTAGAAATGCAAATTAGAAATAAGTAACTTTAATATAGTAATGCAGATTTCACTATCTATAGTGTGCATAGATTTGATTAAAACAGAATTGCTTAAAGGTATGAAAAACAGAATTGTGACAGGAGAAGCTATCTACTAACCATAGTTAATATTCACTGTGATAAGATTGTTTCTTATCAAATTGTTCCTTTATCAAATTAAGAGGGAAATGTTGAATGTGATGCCACAAGATTGACTCCTAGGCCTTATACTCTTCAATACGTATTAATGACTTGGATTAAAAATCATTAATCAAATTTGTAGATGACATAAAATTTGGTAGGTAAGCTAGTTTATATTCTTGAAGACAGAGTCAAAATTCAAACCAATCCTGAGACACTAGAGAAATTAGATAAAGTAATAAAATGAATTTACAAAAACAAATGCAAAAATTATGCACACAGGAAAGAAAAACGAATGCATGGAGAATACTTTGTTTGATAATAGTGCAGAACTGAGTATGAGTCACCAGTGAACTGCAGCCCCTTCAGTGCTTATACAAACAGAAGGCCATGGTATAAACTTAATAACTCAACAAAATAAATGCAAAGTTAAGCTATTATAAGCAGCATGGTTTCCAAATGATGGGAATTAATAAGTCCACATTGTTCTATATTGTGCAGTTGCCAATGCAAGTATTGTGCCAAATTCTGGGCACTGTACAATTCACACAAACTGGAACAAGCTTAAGGAACGACAGTGAAAATGACCAGGAAACCAGAATCTAAATCCTATGAAGAAAAGTTGAACTGAAAATGTTTAGCTTTGGAAAGAGAAACTGGGAAAAAATAACCCCCGTCATATACAGAGAAAGGATGACACACTGGAGCAGTTTAGGGACTATTTTTTTTTTTCAATCCAGAGCTCAGGACATGAAATAAAAGATTTAGATTACAGGACAGAAGACTCTGACTGAACATTAAGAAAAACACCTTAGCTATACTAACAGTCTAACAGTGTTAGCAACTACTGTGAGAAATAGTGGGCTCTCTCTCACTGTGTTTAAGCAAGGGCTAGATGATAATCTATCAGGAATTCTCTACACTAGGCAGGGGCTGGACCTGATGCCTAAATGGCTCCTTTCAACTGTTAGTCTGTGTGAATTCACAAATTGCTGCAACAGTGATGTGGCCAGTCACAAAATACCCATTTATCAGGAGACAAACAGATACAGCTGCTCCCAGAACTCTGCCTACTTTTCCCACAGAGGCTGTCACCCCCGTTTGCTTCAGTCTTTTTTCTGGACAGATGGCCACCCTTCCAAATGAACAGAGATAATTACTACCTCTCATTTAGGTTTTTAAAAAGAATATCCTTAGGCTCAGAAGTATTGTTAACAAAGAGATCCTCTTAATAACATGTACTTTGCTTCATGGTACATTGGTTTCTCATTTTTTAAAAAACTTGAAGAATCTAACAAAATAGATGAGACACATTTGTAAACATATTGTGCACATGGTCACAACAGTGCCTACTTCTATTGTAATCTAAAGTTTAAAAGTATAAATAGCAGTAATGTGTGCTAGAGAGGAAATTCATGATTATGTTCGGCTGTATAGTATCATCCCTGTACCTACTTTTCTTAAAGGTTTCAATTTGGTCTCCATGATGAATTCATATTTGCAGAGTTCACAGCAACGGGTATCTGAGCTCTTGATCCACTGCTGCAGACAAGCCTGATGGACAAAATTAAGGCTTCCTGTGCAATGACAGGGAGTAATTAGTGGGCTCTCATCATCTCCTTCACAATGGCAGATCCTATGACAGGAACATAGCAATTTATTAGGCAAAACAAAAAACAAAAAAAACCTATGGTCCAAACCATTAAAATGTATTGTTGAAGAAAGAACCAATATCAAAGAGGAATAAAATATCTGAGATCATGTGTGACCAGAGGCTGGAATAACTACTTATGCTCAAGTAATGCTGATTGCATGGACACTTCTTGATTCTCTCTAGCTCTTAAGACCAAAACCAACCAACCAACCAAAAAATGGTAACAATGAGAAGGGACATAAAAAGGACATCGCCATTATCTTTTTAACAAGACTAATGGGGTTTTACTTACTGCTGTGCTTCCAGAACACAGCAAAATGATGTGTCTAGTTATGGGAAATCAGTTATTTGAAATCACTATTATATTCTACAATAACATGAAAATTGAACATGCAAGATTTAAAATGTTGATGGAAGGGAAGTATGTCTAAAATATTTTCCTTGGAATCTCTGGGGTAGCCATTTATAAACTGCCTGCCACAAAAATAAGAAGCCAGCCAGCCAGCCAGCATCTCAGCTTGCTTTGCCTAAGACCCTTTGCACAACTCTCAGGCACAGGTTTAGTGTAGCCATGACATAAACCACAAACCCCCAGGGCCAGAAGTTTTTCAGACGAAGTTATTACTTGCTTTAACAAGAGGAGCCGTAAAATGGATATTCAGATCTTGAATGCTGGGATAGCACTTCTTGCAATTGTATCAAATGTCCTAAATTAAATATTAGTAACATTTTGGAAGATTCAGTGAGAAGCCTGGGTGGCCTCTGAAAGAAGATTGTGGCTATGAGGGAGGTTCTTTTCTGTGGAAACCTTTATGTCAGAGCCACTCTCTCTTTTTCAAGAGCCTCAGAATTCTGGGGAATGCTGGCAGATGCCCGGTACCTCTCCTGTTTGAAGATTGACCTGAAGCAGCAGAAGCTATTTTTGGAAAAGAAATGTGCAGAGAAGTGAAAGGACAATTATGCACTGATGAATGCTTGCAACCAGGGTTCTTTTCTCAAGCAGGCCAGTGCTGAACTACCACTTCTCCTCAGAAGGTCTCTGGAATGACATTAGCCCTCTCCCTCTCCCTCTCTTGATTTGGGGGAAGTTGAGATTTGTTTCAGGGGCAAGCAACCCTGTTGTTCCATGAGGTGAAGCACTGTATATCTGCCAGAGCCATAAGCAGCATCTTTAAAAAGCTTACAGGAAGAAAGAAAACACTTGCAACTCCCATCCTCACTCTTAATAACCTTTTTTCCATACACACATGGAACATATGTAGGGAAATACAAGATTACCATGGCATCAGGCAAAAAACAAAACATTTTTTATGTTCAGAAAGCTGACAAATTCAGAAGAAATAAAGCTCAGTGTGAACTGAAGCAAATGGAAGAGAAAATGAAGAGAGCAGAGGAAGTTACCAGAGAACTGTGAGGGGGTAGAGAAAAGTGGTTTGGCATAACCAACCTGCAGGCATCTCCAGACATAGACACAGGGGAAAGTGGAGGGAAATTTTCTGACAATTGGGAAGGGCAGTCTAGATCACTATCCTTTTCAGCCGAGCAGAGCGGTGCCCGCAGTGCTGTCATTTTCAGCCTCACAGAGTTGTCTTCAAAGACATCATCATCTCCCATGTCATCTGAACAGAAACCTGTGCTCTCTACCATACCACTGGATGATTTCTCTGGCTGGAGACAGCTTGACTTGTTATCCAGTTCGTGACTGCTTGCACTGGAAGTATG
Organism: Candoia aspera; assembly: GCF_035149785.1. Taxonomy (NCBI): domain Eukaryota; kingdom Metazoa; phylum Chordata; class Lepidosauria; order Squamata; family Candoiidae; genus Candoia; species Candoia aspera. The sequence continues at coordinate 112,591,153 of NC_086155.1, read as the reverse complement.
AGGAAAGGAGAAAAGGTACTGCAACCAATTTTTACTCTGGGATATTTTGTTGCCATACTTGTCCTCCAGGAGAGGAATGTGTACAGCACTATGGGTACCAGTAGCCAGAGAAGTGCTTGAGTAATTTGTCGAAAGAGACCAGAAATACGAGAGTCTGGAATTGCTAACAGTGAAGGGCCTGAGGCTGAATGGTTTCTTCTCTTTATGACATACATTAAGTCTTAAACACTGCTCTTGCATTTGGGTAAGTCTGCCTTCTGAACATGTTCGTTCCACGCAGCTAAAGCTGTGAATTGCACTCTGAGCCTTCTGATCCATATCACTGAGAGACTTGGAGAATTTCAGAGCATGGCTGGATTTTCCATTCTTAGACTTGAGAGCATGGACATGTTTGTGCCCAAGGGAGTTTGCCTTGGAAGCCTGCACCATATTCTGACAGGTTACTGTCACAGTGGCCTCTGGAGTCAGAGCATTCTGGCAGACAAGATTTTTCAAGATAACAGCAGATTGCACTGGACTGTGATGACAACATTCAGAACACACTGCACTGGAACTGCATGCAGAACAATGGAATAAAAGCACAAAAAATTAAAAAGAGCACATACAATTTGGTGAAGAAATGACATTTTCAGCCAGTATGAGGAAGGCAAATTACAAGCATAACAAATGCAGAATTAAACAGGCCAGTCAATATGGCGGCATAACTGATGTGCTACAATGTATCACATGCCAAGATCCCTTAAATGTGTATATATGTGCATACAGCATAGCATGGCTGGACAGCTGAAGACTGCCCTATGTGCATTGTTCGAGCTACTACGGGCTCTTGAGAAAAAAGACAGCTTGGGAGAACCAGTTTCCAGCACCATAGCACAGGCTGAACACCCCCCTGCCTGTTCCACCTCCATACTGGGAATTGGCACGACGTGCATTAAAGTGAATCGTCCAAACAATACTTAGTAACATTTGTGTAGCTATCCAGCTTATTCTAATTCTTGTAATAACTAGTATTCACCGACCATCATTACTATAACATTTGTATTTGCTGATTATATATACACTTGTAGTGGTGTGCAAAATGACTATACTAGAAACATTATGTTTCAAGCTCAAAATGGTTTGTTCCAACTTTGTGAGAAATGTTCCAGTGACGTTCCTTTGTTCTGAGCTCAAAACACTTTGTTCCTGTGGTTGGAACAGATATTTAGAATCCGAAATGTTTTGTGGTGCAGTGGCTAAAGTGCTGGACTAGGAATGGGGAGATCCAGGTTCTAGTCCACCATTAGCCACAGAAGCTCTCACCTCAACCTACCTTACAGAGCTGTTATGGGGAAAACTAGGTCTTGTACAAAAATGTAATACCCATCACAGGCATACCTCATTTTATTGCGCTTTGCAGATACTGCGTTTTTTTTACTAAATTGAAGCTCTGCGGCAACCCTGCATGAGCAAGTCTATTGGTACCATTTTTCCAACATATTACCATTTTTTAGCAATAAAATATTTTTTAATTAAGTGTGTACATTTTTTTAGACATAACGCTATTGCATACTTAATAAACTACAGTATAGTGTAAACATAGCTTTTATATGCAATGGGAAACCAAAAATTTGTGTGACTCATTTTATTGCAATATTTGCTTTATTGCGGTGGTCTGAAACCAAACCCGCAATATCTCTGAGGCACGCCTGTACATTATTAATACAGTGATAGTTTCTCATACAATGTAAGCATTTTAGAATATGAATGGAGAATAAGCAAAAATAAAGGGTCAATTGGAAAGAATAAGCTGCTTAAGAGGAGATTACAGGACACTCAGCTACAAAAGGTATCTGTAAGCTAAATAATTTGTTGAAAGCTGCAGGTGACTTGTGATATGCCCCAGAAAATTTTAACAAGACTGTGATTTCACAATCTTGGGTTTATATTCTATATTTTAGAGTTTTTATTATATTTGTATATTTATATTTTTATAATGTAACTATTTAATTGATATTTAACTGTTATTGTTTTAAATTCTTTGTAAACCGCCCAGAGTTGTTTTCGAGATGGGCGGTGTAAAAATACAATAAATAAATAAACACAGCAACTGGAAGAGTCTCAGGGAAAACTAAGTTGACATTGGAGGCCACAGATGTCCTACCAAAGCTCTGATCTTGAAGGAATCCACCATATTCTAAAGGAAGCTTCCTTTGCTATATATGTATTAACAGGGAACATCACTAATTACTCTAATAAAATTGAACCATAATAAACTTAGGTGTTGATCTCATACACCGGTTGTTCAATAACCGTATCACTCAGTATATGGGAGGCATGATTCATTAAAAAGAATTATACCTTAACTTCTGCATAACAGTTCTGTGTGTAAGAGCATTATCATGGCTCCCCAAAATCAAGGTTACCATTCTCCACCATAATTTTGTTTCCCATCCATTTTTTATTTCTAAGTTAATTTTATGCTATTAGTGCATCAAATTAAATTGCAACCTATTTAAATTGCATCCATTGGTTCTTCCCATGAGGAATCTCTACTATAGGTGGAATCATTTTTAGTTTGCTAGCCATGCTGCCTTGGGGGAAGAGCCAGAAGCCATGAGCTAAGCTCTGCACACAGAGCTTACCTAATGCAAAGATAAATTATGGTTTTGTGTGATGCACGAATGGTTCCAACTCCTGCTACATTTCAGCATGGCAATATGAAAACACTGGAAAAATGGCTACATATTGGAGGACCAATTGTTGTTATTCGCCTTGCAAGATTTCCTGGACCATCAGCTGTAAGATAGCAGATCTTCTGACACCGTTACTGTCACTATGTCTTACTGCAGTGACACAAAGAATACTTTACCTGCAAATGTCCTGATTGGTTGGTGTAGCAGATGCCTGAGAGAAGCCGCAAGGAGCAGGAAAAGAGGTTGAATTAGCAGGCTACGAAGAGAAGGGAAGGGAAGGGAAGGGGTTATCAGATAAGTTGGTTTCATACCAGGGAATCTGTAGTTAGCCCTCCCAACTTCAATAAAAACAAACCACTGCTCCAAAACATTTAAACTGGAGATGCTTATTTTGAACAGAATTCTGCATGGGAGGCAAAGCTCTCCAACGATCCGCTAAGGAAACAATTAGGCACATTACAGTTTGTAGGTTTTCCCTAGACAGTTTCTAAGTCCTGGAATGGCCCCTCTCCTGATGTTACTGATCTCCTTAAGCTTCCCAAATAATTATTATGCATAAAATGCAACTGTCTTTGATATGGAAACTACTTTTAACAGCTTAAATCAATTTGCCCTGCACATTAGTTCCTCTGGACTCAATTTATCTCTCATCCTATTTAAGAGTCATATGAAATAATTAAGCAGGTTATCCAGGGACTGAAATGTTATTTACATGCAGGTTTACCTCTCCACTTCAATTTACATTAGTTGTATTTTTTAATTTTTAGTACTTGATTTTTAAAAAACGGTTAGCTTCTTAGAGTACTTACTCAAGTTAAATGCATTTGACAATCTTTCTTTCTATTGCTTCCATAGGCTGCTGCTTGTAATATGTCCTTGAAAATAGGAGCAAGGAACTCATGTGACCTCACCACAGTAGTAGTAAGAGCATTACTACATTGGCGTATGGCACAATAGGAATTGCAACCAGATCAAAGTGAATCAGGCCCCCATATGCCCATTTCTGGAAATCATCAGTAGCTAATTATCACTGCTGAACCTACATATAATTTCACCCTCTCCCAATCAATCATGGCTGGAAATACATGAATGGTTAATATTCATTACTCAAAAACTGCTGCATATTCTGTGTCTTCCTGACCAGAAAACCTCATTTTATGACTTTTCACATGTTCTCTATTACGTTTCCTGTTGGTAAGCATTAAGACAGAAGTGAGTACTGTATGTCTGAGTGAGCTAACTCTGGAAGTAAAACTGCTACTCCTTATAAACAACTTCTTTTTAGAATGGGAGGCACGAAATAGCAGAGAGCCATGAAAACTCCAACCCTGGATTTCTAGACATGCGTTGATTCTAGAACTGGCCCCAAATCCTAGACCCAGCAATGAAGTTGATCACAAGAACACAGTACAACCAGTGCAGGGGCAGAACCAGTCAGAAATAAGGAGGTCTGTGTGGAAAAAGATGATAAATATGTGCCTAAAGAGGAATATTTTTCAAGAATATTCTAGAAGGTAGCAAGCTAGAGACTTATAAAAGTCCCCTGAGCCATAGAGAAAAGTGAGAAGGGTCCATCAGCAACATCCATCCAGACTAGATGTGCAGCTTCCATTTCTCCAGTCCAGGATGCTTCAGCACACATCACCTGGATACTCAGGTACAAACTGGCCATCTATAGACTAACAGTAAGAGATACAGCAACTGCTAAATGCACTTTTTTCTTCTTCTTTTTGTTAGCAATGAATTAAATCACATAAAAGGTGATTCATCATCATATATGATTTTTGTTGTCTACAGAGCTCTTTTGAAACTGCTAAAGATTTAATGTATCTATTTTATTTCCTGCCCAACCATTCCCAAAAGAGCTCTCGCATACACAAAATGGCTGAAAATCTCAGCTTTTTACTTTCCAGTGATTTCACCACCACTCCCCTGAAATTCTCAGAGGACAATAAATATAAAACTCCTGGCAATAAATATACTGGCTACTACTGATCAACTGTTTGCTGAGAGTTTTCAGGGTTTTTTTCCCCCAACGACAGCTTAAAAACTTTCAGAACTTCCTCTTGCAATAGGCTTCTTGAAGAACGTAGAAAGTGTTTAATTTATTTAAAAAGCCAAAACTCTTAGGGGAAAAATACAGGCAGTTCCATATGGAAATATTTTGACTGAAAACTTATGCTTCCCCAATTCCCTTCAGATAAACCTAAAACCTAACTGGGGAAAGAAATGACCATACCTGTTCTTTCCTCTTGGCTTTCTTAGAAACTCTGGAAAAAGTAATATCCTGTGCTGGAATTACAGAGATTTGATGCAATGGTATATTCATTACACCATCAATATAAGATTGGTCCTCCTATATACATGAAATTCCTGATATGAGGTTCATTATCTCTCTTTGCTAGGCCATGCACCTAAAAATAATTTGAGAATTAGAGCAGTAAAAAGCAGAAAATAATCAGGAAATGTATAGCTCCATGTATATTAGAAAGTTATATTAATACATATTAATAATGGACAAATGGAATCTTTAGCAAAATGCTGCAATGCGGAATGTTCATATCCCAATTTTCTGCCACTCTACACTACCTCCTTTTCTCTGTAGATTTTCATTCTCCTCCAGTGCACCAGAGAGCATTTTATATCCACCAAGCAGGTTAGTCCTTACAGGCAGAGGCCTTGGTTATTTTTATCTCTTGCTAAGCCTACCAGTATCTTCCTGTTGTGCACATTGGCTTATATATTGGGATTAGTAGCAGCAATATTTTTCCTGACTTACAAACAAGATCTAGCCTTGTTTACTCTGATCCTGACATTCTTTTTTCTGTAGCTTGAAAGTTATAGCTATGCATACAGGTAGTCTTTGCTTAACAACCATTTGTTTAGTGATGGTTCAGACTTACGACAGCGCTGAAAAAAAACAACTTACAACCGGTCCTCACACTTACAACCGTTGCAGCATCCCCACGGTCACGTGATCACAATTTGGGTGCTTAGCAACCGGTTTGCATTTCTGACTGTCACAGCATCCCATGGTCACGTGATCACCATTTTTGACCTTCCTGGCTGGCTTCTGACAAGCAAAATCAATGGGGAACTGCATGATTCACTTAACGACCATGTGGTTCACTTAAAACCTGCAGTAATTTGCTTAATGACCACTGCAAAAAGGTCATAAAATCAGGTCAGATTTGCTTAATGACTGCTTGCTTAGCAACCAAAATTCCAGTCCCAATTGTGGTTGTTAAGTGAGGACTACCTGTACAAGTAAGAATAAAAGAGATATTTAAATCAAAGCAGTATTATAAGCAAACTGACATCATATGAAACTGTCATGCTAGAGTATGAATGATCCATGTTCCATCCTCCTGAACAGCAAAGTACTTGGCAAACTGAGGGCATTAAAACACATTACACACAATTTTATTTTTCATTTATATAGAAAATGTATATGACCTCCCATATTAAATACATAACTCTGGGTGGCTAATATCCAGTTCACAATGGGCAATATAAAAACTCCTCTAACAGAACAAAGATATAATTGAAAATAATGCAATACAAAAAGAACAATTTTTAAAGAAATAAAGCCATTTTGGCAGTGACAGCTTTAGTGTACAACTTTCTCAAAAGTACCTGTCATTCATCCTTGTACGATCCACGGGGATTTTAATTGTAATCCAAGTAGAACACTGGCATTCCACTCATTATTTTGAACATCTCATCTGTGACGAAAATGACAGATCTTCCAAGTATTTAGCACATCAAACACATAGAAATCCTGGAACATTCGGAAGATTGGGATTACAGTGTAATGTTTTAATAGCTTAATAATTTAGCAGTTACTTCATGGAAAAGTTTTTTTTTATTCTTGGGATCTCCTTCACCACACAATGTACAACAACGTGCCCAGCGAGACTACCTTGGTGGCCACCACATTCACTGTTCTCCCTTACAGTTTTATTATGTTAACCACCAGATTCAATTGTCCTTTTAACAGGAATGGGCAATTTAAGGTACCTGATATGTATGGAGAGATAGCTAAGAAGCTACCAACATTATTTGGATTTTTTAATGGGCCTATATATAAGGAATCATAGAAATTGAAATAATCTCAGAGATTAACTAGTCCAATCCTCTGCTCAGTGCAGAATCTTCTAATCAAATCTGAGTGGGCAGCTTACATTTACAATAAAATATAATTATCAAATTGTAAGTCCAATTAAAATCTCTAAAAGATTTCAGAAACAATCAGAAATATTTTAGCTCCCTCCTAAACTGTAATAAAAAGAGAACCAATTGGAGCTTTGATGGCAAGTGGTTCCACAGTCTATGAAAATAATAATAATTAGCTGTTTATATTAAATATATTGGTGGCAGGACCTGCAAAAGGCGGTGCACTGAAGATCCAAGACTATGGGCAGACTAGGCAGGCCATCTTGCAAGACATATAAGGTTTTATACACCTATAATGAACATCTTGAATTAGGCCTAGAAAATAACTAATACCAGGTATAGCTGCTTTAACATGGGATGATAATAGCATCTCCTGGGACACCAGTCACCATTTATGCTGCTGCATCCTGGAACAGACAGATTTAAATCCAGACTGGAAAGGATCCTGACAACCTCTTTCCTTCAAACAGCAGCATTTCTTTCTCCAAAAGAATACTAGACTCCAGCAAATGTGGATATAAGTCAAAAGAAAAATCATGCATTGTAAAATTGGATAGCTCTGGGTTCAAAATACCTAAAATAAATAAAAATAGACCTTACCCGTCACATCAAAGCAGCTCTGCTATGCAACTGTACTTTGTTTCCTACTCTTGCACACAGGCTATCTTACTGGCAATCCAAGACAAGGACAGGTCCTGTTGTAACCCTAGATAATAAAAAGAAAATAAAAAGAAAATAAGCCACTTGCTAGTAAATATGAATTTTAAAATAATTTGCAGACCTCTATTCTGAATATATCCCCATAGTTTGCTACACAATGCCAATGTACTTAGTATGCTTTTGAGTCAACTCCCATTAAAATATTAGAAGTTCTAATCTTAAGATATCACCCTACCTATTCAACTTGTATGCAGAACACATCATGCGACAAGCTGGCCTTGAGGAATCCAAGGCTGGAGTTAAAATCTCTGGAAGAAACATTAACAATCTCAGATATGCAGATGATACCACTTTGATGGCTGAAAGTGAAGAGGAACTGAGGAGCCTTATGATGAAGGTGAAAGAAGAAAGTGCAAAAGCTGGCTTGCAGCTAAACCTCAAAAAAACCAAGATTATGGCAACCAGCTTGATTGATAACTGGCAAATAGAGGGAGAAAATGTAGAAGCAGTGAAAGACTTTGTATTCCTAGGTGCAAAGATTACTGCAGATGCTGACTGCAGTCAGGAAATCAGAAGACGCTTAATCCTTGGGAGAAGAGCAATGACAAATCTCGATAAAATAGTTAAGAGCAGAGACATCACACTGACAACAAAGGCCCGCATAGTTAAAGCAATGGTGTTCCCTGTAGTAACATATGGCTGTGAGAGCTGGACCATAAGGAAGGCTGAGCGAAGGAAGATCGATGCTTTTGAACTGTGGTGTTGGAGGAAAATTCTGAGAGTGCCTTGGACTGCAAGAAGATCAAACCAGTCCATCCTCCAGGAAATAAAGCCAGACTGCTCACTTGAGGGAATGATATTAAAGGCAAAACTGAAATACTTTGGCCACATAATGAGAAGACAGGACACCCTGGAGAAGATGCTGATGCTGGGGAGAGTGGAAGGCAAAAGGAAGAGGGGCCGACCAAGGGCAAGATGGATGGATGATATTCTAGAGGTGACGGACTCGTCCCTGGGGGAGCTGGGGGTGTTGACGACCGACAGGAAGCTCTGGCGTGGGCTGGTCCATGAAGTCACGAAGAGTCGGAAGCGACTAAACGAATAAACAACAAACAATCTTAAGATATTACTGCTCCTACATGGGTGATCAGTAAAGGATTATTCTTTTTATTTGCACACAAAAAAAATGCATGGATGTATCTTCCCAGTGGACGTAAATACTTGTAAAAATTTTTAGTCATCACTCAAAAATGAGAGCACCAGAGAGATTTCCCATTTTTATAAGTCACTTCAATGAGATAATTTGAAAATTTTCCATGTTATGTTGTTGTAATTTTAGATTTTGACTTAAAAGGATTGCCTTTTTACTTTGCTGTGTTCAACCAGCCATAATACTACTCAGTTATGAATTAAGAATCTAGTAAGTATAATAATGTTTATTTGGTCAATGACCAGCAACATAGAATAAAAATAACAAAATCGAAATAAGTCAAATGAGTACAATTATATACAGACAACTGTGAATTAAGAATCTTTATTATTGTAACCTGTAAACTGTAAATTACAGTAAACTGTGAATTAAGAGTCTATATTATTATGCTTTGTTGTTATCATACTATTTTAACATGACCTACAAAGGTTGGGCTTCAGCAAAGGATCGTTACCTTGTCGTGGTGCTGGAGCTTGAGCACCTCAACGATGCCATGAGCTAAACCGTGAAGGGCCACCCAAGACAGGAAGGTCATGACAGAGAGGTCAGACTAAATGCGATCCCTGGGGAAGCTAATGGCAACCCACCCCAGTATTCTTGCCGTGAAAACTAAATGGATCAGTACAACCAGAGATATGTCGGTATACCATCGGAAGATGAGACCCCCAGGTCGGAAGATGGTCAAAATGCTACTGGGGAGGAACAGGATGAGTTCAACTAGCCCCAGACGTGATGTGACTCAGCTAGCTCAAAGCCGAAAAAACGGCTAGCAGCCGACAGTGCTGGTGGTGAACGGTGAATCCGATGTTCTAAGGATCAACAGACCATTGGAACCTGGAATGTAAGATCTATGAGCCAGGGCAAATTGGATGTGGTTATTGGTGAGATGTCAAGATTAAAGATAGACATTCTGGGCGTCAGTGAACTGAAATAGACTGGAATGGGCCACTTCACATCAAATGACCACCAGATCTACTACTGTGGACAAGAGGACCACAGAAGAAATAGAGTAGCCTTCATAATTAATAGTAAAGTGGCTAAAGCAGTGCTTGGATACAATCCAAAAAACAATAGAATGATCTCAATTCGAATTCAGGGCAAGCCATTTAACATCACAGTGATCCAAATATACGCCCCAACCACAGATGCTGAAGAAGCTGAAGTAGAGCAGTTCTATGAGGATCTGCAGCACCTACTGGACAACACACCTAAAAAAGATGTTATTTTCATCACGGGGGACTGGAATGCTAAGGTGGGCAGTCAAATGACACCTGGAATTACAGGTAAGCATGGCCTGGGAGAACAAAATGAAGCAGGACATAGGCTGATAGAATTTTGCCAAGACAACTCACTCTGCATAACAAACACTCTCTTCCAACAACCTAAGAGACAGCTTTATACATGGACTTCCCCAGATGGACAACACCGAAATCAGATTGACTACATCCTTTGCAGCCAAAGGTGGCGGACATCTATACAGTCGGTAAAAACAAGACCTGGAGCTGACTGTAGTTCCGATCACGAACTTCTTATTGCACAATTTAGGAGCAGACTAAAGAGCTTAGGGAAGACCCACAGATCAGCTAGATATGAGCTCACTAATATTCCTAAGGAATATGCAGTGGAGGTGAAGGATCGATTTAAGGGACTGGACTTAGTAGATAGAGTCCCGGAAGAACTCTGGACAGAAGTTGACAACATTGTTCAGGAGGCGGCAACAAAATACATCCCAAAGAAAGAGAAAACCAAGGTGGCAAAATGGCTGTCTGCTGAGACACTAGAAGTAGCCCAAGAAAGAAGGAAAGCAAAAGGCAACAGCAATAGGGGGAGATATGTCCAATTAAATGCAAAATTCCAGAGGTTAGCCAGAAGAGATAAGGAATTATTTTTAAACAAGCAATGCGTGGAAGTGGAAAAAGACAATAGAATAGGAAGGACAAGAGACCTCTTCCAGAAGATTAGAAACACTGGAGGTAAATTCCAGGCAAAAATGGGTATGATCAAAAACAAAGATGGCAAGGACCTAACAGAAGAAGAAGAGATCAAGAAAAGGTGGCAAGAATATACAGAAGACCTGTATAGGAAGGATAACAATATCGGGGATAGCTTTGACGGTGTGGTCAGTGAGCTAGAGCCAGACATCCTGAAGAGTGAGGTTGAATGGGCCTTAAGAAGCATTGCTAATAACAAGGCAGCAGGAGATGATGGCATTCCAGCTGAACTGTTCAAAATCTTGCGAGATGATGCTGTCAAGGTAATGCATGCTGTATGCCAGCAAATTTGGAAAACACAAGAATGGCCATCAGACTGGAAAAAATCAACTTATATCCCCATACCAAAAAAGGGAAACACTAAAGAATGTTCAAACTATCGAACAGTGGCACTCATTTCACATGCCAGTAAGGTAATGCTCAAGATCCTGCAAGGTAGACTTCAGCAATTCATGGAGCGAGAATTGCCAGATGTACAAGCTGGGTTTAGAAAAGGCAGAGGAACTAGGGACCAAATTGCCAATATCCGATGGATAATGGAAAAAGCCAGGGAGTTTCAGAAAAACATCTAGTTCTCTTTTATTGACTATTCTAAAGCCTTTGACTGTGTGGACCATAACAAATTGTGGCAAGTTCTTAGTGGTATGGGGATACCAAGTCATCTTGTTGCCTCCTGAAGAATCTAATGACCAAGTAGCAACAGTAAGAACAGACCACGGAACAACGGACCGGTTTAAGATTGGGAAAGGAGTACGGCAGGGCTCTATACTCTCACCCTACCTATTCAACTTGTACGTAGAACACATCATGTGACATGCTGGGCGTGAGGAATCCAAGGCTGGAGTTAAAATTGCTGGAGGAAACATTAACAATCTCAGATATGCAGATGATACCACTTTGATGGCTGAAAGTGAAGAGGAACTGAGGAGCCTTATGATGAAGGTGAAAGAAGAAAGTGCAAAAGCTGGTTTGCAGCTAAACCTCAAAAAAACCAAGATTATGGCAACCAGCTTGATTGATAACTGGCAAATAGAGGGAGAAAATGTAGAAGCAGTGAAAGACTTTGTATTTCTAGGTGCAAAGATTACTGCAGATGCTGACTGCAGTCAGGAAATCGGAAGATGCTTAATCCTTGGGAGAAGAGCAATGACAAATCTCGATAAGATAGTTAAGAGCAGAGACATCACACTGACAACAAAGGTCAGCATAGTTAAAGCAATGGTGTTCCCCGTAGTAACATATGGCTGCGAGAGCTGGACCATAAGGAAGGCTGAGAGAAGGAAGATCGATGCTTTTGAACTGTGGTGTTGGAGGAAAATTCTGAGAGTGCCTTGGACTGCAAGAAGATCCAACCAGTCCATACTCCAGGAAATGAAGCCAGACTGCTCACTTGAGGGAATGATATTAAAGGCAAAACTGAAATACTTTGGCCACATAATGAGAAGACAGGACACCCTGGAGAAGATGCTGATGCTAGGGAGAGTGGAAGGCAAAAGGAAGAGGGGCTGACCAAGGGCAAGATGGATGGATGATATTCTAGAGGTGACGGACTCGTCCCTGGGGGAGCTGAGGGTGTTGACGACCGACAGGAAGTTCTGGTGTGGGCTGGTCCATGAAGTCATGAAGAGTCGGAAGCGACTAAATGAATAAAGAACAAAAACAAATGTTGGGATATATGCTGCTCAGTGTCATTTGCAACTGAAGCTGCCTATAAACCCAATTAATATATATATGTACATAAATACAAAAAATGAGTGGGCCACCTCCCCATTTCCCCTTTTCAAGTAATTTTATTATACCTCTTTAAGAAGACAACTTCTGTATCACAGTATTATATAGATGGAAAGGACCCTTTAAGCTATCAAGACCAGCTTCCTGCTCTGCATGAAATCCAAATTAAAGTATCCATGATAGATATCTTTTCAGCATCTATCTGAAAACATCCAATGAAGGGAATCCCACCATCTCCCTGGGTAATTGTTTGCACTGTCAAACTGATCTTAATGTTAAGAGTTTTTTAAGCGTTCAGTTAAAGTCTGTCTTTCTGAAACTCAAACCTTTTCCCAATATAAACACATCTTAGCTTTCTTTTGCATGAAGAATGCTATCATATCCCCCTTTGTCTTCTCTTCTCAATATTAAATATTCACAATTTCTTCAATCTATCTTCACAGACCTTAGTTTCTTGTTCCTTGACCATTATACACTCTGAGCTGTACTCAATGGTTTGTCTTGGCTTACTAGTTACTGCCATGTGTACCATATGTCTTCCACTGTCATAGGAAGCCACAGGAAGGTGTTGCAAAATGAGAAATTGGTCAGTTATAGATCTGCCCACAAGGCCAGCTTGCTCTTACACTAAGATGTTTTCAGTGTCTAACCAATCCCAGATCGTCCAACAGAGATACCTTGTGTATAAGAGTAAGCAAGCTGATCAACCAATCCAGTTTATATCCTTTATGTATAGGATCTTTATGTATAGTATTATTATTATTACATATAATAATATATAACTCAAGGCGGTGATGGGGATCTTTAGGGAATGTTCAATGCAGGTAAAGAACACTGTGAAAACAGGTCCCCAATTTTCTGATCTACCAGGAAATATATTTAGAATTGGAGTTTTTTTCCCCAAACTGTGAACCAGATGTTGATAAATGCAACAGCACTTGCCAGTTATGCTTCTTAGCAACTGCTTGTAAGTCACCACAAACATTTGGTGTACAATGGAGATGAAAAAAAATGGGCCCCTTCAATCTCTCACTGGCCTCTTCTTTCTTTCAATATCCTTGCTGCCACAGCCACTCGTACATGTGTGCATTAGAGGACTGAATGAATTCACCTCAGAAAGGAGATGGGATTACAAGCAGTTCAGGTAGTCCTCGATTTACAACCATTCATTTAGTGACTAGTTGAAATTATGATGGTGCTGAAAAAAGTGACTTATGACCGGTCCTCGCACTTATGGCTGTTGCAGCATCCCCACAGTCACATGACCACAATCCGGGTGCTTGGCAACCAGCTCACGCTTACAACAGTTGCAGCGTCCTACAGTCACATTATCACTATTTGCAACCTTCCCAGCCGGCTTCTGACAAGCAAAGTCAATGGGGAAGCTGAAAAGAGGTTGCAAGGTGCAGTCATGTGATGTCTCACTTAACAAACATGGGTGATTTGTTTAACGACCATGGCAAAAAGGTGATGTAATAGGGTGTGGTCATGTGATGTCTCCCTTAATGACTGCACTGCTTAACGCTGAATTTTCTGGTCCCCATTTTGGTCGTAAGTTGAGGACTATCTGTAGCCATCTATAGTGGATAGCCCTCAAGTTTAATGTTTCTTAACTACAGAGATGCAATCTGCATGAGACCTGAATGAGGTGCAAGAATGTTGAGCTGATGGGAAGGGACTGCAACATTTCAGCAGTGAGTAAAGAGGTTCTTAAAATGCTTCCCCTTTTGAAGAAAAAATAAAACTATGGGAGTAGAAAAGCAGCTAGGGCAGGGGTGCCAATGCAATGCAGCCAGATATGTGGATAATAGGTACTCCAGCACCCCCTTGTAAGAAAGAGATGAAAAATACTACTACTTGTAGCAGCCAAGAAGGGAGAGGTGCCATTCCACAACTTCTTTGAACATAGGGACCTTTGCCTTCTTCCAGTCATCTGGTACCTCACCATATCCGCCCAGAGTCCCTCTTCTGGGGGGAGATGGGTGGTAGCAAAATTCCAAACAAACAAACAAACAAACAAACAAACAAACAGCCTTCTATGAAAAAGAATTGCCTTTTTGTTTCTACCTCGGTAGGACCCAGTTTCTTTGACAAAGGGATTGGTAGGATGTAACGCACAAAAAGTTGAGGACCAGAATTTCAATCCACATAAGATAACATTGTATTTCCTGCACTAATAGTTTGCACTGGATGAGACAAGACTTTCTTCAAAATCTGTATAAAGATATCTTGTTCTTCCTTTGGAGAGCTCCAAACTGTTGTTGACTTTAAAAACAAAACAAAACAAAACAGAACATTCTCTTACCCTCTAATCACTTAGCTGCCTTTGTCTTTGTGTCTTCTATTTCTAAAGGGTTTTTTGGTGCGGGGAGCAGAACTGTCCATACTATTCCAAATACTGCCACAACATAGATGTTTATAATTGTGCATTTATAAATGTGTATTACTACAGTGGCAAATTTTTCAGAACTTTTCCCAATAAAGTCTAGCACTGAATTAATTTATTTCACCAACTGCTGCCTACAAGACTGACATTTTTATCAACCACAATGAAAGATAAATTTTAAAGAAAAAGAAGAAACCATTAGAAACACCAAAAAGAATTCATAGGAAAGTATTATAAGGGAAAGTAAAATAAGGGAAAGAATTCATAGGAAAGTAAAATAAGGGAAACATGACTGTGTTCTATTCAAATCAATGAACATAAGCAAATGCAATTTTCTCAAGGTTAGCAATAATGCATATTGATATTTTGCATTTGTTTACTAATTTTTATGCTGATAGCATTTTAGAATTCTACTCAGACATAGAAATTATTCATATTTCTCATTCTAGTTACTTTTATGCTAATTTTTAAAAAGTCTGCTTAACAAGATCATAATATATTTTGCTTATAGTGCTGGGGTTGGAATGAAAAGAATGTTAGTCCTTGGGATTGAAACCACTGTTCATGCTAGTAGTATTACATCTGAGGTTGCATCACAGAGCAGATAAATCTAGTTTAATGACATCTGCTCCAGACTCAATAACCATTGATCTTAGAAATACAGAAACAACACTCAGGCTGAAATAATGCTTCCGGAACAGCAAAGGATAACTCTGGGGATGCGAGGATAGGCTCCAAGAGTAGAATAACAGTCATGTTAAGATCTCTTTCTGTCTTGTGCACACACATTGGATATATATTAAGGCTTATGATTATGATGATTTAATAAACATAACATTGAAGGCCAGACCGAAAACCCATTTGGATCTGTTTTTATTTCTTTTGGTGTTTACCGTATGCTGAAAACTTAAAAATTTGGTCATTTTTCTACTGTGATTCCAAATCTTCGAAGAAACACTTTCGGTTCTCCGCTGCGAAAGGGACAGAAGCTGCCGCTCCTTCTGCAAAACTTTCTCCCACTGATTAGCTTTTCTGGAGATGCAAACGAGATGAGACAACCCTCGCAAACCTTCCGTTCCAGCAAGATCACTCCGGAGCGGTTTTCAGGGGACAGTCTCCAGCAATAGCGGGACTCCTTCCAGAGATCCGCCTAGATCCCGCTGTCAATGCTATTTTCCCCGGACATCCAAACTGCTCCCACTACTCTTTAGCACCATACTTAAGGGAGAGTATCGCTACTTTCTTCGCCGCCTGCCTGCCTGCCTGCCAGCCAGCCAGCCTGCCAGCCAGCCACAGGCTCCTCCCAGCAATTCTCTTCCCTCAGGCTCACCTTGCAGTTACATACGGTCCTGGCCAGCTGTAGATATCACGACACATGGCCAGCAGGTGAGCGAGCAGCTGGAAAGGAGACGAACGCGCACCCCTGCCTCCGAAGCCAAGAGGCCACCCCCTGACCAGAACGCTCGGCCACCTGTGGAATCCCGGGAACAGCTTCGCAACGGAAGAGAAGGAGGAAAGGCACCACCTCCTTGGGCGTCACTGGGTCCTGATTTGTCCGTTAGCGCAGGAAGTTGATCACTGCTCTACTTCCGTCGCCGTCTAGAGGCTTAGCGTTGTAAGTCTAGGCAAGGGTTGTAAGTCTAGGCAAATCCTTTAGTTTACCCGAGGCGGAAATGAAAGCGGAAGGCGTTTGGAACGTTGCTTGGGGTTCACGTGGACGGGCGGAGCTGTTGAATGTTTTCACTGGGAAACGGGAGGGTTCACGTTCATGGTTTCGGGCAATGACGCCTTCCTTCAGAAACACGACAAGCTGCCGCCCGCACAGTATTCTAGGGGTCTCCTCAGACTAATTGAACTGCCTGGGTTGCCAGCAGCGTTTTGCATCGCATTGCAGTGCTTTTTGTTGTAGGGAGAACGGAGAAAGCATTTGCACAAGGCGGAGGTAGAGGTTGGAATTCATGTGTCAGACATGATGCCATCAAGGATGCTGCTGGAAACAGCATTACAGTGTATAATCAAATGTTTTGCTGGGGCCTGTCACTTAAGGAATTCAAGTAGAAGAAAGAAAAAGCAATGGGCCACACTTGGGGACCCAAGGAGCACATTCACCTGTAGTTGTGCTATGTTTTATTTTTGATTGAATATACAGCATGCATGCTTCTGTGTATCTACCAAATTACTCAGTTATGTAGATTATTTATTTAAAGAACTTATATGGCCACCTATCTCACATAGTGATCCTAGGCAGCTCACAACAATCAAATTCTTAATGCAGGAATCCAAATTAAAGCATCTCAGATAACTGACCAAGGTAAATTAAAGCACTCTGGACAAATTAAAGCATCCCAGACAAAATCCCAGGTAAATTTTAGTTATCCCATTTTTCTTCTACTCTGTCATCTGAGTTTGTTCTTTATATATAAAGTTTTGCAACAAAATATTGCAAAATACCTCCCCTACACACAAAAAAAAGCAGGAGAGACCTGTTAAAGCTATGTTCCTCACCATAGCTATGTTCCTCACCAGGATGATAAAGATCATGTACTTTCAAATGCAATATTCAGAACAGAAAGAAGAATGACTAATACTTTTCAGAGTGGTTATTGGAATGTTCTGATATTGGTAGGGTGAATTACTGCTGGCTTTGCTGCTTTTCTTGAACTGAGTTTATGAATCAGAGTTTGAACAAATCCATATAAAGTAAGAAGCCTGGAATCTTACCCTGCTTCCCTCTGTCACTATTTTGGCAGTATTTCAGATGTCTCAATTTGTTGTTGTTGTTGTTTATTCGTTTAGTCGCTTCCGACTCTTCGTGACTTCATGGACCAGCCCACGCCAGAGCTTCCTGTCGGTCGTCAACACCCCCAGCTCCCCCAGGGACGAGTCCGTCACCTCTAGAATATCATCCATCCATCTTGCCCTTGGTCGGCCCCTCTTCCTTTTGCCTTCCACTCTCCCTAGCATCAGCATCTTCTCCAGGGTGTCCTGTCTTCTCATTATGTGGCCAAAGTATTTCAGTTTTGCCTTTAATATCATTCCCTCAAGTGAGCAGTCTGGCTTTATTTCCTGGAGGATGGACTGGTTGGATCTTCTGGCAGTCCAAGGCACTCTCAGAATTTTCCTCCAACACCACAGTTCAAAAGCATCGATCTTCCTTCGCTCAGCCTTCCTTATGGTCCAGCTCTCGCAGCCATATGTTACTACAGGGAACACCATTGCTTTAACTATGCGGGCCTTTGTTGTCAGTGTGATGTCTCTGCTCTTAACTATTTTATCGAGATTTGTCATTGCTCTTCTCCCCAGGATTAAGCGTCTTCTGATTTCCTGACTGCAGTCAGCATCTGCAGTAATCTTTGCACCTAGGAATACAAAGTCTTTCACTGCTTCTACATTTTCTCCCTCTATTTGCCAGTTATCAATCAAGCTGGTTGCCATAATCTTGGTTTTTTTGAGGTTTAGCTGCAAACCAGCTTTTGCACTTTCTTCTTTCACCTTCATCATAAGGCTCCTCAGTTCCTCTTCACTTTCAGCCATCAAAGTGGTATCATCTGCATATCTGAGATTGTTAATGTTTCCTCCAGCAATTTTAACTCCAGCCTTGGATTCCTCACGCCCAGCATGTCACATGATGTGTTCTACGTACAAGTTGAATAGGTAGGGTGAGAGTATAGAGCCCTGCCGTACTCCTTTCCCAATCTTAAACCGGTCCGTTGTTCCGTGGTCTGTTCTTACTGTTGCTACTTGGTCGTTATACAGATTCTTCAGGAGGCATACAAGATGACTTGGTATCCCCATACCACTAAGAACTTGCCACAATTTGTTATGGTCCACACAGTCAAAGGCTTTAGAATAGTCAATAAAACAGAAATAGATGTTTTTCTGAAACTCCCTGGCTTTTTCCATTATCCACCGGATATTGGCAATTTGGTCTCTAGTTCCTCTGCCTTTTCTAAACCCAGCTTGTACATCTGGCAATTCTCGCTCCATGAACTGTTGAAGTCTACCTTGCAGGATCTTGAGCATTACCTTACTGGCATGTGAAATGAGTGCCACTGTTCGATAGTTTGAACATTCTTTAGTGTTTCCCTTTTTTGGTATGGGGATATAAGTTGATTTTTTCCAGTCTGATGGCCATTCTTGTGTTTTCCAAATTTGCTGGCATACAGCATGCATTACCTTGACAGCATCATCTTGTAAGATTTTGAACAGTTCAGCTGGGATGCCGTCGTCTCCTGTTGCCTTGTTATTAGCAATGCTTCTTAAGGCCCACTCAACCTCACTCTTCAGGATGTCTGGCTCTAGCTCACCGACCACACCGTCAAAGCTATCCCCGATATTGTTATCCTTCCTATACAGGTCTTCTGTATATTCTTGCCACCTTTTCTTGATCTCTTCTTCTTCTGTTAGGTCCTTGCCATCTTTGTTTTTGATCATACCCATTTTTGCCTGGAATTTACCTCCAATGTTTCTAATTTTCTGGAAGAGGTCTCTTGTCCTTCCTATTCTATTGTCTTCTTCCACTTCCGCGCATTGCTTGTTTAAAAATAATTCCTTATCTCTTCTGGCTAACCTCTGGAATTTTGCATTTAATTGGGCATATCTCCCCCTATCACTGTTGCCTTTTGCTTTCCTTCTTTCTTGGGCTACTTCTAGTGTCTCAGCAGACAGCCATTTTGCCTTCTTGGTTTTCTCTTTCTTTGGGATGTATTTTGTTGCCGCCTCCTGAACAATGCTGCCAACTTCTGTCCAGAGTTCTTCCGGGACCCTATCTACTAAGTCCAGTCCCTTAAATCTATTCTTCACCTCCACTGCATATTCCTTAGGAATATTAGTGAGCTCATATCTAGCTGATCTGTGGGTCTTCCCTAATCTCTTTAGTCTGATCCTAAATTGTGCAAGAAGAAGTTCGTGATCTGAACTACAGTCAGCTCCAGGCCTTGTTTTTACCGACTGTACAGATGTCCGCCACCTTTGGCTGCAAAGGATGTAATCAATCTGATTTCGGTGTTGTCCATCTGGTGAAGTCCATGTATAAAGCCGTCTCTTAGGTTGTTGGAAGAGAGTGTTTGTTATGCAGAGTGAATTGTCCTGGCAAAATTCTATCAGCCTGTGTCCTGCTTCGTTTTGTTCTCCCAGGCCATACTTACCTGTAATTCGAGGTGTCATTTGACTGCCCACCTTAGCATTCCAGTCTCCTGTGATGAAAATAACATCTCTTTTAGGCGTGTTGTCCAGTAGGTGCTGCAGATCCTCATAGAACTGCTCTACTTCAGCTTCTTCAGCATTTGTGGTTGGGGCGTATATTTGGATCACTGTGATGTTAGATGGCTTGCCCTGAATTCGAATTGAGATCATTCTGTCGTTTTTTGGGTTGTATCCAAGCACTGCTTTAGCCACTTTACTATTAATTATGAAGGCTACTCCATTTCTTCTGTGGTCCTCTTGTCCGCAGTAGTAGATCTGGTGGTCATTTGATGTGAAGTGGCCCATTCCAGTCTATTTCAGTTCACTGACGCCCAGAATGTCTATCTTTAATCTTGACATCTCACCAATAACCACATCCAATTTGCCCTGGCTCATAGATCTTACATTCCAGGTTCCGATGGTGTGTTGATCCTTAGAACATCGGATTCGCCGTTCACCACCAGCACCGTCGGCCGCTAGCCGTCCTTTCGGCTTTGAGCTAGCTGCGTCATCACGTCTGGGGCTAGTTGAGCTCATCCTCTGTTCCTCCCCAGTAGCATTTTGACCATCTTCCGACCTGGGGGTCTCATCTTCCGATGGTATACCGACATATCTCTGGTTGTACTGATCCATTTAGTTTTCACGGCAAGAATACTGAGGTGGGTTGCCATTACCTTCCCCAGGGATCGCATTTAGTCTGACCTCTCTGTCATGACCTTCCCGTCTTGGGTGGCCCTTCACGGTTTAGCTCATGGCATCATTGAGGTGCTCAAGCTCCAGCACCACGACAAGGTAACGATCCTTTGCTGAAGGATGTCTCAATATGTCTTCAAAATAAATGCACAAAAGTACAGTAATCTTTTAATTCTTAATCCATCTAAGAATTAAGTCTATACAGCACATTTTCCCCCATTTGAAATGCTTAGAACACACACGAGCCCAGTTCTTCCTCTGCCTAAGAAAGGTGCTTCAAAAAAAATAAAAATAAAAGGCTCAACGTTCTGCCATCTGAGCTGCCACAGTGACTGCAGTAACAAAATTCCTTTCCCATTCATGAAAAAAAAATGCTAACATCCCTTCCCTTCCACATTTTCAGTACAGGTTATATACGTTTATCTGGCCATTCCTAAAGGGGACAAAAAGCAGTTGTTACGGGGCAGCCACTCTGCTGTGAAGGTACCATTCCTGTTTTTATTAGAAAACTTACGCTAGCTGTGATTCTGGAAGGGGGAATGGTGGCATACTTTTCACAATAGATTTAATTATAGTTGTAGCTTGAGTTGAATATTTTATGTATGGTGAGGAAAAGGAAGGAAGAGTTTGCATGAGCAGTTGTTTGTATTACTTGCATTACTTTTCAAGCAAAATAGGGCTACCATAGCTGGGCTGGAAAAAAAAAACAGGATAACCATAAAATCGCAACAAAGAGAGGTTTTTTTTATATATCTTTGCTTTTACCTAGTGATGGCCTGGATTGTTACAGCCCAGCTATTGAAGGCCTACACACTTCCCACAAATATATATACATATGTTTGTTTGGTATAACTATAATACACAAGCTCTTGTGATTAAAAGGAAGACCACTTTACTATATTACTATGGTAAACTGATCCCTGAAGGCTTAAAATGAAGTCCTGGAAGACCAGAATATATTTTCTTATTTTCCTTTTTTCTCAATGAATTCCTTTTTAATAGCTAAAGTTGGGATTTAATTGACTTCATAAGGCCATTTCTCATTAAAAATGTCCCTGTGTTCAAGTCTGCATGGTTACACTGTTACCCTTTTTTTTCAGGATTGGCATTTTTTTGTGTTCTAGATTTGGGGCTGAAGATTAAAGCACTTCCTATTTTTTCCTTGAGCTGGGCTGAAGGGTGAAGTCCATGGTAGAAGGGCTAAAAACTTGATTTGAGTGTAGTTGACCCTGATTAGCAGCAACCTATCATAAATATATTTTATTGGGTAGCATTTGGAAAGAGAGGTCTGCCAGTGAGATGTTCAAATTATCTCTCTCCTGGTTTATATATAGTACTGTATAAGGATCCCTTACTTAGTAACACCTCTAGGGTAGCTAAGTAGGCACGGGGTGCATTCTTTCAACAGATGTCAAAATATGAATGATTTCATAATAACACTGTAAGTTGTAAAGTGAATTAGCAGGAGATAGTTAAAATATGTGTAAAAAACAAAGTTTATATATATAACAAGTTAATTCTATATAAATACTCCCTTGATCTGAAGTGTGCATTTGTTTACCTTAGAATCTCTTATTTCAGAGCAACTGTTTACCTAAAAAGCTATCTTGGGCTTTCCTACAAAATTATTTTCAGAAATAATCTGTTCATGTGGAAAAACCCAAGTTAGAAGTGCAACTCTCTAAAGATGAGTATTTCATGGTGCTTCACTCTCACAAGAGTTTGAGGGTTCATTACTTCAACATCAACAGTAGTATGTATTGACCTTTTCTAATTTCCTCCCCTAAACCCCTACATTTCTTGTTGGAAATAGGCAATAGACACAAATTACTTCACTTACATTGTATTGTGCAAAACAGAGATTGAATATTCATTGTTCTGATGTGATTTGTTTTACTTTCTCCTCTCTAACCCACTGTTGATTAGTTTTTAGTGCTATTATATTATCTCATTCTACTAAATAAACTTTCAGTTTAAACCTTTAGCATAAACTTTACTGTATTCTGCAAGTAATGTTGCATATGAATTTTAAAAATTGCACTTATCCTGAGCATACATCAAAGTAAATATCTTCTCCATACATTTTTAATTGCTACTTTTTGATCTGGAATTTTAGATTTTCAATATACTAGTGGTTAATGCATCAGGCTAGAAACCAGGAGACCATGAGTTCTACTTCCCCCTTAGGCACAAAAGCAGCTGGGTGATCTTGGGCCAGTCACTTTCTCTCAGGTCTAGGAAGGAGGCAATGGAGGCCACTTCTGAAAAAACCTTGCCAAGAAAACTGCAGGGACTTGTCCAGGCAGTCTCTGAGAATTGGACATGATTGAACGGATAAATAAAAATAAAAAAACCTCTAAAATTGTACTTCTGGTTCTCTATTCATTTCTCATGTCCAACATTTAAAAAATATGTCTTTGCCCAATCAGAAATGGGCAATTTACTTATGCTCACACTGTTCCATAAGGATTTTATTTAAGGATCTTGACAGAGAAAGGACGGAAGGACAAAATGAATGAAAACAATTATATATAAATCCAAGTGCATTCTGTTATAGTCTTCCCAGTAGTATAGAGGATATGTTGTTGTTTTTCTTCATGTTTGTCCTGCATAGTTACAGGGTCAGCTTCCTTTGCACTGCACTCATCTGTAGCAAAGCTATCAACGCATGATGCAATAAGGGATTTTCTTTAACAGCTGAATTGTCACAGAGCCTGACAGTGATTAGGACTGAAAGAGTCATTCACCTGTCTTCTGTGCCTACGAGAGGACTAAACCTGAGTCTTTCCACTCATAGGCTACCACATTAGCTACTATACCACACTGGCTCTCATGGATAATAATATGCATTTCTCTGAAATAAAATACAGAATAGGAAATACAAAATTGTATTTCTGTTCCGAAAGCAATGAAAAACAAACATTAAGTCTAAAAACAGACTGTTTGCACACAAACACAGTTTGCAGATTCCACTTCTGTGAGCTGTAGTCTCATCAGCCTTGAAGATGCAGTAGTGCCTGCAAGTGTCTCCCTCTCAGGGAGGTAGAAATACATTTGTTTTTCTAACTTGTCAATGTCTACAAGTTGTCTGAGCAGAGTGGGAATCAGTACGTCTTCATTAACAGTTTAATGTGAAAATATGACAGCTCTTTCACCAAACCATGTATGTAAACTTAATACTTTAAACCTGTTCAACCGGCATGTTCTAATACTTCATACATACAGTTCCATAACTAGTTTGTTTTGTCCCATAAGCATAATGAACGTCAAACTTACTAGAGGAACATTCTCTGCTAGGTACCTAATATTCCCTAATATTACAGGTTGAAAGATATTTTGTATGTTTAATGTATGAAGAAGATGAAATTACTACATCATGAAATAGTGTGTAATATTATGGAAAGGTATGTTTTCAAACAAAAGACTTTTTCAATTTAATGTTTAAAAACATGCTTACAGGTAGTCCTCGCATAACGACTGTTCATTTCATGATGGTCCAAAGTTACAACAGCCTTGGAAAAAGTGCTTTATGACCTGTACTCACACTTATGACTGTCACAAAATGTCACACCACCCCGTAGTCATGGGACTGCAATCTGGCACTTGGCAGCTGGCTTGCATTTATGACCAGTCACAGCGTCCTGCGGTCATGTGATCGTGATTTGCAACCCTTTTTGCCAGTTTCTGGCAAAAAAACATCCATTGGGGAAGCTGGATTTGCTTAACAACTGTGGTGATTCGCCTAATGACTGTCATAAAATGGTTGTAAAATTGGGTCCAGTGGTGATTCACTTAATGATCACACCACTCAACAGTTTTCCAGTCCCTATTGTGGTTGTTAAGTGAGGACTACCTGTACACTGAAGCAGTCTTCTCCAACCTGATGCCTTCCCATATGTTTGGGCCATCCTGGCTGGGAATACCAGGAGTAGCAATTCCTAAAACGTATGGAGAGTATCAGGTTGGGAAAGATTCCCCCGCAGTATCCATTTATATTACACTGTTCAGCTATGTGTCATTTTCTCATTGCTAATCAACGCTTTAGCTATTCCTTATTCTCTCATATTATATTCTCATGGCAGTTTTTCACTGCTAGTCAGCACCAATTTTAAGACCCCTCCTCAAGTATTAAGTCTTAATAAATTCACATTATTAACCAAAACTATGAACCAAGATAAAGTCAGTTCTGTCTCTATAAAATTTTCTATTGTCATAGAACTGTGACACCCTGCCACCCCATGTATTCCTTCTAAAGAGATCAATTTAACAAGTAGCTGATAAAATTCAAAGCAGAGCTATGTGAAGCCTATTTGTAATGAGTGGTAATGCAGTGGTAGTAGTTAACCAGAAGGTAATCACTGCTCTGTAGATGTCCTAACAGCCAGGAACCACGCTGAGACAAGGAATAGGTCTCTAGTGTTTTATTACTGCTACATTAGACAGAAAATCCTAACAAACTGAAGAAGCGTGGGAAAAACCCAGACAGATAAACCCCAAAAGGTAAGGCGGGTCTGATCTGTGTCTCTTTGAATGGCTGCTTAATTCCTCAGTACTACGTATGCATTTTCCCCCCTGGATAGGGGCCCCCTCCTGCTCACCATCAGTACTCATGACATCACCCTCCGTTCCAGATTCACATTCCATTTCAGCTCCCTCCCTTCCAGAGTTCCTTCCTCCCTCCAGGGTCTCATGGGAGTCCATCTCCCCCTCCAAGCTCCCATGGGAACTGGGCAACGATGGAAATTCTTCAAAGGAAAACTCCTCCAAGGACGAATCAGTGCTGCTCTCCAGGTCTGATAACGCTTCTGGCCCAGGTGGCTGCTGCTGGAAAATAGCTAAATAATTAGAAGATTCTTCCCCCCTCCCCCTTGGGAAATGCAAGCTGGAGGTGGAGGGCTGTGGCTCCCCCTCCTCCTCTCTCTCTGGCCTCAGAGCCTCTGGCGGGGGTGGAGGTTGCCAACTTACGAACTCCTCTGCTTGGGATTCCTCTGCTTGCTCAGTCAAGTGAGGAATCTCTGGTAGAGTGTGAGGCTTGGGTTTGTGAGGGAAAAGCTGATGGAATCATTGAACCAGCGTTGGTGCATGCACATCTCTGGCATTTTCCCACGTGCGCTCTTCCTCAGGGTACCCTTTCCAGTGTATTAAAAATATTGGATGCCCCTTCCCCTCCTCCTAGAGTCCAGAATTTCCTTGACTTCGTATTCCTCCTCCCCCTCCACAATTACTGGAGGTGGGGGGGGGCATTTGCGATCGTAAGGTACTTGGGGGAGGGTCTTTGGCTAGCAAGGCTCTGTGAAAGACTGGATGGATTTTCATGGATGCTGGCAGCTTTAAGCAATAAGCCACTGGATTTATCTGCTGTACCACAGTGAAAGGGCCCACAAACTTAGAGTCCAACTTCTTGGAGGGTCTGGTAGAGGTCAAAAACTTGGTAGAGAGCCACACTTTGTCTCCTACTGCAATCACTGGCCCCTCCTGTCTGTGAGCATCTGCGGCCCTCTTGTAAGCACTCTTTGCCCTGTTCAGCTGCTCCTTTAACAACTCCTGTGCGACTAGTTGCTCTTTAAGAAAATCAGCCGCAGCTGGGACAGTTCCCTGCTGGGAGGAGTTGGGCAACGCCCGAGGGTTAACCCCATAGAGTGCTTGGAAAGGAGGCATCTTGGTAGAGGATTGCAAAGAGTTGTTACAAGTAAATTCTACCATGGGGAGCAGGGCTGGCCAATTGTCTTGCTGATAAGTGGTGTAACACCTGAAATACTGCTGTAACCATTGGTTAATTTTCTCATCTTGCCCATTACTAGCCGGATGATGCGATGATGATAGGTGGATCTGGACCCCTAATGACTGGAAAAGGGCCCTCCAGAACCTTGAAGTGAACTGAGGGCCTCTGTCACTCACCAAGTGATTTATCATGCCTCTATACCTAAAAACATGGTCCATAAACAACTGCGCTGTGGCTTGCGCAGATGGGAGGCCCTGGCAAGGAATAAAATGTGCCATTTTAGTGAAAAGGTCCACCACCACTAGTATGGAAGTCAGCCTCTGGGCCGGGGGTAAATCAGTGATGAAATCCATGGAAATTGTATCCCAAGGCCTACTGGGGGTGGGTAGGGGTTGCAAGAGTCCTGTGGGCTTCCCTGGGAGAGGCTTGACTCATCTACAGGTATGACAAGAAGCAACGTAACCCTTTATGTCTGCAGTCATCTTAGGCCACCAGCAGTCTTTCAGAGCTCTATGGAGAGTTTTGAAAACACCTCTGTGGCCTGCCGTTTGATGGTCATGGCAAAGTCTCAGTACTTCTTCCCTCAATGAGGGGGAATGTATAATCGCCCACTATGCCAGAGGATTCCTGCCTCCACATTAAAGGGGGAGGCAGTGTCTTGCGGGCCCCTCTGGAGGTCATCCATCCTGGCCCTGGCATACGGGTCCTGTTGCTGCTGAGCTCTGACTCTTGTAAATAGGTCCTCTGCTTGTCTGCCTGCTGCTAAAATCTCTGTCTGGTTCCCCCTCATAGACTGCTGAAAATTGTGAGGTTGTAATATAATAGCCTGTACCTCCTGGTGAGTGGCGGGGGTTGCCTGAATGGATCTAGACAAGGCATCTGCCAAACAGTTCTGCGCCCCGGGAACATAAGAAATACCAACATTGAAACGGGAGAAAAACTGGCTCCATCTGATTTGGCGTGGGATGAGGGATCTGATGTTTTGTAGAAGCTGTAAATTCTTGTGATTGGTGCAAACTTTCACAGGAAAGGTTGCACCTTCTAGCCAGTGCCTCCACTCTTGAAATGCTGCTTTAATTGCTAGCAACTCCTTGTTAAAAACATCATAGTTTCTCTCTGCTGGTGAGAGTGTGCGGGAGAAAAATGCACAAGGGAGCAATGTATTCTCTGTTTTGTTTGTATATTGCAATAAAACAGCACCAATAGCAATATCTGAAGCATCTGAACGCATTATGAATTGCTTCGTGGGATCAGGGTGCTTCAAAAGCGGCTGGGATGCAAAGAGTTGCTTAAATTCTTGGAAGGCTGCTTGCTCTCTCTCCCCCCAAATGAACTTTGATCCTTTCTTCAAAAGCTGTGTGAGGGGTTTAGCCCTGTCACTAAATTTATGAATCTCCTGTAAAAATTGCAGAACCCTAGAAATTTTTGTACCTCTTTCACATTTCGGGGGGGTTGCCAAGAGAGAATTGCCTGGACCTTAGAAGGATCCATGGATATGCCTTCTGTTGATATTTTATAGCCCAGGAAATGTAATTCAGTTAAATCGAAGGCACACTTCTCTAGCTTGACGAACAGCTTGTTCTCTCTCTGTCTTTGCAAGACATTACGTACATGGGTTACATGAGTTGCAGCATCCTCAGAGAATATTAATATGTCATCTAGATAAATGACCAGATACTTATCTAGTAAATCAGAGAAAATTGATTCATAAATCAGGAAAATATGGCTCCTGCATTAGACAAGTCAAAGGGCAAAACAAAGTACTCAAATTTACCAAACCTGGTATCGAAGGCAGTCAGATATTCATGCCCCTCTTTCATCTGGATCAGATTGTATGCATTCCTGAGGTCCAACCTAGTAAAAATGCGTGCTTTCTGTAAGCAATCCAGCAGATCAGATATTAGGGGGAGTGGGTAATTTTCCTGACCAACGGGTCAGGCTTCTTTGGTACGAAGAAGGTAGGAGCAGACGCTGGGGAAGTAGATGGTCGGATAAAACCCTTTTGGAGATTAGAATCCAAGTAATCCTTTAAGGTGGCTAGTTCCTTGGGGGACATGGGATATTGTTTCCTTGCTGGAATCTTGGCTCCTGGTATCAACTCAATGGCGCAATCACAGTCCCTATGGGGGGGTAATGCTGTGGCCTCTTGTTCGCTGAAAACGTCTGCGAAATCTGCATACTTGGCTGGCAACTGGACCCCCCCTGCTTCCGTGACTGCGTTGGTTGCTGGAGAGAGGAGAGCGGCTTGAATCTTGTGGTGCTGGCATTCCTTAGCTGGGAAGGAGATTGCTCCTGTCGTCCAGTTCAACAATGGGTTGTGGATCTTCAGCCAAGGTGTGCCCAGGACTATAGGCACATTAAGTGATGCAGTAACATAAAGTTGGATCCACTCAGTGTGGTCTCCCGTTGTCAGTTGCAAAGGTTCTGTGAAACTTCTAATTGGCCCTGCCTTGAGGGGCTGGCTGTCAATGGTCTCAACTTCTATGGGACATGGCAATTCTATGGTTGGGATGTTGAGGTCTTGTACAGTCTGTACATCAATAAAATTGGTGGAAGCTCCAGAATCCACAAGGGCCTCTAGCTTGACCTGGTGCTCTGGGTTTACATGCGTTATGACTGGTAAGTAGTAAAAGGATTGCCTGGAATCCTCGGAATGAGCTCTTCTTAATTGATTGATGGTCTCCCTGCTGAGCTCTGTGGAGGGAGACCGACAGAGTTTCCCTGGTTGGAAGTAGAGGCGGAGGTGGCTCTTGGTTCTGCTGCTTGCCCTGGGGCTCTTACGGAATTTGCTTGGCTTCTCGCTGGGCAAGCTCTCACCATGTGCCCCTGGACTCTGCAGTAGAAACAGAGGGCTCTCTCTCTCCTTCTCTGTCTCTCAGCCTCGGAAATAAGCCTCCTGCTTGCCCCGATCTGCATCGGCTCCTCTGGTCCTGAGTAAAGAGATGCTGCGGAGAGAGCTGGAAAGCCTGGAAGCGCTCTGAGGCCCGTTTCTCCCCGGCTGCATGTGTCTGAGCTCTTCTAGCCTGGCATCTACGACCACGGACAGTTGATATAAACCTTCTAGGGTAGCTGGTGTTCCCTGGCGCACTAATTCATTCTTAATTTCTTCATCCAGCCCCTGTTTGAATTGGTCTTTCAAGGCACTCTCATTCCAGTCCAGATTTCCTGCTAACAGCTTGAAATCAGCAATGTAAATTCCCACCCTCTTGTTGCCTTGCTTGAGCTTCCAAATTTCCTGGCTGGCAGTGACCTCTCTGATCGGATCGTCAAAGTGTGCTCGGAACCCTGCCAGAAAATTCTGGTAGTCATTGAGAATTGGGTCGTTGTTCTCCACCATGGGAATAGCCCATTTGGCTGCTGGTCCCTTTAGCAGACTTAGAATGAAGGTGACTCTGGTTCTGTCTGTGGGAAACTGCCGGTCTGCTGTCGAAAAACATTGTGCACTGTGTGAGAAAGGTTCTCAACTGTCCTGCTTCTCCTCCAAACTTCTCTGGTAGACTGCCCTGGGATCTCAAGACTATTGCCAGAGCTGCTGCTGCTGCTGCTGGTACCGGTGTGGGTTAATCAGAGCTGGTTGTTGTAACTGCTGTAGCATGGCTGCTTGTAATGTGTTGATCTGGAGATCTACTTGTTGTTGATGTTGTTGCAATGCTGCTGCCAGTTGTTGGATGGCCTGCCGAATTTCCTGGTTTTCTGAAGACATTTTCCCAAATGTCTCTTCCTTTTTTTTTTTTTTGTTCCTCCCTCTTTCAATGGGAGTAGGAGTTTGTTAGGATTGATGTCCTAACGGTCAGGAATCACGCTGAGACGAGGAATAGGTCTCTAGTGTTTTATTACTGCTACATTAGACAGAAAATCCTAACAAACTGAAGAAGCGTGGGAAAAACCCAGACAGATAAACCCCAAAAGTTAAGGCGGGTCTGATCTGTGTCTCTTTGAATGGCTGCTTGAATGGCCTCAGTACTACACATGCGTTTTCCCCCCTGGATAGGGGCCCCCTCCTGCTCACCATCAGTACTCATGACAGTAGGTACATGACCAACAGCATATTTTATTTACCTGAAAAAAGACATTTTTTCTCCTCAGATAATTATTTGTGAATTGAAGGTGTTCAGGAGTGCTGTTGAAAGGTAGTAAATTGGTAGGTGAGGCAAAAAAATGAAAATAGCTACAAGGGAGGGAAGAAAGAGAAATCTACTGTTCTCCACAGAAATAGGAGAATTTGCAAGGGGAGCAGTTTCTGTCCATGGGAAAGTCCTCACACAAATGAAGAAATCAAGATCCTCAGTTTGCAGAGACTCACCCTCCAGAGATTAAGAAATACTTTAATGCAGATAATCCTCCTTTACACAGGGAGGGGAATAAGCATGTTGGCTGAACAGATTTGACAAAAGAAAACATTTTACAAAAGAAACAATTACTGCATTTATAGACTAAAGTGTTTATTTTCATTTCTTTTGAAAATAGCAGATTCTGGTCACTATTGTCTTATTTATTTCCCTTTACAGTATACAAGTGTTCACTTTAGGAATATATAAAGCATTTAAGTCTGATAAAGTGCACATCCTAGATTCTTGATCTGTCAAACAGATGTACCTTCTTTGACAATGTCTTCATTTAATTCCTAAAACAAAATGAAAATTAGGTTACTGGACCTAGACAGTCTCAGAACTCTTTGCTAAGAATTACAGGAAAATGGTAAAAAACCCTCTTAAATCTGGAAGCAAGGGAGGGAATCCAAGAGCCTGATAGAGGTTGCAACACCATTGTGAGGAAGAAATGTTGAGGCTACTATAAAACTACCTATATTCTGCTAAAATGGTATGAGGCTTGGAAGAGAAGAAAGCAATTTTGGCCATCATAGAGGCCAGGTCTCTTCGAGGTCAGTAAGGCACAATTACATACATCACACAAAACCATCACCTGGGCTGAAGGTAGAAGTACCAGGGTGTTTCTTTATTCCTTTTGCAAACAGAAAGGGAGAGAAAGAAGGAAAAGTTCTGCAAGTTGGAGGGGAAAAGGGGGCTTATTTGTAGTTACTCACTACTAATCTCTCCAAGACAAGCCCATCACCCCATGCCTAGCCTCATTCCCATCTCACCTTTTTTGTGTCCTATCCCAGTTTGGTTCCTTAGATGCCAGCTTTGGGGAATGCTGAAAGATCCTCACAACTGCCTGAATTACATGCCCATGTGCTACACATATACAACTAATTTGAGAATTAAAATAGTAGTTTCCTTTGATAACTTATGAAAGTGTTCATATAGGATGGTAGCTGGAAAAAGTGCATGTGTTATAAATTTGTTTTGGATCCCTTCAGAATTATTCTTAAACCCTGCTTCAAGGGGATTGAACCAGTATTAAATTAAAATTACAGAAGTAGGAGGTTCAAATATAATTTTATTTCTCAGTGTTCTTTCTTTATAACACATCTTCATTGCCATTATCTTTACACATAATGTTAAGGAAGTTAGGAGAAAAGCAGACCATAGGCTATCTTGATTAATTATAGTTCTATATTTCCTCTATTGTTTAGTTCTGTACACAGAGAACCACTGATGGTAAAAACTCCACCATTAAGCAGAAGTTAAGGCCAACTTAATGTGGGTAAATGAATTGTTGCAGTAAAGAAGAAAAGACAAGATATTCAAGTACCTTTTTTTGAAGCTGTTCTTGTAATTTCATCAACGCTTCTCTTTCCTTGGACAGCTGTTCTTGGGTGACCTTCAAAAGCTCTTTTAGTTTGGTAGCTGCACATCCCAAATCCTTTGTTAACTTCTTTTCTTTATCCAAAGACTCCTGCAATTGATGATAAAACCAGGTTTTATTCGTGGGACAAAAAAAAAAAAAGCTAAATACTTCCAAAGCACTTGAACATAGGGGCAAATTCTTGCATATATGCCTAGTAATTCTGCAAAGCAATGCAGCTTTAAGAAGTTTTACCTGAAGTTGGAGAACTTCCTCTTTTGCATAAGCAGAATCCTTCCTATCACATCTTAGTTTCTCCAATTCAGCTTGCAAGCTGTACACCAAATCTCGATTCTGCAGTTTCAAATTTATGAAAAGTCAATTCCAAGTACTTTGAAAAGCAGGAATAAATGTTTATGAATAGTCTTTCCTGTCCTGTCCTGTCCTGTAATACCAGAATACCACTGACTAATATACATGGGCAGATCTAATAGACTGAAATTCTTACTTTTAACTATGTAATCATATTCACAATTTATATAACAAGGGGTTATTTCATATTGAAATCAATATTATATATATCCAGATTCCAAAACTATAAGGGAGAGAATTCTAATTCTATCTATATAACTTTTTCAGATGTGTTTTATCCCGTCAGCAAAAATAAAAGATCTGAGTTTTAGCCAAGTACTTTTTTGCATGGTAGTAGATACTGTTCCTTGGGAGTACATTCAGTTTTTGGGAATACCTTGGCATGAGAAATTCCACTAAAATTGCTATACTATATTATTTGCAAGATGATAGAAAAGAATCCTAGACTACATTTTTGTGGTTTAATGACAGTATAACAGGTAGAGAAATACTAGTTGGTGCTAAGCAGACAAAGGGATAATTTTAAAGAATAGTTTAAAACCTGAAATAGCAACAAAAAAATCAAACACTCCTTTGATACACTGCCCAAACTGTTTTCCTGCCCAGACAACCACAGCACTGAGCCTATTAAATAAGTAACTGCAATTAATTCATTTCAGCTTGGCTCATAAGCAATATAACAAGAGCAGAAATTCACTTCTGTATCTGCAAAACTGTACAAACATTTTTTCCATTTGCAGCCTCAACAGCATTTATAAGGCACATGCTTTATATATTGCACTTTTGCTTTAGGTAATCTGCCTGCAAACCTCAATGAGCAACACATCTTTGAACGCAGTCTGAAATTTCAACATAGCATAAATCAGATATCACCTGATATCAACATTTCGAATTAGAAATGTTGTTGTTTATTTGTTTAGTCGCTGCCGACTCTTTGTGACTTCATGGACCAGCCCACGCCAGAGCTTCCTGTCGGTCGTCAACACCCCCAGCTCCCCCAGGGACGAGCCCGTCACCTCTAGAATATCATCCATCCACCTTGCCCTTGGTCGGCCCCTCTTCCTTTTGCCCTCCACTCTCTCTAGTATCAGCATCTTCTCCAGGGTGTCCTGGCTTCTCATTATGTGGCCAAAGTATTTTAGTTTTGCCTTGAATATCATTCCCTCAAGTGAGCAGTCTGGCTTTATTTCCTGGAGGATGGACTGGTTGGATCTTCTTGCAGTCCAAGGCACTCTCAGAATTTTCCTCCAACACCACAGTTCAAAAGCATATATCTTCCTTCTCTCAGCCTTCCTTATGGTCCAGCTCTCGCAGCCATATGTTACTAAGAATTATAAATACTTTCCCCCAATTCCAAAATTAGTCAACAATCACTTCTATCAATCACTTCTAGCTCTTCCTTTCTCACTATCTTTGGATTCCACAGAAGGGACAACTGGTTTCACAGGGCTTGCTGACATTCTCCTGTTAGGAACTGGCCCAATTAGTATCACGAGAAAACGTTCAGGATTTATAATGTAATGTTCTTATCCTTGTATATTCTGTTTATATTGAGCTTTTAGGCAAATGGCAACATGCAAGTGTGCACCAACCAATGCATATACATTATGAATGTTAATTTACATTCTCTGTGATCTTGTGTTGTCCCCTTTTAGCAGTGACTATGATGCCTTTTTATCTGTACTTTGATAGAGGAATGGCAGATTACATTGTCTATGTTTGCATGATTTTCACCAGAACATATTCCCTATCATAAATAGGTCAGAGGAGTCATACTCATAGTTTAATGTGGGTTACTTTGTAATTATGCAGCAATTCTTTGTAGTGCTTGATTGCTATCTTGTTCTTAATCTCCTACAATTTACAATACCTTCTTGATGGTATGCAAGGTATGAGAGGTCTCTTTCTGATAATGAAAATCCAAATAGCTACCAAACTGTGAAAGTAAGGTTTCTGCTCTGACTATCAGGTATGCCATAGGCCAGTGTAGGGTATGCTAGTCATAGCTAAGGACCAGCCAATGACTGGAAAATAAGAGAACAATCAAACAAGATTATGTGAACTTTAAGGAAGAATCCATGAATAAATATGATCAACTTAGGGAATGGGAAGATAGAAGACTTTTTAGAATTAGATGTTTGCTTATTGATAGGGAACCTATACTTGCTGAGTATATCTTGCAAAAGAATTGATAATAAATTGCAATGTTGTTTCAAATAATACAAATGCAGTATTTTTTTTTCTTGAACTGATGGAATTTTACCAATATAGAATGCTAACAGTATTCAAGGAATATTATATCACATTTTCAAATAATTCACAGATTGTATCACACTTCCTTGAAATCGCATTGTATTAATTGGAGCCTTTCTGATTGGGTTGTAGAGTTTGATCTTGTGACAATGCCCACATACTTATTTTGCTTGAACAAGGAAATGTATGATTTAAAAGAATTAGCTACCAACACCTTTTGGTAGATATTTCTAGCATGGCTTTATTTCCATTTTCCTAAGACTTATCAAATTTTTAAGTTACCCTGTCAATGCATACTAATAAAGGATAACTTTTTAAAATGTTTAGAAATACAGGAAAAACACTTTTTAAAATGATCCTTTTTATTTAATTAAAAATAGTTCAAGAAAACACTGAAATACTGAAACTGTATAAAAATGTGTCCACCAAATTTTAATCACAGCATGTCCTCATCTTGTCCTTGAAGGAATAACTGCTCTCCTGAAACCTAGAAGGAAAGACCAGATCTCCTTGGAAAAGGAATTCCAAAGTATGGGAGCAGCAATTAAAAATGCCCACTTCTCGGGCCTAGTCAGATGGCATTTCTGTATAAATGGGATCTGGAGGGATTTGACCCTATTCAACCTGATCAGACAGGAGATAAAGATGGATGAAGGCTGATAATCCAAACCGAACCATGTACTTCCTTTAAAGTGACAACTAGCATCTTGAAACATACCCAGAGGCCAAGTGGCAACCAATGCAACTCCCAAAGCAGTATGTATTGGAATACACCCATCACTGCCCAGGACACCACATCTTATAGCATCTGTAGCTTCCAAATGCTTTCCATGGATAGACTATGTAGGTGCAGGACATTAATCCAAGACGGAGGTGACTAGGCAAAAGTAATTGTGAGCAGGGACTCCCAGTCCAGGAATTGCTGCAATTGGTACACAAGATGTAACTGTATAAAAACCCTCCTGGCCACAATGGCTGCCTTCTGACTGAGCAGGAGGTATTGGTCTAGGCAGAGTCCCCAAACCACAAACATCTCTGAATGAGGGATTACAAAAATGGTATTTCTCTGGAATTGTTTGGCCCACAAACCCAAAGCCACTCTGGCTTGGAGGGATTAAGTCTGTTCCTTCCTGTGTAAGCCCTGGGAGCCTCCAGGAATTGGGTCAGCACTTCTACCATGCCATGTGTTTGGCCTGGGTTTGAGATACATATCTGGGTATCATTAGCATACTGATGATACCAGATTCCATGCCAACAGATGACCTTTCCCAGCAGTTTCATATAGGAATTAAAAAGAAGTGGAAAGAATAAAAAGCCCTAAGGCATTCCATAGAATAGAGGTCTCTGGGCAGATCAATCCTCCTGGAGGACATCAACTGGAACCACCTCAGAAGGGAGGAGAACCACTGCAAAACTATGCCTTTCATTCAAATCCTGTGGAGGCAGTCCAGAAGGATACCATGGTTTGCTGAGAGATCAAGGGAGATTACGAAGGCTATACTTCCCCCAATCCTAGTCTCTCC
Organism: Candoia aspera; assembly: GCF_035149785.1. Taxonomy (NCBI): domain Eukaryota; kingdom Metazoa; phylum Chordata; class Lepidosauria; order Squamata; family Candoiidae; genus Candoia; species Candoia aspera. The sequence goes on along the minus strand of NC_086155.1, from coordinate 112,554,889 downwards.
AAAGGTGCAACTAACGCAGTGTCCATGCTGTATCCTGGTCTAAAACACAACTGCCAAGATTCTAAATAATCTACTTTATCTAGGGTCCTCTAGAGGTGGAGGGCCACTACCTCTACAACCTTCTCTAAAAGGGAAGGTTAGAGAGAAATTTAAAATTATCCAAGATAATCAAGTTGAATGAAGGCTTCTTGAGCAGAGGGTGCTCTACAGCCTTTTTCACAGGTAATGGGAATGCCCCTCACTCAAAGAAGCACTGATTACTGCTTGAATCCAATTTCCTGCTACTTCACAAGAGGCCTTAATTGAGCATAAGGAACAGGAACCCAACTGAGAGGTTGTGGACCTGACACCACAAAGAACCCTATCCACTTCCTCAGGACTCATCATCTCAAATTGATCCCAGATCAATTCTCAGGGTACTGTCCAATGAGAGTACAAATCAGGTTGAATCTGAATGGCTTTATCCATTCTTCACCGCAACCATAAAAGGGAATGAGTCACCTTAAAAAAGGCTGCTGGGTGCTATTCAGGAGCTGCAATAAGAACAGCAAAATATTTTTTTTGCCACTCAAATCACTCTGTTGACCTGAACATGAGCTTCTACCAGTGTCCAATCAGACTTGAGTTTTCTTCCAGTGACACTCCAGGCATTCCTTCTGCTACTTCATCTTCCCTGAGCTCCCTCAGTAGATTAGGGATCTTCAAAAGGAGAGAGGCCACTCCAATGCAATCTGCTTAAGTGCCATAGCTGCCTCCATATTCCATTGGATGTTCAGGGTCTCCACTGAACTACCTGCCAGATCCTCAGGAAACTCCTAAAGGACCTTCTGAGAATCCCCTGGATCTATTAGGACCCTGTGGCAGACAAAGGAGCGGGTGGCAGTCATGGCTAGGAGGGTTTTTGCACAACTATGTGTTGTGCCTGTTCCTAGATCGGGGGGGGGGGGGCTGCTCACAGTCACTCATGCCCTAGTCACTTCCAGATTGGACTACTGTAATGCTCTACATGAAGCTGCCCTTGAAGAGTATCCAGAAGCTTCAACTGGTGCAGAATGTAGTGTAGAATGTATTCCAGAACAGCACATGCCCTACCTATGCTCTGCGAGCGGCACTGTTCCCAGTTTGCTTCTGGGTCCAATTCAAGGTGCTGGTTTTGATCTTTAAAGCCTTTCATGGCATGGGATTGGGTTATCTGAGGGACTGCCTCTCCCTGATTACATCTGCCCACCTCATTAGATCTGGCAGAGAAGGTATGCTTTGGGTCCCATATGCTAGGGACTTATACTTGGCAGGTCCCAGAAGGTGGGCCTTCTCTGCTGTGGCATCCACCTTATGGAACATTCTCCCCCACAAAGTGAGGTTAGCTCCATTCCTTAAGTCCCTCAAGACCTGGCTATGTCAGCAGGCCTGGGGGTTCCAGGGGACTGGTAACATTCTAAGATGGCTCCATCATTGTTAATATCTACTCTCTCCTGTGCCTGGTGGTTTGTATTTTTTTTAAATAATGACTGCTTTATATTTTTTAATAATGATTGTTTTTATATATTTATTGTTTTATTTAATTGTTCTACGCTGCCCGGAGTCACTTTTTGTGAGATGGGCAGCCATATAAATTTGATAAACAAACAAACAAATGTAGTTGGTTTTTCTTTGATATGGAGGGAGTCACGTGACAAAATTCTGCAACAGAGAGTGATCTGTCCATAACAAGGGGCTAAGCTCAGTGCCCTACTTTCAGATCATATTGAGTCTGCCCTGAGACAAAAATCAGATCTAACATGTGACCTCTTGTATGTGTTGAGCTCTCAATAAGTTGGGTCAGTCCATGGTGGTTGTGCTGGCCATGAACTCCTGGGTCACTCCAGTCCTTTTACCCAGGGAAAGCAAATTAGAATCCTCCAACAACACCAGTTTGAGGAACTCCACCATCACCCTAGTAATTAGATTGAGCAGTCCTGGCAGGGATGCCGGTGTGTGAAAGGGGAACGGTAAACCAGTAGCATGCCTAACTGCACAAACAAGGTCTCATAGCCTTGTTGTTTTCTTGCAGACGTTTCATTGCCAGACTAGGCAACATCTTCAGTGCAAAGAGGGAGTGGGCTTTGCTCTTAGTTTATATACCGTGGCTTGCCCTGCTTGTGTTGGTGGAGGTGTTGTTCTCTCCTTGGGAGTTCTTTGATTGGGCTGTTGTTTGCTGCTTGGTTGATTGCCTGAGTTAATAGTTCCTAGGGTGTATTGTGCTGTTTGATGGTTCATCTGGTGTCAAACCTAGTGTTGATTTTTGTGTATCTGGGTGTTGATTGCTGGCAAGGGAGTGTACTGGCCTTTTGGCTTTTCTATTGTCTCTTTTGAATGGTATGTAAATGTTGTTTACCTCTATGTGTCTGTTGATGGCTGCTTTGTCTGAGTGCCAGGCTTCCAGGAATTCTCTGGCGTTTTTGGATTTGGCTTGGTTTAGGATGCTCACAGTTTCCCAGTTGAAAGTATGGTTGAGTCTGTCCATGTGTTGTGAGATTAAGGAGTTCTCATTGTGTCTTCTGACTGCTAGTTGGTGTTCGTGGATGGGCTCTGCTAGTCTTCTGCCTGTCTGTCCTACATAGTGGCTGTTACAGTCTTTGCACTGTATGTTGTAAATAACTCCTGTTTTTTTCTTCTTGGGCTATTGGGTCTTTTGGGTTGCTTAATATGTTTTGAAGAGTTTTAGTTGGTTTATGTCCTATGGTGATGCCATGCGGTTGTAACAGTCTGAGATGTTTCTGATGTATGGCAGTGTTATCCTTCTCATAGCTTCTGTTGGTTGGGTTGTAGTGGGTTGGGTGGTGAGGCACTTTTTGATAAAGTTGAGCAGGTATCCATTTTGTTGGAAGATGCTGTACAAATGATCTTTTTCTTTTTTCTGGTGTTCTGGGTGGCTGCAGTGTGTAAGTGCTCGTCTGAATAATGTTCTTACACAGCTTCTCTTGTGGGAGGTTGTTACTGTGGTAATGGAGCACTTGGTTGGTGTGGGTAGCTTTCCCTGTAGACCTGTGTTTCTAACTTACCATCATTTCCTCTACTGATGAGGATGTCCAGGAATGGTAGTGAGTTGTTGTTTTCTTCCTCCCTTGTGAATTTTATTCCATTAAAGATGTTATTGATGGTTTTGTGGGTTTCTTCCAGTTGTTTCTTTTGTATTATGACAAAGGTGTCATCTCAGAAACCACCAACAGACTATTACAACCACATGGCATCACCGTAGCACATAAACCAATTAAAACTCTTCAAAACATATTAAGCAACCCAAAAGACCCAATAGCCCAAGAAGAAAAAACAGGAGTTATTTACAACATACAGTGCAAAGACTGTAACAGCCACTATGTAGGACAGACAGGCAGAGTGCATCCACAAACACCAACTAGCAGTCAGAAGACACAATGAGAACTCCTTAATCTCACAACACATGGACAGACTCAACCATACTTTCAACTGGGAAACTGTGAGCATCCTACACCAAGCCAAATCCAAAAACGCCAGAGAATTCCTGGAAGCCTGGCACTCAGACAAAGCAGCCATCAACAGACATATAGAGGTAAACAACATTTACATACCATTCAAAAGAGACAAGAGAAAAGCCAAAAGACCAGTACGCTCCCTTGCCAGCAATCAACACCCAGATATGCAAAAATCAATGCTAGGATTAACACCAGATGAACCATCAAGCAGCACAATACACCCTAATCAAGAAACTATTAACTCAGGCAATCAACCAAGCAGCAAACAACAGCCCAATCAAGGAACTCCCAAGGAGAGAACACCCCCCCTACCAACACAAGCAGGGCAAGCCACGGTATATAAACTGAGAGCAAGGCCCACTCCCTCTTTGCACTGAAGATGTTGCCTAGTCTGGCAATGAAACATCTGCAAGAAAACAAGGCTCAGAGAGCAGCAAGAACTCCATAGTTCAACCCTGAGTTACAAATATTCGCTTTGATTGGTACCAAGGTCTCATATCCAGTTATCTGCAGACAAAGATCTCTTGATGCCAGCAGAGCCTCACAGGTGACAATTGCTATCCTCCCTCCCCTCTTCTACTTGGGACCACGGTTAAATCTGAAACCTAGAGTAGGTGGGCACATCTCTAAGAGAAGAACCCCCCCTCCCCACCCAGGTTTTGGTAATGCAAGCCAGGTTTTCCCTCTCATCCATAATTAAATTGTGGATGAGGATGGTTTTTATTACAAACAAATTTTTATTACTGATAGAAAGGCCCTACTAGTCCAGAGCCCTTGATGTTTTCATAGAAGTGAAACATTTTCAGAGCTTTTAGTTGATATATCACATTTATCCACAGTCTACAAGGGTTACTTTATTATTGGGAACACTGAAAAAGGGATCCATTATTATAAAGTCACTTACCTGGGCAAACTCTTGACTTTGTTTCAGTGTTTCCATTTTTGCTGTATCCATTTGTTCTTGTGATTCAGGTAACAGCTGTCTCAACTGTACATTAACATCAATTAAATTAGTAGAGAAACAAATTTATGTGAACAATTATAACTTTATACTGTCACTATAACTAATTGTACTTCATAATTATTGATACCCAGTTTTATAGTGAATTGGAACTAGGGTAAGCATATCAATTAACTTACTCAAATATTTTAAAATGTAGTAAGAATACTATGGTATAAATGGCAGCTTAAAGTAAGTGTCATTTGTTGCCTCTGAACTATATAGCACAGCAGGCTTCTCCTATTGGCTATCTGCTGTAAATATATATAGTATATCTTTAACTGGAAATATACAGAGTCAGTGGCCATGACCAGTTATCTATAGAAAATAAAAGACTGGGAGCAAAGAGAACACCACGGAATGGCCTTTTGGCATTTGAATCAACCTAACACAGATATTGTAAAGATAGAGAAAAAATAACTATGTATTCTGTTCTGAGATAATTAGGAAAGAGAATAAATAAAAATGTAGATGAAAGAATTGTATGGCTGAACAGTCAGGACTGTAATATACAATGTCTAACTTGCTCCTGGCTAGCTAAGATGCTGGATAAAATATGTAAACACCATGTTTCCCTTAGATTTAAATCTTTTTCTGAAATGTCTACTGGGAGAACCAATGCAAAGAGGAAGCACAAAATCTGTTATTTCATAATATTAGCATCTAGAACAATTGGTATAATTACAAATCATGAGATGTTTTCCTGAAACCAGAAGTTAGTATTTTATTTTAAGCACCTAATTTGGAATTGTGCTCCAGACTCTCCCCTTTCCTCATCCTTGGTCCCTTTGAAAGAAACAACACTTACAACTTCAACTTCTTTAGTGCAGTTTTGTTCTTCAGCAGTTGCCAAGTGATCTTCCAGCTGTGCTTCCAAAAGAGTAGTATATTCTTTTAACTGTTTCAGAGGGGGGAAATTGAGAAATTTCAGACAATAATTTTCATTTACATTTTGTTCATACATCCTTGGCTACCATAGCAAATATGTCCTCCAATTAATACGTGGCTAATTCGCACATCTCAATCATGTTTTGGTGTTGTCTGAACTGATAGATTTAATGTCCTGCTTTCTACGAAAGAGAAATAAAACATCCTATCTTAATTTATACCACCTAGTAATCCTGAGTCAAGGAGAAAGGCTGTAATCTTAGACATATCTTATGCACTGCACACTGGAATACAGGAGATGTTTTCTTTTGAGTCCTTTTTTCCCCAGTTAAGAGCAGCCATCTTTTACTATGCCATATTAATTGATTGATTGATTAAGACATATATCCAAAGAAGCTGGGTTGCTTACAACCACATAAAATCCTATACATTGCTCATAAAACCACCAACAGCTCCCGTAAATAGCACCCTGTTCCCCAAAAACTCAGCAGAAGAAAATATCTTAATTGCATTCATAAAAGTTAACTTGATGTCATGGGGCATGTTGCTCCATAATGCTAGCGCAGCCACCAAGAAGCTCTGCTTCTGTATCTGCTCTACCCTCTTGATTTATTTATTTTTCAAATTTTGCTACCGCCCATCTCCCCCAAAAGAGGGACTCTGGGCGGTTATTGATATCCTGTGGGAGGGGAATCTTCAGCATAGTTTCTTTGTCTGCACTCATAGAATGGGCAGACTTCACTTGGCGAAGACAGTCTCACAGATGACAAGGACCTGAGCAGTTTGAACTGTACCAGAAACAGTTTTGGCAGCCAGTGCAGCTCTGCAGGACAGGTGTGGCCTTGGCTGTTACCTCATAGCAAGTGGACTGCTGCATTATGCATCAACTTTGGATTCTGAATAGTCTTAAAAAGCACCCCAAATAGAGCACATAGCACTTGTCCAAATGCAAGGTGATAAAACGATGGCCTACTGTCACCAATGCATGCATGCATGCATTCCATTTATATGGCTGCCCAACTGACCAAGGAAGGAAGGAAGGAATTTATACCATTTCTATGACCGCCCAACTAGACAAACACAACTGTGGGCAGTTAATATAGAATTAAAGACAAATCAAGGTAAGCAATAATATACAAATCACAACAGGACAAGATAACACAAACAAGGTAAAACCACAACATATTTACAGCCCCAAACCATTTTCCAGACAGGCTCGTCCTATATCCTGGCCTAGAGCTCAGGTGAAAAACCAAGTATTTAAAGCCTAACAGAAGGTTAACAAGGTTGGGGCCATTCGAATCTCAGGGTGTGTGCTGTTCCAAAGGGCAGGTGCTATGACAGAAATGGCATTGTTTCTTAGAGGGAATCTGAACCATGCCAACTCTTCTGGATTGTAGGGGACAGACAGACCTAATCAGAGTTATGCAATTCAGAGTCCCTCTTGGAATCCTCTGAAAACAGTGCAGACTCCTCTTTGCGGGCAGTTGCACTAGCCGCAGTGCTCTTGTGCTTGACAGGTGGGGATTTCACTGCCTTGATCCCAGGCTTTGTGGTTGTGGCCGCTCCCACATGAGAGCAATCTGAGGCTCGATGTCCATCCTTCCCACATTTAAAACATAGTCCCTTTTTAACTCACCGCTCTCTCTCTGCCTCCGACCGCCAACTTGGCTTTCTCGTCACTGCCTGTAAATTGGCTGAGGCTCCAGTTTCTTCCCCATTGCTTGGGCTCGTACCTGTTGTCTGACTTGGAATTGAGTGTTCTCCACTTCTCCTGCTAAGCAGATCCATTCTCTCACCGTGCCAGGGTCTCCTTGTCCCAATGCCCAGCATAGCAGCTCTGGTTGCAGCCCGCCTTTGAAGTAATCCACCTTGGTAGACTCTGACCAGTCACCTTCCCCGCCAAAGCTTTAAATTCCAATAGCGTATTCAGATACAGTTTTGGACCCTTGCCTCAGTTGCTGGAGGGCTGTTTTGGCCCATAGCTTCGCCACTGGGTCTTCAAAACGTTCTCTCAATGTCTCATAAAGTTATCTAAGTTGTGGAGTTCTGGAGCCGCCGCATCATGCAACTGCACTAGCCAGTCTGCCGCTGGCCCCTTCATCCTGGCCCCTACTAAATTTACCTTAGAATATTCCGTGGGAAAAGTATCCCCAAACTCTTCCATGTAAGTTCCCACATTTGTCATGAAAAAGGACAGCTGCTGAGGGTCCCCATTAAACTTCACATGCAGCTTGTGGTGCCCACTCTTGGGAGGGGGAAGACTTACATGCCTGGTCAGTGGTTCTCCCCACGTCACCGAAGCTTGGCTGCTTTTCCTGGTCTCTGACATCAGAGATGGTTGTCTTGACCTGGGGGTTGGCTTGGGTGTTGATCTTTTGGATGACAGGACGGATTCTGCCTCCGGTTGATTTAACGCTCAATCCAGTGACGAGATGCTTTGCAGTATGGTTTCCATGGAGGCTACCCAGGCTTCTAGATTTTGCATTCAGTCTGGGGTAGCGTCTTGTTTGGGTTCAGAGTTCCTGGAACTGGACCTCCTGGTCTTTGGTCACACGTCTGTTGACTGGTGAGTCGGTGTGACTTCATCGGCCACAACTTCTTCCCAGTTTCGGGTACTTCATTGTTTACCTCCAGGTGGTGTCCATTCCACTCCCTGGAGATCTGGCTGACCTGGTGGCTGGAGCCAGGATGCTGTTGCTTTGGAGCCTCGGGTGACATCCAGCATCAGTTCCATGCCTAGCTCCACCATACGACTTTGCAGAGGTAAGGTGTCCTATCTTAGAGTGAAGAACCACGCTGAGACAGTAGCTTGAGTCTCTAGTGATTTATTGTCCTACTCTACTAGACAGAAAATCTTGCCAAACTGAAAGGCCATGGGAAACCTTCACAGATAAACCCAAGAATCAAGGTAGGTCTGCTCTGGGTTTCTTCGAAGGAAAGTTCAAAGCCCCTAAAATACACATGCATTTTTCCCCCTGGATAGAGGCCCCCTCCTGCTCATCATCAGTACTCATGACATAAGGAGATTCCCACAGCACCTTCTGTTTCTGAATCTCCATCAGATCCAGCCATCAATCCAGCCACCACCTCCGGTTCTATCAGTTGCATCATTATCTCTTCTCCCTTCAACGGTGCAGTTGGATCTCCAGATGTTATTTTCGACATAATTAGAAAATCTGGGCTCTCTTCTGGGTACATACGTCTCCAGGTAGTCAGATTGATCATTCGCAACTTTATGTGATGACTGCCTACTCAGCTTACCATTAAATTCGATTCATATGTGATTAAGTAGAAGTCTCTTTAATGGAATGTAGTGTGCAGTATAGTGAAAAAGTTGCGAACAGACGTTCCCACGCTTTGTCCAAGTTAAACAGCCCAATGAACTCAACCCCCTCCCCCTTCTTCAGTATGCAGCCCCCCTTTTCGAGCCAGTCCATTCAGTTCTGTACAGATGCCAGCAATGGTTCTGCTGGTTGACCTTGGATGCCAGAGATAGTCCAAACAAGATGGTTTCACACTCCTGGCTTGTCCCCCCACCCCCACTTATACTGACTCGCAAGTCTCAACACGTGTTGATTCCATTCATGCATACGAATCGGATCAGATGTTCTGGGGAGGTTTAATCTGGGAGCATGACAGGTTGTGCTGCCATGACCAGTGATTTCCTGGTCTAAAGGTACATTGATTTTTTTGCCCTGAACAATGTCATGAAATGCAGAAACCCCACAGGTCACTCAAGCACCATCAGCAACAAGGAATGTGCCCAAGCAACTACTTGTCAAGTATGTGGAGTTCCATAACTTTGATGCCAAGGAGGTGAACCATATTCCCCTTCACTGGCCCTCTGATTATGTAAACAATCTGGTTGCTGGAGCAACCATTCCAACAGACTGTCTCTGTGCTCTCCACAGCCTCATTGAGAAAAATCTACAATGGGGGTTCCTCCTTCCTATTTGTGAAAGGAAAAATCCAGGGAGATTTCTTCTCTGTAATGAATATAGGGCCTAAATAAAATCACTGTGCACAACTGGCACCCCCTTCTGTTGAACTTGGACCTCTTAGTATGGCTACACTCCTCCACCCTCTTCACCAGACAGCATCTTTGCAGACTGCACAACCTGGTCTGGACCAAGGAAAAGGATGAATGGAAAGCCCACCCTGAAGACCAAGTTTGGCAGTTCGGTCTGGCTGGCAATGAAGCACCTACCCTCGTGAAATTGAATATGGAAGCTGGCAGCACAATTTATTGGTCATTTTCCCATCTTGGTGCCTATTAGCTCTGTCATTCTCCTACTGGCTCCACTATTTTTCACAGCTCCATCCTGGTCTTCGACACTCCACCACACCCAGCTCAAGCCATCCTAGCACCAGCCTTTATTATATCTGGGTCCCAAGGGAGTCCCAATGTGTTAGGAGGGGATACCTCTTTGTCAGGGGATTCCCTGACAAAGAGGGATTCCCTTGTAATGCATACATATAATCATTAATGTATACTGTATTGTTGTTTGTATATAGATGAATCTGGCCATTTTCTAAGAAATGTTGCATTATTAGATGATCCTAGAATATTAATAATGTTCATTCTCTTGTATGCAACTACCAATTCAAAACTAGTATAGCTAGTTATTCCCTCATCTGGGAATTCCTTGGCATCCAGTGTATCTGTATTATTACTATTGCTGTCTAGGGAGCATTCCTAAGCAGCATTAGTAGCATCATCTCAATTATAATATTGTCATTAGAATCAACTAAAAGTCTAACTTATCTAACTTAGAAAGTACACAGTTCTCAGAAATAACATAAAACAAGCAAAAAATAGGGGAGAAGAAAGCTGTTGACAATAAGGCACAGTGCAAAATATGATACCTTAAGATTCAATATGTCATTTACATCTTGTAATTAAATCAAGTTTTGCTCAGTGCAGCGAAGTTGCACAAAAGCTACCAGGGCAAAGGAACATTTGCTAGTCTTCCTTTGCCAGTAAGATATTTATATCTGTCCCTATCACTAATCAGAACCTTTGTAAGGTCATAAGCAAAAATAAAACACGGTAATCCTCATGGTAACAAAACTGGAGATTAATTTAAATCATATATATTTTAATGGATTTTCACTTAAATGGTTGCAAAAGGAAGAAATCGTGCTGGGAATCAAGACACAGCGTTAGAAAACAGTGATAAAGCTTGCATGCAGATCCACCAGTATTATACCTTTGCAAGTGCTTCTTCAGAGGCAGCCAGCTTTTCTTGCCACACCTGCTCCTCCTCCACCACCCGCTTCTGCAAGTCCTTGAGCATTTTTTCCTATGATTTTTGAGGAGGAAATGAAGATTAAAAAACAAGGCAGGAAGAGAAAAGCTGACATTTACGAACATATGTTCATTCTATTGTTGTATGGGGACACATGTTAACTAGGCTTGCTTACTAACTTTAGCAGAAAGATTTTAGCTAGTTTGGGAACAATACACATATACTTTGAACTGTCACTAGGAGACACAGCAGGAAGAGAGAAAGGGTGTACCTCAGAATTCAGTTTATTCTAACATAGGAACTGGAGGCAGAAGCCTTTCCATCAATCAGAAATGGATGTAAATTCCTTTTCTTTCTCAGTAAGCAGCAGCATTCTTGATAACTACATGCAAAGCCCTCCCACAGGAGGCATCTCACCGAAGCAACAAGTAATTATGGGAAAACATCCTTCTGGAGCTTTCACTTTCAATATAATACTTATATGCTAACATTTAACACACAAAGCTTTTATTGTGCAATCACTGAGCCTTTTTCACAAAATATTTTTGGAGAGTCTAAATATTTGTGTTTGCCCACCATTTTCTGCAAATGGTGGGCAATTGAGAAGAATAGCTGTATTTTCAGGACAATAATAAAACCCAGGTTTGTAGTACAAAACTGTCTTTTTCTATTAAGACAGTTCCATATATGATACGCATCCTGTCAAACTACTATTTATTTATTTATTTACCCACCCATTCATTTTTGTATACATATATTCAGAGGTTGCTTGAGACAAGACAATGGGAGACTTACAATTTTAAAAGCAAAAAACCCCACTAATAAAGAATGTCTAGCATGTGTGTCCAGAAGAAGACAAATTAATATTATTATTACTATTACTATTATTATTATATTTTTACCCACCTTATTTATATATAACTCAAGGCAGTGAACATACCTAATCATCCAGCCTATTTTTCCCACAAAAACAATCCTGAGAGGTGGGTTGGGCTGAGAGAGAGCATGACTGGCCGAAAGTCACCCATTCCCCACAACAACATAGTTGTTTACCTCTATGTGTCTGTTGATGGCTGCTTTGTCTGAGTGCCAGGCTTCCAGGAATTCTCTGGCGTTTTTGGATTTGGCTTGGTTTAGGATGCTCACAGTTTCCCAGTTGAAAGTATGGTTGAGTCTGTCCATGTGTTGTGAGATTAAGGAGTTCTCATTGTGTCTTCTGACTGCTAGTTGGTGTTTGTGGATGCGCTCTGCTAGTCTTCTGCCTGTCTGTCCTACATAGTGGCTGTTACAGTCTTTGCACTGTATGTTGTAAATAACTCCTGTTTTTTCTTCTTGGGCTATTGGGTCTTTTGGGTTGCTTAATATGTTTTGAAGAGTTTTAGTTGGTTTATGAGCTACGGTGATGCCATCCCCGCCTATTTGCTGGCTTGGACTGAGAGAGAGAACAAAAGACACCCAGCCGGCTTTCATCCCCAAGGCAGGCCTAGAACTCAAAGTCTTCTGGTTTCTAGGCCACCAGCTCAATCACTACACCAAACTGGTTCTCTTTGTTAACAAATGTTCGGGAATTTCCTCAGAGTGCAAATGGGAGAGTGGAAAAATTTATTTGATCAGGCTGGCAAATACAGTTTTGCTTACCGTCTCTGCAAGAATATTCCTATACTGATCACATTTTGTTTGTATTGTGTGCAGTGCCTCATTTACTTCTTCTAATGAAACTGTCAGGTCCTAAAAAAAGTTGAATAATGCATCATCAAAAAAATTGATGTAAAGACAGTTAGGAAATCAATCGATTTAAGATTTATGTATAACAACATTTTTCCCTCTGGTTGCAAAAATGATATATAAGTAAATATTTACTTATTAAATTTACTTTTTTTAATAATTAAATTATTAAAATTAGTGCCTTTTGTTGATAAGTTGACAGTCTTTTGCCTTCTAAAAATAGATATTGTCTTTTCAGTTATGTTGTTCTATCTAGAAAGATTACTGGTGTTTTCTTCTCAGTGATAATTAATTTTTGTTGTTGAAATATTATTTCTACTTTGTTTGTAACTTCAGTGTCTATAAACTGAAGAGTATGTAGAAACATTGTAGATAGTTTGGGGCACTGTTCCTGCAGAAATTTTGGCTATTATGCAGCTGAAATACAACTAGAATATCCATAGTTGCTGTTCTATCTTCATGCTAGGTAAAGGAGTACTGTGGAATTTCTGCCTGTTCTGCAAGAATCCTGACTCTCTATAGCTGAGTGGAAGCTCATCAGAGGAAGATCCAACCTGGAAATAAGGAGGAATTTCCTGATAGTGAGAACTACTGTATTAAGCAGTGGAACAGCTTGCCTTCTGGAGTTGTGGGTGCTCCATCACTGAGAAAAGATTGGACAGAGATGGCCTGAGGATTCCTGCCTTGGGCAGGGGGTTGGACTAGAAGACCTCCAAGGTCCCTTCCAACCTTATGATTCTATGTTTCTATGATTCTATGACAAAGAGAGTTAGGAGGGTGCCACAATTCATTTCTCATACTTTATCCACAAAGTCACTCCTTTTTCAAAAGGCAAAGATAAATAAAATAAACACATGCATCAACAATTCTGAAGGTTAAAAAAGCATGATGAATTATTTGTACTAATTATGAGTAGATAATTATTATGATCTTACAATATTAATATGTTTTCTAAAAGCATCTACACGTGCTTTCCATTGTTGATCTGGTAATATTATATATTATTTGTACTGTAGCTGTGTTTCTACTCAGGGTGAAGCTCAAACCTGGGATAGATTTTTACATACTCAAGGTGGGATCTATAGCTCCCTCATACACAGACTACTTTAATGATCAAACAGAAAGATATAGATTAATGCTGTGAGTATAATTTTAGGAACTTTGTCCAGAACTTTTTAGAAAGAAGGTATGAATTAGATATGTCTAAGATACCTTACTATTAGTAAAAAATAAACTCTTGGGAATATAGATAGGAACAGATATATGCATATTCAAAGCTTTCTAGTTTTGCTGAGCATATATGAAAAGGCATATATGAATGCCAATGAATATGAATTGCTTCTAAATCATGCAGTGCTCATTCAGAGCTAAACCTGGCACTTACTCATTTTCAGAAAGAACTTAAGGCATATATGCTGACTGCACTAAGCGAAAACCAAATAAACCACTTATGGCTTATTGTGTGAATCCATCCATTGTTATATGTAAACAGAAATGTTGTTGTCAATGGATCAGCATGTTATGCAAATCCAGGGAATTTTTGTTCATTCAATAAAACTTCGTTGAACATGCATGCATCATGCATACATGCATACATAAATCATCATACATACACGATAAATCTTTGTTGAACATACTGTATATACATCAACAATTCTGGAGGTTAAAAAAGCATTTTAATATTTTAAAAGTGTAATATATGAATGAGATCATTTACTCATAGATAGAAAGGGATCAAGTCCAATTCCTTGCTCAATGCAAGAATCCATTTTAAAGTATCTCTAATAGATGGTTGTCTAGTGATTAAGAGCTCACCACTTCTCTAGCCAACTGGTTCTACTTTTCAACTGTTCTTAATGTTAGATTTTCCCCCTGATGATCAGCTCACATTTGCCTTCCTGAGTAAAATGGAGTAATATTAGTCAGTATTCTAAAATTTGCCATTTCCTAACAATTTTGTGGTTCAGATCCAGGAACAATACAGAAGAACACTATACATTTCCCCCCCTGAGGACCTATCAGATAGCTGAAGAGTGCTATCATGTTTCCCTTCAAACTTTTCCTCTTGTGGCTAAACTCACTTAGCTCCCTTAATCTTTCTATATTGGATCTTCAACCCCAAGATATTCTTGGGTTGTTCTCTTGGAAGATGCTAGTTAACTTAACATAATAGTTAGATAGGATCTCATCACCACAGAATAAATAGAAATATATCCCATGATTTAGAAATTATACATTTACAAATTAAAATTCCGTTTATCATTTTATAGCCAGGGACTAACTTTTTTTCCTAACTTTTGGAGGGAGCCAAGGATCCCAGTGGTCACCAATGTTTTTTTTTTTGCCATTCAATCGTGCCCGATCCTCAGTGACTGCCTGGACTAGTCCCTGCAGTTTTCTTGGCAAGATTTCAGAAGTGGGTTGCCATTGCCTCCTTCCTAGGGCTGAGAAAAAGTGACTTGCCCAAAGTCACCCTGCTTGTCCTAACAGCCTGGAACCACACTGAGACAAGGAACTGGTCTCTAATGTTTTATTGCTTGTACATAACAGGAATCCTAACAAACTGAAGAAGCGTGGGAAAAACCCAGACATATAAACCCCAAAGGTTAAGGCGGTCCCGATCTGTGTCTCTTTGAATGGCTGCCCAATTCCTCAGTGCTACGCATGCGCTTAACAGTCTGGATGGGAGCCCCCTGCTCGCCATCCTTACTCATGACACTGCTGGCTTTCATGCCTAAGGCAGGACTAGAACTCATAGTCTCCTGGTTTCTAGCCTGTTGCCTTAACCACTAGACCAAACTGGCACTAGTCTCACGCTTCTCATGAAAGGGCACATATATGATATTGGACCACAGTTTCCATATGTTACCAGTGAAGTATGTGACTGGATCACCCAGAAGTGAATTCCAATAGGCAATAACCTTGGAGCTGCCAAGGCTTCCAGACTATTACTTATGCACACCATTTTATTTAAACAGTAATTCCTACTCAAAATATCAAGGGAAAATGGCTGGAAGAAAATAAAACTGATATTTAAAATCACCAGGTTTCGATAACCAGGTCAATTAATTTAATTTGATATTTACTCACATTGTTTTCAATTTTCAGCTGTTCAACTGTATGCTTTAGCTTTGAAGCTTCATCCTCCAGTGTGGAGGCCTGGGTGGATGATTCCTGTAACCTGAAACAAAAAGAGACTTTCACCCACTCTTTTCACAGAACTATATTTTGGGATAATTCATGTTATTTAGAATTCTCAGGTCTTTCCTAAGGACATTCAGGAGCACGTATCTAATTAGAATTGCTTATTCACTGTCAACATTTATTGACCTAGACTTCTCCCTATAGTTACTGCTGTAACAAAATTTGTAAATAACTACTGCAACTTATTTAACCACTGTGGCCTGGAGACTAGAAGAGTTTGGTATATATATCAAAGAAGAGAGATTTAAAACATTGCACTAATTTCTCATATAAGCAAAGTTTTACTTAAGATCCTACCAAGAAGAATAAACCCATGCCAGATTAACAGGACAATTTCAATGAAGAGTGAGACAAGATAAAATAGACAATATAAGATGGATAATGGAGAGATAATGTTCATTCACCTGATTATTCTTATGAGGAATCCTTACAATGAGCAAGAAGCTACTGTGAGAGCTAAATCTGGAGAAACAGAGTGGTTCAGAATAGGAAAAGAAGACAAAAATGTATTTTGTCACCCTATCCATTTAACTCATACAGTGAATATATTGTAAGACCAGAAGGATTGGAAGTGATGACCACTGGAATTAACACTGAAGGTCAAAACATTTGAGATAGGCAGATAGCAACACTTTACTAGCCAAAAATAAGATTTAGCAAGGACAGCAATAAAAAATTTAGACAAAATCCCAAAAGATAATAACATTTCAATGAGAACAAAAATCAGAATAGTTAAAACAATGATCCTCCCATTGGTAATGTAGGGCTGTGAAAGCTGCACACTGAGAAAGAAAGAGAAAAAAAGATAAGATTCCTATGAATTATGGATTTGGAAACAGTTATTAAGAGTATTATGGATAACAAGAACTGACAAATCAATTTTGGATTAAATAAAGACTAACTGCTCCTTTGAAGCAATGACCAATGAGCAGATATTTTGACATATTTTGGGCATGTGATATGAACACATGATGGAAAAGATAAAGTAGTTATGCTTGTGTATCAAATAGGGGAAATTCCACTCAGACACTGCAAGAATTAAAGGAAAACCTGAGCTGTCAACCCAGGTAAAGGGGCAGTAATATTCAAAGGTCATATAAATCAAATTCTGAAGAACCAATCAGGGGCAGGGATATTTCCCTCTCAGTTGAGCTTTTAAAAGAGGAGGGGGCTGACTTCATGTTATCTTTTTCTATGTTCTCATAAGAACTTCTCCCCAGAGATTGCTGAAAATCAGGTAAGAAAAGAAGCCCCAACCCAAAGAAATCTGGACTGGAGACTGGGGAGCTAGTGACTAATGGAGCCAGATGCGGTATAGATTCAATTTTATTTTATGGACTGTAATCTAAGCTGTAGAGAGCCAGTTTGGTGTAGTGGTTAAAGCACCAGGCTAGAAACTGGAAGTCTGTGAGATCCTGAGCTGAGTAAGATTCTGACAAAGATCAACCTCCTCCTCAAAAGCAGTAATTCATCTCTCTCCTTTTTTTTTCCTTTTAGCTTTCTCCTGGTTCTTGGATTTGTCATATATAGTAAATATTGTATATTGAATAAGTAATGCTCAATTTGACAAAATGCGTCAGCTTTTAGCACATATCTTCCTCTGGGCAAGTTATAGAAGAAAGGAGGGCGCTTCACTTTCCTCCTCCTAATTTATTTTATTTATTTATTTTCTATCCCACCTTTACTATTTTTATAAATAACTCAAGGTGGGGAACACACCTAATACTCTTTCCTCCCCCTATTTTCCCCACAACAACAACCCTGTGAGGTGGGTTGGGCTGAGAGAGAGTGACTGGCCCAAGGTCAGTCAGCCAGCTTTCATGCCTAAGGCGGGACTAGAACTCACAGTCTCCTGCTTTCTAGCCTGATGCCTTTAACCACTACACCAAACTGGTTCTCTAAATAAATAATTAAATCAGTGACAAAAGTGGTTTCTCCTGGAATAAAGTAGCAGATGGTAGCATTACAAACTTGGCTGTTCCCAGGAATTGTGGAGAGGGTGCAGTAAGATTGTGACTGGAGAGTTTACGGACGCCTGCACAGGAGCCCATGGGCCCAATCCACCACATTCCCTATGCACACATGTCACTACTGGGATGGACTAGACAACTGTGGGGGAGGGCAACAATTTGCCCTCCCCCACAAGCCTGAATGTATAAGTGTAAGAAAAAATGCTCAGGAAGTTTTTGAAGTATTCATTTACTTGAAGCCAGAAATGTCAAGATGTTTTCTCTTAATCTCAAGTAAGAGAGAAAGAGGGAGGTCAAGAATGACAGTTTGATCCATATTCAGCTTTATCTCCAGTTCATAAACAACAGTCAAGGTACAGCTGGGGAGTAGACAAGCATACACTCCTAAGAGAAGGCAAAGTTACCAAGAATATTAATCCTTCAAAGGAGGACGCCCAAGAAGTCAGAATGTTGACCCCAAAAGAAAATCCAAGGTCCAGCTGCTAACCACTCGATGTGGAGATATGAAAGTGGGATGCAGCCCACCAATGGGCATATTGAATCGTGAAAGCTAGAATTAAAGAAAAATGAGAGGCAGAAATAAAGCTGGAAGAGAAAAGAATGATACATTCAGCAGGGATGACATGGATAGCAAATTCAAGAAAAGTACTGAATCCAAATAAACGCTATTTTGAAGCTTGAATTAGATTGTTGTTTATTCGTTTAGTCGCTTCCGACTCTTCGTGACTTCATGGATCAGCCCATGCCAGAGCTTCCTGTCGGTCGTCAACACCCCCAGCTCCCCCAGGGACGGGTCCGTCACCTCTAGAATATCATCCATCCATCTTGCCCTTGGTCGGCCCCTCTTCCTTTTGCCCTCCACTCTCCCTAGCATCAGCATCTTCTCCAGGGTGTCCTGTCTTCTCATTATGTGGCCAAAGTATTTCAGTTTTGCCTTGAATATCATTCCCTCAAGTGAGCAGTCTGGCTTTATTTCCTGGAGGATGGACTGGTTGGATCTTCTGGCAGTCCAAGGCACTCTCAGAATTTTCCTCCAACACCACAGTTCAAAAGCATCGATCTTCCTTCGCTCAGCTTTCCTTATGGTCCAGCTCTCGCAGCCGTATGTTACTACAGGGAACACCATTGCTTTAACTATGCGGGCCTTTGTTGTCAGTGTGATGTCTCTGCTCTTAACTATTTTATCAAGATTCGTCATTGCTCTTCGCCCAAGGATTAAGCGTCTTCTGATTTCCTGACTGCAGTCAGCATCTGCAGTAATCTTTGCACCTAGGAATACAAAGTCTTTCACTGCTTCTACATTTTCTCCCTCTATTTGCCAGTTATCAATCAAGCTGGTTGCCATAATCTTGGTTTTTTTGAGGTTTAGCTGCAAACCAGCTTTTGCACTTTCTTCTTTCACCTTCATCATAAGGCTCCTCAGTTCCTCTTCGCTTTCAGCCATCAAAGTGGTATCATCTGCATATCTGAGATTGTTAATGTTTCTTCCAGAGATTTTAACTCCAGCCTTGGATTCCTCAAGGCCAGCTTGTCGCATGATGTGTTCTGCATACAAGTTGAATGGTAGGGTGAGAGTATACAGCCCTGCCGTACTCCTTTCCCAATCTTAAACCAGTCCGTTGTTCCGTGGTCTGTTCTTACTGTTGCTACTTGGTCGTTATACAGATTCTTCAGGAGGCAGACAAGATGACTTGGTATCCCCATACCACTAAGAACTTGCCACAATTTGTTATGGTCCACACAGTCAAAGGCTTTAGAATAGTCAATAAAACAGAAATAGATGTTTTTCTGAAACTCCCTGGCTTTTTCCATTATCCAGCGGATATTGGCAATTTGGTCTCTAGTTCCTCTGCCTTTTCTAAACCCAGCTTGTACATCTGGCAATTCTCACTCCATCAACTGCTGAAGTCTACCTTGCAGGATCTTGAGCATTACCTTACTGGCGTGTGAAATGAGTGCCACTGTTCGATAGTTTGAACATTCTTTAGTGTTTCCCTTTTTTAGTATGGGGATATAAGTTGATTTTTTCCAATCTGATGGCCATTCTTGTGTTTTCCAAATTTGTTGGCATATAGCATGCATTACCTTGACAGCATCATCTTGCAAGATTTTGAACAGTTCAGCTGGGATGCCGTTGTCTCCTGCTGCCTTGTTATTAGCAATGCTTCTTAAGGCCCACTCAACCTCACTCTTCAGGATGTCTGGTTCTAGCTCACTGACCACATCGTCAAAGCTATCCCCGATATTGTTATCCTTCCTATACAGGTCTTCTGTATATTCTTGCCACCTTTTATTGATCTCTTCTTCTTCTGTTAGGTCCTTGCCATCTTTGTTTTTGATCATGCCCAATCTATTCTTCACCTCCACTGCATATTCCTTAGGAATATTAGTGAGCTCATATCTAGCTGATCTGTGGGTCTTCCCTAATCTCTTGAGTCTGATCCTAAATTGTGCAAGAAGAAGTTCGTGATCTGAACTACAGTCAGCTCCAGGTCTTGTTTTTACCGACTGTACAGATGTCCGCCACCTTTGGCTGCAAAGGATGTAATCAATCTGATTTCGGTGTTGTCCATCTGGTGAAGTCCATGTATAAAGCTGTCTCTTAGGTTGTTGGAAGAGAGTGTTTGTTATGCAGAGTGAATTGTCTTGGCAAAATTCTATCAGCCTATGTCCTGCTTCATTTTGTTCTCCCAGGCCATGCTTACCTGTAATTCGAGGTGTCATTTGACTGCCCACCTTAGCATTCCAGTCTCCTGTGATGAAAATAACATCTCTTTTAGGCGTGTTGTCCAGTAGGTGCTGCAGATCCTCATAGAACTGCTCTACTTCAGCTTCTTCAGCATTTGTGGTTGGGGCGTATATTTGGATCACTGTGATGTTAGATGGCTTGCCCTGAATTCGAATTGAGATCATTCTGTCATTTTTTGGATTGTATCCAAGCACTGCTTTAGCCACTTTACTATTAATTATGAAGGCTACTCCATTTCTTCTGTGGTCCTCTTGTCCGCAGTAGTAGATCTGGTGGTCATTTGATGTGAAGTGGCCCATTCCAGTCCATTTCAGTTCACTGACGCCCAGAATGTCTATCTTTAATCTTGACATCTCACCAATAACCACATCCAATTTGCCCTGGCTCATAGATCTTACATTCCAGGTTCCAATGGTGTGTTGATCCTTAGAACATCGGATTCGCCGTTCACCACCAGCATCGTCGGCTGCTAGCCGTCCTTTCGGCTTTGAGCTAGCTGCGTCATCACGTCTGGGGCTAGTTGAGCTCATCCTCTGTTCCTCCCCAGTAGCATTTTGACCATCTTCTGACCTGGGGGTCTCATCTTCCGATGGTATACTAACATATCTCTGGTTGTACTGATCCATTTAGTTTTCATGGCAAGAATACTGGGGTGGGTTGCCATTACCTTCCCCAGGGATCGCATTTAGTCTGACCTCTCTGTCATGACCTTCCCGTCTTGGGTGGCCCTTCATGGTTTAGCTCATGGCATCATTGAGGTGCTCAAGCTCCAGCACCACGACAAGGTAACAATCCTTTGCTGAAGTTGAATTAGATAATTTTGCTTAAATATTGACAAATTAACATTCTCTGTGGAATGCTTCTGGTTTGAAAGTGCTAGGAAAGGTTTTGTTCCTGCATTATTTATTGGTCAGTTGGCCTCAGGGTCATATTAAATATTCAGGGTGAGGGGGTGTTTCTCCAGGTTTACACAGGACTGATCAGCAGGTTTCCCCAGTGTGAGTATGGTTTCCAATAGACAGTCACACACATACACACACACAGTTGGATTCAACAAAAATGACTCCTGGCATTCCCCCTTGCAGCCCGTCTGGAAACTTAATATCCACCATACATCATTGTTCACTGCTGATGGCACAAGCAGTCTAATCCAGTTGCCATCTCAAATGTATATTCTCCTCCATATTCTTCTCAGAAGCAAGGCTGGGGAGCCCTGCTGGTAGCAGACATTCTGCTGATGTATTTGATCTCTTGCTCATCTGAGGGGTGTACCAGTGCTCCCTTAAAGGCACACGGAAACACCCCCTCTCTCAAGGATGTATTTACTGTCGTCTGGGAGCTGCCTTCACCAGCCAGGAGGGACATGGATCTAACTGGCAAGTGGTGGCATTTACAGTCCAGAGGATCCTGCCCACTTCCTTGGGCCCAACAGGATCAAACTGTTCCCAGATAACTGGGTAAGTACATTCCTCAGGGATCTCCACAGACCATGTCTCATGCTTAGAGTCCAACTTGGAACAAATCCATGCGATTTTATCCTGCAGATACCCAGAAAACCCCTCAGCATGGCCCTGTAGGCGGGTCAATGGGCCCACCTTCCCAATAAGGGATCAGATGATATTGAACAGGGCCGCCAGGCGGCATTCTGTGGATGCAATAAGAGTGGAGAAATACAGATGTTTCACTGCTCTTACTGCCACAAGGTAGGCCTTAACAGCAGCTCTAGCTTGTGTTTGGTCAGGTACAGTCTTTGTCTTCCTCCAGCGGTGCTCTAGATGTCTCTTAATCCTCTTCAGAACCCTCAGCTCCTCTGTAAACCATGGGGAGTGTCAAGTTCGATGGGACAAGAGAGGTCGCACAGATGCAATCCTGTCCAAGGCCCTGGCCACCTCCCTATTCCAGGCAGCAGCCAGGGCCTCTGCTGGACCATGCAGCAGATCCTCAGGTATAACCCCCAGGTCCCTCTGAAACCCTACTGGGTTCATCAGTCATGGGGGGCAGACCAATCGAATGGGTCCAGCCTCCCTGTGGAGGGGGGCAGCATAAGAGAATCTCAAGGGCACCAGGGCATGATCTGACCATGACAACGGGGATAGGTTTAACTCTCCCATCAGATCACATTGCCACTGCTCCAACAAGAAAACTAAGTCCCGTGTGAGGCCACTGTCTTGAGCTGGGTCCTGGATCATCTGAGACAGGCCCATGGCTGCCATGATGGCCATGAACTTCCGAGCTGCCACTGAGGCATGCCCCAGGGATGGCAGGTTGAAGCCCCCCAAAACCTAAGCCTGGGGAACTCCACCGCCAACCCTGAGATGGCCTCCAGCAGCTCAGGCAGGGAGGTTGCTACGCAGCAGGGAGGCTGGTACAGTAGCACACTCCCAACTGCTCTCGGGAGTCCAACTTGAAAAACATGGTCCCACAACCAGCCACTTGTGGAGCACTGTCCCTGAAGGCCACTAGAGATTCCTGGATGACAACAGCCACCCCTCCTCCCCTGCCCTGGGATCTCAGCTGCTGCCATACTCAAAACCCAGCTGGGTATGTCTCCGAAAGGGGTACCCCTCCTTCCGGGCCCAGCCAGGTTTTGGTAATACACACCAGGTCTGCCCCCTCCTCCGTGATCAAATCACATATGAGGTGGGCCTTTGTTAACTGACCTGGCGTTAAGAAGCAGCAGCCGGAGACCAGGGACACCATGAGTCTGCTGTCCAGGGCCTAGGTCTGAGCACGGAGGGCTGGAACACGCCACAGGTAGTAAACACCAGGGGCGTCTTCCCTGAAGATGGCCCACCCTCCAGCTCCCATCATAACATCCCCGGCCCATCACCACCTCAATAACATGCCCCGCTCTACAACCCCAGAGTCCCCAAGTCCCTTTGCCCCCAATCCTGGACTTCTGGAATCCTTGGTTAGAAACAGGGATCCTTCCATCCACTCATACAACCTTGCACACAATCAATCGACCACAAGGCACTGGTAGGCTCCCCCAGCACACCAGCTCATGCTCTCGGTGCTGTCAGGGCCCAACCACCACTCACACACTAATTGTGCCTCCCCCCTTAGCCTCTCTCACTGGTCAGCAGGGGGGCACTACATCCACTACCCCTCACCCCCTGTCTCTCACTCAGGAGGTGAGTGTTCTCACATACAACCGTTCAAACCCAGACTCCCTCCCTCATCTCTCACACTTGGGAGGGAGTACCCCATTCGCACTGGAGGGACCCTAATAGCCCCCACCGTATCTGGGGATGACCTGTCCTCAGTTCCAGGCTCCACACCACATGCCATCCAGCTGTTCCAGGGACTTCAAAACAAGAGGGCCAAAATACCCCAGGAAGTTCCCCCAACATTGGCATTGGCATAAAGGCCCAGAGACCTTAGGTAGTCCCCCCAAAGTTACAGATTGGTAGCAGGGTCTAAAAGCCACCAGGGTTCGCCACCCCCCACTGCTGAGGCCTACCACACCAAGGCCTACTGCGCCGCAAACTTCATTGCGGCACTGAGCTGATCTGCCACTGTGAGGCTTGCTGTGCTGCCCAAGCTCGTCGCACCACCGAGGTTGATCTGCCGCACTGCAGCTCATTGCGCCATCAAGGTTTGTTGTGCCGCCAAGGCTGGTCTGCCACTGGGCTCGCCATGCCACTGGCCACACTGCCAAGGTCCATTGTGCAGCCAAGGCCGGTCTGCTGCACAAGGTTCACCATGCCACTGGTCATGCCGCCAAAGTCTGTGCGTTGCTGGGGCCAAACTGTTGCACTGCGGCTCACCTCGTCATTAAAATCTACCAAGCTGCCAAGGTTTGCTGCGCCACGCTGCTGAGGCTTATCCTCCCCACCACTTTGTCTGAGGGACTCTGGCAAAGGAGGGGGCTCAGGCAGAGAAGGGGGTTCCAGCAGAGGAGCTGCTGCACTGCTGAGGTCTACCAAGTCGCAGAGGCCCACCAAGGCGTGCCGCTTCCCACCGCTCTGTCTGGGGGCTCCATCCAACCTCACCAACAACACATCAGGTATGGGGGCCAGAAGACCCTCAAAATCTCCCCCCAAAGGCCTTGACTAGCAAGGCAAAAATGGGGTAGGGCTCTAAAAATATTGGGAATCCTCCCATTAGAGGATGGTACTCTACTAGCAGGACACAGATTAAACTCTGCCTAATCCACTATTTTAAGTAGATATGTGAAACTGACTCCATGACAGACAAATTTCCCAACAGAAACAGCAAATCCAGTGGTCCCATCAAGGAGATCCATATATTCATCCAGAGCTTGCCAGAAAATCTGCAAGTGACAGGTTTTCAACAGTTCATACTTAGCAAGTCTAATAGACCAATCTCTTCTCTTGATGAATCTTGTCAATTGTTTCTCATGCAGATGTAGAGTGGTGAAAGACTGCTTGAGAGGATCTACACTGGGCATATCTGAGTTCTGTCAGCTGGCAAAGGAATTCCATTCACTACACCCATCTTTTGTATGACTTTTTTCAGATCTTTGAAGACAGCTATCACATCTTCCTGCAGTCTTGTATGTATATCTTTATTATAGTCATAGATCAGTGTAGGAGGGTGGGGACAGTCAATGGATATTAGAGACCTTCAAAATGCCAAGTTTGACACCTGGTGAGTTTTATCTTCTTTCTTTGATACGAGGAATTTTAAATAGAGACTTAAGAGTTTAAAAACAATATATAATTGGCAAAAAGTAGAAAAAAAAGATTTTGATTTAAGACAGTTCAACAGACTAGGAGACCAGAGGAATCTGGAATGCTTGTACTTTTGCTGTAAGATTTGAAGAACAAGTATATAATTAAGTAATACATCTGTGGGAAATGACTGAAACGGGACCGTATTAGTTACGCCCCTTCCTGGAGCGAGAGGCCCTTCGAACAGTCACTCATGCCCTGGTCATCTCCCATATAGATTTACTGTAATGCACTCTACATGGGGCTACCCTTGAAGAGTATCCGGAAGCTACAGCTGGTCCAAAATGCGGCTGCGTGGATGATTTTAGGTGCTTCAAGACACATATAACTCCACTGCTCGGCGAGCTGCATTGGGTGCCAGTTTGCTTCCAGTTCCAATTCAAGGTGTTGGTTATCACCTTTAAAGGACATGGGTCCAGGTTACCTAAGGGACCATCTCATCCCCGTCACATCAACCCGTCCCACCCAGTCATGCAGAGAGGGCATGCTATGGACCCCGTCTGCAAGAGAATTCCATCTGGCGGGGTCCAGGAGGTGAGCCTTCTCTGCACTAGCTCCCACCCTTTGGAACATCCTTCCCCCGGAAATGCGGTTACCCCCGTCTCTTCTGGACTTCAGAAAACAGCTGAAAACCTGGTTTTGTCACCATGCCTGGAGTGGGAAGAGGAAGAACCATTCCTGGGGCTGGTTAGTTCCCTAGCCCTGCAGGGACCAGCCTTATTCCTTATGGGCTGAATTTGATCTACCCTTATTTGGATTTTATTGTATTTTATATTGTATTTTATATTTATTGAAATATTAGTATTATTTATAATTTTATTGAATTCTAAATTGTTTTTACTGTGAACTGCCCAGGATCCCCCATGTGGGGGAGGTGGGCGGTGATAAAAATATGATAAATAAATAAATAAACTACAATTCTTTGAATGTTGCAAATGGACACTAGAGGGGACTAAAGGACCAGGCAGAAAGACACACAAAAAAGGAAAGTGCATCTATCAAGGTTTAAACTTGGGTTTTAAAATGGCCAACCCTGGTATAACTTTTGAGTTACTTAAAGTGTTCTTCAAAAAATGGACTGAGATATTAATAATTAATATCTTAGAAAGCATGGTTAAACCTCTAGAAGATGTTAAGGGAGATTTTAAAAAGCAACTTACACCTGACACAGATATAATAGAACTGCTAAGAATGGAATATAATAAAACTGAAAAGATTACTAAAATGGAACTACAAAAGACAAATCAAGAAAAGGACTTGGATAAGGAGCAGTTGTGACAAGAAATCCTGGATGGTGCCTCCTTACTGCATTTATGAAGTATCTTGGAAAAGGATCTGAAGAATTTTTGGAATGCCAAAGATTGATGAAAGATCAAATCCTGCAACACCTTTGGAACGAATTAAAGGCCAAGACTGTGGAGTGCAAAAGGAAGGAGTATAGAGTTGAACTATTTGATCAGGGATAAATTATATGTTTGATATTTCTGGTAGCTTCTAATGGAATTTTTGCTGAGCTAGAACTGAAAAGATAAAGATTTTTGGATTGCACATAAATGTGAGTTAGGTTATGGGAAGAAGAGTTTTTTGTCTGTAATTTTAAAAGAGGATGAAGAGTTATTATGTTAGCTTATACTTGGTGTGATGAAGGTTGGAAAGCTTCTTTATTATTGTCTTTGTTTCTTTTTCCTTTTTCTTTTTTCTTCTTTTTTCTTTCTTTCTCTCGCATTTTTTCAACTTTTCTTATTTTTCTTTAATCTTTTAGTTGAGTTTGTATTTGTTTTTATTATATCTACTAAAACTTCAATAAATTTATTAGCAAAAAAATGCAAACTAGGTGCTCATTAAGTCTAGTTTATGGCACAGGTAATCTTCCTATGAATTTTGAGCGCTGCTGTGCAGAACCTGGCAACATTGTATATTGTAGCAGGGTATCAGACAGCAGCAGGGAGGTGCAGAATTGTCCTGAGCGCCCTGGGTATTTATGCAGTAATGGTGAGATGAGGCTTGTACAACTGTCTCTGTAGGCACTGGAGAAGCATGTGCTCTGTTGTTTCTTTGTGTCCAGATAGGGCACACATATCTCTCTGGGTAAGGAATCTACCTGCCTTCAAGGACAGCTGAGGGAAGGCATATTCAAGTTTAGTTAGGTATGCCATAAGGGAGGCAGAGTACCTGCTGGATTCACTGATTAATAAAGATTGGGGGCCTGGCTAAATCCAATTGGCGCTCTGTGTCTGCTACATGCTGTTTAATGAGTGCTTTAGCCTGGTCATATCCCATGCTGAGTAGAACACCTGGAGAGAAGCCCAAGGATGAGATTTTAGTTGCCACTGCCTGTTTCCATGCGGACTGAAAATCATCCCTCATAGTTAACAGAGCAAGGCTAAGGGGAACAAGGCATAGTCTGAGCCAATAGGTGAGTATTGTCACCCACACTCTATCTTCCACTTTCGTGAAGCCTGCCTCTAGTCGCAGGGTGGCATTAGAGGCACAATTTGGAACATGAAGTGCTGATCTTAGAAATTTGGATTGTACAAGTTCTAATGGTGCAAGGGGAAGAGGCCTAGCTGGGAACCATACAGAAGTTGTGTTATTGGCTTGGTTTTGAATAATTTGAATGCTGTAGTTATATAGCGGCCATCTTAACAAATTTAAGGATGGCAATTGAGTTCCTCTGTGTATTTTCAGCAATGTAGTCCCTGTGGGCTTTCCTACTGCCAGCAGAATGAAGGACTACCCCCAGTCTTTTCTTCTCCTGGTGAAAAATACCCAGTGCCCAAAAACCCAATAGTAGGTTTTCCCTTCTAAGTGCCTATCATCTTGACTGTACTCCAGTGGACACATTCCAGTTTGTTAGCATCCTTCTTAAAATGTGAAGCCATGAACTGTACACAATATTTTAATGCAGTCTGGCCAAGCAGAAGAGCAAGGAATGATGACTTTTCTTAGTCTTGACACTAGTGTTGATGCAGTCTAGGTTTGCATTTGCTTTTTCTGCATTTCCATCATACTGTTGGCTCACATTCAGCTTCTGATTCACTAAGGTACCCCATCCTATACTCACACTTGGGTTTTACCTGTCCAAATGTAGGTATTTCCATTTGCCCCTATTAAATCCTAACATACTGTATATTTTTGTGAGGGCTATTACTATGTTCCTGTATTTACAATTAGAGCAGACTGAAATAGAACCATGAGAATCAGAGGCTTGCAAAAAAGCCTTGTTTGTCTCCTTTAAGAAATGTATTAGATGGTAATATTTTGTATTGCTGCTTAATTGTGCCATGCTCATTGCGTAGAGACAGAAAATATAAATTAATTCACAAAATATATTGGTTCTGAAGGTATGAAACTATTATACTTTTTTATATGTAAATATGGATTCATTAAATATTATGAAATCATGGACATTCTAGATTCAGCTTACAGTCACAAGTGAATTTCTACCTTCAGAGGCATAACTAGAAATAAGAGCACAGGACATAGGTTTCATGGTTAACTTACTCCTCCCCACAAGATATGGCACTGTTAAGAGTTCTGCTAAAATCGTTATCTTACCACCACAAGCTAGCAACTATCAAAGCAAGATATAAAGTTACTTCAACATTACTTGCTTTGAGAAATTTGTGTTGGTTCACTTAATTTTTTCTCCAAATAGTTCATAGACTGTTTAGTTTTGTATGTGCTTTCCTGGCTACTATCAAGTTAGTGGATTATTATTTTCCCCCACTCTTTTGAAGAAAAAGACAGTACATGCCTACATGCCTACCTCCAGTCTCCTAACATTTACCTTTTCTCAAAGAAAATGTCAGAATGTTAAAGCTCAAATGTGGCTACTTAAGAAAATTTGTTCTTGGTTATTCACTCTTCCTTCCAGTTCAAATGACTTTTATTTATTGGAGTTATCAGTTAAGCTCAGCTTCTAAAATGTCTCCCATTTTTCTGTTAATTTAAATTGTTTATGATAATGCCTTCAACATACTGTAACCAATTTTGAACTCTCCTTTTTTTTTCAAACCATGAAACTCCATCTATTATTTTCTTAGTTATTTAAAACAGTGTTCTTGTGATCTTGTGGTTCTACAGTGCATTCCAAGATAATGTAATCACTTCTAGCCCAGGTTTTCATTACTTTCACCTCATTAAGCAGTTAGTTCATAGTAGCAAAGTAGCAATCTGGATAACTAGTCTTTTTGACTTATCATCCACCTTCCGAAAAATAAAATTATCATTAAATCAAGGCAGGAATGTATTATTCTGTTCTTGGCAGAACTTCAATTTCAACAGATAATAGTGTGATTCAGATTTCCTATTACTACTATGCTTCTCCTCTATGAATCTTTGCTAATCTGATTTAGGAAGGCATCATCCAAGTCGTCTGCTGGCTTTTCAGTCTGTAGCAGATTCTTTCAGTTATTTTCCCTTCCTTTTGGTATGATGCAAGTAAACCTTCATGTACAAATGTATGGATTTGGTGTACAAAGGTACATTTAGTATGCAGGTATATAGTGTTACTCTTCCATTCCTTCCGTTTTATCTACTCATTATATATAAATTATATCCTTCAAAGTTTCACATCACATGGATTCAGCAATGTTTATTAAACTGTATTTGCCTTCTTATGGCAAGAGTTCAAATTCATCCAGTTTATTTCTCCCTTTCCCATTCTCCACACACTGATATAAAGACACTACCATACTGCTGCAAATAAGTAATAAATCTTTACTGTAACCATACTGCAATAAGTTTTTTGTGGTTTTTGTTGAGGGTCTTAATTCACCACCATTTAACGTGTACCTCACCTTAACTATAAAATTTGGTGTGGGTAGCAAAGATTCAGGACATGCAAAGATTTGAGACAAGTATTTACAATATCCTTGCAAAACTGCAGTTGTTTATCAATAGCAAAATTCAGTATTTTAAAAGTCACCAGCCTTACCTTAACAGAAGGAGGCTCATTTCTGCTTTGTTTGCTTCCTAAAATAGGAAAAAAGTAAGAAGATTATATTAGGTTCCAAAATATACCAAGTGACATAATAGGTAATATTATCACAGTGCCAGAATGATGATCATAAACTGTCCCACTGAGTGAAAGGCAAAGTTATTAAAATGAGAGGCTGGCTAGAAAGACCACTTGAGGACTCTGACCTGTATATCTTTGTTTTTTTCCACTTCTCTCATTTGGTTTGCCTCCAGAAGGGCTTCAATTGATTTAATCCTTTCTTCAAGATGGAGGTTTATGGAAATTGCTTCTGATAATTTAAGGTGAAGATTATTACATTCTTCTACACTTCTCTTCACCTCCATTTCAGAGCACAATAGTTTAGACTGAAGTTCTGTTAAAGAATGAAAAATGGTCAAAATGTTAGTAAAAACATGGATTTCAATATTCTTATAGTGCTGTTAAAGTCATCATATCCAATCTCCTGCTCAGTAAGAGTCCATATTAAAGCACCTTCAACAGAGGGTTGATCAACCTCTGCTTGGAATCTGTCCATGAAAAGAGAGGTATACTTACAGTATGTGTACCTTCAAGCAAATATCACTGATATGCAATAACAATACTGTGCATATACTCTAATGTAAAATATAAAAAATCTTCACGCACATGTTTGCACATATAATACAAACATAAAGATCAGCAAATGGATTTAAACCACAAACATATAGGTGGAGGCACTATTAGTATTCTATAGTATCTGTGTTTTTTCTTTTTCTGCATTTGGCAGGATTTAATATATTTTCTTTAATGCTCCATAAAAAATAGAATTAGAATCAAATTAGAAATAATGGCAGCTACATGTGTGTGTGTGTGTGTTTGTGTGTGTAGAGAGAGAGAGAGAGAGAGAGAGAATCTGTATGTAAATGAGGTAGAGTCTAATATCAATAGAAGCAGGTGAGAAAATCTGTCCTTACCCACCCAGATATCTGATAGAACCTATAATAGACATTAGTGTTATGATGTCATTGTGATCTATCCACCAATGAAGATCTTGTAGGGATGCTCTCCTGAGATGTATATTTGCCAGATTTGCTCAAAATATAAGTACAACAGAAGTGGAATTCCCTCCCAGTTCAGTTATGCTTGGTGCTCAGCCTTCTGAGTTTTAGGTAACATTTTAAGATGTATCTGTCCATTCAGGCTTTTATGAATTTTCTGCTATTGTATCTTTGTTTCCTTCATAATGTTCTGTACTCTAGTGTTCTAGCTATTTCATGATTTTTAACAATGAAAAGTTCTTTTAAGTGGGTTCAATATTACATAAACTAATAATATAGTTGCCTCACTCCTCTTGTTGCCTATAGTTTTCCTTTTCATCCTTACCAGGAAACAGTTTTATAGCAACTCAGTGTTTGATGTTGAGTTACCATCCCATGTCTTTTTGTTTGTTCCAAAGGTAATATATATGAAGGAGCTCTGTATCTTGGCCTAATAGAATATGATCTTACATCTGTTTAGATTTTTTGTCCACAAATGTGTTGGTTCTTTCATGTCTTTTTGTTTGTCTGTATATGGAAGGTTTTCATTTTTTTGCTCACATACTTAATTTATTTTTTAAACCCGTTAGATGCAAGGAGACAGGAATCACTATAATTATGTGTATGTGTCTGTGTGCATTAAAATGGGGTAGTTAAATACTTAATCAAAATATAAACATTTATTTATGGTCTTTACGTGGCCCTACCCCCTTTAGCAGTATAACCTGTAATAAACCAGTAAAAGGCTGTTGGACAACAACCGCATACTCTTAAATAAAGGGGTTAACTCTTTAAAATACACCGTTTTGGGGGAGCCAGTAGATATTAACCATGACTGCACCTTTGTCTAACACACACCCGGACTTTCTCTTTTCTGTCATACAAAGGAATATTTAATTCTCACCATTCCACCATATTATGTACATTAAACATTAAAACCATCGTCTATTCCTGAAAAGCCACTTATTTAGAGGTGCACCTGAAATTCAAAGGACAGAATTCAGCTAAAATTTTATTCACAATAAGGAAAAGGTACTGAAATCTACATTTTTTTTTCATTTTATGCAAGACAGTAGGATGCCCACTGATAGACACAATTTTATTTATTTTCTGTTAAAAAATATTAATTGAGCTGCAGAAGTAGAACTAAAGCTTAAATTGTTTTTTTTTCATAATGGAAACAGATATCCCCTATCACTGCAATTTTGTGTATGATTTCTCACCAGCAAAATTGAACTGCTGCTCTTTTGTCTTTTCCAGCTCTGTCTGCAAGCTTTGATAAGTGGCCTGAGATTTGCAGAGTTCTTCCCTGACCTCATCCAAGCTCTTCTGTAATGGGGCTTCACTTTCTTTCTGGGATATCTGCATGAAGGAAATTCAGATAAGGGCAGAAATTAAAAGCAGGCCTGTACATATACAGCTACAGTTGTCCTTTAAAAACTGCTTATCTAGTAGATAGACAAATTGTGCATATCACCAGAAATCACTATTGCCATGCTTGCTAAATCATCTGTGAACCGAGATAGCTTCACACCTGACTACATGTATAGCGCTTCTGTAATGAAACTTGGCATATATGAAGCATACATGGATTTTTTAACATTAAAGCAAAGCAGAGCACCTGCATTTAATATAACATTTCTGTATAGGAATGCCTTTGTGTTCCACAAATCTCTTGCTGTGATGACAGAGTTCACCATAGTTTTGATCCTGCCTTCATAAGATGAAATTTTAATACTATCATGAGTAAGGATGGCGAGCAGGGGGCTCCCATCCAGGCTGTAAAGTGCATGCGTAGTACTGAGGAATTAGGTGGCCATTCAAAGAGACACAGATCGGGCCCGCCTTAGTCTTTGGGGTTTATATGTCTGGGTTTTTCCCACGCTTCTTCAGTTTGTTAGGATTCTCTGTTATGTAGCAGTAATAAAACACTAGAGACCTATTCCTTGTCTCAGCGTGGTTCCTGGCTGTTAGGACAAATACAGTCTAAAACAGGAACAACATGTTTTGACAGTCTAATCCCTTCCAACCAGAGTCAGTTATTGGGTTTCAAAATACAGTTTGGTGTCACTTCAACCTAGTACAAAACCCAAAACTTACTCTCTGGCTTTGTTCATGTAAGGGCTATGCATGGTTGTTGGCAGACAACTGACTGGGGTTTCACTGAGTTTTCAGAGTTGGGAAGAACTGCTATTTCCTTTGCCCCTTATGAAAACAGCACCTAAATTGCCTGCATTTTTTGTGTGGTTTGCTTCTCTGTACTTACCTGAAAATACAGACATTGTGGCTTCAAATATCCAGCCTATTTTAAAAAATTTCTTCCTATTCCCAATATTTCTGTAACATCTACCTGAAAAATAATTCTGGAGAACTTGAAAACTTGTGCATACACCCTTAATTTAACTGGTCCTAA
This sequence comes from Candoia aspera, assembly GCF_035149785.1. Taxonomy (NCBI): domain Eukaryota; kingdom Metazoa; phylum Chordata; class Lepidosauria; order Squamata; family Candoiidae; genus Candoia; species Candoia aspera. The sequence goes on along the minus strand of NC_086155.1, from coordinate 112,521,521 downwards.
TAAAGGAATTACCCTAACATTATATTGTGTCACTGAGTGCATGAAGAGAGAAAGCAAACAGGAGTTTGTCAAGAGAGGTGGAAGAGGCAACAAGAGAAAGGAAAGCCATGGAAAGGAAAAACTGACGGTTTGCTGCTCCTGCTGATTGCTAACTGACTGCTAAATGTTCCTGAACGCTGTCAAATTTACTGCTGAAAGTTTCCTGAGAGAAACTGTATCTGATTGGAGCATTACTCTTGCTGACCTAGCTGAGGAAGCTCTTGGGAGCACATAAGGAACACGGTTTTCAAAGAATGAGCTCACAGAGTGAATGAGCAGGGTAGGCAGTTTGGCAAGGGAGGCAGAGGGTGAGGGAGACACTCTCCCACCCCACCCCACCCTACTTTTTCCCCCCCTCTCTCTTTTCCATCTTCTTCTATCAATGCAGCACCCGAATCTGTGCAAAGGTCTTCCTTTCCCCAGCTGCCACCTGTTCTTTGAGCAATAGCTGTAAGTGCAGAAGAAACCCCAAGCTACACAACAACTTTGAATGGGGAAGTGCAGCCCCATCTAAGACCAACAATAACATCCCTGACCCCAACAGGCTGAACAGCCACAGCCACAATGAGAAATAGATCCCAAAGCCTCTGAATTTGTGACAGTCGTTACAACAAAAATAATTCTCACCTATGTAAAAAAAGCAACTTTTTGGTTAATACAGATGGAAAATGCAAATTACTGACCTGCAACTGGTGGATTTGTTCTTCATAAGCAACAGCCTTCACCTCCAGGATCCTCTTCTGTTCCTCTACCTGTTGTAAAACCTCCATCTTTTCAGTCAACTCTTTACTTAGTTTATTATATTCCTGACGCAATTTAGCTAATTCAGTATTTTGCCTAAATTAAAAAAGAATAAGAAATATAGGTTGCATTAGGTTGGCTTCAGTATAATTTTAAAACATGCCATTGTGACTTGACTATACAAGTACTCCTCATCTTACGACGGCAATTAGGACTGGAATTTCCATCGCTAAGCAATGCAGTCGTAAAGCGCAACCACATCTCTTCTGACGTAATCCCTGTAGTCACAGTTGCTGTCATTAACCAAACCCCACAACTGTTAGATGATGCAACTTCCTGCCAGCTTCCCACAACCAAAGTCAATGGGGAAGCTGGCAGGAAGTTGCAAGTCCCAGGCTGGGCAGGTAAGTGGCTGCTGCCAAGTGGGGGAGGGAGCAAGGGGATGCATGGGGAGGTGCCATGAGGGTCAGGGAGGGTGTGCAAGGGGGATATGAGAGAGGTGTGGCAAGGGTTGGGGAGGCTTGTGTGTGAGTGGCTGGCATGGCACGAGTGCAGAGGGGCTGGGGGAGGGTACGCAGGTGGGGGAGATTTACCCAGCGACTTGCGACCTTCCCTGCCAGCTTCTCCACTGACTTTCTGGGAAAGCCGGCAGGGAAGTTGCAAATCGCAATCACATGATCACGGGGTGCTGAAACCAGTCATAAGTATGAACTGGTTGCCAAGTGCCTAGATTGTGATCACGGCCGCAGGGGTGCTGGGATGGCTGTAACTTCAGGGACCGGTCGTAACTACCATTCGTTCAGTGCCGTCGTAACTTTGAACGGTCGCTAAATGAATGGTTGTAGGTTGAGGACTATCCATAGATAACAGATTTACTAAGATTTCTTGAAACATATGCATTTTTGATCCCCAATTATTCATGAATCACTAAATCATGAATAAAGGTTTAAATTATATTATCTGAATGTTTAGCTCAGAATTCCATCAGAGAAATTAGTCCTCAGTATTAACATAATAGTCAACTCATGTACTTCACAATAAACAATATGTACGAACTGCATAATTCACCTAAATGTGTCCCACCTAGGCCTCCTAGGTGAGTCAAAACAGATTTAATTAGCTATATGCCTTAAACAGGAGGCCAGTATTAAGAAATCCATCCTTCTATACTCCATCCAGAAAAACAGGATTGCCCTTTCTATTTTTCCCTGTTCTTTTTATGGCACAGTAGTTAATTAAATTGGTTTTGAGTTTGCTTTGAAGGTCTCTTATAGGGACATATTTAAAAAGACATTTATAAATTTAAATTTATCCTTCTAACTCCTTTGACCTCTCATAATTCTACAGTAATACTTCCCATCTTACTTGCTTTCAGTCTGGCTTGTTGCTTGGTTTAAAGCATCTCTGAGAATGCAATTTTCTTGCTGCAAACGAGCAAGCTGGGCATTAGAGCCATTCTCCAGCTGTTCTTGTAGTGTTTGAATCTGAAAATCAATTAAAAAGAACATGAGAACAGCTCCCAACTGTTATTTACATCTCAATATGATGGCCCAGGACAATATGCATATATATTGTATATGTATATCCTAACAGCAGCAGCAGAGATGTTCTCTAAATTAGGAAACAACAGGTTTTAGAAACAGGGATCTTTTTTTTAACCTTTCATTGTGTGCTCTCGGAATCAACTGACATGGGGAGGATATGCTTATAGTGAGATTTAGGATTTGGGCCACAAAGAGTTGTGAGATTGCAGGCATGAATCCTTTACCAACTCCACAACATATAGCTAGTTCCAATAAATATCACAAATAATTTAGTAGAGATCCCTTAAATAGGTCTAACTAGGGCATGTGTCAGAGGTTTGCCCCAGAAGCCATAAAATCACTTCTGGGACTTCTCTGTCATGGGTTGTGAAAGAGGGAGGGGGGTTCACTAATTACTGCTTTGGAAACCAGAGACATCACTGAATGACATAGTGAGCTGGAGCCAGGCTGTTGTTGCTAGAGCCTTATCAGAAAACGGACACCAAAGAATGCAGCTGGAAGTTACGTTGTAAAACCAAAGCAGCTGTAAATATTCAATTTCGGGAGGACAGGGCAAGAAAAGGAGGAAATTGGGGAATCTTTTTTACTTGAGTCTTTGCATGGATAGGGGACTGTATCTGAAAATAAAGAGGATCTTTACTGAAACCTAAAGGGCTTCAAGAGAGATTTCTTGCCATCGGGATATCTGAACCCATGATCCTCACAGCATGCCAATATGAACCTATTAAACTACTTTAGCTCAGACCATTTATCACTCTTGCACAGTGTTACCTAAAATCCAGCTAACTAATGTTTTTCTGAGATTGAACCTAGGTTTTACTTATCCAGTTTAGTGTCCAATTTATTGAGAATTGGAAGCGTGTTCAAAATCCAGCATTTAAATTTTGTATTCTATAATTTATTAAAGTTATGCCATGATAAGAAAAAAAAAATCTTTGTGAACATGAGAAAAGGAAGGAATTGGTCTGCACAAATTTCAAACTATCCTTGAGGAGGAGGAAAAAAAAATTGAAGAAGGAATATGACAATGAAAGGGGTTTTTTTTTAATCCTTTTTATTTTATTTTACATGTAACTTTTCCCTTTTCTGTTCTTTCCCAGAATGTATATACAGTATATAATAAAATTCCATGCAGTATTCTTAGCAACATTTTTGGAAGGAGTTGGCTATTGCCTTCTTCTAGGGCTGAGAGAGAGTGACTGGCCCAAAGTCATCCAGCTGGTTTCCTGCCTAAGGCAGAACAGCCTTGCAGTTTCTAGCCCAGAGTCTTTAACTATGACATCCAACTGCTCTCAAAGAATTGTAATTATTTTAAAAGAAATCTGTATTGCCACCTGCACTTTCAGGTGACGAACAATGTTAAAAAGCATTTTACCATTCAAAATAAAGCATTCAAAATAACATTTAAAATACATTAGATATAGAAAATATTTTTTTCCAGTTAGCTATGGTAACAATTACAATCTAGTTATACAAACTGATAGTAAAACCTGCTGTGTTGTGCCCACACAGAACCTTTGTAACATTGACAGCTCTTGTTTACGAGATCCCAGGACAACTTTAAAAGTGTTTATGCCATCCACTCCCCTTTTGCAGTTCTGGATTCTGCTTCTTTTCTTTTCTAGATGCTCCTCTTGTTAAAGAAGCTTTTAAGATGCTCTTCCGCCCTGCGATTTCACATGTCGCCTATCAAGCCACTTGTGGTACTATTCTCGCTGGAACCTTTGGCAGCCTCTCTGCCACACAGGCAGCCCCCTTTCTGGAACGTCTTGTGCTGGCCATTACACTCTACAATCAGAGCCTATCTCTGGTCTTGGGGAAGCTGATTTCCCTGAAAGTGTCTGCTACCACCCAAACCAGAGGACTGGATCCATATGGGCATTAAACACCTCACTCCAGTTGAGGTGGGAGGGAACTTTACAAGGGCTGTTCATCGCCAAGACTGCCGGGCGCTGCAAAGATCATCATCCCACCTGGACTCACCCCTTGCGCTACAAAGGGACAGATTCACCCACAGGAAGTGAGGATGAAGCAGGTGCCGTCTGGACACTGGACTAGAGGGAGAGGGGGATAACTCATTTTTCTGCTTTATTATTGTTGCTTTGATTTTATAATATTTCAGGCTGCTGGGATTGTAGTTATTCTGTAGTTTGTAGTCAAACCCCAGGACAGAACCAAGCGTGTTACACTTTAATAAAATGCTATCACGGCTGCCAAAGCATGGTAAGGAAAGCTACCTGATCAAAGTCTGTTCAGTGCTCCCTTAATGCCCTCCAGCCAGGAACTGGGGCTTAGTTTATGGCTGTTGCTTGTCCTGCTAGGCACCACATTTCCTAGAGCCAAGTTACTGCATGCTGTGAGTAGTGTAAAAATGCTGGCCCTCCTCTTAATTTTGTATGGATTTAGCATAGTACAAGGAAACCCTTTCCTCCAGACCATCTTTTGCCACATGAATAATCTGGATGTTTGTAATTGCTGGATCTATGCATGCACGCCCATCCATGCCAGGAGAGGAATCCCCGTGACTGTTCACCCTTCTAAAGTCTTGGAGATGAAAGGTCCTTGGATGAAAGATTTATGGGCAAATGGCACCTAGGCAGTAGCTGAGAAAAATCTTTCTGAGTAATTTTTGCCTCCCTCTACTTTGGTTTGCCTCCAATGCAATGGCACTGGGTAGTTTGTTTTTTTATCCCACCTTTATTATTTTTATAAATAACTCAAGGCGGCGAACATACCTAAGACTCCTTCCTCCTATTTTCCCCACAACCACCACCCTGTGAAGTGAGTTGAGCTGAGAGAGAGTGACTGGCCCAAGGTCACCCAGCCGGCTTTTGTGCCTAAGGCGGAACTAGAACTCACAGACTCCTGGTTTCTAGCCCATTGCCTTAACCACTAGACTAAACTGGCTTTGTTTTGTTTTGCTTTGTTTTGCTGGAACTCTGTCTGTAAAGATCAGAAACAATGCCGAACTAGTGAACATCACCTTTGTCTCAGATGCCCCAAATATTCCTTCACTTGCGCCAGCACCTGCAGGAAGAGGGTCACAGCCTTAATGGGATAAGTATTTTTGTTTGTGGCCAGTGGGCACTCAAACATTTCCCTAGTAAATGTGCTAGCAGCCAGAGGAGGATGTGCTTGGAATTTTATAGCCTCTTGGATTTTATATTTATTTATTGCATTTTATATTTGTAATGTGTTTGATTTTATGGGATTTTAATGTTTATTGTTGTAGCTTGATTTTATTGTAAGCTGCCCAGAGTCCCTCTTTTGGGGGAGATGGGCAGTAATACAATTTTAATAATAATAATAATAATAATAATAATAATAATAATAATAATAATGTGCACAGGCTGTTCTAGCTTCTGTCCCGGACAAGAAGAAATTTATTCTGTTCTGGCCAAAGTCCAGGAGACATCTGAAAAAAATGAACATTTGGAAGTCCTGAGAGTTATTTAGTTGGGTAGGTATATGGGGAAACTACCTCCTGCAAATATGATTTCTTTTTCTTATTACCTGTGGCATAATCTACTTTGTATTTCTGATTATTAAATGGCAAGCTGAAAGGCCATCTCAAAACAAAGTGAGCAAACTGTGCAGTTTGGGGTAGCCCCCTCCACAATTCCCATAAACCAGCTGAATTGTGCAGATTGCAATGCACACAGAACAATGTTCATGGAGAATTAGATATTTTTGTACTAACATATGGGGCAGGGGGAAGAGATTGTGTAGGAACGTTTAAATGAACGCTCTCTTTTCCTAAAAGGTCTCATTTCTATTTTTTTTTCTTTTGCTTGGCCTCTTCCTGACTGCAATAAGACCTGAAGGGTACCTATTAGCACCTTCGCTGCTAAGGGAGAAAGCATCCTACTCCTGTCAAGCTTCTTTGGTTTTCTATTTCAGAAATGTACTCCTGACTTACTCCTGTTGTTTTCTGCATGGCATCCTCCTTTTGTGATTGTGATTCAATTACAGCTACCTGTCCAAGAAATATATATAAATCACTTTTGGACTCTGCTATTTTAAGTAAAAAAGAGAAAAACTCTGTTCTTACTTCCTCATGACTGATAAACTGCCTTACACAACTGCTGGGTATCTGGAGCTTAAATCTTTTTTTCCCCTCCCTATACAGGTCATCTCTCTGTTAGCCAAAGCTAAAGTTCAGGATAGAAAATCCTCAGATGTTACTGAGTTGAAACAGTTTGTCAAAATTCCTACACAGCAGTGTAAAAGATGTAATTACTGAACCTAAATAGATTACTTTTTCACACTGGCATATCACATATTGGATGACTTTGGATATGAAATAATGAAACAAGCACAAAACCTTGCTGTTATTTGTTCACTGATATTTCTTTATATGTGAGAAGGACCCACATGAATATTCAATAGCACTGGGTGGCAAATGTGAGAAGTTTCAGAAATTCCAAAAGGGGATGTATACTTTTTTACAAACTAGTGATAATTAATTTGTCAAATGTCATCTTTATATATATGTTTGCTATTTTGTAGGAAGTTTTAACATAATCTGCTTGATTATAATGCGAACAATTTATCCCAATACAGTTTTTTTGAAAGGTAACTATTCTTGAAGGGACTTGGAAATTATGTATGTGCCCAGATCCATTTTATAGGATAGTATTTTCCTAAATTCTTTCACATAATACTCTTTTTGGCAACTTTTACCAGTAAGTTCCTATTAAATTTATATGCTGCTTCCATCAGTAAGAGTAAATATAAATATTTATTTATTTATTTATTTTATCTATCAAATTTTATCACTGCCCATCTATCTCCAAAGTGGGGGGGACTCTGGGCGGTTTACAACAAAACGAAGTTTAAAATTCAGTGCCATTAAATACAATAAATATGAATATAAATAAACAGTAAAAATATAAGACATAATAAAATCCAGATGGCTAAGATCGTATCTCAATCCGTGAGTATAAAGGGCCCTTCTAGGGCACTAGCCATCCCCAAGAAAGACTGTTCCCCTTCCTGCTCCAGGCATGCTGACAGAACCAGGTTTTTAATTTTTTATGGAAGTCCAGGAGTGACAGGGTCTGTCTCACCTCTGGGGGAAGAATGTTGCAGAAAGCGGGAGCTATTGCAGAGAAGGCCTGCTTCCTGGACCCCACCAGATGGATTTCTCTTACAGATGGGGTCTGTAACATGCCGTCTCTGCATGACCAGGTGGGGCAGGTCAATGTAATGGGGGTGAGGCGGTCCCTCAGGTGACCTGGCCCCATGCCATGTAGGGCTTTAAAGGTGATAACCAACACCTTGAATTGGACCCGGAAGCAAACTGGGAGCCAGTGCAGCTCACGTAGCAAAGGTGTTGCATGTGCCGACCTTGGGGTACCTAAAATTGCCCACGCAGCTGCGTTCTGGACCAACTGTAGCTTCCGGATATTCTTCAAGGGTAGCCCCATGTAAAGCACATTACAGTAGTCTATATGGGAGATGACCAGGGCATGAGTGACTGTTTGAAGGGCCTCTCGCTCCAGGAAAGGGCATAACTGGCACACAACACGAAGTTGAGCAAAGGCCCTTATTTATAATTAAATGTTTGTATTAATCCACAAGACGTTTTTTCTTCTTGCTTCATCCAAAATCTCTGTGACTGCCAAAGATTTTAATGCCTTGGTTTCACCAATAAAAATAACCACTATAATCAACAATAATCCTAAAGTATTATTTAAGCAAATCCAGGTATCATTAATAGCATTTCTAGGTTTTCTATATCACTTCTATATCTTCATGTCCCATCCTTTTCAAGGAGGTAAATGTGATTTTTGTTTTGATATTCACTACATTGCCAACATTGCCAAGAAGTTCACAAACACAATTCTGCAGTCTATGGGAAGTAGCCAATTTTTTATACTGTAGTATGAAATGTTTGTCATATTTAACAATCCTCAGCTTCCCAGTTCAATTCCAGTGCTCTGGATATGTATAGTTTAGAACTGATCTTTTGTAACTTCCCCACTAATGATTTAGTAATGCTGAGCCATTCAGAAACGTTTTACATTTGCCATAGCACCATATTATATAACATCAGTGCCCAGTATTCAACAAGGGGCAAGGAAATAAGTACTGTAATGAAATCTGTGTCACTGTCACAATGCAAACTTCACTCCTTACATACTAGCATATGATGCTGCAATACAAGTACAAAGGGTGGAGCTTCCATTGTGATATGACACATTTTGTCACTTTGCTGTCATCATGGCTGGTTGTGGATGCCTAAGACTATTAGTGCACCAGACCTAAGTTTCTCCATCCATGTTTGTTGCTATAACACTACAGAAGAAGAGGGTAGGCAGTGAAGAAAACAGGGAAGAATCCCAAGTGCCAGGAAAAATGGATTTCTAGCCTTCTCATTCAATCTAGCCTCTCATTTAATATCTTGACAAGATCCAAAACAAGTCATATGAAATAACATAAGTAACTTCCCAACCTTTTCCTGCAAGTGCTGTATCTGCATCTGATGCTCCTGATTAGTGGCCTGCATTTGGGCTTGTACAGTGGACATTTCTTGCTTCTGTGTCTGCAGTTGCTCTTTCCACTTATTCTCAGCTGTGATGGTCTTTGCCTTCTCAGATGCAAATTCCTTAAGAAAAGACATATATAATAAGGGCGTTTTGGGGGATCTTGAACACATACTGTATAACCTTATTGGACAGCGCTGTAATTATTTTAAATCAAAATAATGATTAGAATTCAGCAAAAAATCTTTTCAGGACAATGTACAGGTCAAGTTTTTTTAATCATGTTATCAACCAAATACTCGAAACAAAAGCATTTATCTCTCTCCCTCTCACACACACTGTAATGATTGCCTATTCAAAATCACTATCAGACTCGCACAAGGCTTTCAAGGATATCTGATTTAATAATGAATAGTATGCAGGATCACAAGCAAAGCTGAGAATAGTAAAAGTGTGGGATTTCTCCAAGTAAAAACCCAGGCAGTATCCAGTCCCTCCCCCCAGAGTCAGTACAATTCCATTCCCTGCAGGTACCCCTAACGGTTCCTGCCCATCTGTGGGAAATGTCCTTGACCAGACAAGGTAACCCAAACATGCATTCTTCACTCCTCACATTGCAGCCTGGTACAAGGAAACAGGAGCAGCCCCCTCCTGTACAGCAACCTGTGTCAGCACCAGCATGGCATGGGAACAGGTTACAATGTTTTTCAGGAACATTGGAACAGGGACCATGACACACACATATATACACATTCCTTCTTTCAGTATTATACTTCAAACAACTGATGAAGCAGACCATGATCCATGCATGTCTACACAATTATAAATATGTTAGTCTTTCAAGTGCTGCAATGTAGTATCATAGATTGTAATAACCTACATTCAGGCTTATACAAAGACATGATATAAAGCAAAAAGAAAAAAGCAAGTCACCAACTCCTAATGCCTGTGATTATTGATTACTGACCTAGTAGTCAGTTAACTGAAATCCATACCTGGTGGACTGTATTTTAGCCTGTCCCAAAAGCTATTACTTGCTTACATAATTCACCAACATCCCATTCTGAATTATACTTCCTGTTTTTCCTTGGATAAAATACAAACACTCCATAGCCTTTGTGTGTCATGACCTCGTTGCAAGGCACAAAAGAGCCTCACAACGTAGATCATGATCAGAGGAAGAAGATAATTAAACCAAGGATTAAAACAAGCACCCAAAGCACCCATACCCATGGACCCATAGACAGCTGAAAAGAAGGACATCGGACGAGCAGAGATAAGCCGCACCTGGTGCCCTGGAGGACACTCCCGATTCGAGGGGACAAAGGAAGACACCGGGAAAACGCCCATGCAGCCATCAAGGATCCCATCAAGAGGGATTGGGACAATGAAGGGTGGAGGAGCCCGGGGCCCTACGAGAAGGTATAAAAGGGGCACCTCCACACCACAACCCCCGTTCCCATTTTTCGTTCTGTCAGCCATCATTCCAATAAACCAGAAATCCTTAATACCCATTAAGTGAGTCTGTGTCTTATTGCGAAGCGAGACTGACCCTGACATAAAAACGGGAAACCCCGCAAAATTTTTTACCTAGCACCTATCCAACAAGCTTGTGAGGGACCCAGCTAGGTATGGAAACCCACGGAGCGAGGCAGCGCAACCCTTCGGCACCTGGCGACAAAGCCCCGCTCCCCCCGGGCGGGATGTGGCTGAGGTCCGGGCGGTGTAACGCCCCGGTAAGTATGGGATCCAGCTCGGGGGAAGCAGAGGGGGAGGGAACCACCCTGGCGCCCAGGAGCCCGCAGGCCACTGGGGGCGAGATGAGGGGACCCTCTCCAGGCTCGCAGGCAACCCCGGAGGAAGCGTGAGACGAACCACCACCCAGGGCGCACGGAGGCGAGGGAGTGCCTGGCACCCCGGAGGGTCCAAGGGAAGGTCCGTCCTCCACGACGGCCAACGGCGAGGGCGAGCAGAATGGCGAGCACCCCAGCGGGAGTCCGCAGATGGCGGCAAGGCTCGACGCGCTGGAGGAAGGGGTGCAGGCGATATGGCTGATGCTGCAACAGCTGACGGCAGCGCAGGGACCCCGCGGCAGCGGCAGCGCGGAGGCACCCCCAGATGAGAGGCGGCGGGGCGAGCATGGCGGCGGCGACGGCGGAGCCCGGCCCAAGGAGCCCACCCAACGACCGGAGGCGCACCGGGACGAGAGACGGAGCGGATACCCAGCAGACGGTGACTACGGCGGAGCCCGACCCCAGGAGCCCACCCACCAATCGGAGGCGCGCCCGGACGAGAGGCGGCGGGACGACCTCGGCGGCGGCGATGGCGGCGGCGGAGGAGCCCGGTCCCAGGAACCCACCCGACTGGAGGCGCACCCGGACGAGAGGCGGAGGGATGACCCGGCGTACGGCGGCAGCAACAGCGACAGCGGAGCCTGGCTCCAGGAGCCCACCCGAGGGAGAACGTCCCGCCCCCCCCGGGCGACGGGTCGACGGACTTGCGAGGAGACCCAGAGAGAGACACAAACACCGCAAGAGGATGGGAGACAATCCGACCCGCATCAGCCCCCGTGGAGCCCGCTGCACGCCACAGAGGGCACCGGGAGCCAAACCAGAACAGCTGCCAAGGATTTTGGCATAAAGTTTGACGGGGACCCCTCTAAACTCTCCTTTTTCCTGACGAACGCGAGGTACTACCTCGAGAATGGGGTCCCTGTTTCAGAACTGAAAGGGGCAAAGTGAATGCCCTGGCCATAAAGCTGAAAGGCCGGGCCGCCGATTGGTACATCCAGCTGTGCCAATCAGGCGCCCGGGCGCTGCAGGACAGCACAGAATTCCTGCAGGCGCTGGAGCTGCACTTCAGGGACCCCCTGGAGCAAGAAAAAGCGAAAAGGGCGCTGAAAACACTCAGACAAAGCCAGCGCTCCGTGGCAGAGTATGCCATGGAGTTTCAAGCCCTAGCCGGAAAAGTGGACACCTGGTCTCAATCGACTCTGATCGAGAAATTCAAACAAGGGCTCAACTTAAACGTTCTCCGGTGGGCACTCTGCCGCGACAATCCCAACTCCCTGATGGAATGGATCTGGCTGGCGGGGGAAGCAGAGGACGCCCAAGACACATTCCTCCACGCCAAGAGGGAAACGCAGCAGACGGAGGCAGCGAGACCCCCACGCACAGCCGCAAGGCAGGGGAAGGTGAGACTCCAACCATGGAAGGAGGAACGGGACCAGCGCTTCACCAAAGGGCAGTGCTTCACGTGCGGCAAGGAAGACCATAAGGCAGCAGCATGCCCCAAATCGACACCCAGAGAGAGCACGAGGGCACAAACCACACCAACCCCAGCGCCAAGAAAGCGACCAGCAGCGAAGGGGGAGTACCGACTCAGACACTTCCCCTACAGCTCAGAGGAGGAGGGAAGCAATCCCGACGAGCCGATGGGAAACGACAACCACCTGGCCTAAGGGGCGCCGAAGAAACAAATTGATTATCTAGGGTATAGGATTTCAGCTAAAGGAATAGAAATGGACCCAAGCAAGGTCCAAGCCATACTGGCGTGGGAGCGCCCACGCACGAGGAGACAACTTCAAAGCCTCCTCGGATTCACTAACTTCTACAGGGGGTTCACGCCAAAGCTGGCAGAGACTATTTTACCCCTAACTAACCTACTCAAGACTAAGGGCTTGGGGGACACGCGCAAATCAAGAAACCCGAGGGCGCTACTAAACTGGACAGCTGATTGTCAAACGGCATTCGAGAGACTAAAAAACCTCTTTACAGCTGAGCCAGTGCTACAACACCCCGACCCCACCAAACCTTTTGTGGTGCAGGCAGATGCCTCCGACTTTTCCATCGGAGCCATCCTGCTCCAAAGGGACTCTGACAACCACCTAAAACCCTGCGCCTACCTTTCCCGCAAATTCTCCGAAACAGAGCGGAGATGGCATGTATGAGAAAAGGAGGCGTTCGCAGTAAAGACAGCTCTGGAAACGTGGAGGCATCTGCTGGAAGGGGCCACTTGCCCCTTCGAAGTGTGGACGGACCACAAGAACCTGGAGGCACTCAGCACGCCAAAACGGCTCAGCCCTAAGCAGGTGCGTTGGGCTCAGTTCTTCAGCCGGTTCAATTTCACGCTGAAATTCATACCGGGCAAGAACTTCCTGGCGGATGCCCTCTCCCGACAGCCACAGGACGACACGCAAGCCTCCGACATCGTGGGGACAGTATGGACCGAGAAACAGCTGGGCTGCCCAGCTGTCACGCGCAGCCAGACACGGAATCAGCGCACACCAGCACGAACGACAGGGAACGATCGGAGCCGCCGTTCAATTTCACCAAACTGGCAACAAAGACTCACACAAGCACTACAAACAGATACATGGTTGCAAAACAACCGACACCATGTATCTATCAAGGACAGCATCGCCTGGAAAGAGAAAGCCTTGTATGTGCCAGAATCATTGCGGGGGGAAATCTTACACAGATCGCACGGTGACAAGACTGCGGGACATTTTGGGTTTGTAAAAACCCTTCACCTAACGAGGAGGCAATTTTGGTGGCCAAACCTAAGAAAAGACGTGAAAGACTACGTGGCCAACTGCCCTACATGTGCCACCACTAAACGGAAAGGGGGAAAACCCCAAGGGCTGCTGCAGCCAGTAGCCAGCCCCTCCCGCCCATGGGAAGAAATTTCCATGGATTTTATTGTGGACCTCCCACCCAGCCAAAGGAAAACAGTGATATGGGTGGTAAAAGACTATTTCTCAAAGCAGGCACACTTCATCCCGTGCGCAACCATCCCCTCCGCACAACAACTGGCACGCTTGTTCCTAACACATATATACAGGATTCACGGCGCCCCCTACAGGTTGGTGACCGACAGAGGCACACAGTTCACGTCAAAGTTTTGGCGGGAATTTTTAAAACTAATCGGGACCAAGCAAGCACTGTCCACTGTGTGGCATCCACACACGGACGGATCTACAGAGATCCTAAACTCAACATTGGAACAGTTCCTGAGGGCATTCATAAATTACCAACAGGACAACTGGGTAGACCTACTACCTTTCGCAGAGGTAGCCTATAATAATGCAGTACATCAGAGCACTGGCCACACCCCATTTAAGGTGGTCTATGGTAGGGACTTTGTACCAATACCAGAACTGCCGCAACCTGAAACCCCGCTCTGCTCACCAGACGACTGGGCGGCACAGCTGGCAACAACCTGGCCAATCATCCAAACGGCCCTAGCAGACGCACAAACCACGTACAAAAAATATGCGGACAACCACAGGGCAGAGGCACCGAACTACAAAGTGGGAGATAGGGTCTACCTCTCCACTAAGTTCATAAAAACCTCACAACCCTCGAAGAAACTGGCACCGAAATTCATCGGACCCTTCAAAATCACACAGGTAATCAACCCAGTTACTTTCAAACTGGAACTGCCCCACAACTTAAGACGGGTCCACCCAGTATTTCACTGTGCACTACTGAAACCAACAAGCACATCCAAATGGCATACGGAAGAACCTCCGCCCCCACCCATAATGATAGACAACCACCAGCATTTTGAAGTAAAAGAGATACTGGACTCAAGAAAGCAAAGAGGTAAGCTGCAATACCTCGTTAAATGGAAATATTTCCCACACCCAGAGTGGGTCCAGGCACAACATGTCATGGCAAGACAACTAGTTAGACAGTTCCACGAGGCATACCCAGAGAAACCAGCACCATAAAGACATCTTTGGGGGGCAGCATGTCATGACCTCGTTGCAAGGCACAAAAGAGCCTCACAACGTAGATCATGATCATTAAGGAATAGAGGAAGAAGATAATTAAACCAAGGATTAAAACAAGCACCCAAAGCACCCACACCCATGGACCCATAGACAGCTGAAAAGAAGGACATCGGACGAGCAGAGATAAGCCACACCAGGTGCCCTGGAGGACACTCCCGATTTGAGGGAAGACACCAGGAAAACGCCCATGCAGCCATCAAGGATCCCATCAAGAGGGATTGGGACAATGAAGGGTGGAGGAGCCCGGGGCCCTATGAGAGGGTATAAAAGGGGCACCTCCACACAACCCCCGTTCCCGTTTTTCGTTCTGTCAGCCATCATTCCAATAAACCAGAAATCCTTAATACCCATTAAGTGAGTCTGTGTCTTATTGCGAAGCGAGACTGACCCTGACATTGTGTTTATATGGGGCAGAGGTTGCAAGATTCTTCAGTCTTCACCCTCTGCTTTCTATGGAGACACCAACATATTAAAATGGACTGTTCTTCTGTAGTTCTTCAGCATTTCCCTTAACAGAAAGAATAAATAAGGCGTGAGCCATTTTGAAGTTTCTTCTCAGCCAAAAGGCTGATTGTCTGGCTACCCTCATGCCAAAGTTCCTGTTAACTCGAGCTTGTCAGGAAGTAGAGCAGATTTTTGTTATGGCTCCAAGGTTCCTCCTTGTTATTCTTCTTGTATTACCTTATAACTCTGCTTTTTATTTATAATTCTAGAACACTCCATGGTCACTAAAGCAACCAAGAGTGGTAACTATAATATAAAAATAAAGGCACATCTATTTTTTAAGAAACTAACTTGCTCCTTTTTTTAGCCAACAAATGAAAGCCATAGCAGTGGTTGAAATACATGATGGAACTTCCTGATTCATTCTTCTTAACAAGACCTTTTGTAAAAAAAAACAAAAACAGAAACAAAAAAACTTCCTTGGTAAAAAGTAACTGCTGTCCTATAAAAACTATTCAGAAATCTAGTACTTTACCAGGCATGAAAGCTGGCTGGGGTGACCTTGGGTCAATCCCTCTCTCAGCCCAACTCACCTCACAGGGTTTTGTTGTGGGGAAAATAGGAGGAGGAAGGAGTATTAAGTATGTTCGCCTCCTTATTTATAAAAATAATGAAGGTGGGATAGTAAATAAGTCAGTCAGTCAGTCAGTCAGTCAGTCTGTGATTGGGCAAGATTTGTAGTATTTCTAATTCAGTTCTTTTTCCCCCCCTAAATTCCCAAACCAAAAATCATTGTGCCAGTGCGTGCAACAACCCATCATTTGTACAAAAAGTAGAATACTGGAGTTATGCCAGCCTACACAGTAAGTTTGCAAAGCTTGTGTTTCATGGGCTTATTGCTTAGGAAATCTATTATAGGTGATGAAGAAAAGGGGGATCTGATTAGACCTATTAGAACGAGTGTTCAGCAGGACCTCACAATTGTTGGTATTACAATAGGGTTATATCCTATTAATAAAATAGTGTAACGTTTGTTTGTCTAAGACACCCAAAGGGATATCTATTTAATGAATAGGATGATTCTTATTTGATCCCAATTCTTCCTCAACCTGGTGTCTCATAGCTTGTCATCCTTGTTTCACTGGATATTTTATTATTTCTTGTCCTCTGTCAGATGTCATATAGTGACTTGTCTCTTTGTGCAAAGGGTGGATTTCTGTCTCTGCAAAATTCTTCTCACAGAAGTTTTAATATCACTAGTGGGAATGTTATTTTATAAAGAGTCATGATTCATATCTGTGTGAACATATTTTCCTTGAACAACAATCTAGCCATCTTTTCAGGCACTTGTGGAAATATTCCTATGGAAATATTAGGTGGGTGAGCACTTCACCTTGTTGGCATCTACTTAATATATTCTGTAAGAAAATATATCTTCGCAAGATGTCATGCTGTATGAAAACATACAGATACTTGCAAAAGCCAATGCAAATCCTTTTTCTAAATTTCCTTGTATCTGAACCATCTATATAAGCTTGCTTGACTATGCACTCAGGGTCTTGCCCAAGGAAACATTGTCAAAAGTGTTCTTTCTGTGCTTGACCAGACTCTGCAGACTCTCAATAAAGGCACTGGCGAGTTCATAGATTGTGTCCTGATTGAGTAGAAGGATGGATCTAAACCTCGTCGCTTTAGGTGACTGAGAAGGCAGCAGAGTGCCGAGGAAACTCACAAAGTTTCTCTAACAGAACCCAACCCACAGTGTTTGTAAGCAACGATTAAAGCTTCATGCCATTGTTAAGGAAGCCATGCTTTAATACAATGAGTGAATCCAGTCAGTGACTGCTCACTGATGGCTCCAGACCAGAGAGCAGTCTTGAATGGAGCATCTCAGAACTCTGTCTCAGGTCTGCACTTTCAACAGATTTTTTAATTATTGGGATGAGAGCATGGGGGGTTGTATACAACATTTTCTGGTAATGCAAAACTAGGAAAGCTAGGCAACACTAATGAGGTAACATTAGGATGTTTCTTAACCTCTGGAATAATGGGCCAAAACCAACCCTGAAATTCAGTAGAAATGTATGTGAATGTTTATATTTAAGTACAAGACATCAAAGATATAAACATACAGCAAGCAAGAAAGACTGGCTTAGGATCAGTAAATATTAAAAAGTATTTATCTTATCCTAGTAAATCAAAAGATGAAGGTCAGTAATATAACACACCTGCTAGAAAGTCTTAACCTATATTGTGTCCAGATCACAGTAAATTGTAATTCTATTCTACTCAATTTCAGCCAGATTGCATTTGATATATAATGTCTAATTTTCTATACAAATGTAATGGAGTCCAATAAATTCTAAATATTATTTTTTGTTGTATAAGTCATGATTTGAAGTCCATTGACACTCTTGCTGTAGAAGCTAAGACACTCTCCCATTCTTTAGGCAATATAGGAACTTCTAATTCTTTATTCCACCCATTTCTTAGTATCTGCATATCAAATTGATTTATTGATAACAAATATCTATAAAAATGAATCCATCCAACCAAAGGTGCTATATATGTACAGTATATTCCAAAGTTGCCCAAATCGGAAAATTAACACCAATTGTTGGCTTCCAGTATTTAGTACTTGGCAATAGATAAGCATAATGATATAGCTCCAGATTCGGAAAACCGAATCCTCCTTCATTAATTGGTAATTGCATTTTCTGTAAAGATATTCTCAGAATCGAAGAACCCTATAGAAATTTTCTAAACAAAGAATTGATTTTCTGAAAATATTTTCCAGATATATATGAACTGGAATTCCTTTCAGAATATAAATTAATCTTGAGAATATAAATTAATATTCATTTTGAGAGCATTCACTTTTCCCCAAATGATAAGGTTTAATGACTCCCATCTATCGATATCTGAAAAAACCTCTCTCTATATTTTATTTATATTACATGTTACTGAGTTATATCTTTTGGTATATGCATGAAAGGTGAAAGGTCGCCTGTGCAAGCACCGAGTCATGTCTGACCCTTGGAGGGATGCCGCTTTCACGACATTTTCTTGGCAGACTATAGCGGGGTGGTTTGCCATTGCCTTCCCCAGTCATCACCTTCCCCAGCAAGCTGGGTACTCATTTTACCAACCTCGGAAGGATGGAAGGCTGAGTCAACCTGAGCCAGCTACCTGAGAATCCAGCTTCCGCTGGGATTGAACTCGGGTTGTGGGGAGAGTTTTGGTTGCAATACTGCCACCTACCGCTCTGCACCACATGAGGCATACCTAGATATTTAATGGATTCGGTACAAATACGGAATTGATATTCCTTAAATGGGTGGATAACCAAATTTTTCACCTATTGGCATCAATTCTGATTTGGACATTCTGATTTGGACCAGTTAATAGAGTATCCTGCTATTTTACTAAAGGCATCTATCATTTGCATCAACACTGGAATAATAGTGTGAGGTTTAGAAATAAACAAAGTAATGTCATCTCCAAATAAAACCAATTTGTGTTCAACTGAGTTATATGCTACTCCCTAGATCTCCCTATGTTGTCTAATAGCACAAGCCAAGGGTTCCACGCAAATATTAAAAGCAAAAGTGAAAGTGGATATCCTTGTCTCGTTCTTCTAAATATTGGGAAAGTAGGAGAAAACATGTCATTAACCTTTACTTTAGATGTGGGTGACTCATATAATATATTGATCCATTTTATGAATTCCAAAGGAAATCCAAACCTGTTTAGTATGGTAAACATGTACTGTTTATATATTTTGTCAAAGGCATTTTCAGCATCTAATGATAAAATTACAAACTGATCTATATTTTTATTCAAGTCTATTAGATCTACAACTAACCTATTGTTGTCTGCAGATTGCCTTTTTTGTTGTTTATTCGTTCAGTCGCTTCCGGCTCTTTGTGACTTCATGGACCAGCCCATGCCAGAGCTTCCTGTCGGTCGTCAACACCCCCAGCTCCCCCAGGGACGAGTCCGTCACCTCTAGAATATCATCTATCCATCTTGCCTTGGTCGGCCCCTCTTCCTTTTGCCTTCCACTCTCCCTAGCATCAGCATCTTCTCCAGGGTGTCCTGTCTTCTCATTATGTGGCCAAAGTATTTCAGTTTTGCCTTTAATATCATTCCCTCAAGTGAGCAGTCTGGCTTTATTTCCTGGAGGATGGACTGGTTTGATCTTCTGGCAGTCCAAGGCACTCTCAGAATTTTCCTCCAACACCAAGGCATCTATCTTCCTTCTCTCAGCCTTCCTTATGGTCCAGCTCGCACAGCCATATGTTACTATGGGGAATACCATTGCTTTAACTATGTGGACCTTTGTTGTCAGTGTGATGTCTCTGCTCTTGACTATTTTATTGAGATTTGTCATTGCTCTTCTCCCAAGGATTAAACGTCTTCTGATTTCCTGACTGCAGTCAGCATCTGCAGTAATCTTTGCACCTAGAAATACAAAGTCTTTCACTGCCTCTACGTTTTCTCCCTCTATTTGCCAGTTATCAATCAAGCAGGTTGCCATAATAGTGGTTTTTTTCAGGTTTAGCTGCTTGCCTAGTTTTTATAAATCCTGCTTGATCATTCTTAATAATGAACGATATCACTTGCTATAATCTACATGCTAACACTGCTGCTAAAATCTTTGTATCAACATTAATCAATGAGTTGGACAATAATTAGCACACTGAGTGTGATCTTTGCCTGCTTTTGGTGTAACTGTAATATAAGCCTGATTAAGTCGCTCTTTGAGTGAGATGGGCAATGACTAAATTCGAAACATAAATAGATAGATAGATAGATAGATAGATAGATAAATAAATAAATAAATAAATTTCCGCTAATAAAATTCCCTTATCAAACATCTCTTCTTACACTTGACAAAGTTTTGGCAAGATCATCTTGCCCCCGGAGTGAGGCAGGCCCCTTCACTCCTGACCTTCCAGAAGGCCCTGAAGATTTGGTTCTGCCATCTCGCCTGTGGCGGGAAAGTGGGTAACCATTCTTGGGGGTGGCTCGCACCCTAGAGGCCCTCCCACCAGTTTGGAATTTTATACCCTCTTGGATTTTATATTTATTTATTGCATTTTATAATAATTGTAATGGGTCTGGTTTTATGAGATTTTAACATTTATGATCGGAGTTTGATTTTATTGTAAACCACCCAGAGTCCCTCTTTTGGGGGAGATGGGCGGTAATTAAATTTGAATAATTAATAAATAAATAAATAAATAAATAAAATGTTTTATACTACTCAATAGGGAATCCATCTAATTCTGGTGTTTTACCACTTGCCATTTTTAAAATTATTTGTTTAATCTCTACCTCAGACAGTGGAGCAAATGAAAGTTATTTTTGCGTATCATCTAAATGTGGCAGGTTAATTTATTTTAAAAGGCCTCTATATCTTCATTCAATACATTCTCTGGTTTGCTATATAATTCTGAATAAAATTAAAATTGACAATTTATATCCATTGAAGTTTTATTTTATATATTTCATCTCTTTCACCTCTAATAATTGGAATCATTGCCCTATCTTTCTTTTGCTTTAAGCAGTTAGCCAAAATCTTACTGGGTCTTTCACCATTCTCCTAGTATCTCTGGCGTAAACATGTTAGCATGAATTTTGTCTGCTGTGATATTATAAAAGTCAATTCATATTCCTTTTTCTGAATCTCTCTGTACAAAATAGTAGATGGGCATCTAACATCTGTGCCCATAAATGTTTCAGTTCATCTTTCAAATTATTTTCCCTTTTACTTTTAGTCTTATTTTTGTATGATGCATAAGCAATAATTCGACCTTGGATATATATTTTATATGCTTCCCATTCAAAAATTTGGGCATTTGATGTTTCTGAATTCAAATCAAAATATTGTAAGGTCTCTACCTACATTTGTTGTACAAATTCTTTATCATTCAATAGGGAAACACTGAAATACCAATTTCTCAATACCTTAACCGGTTTCTGAAACACACATTTCAAGGTAATTGCACTATGATCAGATACATAACAAATATTACTTTCTTGAATGTGGTGATATAAAGTTGATGATATTAAAAAATAATCAAGCCTAAAAAAATTCTGATGCAGAGACTTGAATAAAATGCATATTCTCTTTTGGTTGGATACATCAAACGCCAGGGGTCTATTAAATGTAATTCTTCCATTATTTTGTTTCCCTCACTAATGATTTTTGTTTGTTTGTGTGCCAGTGTATTTCTATCAAGCTCAGGATCCAATATTCCATTTATATCTCCTTCTGTTATCACTTAATCATAAATACACTCATTCAAGTGTCAAAAACATTCATAAAACATAAATTAGGTCCATAAACATTAACCATAGGTAATAGTCCCTGCTATTTTAGCACATAAAATTAAATAATGCCCATTTATATCAGTGATAACCTGTTGTACATCAATTGGGAATCTGTTTTGAACCAAAATGGCCACACCTTCAGCTTTCATCAAAGTATCTGTGAGATAAACCTGTCCTACCCAATCCTTCATTAATAGAGATTTATCCTGTTCATTAAATGAGTTTCCTGTAGATAAGCAATGTCTACCCTTAACAATTTTAAATATATTAAGATTACATTTTGTTTCTTAGATTCTTGCAACCCTTTTACATTAAGACTAACTTCATCCATTAATTTTATTTTGGCCCAGTATCAATATTCTCCCAATACCAATTCATTTTATGACCTGTACCATTTAATAAACTTTTCTGTTTGAATATTTATCATATTTTCTATTATTGCTCACAGACATAGAACTTCCATAGAAACTCAAATTAGCATTCAAATATCATGCTATTATATATATATATAGAATCTATACTTCAAATACAAAAAGAAAAATGTGATTATGTGCAAGAAAATAGAAGAGCAAGCAAATAGCATCATTAAAGAAACTAAAGGAACCCTAAAAAAATAAATAAAAAATAAAAAAACAAAGAAATATCCAACTTCTTAAATGAAATAGCACTTTGATTTTGTCTCTCTACTTATAAGTAAAAAAAATACAGAACAGTTTCAAACTTACTAGTAGGCAAATATATTATGTGTAGAGATAAATGATAAAGTTGGCAATATGCCCATACTTTTTTTCGTGAAGTTAACCATAATAAAAATGAAGAGTATAGAAAAAAAAATGAAAGCAGAGAGCCTTTTAAAATTAAGCTTTTTGCAGCACAAATCTTTCCCTCAACAGATTCCATGGAATGAAACATAATCAGGCTTGTCCATCAGCAGATTTCAGGGATAAGATAAAGGCCTCTGCATTCAAACAATTATCAAATCTGTGAATCTGGTCTTGATGCAGAATGTAGCTGGAAAGCGCATGAAATATTGAAGTTGTATTGATCTGGCAAGACTTTGTGCTTTTGTAAACAGCCTTCTCTTTTTGGAGACTTCTTTAGTAAAATCAGGATAGACTTACTTTGGCTAGAATCCCACTTCAGTGGAGACTTGACTGATTCCTGGCGAAATATACATAAAATCTCATCTCTTGTGACAACATGAAGGAATTGCATAATAATAATACTGGAACTAGTTCCAGTTTTCCTTCTCGTTAAAGGAATTTTAATCACATGATGTCATGAGTGCCGTTGAGCTAAAGTCATCAGCGCAATGGCACACATGACAATGGCAAGGAAATAGGTGAAGGGGTACAAGATAAGTAGCCATCAACCCACAACGACTAACGGCCAACAAACAATAGCTAAACGGATCACGGAGCACACCCAAGCCATCAGCGGCAATACAACGGGGATCGCCCAGCTGAAAGCAATCAGCAGAGGAATGGGAAACCTGATGATGGGCGATCCCGGAAACCCTCACCCACCGGCAGGGCAACGTATTGGACAAAGGGGGGTGACGTGACCGTGAGCGAGGGGGCGCTGACCGGCGCGGGGTATTTAAACCCCGCACCGGCGCGCTCCTGTCACTCTCAGCTTTTTTCTACCGACGCTGTACCTGCCCTGCAAATAAACCAGAGCCTGATCCGCGAACCAGTGTCTGAGTGTTATTCAGAGGTAGGCAGCGCATGACACATGATTAAACTGGAAAATCTCAACTGGAAAATCTGTTCCCAAAAAAAAGGAGCTTTCTGAAAAAATCCTCCATAAATTCAGCCAGGTTTGATTGACTTGGAGGGTTTTCAATACCAATCACACGTAGATTCTTCCTGTGCAGTTGTGACTCTAAGTAAGTAATTCATTTTTCCAAAATATTATGACTGGCTTGAGTAATTGTCTTGTGGGCACTTAGCTGATCCTTATAATGAGCCATTTTTTCTTGTATCTGTTTTAAATCACACTTAAGCTCTGCCAGATCTTGTTGGATCATCTTCAAGACTTATACCTGAGCCAGGATCTCTTTTAACAAATTACTAGAAGAATCTTCCTCTGCCATCTTCCCTGGCTTAGCAGATAGTGATGCAGCTGAAATTAAGCCAGCTGTTGAACATTTGGGCCTAGTTGCCATCCCAATAGCTTGTTAAAAGCAAAATATGTAATAAAAAGTTTTATTTACCCAACGATCAAAGTCTTTGTCCATCCAGTCTGATAATTCAGAAGTTTGAAAACTCTTTAATCAGGAGAGAGGTGAGAGACATGCAATCACAGCACCGTCCCAAACAGAAAGTCCCCATGCTTATCGTACCTTTGAGAAACAGCCTGAGCACAATCCAGAAATACCAAAGTTCACTAAAAGGAAGGATCTCCAAAAAGGAGAAGGTATTTTAGCAACTGTAGAGAAGTATATCATCTGCAATTGTATTATTAATGTCCTCAATACCAAATTGTGGCACGTTACTGATATTTTATTAACATTAATAGTCAAACAGACATACAGCTCTGTTTGTGCAGTTACATTTGATGCCATACTAACATCTATACAGAAAGCTAAATGAGAGTATTTGGGAATACTTTAGAGCAAATAAAAGAAGTGCCATTAAGTAAAATAAGACAATGTTCACACTATTAGTACAGATTATGTAGAAGAATTAAACTGTAAAACACAAAGTAATGAGTTATTTCTAACTAAAAGGAATCCCAATGTTCAGTCTGAGTATTTAAAGTTCAGTTTCCCAGGTCTTCAAGCACCACAATCCTACCTTTGTAAGTTCCTTCAGTTTAGCTTTTATAGCAGTTGCATTTTCCTGCCCCACTGCAAGTTGCTTTTCTTTCTCTTCTAGTTGCCGTTTTAAAACAGAAATGGGGTCACCTTTCTGAGTTGCCTAGAACAAGAATTGATGATCAAAAGAAAAAAAAAGGATATTTAATTCTTAATTCAAATTTTTCAAAAATAGTGTATTTTCACCCATGTTCTAGAGTACTCTTTGTTCCATGATCTCATTGGTATGGATTTTTTGTAAAAAAAACAAAAAACAAAACAAAACATTCCCACTAGGTGTTAACCTCTCCTCTCCTTTTGCTTTTCCCTGTCATTAATGGATTATGTGGTGCAGGGAACCATTAGAATCTGAAAGGGCAACTTCTTCCTTACTTTCTCATTCTTCCTTTCATATTTTATTTTTATTTTAGATTTTTTATCCTGCTTTTATTATTTTTACAAATAACTCAAGGCGGCAAACATACCTAAGACTCCTTCCTCCTCCTATTTTCCCCACAACAACAACCCTGTGAGGTGAGTTGGGTTGAGAGTGACTGACCTTGGGCTAGTCATTCACTGTCTCTGGTTTCTAGCCCATTGCCTTAACCACTAGACCAAACTGGCTCTCTTATGTGTTTTTTCTCTCAGTCTCTCTTCTTTCCCCACCCCGTAGCTTCATTCTTCCCTTCAGTTTCCTAGTATGTAAAAAGGCAAATTATCTTGGGTCAAAGTGCATTTTATTTCACTTATTCCTTGATAAAGTCTAGAAGGATGAGTGGCTTTGGCTGAGCCATGGGCTACATCTGCAGTTCAAAAGAAGGCTAGACCATAAATATTAAATTAAGATTAATTTTAAATAAGTATATAATTCAATGTAATATTAATTTTATTAATTACTTTCCTTTCACTTGATTTCCCTCTTCCCAATCATACTTCCATATGTTTTGCATATAAAGAAGTCTCCCACCACATAAAACAAAGACTAGTAGATTTCTGATTTTCTGTAGTGGAAATACAGGATTTACTGGCATTGCTGAAGAAAAAGGAAAGCCTTATTCATCATAGTCCCCCTCTCCTACTCATGAAATATCCCAAGTTCTCCATTTCATGATCATCAGATAGCAAGCTGGAAGTGGGAAAGACAGAGGGAAAGGATAACTGCAGGAGGAGGAGGAGGAGGAGGAGGAGGAGGAGCGCCTTTCTACTCTGCTGTTTTCCTAGTAATTGTAGCTACTTCCTACCTTCCTACCTGACAGTCAATGCAAAAATTCTCCAGCAGAAACAGAAGAATAGAAAGTGAGAAAGATATGTGCATGGTATGTTTTATTGCAATCTGTCCTTTAACTTTCAAAAGATTAGTGGTTGGTCTGTTGCTTCTTGAGGCTAGAAGTATCATTAATGAATGCTAAGTTAGTTGAGGCCAGCAAATTTACCACCAACATTCTCATCAGAGAAGATGCACAGACACAAGTTGAATAATGGTTATCTAGCAAGATGAGGTGCTACTGTAGACCTCTCCCAGACCTACTCACCTGGGTATTATACTAAGTATCAGTCACAGCCCAAAGGATAGAGGGGAGCAACAGTCCCAATCTACAAAGAGTCAGCTCTGCTGGTCAGATACCCAGTCTCATAGTCTACTAGTTTTGAGTATTGACACTATGGGTGTGTACTGACTGCAAGAGCTTGTTCAAACCCAATCAAAACATAGCCCTCTGTGGCTCAGACTTAATCAGATTTTGCCTGATTTAAAACAAGTTTTGCCTGATTTAAGACAAGTTTGAAATAAGATCCATTTTTCCTATTGGACAGCATAGACAATCTACAAATGACTGCAACTATGATAGGATGAAATTTACAGGCAGTACTGAGATTTGCTTTTAATGTACAATATTAAACATACATATATTAGCATATACAAATGTTATGTAGATGGTTTCTTATAAGCTGGTGCCTCAAATCTTCTAAATATTTTCATTGTTAAGAGGCAATAAATTTATTGTAAAAATAAATCTTTATCTGTAATATCTTCTGTCTTATGATAAGGAAATCTCTCCCTAAAGTCACTTTACTCTTATGTTACACAGCTTACCACATAGTTATACTCAGCTAAGGAGAATTTATATAGATATTCCATAATGAAGCAACAAAGGATTAAAGTCCTAGTAGAACTCTGAATATCAAAAACAGTTCATACCACAAGCCATGGATCCTGAGCTCCTCCTGCTTTCTCGGTTAGGATTTCAATCAGCTGTTGGACCTCACTTTCATCAAAAAACATATTTTTGATTATGGAAATCAAAGTTTTGTAGGGAATGTAAAGCATACTATCATCATCTGTGGTAGCTACAAAAAGAAGAAGTGGAAAAAGAGAAGTAACCTTAAATGTTTAAAAGATACAACTTATAGCAAAAATAAATGCTATGTTATTGAAAATGTGTGAAGCTTTTCACCACTCTTTCTTTTTTAACTATTCAGATCACTTCTGTAAAAAAATTGCCTTATCTTATATTAAATCCAATGAATTTGAAAGTCCGATATAATTTTAGTAACCAACCCACCCCTTCATCTTACAATGGAGGTGTTTCAAAGTCTCTTCCAATAATAATGAGTTGGAGGTTCATTTATCCTAAACGTCTTTATTAGCTAAAAACTCCCACATACAGCCTCCTGTTCTATTTGTTGAATAAACGAACTGCTTCTGTACTTCCCAGCAGAGGGTGTGCCTCCTTAGTCTCAGTCCTTCCTCTGTGTTACCAACTTTGTCCTCCTGACTCTACCACTTAGTTCCACTTATTGATAGATCTTTCCTCTTTTTTTTTTAACTAACTAACAAACAAACAACAGACAAACCTTCCCCTTCTTACCCGCACAGTTTAAACATAGTTTTGTAAGTGTTTTGGTCTTTGTACGAGGCGACCTGTACAGAGTTCTGACTTCATTTGTTCTGGTGGTCATAGTTTCTCCTGGGTGTGATGAATCACTTGGTCCCTCAGTCCCATTTGTATACAATTCCAAATTGTCTCTCACCTGGGACCCAGATGGTGGAGTAGCCGCTTCTTCCGCCAGCTGCTGTTGGTCCTGGTTTTGTACCTCTGCCTGTTGGTTGCTTCTGTGTAGGTGTCAATTTCTCCTGAGTACCTGACCTTCAGGGGTCACCACCTCAAAGGAACGTCTCTTCATCTGTTTCTGGACCTCAGCTTTCCTCCATTCCTTGTTCTCCTGTCCATTGGGCTGTATCCATACTTGCTCTCTACTGTGTAGGTTAGGTAGGTCTCTAGCCGTCCTGTTGTAATAATGAGCCTGTCTTATTTTTTGTTCTGTAATAAGCTCTGCTCAATTAGTGTGACCTACTGGCTGCAGCAAGATCCCCCTCATGGGAAGTAACGTTTTAGTTCTTTGACACATGAGACTCTGTACGGGGCTTCCATCCAAACCTGTGACAGGGTATTCCTGTGGTCTAGGACTGCTAGGTATGGGTCTGCTCCCACTTTCTTGGCTTTGATTAAAAGATGCTTCGCAGTCTTGACAGCTGATTCAGCTTTCCCATTGCTCTAAGGATAGGCAGGGGGTGTTGCCTGGTGGTCAAATTCCCACTGTGACCTGAATGCCCTAAATTCCTCAGAAGTAAACTGCAGACCATTATCTGAGAACACCACGTCTGGTATGCCATATCTGGCAAAGTGGCACTTTAGCTTTCTGATGAGAGACCTGGTGTCTGGCACAGGGTCTATCTCCCAGAAGTTGGAATAATAGTCCAGTGTTATGAGGTAGTCCTTCTCTTGCAGCTTGAATAGGTCTACCCCTACTTTTTCCCATGGTCAACTCGGTACCTCATGTGGGTGCAGTGTTCCCTTTTGCTGTCTGTCTCCTAGGGAGTTGCAAATCTCAAATTGCGCCATGTAGGCTTTTAGCTGATCATTCATACCAGGCCAGCATACGCATTCTTGTGTCCTCCTCAGGCAACTCTCTATTCCCATGTATGATGAATGAATTCTCTTCATAATGTCCATGCGCATAGCCACTGGGATGATAGCTAGGTTTACTCTAAAGAGGATTCCATCTTGTACAATGAGCTCCTCGCTCATGGAGAAATATGAGGTAGCTTCCACTGGCAGCTGATGCTTGTTCTCCGGCCAGCCAGCAAGGACAATTTGTTTAACTGTCTGCAGCTCTACATCCTGGGCTGTGAGTTCCTGTATTGCTTGTAGGCATGGCCGTGAAATGGTTAGATATTGCAGCATATTTATTGATCCTATGTCCTTTTCTACCAAGCCCTCTTCACTAGGCTCCAGTAAATATGCTCTGCTCAAGGTATCTGCCACTACGAGTTGAGAACCTGGAAAATATTGGATGCGCACATCATAATGCTGAAGTCTCATTAGCATTCTCTGGAGTCTTTTCAGAGGACTCAGCAAGGGTTTTTGCACAATGGTTTCCAGTGGCTTATGATCGGATTGGACCTGCACTGCCTGTCCAAAAATAAGCTGATGAAAGCGCTGCACCCCAAAAAGCACTGCCAACAGTTCTTTTTCAATCTGGGCATACCCTTTCTCAGCTTCTGACAGTGCTCTACTAGCAAAAGCAATAGTAGAGCTTCTACTAGCTCTTTTTCTGAGGCGTCACACTGTAAAACCAATGGCTCAGCTGGGCTGTAGTATTTTAGCACAGGTGTCTTAGTTATTTTGTCCTTTATTTTATCGAATGCCTGCTGATGACTTTCTGGCCATTCCCATACTGTTTCCTTCTGTGTCAGTTGTCTGAGTAACTCACAGTCCTTAGCCAAACCTTTGCAAAACTTTGCCAGGTGGCTTACTATCCCTAAAAATCTTTGAACTCCTTTTACATCCTCAGGCCTTGGCATCTCTCAGATGGCCTTAACCTTCTCTGGATCTACTTTCAACCCCTCCGCCGTCAACAGGTGGCCTATGTAGGGTACTTCTTTCAGTCTCAACCAGGCCTTATCTGGGTTTAATTTGATACTTCTGTCCCTACAGCGCTTCAAGAAGCAGCATAACTTTTCATCATGATCCCTTGCAGCTTCCATTTCAGTATCTCCCTCTCCCACAGTCAGGATATCATCAGCAATTATTTTCAAACCCGGGATGTTCTCCAACTCTTGGGTTAGTCTGCGCTGGAACACTTCTGGGGCAGGGCTAATGCCCATTGGCTTCCGTAGCCATCGATATCTGCCAAAAGGAGTTGCAAAGATGGTCATGTAGCTGGATTTTTTATCCAGTTGTATGTGCCAGAATCCATTCTTTACATCAAATACTGAAAAGACCTTGGCATGTGATACATCACATAGTACATCCTCAATAGTGGGCAAAGGATAATAGCTGTGTTTTAATGCCTTGTTTAGCGGTTTCGGGTCAATATAAATGTGCAGTTTTCCCAACTGCTTCCAGACAACGACCAAACTGCTAATCCAGTCTGTGCTGGTCTCTACCAGAGCGATTATGCCTTTCGCCTGAAGACTTGCCAGTTCTTTCTTCAGTGGTTCTACTAGTGCTCTAGGTACTCTCCTAGTGGGGTTCTTTACTGGCTCTATACTGAGGTCTACCTCCAGTCTCAGAGTTCCTGCCAACTGTCCTTCACCTTCGAAAACATCTCTGTACCCATTTAGTATAGCTTCCATAGTCCAGGCTCTGGGCCAGTTTTCATCTCTGGTTTCCACTGCCTGCAGGATACTGTCATGGCGCACCTGAATCAGCTGCATGGCCTGAACTGCTGTGCTTCCCAGCAGTGGTCTGTGGCCTTCTCCCCGGATAATGATGAATTCCAGGGGATACAGTTTATTGTTCTTTGGATTGTGGGTCTTTAGCCTACATTTTCCCACAGGCTTCAGGATACTCTTGTTATACATAATGAGTGATTGGCCACATGGTTTGATGTCCATCTCACTATCCACCATGGCTGGTGGCAACACATTGCAGGTAGCTCCACAGTCCAGTTGGTGATGAACTAACAGCATCATAGCAAACAAGGCTCACAGCATCATAGCAAACAAGGTATGTTTCTTTCATCCCAATATTCCCCACCATGTGGACATCATGTTCCATGGGTCCTAAACTGTGGGTTAGCACATCCTCATAGTCCTCTGCCTCAACCCCGTCATCCTGTATTGTTCTCACTGCCAGTCTATACGTTCTCTTCACCCCCTTGCACTGGCTTTGGAAATGATTATACACATCCCTTGCATTTCTGTCCATATGCTGAACATTGTTCTTTTTTCTTTTCATGGTGTTTTCCACAATATATGCATTGGATCCTCGGTAATTGGCCCCGATGTTGACTGTCCTGCTTCTTGTAGGGGACAGACTGGTGGTGGACCACATGCACTTGCACCTCCTGTATGCCTTCTGGTGTCCTGAGACAGTTCTTTGCTGCTTCTGCTGCTCTCCCCAGTTCCAGACACTGAGCCAACGTCAGATCAGGCTCCTGCAACAGTCTTTCCCAGAGATGCAAATCCATAGTCACACAGACAATTCTGTCTCTGATGAGGGAGTCTCTGATTGCCCCAAAATTACAGGTTGCTGCCAGAATCCTTAGTGCAGTAACATAGGCATCTAGCCTTTCTTCAGTACCCTGCTGTCTCATAAAGAACTCGTAGCGTTCCATTGTTTCATTTTATTTGGGTACGCAGTAGTCCTCCAGACCCTGTAAGAGCTGCTGCAACGTGTTAGTAGGACCAAACCCGAACAAGTTGCAGATTTCCTGCCCTTTTTTTGCCAAACAAATAATGTAGGCGTTTTACTTCCCTCTCGTCTTTGTCTGTAAAGGCAAGGTCCCAGTACAGTGCAAACTCCTCTTTCCAAAGCTGCCACGCTTGAGCAAGGTTGGGAGCATTGAAATCCAGTGGCGCAGGGGGCTGCAAGCCATGCTCCATGCTTCCTGAAGTTGTTTCTTTGTTTGGCGCTTGCCGCTGTGCTAATCCTCCAAAGTAGGTTCAGTTGTTAACTTCTGACACCATGTTTCAAAGTCTCTTCCAATAATAACGAGTCGGAGGTTCATTTATCCTAAATGTCTTTATTATCTAACAACACCCACATACAGCCTCCTGTTCTAACTACCTGTTGAATAAACGAACTACTTCTGTACTTCCTAGCAGAGGGTGTGCCTCCTCAGTCTCAGTCCATCCTCTGTGTTACCAACTTTGTCCTCCTGACTCTAACACTTAGTTCTACCTATTGATACAGGAGGGGTACTTTTTGTAATCAGCTGAAGCAGGGAGGGTCTTAAAATTGACTTGAAAGGAAGCTGAGTTTTGATAGGATTGCCGCATTGCTGAAACAATCTGATCTCTATCTCCCATTTCCTTTAAACTTCTGCAGATGGCTGCTGAACACTGAGTACAACTGTAGTATTCTGAAATATGGATGTCCTTATACTTCGTAAAATTCTCTCTTATCCCTAATAAGGGATCAAATAAGCCACCAGAACCTTTGGTTTATCTAGTGATGGGCCAATAAGGGCTTATTTGCATAACAAGCAGGACTTCAATCTTTTTACTAAAAAATGATGGAAGTGTTAAGAGAGTTCCCTGAATTATTTATTATAAGGAATTCCAAGAAATTACATAAAAAGATAAATGTAATTTGCTATTTATTTTACTGCAATAGAAGATAATTTATCTGTCTTGTCCAGAGATATGAAGTTCAATAGCTAACATCTTGCCTATCTGATTGATTAACTGAATGACTGATAGATTGATTGATCGATTGATTTAAAAGACTTGTACAGTCACCCATTTTAGAACCACAACTCTGGGCGGCTCAGAAGAGTTATATAAAACCAAACATTATAAAAAAAAGATAAAAGCAAAAAAAAACACCCAAAACAATACAATACAAACAGAAACAAAGAAAGCTGGTGCCACAACCATTCTTCTTTGACGCAACCAACAGCACTATTTTCCAGCTCTGACTTCACCCTATCCCAATGCTTGGGGAAAAGCTAGCTCTTTACAGCTTTCTGGAAGGTTAAGAGGGTGGGGGCTTGCTGAATCACTAACATTATTTATCTTTCAAATGTTACATATCTTTTCTATATATATTAGTCTGAACTTCAACATATAAATGAATGGCCAATTATTAATTCTTCAGAAATCTCTGACATCTATTCACTTTTTAACAATCTTAATTTGATGACTATTTTGGAGAAGTCAATGCTAGTATAATATTCTGGCAATTCAGGGAAAGGTGGATAGCATTCAACTGAGCAGGTGGCAGCCATCAGTTTCACATGATCTTTTCAGTCCATATATTAAAAAATGTCCAGATGTCATTATAATATTATCACTCTGATATCATAACTCTGAGAATTACCCTTCTCTGAACTTAGGATAATGGAAGGATGCCCCAAGCCTCTCACGCACAGACATATCTTAAAGCTCATTCCATGTATATAAACCATACAATTGGAATGCATCATTTTCAAACCCCAGGTCCCTGCAAGAATTCAAATCAAAGCATCTGTTTGCTTGCCCATAAAAAATGAACTTTTTTTCTATTTTAATTTAAAAAATGAACGTTTCTATATTTAAAAATCAGGTTTGAGCTTAATTCCATGCATCCACACTCTATTCTAGATGAGGGCCTAGGTCAACAACTTTAAGAATTCTGTTTTTCAGTAATGGGCTCTAGAAAATCTCAAAAGATCTGGACAGTAAGAAATATATTTCCATAAGGGACCTCAGACTCTACTTCAGCTTCAGTTATTATGCTCATGGCATTGGAACCTGAACCTGAATGCATTAAATGCATTAACCATTAAAACATGTATTCCCTCACTCTTTCCATGCTGAGGTTCACTGAAATGAGAAGACTCAGATCCAATCAAGCCTATACACACTGAAAATTATATCTATATTCATTATTGGAATATTATCTTCCAGGATGATTTACAGCAAGAATAAAACAAATCAAATAAACCCCATAAAAATAAAGTAGAATTAAAATTATATTAACAAAGTGCTCTTATATAAGGGAGGCAGTCTTATCTCTGTAGAGAGTGTTTCTTTATTGCATCTCTAACTTGGAGAAAGCGCCCAGTGTGATAGTAGCCTTCTTCACCTCAGATGATATAGTGCCCATAGAAGGCCTTCCACTGAAAACAGTAATGCAGGGATTGTGAACTTTTAATATCAGAACAGAAGAGTCCTGTTATGATCTTCTCCCTCTTGCACTTCTCCCTCAGTCTTCCTACTACCAGGAGGCTGACATAGAGAGTGCCCCTTAATGGTGAAGGCTGGGCCTTGGTCTGTATTATTATCTGTAACTATAATTAGAACAGGAATTAAACTGCATCAGTAGACACCCCCCCCCCAACAATTCTGATCTTAAGGTACACACAAGACAAACTCAATCAATAGATATATATTTCCAAGTCACAGAAAGTAAACATTTCACTGTGTTTTGCATTGTTTGACCCATTTTAAGTACAGTTTCAAGTTCCCACATCACATTTTAAGAAAAATTCTGTGAAATTGGAACTGATACACAGAAGGGCTCTAAGAACAATCAGTGCCTGGAAACTATATCTTTAAAAAAGGGACTGAAACTCGAGGGTAAGTTTTAGCTTTGAGAAAACTATGACTGTGGGGAATATAACACTGAATTCCTATTTATTGGATGTGTTCAAACAGAAATGGGATGCTTTTATTTGGATTTCTGCACAGAGAATGAACTTTGGCTCACTTGCCGATATGGCCAACTCTATGATTCTCCCACATTTTGATAAGATTCCTAGTTAGGGTTAGGATGACGTTCTTCTATCCCACACACATGTGACATACATACAGGTCATGAACCCAGCACACTTGGCAAAATATACTGTGCTAAAAAATTAAATAAAGAATTTCACTTTAGTTTTCAAATCAATTAAGAAAATATAAAAGTACCACCAGGAAATGAAACAATTGGCATCTACCAATCTGTAGCATGAAGAAGCTTCTTGTGCCCCAGCACAAGAACTTGCCACTGTCTCAGTCATCCCTTCCCTTCCTATGGCTACAGCTGCAATCCATTGCTCCTGCCGAAGTCCCTGCAAGAGATACCAAATGACTGGATCCACCCTACCAATAGTTTCTATGATTCCTGGGCTCTTTCTGACTAAAACTGCTTGGTGGAACTGGTTGGTGGAACTCTCAGGAAGCTGATTCACTTGTGGTGCTGCTAGTCAAACTGGAAGCAGGCAGCACAGGCTCCTGAAGGCAGAACACTAGAGAGCCATGCCATCTTAGTACACTAAAAGTAATTTTTTAAAAGGAACTTTCCTGGCATCCAATGCAGGATGTAGCTTCAGGTTAATGAACATGTAAAAATCAAACATTTTTAAAAATCTATATATCTTTTTGCATTATATTCACTAGGGTGCCCTCTCCTCCTAGTACACAGCTATGAGCTCTGCTTCCAAAACATTGCACAGAAGAAATATGCACACATCAGTACTAATAATTAAAGGGATTTTGTCAGTGGATCCCCCCACCCTTTGATTTCACTGATTCAGGATCAGGTGTCTAAAGCCTCCGGTAGATGTGTGAACCAGAAAGCATACCTGAAAATGACCTCTTGCACAAAATTCATATAAAGAAATTGAAATGAACAAACAGCAAAACTGTACACAGCTAGCTGCCTCAGTGCTAAGCAGCATAAAAATAGTCAAACCTCTTTCAAACCCCTTGAGAGAGAAATATCACAGATTAGCAGTTGGAAGAAGAAATTTTAAAAGAGCTTAATATAACACAGTACATAGCTGTTCCAATACCAACAAATTAAAGAGTAGCTATTTAATTTTCTCTAGAACTATCATCCCTTCTGTTCAAAGGTTCAACAGCATGCCTTATTGCTTGCAGTAGGACACACAAGCTGCACCAATGCGCTCTATTATTGAACCTCCAACCTAACTGGACTAAACCTTGCCAATACCCTCCCTATTTGGTATCTATATATTATTTCGGCTTTTCATCGACCTTTCACCAACAACCCTTCAGTAGACACCAACTCAGGTGAAGGCCTTGCTTACATGAAACCAGGGATCGAAGAAAAACAAACAAACAAAAAGACTTCCCCTGTTTTTCACATGCATTTTGAGTTTTTAAAAGTTTATTTTAACAAGTTTTACAGAAATACAAAAAAAGGAAAAAACAGAAAGAGAAATATATGAAAAACAACAGAAAAACCAACAACCCACTTGACAGAAAAGAAAAAAAAGGAGGAGGGAAACTATCTATCTATCTATTCATCAAATGTCAAATCGGTTTTTTAAATCTACATTTTAAAAAAATGATTCTCTAACATTACAAAATGCCATAAAATCTATGTCAAAGAAGAACACTGTCATTTTTTGATTAGATAGGAACTTTCACTACATGAAGGTATATAAAAAGAGAACAAGGGAATAGGAGCCTTATTCCTCATCTCTCCAGCATCTTTTAAAAACATGTATTTGTTTGATAGCACTCTCTCCATGAGATTAGGATTTCATGGATGCCCACTATCTTATCTAGAATCTACAACCCCAACCTCTACCATATTACTAACTAATCCTCAGGATCTCCTTGCTGTGAGGTGATTTGAGGAGGATCTAGAAACCTCCATTCCATGCACTGATTTATGAGGTTGCTCTTTAAACTGACATCTAGGATCCCTGCTAATGGAACCTCCATAGTGGGCCCTTCCATTTCAGCCATCTAGATTTTTAATCCCTCTTTTTTTACAGCTGATTACTGCAGGTCCCCAACTAGGGTCTGTGTCACGCAGGGCAAACATGGATTCTGTGCCCATTTTGTTGCCCCCCCAGCACTCATTTTGGCACCCCCCCAGTGCAGCGCCCAGGGCACATGCCCTGCTTGCCCCCCCCCCTCCAGTTGCAGCCCTGGATTGCTGTACCCAACTTACAGTAGATTCCTTCCCTTGGAGTTTCTGATCCTTTCAAATAGGATCGGGCTTATTTCTCAATACTATTTCCTTTCCAAATTCAGTGGTTTGAAAAAAAGAATTTCAGACTGACATCCTCACAATGCCCCCGTACCCAAGGCCTCTTAGGAAGAAATCACTGGCAAATTAAATTTCTGAAAAGAAAACACTGACAAAAAATTCCCCTTCCCTCCTTTATACCTCCAATTCACTTAGTCACTTGGGGTTATCACCTCTAATTCCCTCTTTCATCCTTGAACTTTTCTAAGAGCTAAAACAAAGGAGTGCTTACTGTATTTAATTTAAATTGTAACAGCACACCCTTCCTTCTTTTTAGAAGCAGGGGGAAAAAACAACCAATCCAATCAACAAAAAAAGTGCTTCAGTATCAGAAAAAAATCATCTGAGGTTAGTTCTGGTATCCAAAGGCACATTCAATCTGAATACTAATGTACTGAAGACCAAGCTGGTTGTGTTTGAGAGGGAAAATTGAGTAAACAAATAGAGGAAAGAGAGTAATTTGTGTTTGGCAGAATGTTTACTGAAGACAGGAAAATAGAAAAAAATTAAGGTGGGCAAAAAGCTTCTTCCAACTGGTAAAAAGTTAACTGACAGTATTTAGTATGTTGCAAGGAATAAATATTTGTCAAGAGAAACATTACATTATTTCCAGGTGTAATTCAAATTGCTACATATAAGAGCATGCTTCTGGCTACCACATTATATGGAAATGAGAGTTAGATATATCAGGTAATACATACAAGCAAATTGAATGCAGTATAAATAGGTCATTTAAGAAGAGACTTATGGTAAAGCAAGAAGAGATAGGGACAAGCATGAATAGGTGCTGAATAAATGTGAATTAAATATAAAAGTGAATGGCCGGTACAAAAGAAGTATGTTGAGGAAGTTTGGCCATATAAGAACAGGAATCAAATCACAAAACAAAGGAAGTAAACGGATTGAAAGGAAGGGGAAGATCAGGAAAATTGTTGCTGGATGTTGTTGATGAGATCCTCAAAAAGAGAAAAGTGAGAAATTTAAGGGAAAAAAAGGAACGTATGAATTGGTATAGGGACATGGTAGAAATGAGGATGGAAAAATATGGAGAGCTAAAATGAATGGTGGCTGCCTCTTGGTTAGGGAATTCTCTTACCCTGCTAAAATATTGTTAACAGCGGGTTTTGATCTACAATCATACATAAATAAAAAATATAAAACTGAGTAACTCATACATATGTAGATATTCTGTCTATAAGCTTTAATATATTTGCAGCAACTGACTTACTTGAGTCTCTCTTCTTTTTAGCAGTAGTTTTCTTTTTAGACTCTCTATCGAGTTTCAATTCTTCTTGGTTTCTAAGATCTTCTGATGTTTTGACAGTCACCAAGTTAATAAATGGGCTGTGCTGCTGAGATCTCAATGTTGGAAAAGCACTTATTGGTACCTCCTTAGGTTCCCCATCCAAAACCAGATCTTTTGAAGGTGTATTTTCCGGAGAAGAAACTGTGAGGTTAGGAGCTGGCTCCAACTTCTTCTTCTTTTCCTTCTTTTTCTTGTCTTTAGGAGATGGGTCTGACTTTTCTACCTGAGGAGCAGCTGAAACTGATGTAACTGGTAACTGAGAGACTATTGGTTCAATGACCAAAACTGGTTCATGACTAGCATCTTTAAAACCATCAGAAACATCCAATCCCAGATCTGATTCAGGTGTTTTGCCATTAGGTTTTTCCTCCCCCCTTTTCCCCTTTCCCTTCTTTTCCACAGGTTTCTCTTTCTTTTTCTTTTCCATCTTATGCTGACTGGCTTTCTCCAGCTCTTTGCGCTGTTTTGCCACAGCTTCTTCGTAAGTTGTCTCTTTCATAGAAAAGGTGGACACTAGGAATATTCCAATAGCTGAGACAAGCATGAATCCTCCAAAGACCATAATTCCAAGCATCTGAGGGTCATAAAACTCCATTTCTACCACCCGATCTTTGCCTGAAAAACATCAGAGGAAGTTAATGCAATCTATAAGGGTATTCAGTATTTCAGTATTACCTTACAGCCGTGTTTCTTAACCTCAGCAACCTCAGGACTTCAACTCCCAGAATTCCCCAGCCAGCAAGGTTGAGAAACACATAGTATAAACCGATCCATCTCTCTGGGTTCTAAGAAAGAGGTCTTCTCTACGAGAAATCTTTTATTTCGAGATGCAGAAATTGAACCTGGGACTTTCTGCACAAAACTATGCACTCTGCCAGTAAGATAACCTTGCTCCCAAATCTTCAGTGACAGTAACTGTATCCATGATATCAATTAACCTCAAGCAAACAGACTGAAATTTGCTAAACAGAACCAGCCTCAACCCAGCCAAGTACCTGAAATATACTGATTTGCAAAACACAGTATTTTAATTTTTTAGAACACCTAATATGTTGATTAATGTAAAAAAGTTATACCATAAGTTACTATTAAAGTATACAATAAACCTCAGAAATATATATCATGGATCTGTATTAATGAAGCTATTTGTCTAAGATGCAGAGTACTGCAAAGAAACAGAAGAGAGTGTATAAAATCATCATTAAAAGCATCTGTGATGTAAAACATGCTAAATATAAAAGATTGTGAATACAGACCTAGTTTTAAAAAATCCGTAAACATTTTCAGCCATGAACAAATATTTTCTATTGTTTTAAACATATAACTTAAGTTTTTACTATATTCTATATTACTCTATTCCAAATAGAGACAAATAAGTCTCTATTTGGAATAGTGGCACTATCACACTCAACATATGACAGAAAAGAATGGGGTTCTTTTACCTCTTACAGCTTATCACTAAATACAAGGAATAGTGCAAAGAGCAGAAAAAAATAAAGCTCTAACATTATTTGAAGGTTCCTGATTTAAATAAATAACTGCTAAAACAGCAAATTCTAGTGAAATGGCCCCCCAGTTAGGAAGTCTGGGGCAAGACAATAGAGACTTATTAACAATATTACACATCTGTCAAAGTGACTTAATGAAGAATTAAAGCATGCTGTCATGACTATTAACCTTTCAAAGACAAAAACAATTTATCTAGCATAGTAATGCTATTTCACAAACAACAGATGAGGCACTGGAAATGTCAATTCTTCAACAGACTAATTTTAAAAAGATTTTGTTTAATCTGACAGATTTTGTGAAATATGCTGAAGTCACAAGCTAAATCAGGGAATTTGATTGGTAAAACCATTAACCATAAAAGAGTATAGAGTTACTTCTAATAGAACTGTTTGCTGAAACATTTCCAAATACTCAGTAAAATATATGGATATAGAGTGAGTTTATAGGAGTATAATAGTTATTTCTAAAAAGTTACTATTTCCTGAAATACATTCTTGCCTGCTTTGTGAGCAGCAGCACCAAGCATGAAACCTGACACATCAAAAAACTCTCTATATTTTAGAGAAGACATTTCCTTTCCTAAGTCCTTAGTTGAGAAACTCTGAAGAACGAACTATTTCAGAGAATAACTGAATGTGAAAACAGTGGGAATTCATTTCACATTATTCTCATTTACAATTTGAAGGCCTATCTTGAAGGCCTATCTTGCACACCATTAAGGTTCATCTAGAAGAAAGCTCCAAGAGGACTTGGCCAAAGACAAGAAGGGTCTTTGGTAGATAAGAGTTGAATGACAAAGAGATGCTTTGTGTATGTAGAGTGTTGAATTTTTTTTTTTACTAGCTTTTAATTTCCTTCAGAAAAGCTCAAAATAGGGCTTGCTCAGTATGTTCATTTTTCTTATTGGTTGTTGGAGGGCGTGTTTGTTTCCAGGTAACTTTGCAAAAATATGTGTTTTTAAGTTTTTGAAAAGACAGAAAAGCAGACAGTAGCTTTAAAAGGCACTTTTTCCTACATTTAAGGTGCCAATTTTCAAAACTAAACAAAAATAAAACTCTATTAGAACTTTATTTCAAAATAGTGTTTCCTTCAAAATAATGGATTTTCAGTGCAATCAAGACCCACACTTACCAGAGGACAATGGAATCATGGGGAGGGTTAAGTTAACAATTAGGGCTGGCAAGCAGCCTTTCATGATGGGATTAGGTAACCTGTCATATCTGGTAGGGTTTGTGACTTGGTGACATCTACACCACATAGACAAGTTTGCCACCTTGGTTTGACCATTTTTTAAAAGAAAAAGGATAAAAACCTAATAATAGATTCTGAGTGTTTACTTTGATAACATCACTAATTAAAACAACTGATATGCTCCCACCCCATTTCTTCCAGAGTGCTGTGATTACAAATGATTTTTTCCCCCAGCTGCAGAAGAAGAAAGCAAGCAAAGGAATCAACCAAAGTCAGGACAGTAATATTTCGCAGGAAGAAAGCACCCAAAAGAGGCAAGAAAGGGATCGGCAGAGGAGGAGGGGCGGTACATTTCTGGCAGTATAGTTTTTTGTTGACTTAAGCATGGTGGATAGTACTTTAACTCAGGAGTAGGGAAAGTCCTAACCCTGATGGAGCAGAGGGAATATTGATCTGGAAGCTGGAAGTGTGGGGGAGGCACTACCAGCTATCTAAAGTACAGCTCACGGAACTCTCCTCGGCACTCCTCCTACCCTGAGAATTGGACACGTCGTCAGTCCGGCCAGCCGCTTTTGGCAGAGCACGGAGGCTCTTTGCAAGCCAGAGGAAATTTTCGGACTCCCGGAGACCAGGTAGTTGAGCAAGACGAGTGTGCAAGAGTATTTACAAACCTGTTAAAAGCATACTAAATGGAAAGTAAATCCTAAGTGCATTTCGAACTGCAATTAGAAGTTGAAACATGCCTTGCAGACTTCCCTCCCCGCGCGTCCTCGCATTTGTCGGCCTTTAGGATTCCTACAACAACAGTGCGGGCTACTGCTTCAGAAAGCGCGCTGCTGGATCTCAGCGTGGAGCTATTCCCAGGGATACTTTCCCAAGATTACCATGCATCACAAGTCTTTTCAGAAACCTGCCCTCGAGCCGGCCTCAGTGTGGCGGCGGGGGTGGGTGCGTGGCTTAATCCAACATACCAAACCGACAATCCTACTAAAGGTTGTCTTAGGCGCTCCGTTTCTTACATTGGTTTTCC
Organism: Candoia aspera; assembly: GCF_035149785.1. Classification (NCBI taxonomy): domain Eukaryota; kingdom Metazoa; phylum Chordata; class Lepidosauria; order Squamata; family Candoiidae; genus Candoia; species Candoia aspera. Next base: position 112,480,318 of record NC_086155.1, on the reverse strand, counting down.
GTCCTCCCAACAGACTCAGCTTCTCAGCTCATCCTTGAAATAAAAATACTTATTCATAAGTCTCCTGGGGAGGGACAGTCTATTTTAATTCATGCGGGAAATGGGTCCCTCTGTGAAGTGAGTCATTTCTCCCTCGGCGAGCCCCCAGATGCACGTTCTTGCCCTTCGGTCCCCACCCTCTGCGCCCCATTAGGTGAAGCTGTGAGCGTCAGGAATTTGAGCTGTCATTTTCGTTTTCGAGAAAGAAAGCAGCACCGGCACCCCGCTGAGACTTGACACGCAACGAGACACGTGGACAAGAGCAGAAGTATCGCTTCTACGCTCGGTTATCCCGCAGCGGAAGGAGGGAGCGCTCTGATTTTTACTGGGGTGGTGAAAGCGCTTTATACCACATTTGGGGCAAGCATGAGCCCCTGCTTCCAAGCTAATCTGCATTACCCACATACCGTAAATAAACGTGGGGCTCCGATCCCAAGCGCCCCAACCTTCTAAAGAAAAACCTGCTCCTTTTTCTACTCACTTCTCACCACTTTGCGGTACCCTGCGCAGCTATCCCAGAAATCTTCCTACTTTGGAAAGGCAGTTACGAGCCCTTGTCCGAATTTTCTTTCGTCCAACTTCTAAGTCTTTGAAAAATAGTCGAAAGCGGCAAAAGAATTCCTTTCCAAAGTAGGTGATCCGAAATTGTCTACCGATTCCCAGAGGGCATCCCCAGCAAGCGTATTGCTTGCGTCGATGTGTTGCTGACTGAAGTCGTGGCACTGTAATTAATGCATTAATCAATGAGCCTTCCCCCAGGGCCGGCGGCGAGCGCTTCCCCGCTCCTCCCCTCGCTGCTTCCAGAGCTTCGGGAGGGCCGTGCGCTGGGCGGGTGTCAAGGCTGCCAATCAAAGGTGTACCAGCCCAGCGAGCAGAAAGCGGAAAAGGTGCCTGGGGGTGGAGGCGTGACAGCCGACGAAGCGGGGAAGAAGGCCCCACACTGCAAGGCGGTCTCTTCTCGGTGGTGTTGGAGGAGGGGGGTGACGGCAAACAAAAGGAAAATGCCTGCATAGCAAGAGCAGTGCTGCATAGAAGCCTCCTGGTATTACTGCTTCAAAGAAACCTTGAGCAAATTCGGTTAACCAAGACAGCTTAATGGAATAGGAAAGGAAGAACAAGAACGTCTAGAGCAGTGTTTCTCAACCTCAGCAACTTCAAGATGTGTGGACTTCAACTCCCAGAATTCCCCAGCCAGCATACTTAATATTGCCAAGTTTGAAAAACACTGGCCTAGAGCTACAACGGATGCTGAGAATTAGCGCTGACACAACTGGCCTCATTGAAGTCAATGTGAGCTAAGATTTTGAAAGGAAATGGAATGTGCCACATGAAATAATGATAGAATCGGTTCTGTTGCTGCTTCTGCTGTATTAGTAGTAAAAGGGGGAAAGGAAAGCCCCAAGTAGAAGAGCTGGCATGGGATCAGAATTGTTTGTTTATCAAATTTCATCACTGCCCATCTTCCCCAAAAGAGATTGCCCCCAGGAACAGAAGACACACAAAATAAGTAGGAATCACTAGATTATGTGCTTAATAAACAGAACCAGTAGGTTTTGTAAATCCTGCAGAGTGTGAAAGATGAACCCTTTTGAAATAAAACCAATGAATCAGTCATATAGATCAAAATGTCCTTCTCTGTTAAAATGTGGATATTGGGAAAGTTATTAATGGTATTACATGCTTTGCTTTATAATATAAATCTATTTTTGGTCATAAGTAATCCTACTAGAAGTCATTTTACAACCAATGTGCACAACAGTGAAAGCGTGCAGAATGAATGCTTTCAAAAAGTATTGTCATAAATATTCATATCTATGTTTGTCCTAATTTACTCAATCATGAATTGGTATCTAGATTTATGGTCAGTAGCAAAACTGAGCAACTTGGAATGTATAATGCTCTTTGGGGCATTCTGATAACATAAATTGTATGGGTTTTATGCTTACCCATTGAATGAAAGATTACCCCCAGAGATTTAAGGCATATCATGTACTCTATATACTCTTCTTTAACAATTTAGGTAAGCCTTTTCACCCTTCTAGAGAAAATCAGAATCTTTAATTAAAATTTATTTGCAATTGTTGTTCACTACAAAAAGAATTATGATCTGCAGTGCCTCACTCCTATCAGTGAATGGGAAATAATAATTACATTATCAGAATATATCAATAATGCTATGTGCCTGTGTGTGATTTTAAATGGATGAAATTCCATTTTAGCTAAACATTCAACTACTCAGTTGATATAAACGTTAAATAGAAAAGGTCAAAGACACATCCATGTTTAACCTCTTTCATAATAGTAGGCATGAGTTCTGACAAATGATCTGCTGAGGTACATCTTAGTTTAAGACAGCATTCGTATTGAGTTTGTATAGTTTGTATCTAGGGATCTGATGGAAGACTTAATGTCATGAGTTCTGATGGTGAGCAGGAGGGGGCCCCTATCCAGGGGGGAAAACGCATGCGTAGTACTGAGGAGTTAAGCAGCCACTCAAAGAGACACAGATCAGACCCGCCTTACCTTTTGGGGTTTATCTGTCTGGGTTTTCCCACGCTTCTTCAGTTTGTTAGGATTTTCTGTCTAATGTAGCAGTAATAAAACACTAGAGACCTATTCCTTGTCTCAGCGTGGTTCCTGACTGTTAGGACACTTAAATTTGATAAACATTGCATATAGAGTAGACTTTGGCTTTACCTACATTTCTTCACTAGATAACTTAATTGATCAAATGTATTATGTCAGACTCTGAAGCTGGTTTATTTCTTAGCTATGTTGTTTTCTGAGTCCAGCCAGTATGATGGTTTCCTGTCTAGATGTCTGGCATAGATTTTACTGATTGTGCTTAGTAGAGTAGTTGGGTGATAAATGGCAGGATGTCTCTGTTGCCTTTCTTAAACATAGGAATAATTATTGCTGGAGGAGGAACTTTCCTAAGTGCTTACTAAAGTACACCTGCTACATTGCTACTGGAATATGTTGTGGTGGTTCAGTGTTCAAAACCAATCTCCAAAAATCAATTGTTGCTATTAATGTTATTAATTGATCAGTTTTTATAGTTTACCCAATCAAGGCCTCTGGCAGATTAAAACAAAGTAAAAATGACTATTTGGTTTTATATGGGAGAGCCAGTTTGGTTAAGGCATCAGGCTGGAAACTGGGAGACTGAGTTCTAGTACCACCTCAGGGCCAAATCCAGCTGGGTGACCTTGGGCCAGTCATTCACTCTCAGCCCTAGGAAGGAGGCAATGGCAAACCACGTCTGAAAAGCCTTGCCAAGAAAACTGCAGGGACTTGTCCAGGCAGTTGCTAGGAGTCAATGCTGACTCAAATGCATCAATCAATCTTTGGTGAATATTTATTTATTTATTTAATTTTTATCCCACCTTTATTATTTGCCAGTTCTGCAAGTCTTTATGAGTGAAAGCAGCCTCCAAGCTCAGCTGAGTAGCTTGTAACAAAAATGAGGGTGGAGCATCCTTGTAAATTGTTCTTGATCTGCTGTCATAGTAATTAACATTACGAGCAATTTGGTTGTAGAGAGCCACTTTGGTGTAGTGGTGAAAGTGTTGGCCTAGAAGCCAGGAGGCTGTGAGTTCTGGGCCGCACTTTGGCTTGAGAGCCGGCTGGGTGGCTTTGGGCCAGTCAGTCTCTTTCAGCCTAACAATGTTGTTGTTGTAAAAAAATAGGAGTATTATGTATATTTGCTGGCTTGAGTTGACCAGAAAATAAATAGGTGGGATAAAAATATAATGATAGAACAGATTGCTGATGGTGCATTTTTAGCTTCTCCAAATTATGCATGTACTTGGTTTGTTCACTCTCTGAAGAATCATGAATGAGTTAATAAAAATGTCATCCTCTGCTTGCCCCTGGTTGTTGTGGAGGAATGTTTATCTAAGTTGTCCTTGACAGAACTGATGATTTTCCATTTTGTTTAACTTGCTTACATCCCTAGGCCACTTATGCCCATTATGTTTTATGCCTTCACACTTGGACAGTTGGCTGTGAAGGCTGACTTTTGAGTAAATGTGAGAAATTAGGGCAGAGAAGGGGGAGAATCCTGAAAGACATGGAATACAGTAGTGCTCTTCGAAATATTTGCAGATACACTGCTGGAGGGATGGTGGATATTTGAAAGCAAGCATGATCCTTCCTTTCCTGTAACAAGGAGGGTACTACTCCATTACGTTTAAATCTGAATGACATATTTGCTAATGCATCATCTGCAACAGAACAGCAAAATGACTACAAAATTCCCATCTTTCTTTTTTGATGCTATTATTTGCTATCTGAAGAATTATTTTCAGCTAAAGACAGCACAAGTTTAAGGCTGTTGTTCCTTGGAGTAGGTAATGTGTTCATGTCTATCATCCTTTCTCCTCTTTCCTCTTATTTACTTTTTGTTCCCAGGAGTTCTCTGGTACTACTATACTGTATTAATTTTAAACCTTCAGTCCGACTTTTATCCTGTTTGCTTAGAAGGCCTTTTGCAAAGGAGTTGCTGAGTTTCTTTAGTTCATCATTTGGTTGTGCATCAGTTATTTAAAAATGGAGATGTCATTAAATATAAATATTGATTTGTTATAAAATGTGTTAGGAATGTACTCCCAGTATTTATTCTGGGATGGCATTTGGCATTCGTCTACAGCACTAGATTGGTTAATATAGTCTCTCAGTGTCAGATAAGAAAGTGAGCATATAAAATGTAGTAGTAATAGAGAGAAAAGTTCAATTATTGAGTCACTTATTGGGATTCTGATAGTCATTAAAGTGTCAGTTTTGAATTTTGTGACTGTGGTGAAGGCATATAAACTGTGGTTTGTTCTGGGTGAAGACTCACAAACTGAACATGAATCAATAGTCTGATGCAGCTGCAAGGAAAAAAAAGCAAATGTAATCCTGTCACATCAACCAAAGTATAATGTCAAAATCAGAAGTTGTGCCTCTTTATTCATCATTGGTCAGACTACACCTAGAACTATGCCCAGTTTTGGGTATTGCATTTTAGAAAAAACATTGACAACATGGAACATGTCCAGAAGAGAGCATCCAAGATAGTAGGGGGTCCAGAAGGAAAAGAAAATGAGGAATAGTTGAAGGTGCTAGGTATGTTTAGTCTGGAGAAAACTGCAGGGAGACATGACAGTTTTTTCAGGTTTCTGAAGGGCTGTCATGTAGAAGATGGAGCGGAAATGTTCAGAGTTGGTCCCGAAGAGAAGAAACAACATACTTAAATTACAATGAAGCAGATTTCACTTGAACAATCACACAGAAACACAAATCCTAATGTTGAGAGCTGTTCAGCAGTGGAATAGATTTCCCTTTCTGCTTGAGTGTCAGGGTCAGCCTCGCTCCGAATAAGACACGGACTCACTTAATAGGGATTAAGGATTTCCAGTTTATTGGAACGGTATGCTTGACAGAACGAAAAACGGGAATGGAGGCGTGGGGGCATGGTGTCCTGTTTTATACCCCCTTGCCCTCCGCCCTCTATTGTCCCCGTTCCCCTGACCGGACGGGAGATTTAGATGTTGATGGGATTTGTGATGGTTGTTTGGGCGTTTTCCCGGCTGCCGTCTTTGTCCTATGGGTGCAGGTGCGTCCTCCGGGGCACAAGGCGTGAGTCCTTCTGTGTCTTCGATGCTTATCTGAATTACCTTGTGATGTCCTTCTATGAAGCTGTAGATCAGTTCATGGGTGTGGGTGCTTGGGTGATTAGTTGAGCATTGATTTGATTATATCCTTCCTCTTTTCCTGATGATCATGATCCACGTTGTGAGGCTCTTGTGTGCCTTGCAATGGGGTCATGACATTGAGGTATTTAAATAGCAGTTGAATTGTCACAGTTGGACGTACCAAAGTCCTTGGCTGCCATTCTGGTCGGGCTCCAGGTCACATCTGGGCTGTGCAGCATGCGTCGTGGGGGCTGGCGTGGGTCGTCTCGTCTCCTGGCGTCTGGCGGTGTTGGTGTCCTCTCTCGCCGGGTCTCTTCGTGAGCAGGTCGTCCCATCGACAGGGTGGGAGGGTGGGATGTCGTCCATCTGGTGGGCTCCTGGACCCGGGCTCTCCCGTAGTCGCCGCTCTCCTCTAGGTCGTCCCTCCGTCTCTCCTCCGGGTGCGCCTCCAATCGTCAGGTGGGCTCCTGGGGCCTGGGTCTGCCGTAGTCGCCGTCCGCTGGGTCGTTTCTCCGTGTCTCCGCCGGGTGCGCCTTCGGACCTCCAGTGCCCTCCTCGATGCTGCCGCCGCGGGATTCCTGCGCCGCCGTCAGCTTCTGGAACAGCAGCTGTACTGCCTTCAGCCTCTCCTCCAGCGCGCTTAGCCTCGCCGCTATCCGCGAACTCCTTCAGGTGCGCTCGACTCTCTGCTCACCCTCGACTCCGTCCGCCGTGGATGACGGTCCGTCCCTCGGTTCCTCCGGGGTGCCGGGCGAACCTAGAGAGGATCCCCCCGTCTCGTCCGCAGTGGCCCGTGGGCCACGGGACACCTGGGTGTTTCCCCCCCTTTCCTCTTCCTCCGAGCTGGATCCCACGCTTACCTGGGCGTCGCGCCGCCAGGACCTCAGGCACATCCTGCCCGAGGGGAGGGGAGCTTCGCCGCTGGTTGCTGGGTGGTCATGTCGCCGCACTCCGTTGTTCTCCATACCTAGCTGGGTCCCTCACAAGCTGGCTGGATAGGTGCTAGGTTAAAAAAAATTTCGATTCCCGTTTTTATGTCAGGGTCAGCCTCGCTCTGAATAAGACACGGACTCACTTAATAGGGATTAAGGGTTTCCGGTTTATTGGAACGGTATGCTTGACAGAACGAAAAATGGGAATGGAGGCGTGGGGGCATGGTGTCCTGTTTTATACCCCCTTGCCCTCCGCCCTCTATTGTCCTCGTTCCCCTGACCGGACGGGAGATTTAGATGTTGATGGGATTTGTGATGGTTGTTTGGGCGTTTTCCCAGCTGCCGTCTTTGTCCTATGGGTGCAGGTGCGTCCTCCGGGGCACAAGGCGTGAGTCCTTCTGTGTCTTCGATGCTTATCTGAATTACCTTGTGATGTCCTTCTATGAAGCTGTAGATCAGTTCATGGGTGTGGGTGCTTGGGTGATTAGTTGAGCATTGATTTGATTATATCCTTCCTCTTTTCCTGGTGATCATGATCCATGTTGTGAGGCTCTTGTGTGCCTTGCAATGGGGTCATGACATTGAGGTATTTAAATAGCAGTTGAATTGTCAGTAGTACTAGTAGTTTTTTGTTCTGGGCAAAGGGTAGGACTATATGATTTCTAAGGTCTCTTCCAACTCATGTAGTCTGTTTCTATGAACTACTAAGAATCCTAGGATGAAATTTGGATGGAAGTCTAACCATCTAGAAAAATATCCAGTTTCAATCAGTTCTCCTTCAACTATTATATAATCCACTGCTTTGGTATACAAATAGTGAAAATACTTACGTATTTGCTCTGGAATCAGTGACTCTATTGTATTGATTTCAGAGTACTGTACTGAAAGTTGATCGTTGGAATCTAACAAGAATTCAGAAATGACCTTAGATCTTTTTTTTAAACAATCAACTTCAAAAAAATCTATTAATCAAAATCACAATATCTCCTATTTAAAATTACTCTTACATGTATAGTACTTTCACCATCCTAGCTTTCTGTAATCTTCTATAAAATCTTTTATCTTCTTAAAAATGTGATTTCATTTTAATTAAAAATAAACTTTACTAATATTTAGAAGATCACAAGTAATTAATAATCCATATTACAAGGGCAACTGTGACAAGAAATAAATAGTATTAAAAACAGTGAAGGTAGACAGTGTGCCATATGCTTCTGAAGTATACAAAGTTATAAGATTCCCAGGTTAAAATAAAAAAGGGGAGACAGGAAGAAAAAACAAAAAATGAAAAAGTTAAATAAAATCTAGATTTCACAATGCAGTGGTCAGCTTTTTGCAAGTATCCCAACATCCCGCTACACACTGATAACCTGATCATTGTTATTATTGCACTAACAAATTGGAGAAAACAATTAAAAGAAAAAGGGGTTTTCCTACTACTTTTGACCCATTGAAATATATGCATCTTAAATAAAGCTAGTTATGAAACAAAATAAACAAGGGGGTGTAAAAAAAAAAAAGCAGCCAGCCAGCATTAGCCACTGAAAGAATGCAATTTTAGATCTTTTAATTATATTTTTAAAAGCCTGTACCAGATTAAGAATCAAGAGTTTTTAATCCTTGAAAGAAATTTCACTTGGAACTTGAAACAGTAATATTTTTTTCAAATTCATCAGGGTTATGAATGTATCTCTGAACAGAGACTGACAGTTTACAGACAAAGATAGTTGGGAACCTAGTAAAATAATGAAGATTCTTCTTGTAAGCCCCACAATGATTTTTTTCCTGCAGAATTGGAATTGCTTGGGCTGTATCCCCACAAGTCACAAACATGCTCTGGCAGTGTCTTTTTTCCTGCCGTTACCTTCATCTAAGACTCTAGCTCATGAGACAGGCTTACGTCATCCTTCCTTCAATCAGTATTCAAGAAGTATTTTCCCTCCATTCTGATAGCATCCAAGTGCAGATTCGAAGTGTGTAACTCTAAATCGTTAGGCCTTGTTCTTGGAGGAAAGGGGCCAGAGATCTGCAGTGACTGCAAAGAGCAAATCTCATGCCAGGATAGTTTTCTGCTGACTCAAAGATAGGTGAGTAGCATAACACGGTAGTGTGGAAAGGCTGTTAATGAAATCTGGGAAAAACATAATGTGGAACTTATTCTGTCTTTGTTGACTCATTTCAGTGGATCAATCTTTCTATAGGACTTCATTCTTCATGGCAAACCTGAGAAACTGCACAATGCTGAAGGTTTATCAGCAATACAAAAATGAAAAGCTGCGATGTGATTAATATTTTTGATAGCTAATTGACATTCTTCCAACATAGCTAATGTATCACGTATTAGTGCTCCATAAAAATAAACTACCTGTCCCAGTTGATCTAGAATTCCAACACATAAAGTGGAATAAGATTGTAGGAATGTTACTTTGTCCTGAAGGATATTAAGGTAAAGGTAAAGGTTTCCCTTGACGTAAAGTCCAGTCGTGTCCGACTCTAGGGGGCGGTGCTCATCTCCGTTTCAAAGCCTTGGAGCCGGCGTTGTCATAGACACTTCCGGGTCATGTGGCCAGTATGACTCACGGAACGCCGTTACCTTCCCGCCGAAGCGGTACCAATTAATCTACTCACATTTGCATGTTTTCGAACTGCTTGGTGTGCAGAAGCTGGGACGAGCAACGGGAGCTCACCCCGCCGCGCGGTTTCGAACCGCCGACCTTCCGATCGACAGCTCAGCGGTTTAACCCGCAGCGCCAGCATTCATTAAATTGGTTAGAGATATACTGTGTCAATAATCCTCCCCCCATCTCACAACTGAAGGTTACTATTTTTTTCTGGTGCTTAACAACCATAATACTTCTTTTACTGTATATTCCATACTTGATAATTTTTGTAAGGACAGAAATATTTCTAGCTTCTGCCAAAGCTGTCACTTTACAGGAAAATATGAAACTTTATTGTATACCATCCAAGCAAATAACAATGAATCTAGCAGAGAAACTGATTATGTGGATCAATTTCAATTAGGATTCCAACTGGGATGTGGTACTGCTTTGGTAGAATTGGTGCATAACCTATCCTCAAAACTAGAAGAGACCCTGCTAATTCTCCTGGACTTGGTAGCTTTTGAAACCATGAACCATGATATTTTTCTTGGCTGTCTGGCATAGTTGGGGTTTCTGGGAGTATTTTGCAGTGGTTCTAATCCTCCCTGCCAGAATATATCCAAAAGATGGGAATAGGGAAATTACTATTCAACATCTAGGCTTCTGAGGTATAGTGTCACACAGATTTTATCTTGTCCTGTATACGGTTAACAGCTACATGAAATTGAAGTATCTGTGTATGCTACATGCAGTGTTGTATGTTAATGACTTCCATCTTGATTGCTCCTGCCCATCCAACTCCAAGGAATCAATCAGTACCCTTGAACATTGCCTAAACATTCACATCCTGTTAAGAGCAAACAAGCTGAACTTAATTCAAGACAGACTGATACGTTATTACTAAAAAGAGAACTGAACTTAGGTGTAATGATTGCCTATCCTAATATACATCAGACTCATAAGCAGGAATTCAAAGATATCTGATTTATTAAAGAACAGTATGCAGGATCACAAAGAAAGCTGAGAATGGTGAAAGCGCGGCAAATTCAAACTAAAAACCCTTGGTACAAATGAAATCCCTCCCCCCTTATAATCTTCCCAAGTTCACAATCCCAGGTGCTCCTAACGGTTCCTGATGGTCTGCGGGAAAAGTCCTTGAACAGAGAAAATAACCCAAACACATTCCATTGTCTTGATTCCACATACAGAGCTTGGTACAAGGTTTCACAGCAGCTCCCTCCCAAACAGAAACACGCGTCAGCGCCATGGCATGAGAAATGTTACAATGTTTGAAATACACTGAAACAGTGAACATGACATTAGGGATGGATTGTACTCCACCAGAAAGACCAGGTTAAAGTTTGGGAGCTCTCCCTGATCTCCAGCTATCACTGGATTTGCAAGTGGTGACTGTAGTATGGATAGTATTTGCACAAATACAACTAATACATCAACTTCAGCCTTTTCCTGAGCTAGTTCAGCTTGAATAACATCTTAATTAGTGCAACATGTCTGTGTAAGGCTGCTGTGCTTGAAAAATGCCTGGAAACTCTATTGGTGTAAAATTTATCAGTAAGTTGCTAAACAGGGAAAAATACATAGGAACACATAATGCTTCTATTAAAAGATCTGCATGGCTGACCTATCAGACACAATTTAAAACATTGGTGTTGATTTTTTAAAGCCCTAAAATGCTTAGAACCTAACTGAGAAACCACTTCACCTGCCCAGTTGCTTGTATCAGTAGGAGAGGCTCTTATAAAAATATATATACAATATATATATAGATACCACACACACACACACACACACACACACTTCAAGAACAAGCCAATAATTTATTTTATTTAATGATTTATTAATCCAACCTTTATTTTATATTATCCAGGAAGATACATACTGAATCCAAAATACACCGAAGTGTGAAACTATGAAATGGAATGTTGAAGTATTTTTATATGAAACAGCAAAACCATTTACTGAGATTATTTGCACACATGGCTTCAAATATTTAGGCCATAGTATATAGACACCAAGACAAAGTAATTTTCAAACTTTCCATTACACTCACTCCTTTCCAATGCCGTAACAGTTTATCAATTAACCACAGACACACTGTTCGCTCAGCTTAAGAAATTCACACAGTGTAAGTCACAATTCAAGCAAAATTATATTCAATGCAATATTTATATTGATATTTATATTGTTATTGACAGCCTGGTTAGATGTTTAAGCAAACAAGTTAAAAAAATCCTCCAAGTTAGAGGTCATTATGGCTGTTGAGTGCATTAAAGAAGTATCTTTCCCTCTACCACCTAGAACTGGTCAGATTAAGATGCCTTCAGTTGTTCTTTAACAAGTCAATGCAGCTTTGCACAAGATAAATATTGTTCTGGAAGGCAAAAGAAACAGTTTGGGTTAGGAGATTAAGGTCTTTAAACCAAACAAACAAAATAACGAGATTGATTTTTCCAATTTCCCCACTTAGTTTGACTGCCTATTGCACTAAACCATGGTTGAATTTATAGTGTGGCTGAATTATCTACAGGTGACTCAGTTTATATAGCATTTAAAGCTGTAAGCCAGAGCAGCACTGAGTTGACCCACTAGGGCCGGGTTTCTCAACCAGGGTTCTGTGAGAGGTCACTAGGGGTTCCCTGGGAGATCACGATTTATTTTAAAAATTATTTCAAATTCAAACAACTTCACATTATAGAGGTAAATTTCATTCTTTATTTTTAATTTAAGAACACTGTTAATGCATATATACAGGCTTACACATGGAACAAAGATAATAATTTTGTAACTTCTGACCTATATTTGAGCCTGAATGTGCAGGGGTTCCCCAAGGCCTGAAAAATATTTCAAGGGTTCCTCCAGGGTCAAAAAGTTGAGAAAGGCTGCACTAGGGCTACCTGCAACCCTCTAAGATCTTGAACATGGCACCCAGGATTCCCATGAAGTTGCTGCCAAACAATAGAGGAACTATTAAACATATGGGGAATCATCATGTTAACTAATCCAATCTAAATTTAATTTAATGTTAAATAAGATTTTTAACCAAATCAAATTTAGTTGTTGCCCTAACCTCACACACTGGTTTGTTCTGACCCTACTTATTTTTTAGAATGCAGCTGTAATGACTGCCTATTCAGATCAACAACCAGACTCACATAGAGGTCTATGGAAATCTAATTTAATGATGAATAGTATGCAGGTTCACAGGCAAAGCTGAGAATACCAAAAGAGTGGGATTTCTCCCCAATTAAACCACAAGCAATCCCAAGCCCCTCCCCCCATTGTCAGTACAACTCCATTCCTCTGCAGGTGTTCAAAATGGTTGCTGGCAATCTCTGGGTAATGACCTTGGCCAAGCAAGATAGCCCAAACATGAATTCCTTTGCACTCGCATCATCCATCTCCCTGCCTGGTACGAACTAGCAGCAGCACCCTCCTGTTCAGCAACATGTATCAGCACCAACATGGCATGGACTTGTTACGATGTTTCAGGAACATTGGAACAGGAACATTGGAACAGGAACCATGACAGCAGCCCCTGGCATGTCACTCGAAACACCAAAATACTCTTAATTGCACACTCCTGCCATAAAGTAGTCTTACAAATGACAGTGGTTGGGTTCACACAACACACTAAGACAAAGCTAAAACACATTACTCCTTAGTACAAATATGTGCACCCAACTTTTAATTTAATAGATTCTGTATGTCTATACACAAATCCCACACCGTCTACAAGCTCAAGGATCCAAAGGGGGAAGACACCTTTTTCTTCCAACATGTGGAAACAGTGATCTTTTAGTCCCCTGGGCATCCTCTTATTTTTCAAGCTTAATTACTGGAACCAGTTCATTCCTTCTGGCAACACTTTGGTGGCTCACAGCTACACTGACAACTGGGAGGAGCCTGAGGGTTCCAGTAAATGGGTGGGGACAGAATTTTGGGGTGGAAAGTAGGAGTTTTTTTTTTTACACTGTAAAAAAATATGACACCAATTTTCAGCAATTGCATTCCAGGACCTGCAAAAAAAAGGCTCAGGGCTTACCAACTGTCTATCCCATCCTAAAGGGATCCCCATGTAATTTCATTACTAAGTCTTGTCAGTGGGGTCCTTGGTGCTCTCTGAGCCTTGTTGTTTTCTTGCAGAGGTTTCATTGCCAGACTAGGCAACATCTTCAGTGCAAAGAGGGAGTGGGCCTTGCTCTCAGTTTATATACCGTGGCTTGCCCTGCTTGTGTTGGTAGGGGGGGTGTTCTCTTCTTGGGAGTTCTTTGATTGGGCTGTTGTTTGCTGCTTGGTTGATTGCCTGAGTTAATAGTTCCTTGATTAGGGTGTATGGTGTTTGATGGTTCATCTGGTGTTAATCCTAGTATTGAATTTTGCATATCTGGGTGTTGATTGCTGGCAAGGGAGTGTACTGGCCTTTTGGCTTTTCTCTTGTCTCTTTTGAATGGTATGTAAATGTTGTTTACCTCTATGTGTCTGTTGATGGCTGCTTTGTCTGAGTGCCTGGCTTCCAGGAATTCTCTGGCGTTTTTGGATTTGGCTTGGTGTAGGATGCTCAGTTTCCCAGTTAAAAGTATGGTTGAGTCTGTCCATGTGTTGTGAGATTAAGGAGTTCTCATTGTGTCTTCTGACTGCTAGTTGGTGTTCGTGGATGGGCTCTGCTAGTCTTCTGCCTGTCTGTCCTACATAGTGGCTGTTACAGTCTTTGCACTGTATGTTGTAAATAACTCCTGTTTTTTTCTTCTTGGGCTATTGGGTCTTTTGGGTTGCTTAATATGTTTTGAAGAGTTTTAGTTGGTTTATGTGCTACGGTGATGCCATGTGGTTGTAACAGTCTGTTGGTGGTTTCTAAGTCTTGTGATTCATACAAAAATGTCACTATCAGAGTTTCCACAAAAGCCAAGGTGAATTATGAGAAAAGTTGTGGAAGGAGTCTTATTCATAAGGAATACAAATAGCACATATTTCCATGGGATTTAGGTGCAAATATCTTTGTGTTTGCATTTAATTTTATGTCAAAAAGTAATAAACTTCAGGATTTCAGATAACTTCCATGGGATTCAGTTGCGAACAAGGAAATAGTCATAAATTGTTTTGCTGTTTTCCATCTGAATAATTTGTTTTATCAACAATATTCTAATTTTCTAGCTCAAACCCCATGCTGAACTGTATACATAATTTTGGAGAGAGAGGCTGTCTTCAACTACAACTACAATCTTAATTTATAACATATACCTTTGCATGCTTGATTTCAAGTTCGGTCATTTCAATGAGATTTTTACGAAATGCTGCTATTCGCTTCTCTTTGAAGTTGTTTAGTTCTGCCATTGAAAGAAGACATATAACATAATTTGAACATTTATTTGAAATAAATAAATTTCACTTCCCGTTGTAAATTTAACTATTTTGTATAATCTTAACAGTAAAACATCTGAAACTTTAACATAAAAACAAAAGGAAAAAATGACAAGAAAGAGTCTGTTATAGACAGAATGGATGAGGGAGAAGACATAAATAGGATAGAACTCTCCCTGGTCCAAAGTACATTTTGTTCAAAAGGTCTATACAATGAATAGTGCAGTGGTTTTATGATTAGAGTACTATGATAAATTTGTTAGTAATTATTAAACGTTACTGTTTATATGATTATTTTATTATTTACTATGTTTTATTATGCACTACATACATAGTACAGTGCAGTGGCAGCAACTGTCCAGTATCTTGCCCTAAAAAGTAGTATTTCTGACTAAGTAGTGATTGGAAGTAATTCTTCAACAATGGGTAGACTATTGCCTCCTTTAGGACTGGCAGTAGGACTTTATCATGTAAAATGTGTGATCTTGGCTGAGTGGAAGAGATGAGCTGGAATCAAATGAACATACAGTCAGCTGGAATAGTACAAGTATCTTGTCCACATACACAAGCCCGAAAAACTGAATCCCATGCAATGAAATGATGCCATGCAATTAAACCAAAAGCAGTATTCAGGCTGATATGCAGATAAGCAGTAAGTGCTAAATATCTGTTTAAGCAGGGTTTTTGAGAACTGGATTTTCCAGGGCACATGTCAGAATCCACGATCAAAGAATAGATAAATCGTTTGATCGTGTTCATCTGCCATGTTAAGCCAATGCATGTCAAGCACCAGAAGGAGGGGGATCCAACAGGAGTGTGAAAGTATGGTGTTTGGGCTAATGATGAGAGTCAAGGTCATACCAACCGAAGACATCTGGACTTGGCATGCAGGGCTGTTGGAGCTAGGGGGGAAGGAATGTGAAGGGGGGTTCTTGCTTGCTTGCTTGCTTGCTTTTAATTAGATAGTTTAGGTGGGAATCTTTAGTTGTGGCTTTTTCCTTTGTTCTGTACACATCTTCAATAAATTTGAATTCTGCATTTCAACTGATGCATGAGTCAGACTATTATTGGGACAAGCGTGTCAGATTCCTACATAAAGCCACAACTGTACCAACTCCAACTTTACCAGGAGAAGCTATCTTCTCTGAGGAAAGTTTAACGTTTCTCTCACAGTCCTAATTGGACGAAATGGAGGATGCTGATCAGCCCAAGTTGGAGGTGGTGGTGGAAGAAGAGGAAGTCCCTGGAGCTACTGCTGGGACTTCGATGACTACGAGGGGTCGTGGAGCGAAATTTCAGGGAGGAAAGGCGAAGGAGAAGGGAGCCAAGCCAAAAACAAAGAGACAACTGGCAAACCGACCTCCTTCCCTGGATGCTGATGACAGGTTGGAGAAGGAACTCCTGCGGAAATCCAAACCAGACTGGACGTTTGGGGTAGGAGACAGGACGGAGAGGATGCCAGCGAGGTGGAGGTCAAGCCAGCAGGAAGTTAGAAGCCAGGACCTGATGGTGGATCGATGACTGACCAGGCTGGAGCACAAACTGCAGTCGGTGGCCAGCACAGTGGCCAGCCTGAAGGAATCCATGGATGGACTGGTGAGTCATCTAACTTGCAAGGCGCCCACCCCAAAGAGTGCCCCATTGGTGTCGGGGGATGATTTGGGGACATAGAGCATTCCCAGTTGAGTGGAGAGGAAGCTGCCAGGCCGGCTCCTCCGCGAGATCAGTCAGCAGGGAGGCAAGTGTGAATCCAGCCAGCACTGAGTCCGGTGCAACGAGCCGACAGTCCAAAGCCCTTTTGTGACTTAACGGTGAAGTTTGGTGGGGATCTGAATGAGCTGGCTTCTTTCTTGACTCACATGAGTGGATTTATGGATGACTTTGGAGATACTTTTCGCTCCAGTGAAGTGAAGGTTAGGTATGTGTCCACTCATCTGAAAGTAGAAGCCTCCAAATGGATGGCTTTGCGTGAAGCCAGGGCTCCAGAGCTATGGAACTTTGATGATTTTATGACAGCCTTGAGGGATCAGTTCAAAGACCCCCTGGCCAAAATGAAGGCTAAAACCAGTCTACAGTACATAAAGCAAGGAAACCATTCAGTGACCGAATATGCCATGGAGTTTAAGAGCCTGGTGGGAAGCTTGACTGACTGGCCAGAGTCGCTCAAAGTGGAATTTTTCCAGATGGGACTACAACCCAACATCCTGGACTGATGCATGGCCAGGGGTGATCCAGAAACCCTGAAAGAGTGGACTTGCTTAGCCGGCATGGTAGAGAATCAGAAGATTTGTCTGAAGATACAGCGTCAATTTCAACCACCGATTAAGAAAACAGCCCTGCAAGGGAGTGCAGGACCAAAGCCATCATCACGGAAATCCTGGGATGAAGAAAAGGATTGTCGCCTAAAGGAGGGATTATGTTTTAAGTGTGGCCAAGAAGGTCACCAAGCCGCAGATTGTTCCAGAAGCCCCACCACCCCTTCACTGAAGCCAAAACCCAAACCTGCCAAGTCTCCCACTGCCAAAAGTAAAGCAGCGGTGGCCACCGAAGCGATGCAGCTAGTTATCAGCTCAGACACCTCTGAGGTGGACTCCTCTGATGAACCCCAGTTGCTGGTGGGAAATGGGCAAGGACTGTCTTGAAGGGCTCCAGTAGGCAGGCTGGAAAGAAGGGGCACTAGAATTCAGTGGTGAATGGAAATGACTGCATGGGGGTGGGGGTGCAATTGCAGACTTTGGGTAAGGATAAGAGAGCAGATTTAAATGCTCTGGTGGACTTGGGGTGTGCCAAGTGTTTGATCCACCCAGCCATAGTAAATGGGTTGCGGCTAAAAGTTGTCCTGTTCAGACTAAGCACCAGACAGGTTCTCAAAGAATATTTTTTATTAATAACTATTTATAACCAGTAAGTCCTTGATATGTGAGACTGGGTTAAACAAGCCCAACTGGGCTGACAGAATCCAACTGGAACATGAAGGCTGGAGGCAACAGTTCTCAAACTGGAACAGTACTGGAATGACGTAGACGCTGAATCTCTGACTCACTGGATCTGGGATCAGGACTACGAATGACAGGGATGAACTGAAGACTTGGAGCAGGACTCAAGCTCAGAGCAAGGTTAGACTTGGCTGGGGGTTCTAGACTAGGCTGGGTACTCTGAACTGAAGACTTGAAGACAATGCCTGAAACTGGAGCAAGGCTGGACTCGGCTGGAATCCCCGAACTAGACTGGATTCTCTGGACTGGAGACTTGGAGCAAGGCTTGAAACTTGGAACTTGGCTGGACTTGGCTGGAAGCCCCGGACTAAGCTGGCACACCTATCGTGTTCAGATCCTGAACACGATAGGTGTGAAATTCCTGAACACAACGGAGCATGTGAAGCGCGGATTCGCAGGACTGAAGGCAAATGGTGCTGGAACGTCAAGGCTTGCCCACGCTGCTGAGGAGATTGCGGAGTTTTACAGCTGGAAGCAAGGCAAAGGCTGCTGGGCATGGCTGACACTGATTCCTCTCTGGCAGCAGATGCAGGATTCAATTTATCTTCAGAGCAGAGCTCGAACGCTGGTTCCTCTTCGGCCACAGACGCTGACTCCGACACCGGTAAGGACTCTTCTCCCGAAGCTGCAGGCTTAGAGGATTGGTTGTCTCCGGCAGCTTGCTCTTGGCGTGGCTGCCTTTTATCCTGATCTTTGGCGCGCTTGGAGTCTCCTGTAGCCAATCGGGCTGCCTTCTTCTTCATGCGTTTTTCAGCCAGTCTCTGGTGTGCACTGATTGGTGCATTCAATTCCTCCTCCGGATCTCACCCAATCAGTGTTGTGACTTCTTCCCGCTCTGCTGAGTCATGCTGGAGTTTCATTTCTCCAATTCCAGCCTGATAAGTTTCCAATTCCTCCTCTGACTCAGAAAGTGAAACTAATTCTGAGTCAGAGGCAAGCTTGGTTCTGACACTAGTGCAGAAGTTGAAAGAACCCATAACGTTTAACCAGCTGGATGGCTCTGTGGCTGCAGGGGGCCCAGTGACGTACTGCACTGAGGAAGTGGAAATGAGAGTGGGCACCCACCAAGAAACCCTGCGATTTATAATGGCCACCATAGCCAATTATTCAGTGATTTTGGGAGTACCTTGGCTGAAGGCTCACAACGCTCATGTAGACTGGGTGACAGGAAGAATTCAATTTAAGGATGGACTGTATGCAGGGAATCAAGAAGAGGAGAGGAAAGCCGCCAAGGGTTTAGCAGCTGTGTCGACAGAAGTGGGGATGGTCACCCATCCCAATGATGAGTTGATTCCTGAACTGTATCGGGACTTGAGGGAAGTGTTTGGAGAGGTCAAATGTGACCAGTTGCCACCCCATCGAAAGACAGACTGTGTAACAGAAATTGAACTGGGGGCGAAGCTTCCCAAACCCAAAATGTACTCTTATGTCCTTGAAGGAGCAGGAGGTGTTGTGGGAGTTTATAGACAAAAACCTGGCGAGGGGCTTCATTTGTCCAGCTAACTCCCCCATGGCTGCCCCGGTGCTATTCAGAACCAAAAAGGATGGTTCCTTAAGGCTGTGTACAGACTATCGAGGGTTGAATGCTATTTGTACCATGAATCAGTACCCTCTGCCTCTGAGGGATATGTTGTCTCACCTGTCCAAGGGGAAGATTTTCACAAAGCTGGATTTGAGGGAAGTGTACTTCAGAATGCATATATGGGAGGGGGATGAATGGAAAACTGCTTTTAATTGCCCTCTTGGAAGTTACGAATACTTGGTTCTCCCATTTGGGTTGAAAGGTGACCTGGAGTGTTTATGCAGTTAGTTAATGAGGTGTTGCATGAGCGTCTGTACAAAGGATGTTTAATGTATCTGGATGATATTTTGATCTACTCAGAAAATGAGAAAAAGCATGTTCAGTTGGTGCGTGAGGTGCTGAAAAAACTTAAGAGATGCCAAGTTGTTGCTAAGTTGTCTAAATGTGAATTTCATAAAGAATAATTGGACTATTTGGGGTATAGAGTATTGAACAAAGTCACTGAAATTAATTGGAGCATCCCAAGCCCTCTCTCCTCATTGCACCATCCGGAAATGGATGGAGGGTGTGAATGATTGAATGCCATCCTAGAACAATTCCTAAGATGTTACATAAATTACCAACAGGACGACTGGGTAGACCTGTTGCCTTTTGCTGAAGTTGCATACAACAACTCCATGCACCAGAGCACGGGTCTGTCTCCATTTCCAATAGTGTATGGCCAGGAGTTTGCGCCAATTTGAGACACTCACTGTCACCCAAGAAAGTTATAAAAAATATGCTGACAGCAAAAGGTCTCCAATGGGACTTTAAAGTAGGAGAAAAAGTTTATTTGTCGAAATAATCAAAAAAATTGGGTCCGAAGTTTGTAGGACTGTTTGAAACTGAAAAAATCATCAACCCTGTAACTGTCAGATTAAAACTCCAAAAATTTTTAAAACAAATCCAGCCTGTTTTCCATTGCAGCCTTCTAAAACGAGTGCGAGAAGCTTCTCGCTGGCATCCTGAGCAACCCCCCCTGCGCCCATGATGATTGAAGGGGAACAACGTTTTGAAGTGAAAGAAATCCTGGACACCAGAAAACAGTGAGGCAAATTGCAGTATCTAATACACTGGAAACATTTCGCAGACCATGAATGGGTGGATAGCCACCATGTCAAAGCTCCAGATCTTCTGAAGTAGTTTTATGCAAAATATCCTAACAAACCCAAACCTTAATTATTAATCATTGTTTATTCTGTTCTGTATTAATCTTGTTAGTTTTGTCTTTTTCAGGAGGGGCAGTATGTCAAAATCCACGATCAAAGAATAGATAAATCGTTTGATCGTATTCATCTGCCATGTTAAGCCAACGCGTGTCAAACACCAGAAGGGAGGGGGATCCAACAGGAGTGGTGTTTGGGCTAATGATGAGAGTCAAGGTCGTATCAACCAAAGACATCTGGACTTGGCATGCAGGGCTGTTGGAGCTAGGGGGGAAGGAATGTGAAGGGGGGTTCTTGCTTGCTTTTAATTAGGTAGTTTAGGTGGGAATCTTTAGTTGTAGCTTTTTCCTTTGTTCTGTACACATCTTCAATAAATCTGAATTCTGCATTTCAACTGATGCATGAGTCAGACTATTATTGGGACAAGTGTATCAGATTCTTACAGCACATACTAAATTCTCAATTACCCTAAAATGCTCTTGTGCACAGCCCCTTAGGGATGTAATGGAAACTGCAAAGAGAGACTTCTTTTTCGTCTTCTCTGCCATCTCATAAGCACAACTATATGCACTAAAGTTTGTCTTTCAAAAGAGATTACATCGTATGCACTGTCTCCTGGCCTGTTTTATTGCTCAGAGCTCTCCAGAAAAGCAAGGAGAAGCTCGGGCTCCACAGTGCTGGAAAGGGCTTTTAGGATGATTGTCAATATGCCTATCCTATTTCTCCATTTCATAAGCTAACAAAAACCTTAGGAGGTTCCAGTTTCTTCTGGAAACTCCCCTTAAACATTCAAGAATCCATGAGATTTTTCCATACAGGAGGAAAATGATGCAGTGAAACCAAATTTCATTGACTGTGATCTAACCCTGACAAGGGGATACAGCTAGTCATACCCCTAAGTCCAAGACATAAACTTCACTGAAGTACTGTATGCCCTATCCTATGCTTTGGTCCAATGAGAAACAAATCCATGCCTTCCTGAAGGCCACAAAACCTTAAGCTGGACCAATCAGGACAGAAGCAGCATGAATATGCTGATATCCTCCAGAACCACTTCCTGACCAAACCATACTTCAGGCCAGCTCAGTAAAGGAGACTGCTGGGCTACAAGATGGGTGGTCTACCAAAATTATCCTAACTGTCTTGTTGATCCCCCAACCCTCATCACCTGTCCTAGTTCAGGAAACGTGTTTTTGGAGACAGTGTATGTGTTTCTATGGACCATAGTGACTCCCTCTGAGCCCACACCCTGGCTTGATGCTGCATTGAAAAATCAGCTGGCAAAGCTGGATCAAATCCATTCAGGCTCCAGTAATACCTGTTTGGTCAGTTCCCTCATCCCTGATTAAATAATAAATGAGAAAAGTATTTTTTGTGAACCAAGATGGAATTTAGCAGCAGTATCACTGGGTCAGAAACTATGCTAACAAGTACCTAAAAGTGACAGGAGGAGAAGGGGTGGTGTCCCACAGCCATTTATGTCCTCTGACCTTTGTTTTATCTCGGTTGTCATGCCTGTCCTGTAATTTTCTCTTGTAATTATGTGTGCAGGCTCCCTTTTCAGCATAGCTAGATTTACATATATATAGACAAGAGAAACAGAAATAAACAGTAATTCTCATTTCCTATCCTGCTGCAGCTCTCTAGAGACAGAGAATCCAGCTGCATGCAAGGAGATATTTGCCCTGCTTATTAAATTTAGGTGATCCCATTACTGTAATAACTACAGTCCCAACATACCTGCCATGTTCAAACCTTTTCTGGAGAAATTTTAAACCAAAGCAGTAGATGCAGAAGAAACCCAAACTCTCCTTCATTAATTAAATGTTCCTACTTGGCCACACTTTAGAACAGTGGAGTAGGACTGTCTCTGATTTTAAAAGATCCATTTTAGAATCAAAGCTGGAAGAGACTATTTAAGCCCACTGAATCCTTCTGGAAGTGTAGTGCCCAGAACCTCTACACAGCATTTAAGATACGAACTGAGCATGAAAAATAAAATGGAAAGATTATTTCCTATATTTTGGAAACTATGCTTCTATGACTGCAGCCAAAAATTACATATGCATTTTGGCAGCTACCTCACACAGCTAACTTACAAGCTGTTCCAAGATTTTCACAAATATTATTGCCATTCCAGTAAATTTGTAATTCTTTATTACATATCGGTGCATTTAATTTCTGCGTCCTAACTGCATAACTTTGGCTTTATATCTCATTCAACCCATTTTGAATTTTATTTCTGTGTTATCACTCTCCCACTAATCTTCAGAGTTCATAATCATTCTGTCCACTACTTTATTCAGTTCAGCTGAACTGCTTGATATTTTAATTATGATATAATTATTAACAATGTTTTATTACAAGATTAATTCATCAGAAAATTATAAATTAATTTGTTTCATTAAATAAAAACTAGTCAAATATAATTGTCTAGAATAATGAACACTGATGTTGATTATTCATTATAATTAGTTTATTATTGCAGAGATCATTCAAGAGATAGTTAATTCAAGGATTAATATAGTTGATTATATTGTCAATCCATTAGATAGTAACTTAGTCATTATAACTTAATACACCAGCATAACTTAATAAAATTCAATATAAAATTCCATTATTTCTAACAATGAATGCTACTTGTAACAAGGTGTATAATTCAACAGTATTATTTTATTTTTTTTATTTTTATCCCGCCTGTATTATTTTTTTATAAATAACTCAAGGCGGCAAACATACCTAATACTCCTTCCTCCTATTTTCCCCACAACCACCACCCTGTGAGGTGTGTTGGGCTGAGAAAGAGTGACTGGCCCAAGGTCACCCAGCCAGCTTTCATGCCTAAGGCAGGACTAGAACTCACAGACTCCTGGTTTCTAGCCCAGCACCTGAACCACTAGACCAAACTGGGTCTATCATTATTATTATTATTATTATTATTATTATTATATAAACAGGATATAATAATAATTCAAGGAGGTAAACATACCTAATACTCCTGCCTATTTTCCCCAAACAACAAAATTCAGACTTCTGGGGAAGAAATGGTGAACTGAAGACGGCTCTGCGAAAAGGGGAGCTGGCAACCACTGCAGAGGGAAGAGCTGGCAAGTAGGCCAGCTCTTCATAATTCCTCTCCAGACCAGGAGATGACTTGAGATTGCCCACAAGTGCTCCAGACAGCTGCTGCTTGTATCCTTACAAGAGGATGACAATGGTCACCAGCGAGTTTAGAGCTCTGGGAGACAAAGGAATAGCCATCTTGCTCAAACCATGGTCAGCACCTTTTAAAGGACACTGGGTTTGCATACTTCCTTTTCTAATCACTTTCGGAAATTGCTTGTTAACTGCTTTTCAGCTATTAGGAACCTTTGGACTGACAAGTTTTTACAGCACCTGGTATGTCAGTATGTATGCATGCATGCATGCATTCATTCATTCAATTTATATAGCTGCCAATCTCAGACCAGTGTCCTTCAATCCTTAGTGTAAGAATTTTTAAATACAAGTTTAAGGACTTAAAATATTTTTTTGGGGAATAAACAGCAAAAGGCTGATCAAAACTTAGATTTTAGAAAGTTACAAACAGAGTAAGGGTCCAGATGGATTTGAAATAAGATTTTGGAATTAATTATAAATAATCCTTCCCGTGGGAAAATGCTTCTGTTTTGAATTCTTTAAAAAAACAAAGTAAGACTTTAAAAATTGGACACTAGAGGGAACTATAAGGAATTAAAGATTACAATTAAAGGAGAACACTTAAACTGGACTTACAAATACAGAATGAAGCAAAATATTTTAATATTGGACATATTAAAGAGAGCGCCAGTTTGCTCTAGTGGTTAAGGCTCCAGGCCACAAACCAGGAGACTGGGAGTTCTAGTCCCACCTTAGGTATGAAAGCCGGCTGGGTGACCTTGGGCCAGTCACACACTCTCAGCCCAACTCACCTCACAGGGTTGTTGTTGTGGGGAAAATAGGAGGAGGAAGGAGTCTTAGGTATGTTCCCCGCCTTGAGTTATTTGTAAAAATAATAAAGGCAGGATAAAAAATAAAATAAAAATAAAAAATATTGAAGGATACTTTGAACAATGGACCCAGAAGTTCATTTTAAGAGTGTCTGCCTCTAGTAGACTGGGTTTAAAAGATGTTATGGAACACATTTTACCTGACGTAATTGAGACTGATTTGAAAGTGGATTTAAAAATGACAGGCTACAAGAATGATATGGAAGATGATGTTACACTGGATATACAAAAGAAACCGGCTATCTTAATTATTAAAAGGGATATACTAATAACAAATCAAGAGAGTGACCTGGATAATTTTCCTATACTGGATTTACAAAAGAGGCTTGTCAAAGCTTTGGAGAATTTTGTGAGAAGGGACAAAGAAAAATGAAAAGAAATCAAGTTCTAGGACATTATTTGAAGGGACTAAAGATTGTTATACATAAAAGGAAGCAACATTCTTGGGGGCCTCTTGGACTCTGAGTTCCTGCTGGAAGACCAGGTGGCAGCCGTGGCTAAGAGGACCTTTGCACACCTTCGGGTTGTGCAGCAGTTGCACCCATTCCTGGATTGGGAGGCTCTGTTCACTGTCACTCATGCCCTCATGACCTCCCATTTGGACTATTGCAATGTGCTCTACATGGGGCTGCCCTTGAAGAGCATTTGGAAGCTTCAGCTGGTACAGAATGCAGCTGCCTGGGTTATAAATGGTGTCGGCTATTCAGCGCATGTAACATGACTGCTTCAGGGGCTGCACTGGTTGCCAGGGTGTTTCCAGGTGTAATTCAAGGTGCTGGTTGTCACCTTTAAAGCCTTCCATGACTTGGGGCCGAGTTACCTGAGGGACCGTCTTTGCCCGGTAGTTTCTACCCATTCAACCTGGTCCGGCAGGATAGGCACGCTCTGGGTCCTGTCAGCCAAGGAATGTTGGCTGGTGGGGACCAGGAGACGTGCCTTTTCTGCCATAGTAGCTGCCCTGTGGAACATCCTCCCCCTCCTGAGATTAGGGTGGCCCCAACCCTGCTGGCCTTTCAGAAGACTTTGAAGACATGGCTATGGGCCTGGGGTCCCGTGTGTGTGAAGGGCCCTGTTTCTTGGTTGTGTTGACACTGACAGATTATAATATCTCTTGGCTGCTATTTGTATTTAATTTCTTTTTGTATTGTGTTTAATTGTTTGTTTTTATGATTGTTCACCACCCAGAGTCACTGGTTTGAGATGGGTCACTGTACACATTGAATAAAATAAGCAAATAAATATAAGTTGGTTTATTTGATCAAGGTTAAAATGGATGTGTTGTTATCTCTGGTAACCCTTAATGGACTTTTGCTGACATCAGGACAAAAATGACGAGGTTTTATGGATTTGTTTATAGATAAGAAATGGCATATGGAAAGAAGAGATAATTTGTTGTATTTTAAGAGGAGGTGATAAGTTACTAAAATTGTTTATACTTCTTGTGAGGAAGGGGGAAGTCACTTTTCACATTTCTTTTTCTTTACTATATTCTTATTTTTTCTTTTTTTTCTTTTCTGCACCTTCTATTTTTTTATTATTTTCTTTTTTTAGTTTGTATTAGTTTTTATTTTAAATTGTAATCTTTAATAAAATTGCTGTAATAAAAGAAAAACAAAATTCCAGAAAGTTTATTAAACAGAAGCTCCAAATGTGTTGGTAAGCGCCACATTTCATCGTTGAGGCAAATTAAGTTTATTTTTTTCATTTATATACCATTGCATTCCCAACCAATAAGCCAGCCAGTGGAAGTTAAAACAAAGAGAAGCAATAAGTAATTATCAGAGTCAGAAGATAAAAATAACACACAAGATACAATTATCATAAAACTATGATACTAAATGCACAAACATCACAAAATTATAGTATTATCACAATAAATAAAAATAGTTAAAGAAAGCAATTAGGAAATATATTAAGCAAATCAGGCGACAAACATGACTACTATGAGGGAAAAGAATAAAGTCTGCTTTTTTTTAAAAGAACAATAAATCAGAAGAAATTAATTCCAGAGTGTGGGCACCACCATCAGATAGGCCCTAGCAAATTCCAAGTGGGCCTCTTTCCATCTGCAGAAGGCCCTTACCTGCAGGGGTAACCCCCAGATAACATAAGGGGGGAGCTCTCCTTTCAAGCAGGAGGGGTCTGATCCATATAGGGATTTTTTATGTAGTAACAAGCACCTTGAATTTGGCAAGGAAGGAAATGAGAAGCCAACACAGCTTAGCTGAACCAGGTGTTATATGCTTCGGCTGAAATGTCCTCAACAGGGACCTGAGTCCTACAAAGCACCCTTTCCACTTCATTAATTTCTCAGATGTAAGGTTTTAAAATTACAACTGGTTAGACTGCTCTGTGTTACATACATACACAATTCAGAATTGCTTGAAGCATAGGTCAGGAGCTATTTTGCTGACACTCCAGTAGCCATTTTGTGGTTAAGTCTGAAAATCCCCCAAATCTGGAGACAATGTTCAAGACTTGCAGCCACTAGGCCATAAAACTAAATAGTCTAGCAATTATCAGCCTTCCCCCCATATAAATATTACACTGCATATGGAAAGTCAGAGTTTTAACTTTCTATTAAGGAACAGACCCCAACATTCCACTAATATATGCTGCAGAATGCACCATGAAGAACCCATAGTATATTGTAAGTGTCTTGTTAGCATAGCTTTACCTTGTTTTGCAGATTCAGAAAGTTTTTCAAATTTTTGACAGCATTCTTCCTGATACACTTCTGCCAACCTGACATCTTTACTTTTCAACCTAGCTTTATCAAGAGCTTTATTTGAATTTTCGTAGTCTACAAGGGCCCGTGTACGTCTGTGCAAAAGATCCTGAAAGAATAAATTACATAAGAAAATGAATTCCTAGTTTTGGTGATAGAGAAAATTAACATTATTTGAAAAAATACCCCATCGTTCAAGAATGCTGATTGATCCAGATCTCAGAAAAAACCTCTGGAAAAAAGTGACAATTTCTTATTATAAGGAAGGGAAAGGGCACTCCAGCATACAGTATATTTAGGGAAGGGCAGGGAATAGAATGAACACCACCATATTAAATACTGTAAACCTAGTTTGCATGGAGGGGAATACCTTTTTTATATCTGACTTCACTGATTAATTCTATAGTTTTATTAGATCAATAAGGCCACCAAATCAAAAAGACTCCAGGCAGCATACAAAACTTATCATAAGAACACACAACCAAAAGACAAATGCTAATACCTTGGAGAAAAACAAAGAACATTCCAACCATCTATCATCAGTCAAGGGGGATCACAATTCATCCCAGCCTCTGGCCCATTACAGAGATCGCTCATCAATGTTTGATGATAAAAATTGTGTCTGTGTGTAGGAATATACAGAAACCCTGCATATTTGAAATATTTCATCCCCTTAAACCAGTATTTTTTTTAGTACAAACATAACATGAGAGATCCTAATTAACTCTCATCACTGGTTAGAATCGTATCATCTTAACATTACCCTCCCTTTTAAAAACCTCTTGACAGTTTAGCAAATGGCCCTTGAAAACAACTTAACTTGTATCTAGTGTAATGTAGGATTAACCATATCTGAGCTTCTTGCACGCAACCACTGGTTATGGCAGTCTGGAATTAACATTATAGCTAATCTATAATGTTATAGTAATCTATAATTACTATGCCAAATGAGTCTCTGAAACTCCTGGTTGTGTGGCTGCTCTAGCATTTCTCAATCTTTAATTCTGGGATCCCTAAAAACTGTATTGCTGTGGTAAGTATAGCCTGACTTGGTCTAGAAGTTGCCATTAAGCATCTTCTTTTGTACTCCAAACTCTAGTAGACATAGTCATGACAATGTCAAATCTTTTAAAAAATATATTTTTGAATTTAGCCTAATGCTAAGGTTCTCTATACCCTCCTGCTGCAATAAAACAGAGCATAGTATAATGTATACCTTTTCTTTCCCTGTATTTTAAATTAACACGGTATTTCCTCCTGTCTCTCAGAAGAGAAACAGTCATCAGACAGTAGCTATTGCTAGCAAGGACCTGTTCTTTTTCACATATTAAACCACCATCTTATTTTATCTCTTAATCAACCACATTTTTTCGAAAAGTCAGATCCTGCCTATTGCTCTCCAAGGTGTTATGATAACAGTATACTACCTAGATTAAACCAGAATTATGCTCATGAGTATTTGAAAAATGTATTATTGTTCTTCCTAGTTTATCTCTTTTTGTCAGTGATGGTGTCAAAAACTATATTTAATAAGCCAAGACTCCCTGCTGAGTCTCTAAGCACGTTAACAACTCTTTGTAAGCAAAACAGAATAGGGTAGATAGGAAAGCTGAAGAAGGAAGAGGAGAAATTTTCAGACAAAGAGAATACAAGCATCTTAGTCCATTACTTGTACCTAGCAAAGAGCAAAGAACTGAGGCACTAAATATGTTGGGAGGTGTTATCAAACAAATTTAGAAGTAATGGAGAGTGATATACACTACTTCTCTATTTGTTCATGCCTCATATGTGGATACCTTCTTCCAAGTAGATTCTTCAGAATATTATGTAACATGGAACCCAGATACTCCTATGTCAGTTTTGAAATTTTCACAAACTTTGCTGCTGTCACTGTTTTGGACAATCTCACAATGAGAAAGAGGGATCAGGGAACTCAATAATGTTTGCAATGGTGCTGAAGAGGTAATTAGGTTTAGACAAGGACTCTTGTAGATGGGATTTCTCTAGTAGTTGCTGGTTCAGAAGAAGTTCCTCAGAGCTTCCCACAAGAGTGGAATTTTCTTGATTCCTTTCTTCCACAGAAACTGTTTTTACAGCTTGAGTCAGGGTAGATTCTAACCATAAAATATCTTCAGATGCAAAATCATATAATGTTAACACATTGCTACTTATGCTACTGTTTTTTGTGAAGTTACACTTAAGACAATTGTGAAAAAAAATAAAGAATGCTTTCAGGTATAACTCACCTTTGCTGCTTCTATATTAAGCATATAATATCTTAGTAACTCCAGTAATTTTAAATCTTCATCAGAAGAAACACGATTTTCTACTTTCTATGGAAAAGATAACAGGATTATGGATTATATCATACAGCTCTTGAGTGTATAAACTTCTGTTTGAAATCTTGGTCAGCTAAGTATCTTAAGTATGGCATTATTTATTTATATAAATTATATTCAACTCTCACCTTGGTATATTAAGCTAGGAAGACTTAAGTACCCAAAATATTGCCTAAATGCCAGCTAACGAACTAATATAATGATTGCCTAGGTGCCAGTTAGTTTTATCCTGGCAAGGACAAGATGGTCAGGAGAAAGGCATCCTGAAGTTTATGGCACAGTGAGAGTTAAGCCATATTGCCCTGTACAATAGCTTTGTTGCAGATGCAGAGAGGATCTTTCACTGCCAAATTCTTCCAATAACACTGATGGTCTTCTAAAAACACCAGATGTAGGCAAATGTTATTACCCAAATGAGATATCTGTCAACACTGTCATACAGATTTGAAGGCATGTTTGGAGCAAGAAACTGGTTATGAAGAAAGGCTCACTAAGTATTTGACAATTATAGATACCCAGGCAAGATACATTTATTAAGAATGTGACCACTCAAGGGTAGGTAGATGGGTTCAATCCTGTTCAGTAGAGAAGCTGATTCAAGTACAATGAACAACATTAAAAAAGATTTGTTATTTCAAGGCAATCATAAACCCAATTCTAACAATAGACAAATTAGATACAGCTAGGATTAAAGGCCAAGTAGATCTAGTAATGGTAACAAAGCTTGCCTATATTACACTAAGATGATGGCATGGAGCTGCCTTTGAAAGATGCCCAGAACCCTGAACTGGTCAGGTTGCTAACTAATTTGCTTTATCCTGCCAGTATATAGCACCAATGTAGCTCTTTCATATGTTTTATTGCTTGAATATACAATATTTTTGGTCAGTGGGCACGTTTGGAATTTGAGGAGCACATTTTGGATAGTATGGCTGTCATGGAAATAAGACTGCTCATTCACAAAATGACTACCATGATGAATATGGCAGTTCACAAACCAAGAAAAAACCTCAAAGAGCTGGGAGTCTGGAAGACACTAAGGAACAGGTTGTAGGCAAACTATTGCCTATGAGCACTACAGGTGAAACCTAGGCTTATGTTTCTAATTTTTTTTATATTTTAGGGTTTTTTTACTGATTTGTAAAAAACCAGTTACAGTGACTGCCTTCAACTTTTTGAGAGAAAAGGAAATATATACATCTTTAAAACAAAACATTACCCTGAGTTTCCCAAACAGCTCAGAAATTTTCATCAAGTACCTAGGGAGGAAAAGGATGGGTAGAGAACGTTAAATGTATCTCCCAAAACTCACATCTAATTCTATTACCATAGAACTGGGCCAGATGACTGTTAAGATTCAGTTCATGGAAATTATACAATTTGCATATGCTAGAACTTTTTACAGTTCTTATGACACAGACTGGAAGAAAACAGGGCAAGAAAAACAGCCAACAAAATAGGCATGAAGGAACTTTAAAGCCCTAGGAAAGTACAGGAGATGTATAATGACTGGTTATAACAACACAATACTGGAATGTTAATACAATCTTCCAGAGGAGGCACCAAATCACAAAAAGAGAAAAGTTCACAATTAAGGGACGCTTTGGCATCTACAATACAATACAAGAGAATTTAGCTCTAGAAATGATGGTTTGATCTCCCAAAACAGAATTTATTGCAACACAGGCAAATGATAATGCACCACTTCTGCTGGCATTCAATAGGTGTTCAGGGAATCAAAGGTTCAAACTACATGACTTATTTGTGTCTGACGTTGGGATGCATGCGTGAAGGACAGGGAGGAAAAAGGCCTGATACAATACAAAATTAAGGCCTGATTCTTCACCATTCCTAAATGGAAAAACAAGGATTAGAAAAAAAAATTAGAATACTGTATATGATTTTTTACTCCAAATTTGTATAATATAAATTTGCCCTTCGTTTATAGAGTATGTAGACTGATGCAGAAATTAGATTAAATCTATGGCTAGCATCAATAGTTTGAACACTAAATAGAATACTTAGGAGGACTTTACCTTTCCATGTAGGCAGAACAAAAGACCCCACTGGAATAAATTATTGCTATATGCTTCTCCAATGTGAGAAGCATAGGCATTAATGTAAGCAGAAAGTAGGGGTAACAGGGAATAAGATATATTAAGACATACAGTAATCACAGAACAAGGTAATTTGAGATTGGCAAGAAAAATATTGAAAGAGGCATAAGCAGTAAAAGAAATGCAGTATATGGAAACCAATTGAAGTTGCCCTGAAAACCAGAAGGAAAATTCCCACTCCTTGAATGTAACCATAATTTATTATTATTTCCAAGCCTTTGTTGGGTGTTGCTGCATGAGAAGGCTTCAGTATGTTAGTCATGAAAAATCCCCCTCCACACAACCGTGAAAAAGAGATCAGGAAAGTCAATCGTTGTATCCAGGCCATCACAACTACAGTACTTAGCAGACTCATTCACAGTAACAAACTGAAAAATGTGGTTTAGACATTTTTAAAAGAAATGGCATGAACTTACTTTTTAATTACAATCGATTCTGCTAAAGCTAGGTTATTTAAGGAAGTTGAAATATGAATATAGTCATCTGCAATATCTGTTGAGAAAGAATGCAACAAGCTTTCAGCCTTGCCTCTGAACAAACTGAAATTTAGAAATATTACAAATAACTCAATAGAAAAAGTTACTTTTGTGAGATCTTGTCATTTTATCTGCCTTCCCACATGCTTCCTTTATTCTGTTGTAATAATTTACAAGAAAGATCTTCTCTTGTTCAAAGAAATCATCAACTTCCTGGAAAGAAACTTTACAGTGATTATGAGATATCAAAGAGCATTTTGGTCTAGTCATGAGAAAATCAGATATAAAAAAATACATAAAAGGTACAGTATGTTAGAACAATGTCATAATCTGAGGATGCGGTTAACCTTGTATATAAAGTACCTAACCATTAGCTCCTTTTTAGCCATACTGTGGCTTGCTGGTGACCACCCCAAGGTCCTTTAGGTTTCACATGTTCTCCATCCAGTGTTATTAGTGGCAGGAATTGCAGGCAAATATTAAGCTTGAAGCAACTCAGTGGCAGCCACGGGGGTAGCAAGGAAGGGACCTGTATGTATTTCCCATTAACGTCTTTCATGACGTCATTCTAAACACAGTCAATAATAAAACATTGCTTACAATAAATTGAAGTTTCAGAGTAGGCTTCTACTATTTTAATCAACTAAGATTTCTGCTGGAAATCTTTCAAAAGTGTTTCCAGGAGGGTGGATAATCAGTTGCAGAAAAACAACCCCCCCACCATGCAAAAATCACAGGAGACAAGTGTTGGGAATGCTTTAATTTGGAAACTTGCATTGACCTGGAGGTTCGACTTAATAACTTAACTCTTCCCTATCTATGATTCTATGATTTTATGAAAAAAGATCCCATCTGGCATGTAGATTCCTTGATTGCTTCTGGAAGGACAAGAACTTGATCAAAAGCCAAATCCAAGTCCACCTTTTAAGTGGGGGGAGGCAGCTGGTAATGGTGGTTTGTGAACTGTTCCAGCTTCCTTGACTAGTTTGATTGGTCTCTGAAAACTTGATGAAGAATTTGTGATTCATGTACAGTGAAGTCAGCCACAAGAACCAGAAAAACCATGTCAAGATGAAAAAAATGGGGTTAATATCTGTAGTTAACAAAGAACTGTAATGAGGACAGATGTAGAGAGTTATACAAAAACTCAGCTAGAACCAGCAGTCTGATTTGTTTGGCACCCAACATAGCAATGCAAATATTGGTCCAGAGTTGCATTCTTGCATTCTGATTATGAGTTATGAGCCAGTGAGAAACTGAATCTGTGCATCCAAAACACTCACCAGAAATGGGTGATGGACTGTAGGCCATAATCCAAAATTTGGTGCTTTGGGAGCACTGAGACAGAATACCTGGTTAATAAAACAATGAACTGTCTCTTATTGAGGAGAGTTCCTCACAGACATTGAAATGAGCCATTTTGGAGAATAAATCCATCAGAATTAAAAAGGAGTTTATTCCCATTCCCATTCCCATTCCCACTCCAAATTTCATTAAGTCCATACAATCTGGAGGGGTAGCAAAAATCCAATAGTCATCCTAACTGGGTCTTGGCTCTGCAACAAACTTCACCGGCTGTAGCAGAGAATCATAGACTGTGTTGTTGGAAGGGCCCTTGATGTTTGCTGACATTCATGATGTTGAAAGCTTGCTGGCTCCTCCTGGCCTTGATCCTATTACTCCTCCTCCTCTTCAGATGAGGGGAGGCATGACAAGGACCATAAAGAAAATAGTAATTAATTCTGACAAAAAGAGAGACTTATTATATCTTTAAAAACATCCAATTATGTTTTTCCAGATAAGGCACAATTCATCAGATGAACAGAATAAATGTGATACAGATTTTATAAGAACATTCAGTTCTAAGGTGTGGAGGAAAGGGGAGAGAGTAAAAGGTGACAATAGGCCAGATTATATTGATATAGAAACAAAATAGCTTTAATTGTAAATAAAGTAGTGTCATGTGTCTATGCCATTCCTATGAACATAAAAAATCTTGTATTTTTTTATATATGAGCAAAAAACTTTGTAGTTATTTCATGAAATTTATAATCCTAAAATCATTTTATATTCATATCATAGTCCTTTGGAGGGACAGAAAATGGGATGAGAGGTGGGGAAGAACAGGATTGTTTTGAAGAAGAACAAATATCAAACAGCTGTAACATTTGGCATACTAAAGTTAGCGATGAGGAAGAGAATGTTCCTTTGATCTTGTAGGTAACACTACTGGATCATGCAGTTGTATTGCCATAGTAAGTGAGGACAGAGCTGCCACAAGATTGAGTTCCTGTGTCTGTATCATAATGTCATATGTTATCAAAATTAGTAGCTGTTTTAGGTTTCATGGCTCCCTAAAAGTGAACCAAGGGGTGGGGGCAAGACCTATGAACAGAAGGCATCAGGATGGGCTGTAGACAATAAGGTTTAATCATCCCCAAGCAACTCTGTATTCTCATAATCATCTCCCTGGTCCCATTTTCTGATTCACCAAACCAAAACCACAATGTGAGAGATTATTAGTCTTTGGTAGATCACAAGATCGTTAATAGTATGCCGTAAAATCAATGAACATACTGTACATACCACCTCTTTACTTACAATCATTACCTAAATCATGTTTCTATTTCAGGTACCCCCTTCCCGAAACAATCTTGTCAATTCTGACCATTTTTTCCTTTCTTCTCATTCCTTCCATCTCGTACAACTGTATGTACTTACAAAATCTCTCTTATATATACTTATTCTCTTCATCTGATTAAATGGGGTTGATCCACAGAAGCTTATGATATAATAAAATGATTAGTCTTTAAGTGTCACAAATCTCTCCTACAAAAGAATGACACTGCATCTTGGAAAGCTTGAGACATTCTTGCACTGATGGACTGATAATATATGTAGCACACTAAAATATTTTGGTTTATCTGTGAGAAATAATGTTAAATTTCCCATGAGTTCTAGGTCAGTTTTTAAAAAAATCAAATTCATATTTATAATTTGTTTTCTCAAAGATAACTATGCATATTGAAGCAGAAGCTTGGAGAGCCACCTGTCAGGAATGCTTCAATTTGAAATTTTGCACTGAACTCAAAAGCCAAAATGCCTTTGAACTTGAGTCTATGACTCCATTTTGAGGGAAACATTCTTTTACAGCTTGCTTGTTCCCATCTGTTCCCAAGGGCAAAATCCAAAGTTTAAGTGGATTTTGCTTGTGCAAAGGAACTTCCTTATCCTTTCCCCTGGCATCTCTCTCCCCTCTTCTGCTAGATCCTCTAATGTTTGAGGGGGAAAGAAGTACAAGGGAAAGAGAAAATCTGTTCTACTTTTGGTGTGTCTTCCATTTGTGGACAGGCACTGTTGAACTAAACCTTAAAACTTTGGATTTAACTTTTAAAACCTTACATTTATCATAACTGTAGCCTGCAGTAGCATATTTTGTTGATTTATTAAATACCAAAAGAGCAACAAGAGCTTATAAATCAGATAAAGTGAGCAGAAATAGATTAAAAATGGATATAATGGGTAAAAAAAAAGAAAATGAAAAGATCATCATAATCAACAATAAAAGAGGGCCTGTCAAGCTTTATAACTCAAGGCAGGAATGGTAGACTTATCTTGTCAGATCAAATGTCCTGGAAATTTCACTGGACTGATCAACGAATAGAAAAGTGCAATTTCTGATTGGGATCAGCGTAATCATCTGCTCATAATAGGAGAGATAGCACCAGGGATCAGGTAGAGTACAAGACTCAGCTCAACAGAGCACATGCAACTGACTCAACAATTGCAAAGGTATTTAGGGATAGCATAGGGAGCAAGCCTGCAGCCCCTACACCTCCTGAATTATTTTATGAGCTCCTAAAACATATTTCTTGTTTCCTGTATTTCACTTCACAGGCAACAAGGGCATCCAGCATCACTTATCTGTTATGTCTAGTATCTTTCAAAGCAGCATTTTTTAAAAATATAGCAGACGCATTTTACTTATTATAAGAATAATTCCTTACTTCAACTATATCAATAATATATTTAAGAATATTATACAGTTTCTTCAGGGAGTTGTATGTAGATATATAGTTATAGGCATTAATGTCAAATCACTCAACATTCTACAAGAGAATTACCACCATCTACTTATACAGCCTTAGAACATTTTAATGATTTTCGCAGATAACCTATAACTATTGTTAACAGTAATAACACTGTCTCAAATACTACTAATTGAAAATAGTGGCATCACTTTTGCCAACCTGAGCTATGTGTGCTTATAGGCAAGTGTTTTATTAAGGTCAGCATTTAAGAGTAGACTGACATCCTGAGCTGAACAGATCTGCCTTGGTATAATTATAAATCATGGTTATATAAACCACAATCATACTACTGCAAGTACTACTCTATACTACTCTATAGAGAACTTGTCTTCCTGTTCAGGGGCTGGAATAGGTGCAAATGCAATAGGTGGGCGCTAACCAGCGCATATATAAGAGTTGCATCTTGCCCTAATTGAAGAAAGCTTCAGTGGTTCCAATTTTAATTGGAATGTTTCAGGCTATGATGAATGTTTAAATTATATTTAAATTATGTATTTTATTTATTTAAGAGATGTATATGGCTCCCCAACTCACTCACAGTGACTCCAGGTGGCTTAAAAAAATAAAACGCCAAATAGAAAACCTACTACACCCCACCTCCCTGGCAGCAACAGTTCATTGTTTTTTGCTTATGTATTTTCTCTGTAAGTTGTAAGCCTTAAAAATGTGCAGGAAAGTAAAACTGAGCTTTAAAAAAAAGACTTTACCTTAACACCAGAGAACAAGACTTCATCGGCACTTTTTACCACCGTTCTGAAGAATCCACCCAGCATTTCCTTTGTATTTTTCTTCCTAACACTTAGCTAAGAGAAATATGAAAAATTAGAACATAAAGCAATTAACTCTCCTTTGTCATTATTACACTGGCTGTCATGCTGCTTCTTCTTGCTGGGAAATCCTTGTAAGGTCTAGCAGCCAAAATATGTAGACCATTCAGCCATGACAACTCATGTTGCTTGTTTCATTTGCATTGTGTGTTTTTAAAATAATTTATTGTCCCAATGTCCCATATTTTATACACTTTTATATATTGTTTTTGTGATTCTTATGCAACAATGCTGCATTCTGCTATACCATATGAAATAAATAAATAAATTACACTGGCTTATTGTATACTAAACTCTGAGCAAACAATGCTTCTTTACAAGGCAGAAAGGGCATGGCCTTTCTGTCTGGTTAAGATTCTGAATAGATGGAACTATATATTTATCAATCACAAGTGCTTTTATGCCACTTCAATCAAGCAAATCTTTTTTACATGATGTTAAGATTCAGGTTGATACTGTAGTCACGAATACAAAACCTAAGCTAGGATAATAATTTGGGCCAATAAGTGTAAATCTCAGAATGTCTGCGTATCCTAATCTCGATCGATTGATGGATTTACTTAAATTTTTCCATTAGGCAAACCCAGCAAATCAATTTATTATACAAATAAAATAGGTTCTTTAATTTGATCCTCAGTTCTGGGATATTATATATAACAGTAGCTCTTCCCAATCAGTCCCTTTGTTAATTGCCCCTTTTCATCAATTATCATTTCAAATTTTAATTTAGATTCAAAATAATGTGGCTTTCAAATGGATTGAGAAATGTTTATGACTGCATTCCCGGTCCCAATTGCCATCGTAACCTGAGGACCTAAAGGGACCTGTACTCCCTTTCTGTATTTGTCAGCCTTATGAAGTAGACCATACAAAAAACATGACCAGATTTACTTTACTGTAAAGCTACTTTAACAGAACCTTGCAAATCTGAAAGTATATCCCTTCCCGTCTCCTTTACAGCCCAAGAACTAGGAAGGGTCTCCTCTGAGCCTCTTGCCCCACCAACATTCCTGCTGTGGCTCAATTGCCTTTTATCTGACCGTTCCTTGGTTCTCTCTCTCTGCTCTATCTCTCAAGGTCATTCCATATACCATTACAATATTCTACATAACACTGTTTACCCCAAAAGGGAGTCGGGTGATAAGTATGTACGTATGTATACAAAATAGGCTTTTATTGTTTTTTTTTAAATCAAACAGAACAGACAATTAGTGCCAGGCATTCAGTTATGGTTGGGTTTTATGTATCTTTTCCACTGCAGGCAAAGACTCTGTAATGTGTTCTAACTATAGACCTCTTTTCTGCATAAATGTGAACACAAAGATTTTAACAGCTACTTTGCCCCAGAGCATTCTTCCAGCTCAAGCTGGATTTATACAAGCTGTCAATCTTCTGAAAATGATTTATAACAGAATGAAACAAATTCTAAATGTTGAATTTTCTTTCTAACTTACCATCTTTCTACTTTATATTATTAAACCTTATATGTCTACATAGTATACTGAACTAGCTTTATACATACTAACAGCTGCTGGGATACTTTAAGCATATCATTAGAAAGTACATAGAATTCCTGTAGTAGTAGAATGGCAAGTTAAGTTGTTGGAGTACGCCTCACTGTCTGAAATAGCCTCTTTCTTAAAAAAGTAAATCTGACACAGATTTAATATGGAAACCATTTTTGGACTGTAATCCTGTCCATGGGCTAAGATAAATCCTATCTGTGGATAAGCCCATCCATGGATAAGCCAAAAGCAGTTTTTGGGGTATATTTTGGAACTTAAAATTCTTGGTTTATCCACAAGCATACAGATAGTCCTTGACTTACGATCATTCGTTCAGCAACAAAGTTACAACGGTGCTGAACAAAGGGACTTACAACTGGTCCCCGAAGTT
This sequence comes from Candoia aspera, assembly GCF_035149785.1. NCBI lineage: Eukaryota > Metazoa > Chordata > Lepidosauria > Squamata > Candoiidae > Candoia > Candoia aspera. The sequence continues at coordinate 112,441,462 of NC_086155.1, read as the reverse complement.
ATGGCCATTGCAGCACCCTGCAGTCAGGTGATCAAAATTTGTGCACTTGGCAGCCCGCCTGCATTTACAACCGCAGGGGCACTTCAACTCCACTCACCCATCATCCCTTCTTTTTGGTCCCTTGCACTCTGGGGCCCCTGCCACCCTAGCTAACTTTTGCTGTCTTCCTGCTCCCACTACTGACCAAGCATGCCTGGCCTGGCCCTTTGCGAGGCAGCTGCTGGTCACATGAGGCTTTCTTCCCAAGGACATGCATGGCGGTTTCTTCACGAGACCTGGGGAACTTGGCCTTGCATGGCCCACAGCTGTCTTGCAAAGGGCCAGGCCAGGCACACCTCATCAGCAGCAGGAGAAAGAAGATGGTGAAGGTTAACTGGAGTGGTGGAACGCAGGGCAGCAGGGGCCTCGGAGTGCAGGGTGGTGGCAGCAACTGTGGCACCGCACTATTGGGGCTTCCCAGGGTGCAGCAGCTTTGTGCCGCACTGCTAGGTTGGGCTGGGGCTGGGCTTTGCACAGCGCAAAGGGACTTCCTGGAGTGCCATGGCTCTGGGGCTACAAAAAGCTCCAGAGCTGCAGTGTGCCAGGGAGCCCCTTTGCACTGCACTGCTAGGCTGGGGCTTTTTGCAGCCCCAGAACCACGTGCCAGGTGGCGCGCTAGGCTGGGGCTTTCCCTTCCCCTTCACACCAGAGGCAAATTCCTCAAACTCCTGTCAGTGAGGCTCTCACACGTAATCTGGATTCATGAATCCACCCTGCCAAGATAGGCTAGGAAGAAACTGGCAAGTGGAAATTGTGGGGTTCATGGCAAGTTGATGGGAAGGTGAAGGAAGTAGCCCTTCAGGCGGAGGAAAGAAGGGGGAATCAGACACCCGCATATCAAGTGAATGGAACAGGGCTATGAAAGGTGTGCAGTAATACCCTTAGATGCTTGCTTGCTTGCTCACTTGCTCTCTCCCTCGCTAGGCTGAGGCTTTTTGCAGCCCCAGAGCTGTGGCACGCCAGGAAGCCCCTTTGCACTGTGCAAAGCCAAGCCCCAGCCCTGCCCAGCAGCGCTTCTTGGCACAAAGGGCCAGGCTGGACATGCTGCAGCAGGAGCAAAAATGGCGAAGGTCAGTTGGGGCGGTGGGAGTACAGGGTGGCAGGGGCCTCGGAGTGCAGGGTGGTGAGGGCGGCTGGGACTGGAACTGGGCTGGAGCGGCTGAGGCTTCCAGGAGCGGCTGCAGCTTCGTGGCTTCCTGCAGCCCCAGAGCCACAGCGTACCAAGAAGCCCCAGAGCTGCAGTGTGGTAAGCAGCCCCAGAGCCACACAGTTCTGGAGCTGCTTGCCACCCCGCAAGGCAGCTGTTCCTTACCTTACTGAGGCTTGGGGCTGGGAGGGACCAAGCCTGGAATTGCTTGGATTGGGGTGGGTCCTCAGCGAACAACCAGTGAAATTCAATCAATGATAGCAGTGGGGAGTGCCGGGATTGCTGTCGCTAAGCAATGCGGTCACGTGACATTGCACTTTGTAACCACATTGCTTAGTGATGGAAATTCTGGTCCTGATTGTGGTCATAAGTCGAGGACTACCAGTTATACAGAATATAAGATTAATTTTCATATACAAATATACACATATTAGCTATCAGTATGCAGTGCTCTGGATCTGAAGCTGAAAAGGTGCCGTGGAGCAAGCTTGGGTACACCTGTTGCAGCTCTGTGTGCTTTCTCAAAAAAGCTTTTTATTTCCTGGCCTTGTTCAGTAGCAATGAGATCCCAGGAAAATACATGTTTGAGTTATGAAGGTACTGACAACATGCCCCACCTGCTGCAAGGCACCCTGTCAACAAGTCTTTAACTCAAACATGTATTTTTCCGGATTGTCCGGGCCACTGTGCACTACGTGAAAAGTCATACAGCTTTGGATCCAAATCAATGCACATCCCTAATATTAGCATACTTCCCAACTATAAACGTTATCCACAGAATTAAGAATCTGCATGGTAACAATGCTTTGCAGGAAACAGGAGTAATACCAAACTTCAGGCATATATTTTCACAGAAAGCAAGAAAAGGGCAAATCTTTTCCTTCTGATTTTAGAATTAAGACTTTGTATCTGCTTTGCAGTAAGATTCTTCAGCAAGTTACTTTTCTTTTACTACCTTACCTACTAAGAAATGGAAATTTTGTGAATGGACAACACTTTCTCTTCCCTCTATGAATGCTGGCTCTCTCCCTAATCCTCCCAACTCCTAGTATCAAATATGACATTTCTTACGTCATGAGCATATTCAAGGAAGATATGGAAATTATGATCCTTGCTAAGAATGGGATGGGCAGAAATTCGCTGCAGGAAGTCTTCATGTGAAGATACAGTTTTCTTAAAGATAGCAAGGTATTCCCTAGAAGAAAAACATTTGAGACAGCATACTTCTTATTGTCCATACTTCAGCCTGAGATGCAAAACAGATGCAAGTTTTTGCTGTAAGTAAACTAGCATACATATAAGATATATGCAGATTGAGGAATCAGCAACCAAGATGAGTATCTTTAGCTATCTTCACCTTGTTACTGTCAGTGTTATTAAACAACAGACTGCTATTACACCCACCCGCCCACCATGCTATTACACTTACAGCCACCAGTGGAGAACAGTGGCCTTTTATTTGGGTTACGAGCATGATTCCTAATCTAAGCAGTAAGAATCAAACATGTAGCTAAATACTGGACATGATAAATAGTCTTATGACATTGGTTTACTCAGATCCAATGACACCTCTTTCAATGCAAACATATCATCCTTGACACTGAAATGTGTAGTTATGTTCCAACTGCTTTATTTACATAATAAACTGAGCATTTTAAACTGGTATTCATCTTTTTCACGTGACATTGATCTATCATTAACTCCAACATGCAACCTAGGAAACTGCCTTTCCAATTCAAATATTTCATGGAAGTTGGTTCCACCACTGGACCCACTTGAAGGCTCAAAATAAGAGTATCTGTTTTATTGTCCAAGTCATTTTAACCCCCTAGCTTGTCTAATGTTTTGCTTCTGCTTTTAAAATATGTCTAAATATTATGATATTCCGCTGAACTCTGAAGTTAATAACTTTGTGTCTTGAAATCAAGAACATAAAGTGTTTGAAATAAAGCTTTTCCCTATTTTTTCCCCTATTTCTTTATTACTGTTTGTTTCTCTTATTGTCTTTCTTAAAAAAAAATCTTGAAAAAAATCTTTTTTTTCCTCTTAAAAAAAAGGATGATGTAATAACCGAATTTTGCATCCTAATCCCTTATTTAAAGTCAGAACTTTACATTAGAATTTAGCAAACTATTGCCTTTCAGTTCTGAGTCTGAGAATCATCTTGAACACTGGCTGGGCACTAGCTTGCTGACGCTATTTTAGTTTTTAATTTACCCTAATGTTAAACTCGCAACAGCCTTTTCCTTTAGTATTTATAGCTACCTAAAGTTCTCTATTAAGCTCAGTCATTTTTTGATGAAGTATTTGTGGGAGGAATAAAGGGACCTCCTGATATTGGTGATCTACAAACTCTCTTCCCTCACCACTAGCTAGGCTGGCTAGAGCTGCCTGAAGGTGCAAGACTATAGTAGAAAAGGTCACACTAAAATTAGGACAATTAGAAATCTATTATTAGATAACTGTAAATATTATAATCTCCAAGCCCACATGCTACAGCTGGATTAACTTCCTTTCCAACTGGAAACCTTCCCCTGTTATGAGGTGGAATATTCAGGTACATTGTCCAGTAATCAGAAGCTTATTTCAATGAATGTTCTCATTCACTAGAATGATGAAGGTGAAATTAAAGGGATGGACTACAGGAATATCCTGCTCAGAATTCTTTACAATATTCGACCCTGTACCTGTGGGAAAACGCTAGGAAGAATGTTCTGTGGAAGACTCTGGACCCAAAGGCCACACCTAATGGTGTCTATTTTGAAGCAACTGGCAAGCATGGAAGGGCTAATCTGTGTAGCCAAATGTCAGTTAGTGAGACTTCCACTCCTAGAATGCCCACATGTGGCTGCCCATTGACCAAAGGGGTGGCAATCCCGTTTGGGATCCAGATCTTACTGGCCATAAGTGCCAGTGTGATGGACTTCCCTCCCCAGTGGCTCATGGTGGAATGTGAGACTTGCTTTCCCTGACTTGTGTGTCACACATAGGCTGTGATTGTATGTCAAATATATCCCAAGTGCCCTGGGTATATGTAGAAGTTAAATAATCTTGTGCAATCTATGAAAGTGTGAGTTCACCTTGGGAATAAAGCATGGGGCTATTCACAAGGCAACCATTCCCATATGGAACAGCCATCGATTCCCCCCAGCTGATAATGTTATATTATATTAATGAATAAATTTATAAAATAAATAAATAAAGTTCCTGGCTCTCCTGGTGTGATGGGCTGACACTTGGTCTCCTAGATGACATTGTGGCCACAAAGAACACTGTTTTTAAAATTAGTAGCTTAACTAGGATTGAATGATAGTGTCCTTGAGTGCCAGTTACAGAATCAATACACTGTAAGTGGGGAGAGGTCAAGATCATCTATCCTTTTGAGGAACTCAGTAACTGCATTCATCCATGATTTTCTTTGTCTCCCCTTCCTCTTAACCTATTTATTCATCCTTCATATATTTGCAATGTAATTTGATCCTTATTCATTCTATGGCCAAATCATTTCAATGTACTCTTTTCAAATGGATTGCTCATGTTTCTGTTCAATCCACATTCATTCAGTACCCATTCATTTTTGAACTTATGCTATCTTTTAACACAAACTGCTTAAGTAAGCCATTCCCACTGCATACATAATACTTCCAACATTTCTTGTGATATAGCTACCTCTCCCTTTCATATAACAAAGTGGGAAGAAGCACATTCTCATTTATAGACAGTTTTGCTCCATTTGACAAGCATTATTTTGGCAATAGACCACACCCTAAATCAAGGTCAGCAACCTTCTTGTGCATGGGGGCCAGAGACCATGCCACCACCATTTTCTCCTTCTCCTCTGTCTCATGGCTTGCTCTTGCCAGAGCTGGGTGGAAGACTTGTTGTTCTGCCCGCAGCAAGGCAGCTGGTGAAGCCAGAGCCAAAATCACTCAAAGAGTTGGCGAGTGCTCATAAGAGCAGCCAATCCAATAGCTGCTCTCTCCCTCTCTCTCATGGGCCAGGAGGATATATTTCTTTTTGAGACTATAGAGTAGATGATTGCAAGTGGTGGGCCATATCTGGCCCGTGGGCTGTAGGTTGCTGACCCCTGCACTAAATGGAAAGATAGCCAGTATAAGTAGTAAAACAAACAAACAACTAGCTATTCAAGAAATTAACCATAACATTTCAGAATCTCCTGACACTTATGTGAATTTACTGGCAAGTCAAAGTATTTATACGGGGCAGAGAATCTTCACTCAATAAATCACACTCACGCTTCCAGCTCTTGTTTCATTTTGGTAAATTCCTCTTTTGTCATAGACATTTCTCCTTCCCCAAGCTTATGCATCTTCATTCTAGGGCCATCGAAGTCAGGCTTTGCAGGTGCTGGGGGAATCTTAGACAAAATATCTGCTATTAGGAAGAGCATTATTCAGCAGAGTACTTTGTAGGATCCAAACTTTGATAGAATTTAATATAGTTTTTTTCCCATGGAACAACAAGGTCCTTAACATCTTAACATAGCTGAGTTAAAGCTGAAGAATGGCTTTGTTTAGTATCTTTTGCAATAAGTAGACCTGTGACTAGAAATGAAATACCACTGAGTTTTAAGAAATAGATTAATAAAATACATCAGTGCCAAATAACAGTTTAAATAGAAGTGTTTCAGTTTCTTTAATATTAAAATGAAAATACTTTAATTAAACATATAAGTACAATCATCTGATTGTGTTAATTCTTTATTCTACTTATGATTCATATTATACTGGTTACTGTTTTTAATTACTGAAACCTGTTTTTAATAATGTACTGAAGTCTTATATTGATAAGAAACACTTTAATATGCAGCACTAATCTAATGTCACTTCAAAAATTTTATTTAATCTTATATTGCTTGTAAATCTCTTTTCTATTTTTCATTTTTCTTACTTTTTCTGCTCTTTTCTTGATTCTGTTCTTTTTAAATATCTATTATAATAAACAAATAAAAACCAATTGTCCTATTACTTTGCTCTAATCGGTAAGAATCTCTAAGACTATGAATTATACTAATTGGTAATCTTGAGGCTGAGTATTTAAGATGTACAAGGGCAAACCTATCTGGGAATGTTATCTTTTTGCTAGGAACTCTTATCTCCCTAAGCCCAAAAATATACTTTTCCCCCTAAATGTATTTTCCAGCTATGCAGACCATAGTACAATTAAATTAGCATAAAATCAGCAATACTACAAATGAATGTTTTAAAAACATATAAAGGCAAAACTGAAGACAGACAATTCAAGAGGATTGAACATTTTATAGAAATGCATACAAAGTGTATACAAAGTGCCACTCGAATGCAAAGCTAAAGATCATGTTTGTTTCTTCTAGTGGAAATGCTATAAAATAGGAAATACCAGCAGACAGCATAACCGTTTGTAGATAAAATGGCCCTTGTTATCTGAGAAAGAACAGTTAGTTTGTAATCTTATACTTGCCTGTTAAAATTATGTGTTGTTAACAAAGCTTAGCTGAGTAGACACAGGACTGCAACTTTTTCAAATGTGCAGGGGATCTTACTACTTCTAAATAAAGAAAACTTGCCCCAAGATTAACAGTGCTAAGTTATACCACACACACACACACACAGACAACCCCAGAGTAAGAAATAGTACTAAAAGGATCTTAAAAAAACAAGTAAGCAAGCAAGCAACTACTTGTTCACAATCTCCTTATTCTAAGATGCCATCGTCAGAGGTTGTAAATACTTACAATTAATCCTGCATAGTCTTCTGTTTCAATTAACGTATCATGAAGCCATTCAAAATCTTCATGATGCCTTGTAACTGAAAACTCTGTGCCTTGAAAAGCTGGCAGTGTAGTCTGAAAGTAAAGGTCAGCAGTTAACTCTGTTTTTTAATTATCAGAATAAATTACTTAATGTATGGCCTCTGACATAGGGAGAAGAGGCAGGAACAGCTGCAAAATGGGGCACTGTAGCATCTGAAATGCTTATATTTGAGCTTGAATGTGCAGGGGCTCCCTGAGGCCTGAAAAATATTTCAAGGGTTCCTCTAAGGTCAAAAGATTGAAAAAGGCTGCTTTAAACCAAGAGGCGGCTCTCCAATTTTTATTTACAATAGTAGCCTATAAAACGTTGAAATTGTTTCGTCAGTTCTAGATAGTTAAGTATTAAATTCTCAAAATTGGTGAAAGGGCAAATTGCTGAAGCTCTAATATCCTGATTACCCAATAAAGATTTAAGCTGATACCAGAAAAACCATGGTAACTAGTCACATATTCCCTGCTCTACCTGCTCTTTATTGAGAGGTTCCTTATTGCTATAGAAATCTTTTTATTCTCTAAAGGTTATATCCTCTCAAAAGTTTCACTTAAGCCAGACCATAGTGATAGTCCTGTTCTATGTCTTATTAAAAGGGTTAGGGGAGAAGTATCCTTTCTCAAGTCTATATACTTACTGTTCCAAATTTGGAGCACCATTTTGGTAAGGAACATTTTTAATCGTATTTCTGAAAACTATTTTGGGTGAAAAAACCACTGATTTTAAAAATTATTTGGCTCCAATGTTGCCTGAATTTGGATCCATGGTTTACAGTGGTCTTCCAAAATGAACAGAATCATATGCCCTAATTGCATAGGTTGATAATATATTCTCTGATAAACTGGGAATTCATCAGCCTCCCTCCTTCTATATAACATCCTTTCATTAATTCTCATTTCTCTCTCTCTGCCAATATTTTAAAGCCTGTTCTGGAATTTCCACTGGGAGGCATTGAATTAAAAAATTGAATTGTGCAAGGATTTTCATGTTGACACCTGCAATCTGTCCTAAAGTACTGAAATATTTTTTACTCCAACTTTTCATTTCCATGTTTAATTTCTTCCATGTAGGTATATAGTTATTGATAAAAATATTCTTAATGGTTTGGAATAGTGATCCCTAAATATTTTAAAGATTAATATACCATTAGAATTCCTAAATGCATCAAAACTTCCTTTTGGATTTTAGGGAGGCATGAAAAAATATTAAATGTGATTTGTGGAAATTACAAATCTGATAGCCCTAAAACCTGTGCAAATTCCTTGTTGATATACTTAGCTGAATGGGAAGCATTTGAGAAAGAATCATATCATTTGCAACAAATAAATTTACAATATATGTTCCATTGCCTAATTGTATATGATAATCACTGTATTGAAGTGCTATTGCCAGTGCTTCTACAGCTAAATTGAATAATAAAGGTGATAAAGGGCACCTTTAAGTACCTCTTAAAATCATAATAGAATCTGAGTCATAACTGTTGAGTCTTATCTGAGCTTTAGCTGGTCCATAAATGTGATCAATTATCTTACAATAGCTAGTCCCAATTTTAAATATCTTTAATACTTGTTTTAAAAATTGTAATTCTAGAGAATCAAAAGTTTTAAATATATCTAAGGAACATATAGCTAGTAAAGATTCATTAGTTTTGCTAATTTGTATGATATTTAATAGTTTCCTAAAAGAGGTGGATATTTCTTTTTGGAATAAAATCAGATTTATCCATATGGATGTTACTTTTAGATGGTTAGTTGTTTATTTGGTGTAGAGTTTATAATCCATATTAAGTGAAATGGACCTGTAAAATGCCAATTCCTGAGTATTTTTATCTGGTTTAAGGATCAGAGTTCTCTTAGACTGTTTCCAAGAGTCTGTTAGGGCATCTCTCTGATGGAGGTACTGCATCTGTTATGAAGACTTCTTTCAATTCCTTGTGAAATTCCCCTGACAGTCTGTCGGGATCCGGAGACTGGGGGCATCACTATGATAGAAGATTTTACATAAATAGAACTTAAATACAAATATATTTCATTTTCATATATTTTATATTTAGCATTAATATATTAAACAGATTGATTCTAGAGCTAGTTCCAGGGAATATACAACTCACAGAACCTCCTTTTCCAATTTCAGAAATACAGACAAATTTGTAAACCTTGGTAGAATACGTTCTAAAGATGGGAAATGGATGGAGAAATGCGAAGGATGCAAATACTGATTCTATCAATAGCAGTTGGCACTACTGTATGTGGCCTGCTGTGAGAAATGAACATTTCCTGAAAGAAACAAAATTAGATGTTGTAGGAGCTAGTGCTTCTGACCATCTTATTATATAGAAATGAGAGTTGGCTATGCCAGGAAAAATATAAGTTGAATGCTTATGAGGATATATAAGTATATGGTACTCAAGATGAGCTGTTGTTGTTGTTTATTCGTTTAGTCGCTTCCGACTCTTCGTGACTTCATGGACCAGCCCACGCCAGAGCTTCCTGTCGGTCGTCAACACCCCCAGCTCCCCCAGGGACGAGTCCGTCACCTCTAGAATATCATCCATCCACCTTGCCCTTGGTCGGCCCCTCTTCCTTTTGCCTTCCACTCTCCCTAGCATCATCATCTTCTCCAGGGTGTCCTGTCTTCTCATTATGTGGCCAAAGTATTTCAGTTTTGCCTTTAATACCATTCCGAGTGAGCAGTCTGGCTTTATTTCCTGGAGGATGGACTGGTTGGATCTTCTTGCAGTCCAAGGCACTCTCAGAATTTTCCTCCAACACCACAGTTCAAAAGCATCGATCTTCCTTCTCTCAGCCTTCCTTATGGTCCAGCTCTCGCAGCCATATGTTACTACGGGGAACACCATTGCTTTAACTATGTGGGCCTTTGTTGTCAGTGTGATGTCTCTGCTCTTAACTATTTTATCGAGATTGGTCATTGCTCTTCTCCCAAGGATTAAGCGTCTTCTGATTTCCTGACTGCAGTCAGCATCTGCAGTAATCTTCGTACCTAGAAATACAAAGTCTTTCACTGCTTCTACATTTTCTCCCTCTATTTGCCAGTCATCAGTCAAGCTGGTTGCCATAATCTTGGTTTTTTTGAGGTTTAGCTGCAAGCCAGCTTTGCACTTTCTTCTTTCACCTTCATCATAAGGCTCCTCAGTTCCTCTTCGCTTTCAGCCATCAAAGGGGTATCATCTGCATATCTGAGATTGTTAATGTTTCTTCCAGAGATTTTAACTCCAGCCTTGGATTCCTCAAGGCCAGCTTGTCGCATGATGTGTTCTGCATACAAGTTGAATAGGTAGGGTGAGAGTATACAGCCCTGCCGTACTCCTTTCCCAATCTTAAACCAGTCCGTTGTTCCATGGTCTGTTCTTACTGTTGCTACTTGGTCGTTATACAGATTCTTCAGGAGGCATATAAGATGACTTGGTATCCCCATACCACTAAGAACTTGCCACAATTTGTTATGGTCCACACAGTCAAAGGCTTTAGAATAGTCAATAAAACAGAACTAGATGTTCTTCTGAAACTCCCTGGCTTTTTCCATTATCCAGCGGATATTGGCAATTTGGTCTCTAGTTCCTCTGCCTTTTCTAAACCCAGCTTGTACATCTGGCAATTCTCGCTCCATGAACTGCTGAAGTCTACCTTGCAGGATCTTGAGCATTACCTTACTGGCATGTGAAATGAGTGCCACTGTTCGATAGTTTGAACATTCTTTAGTGTTTCCCTTTTTTGGTATGGGGATATAAGTTGATTTTTTCCAATCTGATGGCCATTCTTGTGTTTTCCAAATTTGCTGGCATATAGCATGCATTACCTTGACAGCATCATCTTGCAAGATTTTGAACAGTTCAGCTGGGATGCCATCATCTCCTGCTGCCTTGTTATTAGCAATGCTTCTTAAGGCCCACTCAACCTCACTCTTCAGGATGTCTGGCTCTAGCTCACTGACCACACCGTCAAAGCTATCCCCAATATTGTTATCCTTCCTATACAGGTCTTCTGTATATTCTTGCTACCTTTTCTTGATCTCTTCTTCTTCTGTTAGGTCCTTGCCATCTTTGTTTTTGATCATACCCATTTTTGCCTGGAATTTACCTCCGATGGTTCTAATTTTCTGGAAGAGGTCTCTTGTCCTTCCTATTCTATTGTCTTCTTCCACTTCCGCGCATTGCTTGTTTAAGGTGGACCGAATACAAAAGTGAGGGCGACCACCACAAAAAAAGTAGATTCAGATGCCTTGGTCATATAAAGAGAATAAATTAGGTTTGAATCACAATAAATATATGAAGGAAGAATGGTCAAGAGGAAGGAAAAGGCTGAGAAAATTATAGTAGGATGGAATAATATAATAGCGATATGGTATATGTATGCACCTGTATGTGTGTGTGGGCAGAGCTTCCAATTCAATGTGGAAGAGGTGATTTGCAACACACAGGAATACAAAATGACACCTTTGTGCAAATAATCAAAACTGTGGCTGTTTCCAGAAACACCCCCTAGCAATGGTCCTAGAAACAGAAATGGCTGCTTTAATTAGTCACAGACCAATTCCGTCTTTGTGCTCCTGCATGGTCCAAAGCCCTCCTAAACAGAATCTGAATACTGCCCAGCCCAAGTATGAAGTTTCAAGTAATACAAAAATTGCATTGTATTAGTGAATAAAAAGTGACTAGTTAACCATGTGAAAGTAAAGTGAGCTTCAATCATTGGCCAAATATACCCATTTCTTTCTACAAAATGAAGGGAAGGGCTGCAGAAAAATGGCAGAGCCTGACTTTGCATGCACCTGTTTGTCATGATCACCATTGCGATGCTCATGACATCGCAACGGCTCGCACGGCAACGCAGGGAAATGGGTACCAGGCGGATTAAGGGAAAAGGCAACTAGCTAACAAAAGAGAGAAACAGGTGCTGGCAACAAAGTATTAACTCTAGCCGGAGGCGCGGGAGAGAGAGATACAATGTTGCAAAGAAGGTAATTGACAAGACCAGACCATGAGGCGCGCCCGAGCTGTCAAAGAGATTACGAACCTGATCGCCCGGCAATGAACCATCACCGGCCAGGGAAGCAATCAAGGAAACGCCTGGAGTACAGGAGGGGCTCCACGACCCCTCACCTACCGGCCACGGAACCGACGAGGCTCAGGGCACACCCGAAGTAAGAAGGGGTGGAGCGCTGACCGGCGCAGGCTATTTAAATCCCGTTCCGGCGCACTCCACTCACTCTCAGCTTTTCTAAGGGCATGCATTCTATTCCCAAATAAAACCAGAACCTAAAGTCTACTCTAGCGTCTGTGTTTTTATTGGGTCTCAGGCAGAGCCTGACACTGTTCCATGTACCTGTTCTAGATGTCATTTTCCTGATAAATTGTGTGAAGTTGTCAATTTTATGAAAAGACAATGTTGTCAAAACTCCAAATACTGTTGTACTAAAACTCCAAAAACTACAACAAGAATGGAAAGATATGCTGTAGTGATGCGCACTACACCTGCAAAGTACAATCTCATCTTATATTGCCCCTTGCCTATCCCCCCAGAAATTAAATGACCCTGAACTATTGTAAATTTAACCTAGCTGCAGCTTCCTTTCCTTTTAATTTTCTCCCTGCTGTGACGCCTTACCTTTGTATGGACCGTAAATTTCACTTTATCTTTCTCACTGAGGGCATCAGGGATGTCAATCTGTAGTGATGTGTCAGTATTTAGATCCACAGAGACAGACCTCATCTGATAAGGAAACAGAAGAGATTTAGATGGCTGTACACTTATTCCATCACATAACAACCCCTGCTAAGTCAGAGTGGTAAACTAAGAGGCTCAGCCCCGAACAGCAGCTCTTCGAAAATCACCTCTACATCACGCCCTTATGTTGCTGTACTGTTCCTCCTAAGGTGGTGCTTTGACGTATCACACAGCAAAATATAAAGGGTGCTGTTAAGTAGGCACTGCGTTCTTTGACAGGGAGACCAATCTTCATTAGCAGTATGACTGGGAGGAGATTCCTGGAAGTCCTCTCTTCTTTTTGTTCTCAAGTTTTCTTTAGCTGATTTTTCCAGAGTTCAACATTTCCTCAGTTATCCCTTCTATATTTTGGGATGACTGTTCTAATTGACAATGTCACCTTACTAACGGAAGTAGGTGACTGATGATAAATGCTAATTTTGTTTCCAGCTCCAGCTCTACTGAAGAAACCTGAATGAGTTCTAATATGAGGTGAGGAGCCTCTGAACCATCCAACAAGCTCACACAATGGCACTTAAAAAGGTGGCCAACCTGTAATGTAGGTTGATGCAGGTTGACAATTTTTCACATTTACCTTTGCAATCATTAACACAGCTTTTGACAGAGTTATACCTCCCTCTTATTTCAGCCTTTTAGAACTATTTTTTCATGAAAACGTACATTTTACACGAGCTCAAATAAATATTTACACTGATATTTTCCTGCAGAAATCTGAAAATCGAGAAATAATATATATTGGTTATTAAAACATCCATTTCAATGTTTTGTCTAAAGAAATGTAACTACAAAAGAGTTTATGGTATTGAATATTGTAAGACTGATTTTGAAAAAGAATTGTGTACAAATGAGCATGTAATTGCTAAAATCTATAAACTTTTATTGAAATTTGAAACAGAAGAAGTGAAACATGTATGATAAAGGGGGCTAAAATTTTGGTTATAACATGAAGATGGAACAATGGAGAAATACATGGTTGAAAGGATTGAAATTGACATTGTGTTATAATCTTAAAGAGAATGATGTACCATTGATATGACACCAGAGAAATTGTCTAGAATGTATAAAGGCACTTCAAATTTATGTTGGAAATGTGAACAAGAAGGGAAGTTTTATCATGCTTCGTGGACATGCAAAAAAGCTAGAAAATTTTGGATTCAAATACATACACTGATTCAGAGGATTTTAAAGATTAATATACAATTGAGACCAGAAGTCTTCCTCCTGGGACTGATGGACAAACAGCTGGGAAAAAGTCATGGAACTTTGTTTTTGCATATGATGACTGCACAGAGATTATTGTATGCACAAAGATGGAAAGATCTGGCAATACCTACAATGGAGGAATGGTTGGAGAAGATGATGGAACTTGCTGAGACGGCCAAATTGACTTCTTGATTAAAGAAAAGATAATATCTACATTTATTACTGATGTCAGGTTCCTCTGATCAAAAGGTTCACAGAACCCCTTATCGGAGCATCTTCCATTACTTCCTTATCAATGGGTCAGTCTCTGTCGCCAGATGGGAGGGGGGTGTCGGGATGGAGTGTGAATTGCATTATGAGATGATTTGTGGTGGTTCACATCAAGGCCAGTCAGTAGAGATACACCAGCAACACCGCCTGGATGGGAAGTGGGGTGACATACTTTCGTGAGAAAGGAAGGCAATTAAGGGAATATAATTTTAAATGTATGCTTTAGCGGGAATTCTCCATTCGCAGCTTTACTTCTGTCCTAGTCATTTCGCTTCATTAAACAGTTAAAGGATCCTGGTCTCCTGACTGTCATTGTGTGAATGACCATGCTTGAATGGTCTAGTGCTGACAGCTGACTAGAAATCCCTTATAGACTTTTTGCGTAAAACAGAAAAAAATGAACATGATTTATGGTTTTGATGATTAGACAGGATAGATTATAGGAAGAAGAGAGTAATAATATAACTTTAGAGAAAGAGGTAAATTTATAATTGTACTTATAATTGCTGTAAAGAAGATTGAAAGCCACTTCTTTATATCTTTTTTCTTTTTTTTTTTACATTTTCTTTTTTTCTTGCAATTTTAGCTTTCTCTTTGATTTTTCAATGACTGTCATTGTGTGAATGCTCGAAAGGTCTAGTGCTGACATTAAGCTGCAAATCTATTGTATTTGAGAACTCTTCCTGGGGAAAGTTACTCAGTTGAGAGTTAACGAAATAATGCCGAAAAATGGAAAATCCAAGGCGAAGGAGCCATCACCCTCAACCTCCACCAAGCGGACAGTGCTGTACGCCAAAGGGAAAGAAGATAAGGTTGAGTCGGAAGAGATCTCTGGGAGTGGGGAAAGCGAGTGTGAAAAGGAACCCTGGCTAAACACCACAGAGCTGGAGAGCGCACTCCTTACCTTTGACTTTGTGAGAGAACCCGAGACTCCGGATGTGATAGTGGAAGAACCGCAGATGGGTCCCTCACAGTCCGGCACAAAGGCTGTGGAGGGGAGAGCACCCCCACCCTTGAAGGCACAGGCCCGGGGTCTCGTGGGACTGCAACAGACACCGATGGGACCTCGCAAGCAATTCGTGGGTTGGAGGCGAGGATGTCAGCCATGGAGGTGATGATGCAGCATGTATCGAAAGCCCTTGACACCCTAGCCTATCCCCTGGCTGAAGTTTCGACCCAGCTCTCCAGGGGGGCATCGCCAGACCGAGGGAGACGTCGCATGGTAACCCCCACTAGGGGGTTTGACTCCGCAATTCAGCAATGAGGCCCATGCTGAAAGCCAAGAGGGATCGGTAGGAGCTCCCTCAGGCAAAGCAGCACACCTGGGGACCCCAAAAGAGATACAAGTCAAATTCAATGGAGATCCCTGGCAGCTGGCGTTTTTCTTGACCAACATGTCCATTTATATGCGGGAGTTTGGGTCCTGTTTCCCCATGGAATACAAGAAGGTGAGCCAGGTCGGCACGAGGCTTCGCGGAGCCACAGCAGATTGGTATGTGCAGCTGCATGATGCCATGGCACCTGAGCTAAACAACTTGAGGGAGTTCATGAAAGCCCTGAGGGAGAGGTTCGAGGACCTGCTAGATAAGATGAGAGCAATATCGGCCATCCAGCAGCTCAGGCAAGGGGGGAAAAGTGTGGCAGAGTATGCTATGGAGTTCAAAGCCCTGGCAAGGAAAGTCATGGACTGGTCAGAGACCACCAAGATTGATTACTTCAAGGGTGGCTTGCAACTGGAAGTCCTGTGATGGGCATTATGCAGAGGGGATCCCCCCACTCTAAAGGAATGGATATGCCTGGCTGGGGAGGTCGAGAACACCCAGTACCAATTCCGTAGGCAACTGAGAGCGCAGGCGGCAGGGAGGAATACCAGGGCTCCGGGCCAATTCCCCTTTGCCCAACAAAGGCTGTTCCAAGAGAAAGAGGACACCAAAGACCGCACCTGGAAGAAAGGCAGCTGCTTCAAATGCGGTAAAGACATTGTCATGTTCATCGTTCCAATGGTTTGCATACATCGTAACGTTTCACATGTCATGTTTCTAATCCGTGTCGATCACCTGCGGGGTGGGGAATTTCAGCTCTGCCAGGCTGTTATCTTTCTGTTGCCCTGAAGGAATGTGTGTTTGGGTTAGGACATGTATTCAAGGTTACTTTCCCAGGCAGATGTGTGACGCTTGCCAGGCCCGGGAGGGGGTGGTTGCGATGGTGGGGTGGGGGGCGGGATCGGCTTGGAGGCGAGGGTTTTTAGTTTGTATTTGGTGCGCTTTTGCTTATTCTCAGCTTTCTTCGTATTTGCATACTATCCTTTCAATAAATCAGTTTTATTCACTAAACACTAGTGAGACTGACTTCGTTGGGATAAGGCAATCGTTACAGACATACATCAAGCAGTGGAGTGTCCCCACGGAGAACCGGAGGCAGCCAAGTTGGGAGCAAAACCAGCCAAGATTGCACCACCCAAACGCAAAGGGGCAGCCACGACCGCGCTGGCCCGGAGAGACCTAGATGCGGGGCAACTGCTGGCGTCAAGCGAGGACTCAGAGCCAGAAGAACAGAAGCCGGCAGGAAACACATTTCACCTGTTTTGAATCACGCCCGCGAGCAGGTAGAAAATCCCAGGCGCAACACGCCAGCTTGAGGAGGAGGAAAGGGAAGACCCTCTCGTGAGTGATGACTGCCCCACATTACTAATCAGGATGGAATTAAAAAACGTAAGAACACGTCACAAAGCCAACCTGACAGTGATGTTAGACACCCCGCACTAATCAACACACTAAGCCTCCAAACTAAGAGACTTAAACAGCCCATTGTTTTTACCCAGTAAAAACAATGGGCTGTTTAAGGATGGTTCCATAGCCCATGGGGGCCCCGTGGAGTTTCAAACTGAAACTGTAGCCATGAGGTTGGGGGGGCACAAAGAATGGATCTGCCTGGCTTGCAATTTATTGTGGCCCCCATAGCGAACTATTCAATCATATTGTGGCTACTGTGGCTAAAAAGTAGAAGACCACAAATAGACTGGGAGACTGGCTCTTTAATGTTTAATGACGGTGTTAGTAACCCACAACCCCTACCGTCTAAGTTGAGAGATGCCCAATTAGTGGGAATATTGCTGAATCAGATACCCACGGGGAAGCCAGAGGCAGTGGTAGTCATACCAGACGAATACGCGGACTTTGTTGATGTGTTTGATAAGAATCTGACCACTTACCACCTCACAGGAAAACTGGCTGTGCCAAAGAAATTGACCAGGGGCTAAGCTGCCTAAGCCGAAAATGTACACCATGTCAGAAACCGAGAAAAAAGTCCTCAGGGAGTTCATAGATAAAAACCTAGCTAGCAGGTTTATCGAACCAGCTAATTCCCCACTGGCCGCCCCAGTACTTTTCCGGGCAAAGAAGGATGGCTCCTTGAGGCTATTATTACCACGGAATAAATGCCATCTCAGTAAGCGACCAATACCCTCTGCCTCTAATGAAGGATATGCTGTCACACCTATCGAAAGGCAAGGTGTTCACCAAGCTTGATCTCAGGGAAGCCTACTTCAGAATCTGTATCATGGAGGGGGATGAGTGGAAAACAGCTTTCAATTGCCCGCTGGGATCATACCAGTACAAGGTTCTCCCTTTTGGGTTAGCTAGGGCCCTGGAGTATTCATGCAATATATCAATGAAGTCATTCGTGAACATTTGTACAAAGGGATCTTGGTGTATTTAGACAATATTCTGATCCACTCTGAAAGCTTAGAAGACCACATCCCACCGGTGATGCAAGTACTGCAAAAGCTATGGGATGCCCAGCTATATGCTAAACTTTCCAAGTGTGAGTTTCACAAGAGTCAGCTAGACTACTTGGGGTATCGTATCTCAGCAAATGGCATTGAGATGGATCTGACAAAGTATAAGACATCAGGGGCTGGGTGCTGCCCTGCACCAGAAGAGGGCTTCCAAGTTTTCTTGGGTTTGCCAATTTCTACAGACAATTTATTTCCCAGTTTGCTCAAATTGCGCTGCCTTTGACAGATTTACTTAAAACAAGAGGGAGGGGGGAAACACGAAAAGTGACCTCCCCAGGGGCGAAGCTCGGTTGGTCGGATGAATGCCAAGCCGCATTTGAGCGTTTAAAAGCTCTGTTCACAGAAGAACCCATTTTGGCTCACCCAGACCCAAACTACCCCTTTATTGTGCAGGCGGATGCCTCTAACTTTGCAATAGGGGCTGTTTTGATTCAAAAAGATGAGAACAGTTTCCCTCACCAAGCTCTCCTGCAAGTTCACTGACTCTGAGCGCAACTGGCACATATGGGAAAAATAGGCTTTTGCTGTCAAAACAGCCTTAACACATTGGAGACACTTGCTAGAGGGCTCCAAACATACCTTTGAGGTCTGGACTGATCATAAAAACCTCCAAGCTTTACAAACTCCCAGGAAGTTAAATGGCAAACAAATTCACTGGGCTCAATTTTTCAGCCACTTAAATTTCACCCTTAATTTCCTCCCTGGGAAGAGGAACTTTCTTGCTGATGCACTTTCTCACCTTCTACAATGTAATACCACTCACTCTGAGATTGTAGATACTGTTTTTTCCCAAAAACAGCTTGGAATGGCTTGCGTAACATGCAAACAAGCGGTAGCCAGGAAAGTGAAACTGCAGGCAGATCTGACAGAGGACCTGCTTCAGGCGCTCCCTAACTATCCTTGGCTACAATGTAACAAAGCCCAATTAACTGAAATTGACAACATCTGGTATTGCAACAACAAAATCTACCTGCCTGAATCTTTGCACAAAACCATTTTGCACCGTTCCCATGACAGTAAATCTGCAGAGCATTTTGCCTTCACCAAAACCCTGCACTTGATCAGGCAGCAATTTTGGTGGTCCTCCCTTTGTGCTGACGTGCAAACCTACGTCACCTCATGCCATGTCTGGGCCCAAGCGAAAAGAAAGGGGGGGAAGTTGCAGGGACTTCTACAACCTGTTGCCTTCCCCAAAGCCCCATGGAAGGAAATAGCCATGGATTTTATTGTGGATTTACCAGAGGGATACGACAGTGATTTGGACTGTTATCGACCTGTTTTCAAAACAGGCACACTTCATTCCTTGCACCAAGATCCCTACCGCCCCGCAACTCACAAAATTGTTTTTGACCCACATCTATAGGATCCACGGATGTCCCGACCGTGTGATCTCGGATCACGGTGTCCAGTTTACTGCTAAGTTTTGGCGCACATTTTTAAAATTAATTGGTGTGCAACAATCCCTTAGCTCGTTTAGCCATCCTCAGACGGACGGGGTGACTGAACGAGCTCAATCTATTCTCGAGCAATTCCTATGTTGCTACATTAGCTTCCAGCAGGATGATTGGGTTGATCTCCTCCCCTTTGCCGAGGTTGCTTTCAACAATGTGGTTCATCAAAGTACTGGTTTTTCGCCTTGCCGCATTGCCTATGGCCAGGACTTTGTTCCAATCCCTGAACTTCAGCTCCAATCTCTCCCTGACTCTTCAGTTGCCAATTGGGCTACTCAGATTGCCACAGACTGGCCGATCATTCATCAAGCCCTGGCTCATGCCCACAACACACATAAAAAATTTGCTGATTGCCACAGGTGCCTGGAGTGGAAAATGAAAGTAGGGGATTTGGTTTACTTTTCTACAAAATTCCTCCGATCTCAACAACCTTCTAAAAAGTTAGCCCCTAAATCTGTTGGATCTTTTCCCATTGTTAAAATCATTAACCCAGTGACTGTACAGTTACAACTACCTTCCACTCTTAAACAACTTCATCCTGTCTTTCATTGTAGCTTGCTTAAACCAGCTCTGGACCGTTCTAAGTGGCACCAACCGGCACCAACCTGCACCAACCCCTCCACCCATCATGATTGATGGCCATCAACATTTTGAAGTCAAAGAAATCCTGGACTCTTGTTTTCATCGCAAAACGCTGCAGTATTTCATAAAATGGAAACACTTTCTAGATCCTGAATGGGTTGATGCATGTCATGTAAACGCACCTCTTTTAACAAAGAAATTTCATTTCAAGTACCCTTCCAAACCCTCCCTTTACTAACATTTCCCCATTATAAATATATATAATGTAACTACAAAATTGAAGAAAATTATCAACTTTCCAAGGAGCCTTATAGGACCTTAAAAACAAACACTTTGTATTTGAAAACCAGTGCACTTTTGAACTCATCCTACTTAACTGTGACTATAAAGGATGTACTTGTAAGACCATTTGTATGAAATAAAACAGCAACATCTATTTTTAATTAGATATGCAATCTTGCAAAAATTTAAAATGCTAGCTTGAAATATCCTTATGGATAATATTTGAATAGACAGCTGAATGTTTGGTTACATAGGGAGTGGCTGTTTTCCTCTATTTCAAGAGCAGGAAAGTAACAAGCCACTGACCAGATCTAGCATTTCAGTCCTTTTCTCAGACCATTCCATCAAGTCTGCAGCAATCACTATATTCTTGCTGTGATTAGTCTGGAAAGTCTGCCTATAATGGTTGGCTGAACTTACAGAGTAGAAAGCTGGAGGTTTCAAACCACCTCTCCTAGAAGTTTTTTGGGTCTTCACACTCTGGCCCTGCTGTGGGAAAGGGGCTGCCACTCTCTAAATTCTGGGGCATCTCACTGGGCATCCACCTCATAGTTCCAATGTGTGAGACAGATAGGGTTCCCACCACCCAGGCTGCCTTTTTGACAATTAAAAGATTAAACTGCAAAAAGCAGAATAATTTCAAAAATGGAGCCTCCTTGCTACTTAGCAAGATAAAGCGTAACCCCCTTTAAAACTTAAAATGCAAACATTAAATGAGGAAGGGAATAAATTACAAGAACTGTTCAAATCATGGGAGAATAGCAGCTTAAAAGAAAGTGGTCTGCAACAAAATTTCTTAACAAGATGGTGATGGTCTGCAACAAAATTTCTTAAGCGTCTCTGGAAAGGTATCAGAGAGAATAAATTCCAAGTATTACACAGATTATGAAAGATATGAAAGAATGAAAATATTCTCATGCAAAGCCTGAATTCAATGAAAGCTGACAATTATCCATTTTAGACAGAGAACTGAAGGCAATGCAACTTTATGTAGCACCACAGAGAAACACCACAGAGCACCACACCTAGAGGGATTCCTGGCTAGAACATTTCCTATGTCTTGTGAAGCAAAAGGATCCTCTGCTTCCTTTCCTCAATTTTCCCTCTTCTTGGAGATTCCAAACTTTAGACAGAGGCTGTGGGGAACAATGGTAGCCCCTTTTTCACCAAGCCCTAGTCCACAACTTTCTGAGTTCTCTTCCCTAAGTTTAAAACCAAAGTCTTTTCTGTAATTTCTGCAAGGAGAAGGGCAGAGTAGTTTGTCTCTGTACATGACCAAGAGCCATGTCTCACTATAGGAAATGTGGACTGGGACTGTCTGCAGTTTGAACAAAGGGACATGTATCCTCAGTTCTGCTGGAACTATGATCACAAGATCTCCTTACACTTTATATCAACTTATTTGAGGCTAATCAGTCAACCTGGGGAAGACTGAATGCAAACAGACTTCCTTTAGATGGCATGAGGTAAGATAGCTTATTATCATCCCAATATAGCTATGGGCTTCTATACAAATTTTTCAGGGGTGTGGTGACTGCAGTGTAGAACATGACTGTGATTGGCAAGCATAAAGTGTGCCACTAGTAATCTAAAATGTAAATCATTGCTATGACTGCTCATTCATTGGTTAAAAAAATTTTTTTTAAAAGGAATCCTGTAGCTTGTCTTACAGAAGAAAATAGTGATTACAAGTCACTCTTCTTGAAGAGTTAGAAGAGACTTTTTTTTAATGAAAGCTGAGAATCAGAGGATTAAGATGGGAGGGAAGGAGGGGAGTTGATCCCCTCTGTATGTGCTGAACAGAAACTCTTTTGGGGTTAGAATATCCTAAATCTCATATCAACCCATAAACAGATAGGAAAGTCAGCCCACCCTCAAACAGCCCCTCAATTAAACTAGCAGGTTAGAGTTGTCCCTAAGAGCAACATTGTGCATATTTGAGGGATGGACATACCATTATTTTTTGTACCAGTGAAACACAGGCCAACTCACAGAATATTCTAAACATCTGAGGTTGGTTCATGAGATGCTACACATAGCAAAGACTAACTAACTAAAGGCAAGGTTTAGCCCATACTAACATCATCTTGAGGATTTCACAACTGGAATCAGTGCAAATATGGCCTTAGTGCAATACATACTGATTCATCACATGTCTTGCCCCAAAGTAGATTCTGAAGGGTACCATCAATCCAGCCTTCACCTGCTCATACACTTAGTTTTGTTGGCTGTGGTAAGGACTCCAAGAAAGAGAAACTATTGGCAAAATGTATCATCATATTCATTTTCTAGATTTCCCAGTGTGTCTGGAAGATGTTGACTTCTGAAAGATGTTTCAGGCTGGAAGGCATATTTTATTTCAACAAAGCCATGTCTATAATCCATCTCATAATTTAGTTTTTAATGCCTCAAAACTTTTCTGAAGTAGTATCACAAAATAATTTGGCAACCAGGCAACTGATCAGCATTTGGATAACTTTACCAGCAGAATGGGAACCGTGGACTATGCCAGGATGCTTATACTGTATGTTCTAAGCACACAAGGAGAAAGTATGGGAAAGGCATCAACTGCATATATAAAAGAAGGCCTAATTTCTAGGTCTCATTGGATGACTTGCAGCTACTCAGATGGCAATGAAACAGAGTTCAAGACCTTAAAAGGCTCAAAAAAAGAAATGTATGGGATTGAGGTTTTAACAATACACTTCAGCTTGGTCTGCAAAGGAAGATAAGAAATCATTTTGCTCATTTATATAGTTGTAGATGCTGCACCAATTTATGATAACTCTTGAAGTGATGGAGGAATTGAATGCCTCAAGTATCTTCCTTATAATGATGTTGAATTGTGAAAGCAGCCTTCAAGATAATTAAAGGGGCATGGCTAACTTCAAATGAAATTTGGTGCAGCTGGAAGCTCTGGTTTAGGCCACTTTTGGCAAGGCAGTAGTGTAAAAAAACATGGTTCAAGAATGACAATGATTTGACATTATTTGAGTTTCTTTCTCATCTAAGCAGATTTCTAGATACAGGGGAAGACATCCAATTTGTGTATGTTAATCTAGTAATTCAGTGAACAAGTTGGGGCTGTATCTGTATCTCCTGCCCCATACATAAATTTCCATGAGGCACTGTTCCTCTGTACAGTATGTTGTTTTGCCAAACATTGGTGTATATGCACTTTCTGCATACTCTTGGTTGTTGATATGGAGTTTCAGGACACATTTAAGGATTTAAGCCCTCTGTTGATATGGGCAGTCCAGCAAACAAGGCTAGTTCAGCAATGGAATCAACTACAGAAAGAAGCAAAGAACTCACTTTCATTGGATATGACTAGTACCCTTTGTACTAGTATGAGGAAATGCTGCATATGGTGTGGGTATGATTAAGTTTGCTACCCAAATCTACAGCTTTTCTACCTAAGTAAAAAGCACCATGTCAAGTCTTGATTGACTAAAGCTACAATGGGCAGCAAAAGTCAGTATCTATAGGTCCGTCTGGTGACAACCAAGGCAGATGTATGACTGCAACTTGAAATTTAAGGGAAGGGTATAGCAAATCTAAATGAAGATGATCTGATCTTGTAAAGGGAAGCTGAAAGTGAATGATGGGACCCTCAAAAACAGACATGAGATGTTCAAACAACCAAAAGAAATAAATGAAGGTTATGATTGTGGTAAAAGCAGGAAGGATGGAAAGATGTAGGAGAGGTACACTGAATACTATTAACATAAATTACATTTAGTTATGCTTCCTCTTATCTCATGCTTTTAATATCTTTGGCTGTACTGTACTCCCTTTCTACAGTGTGCAAAGCATTGCTCACTCCAAATGGAATGGTGTAATGGATATGTACATAATTGCATAACAGACTCCAATCTAAATCATAATCAAAACAGTCCCTTCAGTCTATTTCCCTACGAATTGTCTGGCTATTAGCCATCAGCATAGACTGCTACCCCACTTATTCTAGAACAGACAAGTGGAACTCATCACTTCATCAGTGGAGCTCCTTCACACTCCCTCTCATCAGAACCTTCCCGGCAGTTAATTCTCATCTGATGCTTGTGGGGGATTGCCACATGGTCAAGCAAATGAAAGGTTAAAATTACTCTACCTGTATCCACAACAACAGTAAAGGGAAGGTGAGAGGGACAATATCCCACTTTTCATACCGAAAATCAAGGTTTATGACAGAAAGGGAAAGTCTTCGGAAGTGTCATTTTAAGTAAGTCACTAACTCTGCACACCAATTTTGCCTGCCTTCCATTCTGGAACAATGAATAATATCAACATTCTTTATTAGCTCCTTCCACTATCATGTTCAATTCATAGATCATTAATGTCTTTACTTTAAAAAGAAAATTTACAGTCTAATAGAATAGACCTCTCAATTGGCCTTCTAGGACACAGCAGAACATCCAGGTAAACACAGTGGATTCTGCCGCCAAGAAATGAATAAATAGGAGAGGACTGGAACATAGCTAAACCGGGTGGTGGTAGTTCCGCGTTATTTAAATAAATACTATTTGCGCAGAAATGCAACTCAACACTTTAAAGGCAACGTGGGAAGAAAAGGAAGAACCCACACATCGCCCACAGCTTGCTGCCTCTGTTTCACTGCAATGCTAAGGTTGCACATCTCCTTCAGTTCCCAGCCTCTCCCACCAAACCCAATACTAAATGCTCAAACCGAATAATACTAACTTGAGATGCCGGAGAGAGAAGGCACTATAACTTCAAGCCTGGTGATGTACAGTATTCACTCATTCAACTAATAACAGCTTCAAATTACAGAATACAATTACATAACTTTGGCGGATTCATTTTTTAAAATCTCCTAATAATTATATGCATCCGGACGCCGACTGGCCTCTCCGCTCCGAGGCACTTTCCTCCTTTCGCCCATCCTGTTTACCTTGCTCAAGCTCGGCGGCGGCGCGGGCAGAGCCATAATCATGCCGCGGCAGCTCTCAGTCGTTTTCTAATTACGTAAATGCTCCTCAACATCATCTCCTTATATTTCCTGCCCTGCGAGGGCAGAGCACCGCCCATTTTGCCTTCACCATAGAGATAAGAAAATGCAAACCGTTTAGGGGGTCCCCATTGAGTGCTCCGGCCATTACTGAAGCTTGTACAGTAGAGAAAATGCTAAGGGATCAGAAACCGCTCTTGTACTTCCGAGCATCTGATTGTATTGTGAGCAAACGCCATTCAGAAATACGAAATCTCAATATAAAATTCCTATTGTAGCAAAGGGAATTGTGATCCCGACGTCATGTCGTAGCTCAATCAGATGCATGGAGCTTTTTTTTATATGCTATCAAAAAAAGCTAATTGAAGACAGTAATCATAAGATACTATAGCTTACAGTTAGCCATAATCCTATAGTTACGTGGGAGCAAATTCCATGGAACGTAGGGAATCCTTCGGAATTTAATAACTGCTAAAGGTTGACTAATACTAAATGTTTACGTAGTAAAACAAAGAAAATATGCACAAGCCTTCTTTTGCCGGGCAATGCTTTTGCGGATAATTAAAACAGCTACGTGTGAACTAGTGCGTATCCATTCTGTCGCGCTCACCATGACATTTACTGCCTCCTTTGAAGGAGCAACTGGGTAGCAGGAGCCCTGAGCGGAAGAGCAACGTGCAGTTAGAGATTCACAACAGAACGTCCGCACATATCTTTGCAAAAAGTACCTGTTCTTTTTTTCCCCACCGGAGATAAGGCACTAGTTGAAAAGAACACGCGATCTTTCCTAATTATCCTTGGTAGGAAACGTCCCGCACCAGAAGGGAGAAAGAAGGAGATCATTTGTTACAGGCCACTGGCCTGTACTTAAGTTGGGAACATGTTGAGTTCAGCTCATCTTCTGATAACTTCATGGGGACGGGGGGCGTGCAGGGCTGTTTGATTTGTTTTGGGAAGCGGCTTGCCGTTGCCTTCCTCCCGGGAAAACCCGCCGCTCGGCTATTCTCTGCCGCGGCGCGTCTATGAAAACTGCACACCTAGCCTGAGGGTTGCAGCGGAACTGATCTGTCTTGGCGAGTGGAACTGAATCGAGGCGGATAAGCAGAATCGGGGCGCTCGTACAGGAAGAGGGATCGAGCCACGGCGGTGGAGAAAGGACGGCTTTTCTCCCTGGAATAGAGAAGCAGCTTAATATGCCAGGGTGGGTATGATGACACCGTAAGACTGAAAACGCCTCTTATTCCTAAGGAACGAGGTGTTAGCCCCGAGAGCCTCTTCAGATTTACTAGGCAGTTCAAGAAAGCAGACTTCACAGGCTTCCTTTTTCGAAAAGACCGCTCATCTTTCTTCGACGGAAGTTGAAGTCCACACATCTTAAAGTTGCAAAGGTTGAGAAACACTGCCCTAGAGGATGGATAGCTGGATTTGTCCTGCAGCAGCCTTTTTAAAAAATACTTTAAGCTACCTCAAAAGAAGCTGGGAGCTGTCATTTTCCTCCTACTTCCTGTCTTTTTCATTCTTTCCCTCCAATGGCATCAGCTCTGATTAAATCGCTCTTTGAAAATTACTTCTAGGAAGCACCAACTTATTTGGCCTGGCCAGTTATCTCTCATTGGGAGCTCTGCCTTCAGAAGCAGGATGGGTGGGAGGAGGCTATAGGAAGTTGGGCCTTCTTTGCTTTCTAAAATTTTCTTTGGCTGATTTTTCTAAGTTCAGCAGTCTCCCCAAGTTATCCCCTCTGTAGTTTGGGATGGCTGATCTAATTGATAATGCTATTTGATAGTTTATTACTGTGTTATTCTTCTGCTTTCAGCTTTGCTGAAAAAGTTAGGTAACAAATTGTAATTAGTTACTATTTGGGGTGTAGGGGAGAGGTAGAGAATAACAATTATTAAAGGGACAGGGGCAGGAGTTTATAGAGATAGACTCCCTAGGATGCAGTCTCAGTCAGCTGAAAGGACTTAGTTTAACCCTCGACAAACTTGGAGTTACTTCAGGATAAATCCAACATTCACTAGGTTGGTTCAATTAAGTATGTTACATAAACTGGGCAATAATGAGATTTCACTGATTTATTGGCATTTGCTTCTGAGAAAACAAAGTATAGTAATTAAAATGTGCATTTACTTCATCCAGTGTAAAACCTTACAATAACGAGGCAACTAAAGACATATTTGTACTACTAATCATACCTTAAATACTTTTCCTTAACTAGTACTTCATAATCTACAGTTTGAAGCACTTCTGATGATAAAGCCTCTCTTGCCAAAAAGTAGTGGCAATTCAGAGTAAATAACTAAAACATGTTATCTTTTATACTAGGAAATAGGAAGTGGAAGTGTTTCCTGAAGACAAAGAATTGGAATTGCACCATTTGTAAAGTTGGAGTATGGAGTCATTCTATCTGTTGTTTAGAAAAAGTAGAAGATTGCCAGTATTATTAACATTGCTGAGCGAGAAAAAACTTTTGCATAGATCCCTCACTATTTCTTCCCCTTTTTATAAGAAGAAAAGAACAGAGTATGAAAACATTGACCAAAAAAAATACAGAAATTTGATCCATTATCTCACTTGGGGCAAGGACAGATCTGACACATCAGAGCCATTTGAAGAAGACAGTGCAGGGTGTCAATACAAGCTTCTAGCTCATGAGACAGAAACAAAACTCCCTGAGACCTTGATTCCTCTAAGGAATCCTAGGAAGAGCTCTTGGCATCAGAAAATTGACCACGAGCTGCCCTTACAAATCCATTTGCAAAAGAAGGACTGGGCCAGCGTGACATCTGTTCTGCAGCAGACAATGCCTGTAGAACAGGCTTTTTACCTGGAGAAGTGGAAAGAGCAAATGATTCTGAAACTTGGGAAAGAAGGTTTTGAAGAATACATTAAAAGTAAGTAAACAGAGGCATTAAGAGTTTGTAATAATCGTAAATACATTTACACATTATTTATTTTTACTCATTGGTTAGATTTATACTCCCCTCCCCCTTTCAAGGCAGTGTATGTAGTACTCACTCCTCCCATTTTTCTCCACAACAATCTTGTGAGGTGGGTTGGATTTATGTAAATCACCAGAAAACAAAAACAAAACAGGATACATTAGTTATTTGAATTATTGAATTGAATTTCTATTTCCTGAGCAAGCATCCATTTTAATAATTAGAATATGGTTTGCAATAAAATGAAAAATTAATAATTTAAAATCATAATTCAAATCTTTGCCTATGTAACACATTTTGCCTCTGGCATTGTATTGGGTTATAAAGGCAGTCTGTATGTGGGCACCAGACTTCTAGACAAAGCATGTATAATTTTAGTTTTTCTATAGTTACATATTACTTATAGTTCTATATTGTTTTGTTTTAATAGTATATTTTATGATATATATTGTAAACTACCTAAAGTTTAATTGGATTGAGGTGGTGTGTAAATTTCATAAATAAATATAACACTTTACTATTGTGTTCCTTCGCTCCAGTTGGGTCTTATCAGGTGCACAGTGTTGCAATAGGAATTAAACATCTTGCTTGGATTGTTTTTTCCTCATGTTCACTGTGGCTACTTTTGATTTTTATGGGACTTGAAATACTGAATTTTATTCCTTTGAAGTATATCAAGATTTTACATAGATAGAAAATATTATAGGAAAGTACTATTTGAAGTTGTGTTCTTACCTACCACTTCTGATTTTCTTTCCACTGACTTTTGCTACTTAATAGAGTAGCTTAAATTATCTCCAGCTTTGTTAATATTTGTTAATAACCTTTGTTAAAAATCCCATGATGATGGTGTTGCCTTAGGAATGGGGAGACTTGGCTACTGTGTGATTTTGGATGAGTGTCTCACTCTCAGCCCAACCTACTTCACTGGGTTGTTCTTGTGCTAGAAAATATGAAGAGGGAGCACTACACATCCTGCCTTGAGTTCCTATGTGCAAGGCAGGATATGAATCCAACAATTTATTGTATAGACTGTCTTCCCTGGATGATTAATCTTCTGTTTTTCACCTACCAAGGGATCGTTGCATCTCAGAAACAAGGTAAACAATTTTGACTATATTGTTTTTCTTAGTGCTTGTCCTACTTATTTCACTTGTTTTGCATTGCTCTCACTTGATGGGGGGAGGTTGATTTTCAGCCAGCTTGTTGCAGAGCCTGATGCTGATTTGGGCTGAGAGAGGGTGACTGGCCCAAAGTCTAAAGGAAGACTAGATCCTGGATCTAGAGGCAGCCACACTGACTATTAAACAGTTTTACTATGAAAATCTTATTTCCAAACTGGGGGCAGAAAGCAGTTATTTACTGTACTTGCTGCTTCTTCCTAGCAGTAGTAAACTTTAGTGAGACCAGCCCTTTCATCTCATTGAAAGAAAGAATGTCTGGTATAATAATGAATTATCCTGACTCTCTTTTTGTTCCTTTGTGTTTTGTAAGTGACTGGTGTTTTGCTGTATGGAAATACAGGATGCATAGCCTGGGATAAGAGCAACGTAGTATGGATGGGGTAAAACTGAAGTTGCTGGGCCATTCTAGTGATGCTGTATATAATGAACAAAGACTGTTTTACATTGCTCAGTTTTCATGTTATCCTAAGTTAAAAGAAAAAGTTGCTGTACCTATTTTTTATCTGATTATTTTTTAAAAATATATTATCAAATCTCTCACTTTTTAAACTGCTTATTGCTGCTAAGTTCTTAACCCTTTTTGTACTGTTTTTCTTTCTTAGAATATTTAACTTCTTTGCTTCCCATTACATGCATTGTTTTTTATTCTTCTTATATATTTTGTCATGATTCTTCTGATACTTTTCACCACAGTTTCTTTCCTCCTGAATTCAGGTAACCTCTCAGTGTCGAGAAATTATTTTTCATGTTCATTTCTCAGATTATATTTCATTACATTTGACCCCTTTTTCTGTAGCCCTTGTAATTTATTTTAGTCTTTCTTACTAGATCCTTCTTAAATTTTCCTCTTCTACACTTTATCTTCTTATTCCAGATGCTGAAACCATTATTTACTTCTCTAATTTCTTCTTAATTTGACTGTTTTTTTCATTATCAACTCAATCTTCCCATCTCTCTCTCTGATAGACCTCCTTTGAATATCGATTATCTTCCAATCTGTGTTAATTCTGCAAAACGTCTGTTGTAAAGTCCATTCCTGTTACCATCTTCCTCTTGTCAATCCTGTTATTACAATTTAAATCTGCTCCTCCTTTCTTAATCGGTTTTCCCTTTTTTTCCTTAATATATATTTAATTTTTTTTCCTGTTTTGGTTGCCCCTGTCCCTAGTCCTCATATTCATACATATTCTCCCTCCCTGTGTGTGTGTGTGTGTGTGTATACACACACGCTATACACATACATACATCCTATTATGTGAACTTGTGGATAGCAAAGAACCTCTGCAAAGGTACAGAGGTATTTGTGGATGTTGACAGGTATCTAAAGGCGCACACTCAGTTGTTATTTTTGTGGGTAGGCACCGGACTTCCCTTTAGAAACACTCCCTTCTTCCAAATAAACAGTGGAAACTAACAGCCTGGAACTCTTTTCCTCCACTGTCAGTCACAGAATAAGAGTTGGAAGGGTGTTAGAATTCATCTAATACAATCTTCTGCCCAGTTTATTAATCCACTACTACAGTGTACACACGCAGGCTATCTTCGGCTCTGTTTAAATACCTCCAGTGAAGGAGATTCCACAGACTCTATTACTGCGCAGCTCTTAGGAAATAAGGAAAATTTTCCTGTTATCCAGCTGAAATTGACTTCCTTGTAATTTCAACCCATATCCTGAGTTCTGGAACAAATTTGAATAACTCTACCCACATGACAGTCCTTCAGACATCTGAAGACAATGATCACTTCTCCTCACAGTCTTGTCTTCTCCAGGATAAACAAACCCAATACTGTACTGCCAATGATTCCTTACAGATTTTTCCTTCCAGGCCACTTGTCAGCATAGGTAGCTCCCTCTGGGCAAGCTCAAGTTTTATCTGTGTCCTTCCTAAAATATGGAGCCCAACTGATAACTTTCTAGGAGTAATGAAGGTAAAAGTTGTAACTCTGATAATAGAATGTGCCTAGAGTGGACTTGCAAACAGGCTAAGAGTCAATAGCTGTTAGAACTCTTCACCCTTTGGGAGGAATCAGGTTACCAAGATCTTTCCACTTCAATAGCTCCTGCTGCTGAGGCTCCCACACCTACTGCCTATTCAGCAACTGCATTAATTTTAGAAAGTAGTCAGGAGGAGAACCCAGAAATGAAATTATTACTGATTTCATCTCCATACAATGCTTATTGACTGCACAAACTGAAATATTGATCCTTGAACTCATTACATTGATAAAAGCAAGCATATACTCTTTGAAAGAGACATGTTCTATTTACTAAAACTTACTGAGGCAAATTAGCTGATATTGCGGAAGTATACAACTCTGGAATTAAGAGTGAATGGTCTGCTATGAACCAAGAGAAAGACTCTGATCTTAACATCAAATTGAATGAAAAGAATGATCCAAAAAAATCTTCCTCCAGGAGTAGAGGAAACAGGGAGGTTGGAATTAAGAACAATTGCACATTTTAAAACAATTTAATCAACCCTACTGATTACTGATAGATTTAATGGGGAATGATGGGGGGGGGGGGAAGCCCATTCTGTCTTTAAGCCAATTCCTCTGCTGTCCATATCATCTTACTGATTTATTAGAGGTAGAGTGGTTGTAAACTGAATTTGGCCATGACATCTGTTGACTCCTTACCATCCCACAATTCCTAGTATGCTCTTTAAAACTGAAAAAATTTGGGGGCACTTTTCAGATTTTTCTGAGGTCAGTATTTCATGAGAAATTTTGCTTTTGGAGCGACCTCACCAAGGAAATGCTGGTATGGTAAATTCAGAAAGAAATGTCATAGCTGTAAAAATTCCAGAGAACGCTGTTCTAGCAGTGTCATTTGGAATGAGCTCTTTTAATAAACTCATATAAGAACTGGCAGCAAAATTGCTATAGAACTGTTGGAAGCGGGTTTAACTGACTCCTTTGGAGCTTTGCAAAGATGCAAATAGGAGAATTAGATAAACTCAGATGAATGCTACTAACTACACATGCAACAGCTGCAACATATATTCATTTAGTTTTCTCTCTTCTCTAGATGGATGAAAATGTTGTAATATGTTAATCCCTTCTTTAATACATTTTGATTCAGCAGTGAATATAGAGCAGAATGGGAAACCAAAAAGAACTACTCTGTTAAATTAAAGTTTTGGAGAACTGCAGTCCACAGAAGCTGGTGCTCATCACAGTGCATAGTGCATATACTTCCAGTGCTCAATCTGGAACTGCACAAAAACTTAAAACACGAAACACAGGATGTGAATGATGTGCATTTTAGCCCAGATTTTACTTCTCTCTGCTTATCATGTGTCTCAAGATTTTATTGTTTCAATAGCTAAAGCATAAAAAATGACTACTTGCTGGCTATTTCTTCAGTTATTGAATACACTCTAGTCTGTTTTAATCGCCGTAGTTCTAACAACTTGCGTCTGCTCACAGATTCAGATAAATATTGGTTTAAGGATCTCAGGAAGAATCTCAAATAATGAAGAATCCTCCCCCCCCCCCCAACTAACTGACTTTTGGAATCTTCACAATCACTTTCAGTTATATCATGGAATGTTGCTGGGTGGAACTCCAAGTTAGATGATTGCACCTTTTAAAATTATGATAAACATGATACACTTTTTACAGGAGACATGGATTACAGAACACCCTTTCCTAGAGGGATAATAATCACTGTCTACAAATGTTACAAGTGCTTCCAGAGGTGGTAGGTTATGTGGGGGTTTAACGTTATTTAATTCTATAGCACTACAGGTTGAAGAGTTAGAATTACACTGTTTAGAGGAGTGTGCAGTGTCAGTAATACTAACAATTTTAGTCTTAACAAATGAATACTCCCTATGTATGCCCATGCTATGATCAATAAAGTTTGGTGCAAGATAAAAAAAAAATTTCACTGCTTCCATGGTTTATATCCAAATGCTCATTTCATAGTAGCAGGGGAGAACTTTATACAAAATTTCATTGCTATTCACCTGATTTTTTTTTTAGCAGTGCTTCCCATGTTACTTCACCAATCAAAAAACTACGGAGTTTTTTGATCGGTGAAGTAACATGGGAAGCACTGATACGTCAAACTACGTATGATGCAAACTTTGGGCAGTTTAGACCTTATGGTCTTGAATGGCACATTAGATACCCTCTAGCAGAATATACCTATTGTGCTTTCACAAAGCCCTCTCTCACAAATTATGTTGTGGTAACACAGATCCTAGTTTCCCACATTTGTTAAAAATCACAATCTTTATGCATCCTGATAACTGACCACTTCCTAGCTGTTCTTCACACGAGAATAACTGAGAATATTACGAACAGGTAGTCTTCAACTTACAACAGCAATTGGGACCGGAATTTCTATTGCAAAGTGACATGGTTGTAAAGCTGACCTCATTGTTTAGCAATTTGGGGGGACCCTGCAGTCCTGGTTGCCATCATTAACCAAATCCTGTGGTCATTAGGCAAGGTAACTTCCTGCCAGTTTCCCACAACCAAAGTCAGGAAGTTGCAAGTCCCAGGCTGGCAAGCAAGTTAGTGGCTGCTGCTGGGTGGTGGAGAGAGTGAGGGGGTACACAAGAGGTGTATGGGTTGGGAGGGTGCACAAGGGTGCGAGGGGGTGTGTGAGAGGTGCAGGTCAGGGAGAGAGTGAGGGGTGTGGGAATGGTACAGGTTGGGTAGGGTACAAGGGTTTGTGTGAGAGGTGCTGCATGGGTTGGGGAGGGTGTGCGGGGGTTCATGAGGGTGTGAGGGCATGGCGAGGGTTGGGGAGGGGTGTGTGAGTGGCCAGTGTGAATGCAGAGGGGCTGGGGGAGGTTGTGCAGGTAGGGGAAACTTACCCAGCAACTTGTGACGTTCCCTGCTGGCTTCCTCACTGATTTTCTGGGGAAGCCAGCAGGGAAGGTTGCAAATGGCAATCACGTGATTGTGGGGCACTGCAACGGTCATAAGTGCAAACCGATTGCCAAGCACCAAGATCACATTCACATGACCACGGGGTTGCTGGGGCAGCTAGAATTCTGAGGACCGGTTGTAACCACCATTTGTTCAGTACCATCATAACTTTGAACAGTCACTGAACCAACAGTCATAAGTCAAAGACTACCTGTACTTGAATGTTAGTTCTGTTCCTGCTCATGCTATTGCATTCTGGACTAGTTGCAGCTTCTGAGTTGTTCTCAAAGGCATCCCCATGTAGAATGCATTGCACTAGTTCACATGTGGAGTGACCTAAGTGTGAGTGGCTGTCTGAAGGGCTCCCCAGTCCAGGTAAGGGCACAGTTCGTACAAAAGATGTATGTATGTGAAGATCTTCTTAGTCACCGCTGCCACCTGCCCCTTGAGCAGGAGCTTTTAAGTCCAAGAAGATTTTCAAATTGTGCACCAGTCCCAAAGGGAGAAGTGTAACCCCATTCAGGACCAAAGATTAAATATCCCAGGTCCTGGGGGGACCAAAGACCCAAAGACACTCATTTTGGTCAGGATTGAGCTTGTTCCTCCCCATCCAGGCTCCTCAGCTTTTAGACACTTGTACAAGTCCTATCATCTGGTCTGTCTGGGGTTGAGACTGGGTATTATCTGCATATTGATGACACCTGAGCCCAAACCAATAGATATCTATATATCTTTGTGGGGTGCCGCAGGGTTCGGTACTCTCTCCACTCCTTTTTAACATGTACATGAAATCACTGGGCGAGATCATCCGTCACTACGGGGTGAGGTATCATCAATATGCAGATGATACCCAATTATACATCTCCATCCCGGGTGAAGTAAGTGATGCTGTGGCCATCCTTTCCAAGTGCCTGGGGGCTGTGGGGGCCTGGATGGGGGACAACAGGTTGTGGCTGAAACCGGGGAAGACGAAGTGGCTGTGGATTAATGGCTCCTCATTTTCTGGGAAATTGTCATCTTTAGTTCTGGATGGGGTTGCACTGCCCCAGACAGACCCGGTGTGTAACTTGGGGGTCCTCCTGGACTCACGGCTCCTGCTCGAAGAGCAGGTGGTGGCCATGGCTAAGAGGGCCTTTGCGCAACTTTGTGTTGTGCACCAGTTACGCCCCTTCCTGGATCGAGAGGCCTTTCGAACAGTCACTCATGCCCTGGTTATCTCCCATATAGACTACTGCAATGCGCTCTACATGGGGCTACCCTTGAAGAGTATCCAGAAGCTACAGCTGGTGCAAAATGCAGCTGCGCGGGCGATCTTGGGTTTCCCAAGATTAGCACCCATCACTCCTTTGCTCCGTGAGCTGCATTGGTTGCCAGTATGCTTCCGGGTCCAATTCAAGGTGTTGGTTATCACCTTTAAAGCCCTACATGGCACCGGTCCAGGTTACCTAAGGGACCGTCTCCTCCCCATCACATCAGCCCGTCCCACCCGGTCGTGTAGAGGGGGCATGC
Organism: Candoia aspera; assembly: GCF_035149785.1. Taxonomy (NCBI): domain Eukaryota; kingdom Metazoa; phylum Chordata; class Lepidosauria; order Squamata; family Candoiidae; genus Candoia; species Candoia aspera. The sequence goes on along the minus strand of NC_086155.1, from coordinate 112,405,653 downwards.
TACGGACCCCATCTGCAAGAGAATTCCATCTGGCGGGGTCCAGGGGGTGGGCCTTCTCTGCAATAGCACCTGCCCTTTGGAATATCCTTCCCCTGGAAGTGAAATTGGCTCCCTCCCTCCTGGACTTTAGGAAACAGCTAAAGACCTGGTTCTGTAATTATGCCTGGGGCGGGAGGGAGAGTAGCCATTCTTGGGGATGGTTAGTTTCTTAGAAGGACCCAGCTCTGCCTGCAAATCATAAAGAACTTTCAGCCATCGAGGTTTTTATTATATTTATTGTATTTGTATTATAGGGTTTTATAGTTTTATATTTTTATCTATGTTTTATTGTAAACCGCCCAGAGTCCCTTTTGGGAGATGGGGGGTGATAAATTTGATTAATAAATGAATAAATAAATATCTACTGACCTAGCAGCCTCAGGTAGATATTAAGCAGAAGGGGCAATAATGTTGAGCCTTGAAGTACTGCACTCACTAGAGGCTTTGAGTTGATTGCTACCTCCTATCAATACGGACTGTACATCACCACAGATAGAGGAGGGGAACCACTGCAACACTGTGTCCCCCACTCCTAATTCCCGCAGAAGGATACCATGGTTAATGATACTGAATGCTGAGAGAATCCAAATGACTTCATTTGCCAGGTGCCTAAATATTCCTCACAGTGGCCCTGTAACTCATCCTGTAACTCATCCCTCCCCAGCAGGGTTTGAGTCATTTTAAAAAGGGCCATTGGGCTGCTATCTGCTATAAAACCATCATATGCAAAGATCTTTACTACGTGTAATGCTGAATATTATCACTCTATAAAAGTATGAATAATCTGGTTATGTTTCTCCTTGTGCAAAATGGCCTCTAACTGTACCAGAGTAACGAATGTATATATCATTCTTTTTTTGTTTTGTAGATACTTTTCAAAAAGGTAAGAGCTTTCATGCAGCCATGGAAGCCTTACTGTTAACTAAAGAAAATTTTGTAAAGGAACAGAAAGAAGATACCAGCATCTCAAGCTACATAATGAGTGTAAAGCACGTGCTACAAGATATCACTGGAGTGAGAGCTCTTGAAAGTGCAGTACAGCACGAGGCCCTTCATTACCAAGGCCTAGTGGATTGCATAGCAGAATATCGGTGAGAGGTTAAATTTAAATAATATTGTTTGTGACAATATTAAATATTTTTGTGGACTAAAAAGATACTCAGGCCATGTTTCACTTTCCCATTCAAAACAATGACTTTAGTGCTTAACTACCTCATCCCAATATTTCTAAAACCAATTGTAGATTTATATTTCCCTTACACTCCAAATAAGGTAAAGCATGTCTCAAATTTTGCTCTTTTCTCATCATTCTAAACTGAGAACTATGTAATTTTTTTCTATTTGTAAGTGAAAAATTGAAGTGAAGAAATGTATGTCCAAGATCAAGAACTGCAGAGTTGCACATTCAGCATTACATTTAATAGTAAAATGGGACACTCTGAGAAACCATAACAGAAGAGGTCCTCATTGCCTTTGTTATCACATTTATATGCCACCTTTTACGTGCAGTGTTTAAAGTGGCTTGCATAAAGAACGGCAAAATAACAAAAAAAAAAGTGGGGAGGGGAATCTAATAATTGTAGATTGGTTGTGACTGGATTAGTGGACCAAGGGAATGCTGTGGATGTGGGAATGGTATGTGGGAATGAGAGCCAGTTTGGTGTAGTGGTTAAGGCATCAGGCTAGAGACTGGGAGACTCTCCTTGGGCACAAAGCCAGCTGGGTGATGTTGGGCCAGTCACTCTCTCAGCCATAGGAAGGAGGCAATGGCAAACCACTTCTAAAATCTTGCCAAGAATACTGCAGGGACTAGTCCAGGCAGTCACCAAGAATCGGACATGATTGAACAGAGGAAAAAAAAATGTGGGAATGACCTTGGGAGACAGGAGGGAGAGCCACAGACCGGACAACCGGCATGTATCTCAATCCACAGAAGGAGGGAGGGCGTGGGAAATGTTTCAGAAGGGACCCTCCCTAATTTTCCGGAGAGTAAAAAGAAAGGAGGGGGGAAATACTTACTGTTGCAAGATACTGTTAATGTAACCTTACAATAAAGATAATGCTGGTTGTGCTTCTTGTGTGGACTACCTCACAGGACTAACATCTACTTAGACTTTACTGAAGCATTTGATAAAGTAGGCCATAGTCTCCTTCTTGATAAAGTGGAACAATGTGGGATGGATGCTTCCACTATCAGATGGATTTGCAGTTGGTTGAACAACCATAACTGACACATGTTCTTCCTTAATGGTCTATGTCCACATGGAAGGAGGTATGCAGTGGGATACCTCACATTCTCTCCTGGGCCCAGTACTGTTCAACAACTTCATAAATGACTTAGATGAAGGAATAGAAGGCATGTTGATAAGATTTGCAGATGACACAAAGTTTTTTTGGAGGGGGGGAAGATTGCTAATATCCTGAAGACAGGTTCAGGTTAGTCACATGAAATTTGGTTGTAAGTGTGTGCATTGGTTGGAAAATTATTTTTTTATTACTGTTAATTACTGTTGTATCTGCAAATGGTCACCAAATGAAGTAGTCTTTAAATGAGGAGTGGGTGTAAAAACCTGCAGAGGCCAGATACTGTATTACTGTAGTTCCATATTGCAGTTTTATGCTAATTATATTTAATTCTAAGCAAGGTTTTACATGTTCTCATTTTTAAGGTGTTTTTGATTTAATGAGCATTCAGTTTAGCACCAATCTCCACACTTCCCTCTCTAAATTTTTGCTGATACCTAAGGTACTTGGAAATCAAAATAAATCTTGCTGCTTTCCAAGTACCCCCAAGATTCAGCACAAGAAAAATTTACATCTCCAGTTTGTGTGGAGCTGGAGGGGAAAGTGGAAGCTTATCCTACAGTTGTACAGGCCTCAAACTTAGCCTGGTGTGATCTAAGACATTAACTTCTTGGTGAGGAGGCCAGTGGCAAGCACAGATTTTGGTTGGCTATACATAATTGAGTTATCGTCTATACTTGGTCTCACAGAGGAACATTGTGCGTAATTGACTGGAAAACTTCAGGGAAATCAAAGCCATTTCTTCAGAATACGTATGATAATCCACTACAAATTGCAGCATACATAGGAGCAATTAACCATGATAGCAACTATGATTTCCAGGTAAGTGACAGCTGTAAAGAAACATGTTGGTTCAAGCACTTGCTGCTTTCTTGCTCACACATTTAACTAAAGCTGAATTTATTTCCTGCATAATATTCCAGCTGAATGAGCTTACTAAATAGTAGCCAGCACCTACAACTGATGTAGCTTAGTTGAGTTCTGTGGTGCCTGTGGTACCTTCATTTATACTCACCCGTTATGAAAGATGTCCTCTCAGAATTGTCATTGTAGGAGTCAATCTACAGTCAGTTATGGGGAATTACAGGTAAAATGTTACATTATCTCATCATGTAAAATACAGCTTGCTAAATCAAAGGACATTGCAGATCTCAATAGTATCAACAACTGAGCTACTCTGGAGAACTTGCAGACAACATTTTGAATACAATTGTCATTGTTTTTTTAAAAGCAGCTTATGATCTTTCAGACAAGGTGGATGGTATTTAGTAGGTAGCTGTTAATAGATTTTGATAGTCTGGGAAGTAGTCAGCACACAAGGCTTATGTTTATATCGTACAAAGGGAATTCTGGAGACAGTGGTATTTTGCACAAAAGCCTGTTTGGAAGCTCTTACCCTCTGCAAAATGCCTTGTTTGTTGGGAACATTAGTGTAGACAGTAAACCATGATCTCATCTCAGGTCTATATAATCTATATTTTGTCAGCTCCTGTGACAAAAAGGACAAAAAGTACTTCAGAGCAGAGTTAAATGCTGCTTATCCACACCCATTCCTACTATTTAGTAAGCATTTCAGCTACATAGCCATAACAAACGTTTGATTAAAATTGCATATGGTTTGCTGAGCAACTGATTCTTTTGTTTCTTAGGTTAATTGTGGACTCCTTGTGGTTGCCTACAAAGATGGTTCTCCTGCACATTCACATTTTATGGGCTTCGAGCTATGCTCCCAGTACTGGAACAAGTGGCTGCTTCGCTTGGAAGAGTTTAAAGAGAAAGGGAAAAATAGCACTGTGTAAAGCATGTGTTGTAGTAAATTATATTTAACTCCATTGCTTTTCTTTCCTTCCATTTTGGGGGGAGAGGCTGATAGTAGTAAAGGAGGAATTTTAACTAGCTGGTGGACAAATGATTTTGGAAAGAAAATGACCAAGTACAGGTGAGGCTTCACCATCCCTTCCATTTGCTGATTCTCCACTGCAAATGCCCTTTGTTCTTGCCTCTGGAAAAATAATCCATAGGTAAAAATTTCAAAATGATTTTCATTTCTGATACGTGTTTTTAGCTGATTGAAAGCGAAGGTTCTTGCCAGTCACATTGGTAGCTACTGTTATGAGGCAAATACTTTGTGTGATATAGTAGTCTGCTCAAGAAATAGACACAATTTATGCACTTCATGCTAAAAGGAAAACAGACTGTCCGCCCCCCCTTGTTTTTTTTCCTTTGACTCTTGCTTCTGCATTTTTCCTTCCAGATCTGTCTGAAGCAAGTAGACTTTGGTAACAAGTCCAAATAGTTTGATCATAACACTGATTGACATTCCAGAACAAAATAAAAATTTGGTTTCTGTAAGATGAGAAGGCAAGTTGATTACAAAGTAAGCAGAACGAAAAAAAGACAGGATAAAGAAGTATTGGTTTTGCATGCTTGTCTTTGTTTCTCAATTGACTGTTTCAACATTTTATGTTGGGGATTACAAAAAAGTTAAGAATTTAAGAGAATAATTATCCAATTCATTTTATATTTCTCTATTTTATTACTTCTAGTTTTATATAATAATATACTATTTGTTGTGTAACAAAAGAGTTTAAATGAAGAAATAGGTTCATGTAAATAACTGAGTTCTAGAGAACTCCTTTTGGGGAAATATGTTTCATTCTGATAAGAGAGCTATGTGTCTCCAATAAAGTAAGGCTACAAAACCTTGGGAGAGAAATAACTCAAAAGCTAATTTCTGCCACAGATGTCTAAATCTTTAGATTGGGTTCTCACACCACATTAGAGTAGGTTAAACACGATTCAGCATATTTAGGGAACCAATCCATTGTTTTCTGTGACCATGCCATCAAATTATGTCATAATATGCTTCATTTCTTTGGACATAGCGTGTACTGAACACAGTAATGTGTGTTGTTAATCTAGGTTTAGTAGGCTGTGATAACCAAGCCTTTATGTATTTATCCAGTATAATCCGTTGCACTGTTACAGATCCTCATTTTTTCTAGGGGTTATATCTATTGGAGATGTCACTTTGTTTTGTAAAACAGCTATCAGCTTTTTTGAAGTTTTCTGCAGAAAAGCACTTCCAGGATGAACATTACTGATATGCACATACAAGTCCTCTTGGGTTGGGCCTGTGTAACCACAATCTTCACAAACATACAGTTTATCTCTCCGTTGCTTGTAAGCATATTGTTGCTGTACCCCATGGATTTTTTTAAGGTGTGATTCCAGAGAACAGCGTTGAGTAAAGGCTTTGTTGCAGATCTCGCATTTGTATGGGCGAATTCCTGCAATGTAACATTAGGGGTGTTAGAAAATGGATTTTATAAAGAATTATTGGCAATTATAGCAAAATATATAATGTACAGATATTACATTAGAATGAGCAACTTATACCTATTTTACTTTATATACTCCTTTGCAAGTAATAAACTATCTCTATCCTGATGGCAAAAAAGTGAGGAGAAAGAGAAAATGATGGTTTTGCTTACTTCTGATTTGGCCACTACTAGCATGCCATCTCCAATAGATTAAATTTGACAGGAAAACAATTAGCTATCTATGCCTTATATCATTACAAACAGACTGTATTAACACAACATGCTTTATCAAAATGTTATCAAATTAAATTAAAGTTAAATGGTTATCAAAATCATGATCAGTTCATACAACTTAATTTCTTTGCCTGCATTACAAATTAGTCAACCACATTTCAATTTTGCATGTTGTATGAAAACAGCACAGGGTTGTTGATTTTTTGAGCGCTATACGTAGATTGCAATTCTATGAATACATAAGAAAAATGCAGATTATGATAGAACAAACTTCAGTTCGCTGAGTCTTGGATTTCTTTTTAGCTATTTTATCTGCTTTAGAGTGGAAAAGAGACACTTGAAAGTACTTAAATAACAGAGGACATATTAAATTTGAAAAAAGCAGAGGACAGGATTCTGTTTTCTTGATGCAAAATTTGTATGATCTAATGCTGCCTGTTACTAACAAAAGCAAAAACTCAAAATGTAGCACTTCAACTTCAGATTGCTTTGTATATTCTGTGATTCTGTACAATCATAGGGCAGGAGAAGAAGAAAAAATAGGATAGTGTATACAGAATTCTGCTTCCCAGAAAGCTTGGTTTTGAGATGCTTTTTCTTTTCTGAAGGAAGTTTATAGTTGAGAAATCTAGGAAAGATGAGACATGCCTATTTAAATTACAGAAATCAGCTGTATGGCTGAACAACAAGGGGTTGTGACATGATGCCTCTATCCACAGAACAATATTAGGCAACGTAGTAAGCACTTCCTTCAGCAAAGGATCGTTACCTTGTCGTGGTGCTGGAGCTTGAGCACCTCAATGATGCCATGAGCTAAACCGTGAAGGGCCACCCAAGACGGGAAGGTCATGACAGAGAGGTCAGACTAAATGCGATCCCTGGGGAAGGTAATGGCAACCCACCCCAGTATTCTTGCTGTGAAAACTAAATGGATCAGTACAACCAGAGATATGTCGGTATACCATCGGAAGATGAGACCCCCAGGTCGGAAGATGGTCAAAATGCTACTGGGGAGGAACAGAGGATGAGCTCAACTAGCCCCAAACGTGATGACGCAGCTAGCTCAAAGCCGAAAGGACGGCTAGCGGCCGACGGTGCTGGTGGTGAACGGCGAATCCGATGTTCTAAGGATCAACACACCATTGGAACCTGGAATGTAAGATCTATGAGCCAGGGCAAATTGGATGTGGTTATTGGTGAGATGTCAAGATTAAAGATGGACGTTTTGGGCGTCAGTGAACTGAAATGGACTGGAATGGGCCACTTCACATCAAATGACCACCAGATCTACTACTGTGGACAAGAGGACCACAGAAGAAATGGAGTAGCCTTCATAATTAATAGTAAAGTGGCTAAAGCAGTGCTTGGATACAATACAAAAAAAGATAGAATGATCTCAATTCGAATTCAGGGCAAGCCATCTAACATCACAGTGATCCAAATATATGCCCCAACCACAGATGCTGAAGAAGCTGAAGTAGAGCAGTTCTATGAGGATCTGCAGCACCTACTGGACAACACGCCTAAAAGAGATGTTATTTTCATCACAGGAGACTGGAATGCTAAGGTGGGCAGTCAAATGACACCTGGAATTACAGGTAAGCATGGCCTGGGAGAACAAAACGAAGCAGGACACAGGCTGATAGAATTTTGCCAAGACAATTCACTCTGCATAACAAACACTCTCTTCCAACAACCTAAGAGACGGCTTTATACATGGACTTCACCAGATGGACAACACCGAAATCAGATTGATTACATCCTTTGCAGCCAAAGGTGGCGGACATCTGTACAGTCAGTAAAAACAAGGCCTGGAGCTGACTCTAGTTCAGATCACGAACTTCTTCTTGCACAATTTAGGATCAGACTAAAGAGATTAGGGAAGACCCACAGATCAGCTAGATATGAGCTCACTAATATTCCTAAGGAATATGCAGTGGAGGTGAAGAATAGATTTAAGGGACTGGACTTAGTAGATAGGGTCCCGGAAGAACTCTGGACAGAAGTTGGCAGCATTGTTCAGGAGGCGGCAACAAAATACATCCCAAAGAAAGAGAAAACCAAGAAGGCAAAATGGCTGTCTGCTGAGACACTAGAAGTAGCCCAAGAAAGAAGGAAAGCAAAAGGCAACAGTGATAGGGGGAGATATGCCCAATTAAATGCAAAATTCCAGAGGTTAGCCAGAAGAGATAAGGAATTATTTTTAAACAACCAATGCGCGGAAGTGGAAGAAGACAATAGAATAGGAAGGACAAGAGACCTCTTCCAGAAAATTAGAAACATTGGAGGTAAATTCCAGGCAAAAATGGGTATGATCAAAAACAAAGATGGCAAGGACCTAACAGAAGAAGAAGAGATCAAGAAAAGGTGGCAAGAATATACAGAAAACCTGTATAGGAAGGATAACAATATCGGGGATAGCTTTGACAGTGTGGTCGGTGAGCTAGAGCCAGACATCCTGAAGAGTGAGGTTGAGTGGGCCTTAAGAAGCATTGCTAATAACAAGGCAACAGGAGACAACGGCATCCCAGCTGAACTGTTCAAAATCTTGCAAGATGATGCTGTCAAGGTAATGCATGCTATATGCCAGCAAATTTGGAAAACACAAGAATGGCCATCAGACTGGAAAAAATCAACTTATATCCCCATACCAAAAAAGGGAAACACTAAAGAATGTTCAAACTATCGAACAGTGGCACTCATTTCACATGCCAGTAAGGTAATGCTCAAAATCCTGCAAGGTAGAATTCAGCAGTTCATGGAGCGAGAATTGCCAGATGTACAAGCTGGGTTTAGAAAAGGCAGAGGAACTAGAGACCAAATTGCCAATATCCGCTGGATAATGGAAAAAGCCAGGGAGTTTCAGAAAAACATCTATTTCTGTTTTATTGACTATTCTAAAGCCTTTGACTGTGTGGACCATAACAAATTGTGGCAAGTTCTTAGTGGTATGGGGATACCAAGTCATCTTGTATGCCTCCTGAAGAATCTGTATAACGACCAAGTAGCAACAGTAAGAACAGACCACGGAACAACAGACTGGTTTAAGATTGGGAAAGGAGTACGGCAGGGCTGTATACTCTCACCCTACCTATTCAACTTGTATGCAGAACACATCATGCGACAAGCTGGCCTTGAGGAATCCAAGGCTGGAGTTAAAATCTCTGGAAGAAACATTAACAATCTCAGATATGCAGATGATACCACTTTGATGGCTGAAAGCGAAGAGGAACTGAGGAGCCTTATGATGAAGGTGAAAGAAGAAAGTGCAAAAGCTGGTTTGCAGCTAAACCTCAAAAAAACCAAGATTATGGCAACCAGCTTGATTGATAACTGGCAAATAGAGGGAGAAAATGTAGAAGCAGTGAAAGACTTTGTATTCCTAGGTGCAAAGATTACTGCAGATGCTGACTGCAGTCAGGAAATCAGAAGACGCTTAATCCTGGGGAGAAGAGCAATGACAAATCTCGATAAAATAGTTAAGAGCAGAGACATCACACTGACAACAAAGGCCCGCATAGTTAAAGCAATGGTGTTCCCTGTAGTAACATATGGCTGCGAGAGCTGGACCATAAGGAAGGCTGAGCGAAGGAAGATCGATGCTTTTGAACTGTGGTGTTGGAGGAAAATTCTGAGAGTGCCTTGGACTGCCAGAAGATCCAACCAGTCCATCCTCCAGGAAATAAAGCCAGACTGCTCACTTGAGGGAATGATATTAAAGGCAAAACTGAAATACTTTGGCCACATAATGAGAAGACAGGACACCCTGGAGAAGATGCTGATGCTAGGGAGAGTGGAAGGCAAAAGGAAGAGGGGCCGACCAAGGGCAAGATGGATGGATGATATTCTAGAGGTGACGGACTCGTCCCTGGGGGAGCTGGGGGTGTTGACGACCGACAGGAAGCTCTGGCGTGGGCTGGTCCATGAAGTCACGAAGAGTCGGAAGCGACTAAACGAATAAACAACAAGCTCACTTGAGGGAATGATATTCAAGGCAAAACTGAAATACTTTGGCCACATAATGAGAAGACAGGACACCCTGGAGAAGATGCTGATGCTAGGGAGAGCGGAAGGCAAAAGGAAGAGCGGCCGACTAAGGGCAAGATGGATAGATGATATTCTAGAGGTGACGGACTCGTGCCTGGGGGAGCTGGGGATGTTGACGACCGACAGGAAACTCTGGCGTGGTCTGGTCCATGAAGTCACGAAGAGTCAGAAGCGACTAAACGAATAAACAACAAAAGTAAGCACTTCAGGCACAGAAAGAAAGATATGGATGACTGATACAAAAATTAACAGAATTTAACTTTTCTTGGCCCAGAACCTGGACTGTCTACAAATTTTTCATATTTTAGCAAAAACATTCTGCACAAATCTGGAAAAAAAAGTGTTCCAAGCTCAGGATCAAACAGCCCCACTGGGAATATTGTGTTCTAAGTACCCTGTTTTCCAATTGAGCAAAACTCAAGATCTCTTGAATGAACTAATAGCATAAAAATTAAGAATGTTTTTCATGTTCTGACATAGGGAACAATGAAACCTAGAAACAAGTGCATTGATCCCTCATTTTTTGTTCTAAGTCCACAAAATTAAGCAGAGTAGTCATTCACGCTGGGTGCTATCTATCATCAAAACCAGAGAGGAAAAAGGCCAAAGAGATATACTGTATACTTACATATGCACATATACTGTACACAGCAAATAATAATAATTAAGCATCATTTTGTAGCCTCTGCCTGCATAGATAAACAGCCACAGTATTGAGCCCAGGCAAAGAAGGAAATAAATTTATTCCAGAATGGTTCATGAACAACAAAAACAAATTATTATTCTCTTACTTTTGTCTGAGGTTTTGTGGAAAGCACCTTTTTTTTTTGCATTTAACTATCAATGTGAACTAGCAATATAAATTACCAAACAATTGCACTTACCTGACATGTTAGTAAGACAATGCTAAAGATTCTGCAATCCAAATTTCAATAACATTAATCAAGAACTGCCAGATAATAGAAGCTGGGTTCAAAAGGGACAAGAGCACACAAAATCACAATGCTAACATCTAATGGATAACAGAGGTAAGGGAATTCCAAAATGACATCTATTTTGTAGGAAGGCTTTTGACTGTGTAGAACACAACTAAATGTCTATCCTTAAAAACATGGATGTAATTGGTCACCCTGTCTGCCTTTGAAAAATTTGTCTGATGGCCAGAATGCCATAATCAGGATGGAATATAAAGTAGTAATTGGTTCAAAATTAGAAAAGGATATTGCTAAAGTTACTAATTACTATCACATTATTCACCTTGTTTACAGAAAATATCATGAGAAATGCTGGAGTAGAAGAAATAGAAATTCCTGGAATTTTATTAAACACATTAAACATGCTGAAATATGCTAATGATGCCACTGATGGTTGGAAATGAGAAGACCTATGAAATCTCTTTTTGAAGGTGAAAAGAAGAGTGCAAAAGCTGATCATCTGCTCAGTGTTATAAAATAGAGTTGCCAACCCAATGCAAATGGAGAAAAAGTAGTAGCAGATTTTTATCTTCCTGAGTTCATCAACTTACACTGATGGTGATTGTAGCTCTGAACTAAACAGATACCTGCTACTTAGGAGGATGACTATGCCAGAGCTAGACAAAATATTGAAGTGTAGATATCTCATACTGACCAACATTACCAAGACCATCTTTTGAAAGAAGAAAATTGATGCTTTTGAAATGTGATGCTGGAAATTACTGAAAATGCCTGGGGCTGCAAGAAGAAATCATTCAATATTAGTAAAAGTAAAACCAGACTGCTCATTGGGAGCACTAATAATAAAACTAAAGCTTAAATATTTTGAAATGCAAAAACAAGAGTCATTGAAGAAGTCTAGTGCTTGGAAAAATCAAAATCAACCAAAGAAGCCAAGAGAAGGTGCTATCATTGATGACACAAGCATGAATTACATGAATTCAACAATTTATCCTGAATTACAAAATGGTCCCCTGAGGTTCTGAACATGTGGACAGAACAGACTTTTTCTTCTCAATTACTCTCAGCCAGTAGTAGCAGGATGCAAAAAGTATAGAGGATGGCCTTGAAGGACAGAGGGAAGATCTGTAACCAAAGCAATGATCAGATAAATGTTGCCTGAGCCCAGACCAAGAAACTCGTTTATGAAAATGCCTCAGACAGCCCTCCCCTACCAATTCACATGAAGATAAGAAAGGGAGGAGTGGAAGACATTCAAACTTGCAAGATTCTGTTACTATAGATGTTCTAATAAAAGTAGCTTTAGGCCCATGCAATGTCTGTCTCTGGTCTGATCTGGTCTGGTCTACCTTATAGGGCTGATACAGGAATGAAACCCATGTTTGCTGTTTTATTGGCTAGCACAGAAGGCTTTTTTTCTTTTAAAAAATAAGGCTACTGAACCATTATCCTAATAATATCACAGATATTTGGAAGAGATTCAAAGGCCACTGCTTTTCTTGCAAACACCTTCTTTAACATTTGCTCTTACCTGTATGTGTCCTTACATGTCTTTTCAGATCAAAGGTGTCATTGAAGCCTTTCCCACAGAAAGTGCACAAATGTCTCTTCACTTCACTATGACACTTTATATGACGGTTGAGCATACGTTGCAAGCGAAATCCTTTGCCGCACAATCCACAATTGTGCATTAAGGGATCATCACAGGTGCCAGTGGTGAACTGTGAGAAGGAAATAAAGTACAATATGAGAATAAAAGAATGAGTGAGATAGAGATTCTCAGATAGGTATCAAATCTGCTTTGCCCTAAAATATGTCTGGCATGTTCTAGGCCAAGCTGAAGAACTTTCAACACCTAAATTGAATGTAGTCAATCAACTGTGTTTCTGCCAGGAGCCTGACAATTTCCTTATATAAGTAAAGATGCTCTTAAGTCAAGCTTAAACTGTGGTGACTGCACCAAGTCATTTCTGGCACTGTGATTTTCCATTGCCTTCTTCCAGGATGGATTTTTTTTTTTTTTACTTCCCAGTCTAACTCCCAACATTGAAGTTTTCAGCTGTCCTCCAACCAAGGAGGTGTAATCCTACTCAGTTTCTGAGATTGGCCCAGGTCAACCTGCTCAGTGTTATATCCCTGTCAGCAAAACAGAAAGAAAACAAAACAAAAAAACAGTTTGATTTATCTTGCTTTACTAAATATCAGAAAAAATATCATCTTTGATGATGATGGTGATGATGATGATGATGACAGCAACAAATCCAAAAGTAAATAATTTTTTAATGTTGATGTGTGAATAAACTTTATGATCTGGCACAATCAGTTTCTTCTAATGAAGCATACATTGCTGTAATTGTTCAACCAAATAAAGATCATAGACACTGTACAAATTAGAAGGAATTTATTTAGTAATAATTCTAGATGCTATATGGTTCAGCTGTTGTTGAAAGAATTGGTCATGTTCTGGCATAATGTGAATTTTATAGGCAAATATGCCATAAATCATAGGGACGCGGTGGCGCTGCGGGTTAAACCGCTGAGCTGCTGAGCTTGCCGATCGGAAGGTCGGCGGTTCAAATCCGCGTGACGGGGTGAGCTCCCGTTGCTAGTCCCAGCTCCTGCCAACCTAGCAGTTCGAAAACATGCAAATGTGAGTAGATTAATAGGTACTGCTTCGGCGGGCAGGTAACGGCGTTCCGTGTAGTCATGCTGGCCACATGACCACGGAAGTGTCTACGGACAAACGCCGGCTCTTTGGCTTTGAAACGGAGATGAGCACCGCCCCCTAGAGTCGGACATGACTGGACTTAATGTCAAGGGAAACCTTTACCTTTACCTATGCCATAAATCTATTATATCCTTTCAATAAACTTTACAGGCACCCAGATGAATTCCTTCACACCTGCTTATTTATAGATAGGTTATATGCTACTAGCTAAAATGTAGCAAAATTCTGCACAGAGGCATGTAAAGAGTAGACAGACACAGCTAAGGAGGAGACACCAACTAAACTGGTAATCTCTCCAGTTGAAGTATAAGCTTTTCGTGTTGTGGCTTCCACAGAGGGGGCAAACGCCCATGCAATTGGCAGGCAAGAGGAAGGCATGGTGCCAGTGATTGCATGTGAGGATTGCAGAGGTGCTAGGGAGAAAAGACACCCCAAGGAGGGGGCTTGGGATGGAGGAGAGATGAGGTGTGAGAGAGTGCTGATACAGATGATGGAGCTGGGCATTTGCAAAGAGGATTTTGAAGGTGTCTGAAGAGCTTGGCTGGAGCTTCCTTCCCTGGCAGCAAGGAAGAAGCACGAGGACAGTATGAGTATAGGCAGATGGGAGAGATGACAGGAGTGGAGCTGGAAAGTAGACCAAAGAGTGTGTGCGCACAACAGCTTACTGGGGGCTCAAGAGCTGATGTAAGCTGAGTCAGTCTAATCAGAAAACACACAATGTCTTGAAAGGTGCTGAGGGAAGAGCCAAAGACATGGTCAAGAACATGCCAAGGCTGAAAACATAGCAGGAGTCAGGAGCAATAAAACATGAAGTACAAATGCTGAAGTTGCTTCCAGCAGCAGAAGGTACCCAGTCCCCGCACAGATTAAATCATCTCCCCATAGTTGAAGCTTCCCTTGCACACCTTGCATATTCTAATGAAAATATCTAAAATCAAACAGTATACATTTATTTTAAAAAGACAATTCTATTTCCACATTTTTCATATGAATATGAAAGACTGTGCATTATGTGGTACCATTTGTACAGTAAAAGTTAAATGACCAAAATAAAGGACAAAAGTAAGTTTTTGAAAAATAAGTTTAAAGGACAGCTTCCTAACATAAAGGACTGTCCTTTATAATTAAGGATGTATGGTCACTGTATATAACCATTCTTTGAATGACTTCTAATACCCAGTCATCACAGAGATAACCAGATTTGTTTCAATGAGGTACTGCCACAATTCATTCACCAGGTTGTGGAGATTATGTGATTTTCGTTATCAAAGTGTTTCACATCACCTATTCTGCTAGTTACTATAGATCTTCTGGAGGAGACTTCAGAAATGAGACAAAGCAAAACAATGCAGCTAATTCACTTCGATATCAGAAGCAGGGGGACCTTGTTACTTTATGAAGCAGGTTTGAAGGGTGTCTTGTATGAACCATTATTGATGAAGCACCCTTTTGAAGCTTTGCATAGGCCCAATGAATAATCTTCAACTGACTAACTGAAATGCTTTATTAAGTTGTCTCTTCCTTGTAAAATCTAATGCTCAAAAACCTGTTCAGGCATGATCCACTAAAGTCAATTAAATGTTTTTGTCTAATATATTTCACTGAGAGTTATAGCTTACTTTTCTCTATAGTAAATATGATCCAAAATTGCTTAAATCTAAACTATTGTTGCAGGTTGCAGAAAATTTATTGGAGCACTGCATGAGGCCCATACAGTGGTGGTATCACAAATAATTGTATTTCGTAAATGACAAAAACAGCACGAAAAACCCTCTTCCACAAAATCATTGAGGTAACTGCTATGTCAAAATTGCTATACAAATCAGATCCAAATAATACAGAAGAAATATCCCCAATTACAAATCAAAAAATCTGTACCTTGATTTTCGATCTGACTGTACGATGAGTCAATGTCAAGTCCAGAAGTTTTTCTTCTGCTATGGACTCAGGGGCTGAGTTATTGGCAGTCTCTGCATCCCTGCTGCTACAGCTCTCCACGCTACAGCTGTCTTCACTACGATAGTTCAGGAGTACACATTTTATCTCTCCTAGAATTCAAATTACAAGGTTTAAATGACAAGAACAGGGAGAAATCATTTTCCTGAATAAACAGAATTTTGGACTGATCGCTTATATTGTTTACTTTTAACTGAACTTCTTATTTGTGCTATCCCAAAAACATTGAATAAGTTACAGTTTAGATTAATTATTCCATCCTAGGCTATCAACTGATTGTTTAAAGAAATATACAGTGGAACTGTTTCTAGGACACTAACAAGTTTAAAATCACTTGGAAATTCTCAGCCCACCCTTGTAGTATTTATTTTCCCATTGATCTTCAAGATTGTGGTGAAATGGGTCAAGATAATCAAAAAGATATAGGTGTGGAGAAGGACATTGGGCCAAGTCATTTAGGAATTTATAATTTAACACCACCCTTTTAGATGGAAACCAAAAGTGAAGAGGAAGCCAGTATAGACAATGGATACATTGATACGCTGTTCTACTGATTGCACAGTCTCTAACCAGTGGGAAACTAGTTTGGGGAGCCCAGCTGATTTATAACTCACTTTGTGTCTATCTGAAACCAGAACAATTTGTTTCCCCTTTAAATCTGTGTAATTCTGCAGAAGCTGTGATATTGTCCTGTTCCTTTAACAGCATAGTATAGTCAAGATACAATTCAGCTGTCAGATCCAGTCAATGGTCAAGGTTTCTATACAAACTGTAAAGGGCTTGGAGTCAAGGAAAAAGGCTAGGCTGTCGGAGCAATTGTTTCAGCATTTTATTAACTCTCAGGCTTCCAACTGACAGAGCTGTTACTAATATGTGCTCACAGTACTGCAAAAATTAAGTGACATAGGAGTAATACCCTTTTCCCAAATAGAGAAGTACTCCCAAGCTGCTCTTCCAAGCAGCCTTGCATTCCTTAGCTTCTCTGCTGCTTGGTTTCCAATTCAGTGGCAGATTTTCCTGCAGACTGGAAGGCTGGACAATCAGGGGCCCTGGAGGGAGATTCTGCCAGGGCCACAACTAGGGTCTGTGTCGCCCAGGGCAAACATGGATTCCGTGCCCATTTTGGCACCCCTCAGCGCTCATTTTGGCACTCCCCCAGCACGGCACCCAGGGCACATGCCTCGCTTGCCCCCCCCCAGCTGTGGCCCTGGATTCTGCCAAGATCTCTGTTGTAGGTCCTGACACCACCAGATCAGATCCCCAAAGCTCTTTATTGAACCCCTGCTTCCCTCCTTCCCCTGTCCTCCTCAGGAAAGGATGCCCTTTAATATTGCAGATACTGGTCACTCCACAGTATTGGGAGGTGAGTCTGACAGCTTAGACTGTAAGTTTACGAAACTTCTTGTATGCATTGCATGTAAGACCTGTGCTAGACAATGGATATAATCAACCTTGTGGGGGGAATCTCCAGGAGATAGAAGCAGAATTTTCTCTCACTGAAACAAAATTTAGTTCCAAAGATGCTACATCAGACCCTAAGCTCTGCACTGAGAGCAAGCAGAAAGAGGAGCACTGAGTCTGTTGTCCCCACGGAGACTGGGCTGGGGTTGTAGGCCATAAGGCTATGCAAAGCATTCAAATGTATCTCTCTTTCAACTCTTAAAGCAGACATGTCTTTTGCAAAGCTTGTATGCCTGTTTCCAAAGCTGTCTGACACGTTTGTGAATACAGAGTTGGGAACATTTTTGGAAGCAACCATGTGAGCTTTGACGAAGATACACTTGGTTCAAGAATTGAAAAAGAGATGCTTTGTCCTTGCTAACAAAGGCTTTTTGAAACACCTCTTTCAAATGTTTTGCACAGTCATGGTAGTATGTGTTGGAGGTATCAGCAAATCAGCATGCCTCATTAGCATGTGGATGAGTTTGTTTTAGGATGCAAATTCCCCATGTGCTTCTGGAAGAAGCTGTTGCCCCTCCCACATTCCTCACTTCTTCTTCCTCCTTCTTCTACCTTCTGGGAAGAAGTACCATGCAGCTTCTCATTTTATCTCTGGGCACCATGCATGGGCCTAGACTAAGAACTTTGCCCCCTTTCTGCATGCAGCTCTTAGCAGCAATGAGGGCTAAGAGTCAATTCAGTTTAGGAACAGAAGAATAACAATCTTTTCCTGAATTATGTAACTGGACCAAATAAATGAGTAAGATATTCTTTTAACTTACTTTTGAACCTACTTTGTCTAAGTGTGTAATTCTTTATGCTTGGAGTGTGTAAGATTAATAACCTATATTTCTCTAACATGCTTATTAAAGCTATTTTAGATTAAAAAAAATTTCTGTGCACATCTTTCACTGTGTTAAGCTCTGCTCCATTCTGTGGTCCTAGCTGTCCACTAATGGCTTCAGTATGTAGCCCAAGCAGGAACAAAAATAGCACAAAACTCTGCACTCTCCTTTCTTCTCTCCATACAGGGATTTAGCCAGGCAGGGAAGAGGAAAGAGATCCTCAGAATAAAAAAAAGATATCTTGAACTTGGGCTTTGCCTCCCTTGCCCCAATCCTCCTTGCAGCATCAGAAAGATAAAAAGGCTGCCAACTGCTGCTGCTAGCAGTAAAAAAGTTTCAAGAGGAGATTGCTGGGAAATAAGGGTGTGGAAGAGAAAGGAGATTCAGATAATGGGTGTGGCTGAACATGGGCAACTATGTGGGGATGGGGGGCAAACAATGGCACTTGCCCTCCTCAAAAGTCTAAATTTATTAATTCTGAAATCTCTCTCTATATATACACACACACACACACACACACTGTATATATACATACATACATACACACTGTATATAGCAAAATCTATATTCCACTTTATACCCCATAGTGGGCAATAACAACGGAATGAAACAGTTCACCATAAAGATAGTTAATGTATTAAAATAGTAATAACGTAAAAATTACAAGTAAGCTGAAACAAAACAAACAAAAATACAGTAGCTGGTCCTTAAATAACAGTAATGAAGAACTATAACCCTTTCATAGGGGGGTGTTTCACAAAGCAGGTGCTGCTGCCTTTGTTTATCAATTTGTAATAAAAATCTGCTCTAGGAGCTCCCCTCAACTGGTCAAGAGAAAGTCTGAAAACACCCCTAGGGTGAATCCAGACAACTGGTTTCACTTTCCTCTGGTCCATGAGGCAGCACAAAGCATACACCAGCATACACATGATCGGTCCCCTGAGCAGATCTCTACTCACTTTGTTGATGATAGGTATATATTCATACATGAAGAATTCCTTTCATTATTCTCATGCAAGCTTATCTGCTTATTCTGATTTTGAATTCAGGCTCAGTAAATTAGTTAAGCAAGTCTTGGAAACCTATTCAATCATGGCAAGTATAAAAGATGGGATTCAAGCACAGATCAAGGCAATCTATCCCCAGCAACCGTTGTCCATTGCTCATCTCATATAATGAAACTTGCTGTAAATGTTCTAAATCATGTAAATCAGGGGTCCCCACCCCCCGGCTGTAGACCGGTCCCGGTCCGTGGCCTGTTAGGAACTGGGCCGCACAGCAGGAGGTGTGCAGGGGATTCAGGACCAGGGGGGTGGGGGGATGGTTTTGGGATGATTCAAGCGCATTACATTTATTGTGCACTTTATTTCTATTATTATTACATTGTAATATATAATGAAATAATTATACAGCTCACCATAATGCAGAATCAGTGGGAGCCCTGAGCTTGTTTTCCCGTAACTAGACAGTCCCATCTGGGGGTGATGGGAGACAGTGACACCCGAAGTGTGTTGCTTATGTCCAGTCTACTCCGTAATCTCATTTTGGTTGCTGTCACTGCAGAAAACCCTGCTTCACAAAGATAGGATGTTGGAAATGGAAGCAGGCTTTTCAGTGCTTTTGTGGCAATCTCAGGATATTCCGCCTTGACTTTAATCCAGAACGTATGGAGATTTGAAGTTGTCTCAAACATACTTTTAAGGCCACCATCCTTTGCGATCTCAAGCAGTTGATCCTCTTCTAGCACAGACAAAGTCGATTCACCTGGCTTATTCACAAATGGGTTGTGGATTCATTCCTTCCCAGTTCAGGGGTCTTTTGTGGTTGGGAAGTAATGTTCAAACTCTTTTGAAAGCTGAGATAGGTGATCATGCACCAGCTGGGAGAAAGAAGGCCCTGGCTCAGTCTCTTTCAAAATCTCTGCTGATGTTTGAAACGTGTCAAAAATCCTGATGTTCACTCGTCGCCCCCATAATTCCAGTTTGGCTTTGAATGCAGCCACTTTATCTGCTGTCTTGAACACAGTTGTCGTTCTCCCCTGAAGTGACAGATTGGGTCCGTTGAGCAGGTTGAATATGTCACGCAAGTAAGCAAGTTTTGCGACCCTTTCTGTGTCACCGAAATGTGCTGCCAGTGGTGACTGTTTTTCTAAAAGAAATCTCTGGAGCGGGCCTTGTAACACAAAAACTCTGGCCAGTGATCTATCTTTAGAAAGCCATCTCACTTCTGTGTATAAGAAAAGACGTGTGTGCTCTGCGTCCATTTCCTCACAGAGCTGTGTGAACAGATGTGAGTTAAGGCATGTACTTTAATGTGGTTGATAATTTTAATCACATCTTGCAAAACGTTAAGTTCAGGTGACATTTTTTGGCTAGCCAGCATTTCTCTATGGATGATACAGTGTGTAGACTCACATTCAGAAGTGACCTCCTTGACCTGAGTAGTGAAACTAGAAAGCTGTCCAGTCATGGCTGCCGCTCCGTCCGTGCATATACCGACACAAAATGACCAATTCAGTTTTCCTCATATGTAATCATTCAAAGACTTGAATAGTTCTGCAGCTGTGGTGTTGGCTGGCAACAAAAGTACACATAACATATCCTCATGCACATCCTCCTGAAAAATATATTACACAAAAA
Organism: Candoia aspera; assembly: GCF_035149785.1. NCBI lineage: Eukaryota > Metazoa > Chordata > Lepidosauria > Squamata > Candoiidae > Candoia > Candoia aspera. The sequence continues at coordinate 112,385,163 of NC_086155.1, read as the reverse complement.
CAAGCATTGTTGCCTTGTTGTCAACATCGGTAGACTCGTCAGCCTGGATTGCGTACCACGGTGACTCATTAATCCTCTCTAACAATTGTGCCTCAATATCCTCTGCTATTTCATCAATTTGTCTAGTTATGGTGCTAGCCAAAAGAGGAATACATGCCACCTTTTGAACTGCAGCCTCCTAAAAGTTCACGGCAAATGTCCTTAGCAACAGGCAGGATCAACTCTTCACCAGTATTCACCAGGCTTCTTAGCTTTAGCAATGTGGTTAGCCACTAAGAATGATGCTCTCAGTGCAGACAGATTTGATGAAGTAGTGGCCTTCAATAATTGCTTATGTTCTTTGTGTTCATGTTTTTTTCTTTTGAAAAACTCCAAAGGCTTGTCTTTTAATGCAGGGTGCTTGGTCTCCATGTGATAAAGCAATCGGGAGCAGCTGTAAATACAGATGAAGCTTTGCTCGCTCGCCCACCGCTCACCTCCTGCTGTGCGGCCCAGTTCCTAACAGGCCATGGACCGGTACCAGTCCATGGCCCTGGGGTTGGGGACCCCTGGGTTAGAGGAAGTGGAGTCAAGTGGTGAGCAGCGAGAACAGGCACCACTGATTGACGAGGACAAGGACGTTGGACTGCCGCCTCCCCCTAGCACTCAAGAGTGAACAGCAGAGAGGCGAGCCGAACAATGGAGGCAATTGGAGCTCCTTGCAGGCAAGAGGACGTGCTCTCCTCTGGAATGGAGGCTATATAAAGAGTGCTGGGACCCAGGAGAGGTTGTCGGGGACAACCATTTGTTTATAGATCCTTTGCCTTGTCTTGAATCTGAAAACCCTTGTCTGTGACTAGGTCTGTAACTAATTACAATTACCTTGGATTGTACCTTGCTGGAAAACTGAGTTTTACTCCCTCATAAAGACTAATTATAAAGACTAATTATAACAACTTTTTTTATTTTTTATTTTTTTAAAAAAATAAACTTTATTATCTTCAAGAAATAAAATACACAAACATGAACCAAACAAATAGTAAAAAATAGAAAAAAAAGAAAAAAGAAGGAACAAAATTTTTTAAATATAGCTCAATTAAGAAAATAAAAAAACATCGATCTTCAATACATCATTATTAAAAAAGAAAACCTACACAAAAAAAGAAAGAAAAAAATAACAAGACTTCTGGTCGAGGAGCAATGGCGAATGGATGGTCTTAGTGGAGCTAAGCGGAACTAATTAGCTGGGACCCATAATGCGGAGGGTATTTGGAGTCTGAGGAAATCTCTACTTTCGAAGATGAAGCAAGCTCCGGGAAAGGAGTAAGAGTTGAACTGCTCGCTGTGCCTTCTGGACAGCTGGCAAACACTGAGACAATGCGGTTTGGCGATTAAACAGGAGAGCCAGCTGGGAAGCACAGGTATCAGCAGGTAGAAGCCGCGTGTGAAATTCTCTTTTCAAGAACACTATGTTCAGCCACCTCACCTCAAAATTAATTACGAACTATCTTAATTGTGGAACTGGAAGACAGTATCCGTTGTTATAGAAAGCAATTTTCTCTTGGGGAGTTGTGCATTATTTCAAGATTTTTGTATTGAGTTTCTCAAGTAATCTAAAGGTCTGTATGATTCAAGTAGGAGGGGCAAATTAATGTGAGTTGGTTAGAAATGCCACTACTGTTTGTTTCTATCTGTTTAAGGCCAAGGTATGAGAAGGAGATTTAAAGTGGAAATTAAATTAAATTTAACTCCAATTGGACACAAATTATATTGAATCATGAATATCAGAAAACAAACTGGACAAGGGTCAGGGGAGGGGGACTGGATGAAGGCTATGTTTGAAGAATATACCAACAAGACTTCACAGACAATTATACAAAGTGTTAATCACTGGAACAGAAATTTTCTGATTTGGAAAGATTAGATAAGAGGCTAGAGAAAATGAAAAAGAAATGGGAGGGGGAGATCAAAAAAGTGAATGATACAGTTGATTGGTTAGAAAATGAAAGAGAAAATTAATTGGACAGCTTGCACTTTTAGAATTAAGAGATAAAGAGTCCTGTTTAAGATTTAGGGGGGTGCCGGAATCCAAAGAAGAAATAGAGGGAAAAATAATCCAAGCCTTAGCATCGGTAATTGGTTGGGAAGAGGATAGAATGAATGATGAAATAGAGAGGATCTTTCATATTAACTCTAAACACACTAAAATATATAAAAGTCCAAAAGACATATTGGTGGAATTTTCTAGAAAGAAGGTGAGAGATTTAGTCCTACAGACAAATTATGATACTAAACTTAACATTGATAGAGCTGAAATAACTGTATTAAAAGAAATCCCGGTGAGGATTCTAAAGAAAAGGAAGGAATATGGATTTTTGACAGATATGTTGAAAAGAAATAATGTGCCCTTCCACTGGGAAAGACTGGAAGGATTGAGTTTTACATTTCAACAAAAGAGGTTTAAATTGACCACGATCTCTAAAGCCAAGAATTTTTTAGAGAGATACAGAAAGGATTTGGAACAGGAGGTAGGTAGATTTAAAAGAAAGGATGCGGCACTAATTAGAGAAGAAAGGACTTCCATTGAGGGAGACATAGAACAAATAACTGCATAAATATGGACTTAAAAATTCTCACCTGGAATATAAATGGTGTAAATGCCCCACAAAAAAGAAAAAAAGTTTATCATTATTCGAGTATGTTAAAATATGATGTGATTTGTCTACAAGAGACACATATAAGGAAAAAAGACATAAAGTACTTGACAAATAAGAATTTGGGATAGGAATTTGTCTCAGCTAATATAAAGAAGATTAATGGAACAGTAATTTATGTTAAACCTTATTTAAAACCCCAATTAATATTATTAGATGAGCATGGTAGATATGTGGGAATAGAAATAGAGGTAAATGGTATGAAAATGATGGTAGTGGGAGTGTATGCTCTGAATGAGGGGAAGAATAAATTTATGTGAAGCTCTTAGATGAGCTTTCAACATATTTGTATTTAAGTTGGTCTCTGTTAGGAGACTGGAATGGAGTGACCATGTGTCATGAGTACTGATGGTGAGCAGGAGGGGGCCCCTATCCAGGGGGGGAAACGCATGCGTAGTACTGAGGAGTTAAGCGCCATTCAAAGAGACACAGATCAGACCCGCCTTAACTTTTGGGGTTTATCTGTCTGGGTTTTTCCCACGCTTCTTCAGTTTGTTAGGATTCTGTTTTATGTAGCAGTAATAAACACTAGAGACCTACTCCTCGTCTCAGCATGATTCCTGACTGTTAGGACACCATGCCATTGTTAGACAGAACATCAGAGAGACAAATCAAAATGAAACAGGGAAAACTACCAAAATCCTTTTTTGACTTAATGGAAAATTTGGCATTAGTTTGGAGACACAAAAACGGTCTAGCAAAAGATTATACCTTCTATTCAGAAAGATTTGAATCTCTATCAAGAATAGATATGATTTGGACTTCAATAGATATAGCCACTAAAATTTTGAAAGTGGATATTCTACCCAGAACATTTTCAGATCATAATCCTGTGAGTTTGGTAATTAAGAAACGGCTAGAAACATTCCAGTGGAGATTAAATGAAAATATCTTGAGAAAAGAAGAAGTCCTAGAGGACTGTAAAAGCAAATTAAAAGTTTTTTGAGATAAATTTGAATAATGAGGTTGACTTAAAAACAGTTTGGGATACAAGCAAGGCAGTTATGAGAGGGCAATTGATATCAATCGAAGCAAATATTTGTAGCTCAGGGTTGAACTGTGGAGTCCTTGGTGCTCTCTGAGCCTTGTTGTTTTCTTGCAGATGTTTCATTGCCAGACTAGGCAACATCTTCAGTGCGAAAAGGGAGTGGGCCTTGCTCTCAGTTTATATACTGTGGCTTGCCCTGCTTGTGTTGGCTTAACAACAGCCCAATCAAAGAACTCCCAAGGAGAGAACAACACCCCTACCAACACAAGCAGGGCAAGCCAAGGTATATAAACTGAGAGCAAGGCCCACTCCCTCTTTGCACTGAAGATGTTGCCTAGTCTGGCAATGAAACGTCTGCAAGAAAACAACAAGGCTCAGAGAGCACCAAGGACTCCGCAACTGATATATCATAATAGAATTATAAGGAAAAAATTTCAACAGAATATACAGAGGGTTATGGAGCAGATTAAATTAAAGGAAAAGGAATTGCAAGAAAAACCATTGGATAATAAGGTTCTCTATCAGCTTAAATTATTACATCAGCAAATTTCAATGTTAATAACAAAAGAAATTGAAAAGCAGTTGCAATATGTTAAGCAGAAACACTTTGAACAGGCCAATAAACCTGGAAGATGGTTGGCATATAAATTAAGAAAAGAAAGGGAAAAGAAAATGATTGTTAAGATTAAGGAAGGTAATGAAGAATCAGTGGAAAATCAAAAAAGCATTTCGTAACTTTTTTTCCAAATTATATCAAAGACAGGAAATTTCTGTGGAGAAAATTGAGGCATATTTAGTAAACCAAAAACTGCCAAAATTGTCAGAAAATCAAAAATTAATATTAAATAACCCTATAACAGACTTGGAAATCTTAGAAGCTATAAAGAAACTTAACCTAGGAAAAACACCAGGACCCGATGGACTCTCTGCTAAGTATTATAAATGTTTTAGTGATCAGATTATTGGACCCTTTAAGGAGTTAATGAATTGAATCTTGTTGGGAACACCAATACCTGATACATGGAAGGAAGCAAATATTCGCCTGTTATTAGGACAAGACCCCTCCATGATCACAAACTAAAGACCAATTTCATTATTAAATAATGATTATAAGATATTTACATCGGAATTAGCAGAAAGGTTGAAAAATGTCCTACAGGATGTTATACATCAGGATCAATGTGGATTTTTACCTGGAAGACAAATAAAAGATAACGTAAGAATTGTAATAGATACCATAGAATACCTACAATACTACAATGATTGTCAAATGGCTCTTATTTTTCTAGATGCGGATTTAAATTGGATTTTAATGTTTAAAGTATTGGAGAATATGGAGTTCGGAACAGCATTTATAAAGGGGATCAGGTCAATATACACATCACAGAGAGCTAACATAATAGTGAATGATGAAATGACAGAAGCTTGTAAGATTGAAAAAGGTACTAGACAAGGATGCCCATTATCACCTCTGTTGTTTATTTTAGCTCTGGAGGTTCTTAATAGAGATATTAGGGAAGATCCAGAGAATAAAGGGGTTAAAAATTAAAAAGGAAATATTTAAGCTAAGGGTCTTTGCCAATGATTTAGTTTTACTAATACAGAATCCAGTGAAATCAGCAGAGTATTTGATGAAAAAATTAAAAGAGTATGGATCACTGGCAGGATTTAAAGTGAATAAACAAAAAACAAAAATGCTAACGAAAAATATGACAATTAGCAATCAAGAAGGATTGATGAGAAAAACGGGGTTTAAGATTGAGAAAAAAAATTAAATATCTGGGAATAGTCTTGACAACTAAAAATATTGAATTGCTCCAAAACAATTATAATAAAATTTGGAATGAAGTGAAAAAAGATTTTACAAGATGGAAGAATTTACATCTATCCCTTTGGGGGAGGATTTCAGTAATTAAAATGAATGTACTACCCAGAATGTTATTCCTGTTTCAAACAATACCGATTATTGCTGTAGATACGATTTTCAAACAATGGCAAAAGGATATCTCAAACTTTATTTGGCAGGGAAAAAAACCTAGAATTAAATATAAATTATTACAGGATGCAAAAGAATGAGGAGGGTTGTGATTACCAGATCTGAAATTATATTTTGAGGCATGCTGCTTTATGTGGATTAAAGATTGGATGATGTTAGAAAATAAAAAATTGGAGGGCCATGAGCTAAGATTTGGTTGGCATGCATATTTATGGTATGATAAAGTGAGGATAAATAAGGAGTTTAAAAATCATTATATTAGAAAGGCTTTATTAAGGGTCTGGGGGGAAAAATAAACCTAGATTGATACCTAATATCCCTATGTGGTTATCTCCTCAAGAGGCATTTACAATGCGAGAAAGTGTGGGTGAAGAAAAATGGTTACAGTATAAAGACTTACTAACTTTTGAGGAGAGGAAACCAGTACTGAAATCAAGAGAACAGTTAGAGACAGAGGGTCATGTATGTCACTGGTTTAGTTATAAGCAACTGTCTGAACGCTTTAAATTAGATAAAAAGAGCTTTAGATTTGTAAATGAAGTATCAATTTTGCAGAAACAATTATGCTTGAATAATCAACATATTATAACCAAAATGTATAAGTTGCTACTACAAATGTATCAGGAAGATGAACAAGTTAAGGAGTGCATGGTAAAGTGAGCCAGAAATTTTGGATACAATATCTTGTTGAACCAATGGGAAAAAATGTGGTCAAAAGGATTGAAATTTACAGTAATAAATGAAGTTTTCTTTTATAGTTTAAAAGAAAACTTTTATAAAATGATGTTCCGTTGCTACTTAACGCCCAATAAATTATCAAAATTTTATAAAAATGTTTCAGATATATGTTGGAAATGTTCTCAGGGAGTGGGAACATTTTATCATCTGTGGTGGACCTGTGGTGAAAAGTGAAAAAATTTTGGAATCAGATCCATACAGGAATTGAGAATATATTAAAAACTAGGATAACAAAAAACCCAGAACTGTTCCCATTAGGCATTATGGATGAAGAACTGGAAACAAATTACAGAAATCTGCTTTTATATATGATCATGGCCACCAGAATGTTGTATGCTTAATGTTGGAAAGATCCACGAATCCCATCAATAGAGGACTGGACAATCAAACTATTGGATTTAGCCCAAATGGCTAAACTAACGGATTCACTAAGAGACAAAAATACTGTTAGTTTCAAGGAAACATGGCAACCATTTGTGGACAATTTGCTAGAGACTGAAAAAGATGAAGAATAACTATGGGTTTTTCATAATAAGAACTATATTGTATAGACATAATGGAGATCTATATATGGATTTAGTAGTAAGGGTGTAATGCATGCTATATGCCAGCAAATTTGGAAAACACAAGAATGGCCATCAGATTGGAAAAAAATCAACTTATATCCCCATACCAAAAAAGGGAAACACTAAAGAATGTTCAAACTATCGAACAGTGGCACTCATTTCACATGCCAGTAAGGTAATGCTCAAGATCCTGCAAGGCAGACTTCAGCAATTCATGGAGCGAGAATTGCCAGATGTACAAGCTGGGTTTAGAAAAGGCAGAGGAGCTAGGGACCAAATTGCCAATATCCGGTGGATAATGGAAAAAGCCAGGGAGTTTCAGAAAAACATCTAGTTTTGTTTTATTGACTATTCTAAAGCCTTTGACTGTGCAGACCATAACAAATTGTGGCAAGTTCTTAGTGGTATGGGGATACCAAGTCATCTTGTATGCCTCCTGAAGAATCTGTATAATGACCAAGTAGCAACAGTAAGAACAGACCACGGAACAACAGACTGGTTTAAGATTGGGAAAGGAGTACGGCAGGGCTGTATACTCTCACTATTCAACTTGTACGCAGAACACATCATGCGACATGCTGGGCTTGAGGAATCCAAGGCTGGAGTTAAAATCTCTGGAAGAAACATTAACAATCTCAGATATGCAGATGATACCACTTTGATGGCTGAAAGCGAAGAGGAACTGAGGAGCCTTACGATGAAGGTGAAAGAAGAAAGTGCAAAAGCTGGCTTGCAGCTAAACCTCAAAAAAACCAAGATTATGGCAACCAGCTTGACTGATGACTGGCAAATAGAGGGAGAAAATGTAGAAGCAGTGAAAGACTTTGTATTTCTAGGTACGAAGATTACTGCAGATGCTGACTGCAGTCAGGAAATCAGAAGACGCTTAATTCTTGGGAGAAGAGCAATGACGAATCTCGATAAAATAGTTAAGAGCAGAGACATCACACTGACAACAAAGGCCCGCATAGTTAAAGCAATGGTGTTCCCCATAGTAACATATGGCTGTGAGAGCTGGACCATAAGGAAGGCTGAGAGAAGGAAGATCGATGCTTTTGAACTGTGGTGTTGGAGGAAAATTCTGAGAGTGCCTTGGACTGCAAGAAGATCAATCCAGTCCATCCTCCAGGAAATAAAGCCAGACTGCTCACCTTGAGGGAATGATATTAAAGGCAAAACTGAAATACTTTGGCCACATAATGAGAAGACAGGACACCCTGGAGAAGATGCTGATGCTAGGGAGAGTGGAGGGCAAAAGGAAGAGGGGCCGACCAAGGGCAAGGTGGATGGATGATATTCTAGAGATGACGGACTCGTCCCTGGGGGAGCTGGGGGTGTTGACGACCGACAGGAAGCTGTGGCGTGGTCTGGTCCATGAAGTCACGAAGAGTCGGAAGCGACTAAACAAATAAACAACAACAAGTAAGAGAGTAAGGTATAAATTTAGATATTTCTATAACTTGGTTAGGCAGAAGTCACATTGGTTTTTTTTAATGTAAGTTGTATTTATTTATTTGTTTGTTTAATTTAAATTTGTATCACCGCCCATCTCCCCCAACATTTATATGTCTTGTTATTTTTATATGTCTTGGTTTTTTTTTCTTTTTTTGTGTAGGTTTTCTTTTTAATTATAACAACATTTTGACTCTCACTGACAGGAATTCTTGGAGTGGGGTCAATTTCCTGAAAGGGTGAGGTGTTGCTTTTATTGACTGTCATTGTTAATAAACCTTGAATCGTTTCTGTGTGTGTGCCTTAGTCGGAACAGGACAGCAGGCGCAAGTGTGGGCAGGCACTACAGAGTACAAGATCCCCCTGCCACCCAGGGGATCCTTGGGAGAAAAAGTGGTGGGAGCAGGAGCGGCTTAGGGGAGCCACTTGTGACCTCCTGCCAGCTTCCCCGTTGACTTTGCTTGTGGGAAGCCAGCAGGTCAGGTTATCAAAACTCAGCCTCAAGAGTCACTTTGCCTGCCTGCATGTTTCATGAAAGTATTCTGCAACTTTGTAATGCTGAAGGTGGCAATGTCAATTCCTGTGTCCATGAAGCCACTGTTGAGGTTGTTGCCAAACACAAGACTCATGGCCTTCATCATTTCTCTTCTATGTGGGCAAATTCTATCACTTCAGTGTGAGTCAGCAACTACCAGGCCTTAGAATCTTCCACAGGGAGGTGTTTGGGAGAGATGTGGGTGTCTCCTCAACATAATCCTATTCTAAGACAAGGATGTCTAAGTAGTATCTATACAGATGTTTAAACAACCCAAATGTTTTGTCTCCTAACTTTGCTAATCTATGCCTTGCACTGGACATAGACAGTGTATCATGAATCTGATGTCACCTCCCGGTGTCCCAAAGTCATCAGTCTTTGATATATCACTTATAAAGATCCTCTTCCAATTCTCCTTTGACAAGGGAGATGTGTAAAAGCCATATACATGTGTTGGATCATCAATGTAACAAATTTTAGAGGAAGTCAGAGTTCTTCAACCTGTTCAACCTTCATGGAAAAAAAATGCCTTTACATTTTTGATTTAATACCTATCAGCACCCCTTTTTACCACCTTTCAGGATGAAGCATAGCCTCCATGGCCTACTTGAAAGCTATGAAGAACAATCCTCAGTAAAGTTATTCTCCTCTTAGCTCCTCACTTGTAATGTAAGTTACTTATACATGAAGTACTTAAAATATTTCAAATATGCTATTTTGGATTTGAGACAATCAAAAGGGTTTTTGTTTTTAAAAAGCTGTGCATTGCAGTAATGGGGCATTGCCATGATGGGGCATTGCAGAAATGGGGAATCTCAGTCACCAGGCCTCCATTCAGTCTAGCAAAGCCCTGTGCCTTTGCTAAAGCTTCTCCTCCATCCTGCTTTTATTGAATCTGATCCAAGTTACTGCGAAATGGTGTTGGCCTTATTGGTGAGGGTGTCAGTTGTTAAAGACAAGGTGATTGGTTTTCTCTTACAGCTTTGCTGCCTTCCTATTTAGCATGTCACAAGGAAAATACCCATCACTCAGGGAACTACAGCAGTAAAAAATGAGGAGGGTCCAACTTCAGGAGTCTCCTTGAGCTTTTGTAGGCTGGTTTGCCTGCCCTTCCGACTATACTCCATCTAGGCATCTCCCAAATAATGGTAAAGAAAAAGAATGGAAAGACACTAGTACAGAATTAGCCCAAAGAAAAGAGAACAAAATCCTGCCATGATTGTTGAATGACTGAAGTCTGTAGAATGGGAGAGCAGAAATTGCTTAGTTCCTGGGCAATCAATCTCTTAATTGAAGGGGACTAATGAAAACTGACAAATGCTGGTAAATAAGAAATAAATGCCCATTTCAACATCCTTTATTATTTTCTAAACACTGCAATAAAGAAAAGCGGGACTGCTGCATCTAGAGGTAAATATACCCACTGATGCTATTTCAGAATACCATTAAAGTGTAAGAGCACTAAAATATCTCTTATTTTCCAAATAAAATAGTGGTAGTCTTTTCTAACTTTCTGAAGGCTGGTGTCAACACCCCTTCCCCCAAGTTGCCAAGGAAGGTGATAGGTATGAAAATATAATTCAGGAAAAAAAGTGCTAATGGACAGAGCAAAATCTGGGAGAGAAATAGCTGTGAACAAAGCTGGCTAGTGACATAACCCAACTCCTTAACCATTCTTCACAGTGCTTGACTGTTGCTATTCTGCTGTCCATCCTCTGAACTTGCTCCAATTTGTCTCTGTCCTTTTTGAACTGTGGTGCCCAGAACTGATTTCAGATGGGATCTGACATAGGCACAATACAGTAGAGTGCAAAGTAATTATTTCTGTGCTGTTGATCACTTTTTCTGCCTAGCAAAGAAAGCTCTCCTACTTTACTGTGCTGCAACATGAGAAACTGGCACTTTTCCCCCTCACAATGCAGCACAGAAAGAGTATAATCTGGCCATGGAGAAACAGTTCATTTCTATACTATGCAATAACAAAAGAAGCTTCTTTCTTACTGAGCTGCAAGGGAAACCAAATATATTTGTAAGTATATATGGGAACATATATAATTGGGCTATGAGAGGACAGTATAGGGGGTTATGATGTGTATGTCCTCATCTATTGTTGCTGGGCAGGCTACTTCTTAACGGCATGCAGCTCTCTGCAGAAAAAAATTCTTGTTCTTCATGGGAAAATGTATTTTAATATTCAAAAAAACTTACAAACTGCATACCTTATCCTTTGCTGAGTAACCCATGGAAATTGTGAAGGAGATCACTGGTTTCAATTATTCTTCATAAATGAGGAATTTCTCATTTCATATATTCCTCATAAATCAGGAATTTCCAGTTGGCATGGTTCATAATTTTAGTTAAGTTTGTGCCTTTGCATAAGTTACTTATTGCTACCACCAATCTGATGGTATAACAAACTTTCAAACTTTTCACTATTATTATTATTACTATTATTATTTTAATAATTTTATAACAACACTTACTTGTAAGTGGGAGAACTGAACTGAATAACTGCTAGGCTACCAGATCTCTTTATTGAGTGCGAAAATGATTAAAACTGACAAATAAAGTAGAAAAAAGCACAAACATGTCTCCTCTTCATTCCCAAATGAAAAAGTGGAGGTCTGCTTAACTCTTCTCTACCTTGTTAGAAACCTGAAGAGAAGTTGATGCAAAACCAGAGAGAAGGTGGAGTGGGGGGCAGTGGCAATGGGCCTGAAAAGAATTCAGGAAACAAAGTGGTAATGGAGAAGGCAAAGACAGGGAGAGATGTAGCTGAGGTGGAAGATGGAGGCTAACTGGTAACTGAGAGCAGTCTATACTTCCTAATACAAACACACCTATGTGCAACAAACAGTCTTTACCTTCAAATAAATAAATAGCGGCAGCAGATTTTAAATGCCACTTCCCAAGTGGAGTATTTAAAGCCATCCTTGGGCTGCCTCAGCTGCAGGTCAATGATGTGGTGGCATGTGAACATGTTCTTTGGAAATGGTTAGTGGCCCATCCTTATATGGAGCAAGGAAGCTGTGTGGATTTGCCCTTAGACTGTCAAACAGTGCCAAATAAGGAATTAATTTAAATTACTTAATTTAACAGGGTACTGCCAGTTTGGTGTACAGGTAGTCCTTGCTTAACAACCATTCATTTAGTGACAGTTCAGACTTATGACAGTGCTGGAAAAACCAACTTACAACCTGTCCTCACACTTATGACTATCACAGCATCACATGATAATGATTTGGGCACTTGGCAACTGGTTCACATTTATGACCATTGCAGCATCCTGTGGTCACATGATCACCATTTTCAACCTTCCCAGCCAGCTTCTGGCAAGCAAAATCAATGGGAAACTGTGTGATTCACTTAATGACCACAGTGATTTGCTTAACCGCCACAAAAAAGGTAGTAAAATCAGGTCATATTTGCTTAATGACCACTTCACTTAGCAACCAAAGTTCCAGTCCAAATTGTCAGGCCCACAACTAGGGTCTGTGTCACCTGGGGCAAACATGGATTCTGCACCGATTTTGGTGCCCCCCCGCACTCATTTTGGCGCCCCCCCCCAGCGTGGCGCCCGGGGCACATGCCCTGCTTGCCCCCCCCAGTTGCGGCCCTGCAAATTGTGTTTGTGAAGCAAGGACTACCTGTAGTGGTGAAGGTGCTGGCCTAGAAACCAGGAGGCTCTGAGTTCTAGGTGGCATGAAGGCCACCTTGGGCCAGTCACTCTCTCAGCCCAACCCACCTCACAGTGTTGTTGTTGTTGTTGTTGTTGGGAAAATAGCAGGCAGGAGTATTAGGTATGTTCACCGCCTTGAGTTATATATAAAAAAGGTGGGAGAAGAAGGAGAAGAAGATGCTGATGATGATAGGAGTGTTGTCAGAGCATGATTGTGTCACAGAGAACTGGATCATAAAAACTTAGCCCAGTTCATCAAATGCGTATGGGTTTTGTGTGTGCGCGCGCACGTGAGAAAGAGAAAGAGGTATAATTCTAATTCAATGATAGTACCTTGAGATCTGGGAGCATTAAGGGAAGATGAAGCAAGTCACAGGCTAAATACTGAGATTCAGTATAGGAATGAATCCCTGTACTCCGACTAGTGTCTGATACTTTCCTTTCTTTTGTTACCTCCGTATAGGTAACAATGTCCTATATTGTATAACATCATGTCCACAAAGGGGACATGATCTGGGCTTCCGTTCTCCGAACCAACAAAAAAGACGGCAAAGTAACAATCCCACACCCGACCTGATTTGGCGCTCGGAATAAAGGCACCCGAAGAGCTCTGTTTAGCCTCAGGGTGGGTCACCTCGCCTCGGAAAAGGGAGGCGCTCGGTTAACTAATGGCTGCAATCGGGAACGTAAAACAATCAGAGAAGGGCAAAGTTCAAATCGCTCCTGCGGGACTACCTGCAATTCTACCGCTATACGTTGGAAAAGGCACGAAATCGCTTAAAGAGGTGGAAACCCTGCAAGCTCGCCGGCTAAACGCTTACAAGACGCCCCTCGTTTTTCCGCGCGTATTGTCTGCATTTTCCGGACCGGGGGTGGGGTGGGGATTATGTTACACGCCTGCAGATCTCCTGAAAGATCTTAAGGGATCGACTAGAATTATTTAGTAATTCTTCCCCAAGTCCCATCAGATTTTTGAGACGCGTAGAGGAACAGCGAAAAAGAGCACAACTAGTCTGGTCTCTAATGTTGGGGAATTACGTGATCGCGAAAGGCCACTGTGCTTTACTACTGTACTAGTTTCCCGGGAGCAGCTGGATCCTAATCACATTTTCTTTGAGTAAAAAGCCAGCAAGTTCATCCACAGGCTTGTGTTGTGTCCGCGCTGCTCCATCAAGGCCTTACCTTCATTTTGCAAAGTGTTTCGATTTTTTAAAAACCTAAACGGAATTCTAAAACTACGAAGCGATTCAAACAGGATCGCTGACAGTACGTATAGTCCCTTTTCCTTAATGTCTAGTACTAATGTCAAGTCATTCATCCAGAATATAACGATTCCACCTAGGCTTCCAGTTTTTGTTTCGTTTATCATATGCTTTCGATAATTTAAGCGCTGATCCTAGCCATTTCTCTTCGGTAAAATAATCGTAAAGGTCGGGGGAGACGGGGAACAGATGTGGGAGGAGGAACCAGGAACCGGGACGGGGGTGAGAAGCAAAGGAGTGGTTTTTTCTCGCTTTACCTGGGACGTAGGTGTCCGCTCGCTCTTCGTCTGGCAGCTCGTCCCAGCTGCGACTGGCAGGCAGCGGGATTCTTCTCTTCACAAGGAAAACGCGGGGCATGGTGAGCACTAAGACCTCACCTTGCTTACGCTCTAGGTGAGGCGCGTTTTTAATCTTCTACCTGCGCTCGGGAGAATTACTCCGTTGCTTCTCCCCCAAAAGTAAGAAACCGGAGGCCCCCTCCACCCCCACCCCCAAGTTTCATAAGGTGTATGAGTAAAGGTACCACCAGGAAACTTGGAAAGGAGCATGCGTGCTGCAAACATAACGGTGTCAACAAGCCCTCTACCTGTCTGACCGGTTGGAGCAGCTCTGTTTTGTTCCAACCCTTCCTTAGGCATGAATGTTTGCAAAGAATGTAACGTCTAAAATTAAGGAGGTGGGGGCACCTAGCATTGTAGACTTCCCTTTACTCAGGGAAAGCATCATCACCTAATTTCGCCCTGCCAGCACAGATTGTCCAGAGCCTTGGAAACAGAATTCTCTCCCTGAGACTTTTGGATCTATTTTAATGTATATGAAGTATATTCCAGAGTACTTTATCTTAATAGAAAGGGTGTGTGTGTGTGTGTGTGTGTGTGTGAGCGCCTTCACATGAAGTATATAAGCAAAGTACATAATGTACAGACTGACAGTTGAAACCTTCCTTTCCCCCTAAGCTTGATGATCCTTCCAAGTGGCCTCTGTGATGTTATTAGAATAATTTATTTTTATATGGTTCTTCCAATGTTTTCAGTGGGTGAATTCATATGTTACAGTTAGCACAGCATGGCTTGCTTTAATTTTGCTTAGCACAATGTGTGAACCCAGATATAGTGGTTTATTCAACATGCTATACTGTAATCAAAACCAAGTGTAGCCTAGAACAAAATAATTGTTCATGTTGTTTCCTTTCTTAAGTAAGTAAATAACTCATTATGAATATATATCATCTCCCTCATGAGTATTTTTTCAATATTTATATTACATGTAAATATGTAAAAGTAAGATTTGTTGTTCCATTTTAAAGTAGTCATTATTCATGTATATGGAATCTTCTCATTGATGATGATGATACATAACCAGAGGTCCCATGGTGACCTACACCTCCTTAAAAAAATTGGATAGCCACTTCCTAAAGTTGCTGTAACATTCTGATTTTTCATGTGGCATGGAAATAGGGATTGATGAAGCCATAAAACAATTAACAGAGAGCATAAAGCATAAAGAACACATCATGCGATGTGCTGGGCTTGATGAATCCAAGGCTGGGGTTAAAATCACTGGAAGAAACATTAACAATCTCAGATATGCAGATGATACCACTTTGATGGCTGAAAGCAAAGAGGAACTGAGGAGCCTTATGACGAAGGTGAAAGAAGAAAGTGCAAAAGCTGGCTTGCAGCTAAACCTCAAAAAAACCAAGATTATGGCAACCAGCTTGATTGATAACTGGCAAATAGAGGGAGAAAATGTAGAAACAGTGACAGACTTTGTATTTCTAGGTGCGAAGATTACTGCAGATGCTGACTGCAGTCAGGAAATCAGAAGATGCTTAATCCTTGGGAGGAGAGCAATGACAAATCTCAATAAAACAGTTAAGAGCAGAGACATCACACTGACAAAAAAGGTCTGCATAGTTAAAGCAATGGTATTCCCCGTAGTAACATATGGCTGCGACAACTGGACCATAGGGAAGGCTGAGCAAAGGAAGATCGATGCTTTTGAACTGTGGTGTTGGAGGAAAATTCTGAGAGTGCCTTGGACTGCAAAAAGATCAAACCATCCATCCTCCAGGAAATAAAGCCAGACTGCTCACTTGAGGGAATGATATTAAAGGCAAAACTGAAGTACTTTGGCCACATAATGAGAAGACAGGATACCCTGAAGAGGATGCTGATGCTGGGGAAAGTGGAAGGCAAAAGGAAGAGGGGCCAACCAAGGGCAAGATGGATGGATGATATTCTAGAGGTGATGGATTCAAGGTTGGGGGAGCTGGGGGTGGCAACGACCAACAGGAAGCTCTGGCATGGGCTGGTCCCTGAAGTCACAAAGAGTCAGAAGCGACTAGACAACAAAAAACATAAAGCATAAATAGATTGTTACATTCATTACTGCATCTACTAATCACCAGTAGATGTTATTAGATGATATCTGACATTAACCAGACAATATCCAGTCTCATTTTGCATAAGTTGCGGTTTCTATATGGTTTTCAGTGGTACCTTCACATAAAGCACGTTGCAGTAACTCAGACAAGAAATTACTACTGTATGGAACACTGAAGCTGTTACTTCTGTTCAGGGATGGCCATTGCTGGTTATCACAAGGATGAACCTTGGCTTACTTGTTCAAACTTCCAGACCACATTCTGCATGATAGCTCAGTTCCAAGCATTCTTTCCTGGCAAGGACTAACAGCATCCTTGCAAATTCTAATCTTCCCAGGAGACACTGTGACACTAATAGGTGGAACATGCATGCCCTCCATTGGCTACTTCCAAAGAAAGCTGCCAATAGAAATTACTACTTTAATCAATGTAGGAGGAGAGGTGTGTTAATCTGTGTTATGGCAAAAAATCAGGAGAAGTTTGATAGTACTTTTCTGAGTAGCAAATTTTATTAAAAGGCATATGCTTTCCTGAGCTGCAGCTCACTTTGTCGTATGCATAGAGTGGTTAGACTGATGTAGGATTTAAACTGGTGGGAGGTTGAAGGGAAGGTGGGAGAAGGGAGAGGTAGAAAAGATGCAGGTTACCAATGAGACAGATTGCAAGTACCTTTCCAATTAACAATTCTAATGTGTTAAAAACCCAGTGTTTGTTGAGAATAGCTTGAAACCTTTTGATATATGTAAGTTCAACAATTTCTCATTCAATAGTGCTATTAAAGTCCCTCTTTTCCAAAACAGTCATTCTGAATTCTGTACAGGTGGTCCTTGCTTAACAACCACTCATTCAGCGACTGTTCAAACTTGTGACAGCACTGAACGAGTGGTATTTACAATGGGTCCTCTGAGTTCTGGCCATTGCAGCATCCCCGCAGTCACATGGTTGCCATTTGCAACTTTCTTTGCTGGCTTCCAACAAGCAAAGTCAATTGGGGAAGCCAACAGGAGGTCGCAAATGACAACCATATGACATCCTTGCTTAACAACCTGTAGAGATTCGCTTAATGATGGCAACTGGGACTGCTGGAATTGCTGTCACTAAGCAGTGTGCTTTATGACCATGTTGCTTAGCGATGGCATTTCCAGTCCCAATTGCCATCGTGAACTGAGGACTACCTGTAATCAAGTATCCTAGGAGGTTAAATTGCTCTGCTATTATTTTGTCCTCATTCTGAGTCCTGATCTCAAATTTGTGTCCATTAATTCTTTTGGGCAAAGTTTGGCCTGTTTGTCCAATGTAGAACCCAAAGGAGCCTTGCTGACAGATGATGGCATATATCACATTGGAGGAAAAGCAGGTGAAGGCACCTCTTCTCTTGTGTATTTGTTGGGGCATGTGATGATGCTATTGCTGTAGATGTGGGGGCAAAGGAGACATCTGGGTTTGTTGCAGGACCTGGTTCCCATGTTGCCATCATTGTCCTGATAATTGGATATCTTCCAATTAATTCAAAACTATAATTCCAAATCCCTCTGGTCCCTTAATCTGTTATTAACTTTCCAAAATTCATATACCAAGCATCCTTTTGCTGCATAGTCCAAAAAAATCATATATTTTCAAAACATTTAAAATCAAATTTACACCATCATCTTTTAAGGAGGTAGTCTACCAGCTTTTGAACCAAGGATTTTCTATGTGTCAAATATTATAATCAGTAAGCCACTGAGAAAGACTTGTAACAGGAGCAGCAACAGACCTCCTACAGGAAAATATGGGAAAATGCAAGAAAACAATTTTAATTTTAAAGTTGGCTCTTGTGCCTGCATGTATGTGCATAGCTTTAACTTTGCATACATAAATTTAACTTCAACACACATTTATATGTCTCTCTGTGTGTGCATGTGTATATACTGTAAATGCACATATAAAAGCATATACATCCACTAAGTTCTGTGCACAGAAAGTGAAGGGATTGGTGATTGCATTTCTGGAAGGAAAAGTTAAGATGAGAATTGGACGAGAATTGTCCAATGAAGGGCTATGGCAGCTTGAGGATTTGAATCCTTTCCAAGTTGCTGCAAGTTCTTCAGGGTTGATCTGCTCTTTTTGCTTGTCTGGGCATCAGTATCGGCCATTCACTGCCTCTGGAGTTCAGGAATGGAGGATGCTCTTGTCCACTCTCTCTCAACCCATCGCAAATGGACCCTGCACCTATTTTTTCCAGCTGTACTTCAAAAGGACCATTTCCAACATGAGCCATCTTAAGCCCTTCAGAACAGATGGTTTGCAGTGCTTCATTCTGATCTTGTCACGGCCCCAGCTCCAACTGGCAGTAGCATTTAGCATGCCCCTTCTTCTCCAGCAGCTGATCACTGCCCTGTGAAACCATTTTGTCCTGGGCTCCCAGGCTCTGTTTTCAACTGGTCAGCAAGAATCAGTGTTCACTGTCCTGGCCTCTTAAGTCAATCACCTTTCCTTGCCCAGCGTTTTCCTACCCACTTAGCACTTCATTTCAGGCTTGCAACTGCCAGTGGCTATTCTTCCCATTTCTGCCCAGGCTGGATGAAACATGCTGCTCTTGCTCCCCTGCCCCCTGCCCACAATATCCAATAGATCCATTTTCCCTTGGTTTTGTAATTTTAAAAACTGCAGGGTAATCAGGTCCTGTGATGATCATATTCTGGACTGGGTATCAATCTAGCCCTGTTGCCAAACCGCAGCAATCTGGATTGGAATTTCCAAAGTCAGCTTCAGAAACAGCCAGGAGCAACAAGCAGGAGACAAGCAGCTCAGGCTGCTGTGTGAGATTGCCCTTGGTCCAGACAGGTTTTTCTTAGCTGGCTTAGAGATGTTAAAACAGTATAGGAGTTTAAGGGTGAAGTGAATAAATCAAGAAGCATGCTTGCCTGAACATGCAAAGTTGATTTTAAAGGAACATTTAATTTTAGGTTCACCCATTTCAAAATTCCAAAATAGAGAAATAACGGTTTTAAGTATTACTTTACTGTCCATTTACCATTCTTTGATTTCAGAAAATAACTTTTAGATCTGTCTTTTAAGAATCTGGATGACCACTAGATCATAACATTTTAATCTTTTGCTGCCATTTGATGATGCCCAGATTTTTTCAGTCCGGATCTGGTAACCCTAGTGTATTAGTATCATATACTTTTTACAGTAATTGTGTAAGACAAATATACAGAAAAACCAAATCATAATTTTCAGGGCAGGCAATTAAAGAATTACACCTTTATTCTATTTAAAGGACAGTTAAAAGGCTGTGGCTGTGCTTGCAGAACATGCAAGTCTTTTTATCTATCAGGCAGCCCTGATAGATAGATAGAATACATACATGCTAAGCCAAAATATGGTTGGTTTGCTTGGGGTTTAGTATGCTACCTGAAGCCACCAATTATGCCTTGAGTGGCGCAGAGTGGCAGGCGGCAGTACTGCAACTGAAACTCTCCCCACTACCAGAGTTCAATCCCAGCTGAAGCTGCATTCTTGGGTGGCTGGCTCAGGTCAACTCAGCCTTCCTTCCTTCCGAGTTCGGTGAAATGAGTACCCAGCTTGCTGGGGAAGGTGACGACTGGGGAAGGCAATGGCAAACCACCCCACTATAGTCTGCCAAGAAAACGCTGCGAAAGCGGCATCGGCCCAAAGGGTCAGACATGACTCAGTGCTTGCATAGAGGACAAAGCATGGTGAATTAAAAAAAAAATCATGGTGTGCTGTGTTTTGTGAAAGCTGCCTAGGA
Organism: Candoia aspera; assembly: GCF_035149785.1. NCBI lineage: Eukaryota > Metazoa > Chordata > Lepidosauria > Squamata > Candoiidae > Candoia > Candoia aspera. The sequence goes on along the minus strand of NC_086155.1, from coordinate 112,365,111 downwards.
ATCTTTTCACTGTTGAGGCTTTCTGGGGCGACTGACTACAGTAATTTGTACTGGCCGTGATCCAACCAGTCGTGCTCAGACACAGGAAACCCATTTGAGGTATGAAGGTCCGAGTATCACTGCGCATCTGTCTAAAACCACTGGGTCTTCTGTTCGCACGAGCGAAGATCTGAATGCAGAAAGCTTGCAATATCTGATGTATTTTTCTTTTTCCATCAGTTACTACTTTTGCTCTAAGTTTCTTCGCAGAAAGTTTCCTCAGAAAATCGGAGATTAAAAATATTTTTGCTACAACCTTATTCCTCAATTTTAGAAATGCTAGGTGAACTTTCCAACAAATGTGCTGCATCTTTTCTTCTAGCAGGGTAAAAACAGAGTTTCCAAATTACTCAAGAAATTAGGGTCAACGTTCTAGCTCTTCAGTACAGCCGAACGAAAACATTGATACTTGCCAGAAAGAAAGGCTCGGAACCACGCGCTTCAGTCAAACCTGTTGAGCATGCGTAGCATATTGAGCACGTGAGGCGTCCGTACAGACGCGCATGCTCCTAGCAGCTTGTCTGCAATGCTGTAGTACGTTTTCATGCTTGGTATTGTGGGAAGTTGTGGCGCTGCGTCGTGTCATGTCGGCGGCTTCTAAGGCAGCCCTGGGGGTTTCTGTCCTGCTCTCGGGCGGAGCCATTGTTGGTGTCCACGTCCAACAGAGACGTCTCAGAGAGGTAATGTCAACTTAAGAGATTTCTCATACACACGAGAGCCTGCTTCCGCGTTGAATTTGGGAACCATTTTTCCCTCCCTCGGGTCAGAAGTAACAGTTACTCCATAGAAAAGCTATGGAGGAATCTGCGGTTTTATATTGCTCTACTAGGGCAGTTGCAAAAGGTTTCTAAAAGCATATGTAATTCCGTCGTTTCTCTTTCAAGAAAATGCCGCATTAAATGATCTTTTAATTCTACAATCTCTTCTGTGAGGAAAAGTAAGAAATTGGAGTTTTTAAATGTATGTAATGTCAGTGCATTCTAAGGCTTATATTGAATTTGAGAGACAATTTAAGTGGATTTACTTTTGCTCAACCTGAAGGCTGTGTTGTAAAGTTTTTGTTTTCTTCCTGGAAATCTAAGCCTTTATCATATTCCTAACTAAGGTTTCTTATAAGAATCAAGCAGTAACTTGTATCTTTGTGTTACATTTTTGTTTCTGGGTAGGGATATCATGTACAATGTATTACCCTCAGTTCCATGCTGAGGGTGGAAGAAAAAAACATCAAAAGAAAACAGCATTGTTTCCAAACTTAATTGCATTTAAACTTTTTGAGAATTAATATTATGGAGAATGAGAAGTTTGTGTTGATAACTGCTAAATGAACCTTTATAAAAGTTTATAGGAAAGGGAAAAATTCCCTGGAAAATTGGTATCCATTTCTCAAAAGCTGGATGCATGTGCAAGCATAGTGCATGTAATAATTCATCAACTTAAATCTTATTTGTGCTTCATTTATCAGATAACTTTTCTTTTTCTCTGGTTTCTTCTTAAAATATCACACCATGTATAAAGTAACATACTATGCATAATAGTACTAATGTCATTTTTCTGTTAAAAAAAAGATAGTCTTTTAATCTCTGATTTTCCACAAGTGGGAAGGCTGTGACTTTCGTGTTTTATTTTGTGCATATCCACAAGAATTACAGGTAGTCCTTGCTTACTGATGGTAATTGGGACTGGGAACTCCATCACAAAGTGACATGGTTGTGAGGCAAGACATCACATGTCTGTAATCATGTGTCCACACTGACTTACTGTATGACAGCAGTTCTGGCAGTCCCAGTTGCTTAGACAAATCCCACATGGTTGCAGCATCCCATGGTGATGTGGTCGCCATTTGCAACCTCCTGCTGGCTTCCCCATTGACTTTGCTTGTGGGAAGCTGGCAGTGAATGTTGCAAATGGTAGTCACATGACTGTAGAATGCTGCAGTATAATTGTGAGCCAGTCGCCAAGTGTCCAAAACGCAATCATGTGGCTGTGGGGACACTGCAAAAGCTGCCACTACAAAGACTCTTTGCAAGTCCCCCTCGTTCAGCGCTGTCGTAACTTCAAATCATCTCTGAACAAGTGGACATTAAGTAAGGACTACCTGTAATTAACTTGTCACTCTTGGAAACATATTGCTAGATTTGATAAACTCTTGATCTGACCTTGCAGGGGAGTTTATATTGTTATTTGGATTGAAGTTAGTCACTTGTAAAGACTAACAAAAGGTAAAATAAGAACGCAGTAATAGTTCCCTATCCTTTCTCAAATTAGCCTTGGGCCTTGAGGGAAGCTTGATATGGCTTTATAATGTGTGTGGTGAGACTTTACTGCAATAAGAAGAGCCAGCACTTGTCGTATATATGTAGGGCAGGTCTGGCCCAAATCAGCCCTGATTGTTTGTTGAAGTATGCATAAAACTGTTCCTAGTTATCCTTTTAATTGAATTAATTAAACTAGGAGTGATTTTTTTTTTACAGTGGCATATCTGATATTGTATGACTTTGTTCATGAAGTAAATGAAACAAGCAGCAAAGTTTGGTGTTTGTTCACTCATATTCCCTTTATTAAATCAAGTTTATTACAGCCCTAAGGCCGGATACAATCAAAATATCTAGTAATAATAGTATTACACATCTCTATCAATCAATCACAGAAAAACAATAAGTATGGTAGGATCTAAAAATAAGAATAAAAATATTAAAATAAATAAAAATAAAATACTATTTTAAGAAATTCTAAACCTAAGCAATGGTGTGGCATATTGTGCAGATGGTAGCATAAAACTGGGCAACTTGGGAGGATATTTTTGAGTTCTTGTCCAAAAGAAGTGGCATTAAATAAAAATCACATCAAAACAACAAAGTAGTGATAATTTATAATATAATAGCATTAGCTAGCAGAGGTAGATCATTAAAGAAAACCTATCTTCTTTCAGAGCCAAGTTTTTGGAAACTCAAGAGGGAGGAGGCTGTTCTTATATCTGGAGGCAAGCTGTTCCACAGGATGGATTTGAAAGAAGGCCCTGCTCTGGGACCCCTGTAGATGGAATTCTTTCAGAGATGGGACCCTCAGCCAGGCCTCTCTCCCAGATCTTACAGGATGGGCAAATTTACTTCGGAGCAGGCAGTCTTGGAAGTAGCCAGGGCCTGAATAGCCAAGCCATGATAACCAACACCTTAAATAGTACCCATAATCTGACTGGTAGCCAGTGAAGCTCCTGAAGTAGAGATGTTACATGGGCAGGTATTGAGATGTGCGACACTATTCAGGCTGCTTCATATAAAACCAGTTTAAGTTTCCAGGTGGTTGTTAAGGGCAGCCACATGTTGACTGAGTTTTTGTCCAGGAAAGATCACAGTTGATGTACAAAATAGTAATAGTAATAACTTTATTATGGTCTTTGACCAGCCTTTACAATAAAAGAAAGTAGTTTCATTCAACAATTCATTGTCAGGAAAAAGGGAAACAACAAAATAATAAAACAATATATCTAATTTAAAATTTTGCGCAATTATATAGCTTGATAAAAATATTTGGCCACCAGGTATATGAGTGTAGAATCACCATCCCTTAAAAAGAAATAAATGTAAAAACTATCAGTATGACCTTCAAATTTAGAAATGTTGGGGAAGATCGGAGCATGTCTTGGGGCATCATAAAAAGGACCCCATATGAGGATGTGGGCAAGAGTTTCTCCCTCCCTGGATCCACAGGGGCGGAGTCTCTGTGAATAAGGAGTCCCATGAAATTTTCCCGCCAGCAGTGCTGAAGGGAGGGCATCAAAGTGGGCTCTGGAAAAGGCCCATCTATATTTGCTTAGGATTAGATTCTGTAGATACCCTGCAGTAGAGGGTTTGTGGCTATTTAGAATTTGGTGATAGAATTTGGGAGCACTGCTAATATCATTTTGGTGATCAATGTCCCTAATCCTTTCTTCTACTATTGATTTGACCTTCTCCAGAGTTAGTTGGCCTAAATATTCGGGAGACTGCAAAGTTCTTTTGTATAAGTACGGTGCCAGTGAGAGTGTCTGACAGCAGCAAAGGCATCATACCTGTAGGATCAAACATAATTTTGAGTCCTGAAGTTAAAATCCTGATCCAGGCCTGGGCCTTAATACTTGGCACATTCACTTCAAGCCTCAAAACTGCATTGGGGGTGCATTTTGGGGTACCAAACAAAGATCTAAGGAAATTTGACTGAATGGTTTCATAAGCCCTTAGGTTTGTGTATGGGCCAAGTTGTATCCCATATAGTAGTTGGGCAACTGTTTTGGCCATAAACAGTTTAATTGCTTCTGGGATATAATTTGCCCCCTGTTGCCTGTAAAATTTTATTATTGCTTGTGAGCTCTTCTGGGCAGTAGGAGTGGCATAGTTTGCCTGGGCTGTTAATTTCCTAGAGGCCTGAAATACTAAGCCCAGGTATTCAGAATATTTAACTTGTTCTAGTTCGTGGGAGTCAATTATCCACTTTTGCTTTAATGTACAAAATATAATTGTGCAAAATCACAGCCTCAACCTGTTGTTTAGGCTGGAGCAATGAGTCCAGGAGCACCTACAAATTCCAGTTCTGTCTGAGAAAGTATGATCATAAACAGAACTAAAGGTGATACAGCTCTGGAATCAGAAGGTTTTGCAGCCACTCCATTTTGCTAGATTTAGTTTAAGACTAAATATGTTTCTCCACATATAAATCCTAATAGCTTCCAGGTATCAAGTTACTATCTCCACTGCATTGACTACTACTAATCCTCAGCATGACGAAGAACAGATGGAAATGCCCCTCCATTTTCAGACTACATATCTAATGCTCCAAGAAAAAAAACAGGTCTAAGGTGTGGCCTTCTATACAGGTTAGACAAGCCCATAGTTGTCATTGTGGCCATGAATTCCTGAGCTGTCTCCTCCATCAGGGGAGGTAAATTGAAATCCCCTAGCACTAAAAGCTAGAGTACTCTCACTAAAAGCTAGAGTACTCTAGGACAATCCCTGTTTGGTAAAGTGTTCTGCAAACTCAGGTAAGGATGTAGCTGGGCATCAGGGAGGTTGGTACAAACAACAACATTGTCAGCTTATTACATCCGATCATCTATGGAACAATGCTTCTGACAATTGGCTCATCACTATTTCGGTGACATTCCTCTTTTCCCAATATTCCTCCTCACCCCCATTTTCTTTTCCTCCCAAGTTCATTGGGAATAACAATAAAACAGAAGAGGGAATATAAGGGAATATAACATAATTAAAATACAGATAATAAAACCATTCCATTATATTGTTGTTGATCACCTCTCCAGTATGCTTAACCAATTTAATATGTAGCCAGCTCCCTTAATCACATAAAATCTCTCTCTCTCCCCTCTCATAAAATCCCCTTAATCACACAAAATCTCTCTCCCCTCTCATAAAATCACACACTCTTTCATGCCATCTTATGCAGCTGGATCCCATCTCATATAACTTCCCATTATTCCCCCTTGAAATTCAGCTCTCACCCAAATTTCGGGGGAATAGCTTCTATTCATGCCTGTCCTCTTGTTGGTAATCTCCCCATCTCTCAATCAGAGAAGCTTACCTCCTGTATGATCTCATTACAACCAAACTCATTCCTCTTCATTTCTACTATGTTTCAGTCTCTGTTTTATCCTAAATGTCTTAACGTTTTGTAAATTCCATTACTGGAGTTAGTCCTCAGCTTGTTGCAATAGCAGTTTAGTCTCTTAGTAATCCAGTGAACCCTATCTTTTCACCTCTGGATATTGTCTCTTAACAAGCTGCAAACCCTGCTTCAACTGCAGAGTCTTCCACTGTGGCCCAACACCTCAAAGGCTGATCATCTTTGTTCTGTTTCCATCTGCTTTATTCATCAGGCCCTGAGGGCCTCCAGACCACAAACAACTTTGGAATTGCCTTATCCAGTTTGCCACACACTGTGGTCCATTTCTGGCTTCTCACTAAACATCCCCCAGCTATTTAACTGCTCCTCACAATACAACTCTTGACACTAAAGGGATTGTATATTTCTAATAAATCCTTTTCTTCAGTATCCCTCTAGAACATTGGCAACATTTAGGGAACAAGATGATTATTTTCTTCTCACTATTTCCCTATTTGGTGATAGGGCCATATATTCCACTAGGGGAAATTAATAATATCGTATAATTATAATAATATTATTAATAATCTCTATGTGTCTGATGGACAGTAGACCACGAGAACTTATGCTGCAATATATGCTACTTTTTGAAGTGTTCTTATTTTTCTTACAGCAAGTACTTTATGGATCTTTTCCAATCTTACAGTAATATTATATGAGAATTAATGTAATTATTAATATCTTTTTTCAGAGGCTACGGGAAGGCGTGTACAGAGATCTTGAGAGACAGAAATACAAGGAACATTTCCATCTTTTAGATGAACATACTACTTTGACCACACAACTTGAACCTGAGAATAGCAAAATGCTAATGGCAAGAAAATCCCAAGTGTGAAAGGAAAGAGTTGTCATCGTAATTTTTTATTAAATAATTTTATTGTTGTCATATTTACCAAGGCAATCATACAGATTGTGCTTTTTAAATATTAGAAGAAAACATTTCTAATATAGTGAAAATAATTCTACATAGGCACAATGGATAAAAATGCATACATAAGTGAGATGATGAATTGTCATGATGATGAAGCTACAAGAACATCTCCTTCAGAAGGGCTGGAAGAGGGGGAAGTAGAAGGAGAGACTCTTCTCATAGTAGAATCTGAAGATCAGGCATCAGTGGATTTGAGCCATGATCAAAGTGGGGACTCTGTGAATAGTGATGAAGGGGATACATCTTGGACAGAGGAGATATCTTATTACTGTGAAAGATGTCAAAAATGGTTGCCAGCAAGTAAGACTTTCTAATTCTTGATGTCTATATTGTGTCCTTTGTGAATTTAGAGTTTCCTAAACTTACTGTTTTCGCTCCATTTTGCACATAAGCACACATGCTGTCCATTCTTCCATGTCAGCCTCCTAGCCCACGCACATTCTCTGCATTGGAACCACCTCTCTTTTAGCTTTGCTGGATTCCTACTAGTTCTGTCTTTTAGTATGTTGTGTATCTGATGCATACAAATGTCAACACCAGTCATTGCAGTGATTTATGATAATTATCTTTGACTTTCCTATAATAGGTACGTGGAATGGTATCCCAACACAAGTTTAGATATTCTATTCTAACCACCTAGTGTTCCTTAGAAGTGATCACTTATCTTTGTATGAACTGCAGAAGTCTGGAAAATGCTTCTTGGAAATCATTTGAAATCATTTATGCTTACTCCAAAATAAATGACATGGATTCTTCTTAAGACTGGGCTAAACCACAAGTAACCATTAACATAATTTTTTGTATAGCAAGTCGTTTAGGAAAAAAAACAACCCCTAAATATATATTAGCTGTTTGGACATATTTTAATCAACATGTCTTTGTTGCATAACAAAAAAAATACATGCATTTTGTTTTTTCTATGAGAAGCCACCAGCAAATCCCAGGGCTATAGGAATTAGAGTTTCCTAAATTTACTGTTTAGGAACACCCAGAAAATCACAAACCACTTCTATTCCTGTATTAAGAATATTCCATTAAGTCAGGTCCTTCGAAAGAACAGATCTCTTTAATGCTTATTTGTTCATTTTTTATATGTGGTTGATGGCACTTAATCAATTTCCTTCAGGAGTTTAAATTGGCTTGCATTTCCCTTCATTTATTCCCATCACAACAACCCTGTGAGGTTAATTTGGCTGAGTATGTGACAGGCCCAAAGTTACCCAATGAGTTTCCATGGCTAGGGGAGGGGAGACTTGAATCTGGCACAACACCTTAACCAATATGCCGCATTTTTAATTAGTACTTCTCCCAGCCTCAATGTAAACAAATCTGGAAGGCAGACACAAATTGTCCTTTTTTCTCAATTCTGCACGGTTTCTTTAATGTTTTAAAAAGCAATAATCTCTTTGATCAATTTTTTGTATGCATTGTCATCCCACTCATTAAGCAAAATCAAATAGCCTGTTTTCTATGCAGAAATCCAGTAAAAGCAAGTATATAGCATTTTTGCTAATGTTTTGCTTGCACATAGGGGTGGTTGTTGGCTGGAAAAAAAGGCTGCTGAAGTTTAACTGTATAAATAACATTAACATTACAGCAAAACAGTAGTATTTATCAACAAGGACATACAGTCTACATATAGTCACAGTCTACTGCTGTACTGCTTAAGCTGTCAAAATTTTGAAAAAAAGGCAACTCAGGCACAAGCCATGGAATAACAGCTCAGGCACATGCTTGGACATGTGAAAAACTTGAGTTTTGTTCTGAAATGGAAAGAAAAGAACATGTTCCAATTTTAGTCTAGAACTACCAAACAAAAGTGTTTGGTTTTGAGCATGAAACATCAAACAGCTGTTTTCAGGATGGAATTTTTTGAATTGAAGTGTTTTACACAGGATTCTGTGAATAAGAAAGTGGTAGATTCCAAGATTTCTGTTCAAGGGCCATCCTATCTCTATTCATTGTAGTTTACTCTCAGGTAATTACCTTGTAATATACTTCATAATGATGTGACCTACGCTATTTGTTTTTGTTGGAGGAAAAAGAAGGGCTGATTTTTTTTTATTTACAGGTCAGACGAGAGAACAGATCACCTATCTTAAAGGTGATAACTTTTTCAAGTTTACTTGCTCTGATTGCTCAGAAGATGGAAAGGAGCAGTTTGAACGATTGAAGCTAACATGGCAGCAAGTAAGTAGGCTAACTAATAAAGTTCAAATTATATAATGATAAAGTAGTTCAAATTTCTTTATATGTTATTTCTTCCTCCCTCCTTTTCCAAAATCATTATTGAAATGTGTTGAAGATAGCAGGATCCAAGAACAAAGAATCCATTTGATATCTTTTTCCACACTGATTAGGAATGATCAGTGAGCATTTTGCCGTATATATACATGCAACTGTGGATCTGTATAATAGTAGTACTATTCAACCCACAAAGAAACAGCTTCTTTATCAGTATTTAACTGAACAATTTTATCAGAAGCTGTATGGAAGTTAAGATCACAGCATTTACACAATCAGCTAAGGATATTATTTGATCAAAGCTTGATTTAAGCTAGTCAGCCAAGACTTGTTCTTGACAAATCCATGCTGGCCCAGCAATCACTGAATTGATTTCAGGATGCATATAATTTGAATAGTTTATAATTTATGCTAGAATCTTCCAAATATTGCTACCAGACTGATTGGACTACAATTCTCCAGATTCTTTTTTTTTCCATTTTGAAGATAGGAACAAATCTCTGCAATCAACCTGTGCTTCACATATTCTTCAGAGTCTCTTAAATATAATATGCGAAGATTCCTAAAGTACAACAGAATTCCTTCAGTGCCTACAATGCTAATAATCTGCAGTTAGGGAAATGAATTCATTAAGAATCTTTGATATTTCCTGGTCATCTTTCTGTTAACCTCAAGTTACGCTACACTACAGCTCTTTGGAGAGAAAATGTGATGTGACATCTTTTGGAAGCACCACTCACCGCCTATGCTGCTGCATTCTGGGCCAGTTGGAAGTTTCAGTTCATCCCATGAAGAAATCCAGCCCTGAGGTTACCAGCACATACATCACCAACACCAGATCTTTCTCTTCTCAGAATGGATATACTTACCTTATTAGCCAAAATTGATTCAGACAGATGTTACTGGATAGTGTGCCAGACTCCTTAGCTATTGTCCTGCTTTAGTGGCATCAGAGCACAAATCTGAATGATTTCTTCAACACAATACTTTGCAAACCACAGTACTAGAACACTGACCAGGGCCACCAAAAATTGGGTTACACACTGTGAGAGTTATGATTTTAAGGCCTAATTTTAGAAACTCACAGCACAAGCCACGATGGATATGCGAAGTTCTTTATTAGGTCTTTCTCTCAGGCTGTCAAAGCCACGACTAGCCCCACTTCCTCCCGCCTCCCTTCCTAAGCCTCCTGCCTTTTCTTTGTCCCACCCTTTCCTCTGCGTTGACAGCTTGCGTGATGGTGGCTTCACAGTCTTTCAGATGTGAGGGGGGTTATTGCTAGCTGCTCTCTTCTCATCCCTTGTCTCCATTATTTCTCTTCTCTCTCTCATTCCCCTTGATGTGTAAGGTCGTACCCAGTTGCAATTAGCTATTGCTTCTGGGTTCTCCGACCTTACATGCCGCCCTCCTTTGGAAAGATGGCCTCCCCCCTGTTCCATCCCTTGCACCGGGAGATACCTAGAACACAAAAACCCACTTAGGAGGTAAATAAGAGAAGGCAACCAGTCTGCCTTACGCTAGGCTTAGTGGGATATTGTTTGTGGAATGCCCTGACCAGGCGGGGTGCACGAATATGGTGGCTTGCCACCCACTCGTTCTCAGCTGCTGGTAGGTGTTTCCAGCGTATCAAGTATTGTAATTTCCCCCGTCTTAATCTGGAGTCTAAGATTTCCTGGATTTCGAAGTGTTGCTCGCCCTTGATTAGGGTGGGGCTGGGTGGAGGTGGTTTGGGGTGCCATCGCTTTGATGTTCATGCTGGTTTAAGTAGACGGCAATGGAAGACTGGGTGAATATTGCATAATGCTTTGGGGAGCTGAAGTTGTACAGTGACATCATTTATAAGTCGTGTGATCGACATACTTCGGGCCAAGTTTCTTTGATGGTTGATTGGATTTCAAATATTTAGTAGAGGGATAGACCATGTCTCCCACTTTTAAGGGCCACTGAATGGATCTCTTCCGATCAGCATACTTTTTATAATCAGCTTTGGCATCGTCCAGGGCCTTAACTGTTGCTGGCCAGCTGTCACGTAGTTGGGCGATCCAGTCATCCAAGGAGAGTATTTTGGTGGTAGTTCGTGGGAGTTCTGGGATGGCCACAAAGTCTTGCTCGTTAGCGACCTGGAAGGGAGTAAATCCTGTGCTTGCGTTGTATGCTACCTTGGCGAATGGGAGTAAATCAACACAATTGTCTTGTTGGTGGCTGACGTAACACCGCAAGTATTGCTTGAGGACCCGATTCCTCCGTTTGCTTGCCCTGTCAGTTTCTGGGTGGTGGGTGGAGCTTAGCACTTGGTCAACACTGATCAGCTTGAGAAATTGCCTCCAGAATCTGGAGGTGAATTGAGTTCCTTGATCACTTATTATACGTTTGGGGGCGCCGTGGAGGCAATATATGTGATGAATGAACATTTTGGCCAGTTGACTGGCTGTGGGAAGTCTGGCACATGGGATGAAATGGGTCTGATTTGAGAAAAGGTCAGTGACTACCCATATGACCATTTTCCTCTTGCTCTGGGAGTTCAACAATGAAGTCCATGGCAATTTGTTTCCATGGACGGTTTGGGCTTGCCACGTTTTGTAAGAGGCCCCTAGGTTTGCCTCCGATGCTTTTCGCTGTTGCACAGATAGGGCAAGATGCCATGTACTCTTCTACATCTTTCCTCAAGATCAGCCACCAAAATTGTCTTCGTACTAGATGGAGTGTTTTCACAAACCCGAAATGTCCCGCCACTTTGGCGTCATGGCAACGCTCTAGGATGTTCTTTCGCAGGGTCTCAGGGATGTACCATTTCTCCCCCTTCCACCATAGTCCCATTCTTTTGACGAAAGTTGTGTTGGACCTCAGCCAGGTATCTTGTTGAGAGGCGGACTGGAGCTCAGCTTTCGAGTTCTTATCCACTTTTGCTGCTGCTGTTTGACTGTGTGTCATAGCCGCCAGTCCAAATTGGGTAGGTGGGATGATTGAGTCTACTACCTCTTCCTGTAAGCTGTTATGCTGAGGTAGGCGAGATAGGGCATCCACCAAGAAGTTTCTGCCCCCTGGTAAGTATTTCAACGTGAAATTAAAACGTCGGAAAAATTGTGCCCAACGTACCTGCTTGGGGTTAAGTTTTCATGGAGATTTCAGAGCCTCTAGGTTCTTGTGGTCTGTCCAAACCTCGAACAGGTGATGAGCCCCTTCTAGCAGGTGTCACCAGGTAACCAGTGCCCATCGAACTGCAAATGCCTCCTTCTCCCAAACATGCCAGCATCATTCAGTGTCTGAAAATTTTCTTGAGAGGTAGGCGCACGGTTTCAAGTCCCCAGCCTCATCCTTTTGTAGCAAGATGGCACCAATGGCAACATCGGACGCATCTGCCTGGACTATTGGGGGGGTGTGCGGGGTCAGGATGATGCAGAATCGGTTCGGACGTGAACAACACTTTTAGATGGTCAAATGCATTCTGGCACTCAGCAGTCCATTGGATCGGAGCTCCAGGCCTTTTCGCTGCCTTCGAATTCCCTCTCTCCTTCGTCTTCAGTAGATTGGTCAGCGGCAAAGCCACCTGCGCAAAATGTGGGATGAAGTGTCTATAGAAGTTTGCGAATCCTAAGAACCAATGTAGTTGTCTTCTGGTTCGAGGGGGTTCCCAGGCAATAACGTTGCTGACTTTACCCAGGTCTGTCCTAACTCCATTGCTGGAGATTCTGTATGCCAAGTAGTCTAACTGCGTCTTACAAAAGTCGCATTTCGAGAGCTTGACATACAAGTGATTGTTCAGCAGTCGCGTTAGGACTTCTTTAACGAGTGCCATATGGTCCTTCATTGTTTTGGAATAGATGAGGACGTCCAAATACACAAGGACGCCCCGGTACCAGAAGTCATGTAAGATCTCATTGATGAGATGCATGAAGACACCTGGTGCCCCCTTTAGTCCAAATGGCATTACCAGATATTTGAACGAGCCTAGCTGGCAGTTGAAAGCAGTCTTCTACTCATCCCCCTCTCTTATATGCACCCTGTAATATGCCTCCCGTAGATCAAGTTTGGTGAAAATCTTGCCCTTCGAGGTGGGTCAGCATGTCCCTCATTAGGGGGAGAGGGTATTTGTTTGAAGTACAGACCATGTTTAAGCCTCTATAGTCCATGCAGAGCTGTAAGGACCCGTCCTTTTTTAGTTCTGAATAGTACGGGTGCAGCCATAGATGAAGTAGCGGGACGGATGAAGCCCTGTTGTAAGTTTTTAATCAACTCCCGAAGAACTTCAAGTTCTCTAGTGGTCATGGGGTATAGTTTTGCCGTGGGGAGCTCTGCCCCCGGGATAAATTCTATGGCGCAATCTGACTTTCAGTGGGGGGGTAGCTGGTTCGACTCAGTTTCGCCAAAGACATCCTTCAGGTGTCTGTATTGTCTGGGAATGCAGGGTTCCTCTTTCATGATTTCACATCTTGCTGATTCCTCAAGTGCTCCCATTAGTTCAGATTGTGTTTCCATTGACACTATGGATAATCGGTTGTGGCCCCCATTGGGGAAATACATTTGGCCTGACCTCCAATCTACATGGGGATTGCGTTCTTGGAGCCAGGCGAGCCCTAGGACCATGGGGTGGTGGGCGATTGGGGTTACAATGAATCTCAGGATTTCCTTATGCTTCCCCACCTGCGTAAGTACTGGCTCAGTACAGTATTTGACAGGGTCCCCTTTCATATCCCCCCCATTAAGCTGGGTGAAGGTGATGGGGTCATCTAGTTTATCCACCCGTAGCTTCAGCCTGGCCACTATGGTGGGGTGTAGTAAGTTGTACATACACCCCGAGTCTAGTAGTCCAGCTATTGGAATGGGGCCGCTGCCCCTTAGTGTTTTCAGTCGTGCGCACACTGTCACTACTAGGTACTTCCCATTTACCATGGGATCCTTGCACCCATCCTTCCATGTCTGCCCTTCAGCGCTGTTCAGAGCAGGCTCACGTTTCCCTGCAGGGGGAGTTGGTCTTCGGTAGATGCTTCCGAGCCGTATGACTTGTGCTGACTCTTCTCTGAGGCAGCCGCTACTGGTATCTTGAGTTTTTTAGTCAGGGCCTGTCATGAGTAAGGATGGCGAGCAGGGGGCTCCCATCCAGACTGTTAAGCGCATGCGTAGCACTGAGGAATTGGGCAGCCATTCAAAGAGACACAGATCGGGACCGCCTTAACCTTTGGGGTTTATATGTCTGGGTTTTTCCCATGCTTCTTCAGTTTGTTAGGATTCCTGTTATGTACAAGCAATAAAACATTAGAGACCAGTTCCTTGTCTCAGTGTGTTTCCTGGCTGTTAGGACATCAATCCTAACAAACTCCTACTCCCATCGAAAGAGGGAGGAACAAGAAATTAAGGAGACACATTTGGAAATGTCTTCAGAAAACCAAGAAATGCGGCTCGCCATCCAACAATTGGCAGCAGCCCTGTAACACCACCACCAAGTAGATCTCCAGATCAACACATTACAAGCTGCCATGCTACAGCAGTTACAACAACCAGTTCTGATTAACCCACAACCGGCACCAGCAGCAGCAGCAGCATGCCCACCAGTAGTCTTGAGATCCCAGGGCAGTCTACCAGAGTAGTTTGGAGATGAAGCAGGACAGTTGAGAACGTTTCTCACACAGTGCGCTATGTTTTTCGACAGCAGACCGGCAGAGTTTCCCACAGACAGAACCAGAGTCACCTTCATCCTAAGCCTGCTAAAGGGACCAGCAGCCAAATGGGCTACTCCCATGGTGGAGAACAACGACCCGATTCTCAACGACTACCAGAACTTTTTGGCAGGGTTCCGAGCACACTTTGACGACCCGATCAGAGAGGCCACGGCCAGCCGGGAAATTCGGAAGCTCAAGCAAGGTAACAAGAGGGTGGGAATCTACATAGCTGATTTCAAGTTGTTAGCAGGAGATCTGGACTGGAATGAGAGTGCATTAAAAGACCAATTCAAACAGGGGCTGGATGAGGAAATTAAGAATGAATTAGTGCGCCAGGGAACACCAGCTACCCTAGAAGCCTTATATCAGTTGTCGGTGGTCATAGATGCCAGGCTAGAAGAGCTCAGACAGATGCAGCCAGGGAGAAACAGGACCCTCAGAGCATTTCCAGGATTTCCAGCTTTCTCCGTAGCATCCACTCACTCAGCACCAGAGGAGCCGATGCAGATTGGGGTGAGCAGGAGACTGATTTCCGAGGCAGAGAAGGAGAGAGAGAGCCCTTTGTTTCTACTGTGGAGCCCAGGGGCACATGGTGAGAGCTTGCCCAGCGAGAGGCCAAGCAACTTCAGTAAGACCCCCAAGGCAAGCAGCCGAAACAGGAACCATCTCTGCCTTTGCTTCCAACCAGGGAAACTCCATCGGTCTCCCTCCACAGAGCTCAGCAGGGAGACCATCAATCAGTTAAGGAGGGCTCATTCCGAGGATTCCAGGCAATCCTTTTACTACTTACCCGTAATAATGCACGTCAGCCCAAAGCACCAGGTCAAGCTAGAGGCCATCGTAGATTCCGGAGCTTCAACCAATTTTATTGATGTGCAGACCATACAAGACTTCAACATCCCGACCAGAGAATTGCCATGCCCCATAGAAGTGGAGACCATTGACGGCCAGCCCCTCAAGGCAGGGCCGATTAGAAGACTCAGAACCGGTGCAACTGACAACAGGAGACCACGCTGAGTGGACCCAGCTTTATGTTACTGCATCGCTTAATGTGCCGGTAATCCTAGGCACGCCTTGGCTGAGGATCCACAACCCATTGCTGAACTGGACTACAGGAGCAATCTCCTTCCCAGCTAAGGAATGCCTGCACCACAAGATTCAAGCCGCTCCACGCTCTCCAGCAACCAACGCAGTCATGGAAGCAGGGGGGGTCCAGTTTCCAGCCAAGTATGCAGATTTTGCAGACGTTTTCAGCGAACAAGAGGCCACAGCACTACCCCCCCATAGGGACTGTGACTGCACCATTGAGTTGATACCAGGAGCCAGGGTTCCAGCAAGGAAACAATATCCCATGTCTCCCAAGGAACTAGCCACCTTAAAGGATTACTTGGACTCCAACCTCCAAAAGGGATTCATCCGACCATCTACTTCCCCAGCGTCTGCTCCTACTTTCTTCGTACCAAAGAAGCCTGACCCGTTGGCACCTGCAACCCAGGAGACACCCATGAGAGTGGTTCATGACTTCAGTTTTTTAAATAAACGAAAAGAGAATCCTATCCTCTGCCCTTAATCCCGGATCTGCTAGATCGCTTACAGAAGGCATGCATTTTTACCAGGTTGGATCTCAGGAGTGCGTACAATCTGATCCGGGTGAAAGAGGGGCACGAATATCTGACTGCCTTTGACACCAGGTTTGGTAAATTTGAGTACCTTGTTATGCCCTTTGGCTTGTCTAATGCAGGAGCCATATTTTCCAGATTTATGAATCAAGTTTTCTCTGATTTACTAGATAAGTATCTGGTCATTTATCTAGATGACATATTAATTTTCTCTGAGGATGCTACAACTCATGTAACCCATGTACGTAATGTCTTGCAAAGACTGAGAGAGAACAAGCTGTTCGCCAAGCTAGAGAAGTGTGCCTTTGATTTAACTGAATTACATTTCCTGGGCTATAAAGTATCAACAGAAGGCATATCCATGGATACTTCTAAGGTCCAGGCAATTCTCTCTTGGCCACCTCCCCAAAATGTTAAAGATGTACAAAGGATTCTAGGATTTTCCAATTTCTATAGGCGTTTTATAAGGAATTTTAGTGACAGAGCTAGACCCCTCACACAGCTTTTGAAGAAGGGATCAAAATTCATTTGGGGGGAGAGACAGCAAGCAGCCTTCCAAGAATTTAGGCAACTCTTTGCATCCCAGCCGCTGTTAAGACACCCTGATCCCACGAAGCAATTTATAATGCATTCAGATGCTTCAGATATTGCCATTGGGGCAGTGTTATTGCAATATACAAACAAAACCGAGAATACATTGCTTCCTTGTGCCTTTTTTTCACGCCTGCTCTCACCAGCAGAGAGAAACTATGATGTTTTTAACAAGGAGTTGCTGGCAATTAAAGCAGCATTCCAAGAGTGGAGGCACTGGCTGGAAGGTGCAGTCTTTCCTGTGAAAGTTTGCACCGATCACAAGAATTTACAGCTTCTACAAAACACCAGATCCCTCACCCCACGCCAAATCACATGGAGCCAGTTTTTCTCCCGTTTCAATTTTGTTATTTCTTATGTGCCCAGGGTGCAAAACTGCTTGGCAGACGCCCTGTCTCGATCCATTCAGGCGACCCCTGCTACTCACCAGGAGGTACAGGCTACCATATTACAACCTCACAACTTTGATCAGTCTATGAGGGGGAACCAGACAGAGATTTTAGCAGCAGGCAGACAAGCAGAGGACCTATTTACAAGAGTCAGAGCTCAGCAGCAACAGGACCCGTATGCCAGGGCCAGGATGGATGACCTCCAGAGGGACCCGCAAGACACTGCCTCACCATTCAGTGTGGAGGCAGGAATCCTCTGGCATAGTGGGTGGTTATATATTCCCCCTTCATTGAGGGAAGAAGTACTGAGACTTTGCCATGACCACCAAACGGCAGGCCACGGAGGTGTTTTCAAAACTCTCCATAGAGCTCTGAGAGACTACTGGTGGCCTAAGATGGCTGCAGACATAAAGGGTTACGTTGCTTCTTGTCACACCTGCAGACGAGCCAAGCCTCTCCCAGGGAAGCCCACAGGACTCTTGCAACCCCTACCCACCCCCAGTAGGCCTTGGGATACAATCTCCATGGATTTCATCACCGATTTGTCCCCAGTCCAGGGGCTGACTTCCATACTAGTGGTGGTGGACCTTTTCACAAAGATGGCGCATTTTATTCCTTGCAAGGGCCTCCCATCTGCACCAGCCACAGCGCAGTTGTTCATGGACCACGTTTTTAGGTATAGAGGCATGGTGAATCACTTGGTGAGTGACAGAGGCCCTCAGTTCACTTCCAGGTTCTGGAGGGCCCTTTTCCAGTCATTAGGGGTCCAGATCCACCTGTCATCAGCGCATCATCCTGCCAGTAATGGGCAAGCCGAGAAAATTAACCAATGCTTACAGCAGTATCTCAGGTGTTACACCACTTATCAGCAAGACAATTGGCCAGCCCTGCTACCCATGGCAGAATTTACATATAATAATTCTGTACAGTCCTCTACCAAGATGTCCCCTTTCCAGGTACTCTATGGGGTTAACCCTCGGGTGTTGCCCACCTCCTCCCAGCAGAGAACTGTTCCAGCCGCGGCTGATTTTCTTAAAGAGCAACAAGCCGCACAGGAGTTGTTAAAGGAGCAGCTGAACAGGGCAAAGAGTGCTTACAAGAGGGCCGCAGATGCTCACAGACAGGAGGGGCCAGCGATTGCGGTAGGAGACAAAGTGTGGCTCTCTACCAAGTTTTTGAACTCTATCAGACCCTCCAAGAAATTGGACTCTAAGTTTGTGGGCCCTTTCACTGTGGCTCAGCAGATAAATCCAGTGGCTTATCGTTTACAGCTCCCAGCATCCATGAAAGTCCACCCAGTGTTTCACAGAGCCTTGCTAGCCAAAGACCCTCCCCCAAGTGCCTTGCGATCGCAACTGCCCCCCCCACCTCCAGTAATTGTGGAGGGGGAGGAGGAATACGAAGTTGAGGACATTCTGGACTCTAGGAGGAGGGGAAGGGGCATCCAATATTTCATACACTGGAAAGGGTACTCTGAGGAAGAGCGCACGTGGGAGAATGCCAGAGATGTACATGCTCCAGCACTGGTTCATCGTTTCCATCAGCTTTTTCCTCACAAACCCAAGCCTTGCAATCTACCCGAGATTCATCTTTCGGCTGAGCAAGCCGAAGAATCCCAAGCAGAAGAGTTCGTGAGTGTGCACCTCCCCCCCCCGCCTGAAGCCTTGACTCCAGTTACAGAGGAGGTGGGGGAACCGCAGCCCTCCACCTCGGGCTTACATTTCCCAGGGGAGAGGGGGGATGACTTTTCTAATTATCTAGCTATTTTCCAGCAGCAGCCACCTGGGCCAGAAGCGTTATCAGACCTGGAGAGTAGCACTGATTCGTCCTTGGAGGAGTTTTCCTTTGAAGACTTTCCATCGTTGCCCAGTTCCCATGGGACCTTAGAAGCAGACGGCGAATCTTATCAAGACTCTGGAGGGGAGGGGGCTGAAATGGAATGTGAATCTGGAGGGGAGGGTGATGTCATGAGTAAGGATGGCGAGCAGGGGGCTCCCATCCAGACTGTTAAGCGCATGCGTAGCACTGATGAATTGGTCAGCCATTCAAAGAGACACAGATCGGGACCGCCTTAACCTTTGGGGTTTATATGTCTGGGTTTTTCCCATGCTTCTTCAGTTTGTTAGGATTCCTGTTATGTACAAGCAATAAAACATTAGAGACCAGTTCCTTGTCTCAGCGTGTTTCCTGGCTGTTAGAACAGGGCCTTCGGGTTGCTCATATTGGTCTTGGATTGCCCCTGCAGTTGTTGTCCTGCTTGTTATAACTGGAAAAAGCAATAACTCCACCAAAACCCAGTCCAAGGGCAAAGAAGACCTGAGCAGCAGCTTCTCGCCATACTTGGAGATCCAACATTTTATCAAGCTGCAAAAAAAAAAGAGAGAGAAAGGCCAAGTCATCCCTGCATCTTTGTTGGTCAGCAGGGAAACACCTGGCACAACTTATAAACAAAGAGCAAGATTGTATGTATACTTTGTGTATATGCTGGCAAGAGTCCTGTCACTTTCTCCTCTGCCAATGGAATTATGGATGACAATGGGCAGATCCAAAGAACGCTGGGCATTTTTAAGATCCATCAAAATCAAGCAATTATTTGTTTGGGGTGTTTATATATTAATGTTGCCTAATATTCTCTGGGCAGCTTATAGTAATAAAATGTAAAGAAAAGAAAAGAAAAAGAAAACGGCACATAATCAGTCTCATAGCATGAAGTTGTTATGATGGCTCAGCATTTACCCAGCAGTGATCCATCCATAACAGTATGACAGCTGAAACTCAACCCTGTCCAAGACAGATAAACAACCAAAAATTGATTGAAGAAATGGAATTGCCTCGTCAGATTCTGGATAAAACCTGTGTAGGTCAGGAAATCCTCAACTGATTCTGTCAAGGCAATGTCAGCATGAATCTTGAAAGTTACCCCAAGAGGAGTTTTTGATAGAATCTTGACTTGGTGGGGGATGATGCTGTTGAGCTGAAGGATAGTCCTCTTGTTCTGTGTTTCATGTTATGTTTTTTTTTTTACTTCTCCATGGAAGAATAGCATAATGTCCTGAGCATGAGTTGCAATAGATGCTATGTTGATGCCTTCATGCATTCCAAAGAACCCTTTTCAAATTGAATCTCACAGTCCTATTTCTAAAATTACTCTTTGTAGCACAAAGACAAGTACTGGTACAGAACTGAAAATGAATATCAAATCTTACAGTTGACTTATGGTCCTAAAAGATTTGGACTATTGCTTCAGCAGAAAGCTAAAGAGCACAGATATTGTAAAGTAATTCAGCAGTAATCTTTATGAGCAATGGCATAATTTTGTTAAATTTATGAGTTGGCAAAAAAATTAGTTTACTACTAAACTCTTAATGTGTTCTCTGTGCAGTAATTTAGTTCAAATGATGGAGCTGTTTAGCAAGAGCAAGCTAATTTTTATACATTTATTGAAATCCAATGTTTCTCTTTTATACTGTGGTTTTATTATAAAGGAATCTTAAATATTTTTTTAAAAAGACAGGCACACTCAAAAGAAAGGAATGCAGAAAAAGGAGAGTATAATAACATTGAATCTCTTTTAAAGTGTCGTTCCCAGAACTGAACATTGTACTCCAAGTGCTGCATAACCAGCTATTATCATCCATGATTTGGTGCAGTGCTTCTGAAAATACAGCCCAAGGTTTCATTAATCTAATCTTTTTAGCAGCTGTATTGCACTGGTTGCTCATGTTCATTGGTGGCCCTAGATCCTGGTCATCCATTAGCATTCCTAAATTCTTTTTGCTGCCCCCAGCCAAGCCTTCCCAATCCTATACGTATGTATTCAGTTTCTCCTAGCCAAATGGAAGATTTTACATTTGTCATTACTCAACCTGTTGGATTTGGCTCATTTTGAAGCCTGTCAAGGTAATTTGAATTGTGATTAACTTCTAAGGTAGTTAGCCAATCCCCCTGGCTTAGTATCATCTGCAAACTTGATGAGTTTTCCTTCCATTCTGTTCTCTAGGTCATTTATGAAAATGTTTAATGGCACTAATCTGAGAATAATGCCCTGGAATACCCCATTTTATATTTTCTCCCAGGATAATTTAGATCTCTTTATGAGCACTCTTATGTGTGTAGTTGTTCAACCAACAGCAAATCCATTTGATTGTTGTATCATGTAGCCCACATTTATCTATCTTGTCCAAATATCATGGGAAACCTTGTCAAATGCTTTATTGAGAGCAATATACATTGCATCCACACTATTTCTCTGCTATTCTCCAGTTTTCTGACACCTCACCAATCCTCCAGGAGTTTTCAAAGATTACAGTCAGCAGTTGTAAGATCACTTCTGCCAGCTACTTCAGAATATTGCCTGGTTTTAATATCTGGCAAGAGGTGAAGGAAGGGACAAAGTCAAAAACATGTTTGTGTTGACTCCTAGAAGGACTTCCAATCTCTTGGAAGATGAATGGTTGAGTTCTCTGTGGCTTGAGATGTTACCAAATTGGGAAGGTGAATATAGGATGGCATCAGTAATTCGTTTCTGGGAATTTTTAAATTTCACGACAGAAACTTTAGAAAGTTTTTATACATAAGCTTTCAAGAAAGGAGATGGCTTTTTTAAAAAGGTGTTACTATTAAATGAAACATTTCTGTTTGTATACTAGGTTGTCATGCTGGCTATGTATAATCTATCACTAGAAGGAACTGGCCGCCAAGGTTATTTCAGATGGAAGGAAGACATTTGTGCTTTTATTGAAAAACACTGGAGTTTTCTACTAGGAAACCGGTAATTATTACAGTGCAGGTATATTATAATGTATACAGCAGTATGATCATTTAAGTACTCAGTGTTAACTTGGAAAATTCAGTTGCAGCAACATTATTTTTAATTCTTGAGAAAGAGAAATGCCACAAACTCCAGAACTTGCAAAGCATGTTTAAAAAAAAAGTATTTTGCATGTGATAATTCAGTAATTCAGCAGCCAGTCATGAACACCAGACAGACACAGGGCAGATATATTGATAAAGTCATTCTTTTTTTTTTTTCAAAAATGTTGTGTCCAGTAGTAGAAACCTAATGTACTTAATTACGTTAAGTATATGTCGCATCATAATAGATTTAAAATTACAAAATTCAAGAAAGCTTTTTTACTTGTATTGGACTCCTGTGTGTCTTTTAGAGAAGAAATTGGTGAGTTCAGCTAATTGTCATGTTAAAAATACTATACTAATTCATACAATACAATCATTTGCTATAGTGGCTTGCTTTACCACTGAAGTTAACTTCAGATGCTAATTTTGATTTGAAAGACACTGCTTTTTTTAGATACTTATGAACAGGAGGACAACAGAAATAGTTATTAACAGGTAGTCCTTGGTTAATGATGGTAATTGGGATCAGAATTTCTGTTGCTAAGCAATGTGGCCATAAAGTGCAACTTCATGTGACTGCATCACTTAGCAACGGCAATCCCAGCAGTCCCTGTTGCTGTCATTAAGTGAGGATCTCCTGGGTTCTAACAAGCAAAGTCAGTGGGACAGCTGGCAGGAAGTTGCAAGTCCCAGGTGCCTTGCAACCAGGCCACCAGGCAGCTAAGTGGCTGCTGTGCCATAATGTGAGTGCAGCAGGGCTGGAGTTGGCTGCTACTACCTGAGGACTGGTCGTAAGTACTACTCATTCAGTGCCATCATAACATCAAATGGTTGCTGAACAAGTGGTTGTTAAACAAGGATATTGCATAATTTTTGTAGTTTATAGAGCTTCATGTTGTTAGATGTTGGTATAAATGTTAATTTAAGTATCTAAAAATCATAATCCTAGACTCTGCTTAATCCTTTCTAATGATTTAGGAAGAAGACATCTACTTGGTGGAGCACTGTTGCTGGTTGCCTTTCTGTGGGAAGCCCTCTGTATTTTCGCTCAGGGGCTCAGGAATTCGGAGAACCAGGATGGTGGAAACTTGTTCACAATAGGCCCCCTATAATGAAGCCTGAAGGAGAGAAACTTTCTGCATCTTCCCTAAAGGCAAAAGGTAGGGCTTTGTGAACTGCATATAAATCTGAACATTTCAAGATCTGAGCTAATCCTAGATTCATAGGCATTTTGGGGAGTGGGAAAGTGTGCAAGTTTTGAAGATTTGATGAGAGCAAATTTTATGCATAATATAAGGATACTTAAAATACATTCTTAATTCTTAATGTATGTTAGAATAAATCCATAGCATTTATGCTTGAGGCAAAAAGGCTGCTGGATGGAGATGAAGAGTTAGTGTCCTGCTTATTTGTTTATGCTATCATTCCGGCTTTCTTTGTTTAATTCCTTCAGACTCATCTCACAACCCACTTAATATTTCCATTCTTCACTTTCTTCTTTTGCATTTTTATTTCTCTTTCGTTTTCATAATTCTTCCCAGCATCTTCTGCCTGTCTTTTCTCTGACAAGTTACTAGTAATTTAAAACACAAGCGAATAACCTGTATCCCAGAATCACATTTCCACAAAACCACTTTTTTTCTCCCTTAGACTATCTTCTGCCTGCACTAGTGAATTTATCTCCATTTTGATATAGGACAAATTAAAAATATAGTGTAACCCTAAAATAGATGTAATGCAGTTGACCTCATAAGGAAACAACCAGAAATGGCCAACCTCACACATGTGGTCTCATTCACTCTACACCATCACTAAACCATTCCTCTAATGCAACCTTTCTCAACTTTTTGACCCTGGAGGAACCCTTGAGATATTTTTCAGGCCTCGGGGAACCCCTGCATATTCAGGCTCAAATATAGGCCAGAAGTTACAAAATTCTTATATTTGTTTCATGTGTAGGCCTGTATATATGCATTAACAGAATGAAACTTACCTCTTTAATGTGAAGTTGCCCGAATTTGAACTAATTTTTTAAATAAATCGTGATCTCCTAGAGAACTCTGAGTGACCTCTTGTGGAACCCTAGGGTTCCATGGAACCCTGGTTGAGAAACCCTGCTCTAATGGTTCTCCCCTACGCAATATTAAATATCAGCCTCACAGCCTCCAAAACATTGCTCACTCTGATTTAAAATATGCAAGCATATACGTATGTATGTGAACTTGCACTGATTTTTTTTTTAAAGATGGGTCATTTTACAACTGATATTGTTGTTACGGAAACTCACTGCTTGTTTTCCAGCAGGTTCAAAACTGTCTATAGATCCAATCATTACAGTGGAGGGGCTTAGAAAGCGAGTGAGCCGCAATCCAGTAGAATCTGCTATGGAACTGAAGGAGAAACGGTCTCGCACTCAAGAAGCCAAAGACATCAGGAGAGCTCAGAAAGAAGCAGCTGGCTTCTTGGACAGGAGTACATCCTCCACACCAGTCAAATTCACCAGTCGAAACAGGCACTCAGACATTATGCTTGAAAAAGGGGAGGTGGTTGACTTTTCCTCCCTCAGCTCTTCTGATCAAACACCTTTGACCAGCCCATCTCCTTCTCCCTCCCTGGATTTTTCTGCTCCTGGAACTCCAGCATCACATTCAGCTACACCTAGCCTGCTCTCAGAAGCTGATCTTATTCCAGATATAATGCCACCCCAGGCCCTTTTTCATGGTAAAAGCTATCTTTAAGTTTCCTTATCTGTTCATTCTTACTAGATTTCATTTTTACAACCACGTTTTGACTGTAGTTGTACTACCAAGATGTGTAACATTTGTCAGGAATGTGTATAGGACAAAGTGTATAATTTTCATGACTGCAGCACCTGAGAAAATAAAATGGTATCTGTCTAAATACAGGTAGTCCATAATTAGCGACCATAATTGGGACTGGAATTCCATCTTATCATTTAAATATATTTTAAGTATTCAAAACAATATCATTTTCCCATGGGAAGGATTCTTATAATTAGTTTCAAAATCTTATTTCAAATCCATCTGGACCCTTAGTCTGTTTATAACTTTCCAAAATCAACACTCTAATCACCCTTTTGCTGTTTATTAATATATATATATATTTTTTAAAGTCCATAACCTTGTATAAAGGGACGCGGTGGCGCTGCGGGTTAAACCGTTGAGCTGTCGATCGGAAGGTCGGCGGTTCGAAACCGCGCGGCGGGGTGAGCTCCCGTTGCTCGTCCCAGCTCCTCACCTAGCAGTTCGAAAACATGCAAATGTGAGTAGATCAATAGGTACCGCTTCGGCGGGAAGGTAACGGTGTTCCGAGTCGTCATACTGGCCACATGACCCGGAAGTGTCTATGACAACGCCGGCTCCAAGGCTTAGAAACGGAGATGAGCACCGCCCCCTAGAGTCGGATTCGACTGGACTTTACGTCAAGGGAAACCTTTACCTTTACCTTTAACCTTGTATAAAACTTCTTTTGCTAAGGATTGAAGGAAACTCACCCAGTGTAGTAAAACTTGCCATTGTGAAGGTTTCTAATATCCAAAAAGTAGTTAACAAGCAATTCCAAAAGTGATTAAGAAAGGATGTATGTGAACCTCATGTCCTTTTGTCCACCGAACTGCAGTTTGGGCTACAGTGGAGTTCCTTTGCCTCCCAGTGCTATTTTGCAGTCTCCTTGCAAGGAGCAGCTATCTGGAGTACTTGTGGGCAATCCCAGTCTTCTCTTTGTCAGGAGAGGAATTGTGAAGAGTCAGTATATTCGCTGGCTCTTCATTTCACTGCGGTCATTGGTTCTGCTCTCAGCAGAGCCATCTTTACCATCTCTTCCCTGGAAGTCCAGCAACTCACATTTTTGGAACATGTGACATGAGTGGATGATAAGACTTAGAAGTAAACTATTATACTTGACAGATAGGAGGAAAGTAGCAATTAAGATAGATGGATGGTCACTGAAATTTCCTTGGAAAAGCTAAAGACGGTTGAAGTGGCAGACCTCTGTCTTTCAATTGCTTTCCCTCATGCATGCATACACACACATTTTAACTATATATTTTCCATATTTCTATTCAGAATGACATTTTTTTTACAAACAAGGATAATCTATTAGGGAAAAATGTTACTATAGCTACAAAATAGTAATCAGATTTAATAAAACTATCCTTAATTGTGGAGTCAATTAAGTCAAGCCAATATAAATACCATTGATCTACAGAAAAGTGTATTTCAGTTTTCCATTGCTTTGTAAAACTTGGCTAATGGGGAAATTGAT
This sequence comes from Candoia aspera, assembly GCF_035149785.1. Lineage (NCBI taxonomy): Eukaryota > Metazoa > Chordata > Lepidosauria > Squamata > Candoiidae > Candoia > Candoia aspera. Next base: position 112,338,848 of record NC_086155.1, on the reverse strand, counting down.
TTTATCACTAGCACTTTGGAAGGAAAAAATCAAAGTTGACATGACACATGTTTTCAGAATTTCGTAGGTATGAATGTTCACTATCCATAGGAAGAGTATTCAGTTGTATTGTTCATAATATCACAGTGTTTCTGAGGCATTTTGTTTTGTTTATAGATGATGAAGAGATGGAAGGTGTGATAGACCCAGGAATAGAATATATCCCTCCATCCAGTGTGTCAGGGGGAATGATCCAAAAGAAAGTGAAAATGTCTGAACAGATTAAACAAGAGCTGATGAGTGAAGAAGAAAAAGCAGAGAGGCTGGTTGACGATGTGGAAAATGATAATGGTACTCATGCCTTCCTTCATGACCAAGGTCCAGACAAGCGGAAGACACAGCTGGCTCATAAGGATTCTCAATCCGCTATATCCAAGTACACATCTGTTGGTATCTATGAAGAAAAATTTCTTTTGAGGAATCTGGAGGCCTGTCCAAATGCAGCAGCCATGACTCCTGAGGCTCGGAGGCTGAGGCGCAAGCTGATAGTCCGAAAGACAAAACGAGAGAGAGGTCTTCCCCTTTTCAACTTGGACGATATTGTGAATTCTGCTCTTCTCTTGGTTGATGGGTTTTATGGAACTAAGGAAAGAAATGCTGCCTGTTTGCCAGCAGATTATGCAGTATACAGAACTTCTTGCCAGGCTTTCCGAATCTTGGATCGATACCAGGTTCCTTTTTTTTCTGTTGTTATCACTATCATAATCTTCTACTGTACATTATCCCACCTTTCCTCTAGGAATTTACAGTGATGCCTTTTGGAGTCTCCACCTGTATCTTTAGTCACAACAACAACCTATGAGGGCTATGGGATAGCAGTTGGCCCAGAATGTCTCTGTGTGCTTTATTAGATTATTCTCTACAATTCAGTATGTATGAGAATACATTGAAAGCCAATTTCAATAGGGCTGGGCTACAAACTGAGAGATGGCAAGTTCTAGTCCCATCCTAGGCACAAACCAGCCGGGTGACTTTGGGCCAATCACTCTCAGCCCTAGTAAGAAGGCAAGGGCAAACCACTTCCAAAAAAATATTGCCAAGAAAACTGCATGAACTCATCTACGTAGTTGCCAGGAGACAAGCCTGACTTGAAGGGAGCAAATAATGTCTCTTTTAACATTCCTGTAAATTCCTGGTAGTAAGGCTATAATGACAGATTGCTCCAACCTTTTTCCTTTCAGGGAAGTGGGCATTATTGTTTTTGTTGAAAGATATATATGACTTTTCATGTGTTCATGCATTCTAGTTCTAGTACATTTAATATTGCTATTCCTTACAAGTAATTGAAAAATCTGTGAAACATTCTGATGACCCCATGGTCTAGGCTGATATAATATTATTAAGAGTTTCTGCTGTCCTCTTGGTATATGTATAGGGCAACATGTGCTGTTCAGTACTAAAGCTTCTCCCATGCTTGCTTCAGACTGTAGCCACGTGACATTGGTTTTGGTTATGGTAGTAATTGGCAGAAGCACTTCTGGGGAATGAAAAGGAAGTCAAAAGTAGTTTGATCACCTCCTTACCTTGCCTTAATGACTATTCTGTCCCATGGGACAGAAAAGTTTGCAAATTTGTAATATCTTGCAAACTGCCATCCTCCGTTGTGAAGTCTGTTAGAGTCACATGTAGAAATGTTTCTGTTTCCCAGTCAAAAGTAACATATCCTGACAATGACTTCTGTGGAATAAATATATAAAAATAAAAATATAAACAGCATATAGAAGCAAATTACAAATAAATACATAAATGTATACATTTATTTATTTGTAATTTGCTGCTAATAGTTTTCTTGTCCATGCAGTGTCACCAATTCAGAAGTGTTACTTACCTTTTTATCTTGCACAAAATTGGACATAAAAGTAAGATAAGCAATTTGATTTTACATGCAAAAGACCACTTATTCAATAGTAGGTTGCTGGAGGATGCATGCAGCTTCTTGCTAAACTGGATACCTATATCATCTTTTGACAGTTTGATCACCTTGCCTTAATGAATCTTCCATCCCATGGGAGAGAAAAGGCTGCAAAATTCTCTTTTCTGCACTTAAGATTAATTGCAGATGTCATCACCTGTATCTGCCATATCAGATTAATCATTGATACTTGCCATATCGCTGATTTTATTTCCTGACTGCTGCTTTAACTCATTTATTTTTAATTTTTTTTTAACAGACTAAGCTTTCTGCTGTGAAAGAGTTCCAACACAGAACAACAACATTTTGGTGCCGACTTGTAGGCTCTGAAGATGCGACTGATCAGAGCATCATCAGTCCCTACACTTCTCGTGTTTTGAAACCTTATATCAGGTATAGATATGCCATATGGGAAGACATTTTTCCTTCTCTGTTCCTTTAGATTCTTTGATCTTGGTAAATATTGGCAATCAAGGAAATACCACTGGTCAGCTATAGCACTGCTGTTGCTTTCCCACATTGCTTCTTCCAGAAGAAGGTAAAGGACAAAGAAGAGAAAGGTGGCTCTCAGGACAGAGGGGAGAATTTGCTGCTGCATATGGAGGAGAGGGAAGATGGAATTTCGAAGCGAATATTTGTAGCTCAAGGTTGAACTGTGGAGTCCTTGCTGCTCTCTGAGCCTTGTTGTTTTCTTGCAGATTCTGACTTCATTGCCAGACTAGGCAACATCTTCAGTGGAAAGAGGGAGTGGGCCTTGCTCTCAGTTTATATACCGTGGCTTGCCCTGCTTGTGTTGGTGGAGGTGTTGTTCTCTCCTTGGGAGTTCTTTGATTGGGCTGTTGTTTGTTGCTTGGTTGATTGACTGAGTTAATAGTTCCTTGATAGGGTATATTGTGCTGTTTGATTGTTCATCTGGTATTAATCCTAGTGTTGATCTTTGCATATCTGGGTGTTGATTGCTGGCGAGGAGGTGTTCTGGTCTTCTGGCTTTTCTCTTGTCTCTTTTGAATGGTATGTAAATGTTGTTTACCTCTATGTGTCTGTTGATGGCTGCTTTGTCTGAGTGCCTGGCTTCCAGGAATTCTCTAGCGTTTTTGGATTTGGCTTGGTTTAGGATGCTCACAGTTTCCCAGTTGAAGCAATGGTTGAGTCTGTCCCTGTGTTGTGAGATTAAGGAGTTCTCATCATGTCTTCTGACTGCCAGTTGGTGATTGTGAATGTGCTCTGCTAGTCTTCTGCCTGTCTGTCCTACATTGTGGCTGCTACAGTCCTTACGCTGTATGTTGTGGATAACTTCTGTTTTTTCTTCTTGGGCTACTGGGTCTTTTGGGTTACTTAATATGTTTTGAAGAGTTTTAGTTGGTTTATGTGCTACGGTGATGCCGTTTGGTTGTAACAGTCTGTTGGTAGTTTCTGAGATGTTTCTGATGTATGGCAGTGTTATCCTTTTCATAGCTTCTGTTGGTTGGGTTGTAGTGGGTTGAGTGGTCAGGCACTTTTTGATAAAGTTGGGGGGGGTATCAATTTTGCTGGAAGATGCTGTATAGGTGATCTGTTTCCTTTTTCTGGTGTTCTGGGTTGCTGCAATGTATTAGTGCTCGTCTGAATAATATTCTTACGCAGCTCCTCTTGTGGGCAGTTGGGTTGCTACTTTGGTAATGGAGCACTTGGTTGGTGTGGGTAGCTTTCCTGTAGACTTGTGTTTCTAACTTGCCATCATTTCCTCTGCTGATGAGGATGTCCAAGAAAGGTAGTGTGTTGCTGTTTTCTTCTTCCCTTGTGAATTTTATTCCATTGAAGACGATGTTGATGGTTTCATGTGTTTCCTCCAATTGTTCCTTTATTATTATGACAAAAGTGTCATCTATGTACCGGATCCATACTTGTATACATGGGAGTGCTATCCTTTCTAGACGCTGCATTACAATCTCTGCTATGAGTCCTGAAATAGGTAATCCCATGGGTGTTCCTTTGATTTGTTGGTATATTTGTCCATCAAACTGAAATAGGTCGTAAGGCAGAGGTCGATGAGGTCCATGATTCTGGGTATTTCTATTTTGGTGTATTTGGCTAGGTCGGGTGTGTTGTATAGAACTGTTGCCATGGATTCTTTCATTAGTGCCAGATCTATGGACGTGAAGAGAGCTGTAACATCGAATGATACCGTAATTTTGTCTTCTTCTATTTTAAGGTTTTTTCCCCCACTACAGTGCCTCCAGAAAATCACAGGGTTGTTGTTGTGGGGAAAATAGGAGGAGGAAGGAGTATTTGGTATGTTCACTGCCTTGAGTTATTTATAAAAATAATAAAGGTGGGAGAAGATTTAATTAATTAATTAATCAAAAGTAATATTAGCCATATTTCATTTATTTACATTTATCCTGGCCCTGCTCACTTTTTGGAGTGTATTTCCACCCATATGCCTAAAGAAGAGGAGGCTAAAGAGGGACTATCTTCCAGTAGTTGAAGGGCTGTCACGGAGAAGAGGGTGAGGATTTATTTTCTGTAGCTCCTGAGGTTACGACAGGAACCAGTGGTGGATGCTTTACAGAGGGAGATTCAAACTTGAAATAACAAGGAATTTCCTGACTGTGAAAGCTATTAAGCAGTGAAACAACCTGCGTCTTGGAATCATGAGTGTTCCATTGCTGGAGGTTTTCAAGGCAAGTTTAGACAGCCATTGTCTAGAGTTAAATGAGGATTCCTGTCCTGGAAAGGCGGTTGGCCCAAAAGACCTCCAAGATTCCTTTGAAACATATTTCTATGAAACTACTTTGTATGACCTACTTTGACTTGTTACATTGAACTCTGTTTTTTTGTCTGTTTCCTCCAGGCGTGATTATGAGACCAGGCCCCCAAAACTTCGGCTGCTGATGGAAATACGAGCTCATTATCATAAGAATGATCCAAGCTGGACTGCTGAACCAGAAGCACCCATTGATTATTGCTACGTGCGCCCTAATCACATCCCAACCATTAATTCAATGTGCCATGAGTTCTTCTGGCCAGGTAGGATTTTACTAGATCAGGGCTGGCCAATCTTTCTTGGACTAAGAGCTGCAGCTGATTGGCTGGATCACCTGATGGGCCAGCTGAGGTCTTCCACTGACTCAATAGTGTCACCAGAAGTAGCAAGTTAAAAGGTTTTGGCAGATTTTGAATGTAGGGGAAGGGTTAAGAATGGAAATTGGAATTTTTGCCTCATAACAATCTTGTGCTTCCATTCGTACCCTTATTTCTTTTTTTTTTTAATCTGAAAGTCTCATTGCCAAATTTAGGCCATTTGCCACTGAATATTGGTAGTTTGATTTTGTCCCATTAGGGGAGAGATTTAAAAGGTGAGAATAGATACATTTTGTCTTCTCATGGCTTATTGCATCTATTTTCACATTTTTCATGTAAAAATCATACTTCCAAAAATGTTGGGGTGGGTTTGCCATTGAATTTCAGTGGAACAACTTCAGGCACTTTCAGGGGTGCTGGGGATTACATGCAGTGCATGAACTGGCAATCCCAGTATTAGAATCTACCAGATAACCTAAGAGGCTTTCCAGAGATAGTGCAGGAAATCTAGTCAAATTGACAAACATCAAAATTGGTGGGATTCCTATAGGCATAGTTTGATAAAGGGTTGGTAGCCATGTTTCCTTCCATACTCCTAGATGATTCATCTCTTGTCTAACCATCTCCACATAAAAATATTCTTCAGGGGCTCCTGACTTTTATTCCTACTTACGTTGCACTGATTTCCTACTTGGGGTCCAGCACAGATCCTGTGGCCACTAAAGCTGTTCTGTTTGAGCCCAGTAGACAGATCCGACAAACGTATGGTATTCCTGATAGCACTTATGTCAACTAGGGGACCAGAATAGTTGACATAAGAATAGCATTGTCATTGAGAGATCTACAGATGTTCCATATGGGTATGGTTGCCCTGTGAATAGCCCCAAAGTGAACTCACAATTCCATACGTTGGAAGAGATTGTTCTATTTAACTTTTTTGTCTGACACAACCTCAATATATACCAGGGCACTTAGGATATATTTGCTCTAGAAACCACAGAAACAGCCTATTTGTGGCATACAAACCAGGAGACCAAGGCAAGCAGGTCTCACATTCCACCATGAGCCACCAGGGAGAGAAGTCCATAACACTGGCGAAAAAACAACAGGGTCAGGCATAGGACAGTGTGTACTGACTGACTGTAATGGTGAACACATGACTGAGCGAGAGAGACTCTGTGAAGGTCATAAATGTGCGCCTTGGTCTCAAAGTTACTTTTTAGTACTGTTTAACTTTGAACAGTCACTGCACTAGGCAGTTGGTAAGTGAGGTCTACCTATACTGTGCTTCTAATGAAATGGACTGTCATCCACAACAGTTTGTGTTAATTAGATTTTGATGTTAAAAATATTTTTTTGCTGCAACATAGCTACCCACCTGAAAAATATCTTTATATAATTATTTTTATATGATACACTAGTATGTAATCGTTTCCATCATTAATATGTCATTGTTTGTAGTCTCCTTTTTTCATTTTATAGGGATTGATCTTTCAGAATGCCTGCAGTATCCAGACTTCAGTGTTGTTGTTCTTTACAAAAAAGTTATAGTTGCTTTTGGTTTTATGGTGCCAGATGTCAAATACAATGAAGCATACATCTCTTTCCTTTTTGTTCATCCTGAGTGGAGACGATCTGGGATTGCAACTTTTATGATATATCATCTTATTCAGGTACTTTGAAATGATTCTGTTATCCTGAGAAATGTGGCTTGATTAATTTAATTGCAAATACTCATTTCTTCAAGTGAATTAAATCTGCATTTGTGTAATTTATTCATTGTTCAGCTTTTTCAAATTTAAGTAGGTTATTTACCTATTTATTTATTTTGCTTTAGGGTCTTGAGGTAGCATCTGAAAAAATCCTGAGCAAAGATTAATCCAAAAATCTCTTATGCATATAAGGCCCCAAACTGCGAGAACTCAGGTCCTTCATCAAATTTAATTTCTAGTCCCCTGATCACTCTTGCTGCTCTTCTCTGAACCTGTTCCTATTTTTTTGAAAATTTCTAGAATGTGATGCCCAGAAGTACACACATTAGTTAAAGTGGAGTCTGGCCAAAGCAGAAAAAAGTAGAATAATTCCTTCTTGTGATTTGGAAATTATACTTCTGTTGATGCCCTTTGAAATTACAATTGCTGTTTTCGTAGCCACATCACACTCCAGGCACATACTCAGTTTTGAAATCAACTATTGTTCCAGTATTTGTTCAGTTTTTTCCATTACCAATCCATCTGTTGCCCATGCTATATCTTTGCATTTGAGTTTTCTTTCCTAAGTGAAGATCTTTGTAAACTTCTAAAGTTCTAAAATTGAAGATTCTGCTTCAGTGTCTAAAAGAATTTTGAATAGTTGATAGAAGTTTGTGGTAGTGTATTTCCATTTCCCTTAAACGATTGAAAAGAAACAGGGAACGCATATATCAATATTCCTGTTTTTAAAGATTGGGAATTTTTAAGTTTTGTGACTAGATATTGGAATGTTATTGGAAGTCTTCTTATCTTCAGAGTGACAAACCACTGAAAGGACTTGATTTCTGACTGAAGTAATTTATAATAAAGTTATAACTGGAAGTGGAATAATTTTTTCCTTTATATTTAATATTGTGTTTATTATTCCCAGATGATAAAAATGTCATTTTTATAACAATCTTATTTTTAAAAAAACTGTTCACTTCCCCAAACGTACAGTTCTTGAGGTTTAAGTAAATCTGAGTAATCTGAAATTCTCTTTGTCCTTGTTATTGTAAGTTGTAAGTACTCACTTTCAGTGCCAGTTTTTCACTCTTTACAAGGAAGCAGCATGTACAGTGTTACGTGGAAGCTAATATAGGATCTGGTGGAAATAAGTTGTTGTAAATAAGTTGTTATTTACCTTTTTAATTCCTTCCTCTTCTTTTGAGGAAGAAGAGGAATCTTGTAACCTTTTGATAAAATTATTTTTTTTCTTTTCTTCTTTTTACAGACTTGCATGGGCAAAGATGCAACCCTCCATGTCTCTGCTAGTAATTCTGCAATGCTGCTATATCAGAAGTTTGGATTTAAAACTGAGGAATACATTTTAGATTTTTATGACAAATATTACCCTTTGGATAGTAAGGAATGCAAGCATGCATTCTTCCTGAGGTTGCGACGATAATACATAGGCTCAGTGGATAAGTTTGTGGAAAACAAGTAAGAAGAAAATTTGGCCTAGTGCTGTTATGGTGCTCTGTTTCGTTCATTGGTAATAAGCTGGATATCTGCTATTTTTCTGAGAAGAGTCATTCTCTTACATTTCTGAGAAGATGAGTTCTTGACAAGAAGAATCATCATTAAAAATACAAAAATGCAGTTTATTGTAGAGGTGAAATTGGGTCAGTATTTTTTTGTGAAAAGCCTTATCAGTTCAAGTGCTAAATAATAACACGGTAGTAGTAGCAACAGTCAGTTTTCAAATATTCTTATGGAAATTAATAAATACTTGAATATTTACGTTGCCACTTTTATTAAACAGGGACTTATTTCCCTTCTCACCTATTAAAGTTCACAGTTGTGTATCTTTCAATAAGAAAAAGGTTTTATGAAACAGAACACATTTTTGTTCTTCGCCCAGAACCCAACAGCTCTACTAGGGACACTCCATTGGAGCAAGCTTGCTTGTCTTGTCTATCTAGTCTTAAGGGCCTTGCAGGAGAAAAGAAGGGTTGTGGCTGTCCAAACCTTAAGGGGAATTATGCTCCATGAGGAAAGTGCTGCAACAGATAAGGCACACCCCAATTAAGTGATTGTTTTGTTGAAGAGACCTGAAGTTTGCCCACTCTGCCAGTTCTCACGGGCCAAGGAGAGACAACTAGAGACAGGTGGTCCTGCAATTAACCCAGACCTGTGCCATGAAGTGATAACCAGCACCTTGAATTGCACTCTGAACCTTATAGGGAGCTGGTGTAGCTTAGAAAGCAGTAGTGTTATGTTCTGAACTGAATTCTGGACTAATTGCAGCTTCTGGGTGATTTTCAAGGCAGCTCTGTATTATTCGTTTGTTGTTTATTCGTTCAGTCGCTTCTGACTCTTTGTGACTTCATGGACCAGCCCACGCCAGAGCTTCCTGTCAGTCGTCAACAACCCCAGCTCCCCCAGAGAGGAGTCCATCACCTCTAGAATATCATCCATCCATCTTGCCCTTGGTCAGCCCCTCTTCCTTTTGCCCTCCACTTTCCCTAGCATCATCATCTTCTCCAGGGTGTCCTGTCTTCTCATTATGTGGCCAAAGTACTTCAGTTTTGCCTTTAATATCATTCCCTCAAGTGAGCAGTCTGGCTTCATTTCCTGGAGTATGGACTGGTTGGATCTTCTTGCAGTCCAAGGCACTCTCAGAATTTTCCTCCAACACCACAGTTCAAAAGCATCAATCTTCCTTCTCTCAGCCTTCCTTATGGTCCAGCTCGCGCAGCCATATGTTACTATGGGGAATATCATTGCTTTAACTATGCGGACCTTTGTTGTCAGTGTGATGTCTCTGCTCTTAACTATTTTATTGAGATTTGTCATTGCTCTTCTCCCAAGGATTAAACGTCTTCTGATTTCCTGACTGCAGTCAGCATCTGCAGTAATCTTTGCACCTAGAAATACGAAGTCTTTCACTGCCTCTACTTTTTCTCCCTCTATTTGCCAGTTATCAATCAAGCTGGTTGCCATAATCTTGATTTTTTGAGGTTTTTTGAACTCTGTATAGATGTAGTCTAAACAGGATATGACAGGGCCTGAGGGACCATGAATAGGACATCTCAATCCAGAAACAGGCGCAACTGGTGCACAAGATGGATTGTGCAAAGGTGCTCCTGGCCACAGCTGCCACCTGCCCTCCCCAGCAGGAGTTGAGAGTCAGGAGGACCCCCAATTGTATACCAGTTCTGTCTGATGGAGTGTAACCCCATCCAGAACCAAAGGAAGGGAGTCCTCAGAGTAAAGGGACCCCAAAACCTACAGCCATTGGTTTTACTAGGATTGAGCTGAAAACCATTTATCCCTATCCAGACCCCCACAACCTACAGACACTGGGAAAGAACCTTGATGGCATTATTTGGTTGGCCTAAGGTGGAGATCTATCACTGATACTTGATCCAGTGGTTTCACGTATAGCAGAGACAGTTGAACATTGGGGAACCTCACAATGCAGTTGAAGTCCACACACCTTACTGTTGTTGAAGTTGAAAAACACTGGGCTAGATCAATCCCTCCCCCCAACAACAAAATGGCCATGGAGGAAGGAGTAGAACTGATGTAGCACCATACCTCCCATTCCTAAACTTTGAAACTGATCCATTAAGATACCACGATTGATGATATCAAAAGCCACTGAGAGATCAAGAAGGGCTAGGAGATCAAGAAGGGCTACCTCCTTGGTCCCACCAGTGATCATCTAAAAGTATGATCAGCACTGTCTCAGTGTTGAACCTGACAGGAAAAGGTTGAAATAACCTGTTTCATCCAGGACCCTCTGTAGCAGCAAGCTAACCCCATCTCTTTCATGTTCCATTACATGGATCGTAATAAAAATCTTCTCCATCATAGGAAACAGTGATAGTCAAAACAAGTCCCATGCTTCATTTGTTTTATCTTAGGCCACTGAAGTGTAACGGTGGTGTGCTGAATGCTGGGGGGAAAAATAGCCAAAGGGACTGACTGACTGACTGATTTGATTCAATTTGGACACTGCCTCTAACTGACTTTAGATGGTTCACAAATAGTAACATAAAAATCAATATTAACCAAAAACAAGCCTGGGAGAACAACCTTCAAGGCTTTGTGGAACACCGATAGGTGGGAACCACACCAATTTCAGGGAGGATCTTATTCCAAAGGGCAAGTGCCCTTTTTCTTTAATAAACATTCTTTTAAATTTTTCCAGTTGAACATTTGGGTATGGTTTGTATATTATAATTTTTTCTCTCAGAGCATTTATTTGTTTGGGGCCACAGAATAGCTATTGGGAAAGAGGAAAAAAATCCCCTACCTTTTTTCACCCAGTAGTATACAGAACTACTACTTATTGCTGCCATTTTATCTCATTCCGACTTGCCTGTTTCAAGATTATTACAGAGAAGGGAACAAATGAAAAAGTTGTAAGAAGTAGGAGAGAAATGAAGATGTTTGTTTACTTCGAAGATTTTTTTGGCTTCCTATTTCCTTTATGGTTCTGGACAGTTAATGATTTGTTAGAACATCCATAAATGGTTCCTAAAAGGCACAACTACAAATACCAAGTTCACAATACTAACAATAAAAAGCCTGGGTAAGCTTCATGGGCCAACCTACAAAGAGTGCATTGTAATAATCCAGCCCTGACGTTATCAGTTACTCTCTCCAGGTAGGAATTCACCTGATGTAATGGTCCAAGCTGAAAAATGGCTGCCAATGCTATGTTGCTGCAGATCAACAATGCTGAGGACACTCAACTTGCAAGATTGCTGCTTGATGGGAAGTACAACCCTGCCTAAAATAGGCATCCTGAAGTTCATCTTGTAGAATCCAATTTTAGTATATGTGCTACTGTATGAATTTGCAGTACCAAAGATCAAGTTGTACAAAGCTAAAGTTACACCCATGCTGTTATGTGGGGCTGAAGTACAATTACTCTTAGAACAAATACAGTCATATCATTTGAGGAGTATATTGGGTATAAATAAATAAAACTCCAGCTGCCAGAGTTGAGTTGGGAAAAAAATATATACATACAGTGTGTATACACACACACACACACACACAGTATGTGCATGTATATGTACACACACACACACTCTGTACTCACTCAAAAATTAGGGTATATAATTACAGGTGAAGACTAGTATGGAAACAGAGAGACTCCCAAAACTTTGCTTGATGGAACAGATTAAGTTTCAATTAGTCTCTTCCTGGAAAGTATAACTTAAAAATTACATTTTGAGTTGTGGGCTTCCTGGACAAGTAGTTAACAAAAATCGTTGCACAAAGAATCCTTGATAATGGAAGGATGAAAAGATATAGTACTCTCAAAATACTTATTAAAATGCCCAAGTATCTTATGAAGTGTTTACCCATAACAGATTAGAGCAACTAGACACAACAGCAAAACATGGAAAGTTTAACCAAGTCCCTTGTTGTGAACTTTCATGTTATCTGTGGTACACAGAGACTGAGGATATAACAGGTACATAAGCCAGTTGTATAGCATGGAAATAGTTCATTATCTCAAACCATATATAATAACAGCCTACTGGGGCCCACATTTCAGAACACATTTTGCATGTGGTCAGAACTCAAATATCTCATATAAAACAGCCTCCTTTTGAATAAAACTCTGCAATTGAGTTCTCCCTGAATTTGGGAGAGAGACTAACTTTGCAAAGTGGCTTTTTCGCCCCTCCTAACAGCACAAATTGAGTGCTTCAGGCAAAGCAAAAACCATTTATTAAATGGGTCAGGTATTTTTATAGGGTACAGAAACAAATGATACATTTGGTATATGTGATACATCAGAAAGCAACTAATCAAACAATAAAAGACATTGATTACATGTGAGAATTGAACAATAGAAAACATTGATTCTAGATAACAGTCCACAAGTGGCAAATTTATGGGTTATGTCACTCCCTTTCCCAGCAGGGTTTGTATCATCTTGAAACAAGTGTATTCAAGGACTTTCAGAATACACTATTGTTTAGTTGCTAAAAAGGCTAGTTTTTGCACGTAAAAGAAAGAAATGGTTTTGGGCAAAACGAAAACATGGTTTCCTGAACTTGAAAAGAAGGCATGGATGCCGTGCTAAAATGCTAATATCACCTTCATTAAAAAGCTAATAATGAAGCCTAAAATTCCAGGTAACACTTGAGCATGGCTCAATGCAGATGAGGATACAGACCCTCAATTACAAATTCAGCCTCAACTGAAGGAACAACGTTTTAAAGGTTTGAGTTGGGCCTGTTCCCTTTGGCTCATTTTGTTTTCCTGTTTTTTGAACACAGCCTACTGATCTCTGTCTTCTGTGAGTTCTGGAGAACAAAGGTGTCCTTCATCCTCTTTGGGACACTTTTATTCTGCAAGGATTAAAGCCTTCCTCCACAGATGAAACATGATCAGATAGATAGTTTTTGTACAGTGTATACAATGCTAAGAGCCCCTTTACCTCTGCTACTTCCTGTTTATAAACATAAAGGTTTATAAAGGTCAGCCATTCAGTGTAGCAGTTACATGGAGAACTACCTTTTAGAGCTTCCTATTGACAGGGACTTTCTGGCAATCCAGTTCTGATTTTCCTAGAAAACATATTTTCCCAGGGTTCAGTTTGCGTTCTGCCCAACTCTTTTCTGGCTGCTTTTATCTTCCCTTTCTGCGTGCTTTGCCAGTTTACCCACCTTTAGAATTCTAACTCTCCATTTCCCATTAGGTGAGATAAACAAGCCCAACTGCCTGCAGCAACGAAGGCCTCACGTACACAGGTCTATCCATCCAGTCTACCATACTGCAGAAAGCTGTGCTGTACTTTTGGTCATCTGCTTGTGACCTACAGATGGGCTGTTCATGGCTGTCCACTTGATGAATTCTACTCCTGTTTATATCACCAAAATGTGTCCTGTTTCAGTCCAATCATGCATACACAGAGGCAATCCACTTTATTTTAAACTTTTTTGCCTTTTTATAATCAATTTGTAACCAATATGTTATGCTCCTGTAGTTTCTTGTGTCTCTATTATAAATACACTGTTTCAGGGTCTTGCCCATGGAGTGTTACTGAACATGTCCATGTGTGCTTGACCTGGCTTTGCAAACCCATAATAAAATATTTGGAGACTGAAGAAACAGTCTTAAGTTTGAGTGGAGAAAACAAACTCATCTTGTCCCTGAAGGGCAAGTGAGAAGGGAGAAGAAATGTAAATAGGATGAAAATGAATTCAGAAACTCCTCTTACAGATTTTCCTCCAACAGCAGCAGGTGGAAGCATTGTCAGGTCATGCCAAGAAAGTCTAGGCATTGCAGTAGGTCATCACCTGGTCCAGCTTCAGAGTGGTAGAGTTTAGGGAGACAAGACACTTCTGGCACACAGGGCTCAGGTAAAATGGCTGTTCCCAACAAGAATCTCATAGACTAAGGTAGCTCTTAAATAGAGTCTCCCCCATGTGGGGATCGAGTCTGGAAATGCCATTGCCAAGTGAGAAGGTGCATAAAGTGCCTTTGCTATGCTTGGGGTACCTAAGCCACTTCCTGGATCAAGACAGGGCCTTTGTTATGTATACTATGAGGAAATTGCCTGGTAGCACCTGAAAATTTTCTCCTTTCAGTATAATAAAGTATATAATTGAAGTATTTTTTATTTGCCTAATAAAATATAGCCTCATGCTAAGATTAGAAATTCTCCAATGAATGATCACAAGGCTTAAAGTATTCTACGCCTAGGATTTTGGCTTGTGTCTATAATAAAGTTCACAAACGTATTTGGCTTTTGAAGTGAGTTGTATTCCTGGAAAAATGGTATTTTCCTAGAATTTTGTTTTGTTTTAGATGATGTTCTGTTACAGACATACCTGATAGAAGAGTCATACTCTTGTCTATTAGAGTATAGTGAATTTAATAATATAAAGAAGAGAAGTATATTCCAAATAATAAGATATTTATTGTACCAGTTAAACGGGGGGGGGGGGAGGAAAGCAAGCAAAAGCAGTAGATTAAAACCCAGTGATTGTTAATGAATTAAGTCATTACAGTCAGAATCTCCACCAAATGTGGAGACTTGTCTAAACAGAGAATTGTGTAGCAGCAGAAAAGTCCAATACAAGCTAAGATACATGTTTTGTCCCTGTAAATTGTATGAATCAACAGTTATCTAATTTCATATTGTTAGGCTGAGTTGCAAAAATGCAATGTTAAATTTTAGTAAAATAAAGTCTGATTTTTTATGCATTTTGCAAAAGCTTTTTTGTAGTATCATTCCCTGGTTGCTTGTGGAGTCTAGCCTTGCTCAATTGTAGTTTACTAGGAAGGTATATTAGGCAGTCTATTCAAATATCTGAAGCATTGTCACACAGAAGAGGGAGCATGGATTGATTCTTGTAAATATTACTTCTTAAGGCTCTATTGTTCTATTTATTATTTACTTACTTAATAATTTATATCCCACCTTTATTTTAGGAGCTCAAGGCAGTGTGAAGGCACTCTTTCTTCCTAATTCTTCCATAACAAAACAATCATGTGCAATCATATCCATGTGACTTTATATGCAAGGAAATGTCTTAACTACTTATTCTTTAATGTCTGGTTTGGATTTAACTGTCAAAATCTGTACAGTCTGAAACAAATTGGTGAGAACATCCTGTTTATCTCTTAGCTGTCTCTATTTTTCTTAATTAACTATAAGAATATGTCATTTGTACGAATACTTCATATCCCAATTTGAAAACTGAGAAAACTTATCAGGGCAACAAAATACACCAGCTATTCAGGGCAAAAGATTTGGAATGACTTTTATGCCTCCCCCCCCCCCCCCGAAACAGAAAATAATATTTCAAAAAGGGGTTACTAATAAAGTTAATTTCTTCTACTCATCTGGAAAGTTCTGTTACAGACCAAAGTTTCAAATGATTCAGCAGATCTAACTTCATAAAATTTCCACAAAATTGATATTCCTAGAGCCTCGATAATTAATACTTGTGCATAATATATATTTACTCAAACTAGCCTTTTATAATTTATGGCTAAATCTATGGAAAATGTTACGTTATTTCTTTAAGGGGGTAATATTAAGCGTAAAGTCTGAAAAAGGAAAAGAACTTTGGGGAATGCTGGAATTTGTCCTGTCTGAGATAGTGATTTCTTTTGTTTAAATTCCTGCTTTATCTGCTTCACCAAAGTCTTCTAATTTACCTTCCAGAACTGAGAGATTTTGGGAGATAAGGTTCCCCAGATACAACCTTCTAATTCGCTGGTGTATGTGAGTTCCATGGATAGTAAAAAAAACAGAGAGGGAACTGAGGGCACTTTAGTTTGGTGATATGGAGTGATTTTCTGGAAATTAATGTTAATTATGGGTATACAGATTTAGTTACGAAGCTGGAGAGGAATTACCAAGAACTTTTCCCACTAACATATAGATAATTTCATGCAGTCTTCAATTTTTAGACAGAGAAATACAACAAAATAGATAGGCAGAAATGGAACCAAGATGACAATTTTAAAGTTTAAATAAACTCAGTTAAAAAAAACATAAACAAAAAACTGAAAAAAAAGGCAGAGGTACAGGTTGAAAAGCCTATGCCACCAAAAGTAAAGAGAGATAGTTGTGGATCACTACCATAAACTGAAAATTAATATTAATGGAATAAATGAAGCAAATAGGTAAAAGTGAAAAAGGGTGTCATAAATGGAGTAAAAAATAAAAAGAAGATGGAAGGAAAAATCTGTATAGCAGAAGGAGGAGAAACAGATACCAATGTGATTTTCTTTGCTTTCCTTCCCAAAGTAAAAATTGGACTCAACCGTCTTCAGTGTAGCATCATCTACAAAGTAAATGTTATTTTTCACATCAATGGTATCTTCTCTTTTTACTTCTTTTGACTTTTTAATTCAGACTTGAAATTCTCTGGCTCTCTCCAGTGGCTAAAATAGAAAACTTTACAATTACATTCAAGTAATATACATCATATAGTTGGGAAACATGATAAATAAGTATGTCACATCGTAATATCACTATCCTTAGGAAAACCATTTTCAGGATAGTAATTATATTTGTATAATTTATGCTGTAAAACTATTAAATAGTAACAGTATTTTTCTTTGTCCATATTTATAACAAAATCCTTTACAAAACATGTGTTCCAAATATTCTACTGCAATATTGTTCTAGTTTTTGAAAAAATTACAAGTGTCCTTCTGAATGCTAACATTTACTAGTTCGTTACTAATCAAATTTTGTCACATTCATATTCAAGAATATTATTCCTTATGAGAGCTACTGACTGTCCATTGTGACTGAATGAGTAACTGCTTGCTGCTAACCAAGTGAAGATTTTGGGAGGAATAGAAGGCAGACAGATTTCACAGAGAAGCTTGCTGAACAGGAAGAACAAAAAAATGACGGACAGGAGAGATGAAAGGGTAATCTATAAATAAATCCCTCTAATGTATAGCTGTTCAATGATAAATAGAAGCTTGCTGATTGTACCTTAAGAAATAAAAATGAAGATGAATGGAGGGGCATCTGCAGGCTTGAAATGTAATACTTGTGGTGTGTTTGTGTTCTTGCCTGAGAATTACTTGCATACACTTCCAGGAAGTACAAGCTTGAGGAAAAAGTCAGGGAAGTGGAGCAGCAAACAGCCACAGAACCACTCAGACCAGAGGTTGATTATTAAATCAAAGAAAGGAGGTGCCAAGGAAGAGCTAACAGAGGAAGCAACTCTTCCTTATGAAATGAAACAAAGGAGCAAGTCCCATCAGTGAGAGTGACAACCAGAAGCAAGAGGCATATGAGAGAGTCTGCACTGCTGGAACTCAGAAACAACTCTGAAACTCACACAAAAGAAATAGAAATTTTTCCTCCAGGAAAAGAAAGAGATCTATGGAATAGGAGAAAGGATTGTGGATTCCTGAAGTTCAGTGGGGATGCAATTTCACTCTGCAAATATACAAAAAGGAAAGTCACTGTTGTTGCCAACTTACTGCTATGAGAAATCAAAACAAATGTGTAATGACTGGACCATCAGCTTGTGAAGTGAGTTGTCTGCCAGAAGCAAGGATCAGTGATATGACAGAACAACTTCCAAGACTCATCAAGTCCTCTCACCTGCAGGGGCAAATGATACCTGCAAAGAAAAACTACAACTGTATCACCATGGAGTTTGAATATCTAGGAAGGAAAACTCATGGCCCTGAGACTCAGGTGGTATTCTGAACCTTACTTTCAGTCTATTTTAGAGGAATGGAAAGAGAAAGATGAATATTACAATTGAATGGGCTGAAGAGTACAGAAGAGCCTTGAAGAAGGAATGCAAAAAAGAAGTGAGCATTAAATTAGCCCTGGGAAGGAAGAGGAGGTAAAAAAGAAGCTCAAAATAGCCGGTCTTGATTCTATTTGGCATAAAAGGGGGCAGAGAGAAATTCTGACAGGTCCATTTGTTGCGACTAAAATACCGACTGACCTGTCGCCATGGCCTGATGTTGGGGTCCATGTTCAACTCGGCCCCACCCCAAATGGGGGGCACTTTCCAGCGGCACCGCATGGAGGAATGGACCATCATGGCATTTCAGGATCTGAAAAGCAGACCCTGCGATAGTGGGAAAATGCTAGGAAAGAGGAGGAGAAGAAGGGAAATTCTGACAGGCTTTCAAGATTCTACTATTATATCCTATAACAACTGAATTCCAGTAGTCCTTGTGCTGTCTGTTCCCTGACCTGGCCTACCTTGAAGCACTGACAGCACTGACATAAATACTGTTGACAGGTTTGGTTTCTTGGGCAATGGTTTTAATTATTTGGAGGACTGTTGGCATGAGAAGGGTTGTACCTCACAAGAACTTGTAAAAATGTTTTTGGTCAATGCATGGCAAGTTTAATTAGGATGGCTTTATACATAATCCTGTGGGAATGAAAACTCTACATGAACACTTCAATCACATGCTACAACTACTAAAGAGATGTTCACTCCCAGGCAAGTTATATGAAGTTATGTGAGTTATGTGAAAAAAGTTATATAAAAACGAAGGGATTTAATGGGAATCAAAGGATGTGTATCATAAATTGTGCATGTAGAGTAAAAGCTTGGTTTAAAAGACCATTGAGGAGGAAAGGGTGTCCATTAAAGTTGAATATCTGTTAAGTGCAAAGGTGGAAAAAGGGGGAAAATACAATGTGGGCAGAAGAGGGAAGGAAAAAAAGACATAATAGTTACTCTTTTTTTCTGGCTTGAGGAGGTAGAGGGAAAGCATGGCCCTTGTATGCACCAGAGAACACATCGAGAGGCTGCCTAAGCGATCTGCACAAGTTGGATGAAAAATGGGGTGCTATAGAACAGGATGGGAAGGGAGGGTGGTACAGTAGGCAAAGTTACAGAAAGCAGTGCCCAAGGATTCTGGTGCCAACTGCTAAAGAGGTAATAGTCACCTTTGGTAAGTGGAGGAGGTGAAAAATTTGTCCGTGCTAAGACAACTCAAAAGGGCTGCTGAGTTCAAGGTCACTTCTTTCCCTCCTTCACATTCAAGACAAAGAACCAGCAACAGTGACTTCTCTCTCTCCTACTTAGAAGAAGTGGAGATAATGTGAAGTGGCTGCTCTGTTCGGCGTCCCCTTTCTCCCTCCTCTGCATTCAAGACTAAGAAAATGGGTGATGCGGGATTTAGATCTCTTTCCCCTATTGGGAGGAGGCAGCATGTCCATGCATCAAGGAGATGCAAAATAAGAAAAACCTCTCTCTCTCCTACTGGAATGGTGAGCAAGGTTTTAACAAGATGAAATGTAACTTATACAAATTCCTTATATAAATGAGCAATAAAAGACAGACAAGTTTCCTTAGGGAAGAAAAGCTGATTTTCCCTTCTAACACCTACATGTGACAGACAATTGTCTTTCTGTTTATTCAATCTGATGCCCCTGATATAAGTCTGAAGCTGATTAAATCATTTTCATTCCCTCCCTATGGACTGAGATGTGTGTGCACATAGTGTATGTTTTTATTTGAGGATAAAAGAACAGGTGAAGAACCCTGACCCCCAAACCTCCAGTCCTACCAATAGCTGACATGCTCATTTTTCATCACAATATGTGGTATACCTAGTCCAGTTCCCTAATACACAGTTGCAAGAAACTCTTGAAAATAATCTTAATTAAAACATGATAACAATGATGGCTCAATGAGTTCCCCAAAGAGGTTAACCCCCCAGTTTATAATAATTCAACTAATGCTTTAATTTCAAAAAAGTGGATTATTTCACCTGCAATTAGAATTATCGGTACTGAAATTTTCCTATATCAGTTTAAGTGTTCATACTAACCTTTTTAGCAAGTGCATAATTGATCTGGAGACTGACTTGATAGTCATCCTTATGGACAGTAGCAGAAATAAGCTAAAGAAGACAAATAGGGATTAGCTTTGCTTTTTCCCTCCTTCTTCCTGGAATAGCTCTAATAATTTACTTAGCTAAATAAACCAATGAGGACTAATATATTTATTATATATACAAGACAAATATGTTCCTGAGCAGAGAGAATAAATTTCAATCTGCTTCTGATGTATTCTGAATCAGATCTGGGGATATTTCTGAGAGTACTATTGGTATTTCAGCATAGGACCAGGAGGGATAAGGAAAGCCATAGTTAGGAATACTTTGCCCAGCTTAAGTTCAAATGTGTTTATTCTTGAGGTAGTTAGATCTTGTCCTGATAGTTGAAGGCTTAGTTACCTTTAGATTAAGTTATTGCAATGTACAGTGCTTGAGAGGATCTTCTTGGTGGCCATGCCAAAGCTGCCCAGTTTTCTGCCTTAGGCCTGATAGCCTTTCTTATTCAGGAAAACATTTGTTCCTCAGGGAATGTAAACTTCACCTGCTATTTCATTTTGGCTACTGTGTCTCCCTGCTTTTGTTACATAAACTTAATTTTTTAAGGCTATCTATTTTTAAGATCTCATGCACATTTGTGGAAACCCTGGACTAGACTGTATAAACCATTCCAACCATGTTGGAATTGAATTATATGAAACACTGGAGCCAAAATTAGGCTTACCACCTCATGCAATTATGAGTCAATTCTATTCTTCAGGATCAAATCAGGAAATAAAATGGTTTAAAGCAAAATTAAGGTATTAATTAACAGCAACTGTAAAGTAGTATAGTATGTCTATTAGAATGTAAGGATGATTGGGTGGCTGCTTTAATTGTTTTAAGTAGAAATAGGAAACAGCTAGGCCCCATTAATATGTTCCCATACAGGCCATAGTGTTCCCTTCTACTGATAGGTGAGCAACAGCTGAACAGGAAGAAGAAGGGCCACAACTCTAGATAAAATATGGATGCAAGAATTTACACAGTATCACTGGAAGGAAAAGAAAGAAGAAATTAAAAAGTTGGCCATAAGGCAAATTAGCTTTTCTGATTTTGAGGGATGGGGATGGGAGGATGTGACTTCATCCATCCAGAACCCATTAAAGATTTCGCCCTGGATAGTGTAGAAGTCACTGGCAGGTTGAAACACTTTCACATTTGATGGAAATAAGGTTTTATTTCCTTCAAATAGTCCCTTTATTTCCATTCTTCACCTTCCCTCAAAAGTGTAATGATTGCCTACTCTAATAGACTCAGACTCACAAGCAGGAACTGAATGATATCTGATTTATTAAAGAATAGTATGCAAATACAGAGAAAGCTGAGAATGAGCAAAAGTGCGCCAAATACAAACTAAAAACCCTCGGCTCAAACGTAATCCCTCCCCTCGCCCAGCTGTTTCAAATTCCCCACCGCAGGTGCTGTAACAGTTTCTGCTGATGTCCTGGGAAGAAAACCTTGAACACACAAGATAACCCAAACACATTCCATACAGCTGAATACAGATAACAAACCCAGAAGAAGAATCCTCTTCCCCTCCCAACTGAACCACGCATCAGCAAGTTGACATGCGAAACGTTGCAATGTACAATGCACATTGAAATGGGGAACATGACACAAAGTGATGAAGGAGATGCTCACTAAGAGAGCAAGGGAAGGCTCTCTTTTTGTTCTATAGAAGGGAAAGCTCTTTTTGTTCTACAGAAAGGAGCAGTCAGTCATTCAAAAATGTACTACTTCTTAACATGGAGGCTCTCTCAGCCATCTTGAAACAGAAAGAGAGAGAAGACAACAGCAAGAAGAGAAAAACATTGACTTTACCTCCATTTGATCTTTTCTTGAGAAGAGACATTTAAACAGACTGGCTAATTTACATACTTAAAAGACATACAGAATGAACACAAATAAAAAAAGCCACTGAAGTGCAGGTAGACTTTGCTTAAGACTGCCCTGTTTAGTGACTGTTCAAAGTTATGACGGTGCTGAAAAAGTAACTTTATGACCAGTCCTTGCATTTATGACCTTTGTAGCATCCCCGCACTCACATAATTGCCATTTGCGTTTGTCATGAATAGCCCCTGGCCAGGTGCTATTCTGACATGGCGCTAGTGGAGAATGATTGTTAAACAACCCATAAACAGCAACAACCAGCGGATGTGGAGACGGAGAAGAGCCGATGGTGATTCAGCACCTTGGACCAACGGTGCGCTGGAGAGTGAAGTCGGACAGGGGAAGTGTGAGATGAGAGGCGCCACCAGATGAAAGGAACTTTTGGGAGGAGGGGGAAACAAATGTATTTATGCTGACAATTAGAAACTGTGATCATCTGGTTTGCTCTGGATCACTGCTCAATAAAATCTATCTATTCCTAACCAGTCTGGGACAGAAGCGCTGATTATTGGCAAGGGATCAGGGCCATGACAGAAAGATCCGAACCACTGATGACGGGCTTACCCGATAGTGGCCAGCTCTATGAGGACAGCCCACGGATGGGGGAAATGGATTCTGAAGGTGAACCCCTAACCCTGGATGGGGAGGGGGGCAGTGCAGATGGCCGGATCCCACCGAATCAAACTACTATCACAATGGAGAAACGGAAGGGGGGGGCAACCAGAGTGGATGGCGTCCCCCATTGCTGGAGAAAGTACACTGCGACTGCAAACAATGGCAGAGTATAATCCAAGGTGGTCCCGAAATGTCAGGGGAGACCCCAAAAGGGGATCGCTCATGGGAACATTCACTTCAGACGGGAGCCCCAAACTCAGGGGGCTGGGAGCAGACCGAGTAGTGGACCAGAGCCTCAGTGAGATGGAAGAGTGCATGGACTGCATGCAGGCAATGCTTGAGAGAGTATTGTGGAGACTAGATTCGTGGGCACCAGGCGGAGCGGAGATAGGGAGCCATCGGATGCCAGTGGGGGACCTCGGAGGTCCTGGGATGAGAGGGGGGTAACAGGTGACAGGAGGTGCAGCCACTAACCCCCCTACCCCAGGGGGCTTGGCAGGGACAGGGAACCCTGCAAAAGGGACTGATGGGCCCCTTGGTCCCAAGGAACTGAAGGCAAAATTCACTGGGGACCCAAAAACGCTAGCCTGCTTCCTGACCCATGTCAGGGGTTTTATGAGGGAGTATGGGGGTCCTTTTTCTCCAAAGAGTTGAAGATAAGTGTATTGACTTGCTTGGAGAGGGAGGCAGCTGAATGGTTGGTGCAGCTCCATGATGCAGGAGCCCTAGAACTGAGAAACTTTGATGAATTCATGAGCGCTCTAAGGGAGAGGTTTAGGACCCTCTGATCAAAGTGAAAGCTCAAGCAAACCTGCAGCACCTTAAGCAGGGGAGCAAATCGGTCTCTGAATACTCGCTGGAATTCAGGAAACTAGCAGGGAGTCTGACAGACTGGCCCAAATCACTGAAAGTACAGTGTTTTCAAGGGGGGCTACAGTCAGAAATACTACAATGGGCACTAATGTCAGGCAACCCAAAGACTGTAAGAGAGTGTATTTGCTTGGCTGGAGAAATAGAAACTCTGCAAGTGTGCATCAAGGAGCAACAGCAAAATAAGAGGCAAGGGTTTGCTGGCACTCAACCCCCAATCTGAGAACCGCGGATTTTGTAAAACGGGGGAGGAGAAGGAGCGCCGGGCAAGGAAGAGACTTTGCTTGAAGTGTGGAGGAGAGGGACACCGCATCACAGTCTGCCCTCAGAATGCAGCCCTTGAAGGGAGCAAGGTGGGGGGAGGCGGTGTCAAGACCCCAGCAGCAAAGCCCAAGGGACCCATGGCTGTGGCGAAAGGGGGGAGACCCCATAGCCCCCCATTGGATGAGGGGGACTCCACTGAGTACCAAAAGGCGGGAAACAATGAAAGTCTGTTCTGAGCGCCCATGACCAAGGGGCACGCAAATTGGACGATAAATGGGGACTGCTCAGCAATGCTGGTAAAAATGCAGATAGAAGCAATGGGAGGCAGGAGCAGAGTAAGCCTCATGGGGCTCCTGGACTCGGGGTGCACTTGGTGCCTCATGCACTCTACTTTTATAAACAAATTGGGATTAAAACCAGAAAAACTAAAAGAACCCATCGACTTTGTTCAACTCAATGGGACTGAGATGAAGGGTGGGCCAGCTAAGTACTGTACTGAATTAGTCCGAATGAAAATAGGGGGCTGTTTGATGGGCATTAGAAAATTGGAGGCACCTTTTAGAAGAGGCACAGCAGCCATTTGAGGTGTGGACTGATCACAAAAATCTGGAAGCATTGCAAACTCCAAGAAAACCGAACCCTAAACAGGTCAGGTGAGCTCAATTTTTCAGCCGTTTCAATTTCACACTAAAATACCAGGAGGGAAAAACTTCCTGCAGACACATTGTCACACCTCCCACAACACAATAGCCAGAGGGAGGAGGTGATAGACTCAACCATCCCCACCAAGCAGAGGGGGCGGGGGCAGTAGTAATGCGGGGCCAGAAGAACAAGCCTAACTTAGACACAGCAGAGGGCTTGCAGGGGGAACTCAGCGAGGCGCAGAGAGCCGGCGCTTGGCTACAAGCCAACAAAGACAACTTAGTGGAAAAGCAAGGACTGTGGTGGCAGGGGGTAGGCTGTACATCCCAGACCCCATGAGGAAGAAAATCTTAGAAAGGTGCCATGATGCGAAATCGGCTGGCCATTTTGGGTTCTTAAAAACCATGCACTTATTGAGGAGGCAGTTCTGGTGGCCAACACTACACAAGGACATGGAAAGCTACGTGGCCAGTTGCCTGACATGCCACATGGCCAAGGCGGGGGGGGGGGGAACCAAGGGGGCTACCACAAGACATGGCTAACCCCTCGCAACCCTGGAAGCAGATTTCCATGGATTTTATTGTAGATTTACCAGAGAGCCGCAAAAAGATGGTGATCTGGGTGGTAACTGATCTATTTTCTAAGCAGGCTCACTTTGTACCCTGTGCCCGCATCCCAACAGCATGGCAGCTAGTCAGATTATTCATAAAACATGTCTATAGGCTCCACGGCACCCCCGAGCATGTGATCACAGATCGCGGGGTCCAGTTCACCTCCAAATTTTGAAGGGCATTCTTAAAAATGATTGGGGTAGAGCAGGGTCTGAGTTTGAGTCATCACGCAGCCACAAATGGTGGTTGTAAACGATCTAACCAAGTACTAGAACCTTAGGTGCTACATAAATCACCAGCAGGACAACTGGGTGGACCTGCTCCCTTTTGCTGAAGTAGCTTTTAATAATACGGTGCATCTAAGTACAGGATTTACCCCGTTTAAGATATAAAAGGCCAGGATTTTGTAGTGCTCCCAGAATTGCCTACATGTGGTCCCACAGTAGTTCCACTGAAAGAATGGGTAAGTCGCATAGCTGAAGGGTGGCCGATAATACAGAAGCCACTAGAACATGCAAAAGAGACATAAAAAAAACACACTGACTGCAAGAGAGCTCCTGAATGGAAACTGAAAGTGGGGGACAAAGTGTATTTATCCACGAAATTTTTAAAATCCTCACAACCCTCCAAAAAGCTAGGACCAAAATTTGGAAGGGCTCTTCCAAATCACCAAACTAATCAATGATGTGGCTGTGCAGCTGCAATTACCAAAAAACCTATGAAAACCCCATTTTTCATAGCAGCCCCTTAAAGCCTCTTTAAGCCACTCAAGGAATCAGACTGCTGGCACCCAGAGTAGAAGGTGCCGGTATCAATAATTATAGACAGGGAAAGTCACTTTGAAGTACAGGAAATATTAGACTCCAGACACCATAGGGGGAAACTGCAATACCTAGTGCAATGGAGCCATTTTCCCAAATCACATAGTGAGTGGGTGTACAGCCGAGATGTTTGAGAACCTCAGCTACTAAAAGAATCCCACAGAAAGTTTCCGGCAACACCAAAATAGGGGTGGGGTGCTCTTTGGGGGGGCAGAATGTCATGAATAGCCCCTGGCCAGGTGCTATTCTGACACGGCGCCAATGTTTGTTAAACAACCAATAAACAGCAACAACCAGCAGACATGCAGACGGAGAGGAGCCGATGGCGATTTAGCACCTTGGACCAATGGCGCGCCAGAGAGTGAAGATGGACAGGGGAGGCGTGAGATGAGAGGGGCCACCAGATGAATGGAACTTTTGGGAGGAGGGGGAAATGAATGTATTTATGCTGACAATTAGAAACTGTGATCATTTGGATCTTTAGTTTGCTTTGGATCACTGCTCAATAAAATCCTTCTATCCTTAACCAGTCTGGATCAGAAGTGCTGATTATTGGCAAGGGATCAGGGCCATGACAGAGTTCTTCACAACCAGCTTCTGACAAGAAGAGTCAATGGAGAAGCCAGCAATAAAATCGCAAATAATGGCCACGTGATGTCTCCATTAACGAGCTACAGTGACTCACTTAATGACCACATAGGAAGTGAGGTTGTAAGTCTGTCATAGTCACATGTTTCACTAAGTGAGGACTACCTGTATCTTTTACAATGAAAAAAACTTGTTTTTCATTGCTTGTTTTTCCTCAGTTAGATGCTAGATGAAAAAGCCAGGAATCAACTAGTATCATGAACTGTACCAAAAATCTCACTTTAGTATATACTCCATTCCCAGAAAGGTTGGGTTTAAAAAGCTCAGAAGTTACCTATCAGTACCACAGCAGGAAGTTTGAACTCAGCTCCTTATATCAGGAATTTTTTACCTTTCCCATCTGAGGCTCTCCAATTAATGTCCTAAACTCCAAATTATTTTGTGTATAGCTTCTAAGATGTGCACAGACATGATCTAGTTGCTTTCTCCAGTAGCCTGAAAAGAAAATTAAAGTGAAGAAAAAAATCACATGAAAAACATCAGAGAGTTTATATAACAGAATATTTTTAAAAATCCTGGTATGAATTAAAAAACCACAGTTCATAAAACCATAAAGTTAGAAGTAACTTACAGATCATACTCCAACCTGCTGCTGAGTGCAGGATCCACTACAGAATCTCTTTCCCTGGCTTCCCTGCACTCGCACGCACCCTGCGTGCTGTTTCCCTGGACTTTCTGAGCTCATGCTGCACCACAGCACACTGCTCCCCCAACTTGTGTGTGGCCTGCGCTGGGCCTCCCCCACCCCCTTGCGGCACCCCTGCACTCTTTACCTGGAACTCTGCTTGCTGGCTTCCCGCTTAACGACTCATGCATCTGAGGTTATGACAGCAACCAGGACTGCCTGAATTGCTGTTGCTAAGCAATGTGATCACATGATGTGGTCACACTTTATGACCGCATTGCTTAGTGACAGCAATTCCAGTCCCAATTGCAGTTGTAACTCAAGGACTACCTGTATACTATTGCTTTATATTTTTCCTACCCAGATACAACACTTTACATATCTCCCCTTAAATTCCATTCTATGAATTTCAGCCCACTACGCAATCTTGTCTTGAGATTTGGGTGTAGTCTCAGAGTTCCTCCAAACGGTGATGAATTTTTAATGTGACAGAAAAGGAAAAGCATCTATTAACTGCATCTAGGCTCAGGCATAACCAGGCATAACCAAAGATACGGATCTCCTGCTGAAAGATGGATGTACATGAACTTCTTTAATCACTTTTGGTTGGATCTACTGTATTTTCTTTTTTTAATACATCCACCCTTCTTTGTTAACAATTATAAAACTGCTGACATTGCTTATGGGCAAGAATGACTTATTCTTATGGGCAAGAGTCACCAAGCAGTATCTATGGTAGTTTAATCTTTAAGTCTTCTGCCTTATTTAAGCCAAAAGGGAAAGATAGCTTTGATTTTTTTTTTCAATGCATGTACACAGAAACAATTTCTATACTTTTAGGAAAGCTGTCCTATGCCGACCACTTTTCATTATTATAAGAAGTACCCTGCAGTTCATATTCATTCTGATCAATCTTCTCCTTCAGGATAGAATAGGAGAAAGATGAAAGTGAAATGAGTGGCTGACTTTAGAAGATACATAGAAGAAGAAACTGCTACGATTATAAGCAAAATTACAATAAAGAAGGGAAGTCAATGGTGAGTGAGGAAAAAGTTGAAGAGAAATTTGTAAAAGAAAATATGGTAATTCAAGAGCCAAGGAATAGGAATAAAAATGGACATAATGTAGAAAAATGAGAAACCTAAAGTCAACCAATAAGAGCTTCATTTTAAAACACAACTTCAAAATCAGCCTTTTTTCGTACCTCTTCCAGGGCTGATAGCTGTGAGCAGAGACCTGTGATCATTTGTCTTAATCTGCTTCTCCTTTTGCAAGAACACCTCACTTTCTTTCTTCTCTAGACATTTGTGAGATGGGTAGAACAATCCAATAGTCTGAGTTCCTTGCTCTTTTTTCTCTTGGAAGTCAGATCTTGAGGTTGGCAATGAAACAATTGATTGTTGTAGGATCTGAAAGTTGGTATTCTGCTAAGGTAATTCAAATTATATAAAAATCCCATTAATGCATTTTCCCTAAAGAAAATTAACAATTTTTGAGGAAAGCCAGATGTCTTCTTATATCTATCAGTCTGAGCAAACATAAATACATAGCTCACTGAGAGTGTAATGTCTTTTATGTATATAAACCAGAGTCACTGGTCTGAGATGGGCAGCTATATAAATTGAATGAATGAATGAATAAATAAATATCTAGGGCACCCAGTTTCCAGGTGATACTAGATGGCAGCAAAAAGAAGAGGGTGGGTTAGAACTTGAGGGGGTTTTGTGAAAGCTGGGAGGGGGGTTGGAGTAATTTAAATAGGAGCATCCATAGTAATCTTTCTAAGGTACAACTGAAGCCTGAAAAACTTTGAAAACCTCTGATCTACACAAAGGATCATTACCTTGTCATGGTGCTGGAGCTTGAGCACCTCAATGGCGCCATGAGCTAAACTGGGAAGGGCCACCCAAGACGGGAAGGTCATGACAGAGAGGTCAGACTAAATGCGATCCCTGGGGAGGGTAATGGCAACCCACCCCAGTATTCTTGCTGTGAAAACTAAATGGATCAGTACAACCAGAGATATGTCAGTATACCATCGGAAGATGAGACCCCCAGGTCGGAAGATGGTCAAAATGCTACTGGGGAGGAACAGAGGATGAGTTCAACTAGCCCCAGACGTGATGACGCAGCTAGCTCAAAGCTGAAAGGACGGCTAGCGGCTGACGGTGCTGGTGGTGAACGGCGAATCCAATGTTCTAAGGATCAACACGCCATTGGAACCTGGAATGTAAGATCTATGAGCCAGGGCAAATTGGATGTGGTTATTGGTGAGATGTCAAGATTAAAGATAGACATTTTGGGCGTCAGTGAACTGAAATGGACTGGAATGGGCCACTTCACATCAAATGACCACCAGATCTACTACTGTGGACAAGAGGACCACAGAAGAAATGGAGTAGCCTTCATAATTAATAGTAAAGTGGCTAAAGCAGTGCTTGGATACAATACAAAAAAAGATAGAATGATCTCAATTCGAATTCAGGGCAAGCCATCTAACATCACAGTGATCCAAATATACGCCCCAACCACAAATGCTGAAGAAGCTGAAGTAGAGCAGTTCTATGAGGATCTGCAGCACCTACTGGACAACACGCCTAAAAGAGATGTTATTTTCATCACGGGAGACTGGAATGCTAAGGTGGGCAGTCAAATGACACCTGGAATTACAGGTAAGCATGGCCTGGGAGAACAAAACGAAGCAGGACATAGGCTGATAGAATTTTGCCAAGACAACTCACTCTGCATAACAAACACTCTCTTCCAACAACCTAAGAGACGGCTTTATACATGGACTTCACCAGATGGACAACACCGAAATCAGATTGACTACATCCTTTGCAGCCAAAGGTGGCGGACATCTATACAGTCGGTAAAAACAAGACCTGGAGCTGACTGCAGTTCCGATCACGAACTTCTTCTTGCACAATTTAGGATCAGACTAAAGAGATTAGAGAAGACACACAGATCAGCTAGATGTGAGCTCACTAATATTCCTAATGAATATGCAATGGAGGTGAAGAATAGATTTAAGGGATTAGATTTAGTGGATAGGGTCCCGGAAGAACTCTGGACAGAAGTTCGCAACATTGTTCAGGAGGCGGCAACAAAATACATCCCGAAGAGAAAAAAAACCAAGAAGGCAAAATGGCTGTCTGCTGAGACACTAGAAGTAGCCCAAGAAAGAAGGAAAGCCAAAGGCAACAGTGATAGGGGGAGATATGCCCAATTAAATGCAAAATTCCAGAGGTTAGCCAGAAGAGATAAGGAATTATTTTTAAACAAGCAATGCGTGGAAGTTGAAGAAGACAATAGAATAGGAAAGGTAAGAGACCTCTTCCAGAAAATTAGAAACATTGGAGGTAAGTTCCAGGCAAAAATGGGTATGATCAAAAACAAAGATGGCAAGGACCTAACAGAAGAAGAAGAGATCAAGAAAAGGTGGCAAGAATATACGGAAGACCTGTATAGGAAGGATAACAATATCGGGGATAGCTTTGATGGTGTGGTCAGTGAGCTAGAGCCAGATATCCTGAAGAGTGAGGTTGAATGGGACTTAAGAAGCATTGCTAATAACAAGGCAGTAGGAGACGACGGCAAGGCTCAGTGCTACAGTAGGTGAGACAATGATTACAAGTGTGTAGTGCCATGTCACATATATAGGTGGGATTAAGACTTTTTTCTGGTTTTGGTGCAGGTAGGTCTCTTTTTAACTGTGATAAACCTGTTTTGAGTTTTATACTACACTTTTTATGTGTTTTTCACCAGTTGGAAGGAGTTCTGGGAGCTTTAAAAAGCAACCGGGGATTACTTATGGTCCTGGGGCTGTAAGTTGCTCAGCTCTGATGTAAGTTGTACAGAAACTCTTTAAAATAACTGTTAATCTCCCATCTAACCAGAGTTCACTGAGTGCCTTTTTGTTAGATAGTTCTAGGTTCAAAGTATGTGTTCAGAAATTGTTTATATTACAGAAATTCTTACCATATGGGTTTCAGAAAGTTCGTTCTCACATATCATACATTCTTTAATGTGAATTGGATTTCCTGCGCCACATACATAGCAAAGTACTGTATCCTTTAAAATACAGAACAAGCACATGTCACTAAAATTTGTAAAATATGTATCAACAATATATGCCAGATATTCTATTCTCTGGGTTACAATATTGTACAAAAGGAAGTTTTCTTATTGTTTTTAATAATTTCAAGGGGTGAGAGCCAGCACTAAAACAAATTATAAGATCTTGCCTTCAAATCACTTTTTCCTGACTTACTACTCCAGAGCTGCCCTGAGGCTACAACCTGTAGAAGTTGCAACCAGCATAGTAGAGTTCACCATGCTGGGAATGCTCCCTTAAATTTAAAAACTGACTGTGGCACTTTTTTGACCATCTTTTTAAAATTATATTTATTTTAACATACATGCACCAATCAACTCATTCTGGATGAAATGAATAAACTTCTCCTATACAGTATTATTTGCACCAAACTTAGCCAAACTGGCCTTATCTTAAAAAGCCAGGTAGCATTGGACCTGGTCAGCAGTTAAATATGACCATCAGGGAATCCTAGTTGTGTAGACTAAACTGGGAAATTGAAAAAAATGTTCTAGAAAAAGGTGATGGCAAACCACTTCCATATCATTGACAAGAAAACTATACAGACATTTCCATGAAGTCACCAGGAGCCTACCTCAAGTTAAAGTAGGTTTTACTTTAATCTTTTTCTCCTGTTTAATTTCCATATTTTGTGAAGATTTTTGGATGCCTTTTGTGAACTTTTAAAATATTTAAATATACCAGTCTGATTTGAACAGGTTGCTTAACTGTAACAGTGGCTGACAGAGTGGTTGCTTGGGGGCGGGTTTCCTGTAGGTTCAGAGAATATAGTTAGTAATGCTCTGGAGCTGAGCTTCTATCAGGAACACCAAGGAGCTTTCAGTATTTGCCTCAATTTCTTGAGTTGACATATTCTACCAGTTAAAACATTCTTATGTGGGACAATAGGTGGGCTAAGTGAATGCACAAAGACCACTTGAAGAACTACAGAGACAGGTAGCCAATCAGACGGACACACCTCTTAATGCATGAGGATCACAGAAAAAGAATGAAGAGAATTAGGGCATTTGTTTTTATTTATTTATCGAACTTTATCACCATCTTGGTTGCTTATATAAAATACAATTTTATATAAGCAACCAAGGTGGTAACAATTTTGAATTTGTTACTGTCTTGGTTGCTTATATAAAATACAAAATTGGCAGTAGTTATACTACTTACTGTTATATAACAGTATAACAGTATAACTGTTCTGTATCTGATGGACTCAATAGAATTTGAAATACCCGGAAAGCCTTGAAGACAGCAAGTCACTCAAGGATATTGATACGGTCACTATGCAAGTCACAGGCCTTGTATCTGGAAAAGTTGTGCTCCCCCAATCTAGACTGGACACATCAGCCATTAATATCTAGGCACCAATTACTAGCATAGAGGGAGCAGCCAGGCCCGCAACTAGGGTCTGTGTCACCCGGGGCAAACATGGATTCTGTGCCCATTTTGGTGCCCCTCCAGCTAATTTTGGTGCCCCCCCACGCCCATTTTGGCACCTGCCAAGAGTGGTGCCCAGGGCGCATGCCCCACTTACCCCCCAAGTTGTGGCACTTGGAGCAGCAATGAGTAAGTGTGTGCTAAAGCACAACTAGAGAATAGTGAAGAAAGGAATTATTCTAAGAATTACTTCTGGAGCAGTCTCATGTGTAGAAGGGCATATTATTGGAGTACCTAATATGTGGTCAAATAATGGTAGTACCTTCAAGGTTCTGACTACTAGACACATTCAGTTAGGTACTGGTTTTATGGAATAAAATTTTGGCATAGCTCAAACCACAGACAGTATGTATCATCAGAAGACTCTGTTCTGTATTCAGGTTTGTGCGTGTGTGTTTTTAAGTGAATGCAGAGGTTGAAAGAAGCCAAAAGATACATATATGGTATGGTGTACAATGTTATTAGTGTACTGAAAAAAAAACTGAAGGCTTTCATTTTGTAAATACTCTTGGGGCAAATCCACACAGCCTCTTTGTCTTGGCATGAGAATGGCCTTCCTATACATCAGCTCGAGATGACCTGTCCACATGCATTGCCCACCCACAGCTGAGGTAGCCCAAGGATACCTTTAGGTGCTTTAGATGCTCCACTCTGGAAGTGGCATTTGGCCCCTTATCCCAATCCAGGCACTGCATGTAGGCAACTTAAGGCATACTGATAGACATGGGGGGAGGCAGACTGAAATTTTGTGTTCGCAAATTTGTGGCTCCGATTTGTTCTGATCTCCCTTCTATTTAGTCCCTGACCTGGTCTACCATCCCTCTATCCTCTTTTGGCTGTAAGGGAGACCAGAATTTTCCGTGGCCACTTCTTTTAAAGTGGGTTGGTTGACATGTCAGTTGGTTAATCTAAGTGCAAAGCCCTGAAATTTACTAGCCAATCTCTGGCTTAATGCATGAAATTGGAAGGGTAATTGAAAGAATTCATCTCTTGAACTTTTGTTCAAAGAAAGAAAATAATTAAGTATCTATGTTGGGAAAACATTTTTTCTATATTTAACTTAATTCCTGGAAATTGTACAGGTAGTCCTCGCTTAACAA
This sequence comes from Candoia aspera, assembly GCF_035149785.1. Taxonomy (NCBI): domain Eukaryota; kingdom Metazoa; phylum Chordata; class Lepidosauria; order Squamata; family Candoiidae; genus Candoia; species Candoia aspera. The sequence continues at coordinate 112,305,156 of NC_086155.1, read as the reverse complement.
CCATTTGTTTAGCGATGGTTCAGACTTACAACAGTGCTGGAAAAAAAATACTTATGACCAGTCCTCACACATACAACCGTTGCAGTGTTCCCATGGTCACGTGATTGCCATTTTCAGCCTTCCTGGCTGGCTTCTGGCAAGCAAAATCAATGGGGAATTGTGTGATTCACCGAACAACCACGTGGTTCACTTAATGCCCACAGTGATTTGCTTACCAACTGCCACAAAAAGGGTAATAAAATCGGGGTGGATTTGCTTAATGACCGCTTCGCTTAGCAACTGAAATTCTGGTCCCAATTGTGGTTGCTAAGCAAGGACTACTTGTATGTATTTCTATTCATGTCACTGTCATATTATTAGGTCCAGATATCTCAACAGTTTATTGGTCTTCTCCAGACTAGTTTCAGGTTCCCTCAACCTTTAACCCTGCTATCCAAGGCTGTTCATGGCCATCAGTCTGGGTCATTATTTTCTGCATCTATCCTTCAGGATTACAGGCCTCATGGCCCTCAGAGGCAGAATTCCTGCTTAAGATCAATAGTAGGAGATGGTAGGCTACCATTTCAAAGTATCTAAAAAAATTTAAATCAAGATTCATACAATCTTCCCTTTTAAATATAATCCTTTAAAAGAGACCACATCCATAGCAGAAACATAACTGAAGAATAGATACTTCATGTACAATAAGTCAAAAATATATATCAGGAAATATAGCTTATATGAGAAACCCGATTTAAGATTTAAATGAAATTTTCTTTATGATACATCTGAGAAAGAACTTCACAAGCTTGAGATAATAAAGGAAAACCGTAACATTGACTAAAGGTCAAAATTCGCTAAGGAGTGCATGCTCAGGCCGCATGCATCTTGCTTGGTGGCATCAAGTATTTATATGAGTTTGACACACAGTAACTTTGTGGACATTTCCATGTAGTTTTCTTGAGAACAATACAGAAGTGTTTGCCATTTCCTAGGGTTACCAGATCTGCCAACTGCCATCTAGTGGTTGTCTGGATTTTTTCAGGTCAGATCCTATAGCCCTACCATTGCTTTCCTACTTAATTCTACCATAACTTCGTTCATGAATCCAAGCACCCAAAGGAACTCCTCCAAGACATCCCTTTTTATAGCAGGTGCAGAAGCACTTCTCATGCTCTTGTACCCAAAAAAGTAGATTTGCTGTTGATTGAACTAAGTATTGGTGTAGACCATACTGGGAAGACATAAAAATTGTAGGCTTTGAAGTCAATAAATACCAAAGGAAGATCCAAGAAACAACAATGAAAACAGTTTTCCAAACATAAAACCTCAGAGAAAAGAGCACTGAACTTGGAAAGACACAGAATGCAGAGTGCCTTAGACAGTTCAAAAAGACCATCATGTGACACTGCAACAAAGGATAGTTTATGTGACATTTAATTGACCATTATTTGTACTTGCCTGATGATGACAATCAATTTATTGTCAAAAGTTACATTTTTTATATTATTTACAATTGTGTTTTACATTAAAAAAGGATTTTTATGTGACTGGAAATAGTTCCAAAAGCAGATTCATATAACATTTGATTCATTATTAATACTACTTGCTCATGAGTAAACCTAGTCTCTGATGGTCTAGCTGATGGCCTAGAGATTCTTCTTGGTAAATTACCAGAGAAGAAAAGCAAAACAAAGATAATCTAAAAGGTGAACTATTTGTTTTACCTCTAATGGCTGTGCCCTATACCTACCCATGTTCCAGCCCTCTAAAAACAAAAAATAGCTACCACTATTACTACACAACTATTAAAAGATCCTCCGTCCCTCCAGCTGCTCTTTATCACTGGGGGGAAGGAGTTCTAGATGGCACTAGCAGCTTCTTTCTTGGCTGATATACCAGTTAGAAGATTTTGTTGCTGTTATTAGGAAGTGCAGTTACCATTTGTGACAATAGCACTTTTTTTTCTTAGGCAAAACAAGAGTTGGGCCCAGGAAAGAAGGTAGATCCTGTGCATGCTACAATTCTCATCCAACTTGTTTTTTTCCCCTTTCCTGCTATTATTTTTAATAGAATCCTGATGAATTTGCTAACACATGAGCAAATTATTTGGTTACCTGTGACTGAGGTATCAACACAGCAGAGTTAGACTCTTCTCTATCCCTTGAGACATTCAAGTATTTTTTCAATGAATGTGGTCCATCGACATGTAAGGGCAAAGATGTTTTTTCTTTCAACAAACCTAAAATCATGCATACAGTTTATCCTGTTACTTTCCTACAACATATTCAAAGTAATGTAAACTGTGTCTAACACTATAAAATGCAAAGTCATAGCAACTCTGTCACATAGCAAATCTGCCATACATATTGGCAAAAATGTAACAGGAGCACCCAACATCCATCTGAAAGTTTATTTTGGAAATAAGGATGAGGCCCTTAATGTAATGTTTAATTAGGAATTTTGAAACCTTGTATGTTTAGGAACACATTTGATTTCCCCCCAAACTTTAATGTTGAACACATCAAAACTGCTGAAAAGTGAATTTAAATACAAGTTGAACAAGCTGATGCTTTGCCATGCCAAAAAGAATACAGAACGTATTTCAGGATGTCATTTTAAGTCTCAGCTGGCATTTTTGTTTGAAATCTGAACATAGTGATAAAGCCATGATGAATTGTTTTTCTGAGATTTCTTTGATATGACTCTATGATCAGTTAAGACCATTGTAGCCAGTGATCTTTTAGAGCACTTTCACCTCTGGCTTTAATAAATAGTACCTGTTAATTCATGTGCTGCACCATTCCAACTGGATTCACTTTCCATATTCACTCCTTTCTTTCTTAGCTTTAAATCAGGCAACCCACTTTTGATCTGCTAAGAACAAAAGATTTTGATCTGTAATATGATTCGCCTTTTTCTAAATCCTGATTTCAGCTTTCTGAACAAGTTCTATTCTGTGACAGTAAGTTGCTTAACCAATAATGCTGATTTTTAAGTGGATATATGCACCTTCACAAATATGAATTTCAGCACCGTCACAAAATAAAGCTCTCCCAACTTGTGAAGTATGCAAGAGGAGGCATTGAAACTGAGAGCAGACAGAGAATAAGAATTGATTTTTAAAAAATATTTTGTTCAAAAGGAGGTTTAGGCTGAATATTACAAGCAACTGTCTAATGCTAAGAGTTCTTAAACACTAGAGCAATCTTCCTAAAACTCTGCTTTGCTGGAGATTTTCAAACAGGTGGTGGATAGCCACCTGTCAGGGATGGTTTAGTGCAGCCTTTCTCAACCTTTTGATCCTGGAGGAGCCCTTGAAATATTTTTCAGGCCTCGGGGAATCCTGCACATTCAGGCTCAAATATAGGTCAGAAGTTACAAAATTATTACATTTGTTTCATGTGTAGGCCTGTATATATGCATTAACAGTGTTCTTAAACTAAAGAATGAAACTTATCTCTTTAATGTGAAGTTGCCCGAATTTGAGATAATTTTTTAAATAAATCATGATCTCCCAGGAAACCCCTAGTGATCTCTTATGGAACCCTAGGATGCCATAGAACCCTGGTTGAGAAACCCTGGTTTAGTGGTTTCTAGCACTGGGCAGAGGGATTGGACTATATGACCTATAAAGTCGTTCCAATGTTTACATACTGTGATTTTATGAATTTTACCTGAGCTCCTTGAGATAATGCAGAAGGAGTCTGGTAGCACCTTTTCAGTCTAACCAATTTTGTTAGAAGCTTTTGTGAACTACAGCTCCCTTATCTGTGTGGCATAGCTAAATTGATGTAGGAATTGGCATGAGTGCTGAAGGAAAAAAGAGAGGGGATGAGAGGGGATGTGAGGGTGGCTATGCAGATTTCATTTATTTATCGCATTTCTTCACCGCCCATCTTGTTACAATGACTCTGGGCGGTTTACAAGCGCATTAAAACATCAGTAAAATGATACAGTATAAAAATATAAATATACAAACATACAAAAAACTCTAAGGTATAAAATATGAGACATAAAATCCAAGATGGTGAAACCAGTCTTGATAAAATTTCCCAGGGCCACATCAAGGTGCCAACCACACCCATGACAGACTATCCCCCCTCCCACCCCAAGTGAGGTGGCACAGCCAAGTCTTGAGCCCCTTTCGTAAGGCCTGCCTTACCTCTGGGGGTAATTTATTTCAGAGGGTGGGGACTATGGCAGAGAAGGCCCTCTTCCTGGACCCTGCCACTCAACTGTCTCTCAGGGTCCATAACATGCCCTCTCTGCCTGACTGGGTGGGATGGATTGATGTGATGGGGGTGAGGCGGCTCCCCAGGTAACCTGGACCCATGCCATGTAGGGCTTTAAAGGTGATAACCAACACCTTGAATTGGACCCGGAAGCAAACTGGCACCCAATGCTGCTCGCGCAGGAAAGGTGTTATATGGGCCATCTTTGGGGCTCCTAAAACTGCTCACGTGGCCGCATTCTGGACCAGCTGTAGCTTCCAGTTACTCTTCAAGGGTAGCCCCATGTAGAGCGCATTGCAATAGTCTATGTGGGAGATGACCAGGGCATGAGTGACTGACTGGAGGGATTCCCGATCCAGGAAAGGGCATAGCTGGTGCCCAACATGAAGTTGGGCAAAGGCTCCCCTGGCCACAGTTGCCACCTGCTCTTCGAGCAGGAGCTGTGAGTCCAGGAGAACACCCAGGCTCCACACTGGATCTGTCTGGGGTAGTGCAACCCCATCCAGAACCAAAGATGGAAGATTCCTGGATGCCAGGGAGCCCCCAACCCTCAGCTAAAACAGGGTTCACCTGTTTTTCCTCATCCAGACCCCTATAGCCTCCAGGCACTGAGAGACGGTGGCTACAGCATCACTTAAGTCACCCAGGATGGAGATGCATGGTTGGGTATCAACAGCATATTGATGATACTTCATCCCGTGGTGATGGATGATCTCACCCAGCGGTTTCATGTAGATGTTAAAAAGGAGCAGAGAGAGTACTGAACCCTGCGGCAGCCCAAAAAGGAGGGGCTGCGGGCCAGATCTCTTGCTCCCTATCAACACCAATTGGGACCGGCCCTGGAAGAAGGAAGTGAACCAGTGCAAAACTGCGCTGCTCACCCCCAACTCCCTGAGCCAACCCAAAAGGATACAATGGTCGATGGTATCAAAAGCCACTGAGAGGTCAAGAAGAGCAAAGATGGATGCACTGCCCTCATCCTGCTCCTACCAGAGATCATCCAAAAGTGTGACCAAAGTTGTTTCCGTCCCATGTCTGGGCCTGAAACCCAACTGAAAAGGGTCCAGATAATAATCCATTTCATCCAGGATCCTCTGGAGCTGCAATGCCACCACTTTCTCAACCACCTTCCCTAAAAAGAGAAGGTGGGAGACTGGACAAAAATTGTCCAGGACGGTGGGATCCAGTGATGGTTTCTTGAGGAGGAGTGCACCAGCGCCTCTCTAAAGGCCGCTGAAAACACCCCTTCCTGCAAGGATGAATTCACCATCGCCTGGACCCACCCACATGTCACCTCCTGAGCTGCCTTCACCAGCCAGGAGGGACAAGGATCTAATTGACAGGTGGTGGTGTTTACAGTCCAGAGAACCCTGTTCACTACCTCGGGCCCAACAGGGTCAAACCGTTCCCAGATAACTGGGTAAGTACATTCCCCAGGCATCTCCACAGGCCATGCTGCATGCTTGCCATCCAACTTGGAATGGATCCAAGCGATTTTATCCTCCAGATGCCCAGAAAACTCCTCCACACGGCCCTGTAGGTGAGTAACTGGACCCACCTTCCCCAGAAGGGATTGAGTGATCTTAAACAGGGCTGTTGGATAGCATTCTGTGGATGCAAGAAGAGCAGAAAAATATTGACGTTTCGCTGCTCTTACTGCCACAAGGTAGGCCTTAACAGCGGCTCTAGCTTGTGTTTGGTCGGGTTCGGTCCTCGTCTTTCTCCAAGGTTACATACGGTGGATGCAGTTTACATATGAAGCAGATAGATTACTGGAGAGGGACCAAGGAGGATTAAATGAAAACAGATGACCACTCAACAAGCAGTTATGATTAAGCAGTGATGTAGTCATGGTCTCATGCATTACGAACAGATTTCTACTTACAGAACCCAACTAAGTGAATGGAAGAAAATAACTGCTTGACAAATTGTCAGCCTGACTATGTAGACCAAACCAAGAAATCAACACCACCAGAAGGCTAAAATTACTTTTATTAATATTGGCTTTAGGAACAGAATCTTTCAAGTCTGACTGTGCTTTACTCTCCATTACCCCCCTCCATCTTATGTGAATTAGGGAAGTGTGAAAGGGTATCACGTAGAAGGCCAAGATTTGTTCTCTTTTATTCAATTCTACTTGAGTAGAGTAGCATCCAAAGAAGGGGAATTCCTTGGATGGCTACTCTACTCAAGTAGAATTTAGACAACCATCTGTCTGGAATGCTTTAATTTGGATTCCTATAAAGAGCATGGGTTGTATTTGATGACCTAAGCACCTTCCAAATCTATGATTCTATGGCAGTAAGCTCAAGTGTGCACAATGTGGTTTTCAATCAAAGAATATACTGGAAACAGCCATCAGTTGAAGGGATTTTACTGTCATAGGTCATGCTCTTACAGACACAGAGGCCACAAGCCAAAGGTAATGCAGTAATGTTCCAAACGTCCTGACTATATAAATAAATGAAAAACAGAAGACACACAAGGGAATAGTTAAAAGAATGGTATCTAAAAGAAAAATAAAAAAAGATGCTGAATATTACCACTGCTACGGCAGTCAAAAAAGAACTGAGGGGAATAAGGGAATACTGCCAGGATAAAAAGTCTTTTTTAAATTGGTGTGTGCAGAACTGAAGACAATACTCCAAGTGGGGCCTGACTAAGGCAGAGTAGAGCAGGATAATTGCTTCCGAAATTGGTAGTGAAAAAATATGGCTTAAGCCTTAGTGGGCTACTTTGAGTAGCTAGAAGAAAACTTGTTTGTAAGTTTAAAGGACGAAAGTCTAATTTGAGCAAAACTTGCTCAGTGAGAATTCTCAAAGCCTACTTAAATAGAAGGATTTCTGATATTATTGTTAGTGACTCTGTTTCCAAATCCCTGATTTCTTTTAACTACACTAATGGATATACACAGGAGCAAAGGTATACTGTAAGTTATATGTTGCAAAATGTTCATATTATACTAGCATTATAACACATTACAATAGATATTTCAAATTTTATAAAATTACCTGTCTGATGAGATAATTCAGGAAATTTTCATCTTTATCAGGATTATGTGGGTTTGGAGTTGCATATTCTACTACAAATACTTTTGTTACAATGGCACTCTCTCTGCAATCTCTGTAATTTAAGAATCAATAAATATTAGACAAGACCAACATAACTTGTGGCCCAAAGAGGCAGAATAGCACACCAATCATATATAAGCGACTTAACAGAGGTGACAAACCTAATTTTTTACTGGCTGTCTGATATTATGAAAGGGAAAAAAAATGGTGAAGACCCTCTCAGACTGAGCTTGATTTTCTTGGCAAATATGGAGAAATGGCCTGCCATTGCCTTCTTCCAGATTATTTATAGGTCAAGAATTTCCTGGTAGTTTCCCATGTATTAACCAGGTCACACCCTGTTTAGCTTCTGAGCCCTGACAAAGCAGCTACCACATGCTGAGAAGGGCAGCACAGATAAAACAAAGAAATCAACTAATAAATATTTAGTATCTTAACATATTTATAACCAACCTTGTGATTTAGGAAAGACTTCTCAGTGTGGCTAGCATGATTAAAAATTAAAGAAAAACAAATCCCATCAATAAAACATTAACTTAAAATAAAAATAAAAATTTGCACAGAGAATCAATCATGCAAACATTAGGAAAATAAATAAACTGGTTTCAACTACATGTTTAAATATCATCATTCAAGTCACTGACCATGTTTGCATTATATAGTAAGCATGATTTAGTTTCAATCATGGATAAAGTACTAACCCATCAAACTAATTCCAGATAACACTGCTTGCTTGCTTGCTTGCTTGCTTGCTTGCTTGCTTGCTTGCTTTCTTATTCAAATTTTGCTACCGCCCATCTCCCCCAAAAGAGGGACTCTGGGCGGTTTACAATAAAATACTATAGCTGACTCCAGCTTGCCATTCCTTTTCTTTTGGGTAGTTTCCCACCCTCTTTGTAGTGGCTGCTTAGTAGGCACTCTTTTTTCAAAACAAACAAATGCAGAAAAGGTACAGGAGGCTTGACTGAGGTCAGAGCTACTGCACATGGGATGGAGTGAGTCTCCCTACTACCACCTTGTGCCCGGCACTCACACTGCACCACATCTGTGGGTACTGAAAACAAAACTAAAATAGCACAGCTATTGCTGCAGGAGCAGCTCAACTCTCAATTGCTCCTCCTCTCATGTTCTGTGCCCAGAGGCTGCTAGAATAGGGAATTAATGGTTAAATTTCAGTTTGAGTTTAGGAAACATAAACCAAAATACAGGTTATAGGTTGTGCTGAAAGTGTAGCATAATCTGAGTCATGATCTATATTCAGATGGAAAACAAAATTTAAGAAGCTTCTCTTGAAATACAAAGAGCATTTTAAAAGAAGAGATTGTGTAAAGTTCATGATAGAGAAAAAAAGAGTAAAATATAAATCCTTTTTTTTTCAAGTTATTCAGAGTTCCCCTGGATTGCCATTTTCAGAACAAAAGTCTGTCTCCCATTACAAGCCCTGAATTACAAGACTAGATAGGATTTACATACACTTGTTTGGCACTACTACAGTGAAGACAGAAATGTCACTATTACATCAAAAAGACTGAAAACCTGTAGGAAAATGCTGCAAATACAACAACAGATCTGAAAAAAGCATGTTTTAATTATGTCACATACAGATGGTTAGCAATTTTGTAAATTTTCCTGTAAGAATTATTATTCTGGCATAGAATTCAAGACATTATTGATACCTAAATAATGGGGTAAACAAAATATAGAACCAGAAAATTCCACCTCAATTATCAGCATGGAGAACCTCTACAAAATAGCAAAATTTAGCCACATAGCTCTGTGTATTAGCACAGGAAATTCAGGTAAAGAATCTCTTATCAATGCCTGTAATCTATGTGTTGTAGATTTCCTACAAACACATCTATATGTATGCACATTCTTCTCCTAATACAGTAAAACCTGCTTCACTAAATATCTCTTCCATAAAAAGCAAAACAAGTTATACATGCCAAAATCTCATTTCTAAGTTCCTGACAAAGGAATGCCCAGTTCTGCATTTATTTAAAACAGGAATTACATAGTAAAGATACTTACTTTGTGACTGCCAGTGCCTTGATGGTTATTTTCCCATCTGGTAATGTAACTGGACCCTTATACTTAAAAGTATTATGATCTTGATAATCAAATCTCTTAAAATATTGTGGTTTACTTCCATCAATAGTAAAATGTATGGTCACATCAGGTGTATCTGAAAGACAGTAATAAGGAAGTCTGCATCGTTCCTTTCTGTAAGACATCACACATTTACAAAAAACTAAGCATACAGGCAAACATTTATGTCACAGATGTCCAAAAAGAAAAAAGAATTTATAGGCTCTGGAAAGTAGTATATCTGGGAAACAGTCATGTAAATGTGGGACAGCTTACTAGAAAGTTGAGCATTTGCTAAATAATAGTATCAGTAATGATATAGAGAGTCAATTTGGTATAGTGCTTAAGGCATCAGGCTAGAAACCTTTTTAATTTTTTATTGCTTTTTAGATAGTAACAGAAAAAGAAAAAAGAAAAAACAATATACAAAGATACATACATTATCAAAAAAACATAAAAGTGTTTCAAAAAGTGAGAAAAATATAATGGAAAAACTAAAATAAAAATATGAAATGTATCATTACAACCATAAACAATTAGAAACCTAAGGATGGGCGAGAACTCAGAGTCTCCCAGTTGCTAGCCTGTTGCCTTAACTACTACACCAAACTGGCTTTCTTATGAAGGGATGGAGTTACAAGAATTCTGGCAACTGATCTATTTCCCATTTAAAATCAATATATCCCAAAAGTATTTTAGGGTGGAGATGCTTTATTTCTTTTTTAACTGTCTTTCTGTGAACTGGCAAACTGATACATCTTCTCCTAATAATGAAAAAGCCTGCAGATGGTGGTTTCCACAACAATGTCCTGAATCTTTATTAGTTTAGGATCATTGCATATAATGAGACTGTAATTTTTGTTCATTCGTTTAGTCGCTTCCGACTCTTCGTGACTTCATGGACCAGCCCATGCCAGAGCTTCCTGTCGGTCGTCAACACCCCCAGCTCCCCCAGGGACGAGTCCGTCACCTCTAGAATATCATCCATCCACCTTGCCCTTGGTCAGCCCCTCTTCCTTTTGCCTTCCACTCTCCCTAGCATCATCATCTTCTCCAGGGTGTCCTGTCTTCTCATTATGTGGCCAAAGTATTTCGGTTTTGCCTTTAATATCGTTCCCTCAAGTGAGCAGTCTGGCTTTATTTCCTGGAGGATGGACTGGTTTGATCTTCTTGCAGTCCAAGGCACTCTCAGAATTTTCCTCCAACACCACAGTTCAAAAGCATCGATCTTCCTTCTCTCAGCCTTCCTTATGGTCCAGCTCTCGCAGCCATATGTTACTACAGGGAACACCATTGCTTTAACTATGCGGGCCTTTGTTGTCAGTGTGATGTCTCTGCTCTTAACTATTTTATCGAGATTGGTCATTGCTCTTCTCCCAATGATTAAGCGTCTTCTGATTTCCTGACTGCAGTCAGCATCTGCAGTAATCTTCGTACCTAGAAATACAAAGTCTTTCACTGCTTCTACATTTTCTCCCTCTATTTGCCAGTTATCAATCAAGCTGGTTGCCATAATCTTGGTTTTTTTGAGGTTTAGCTGCAAGCCAGCTTTTGCACTTTCTTCTTTCACCTTCATCATAAGGCTCCTCAGTTCCTCTTCGCTTTCAGCCATCAAAGTGGTATCATCTGCATATCTGAGATTGTTAATGTTTCTTCCAGCGATTTTAACTCCAGCCTTGGATTCCTCAAGCCCAGCATGTCGCATGATGTGTTCTGCGTACAAGTTGAATAGGTAGGGTGAGAGTATACAGTCCTGCTGTACTCCTTTCCCAATCTTAAACCAGTCTGTTGTTCCGTGGTCTGTTCTTACTGTTGCTACTTGGTCGTTATACAGATTCTTCAGGAGGCAGACAAGATGACTTGGTATCCCCATACCACTAAGAACTTGCCACAATTTGTTATGGTCCACACAGTCAAAGGCTTTAGAATAGTCAATAAAACAGAACTAGATGTTTTTCTGAAACTCCCTGGCTTTTTCCATTATCCATCGGATATTGGCAATTTGGTCCCTAGTTCCTCTGCCTTTTCTAAACCCAGCTTGTACATCTGGCAATTCTCGCTCCATCAGTTGCTGAAGTCTACCTTGCAGGATCTTGAGCATTACCTTACTGGCATGTGAAATGAGTGCCACTGTTTGATAGTTTGAACATTCTTTAGTGTTTCCCTTTTTTGGTATGGGGATATAAGTTGATTTTTTCCAATCTGATAGCATTCTTGTGTTTTCCAAATTTGCTGGCATATAGCATGCATTACCTTGACAGCATAATCTTGCAAGATTTTGAACAGTTCAGCTGGAATACCGTCGTCTCCTGCTGCCTTGTTATTAGCAATGCTTCTTAAGTTATTCTTGATACTGTTTCCAACATAATGGAGAAATGGCTTTCCTGACTGTATAAAAGCAGATACAACTTAATCTACAGAGTGTTTGTTTTACCATTATTTATTTATTATTTTATTTATTACTCATATTTAGCCACCGCCCATCTCCCCCAGAAGAGGGACTCTGGGCGGTTTACAATAAAATCCCACATAAAACATAAACATTAAAATCACATAAAACAATTATAATAAAACACAATAAATAAATAAAATCCAAGAGAAATGTAAAATCCAGGCTGGTGGGAGGGATTCTAGGGTGCGAGCCATCCTGAAGAATGGTTTTTCACTTTCCCACCCCAGGCGAGATGGCAAAACCAGGTCTTCAGGGCCTTCCGGAAGGTCAGGAGAGAAGGGGCCTGCCTCACCTCCAGGGGCAAGATATTCCAGAGAGCGGGGGCCACCACAGAGAAGGCCCGCTTCCTGGACCCCGCCAGATGAAATTCTCTTATGGACGGAGTCCGTAACATGCCCTCTCTGGATGATTGGGTGGGGCGGGCCGATGTAATGGGGATGAGACAGTCCCTCAGGTAACCTGGCCCTGTGCCATGTAGGGCTTTAAAGGTAATAACCAAGACCTTGAATTGGACCTGGAAGCAAACTGGCACCCAGTGCAGTTCGCGCAGCAACGGTGTTATATGTGCCCACCTAGGTGCACCAAAAATAGTCCGCGCAGCTGCATTTTGGACCAGCTGAAGCTTCCGGATACTCTTCAGGGGTAGCCCCATGTAGAGCGCATTGCAGTAGTCTATATGGGAGATAACCAGGGCATGAGTGACTGTTCGGAGGGCTTCACAATCCAGGAATGTGCGTTACTGGCGCACAACCCGAAGTTGCGCAAAGGCCCTCCCGGCCACGACTGCCACCTGCTCTTTGAGCAGGAGTTGTGAGTCCAGGGGAACCCCCAGATTATGCACTGAGTCTGTCTGGGGCAGTGCCACCCCATCCAGAACTAAAGATGACAGTTTTCCAGAAGATGAAGCCCCATCAACCCACAGCCACTCCGTCTTACCAGGGTTCAGTTGAAGCCTGTTGTTCCCCATCCAGACCCCCACAGCCCCCAGGCACCAAGAAAGGGCAGTCACTGCATCACTTACCTCACCCGGGATAGAGATGTATAATTGGGTATCATCAGCATACTGATGATACCTCAACCTGTAGTGAGGGATGATCTCACCCAGTGGTTTCATGTAGATGTTAAACAAGAGAGGAGAGAGAACCGAACCCTGCGGCACCCCATGATGGAGGGGTTGAGGGTCGGATCTCTCCTCTCCTATCACCACCGACTGGGATCGGCCCTGGAGGAAGGAGGTGAACCAGCACAAAACTACGCCACCTACCCTCTGAGCCCAACTCCCTGAGCTGACCCAAAAGGATACCATGGTTGATGGTATCGAAAGCCGCTGAGAGGTCAAGAAGAGCGAGGATGGATGTACTACCCACATCCCGCTCCCGCCAGAGATCATCCGTAAGTGCAACCAATGCCATTTCTATCCCATATCCAGGCCTGAAACCTGACTGAAAGGGGTCTAGATAACCGTTTCTTCCAGAATCCTCTGGAGTTGTAATGCCACCACTTTCTCAACCACTTTCCCCAAAAAGGGGAGGTGGGAGACTGGACAAAAATTATCCAGTACAGTAGGGTCCAATGATGGTTTCTTGAGAAGGGGTTGTACCAGCGCCTCCTTAAAGGCAACTGGAAACACCCCCTCCCACAAGGATGTATTAACCATTGCCTGGACTCAACATGTCACCTCCCGAGCTGCTTTCACCAGCCAGGAGGGGCATGGATCTAAATAACAGGTGGTGGCATTCACAATCCGGAGGATCCTATCCACTTCCTCGGGTCCAACTGGATCAAACTGCTCCCAGATAACAAGGCTAAAACATTCCCTCGGTATCTCCACAGACCGTATTTCATGCATGGAGTCCAACTTAGACTGGATCCGAGTGATTTTATCCTGCAGATGCTCAGAAAACTCTTCTGCACGGCCCTGTAGGTGGGTCACTGGGCCCACCTTCCCCAAAAAGGTACGTGTGATCTTAAACAGGATGGCAATCTGTGGATGCAATAAGAGCGGAGAAATACTGTCGTTTCGCCGCTCTTGCCACCACAAGGTAGGCCTTAATAGCGGCCCTAGCTTGTGTTCGGTCGGATTCGGTCTTTGTCTTCCTCCAGCGGTGCTCTAGGCGTCTCTTAACCCTCTTCAAAACTCTCAGCACCTCCGTGAACCATGGGGAGTGTGGGGTTGGATGAGGCAAGAGAGGCCACACAGGCGCGATCCTGTCCAAGGCCCCAGCCACTTCCCTGTTCCAGGCAGCAGCCAGGGCCTCCGCTGGACTGTGCAGCAGATCCCTGGGCACCTCCCCCAGCTCTCTCTGAAACCTCACTGGGTCCATCAGTCGCCGGGGGTGGACCAATTGAATGGGTCCTGCCTCCCTGCGGAGGGGAGCGGCATAAGAGAATCTTAGGGCCACCAGAGCGTGATCTGACCATGACAATGGGGATAGATGCAGCTCTCCCTTCAGATCACGTTGCCACTGCTCCAACAAGAAGACCAAGTCCAGAGTGAGACCACTGTCTTGAGTCGGGTCCCGAATGATCAGGGACAGGCCCATGGCTGCCATGGTAACCATGAACTCCCAAGCTGCCTCCGAGGCACGCCCCAGGGAAGGCAGATTGAAGTCCCCCAGAACCATACGTTTGGGGAGCTCCACTGCCAAACCCGAGACGGCCTCCAGCAGCTCAGGCAGGGAGGTTGCTATGCAGCAGGGGGGCTGGTACAGTAGCAATACTCCCAGCTGTTTTCGGGAACCCAACTTGAAGAACAGGGTCTCACACCTGGCAACTTGTGGGGCAGGGCCCCTGAAGGCACCAGAGACTCTTGGATGACAACAGCCACCCCTCCTCCCCTACCCTGGTATCTTGGCTGGTGCCACACCCGAAACCCAGCTGGGCACATTTCCAAGAGGGCTATCCCCCCTTCTGAGCCCAGCCAGGTTTCAGTGATACATGCCAGGTCTGCCCCCTGCTCTGCGATCAAATCGCATATGAGGGGGCCTTTGTTGTTAACTGACCTGGCGTTAAGCAGCAGCAGCCAGAGACCAGGGCCCTCAAGGATCTGCTGTCCAGGGCCCGGGTCTGAACTTGGAGGGCCGGAACACGCCACCGGTAACAAACACCGGGGGCGTCTTCCCCGAAGATGGTGAATTATAGTGAAATACATTATTTGGTGAATGAAACAATGAGTCTTCTAAGAAAGACAAGGGACAAGATGACCCTTTTGGTATGTTTTACTCTGGCACTACTTGGCAAGCTACCAATTTTGCTCCTTGCAAGTGTATGCCCTAAAGTTTGGCTAACATAATCTGTGTAAAAGCTATATTAATAATGATTTCTAAAGTTTAGAAAAAGTTCTTAAATTTTGAAATTTATAATACATCATATAATATGGCATTTCTACAGCACTGCTTGGATTGGTATCCTCTTCAATTGGAAGATATGAGTTCACAGTCAAACCAGAAGTCAAAGGCAAACCAGTTCAAGTTCTACTTGAGGTACATCTCTTGATTTGTGGCACTCCACAAGAATTTATTTTGTCCATTCTGCATCAGGGTTTGGGGGTCTGGTGTCATCTCTATGTAGCTGACATCCAATCCTCTTTCTCCTTTTCACTGCATCCCAAAAGGCCTACTGAAATCCTATGTTTTTTTTTAAATAGTAATTTTATTAAAAATTACGATAAAAAACTAATACAACCCAAAAAAAAAGGTGCAGAAAAGAAAAAAATTGAAAAATTGAAAAGAAAGAAAAAATAAGAATATAGTAAAGAAAAACAAAATACAGTATATAAAGAAATGACTTCCCCCTTCATCACAACAACTATAAACAATTTTAGTAACTTACCACCTTCTCTTAAAATACAACAAATGATCTCTTCTTCCCATATCCCATCTCTTATCTATAAACAAATCCTTAAAGCCTCGTCATTTCAGTCCTGATCAGCGACAGTCCATTAAGGGTTACCAAAGATAACACATATCTATTTTAACTTTGATCAAATAAACCAATTTTATATTCCTTCGACTTTTAACAAACTTTTAAAAAAAGATTTATTTTTATCAGAATATAGTTAAAATACAAAACAGTAAATACAGTAAAGATAGATGATAGCATTAAAAGAAAAAAGGTACAAACTATAAATATGAAAGTAGAAAGAAGATAAGAACAAAGAAATGACTTCCAGCTATCCCAATTACAGATATACATATAATTGAAATAAATTAATCTCTTACCACTAATTTATCCATTATTAGCCCTATTTCTATCCAAACAAACCCACTATTCAGTAGAACCCATAATCATAACTTCATTTTTTCCATCACGAGCAGATAGTCTAAAAATGGTTGCCATGAATCTATAAATCTGGAAACAATATTATCTCTTATTAGAGCAGTTAGCTTCACCATTTGTTCCAAGTCAATTAATTTAATTATCCATTCTTTCTTTGTTGGTATTTGTGGTTCCTTCCACTGTTGAGCATAGAGTATTCTTGCAGCAGTAGTCATATAGAGAAGCAAATTTCCATGCTGTTTCTCCAATTCTTCTTCCATCAAACCTAATAAGAACTGGGGGGGGGGGTTGTTCTTTTTTTTTTTCAAATTTACATTAAGAATTTTTTTTAATTTACATTAAGAATTTTTTGAATAACAGTACATATCTGATCCCAAAATTTCTTTCCTTTTTCACACGTCCACCAAAGGTGGTAAAAAGTTCCTTCTCCCTGTGAACATTTCCAGCAAACATTAGTTACATTCTTAAACATTTTCGATAACTTGTCAGGTGTTAGGTACCAGCGGTACATCATTTTATAAAGATTTTCCTTTAAATTATAATTTAATGTAAATTTTAAACCTTTTGTCCACATTTTTCCCACTGTTCCATCATATTATACCCAAAATTTCTAGCCCATTTAACCATACACTCCTTGACTTGTTCATCCTCCATACAAAGTTGAGTCTCAAGGCAAGTTATTTCATTTACAAATCTATAATTCTTTTTATCCAACTTAAAATGTTCAAATAATTGCATATAAATAAACCAGCGACATGAAAGACCTTCTATCTCTAATTTTTCTCTTGTCTTAAACATAGGTTTGCCTTCTTCAAAATTTAATAAATCTTTATATTTTAATCACTTTGTTTCGCCCACATTTTCTCTTCTAGAAAATGCTTCCTGGGGTGATAACCACAGAGGTACATTAAGTGACAGTCTAGCTTTGTATTTATCCCAAATCTGTAATATAGCCTTCCTAATGTAATGATTTTTAAACTCCTTATTTGCCTTAACTTTGTCATATCACAGGTAGGCATGCCATCCAAATCTTACATGACCTTCAAGTTGTAACGATTTTCTATTCTCTAAGGTTGTCCAATCCCTCATCCACAGGAAACAATATGCCTCAAAATACAATTTTAAATCCGGCAACCCCAGACCTCCTCGTTCCTTAGCATCCTGTAAGAGTTTATACTTAATTCTTAGTTTTTTACCTTGCTAATAAACTTTGAAATATCTTTTTGCCATTGTTTAAATATTCTATCTGTTGAGAAAATCAGTATCATCTGAAAAAGGAACAAGATCCTAGGCAATACATTCATCTTAATTACAGAAATTCTCCCCATAAGCGACAAGTGTAATTTTTCTCATCTTATCAGATCTTTTTTAACCTTATTCCAAATTTTACTATAGTTATTTTGAAACAATGCACTATTTTTAGTTGACAAAATCACTCCCAGATATCTAATCTTTTTTTCACTCTTAAAACCTGTCTTTCTTATCAACAATTCTTGATTATTCAGTGTCATATTTTTAATTAACATTTTGTTTTTTTTTACTTTGAAACCCGCTAACGACCCAAATTATTTCAATATTTTCATCAAATATTCAGCCGAGTCTAAAGGATCTTGTAGAATCAAGACTAGATCATCAGCAAATGCTCTTAACTTAAAAACCTCCTGTTTAATCTTTAAGCCTTTTATTTTTTCATCCCTTCTGATGTCCCTGTTAAAAACCTCTAACACTAAAATAAACAACAAAGGTGATAAAGGACATCCTTGCCTTATTCCTTTTTCTATCTTACATGTTTCAGTCATCATTCACAATAATATTAGACCTTTGGGATGTATAAATTGGCTTAATTCCCTTTATAAAAGATTCTCCAAATTCCATACTTTCCAAAACCTTGAACATAAAAATCCAATTCAAATTATCAAAGGCTTTCTCTGAATCTAAAAAAATAAGGGCCATCTGACATTCATTATGATATTGTAAATATCCTATGATATCTAACACAATTCTTATGTTGTTTTTTAATTGTCTTTTAGGTAGAAATCCACATTGATCATGGTGAATAATTTCCTGTAAAATTATTTTCATCCTTTCTGCTAACACCAATGCAAATATTTTATAACCATTATTAAACAATGAAATTGGCCTGTAGTTCCTAATCAAAAAGGGGTCCTGTCCTCCTTTTGGTATGAGTGCAATGTTTGCTTCCCTCCATGTATCTGGCATTGCTGAACCCAACAAAATCGAATTCATCAATTCTTTAAAAGGTAAAATAATCTGATCTGCAAAACATTTATAATACATTGCAGATATTCCATCAGGTCCTGGTGTTTTTCCTAACTTAGTTTTCTTTATAGCTTCCACTATTTCAAAAGTGGTTATTCAGTATTAATTTCTGTGCTTGAAAAGGTTTTGGTAACTTTTGTTTATTCAAATATTCATCAATCTTTTACAATGAAATTTCCTGCTTTTCATATAGATTAGAAAAGAAATTGTAAAATGCTTTTAAGTTTTTTTTTTATTATCCACGAATCCAGCATTACCATCCAGAATTTTTGTAATAATTTTCTTCTCTTTCTTTCCTTAATTTATATGCTAACCATCTTCCTGGTTTGTTAGTAAATTCAAAATATCTCTGCTTAGCATATTTTAATTTCATTTCAATTTCTTTTAACGTTAACACTGAAACTTGCTGGTGTAATAATTTAAGTTGATAAACAATATTATCTGATGGCTTTTTCTGCAACTCTCTCTCTTTTAATTTAATCTGATCTAAAACCATTTGTAGTTTTTATTGAGATTTTTTCTGAATAATTTGATTGTGATATATAAAATGCCCTCTCATAACCTCTTTACTAGTGTTCCACACAGTTTTTATATCTATGTCATTACCTAAGTTAATTTCAAAAAAATCTTTTAATTTCCTTTTACAGTCCTCAACAACCTCTTCTTTTTTCAAAATAGCTTCATTCAATCTCCATCTAAAAGTTCTAGAAATTTTCTTTGTAACAATACTTACGGGATTGTGATCAGAAAAGGTCCTTGGTAAAATATCCACTTTAGAAATTTTATTTGCCAGATCTGTTGAGATCCATATCATATCAATTCTTGAAAATGATTTGTATCTCTCAGAATAAAAAGTATAATCTTTTGCCATTCCATTTTTATATCTCCAGGAATCTACTAGTGCCAAATTTTTCATTAAGTCATAGAGAGACTTTGGTAATTTTCCTTGTTTAATTTTAATTTGCTTCTCAGATACTCTATCAATCAATGGTGCAGTAACTCTGTTCCAATCTCCCATCAAGCACCAACTTTGGTATGAGAAGTTCATCCAAAAGTTTCATATAGAACTTACTTTTGTCATCATTCGCTGCCATAGTCATCCACAAGTAACAAACGTGGTTTCAGATAAGATTTAACATAAATTACAGTTCCATTAATTTTCTTTGAATTAGCCAAAACAAACTCCTGCCCCAATAAATTTCTTATTTACTAAATATTTTATATCTATCGAAGCGAATATTTGTAGCTCAGGGTTGAACTGTGGAGTCCTTGGTGCTCTCTGAGCCTTGTTGCCTTGGATCTTTTTTCTTTATATGTGTTTCCTGTAAACAAATCACATATTTCAATTTATGTAAATAATGAAAAACTGTTTTCCTTTTTTTTGGAGTGTTTGCTTCATTAATATTCCATGTGAGGAACTTCAGATCCATTTTTATGTAAGTAATTCATCAGAGTCTTTGGAAGTAACAGCCATTTCTTCTCTATATATTGTACCTTCCTTCTTTTAATTCTGCCTGTGTCTTGTTCCAAATCCACTCTATGTCTCGCTAAAAAGTCTTTAGCTTTAGAAATTGAAGTTAATTTAAATCTTTTTTGTTGAAATGTGAAACTCACCCCTTCTAATCTTTCCCAATGAAAGGGGACTTTATTCTTTTTCAACACATCCATCAAAAAGGCATATTCCTTCCTCTTTCTTAAGATCCTTACTGGTATTTCTTTAAGCACAATTGTATCTTCTCCTCCAATATTAAGTTTAGCATCAAAGTGTGCTTGCAAAACCAAATCTCTTGTTTTTTTTCCTAGAAAACTCTACCAGCACATCTCTCAGTTTATTATGTATATTTGCATATTTAGAATTGATACAAAAAAAATTTTCTATTTCATCCAATGTTCTATCTTCATCCCAATCAATTAGGGATGCCAAAGCTTGTATAATCTTCTGAGATCTTCTTTAACTTCAGGTATTCCCCTAAATCTTAAACAGAATTCCTTGTTTCTTAATTCCAACAGTACAATTCTATCAAGTTCATTCTCTTTCACTCTCTAATAAATCAACTCTGTCGTTAACTTTTTAAAATTCTCCATTTTTTCCCCCAACTTCTCCAATTTTTGGTCAAGCCTCTTTTCAAAAGCAGCAAATTTTAATTCCAATGATTGGTTAACATTTTGAGCAATAGTTTGCAAAGTTTTGAGGGTGTACTCTTCAAAGAGGCCTTTTATCCAATCACCTTCTCCAGACCCATGTCTTGTTTTCTAGTATTCATAGTTTATTTATAACTTATATTTCAATTTAATAGCTCCCTCTAGTGGCAACAAGAAGAGGGGAAATTACAGTAAAGTATATGTATCTTAAGTGGTCACTTAAACTAGCTTATATCTTAGTTTAGAATAAGAAAAGGGAAGAAAAAAAAAAGCTTCTGTAAAACAGTAAGTCTTTCATGTTAGGACTAAGTTGTTAGTCCTTTAAATTCAATAGAAACACACTGAAAAAAGCCTTGAAAATAATGAAAAGCCCACCAAGAGAAAAAGTTTTTCTGTAGTGGAGATAGCCTCTTCAAATTCTCTGATTAAAGTACAACAAAGTGATTTTAGAAATGAGGTGGTTAGAAGTAATGTCCTTTTAAAAAGGCTTCATATGTGGCTCCTACAAGATGGCTCTCCTGCTTCCCAGCTGACTCTCACCATTCAATGTGACTCCATGATTCCTCAGTGAGTTCCAGCGGTCTGGAAGGCAGGGGGTGATTCACCAGCTTTTCCTTCTCTGGAGAATGCTTCATATCTCAAATTACTTCCTGAGACACCGAATAATTGCCGTGTTGTAGATCCGAGCTACGGAGCTTCGCTAGGACTAGCCTTCTGCCATTTCTCCTCACTGGAAACCCCAACTTTTAACAATCTTGATCTTTAATCCCTTCAAATAATGTCCTAGAACTTGATTTCTTTTCAGTTCTTCTTTGTCCCTTCTCACAAAATTCTTCAAAGCTTTAAGAAGACTCTTTTGCAAATCCAATATAGGAAAATTATCCAGGTCAGTCTCTTGGTTTATTATTTGTATATCCCTTTTAATTATTAAGACATCAGCTGGTTTCTTTTGTATGTCCAGTGTAGCATTTTTTTGGCATATCATTCTTGTAACCTGTCATTTTTAAATCCACTTTCAGATCACTCAGTCTTGTCCGGTAAAACCTGTTCCATAACATCTTTTAAACACAGTTTATCTATAGAACTTCTGGGTCCATTGTTCAAAAATATCCTTCAATATGTCCAATGTTAAAATATTTTGCTCCATTCTGTATTAGTAAGTCAAACTTACGTGTTCTTAATTGTAACCTTTAGTTCCTTCTAGTTCTCTCTAGTGTCCAACCTTCAAAGTCCCATCCTATCCTGTTTTTTTTTAAAGAATTCAAAACAAAAGCATTTTCCCATGGGAGGGATTCTTAGAATTCCAAAATCTTATTTCAAATTCATCTGGACCCTTAGTGTAACTTCGAAGTTCTAATCACCCTTTTGCTGCTTATTCAAAAAAAATTTTTTTTTAAGTCCTTAAACTTGTATTTAAAACTTTTGCTGAGGATTGAGGGAAACTCACCTGGTATTTTCAGACTTGTCAATCCAAAGGTTCCTAAAAGCTGAAAAGCAGTTAACAAGCAATTTCCAAAAGTGATTAGAAAAGGAAGTATGTGAAACCAGTGTCCTTTCAAAGGTGATGACCATGGTTTGAGCAAGATGGCTATTCCCTTGTCTCCCAGAGCATAAAACCTCCCAGAGACCTCTGTCTTGTGGTCTCCTCATGAGGAGCAGCTGTCTGGAGCACTTGTGGGTGATCTCAAGCACTCTCCTTGTCCAGAGAGGAATTACAAAGAGCCAGTCTACTCACCAGTTCTTCATTCCACTATAGTCATTGGCTCTGCTTTTAGTGGAGCCATCTTCAGTTTACCATTTCTTCCCCAGAAGTCCCTTACTGAAATCCTGTATGTCTGGAGACATTACTAGACTTTATTAGGTTTATAAATTAAAACAGTATTCAGAAAAGGCAAAGTTCTCTGGGTTAATTCAGTTGATCCATGAATTAATTTATGCTGAACAGGGTATATTTTCCTTTGAAAATACTTGCTTCTAGTAGAGGGGTCACTCTGATCCACACTTAAACCTGGATGCTCAGGTATTGATGGTGGCCAGGAGTGCCTTTGGCCAACTAAGGCTAGATATGCCAACTACATCTATTCCATGGAAATGAAGATCTTGAATTTTTGAAGAGCTACCCCTTCCCATACAGATGGCCCTTCTATTATGATAATTTCTGGAGGCATTTTGTATGTCCCAACAACCCCTGATTATCTGTTTCACTGGGTCTATCCAGTGGCTTCCAAAAGCAGTCTGTCTCACTAATCTTCTGTCACTTTCAAAAAAACCCTCAGTACATAATTTTATATAATATTATTTTCTATCCTTGTTTTTAGTATTTTGAATATCATTGTTGAGTTGTGGGGGGGGGGGTTGGTTGGTTTTACAATAATATTTTAAGATATTGTTTATTCTGTGTTACTAAGAAATCTTTAAAGTGACATGTTTTAAATAAGTATAAAGTTTTGTATATATAATAAACAATTTCATCATTTGTTCTAATATGCTAAACATACCTGATTTGATTTCAACAAGAGTATTTGTATCTATTTCATGTTTAGCTTTGCCACTTGAGATTCGAAGTGGTATAATCTGAGGCACTAAAACAGATCCAGCAGTCATTATTTCCCCCAAAATTAAGTTTCTAAAGAAGGAAAAGCAACATATTTTAAACACAGAAATACAGTCAGAACTAACTATATAAATCCATCCAAAAGTTGCAGTTTCATGTTCCTTTTTACAAACAACCTTCCATCCCACAACTAGCCCTTGCATGTATAAATTTCACTGTTTGTGCTTCTACTATCTTCTTTTTTAAAAATTCTATCTTGAGCTCCTTTTCCCATTAGTTTTTCCTCCCATGGAACCCAACTTATTATAGCTTTTCTAAAATTAAAATTATTCTGCTTTCTTGAAAGCTGAGGGCTGTTTTTGACTATTCTTAGGTTAAAGGTAAAGGTAAAGGTTTCCCTTGACATAAAGTCCAGTCGAATCCGACTCTAGGGGGCGGTGCTCATCTCCGTTTCTAAGCCTTGGAGCCGGCGTTGTCATAGACACTTCCGGGTCATGTGGCCAGCATGACGACTCGGAACGCCGTTACCTTCCCGCCGAAGCGGTACCTATTGATCTACTCACATTTGCATGTTTTCGAACTGCTAGGTGAGCAGGAGCTGGGATTAACAACGGGAGCTCACCCCGCCGCGCGGTTTCGAACCACCGACCTTCCGATCGACAGCTCAGCGGTTTAACCCGCAGCGCCACCGCGTCCCCATATTCTTAGGTTAAGTTTTCCTTAATATCAAAAATTCTACATTATACAGTACTTTCCTCAAAGTTTCTCTACTTCCACACTATTAAATCTTCCCTATTGTAAGATTCAGTTAAGGACAGAAGATTCCCTTATGTCATTCTCCACTCTCTGAAGAAGAAAATTGTTAATAAGACAAGTAAAGAATTTCCTAGAAGAATAGGAAACTTAGTAGAATTTCTGCCACCACAGATTTGGGGTTACATAAAGTCTACTCCATGCCTCAATGAAAGATTTGCAATTTGCTCTTAGAAAACATCACTGACATCTTCTCTTTGGTCCTATTTATATAGAAAAGTGCTTTTTTCAGAAATGTAAGCCAAGAAGAGCTGGAGAAGAAGATCAGCAACAGGGCTAGTGGACTTACCACCATTAATGCAACAGCTTTAATACTGTCAGTGCTAGCAGAAGAATGGGAGAGCTGACAGCCCTTCAAGGTAGATCAGGCTAAGAAACCAATGCCATGTAGGTCAGTACTACTTTTCTTGCAAGGCTATAGTAACAGAATCTTGTAAGTCTGAACGGGCTTCCCCCCTTCTTCCCTTTATCTTTGTGTGAAGTAGGGAGGGTCTTGTCTGAGACATTTGCTCATGTTACATTCTTGCCTTTTACCTGTCTCAGGCTCCTTTTACCTTCTGTTGCCTTGGTAGTGGCTCTTCCTCCTGTCCCTCAAGGCCATTCCCCCTGCCCTCTACAGGAGCAGCCTCATGACTACATCAGTATGAAAGAAACCCTCAACTGCAAAATTCCTGTATAAGCTAGAAACAAGATTGGGGAAGGCTACTGTCACTCCTTTGAGGTAGACTAGGTCAGGAAACACACATTGCAAGCAATTCTATTTTACTGATATAGCCTATAATAACAGAATATAACAACATAATCTTGAAAGCCTGGCAAAGTTTTTCATCTCTCCCTTACACCTAAGAGATTCAAGGCAGGCCAATCTTCTTCCTCACCCTTCCTGTCTATCTGGGCTAAGCTGATGTTTTTCTAATAGCTGCTGAATATTTTTTTTCAAGGCTATCTCTGAACTTTGCTACAGCATATTAACATGGCGGAAAGTATGCAGAAAGCATATGAGCAGAAAGAACTGTACAACATTAGTAGTTTGCTGGTGCATTTGAAGAGGCACCATCAGTCTATATTTCCAGCAGTGGAAGAAGAAATGTCAGGAGGCAAGGGCAAAGATATAGCACAGCCAGTAGCAGGTGAGCAGTTCATGTCTCAGGCAGCTCCCTCCACTCTTATCTGCCCCCAATAAGCAGTCTTAGGCTACCATAGAAGATATTAAGTAGGACAAGTATGGGTTCATCAAATGGTGATTACCAATGCCAGTACACAATTACTAATGCCAATCAGGAGTAGCTAGGGTGACAATACATCTATCTGTTCCTCACTAATCTGAACTCTGAAGGACACTTCTTCATATTAGAGACCATAGATTGGGTCTACACAGCAGCTAAAATCAAGACAGCCATTAATTGGATCTCAGGTAGATGGCTGATAGATGGATAGCAGCTTTCCTAAAGTTACATAGTCACTGTAACTAATGGAGAAAAATATGCTACATAAGACTGGATCAGCAGCATTACTCATAAATTCCTCCTCAATGTGATGAATAGACTAAGATTGTTTCACTTTTTTGTGTAACATGACATGCTAAAAGATTTCAAGTCAATTCAACAAATTGCTGAGGAAGAAACAAACAGGGTCAGAATTCCAGTAACCCTGACTGATGCAGAGGTGGGACTAAGGTGGAATTCCATGTCAAGATAGTAGTAGTAGTAATTCCTGCTTTTGAATCGATTTTTCACCAAATAGGAACCATGTTCACATGTACCTCAGTAGGACAATTGATAAAAAAGGGAAAAATCTTAGAAGATTGGCATAGTGCCAGAGGACTGGAGAAAGGCAAATACTACTATCTTCAAAAAGTGAATAAAAGAGGTGCAGGATAACTACACTGGTTACTCTATGTCAGCAACAGGAAAAATTCTGCAACAGATTATGAGTCAGTTTCTGAGCATTCAGAATATAATGAATTGCATAAATCATGCTAAACCAACCTGATTTCCTTCAACAAAACACTCAGCAAAGCCTTTCATGAGTTTCTAGTAGAGAAGATGTCAAATTAAGGGCTGGGCCATGCTACAGTTGGATGGATACAGAGCTGGTTAAACAATAGTACCCAACAAGGTATATGTCAATGATTCTACATCAAACTTAAAGAAAGTGGAGTGTGGCATCATACATGGCTCTATTCTAAGCCCTTTATTGTTCAAAATATTTACAAATACATTGGATGAGAGATTAGTAAATATTATCATGAAATTTGTAAACAATTAAAAAATGGGGACATAGCATTCAATATCAAGATTCAGGAGGATCTGAAAAGCTGGAACTATAGACAAAAATCAGCAAGATAAATGTCACCTGGGACAAATGTAAAGTCCTACATTTTGATCGGAAAAATCAAGGACAGAAACATAAGATGGAGAGAGGTCATACAGGATAGTGATACATGCAAAAGGAATTGGGTATCTTGGTGAATTATAAACTGAACAGAACATAAGCCTAAAGTGTGTGGCAAAACAATATAAACACAATAATGTAATTCTTGATTACATCAAATGAAATAAAGTGTCCAGATCAAGAAAAGTTCCTCTGTATTCTGAGTTGGTCAGACTGAACCCAGAATATTGCAACCAGTTCAGGAAATTGCATTTTAGGAAGGACACTGACAAAGCAGAGCATGTTTGGAGGTAAGCAACCAAGATAACAAGAGCCCTGGAAGAAAAACTTATGAGGAAAGGTTGAGGTTTTACGTATGTTTAGCCTGAAAAAGAGATGACTATGGGGAGACAGAATAATTGTCTTCAAGTATCTGAAGGTGTGTCACATCGAAAATTGCTTTAAATTATTTCAGTTGGACATCATGAAAAATTTCTGAACAGTAAGAGCTGTTCAAGAATGGAACATGCTGTCTTGGAAGGTGGTGGGCTCTCCTTTTCTTGGAGGTGTTTGAAGAGGCTTCATGGCCATCTGTTGGGGAGGGTATAGTAGTGGCTTCCTGCAACAGTCAGCAGGGTGGACTAGATGATCTCCAAGAACCCTTTTAACCCTTATTTTCTATATTCTAAGCTTCTTTAAATTCTAGAAGACAGAAACGAAATTCCAAATGGTCTTGATAGATTAGGGAAATGGCTGGAAAATAACAGAATGAATTTGGACAAGATAACTTCAGAGTGTTTTCCTTAGGAAACAGAAATCAGGTATAGAAATATACAATGAGGAATACCTCATTGTATGTAATTATGTAATTTCATAATACTGTAGAGATTTTTAAAAAATTGTTGGAACTGGAACTGATGATAGATTGAATATGATTTGGCAGTGTAACATGGCTCCAAAATTTTTGCATTACAGAAATATAATTTCCGTATCTTGGCAAATAAGATTTGTACCTATCTATTGGGCAGACTTCAGCTCACGTACTGGGTTGAGTTTGGGTACCCCATTTTATAAAGAATTTAGAGAACTTGAGTAAGTTCAGCAGTGGGCAACAAGGATGATCATGGGGCAACAAATTAAGTTCTGTGAATAGAGAATGAGAGAAATGGACACATTTAACCTTGAGCAAAAAATGACTGATACTCATCAAATACCTCACAATAGATTATCAAATCCAGTATCACTCTAGAGGGTAAGACATGGAATAATGAACTGAAGATACAGAAGGTCAGATTCCAACTGAATATTAGAAAATGTTCTTTAATATTAAGAACAGTTTGATGCTGCAACTAGAAAGTTGGTAAGCTTCCCTTACTGAATATCTTCAGTCAAATACTATGGAATCTTCTATCTTGAATGTTTTGATTTCAGTTCCTGCAAGGAGCAGGGGACTGATTATTGACCTAAATGGCCCCATACACTGTATGATTTTAAGGGTGGGGGGGCTGAAAGATTTCAAAACAATAGAAACATGTTCTATTGTATCACCCGTATTCACATGGCATTCAAAAATAAGACTGAAATCCTATATATGCGAAGCAGTAAAACTTATTATCTCAATAGACATGCAAAGACATGCAAAGAATGGCATTATAAAAGAGAACTGTGATGGAATTTATCTTTGGATGGGTATACTGATTCTTGTTAGATTACAATTGTTATTTAATACTTTTTATTTTTAACAATATTTACTACAATTCCAACAGGGAACACCAGGGATGTTGGCGAGAATGAGAAGTAAAAAAAAAAAAAATCCTGGAAGAACGAAAAAAAGCACATCTTTACTGCTTCTAAGTAAAGAGCAGGGTGTGTCCATGCAATCAAGCTGAAATCGACAAGGGTGTTTTTGCTTTTACTTTATCAAGAAGAAACATTAATCCAGTTGCTCTGAAATTTTCTGGATCTATCCTTCATTCCTTTTTAAAAGCTAGTATTCTATGGGCTAATTTTCAAGTATCTGGTATCAAGGTTAAATTAAAGTACATTATCTAGTTAATATTCTTTTTTAAGAAAAACTCTTCTCGTTTACATTAGCATGGAATTCTGAAAATGACACAAATGTAACTCCTTGCAAATTCGACTCATCATGGGAATTTACTGAGAAATCCACTGAATGAGGATAATTACTTGCTGAAAGATAGAAAGGTGTTTTCTCACAAATCATTTTATTTTTTCAAATGGGCAACCAACTAACACCGGTATACCGTCACTGAGAACTAGGCTTGTTCAATCGTCCTTGTAAGATTGCTATAATAGAGAAAATAACCTCTTACTTGGAGAAAGTCTTGCAGGATACAAATCCGACAAATTAAAATATTGGACTCTCCTTTTAAAGGTCTTTTTTCTCTGTCTATATCTTCTTTCTTCCTTCCCTTTACTTAGTAGACTATCTCTTCAACGCCAAACACCTCGGTACACGGCGAGGATGCAAAATTGCGTTGGTGGAACCCGTCTCCATAGCGACTTCCGCTCCGCCTGCTCTGCCAAGGCGCTTCGAGATGACGTTATCACAACGCTTCTTTTAGCGGAGGTATTTGGGCGGTTCGTTTGTAGCATAATTTGAATGTGTTCGGGGGAGCAAGAAAGGAAGTGTATATGAATGAAGAGAAGAAAGAAAGGCTCTTGTAATGGCGGACTTGAAAGTTCCAGAACCTCTGGAAATCGAGAATAGGTAGGATGTGAGTGAGATCGGAGAACGAGTAGGGCCCAACGACAGAATGGGTAGAACTGGAAGTCTTGAGCAGGGCGGGGTTAGCACGTAGTGATGTAACAAGAGAACGAGGTAAAACCTGGATGGGATTAATGAGTGTAGGGCGAGTTGATACTTTAGCATTTTGAGGGAACTTGTTCAAAATAGTTGAGCAAGTTTTAGTTTTGGAATACAGGTCTGTTTCTTTAGTACCAACTGTTGGGAAGCAAGTATTACCTTTATGCCTTTTTATTCAAAAAATATATTGATACTAGATATATACCCTTTAGCCATATTTAATTTTAATGTAATCTGCAAAGAACAAATTGTTTTTATAATTCATTTCCATATGTTTCTGACTCTTAATTGTTTTTATGTTTCTTTTCATTTTTATTTGTTTCTTTATGGTGGATCTTGTTTTTAATAATTTTATATTCTCACTGGTAGACTCTTCTAATTTCATAAGAAAAGAAGGATACAAAAGATTAGAGTTAACTGTGTATTTATCTTACTGCTTCTATTTTGCCCAGGATAATTGAGCTGTGCCATCAGTTTCCCCATGGTATCACAGACCAGGTGATTCAGAATGACATGCCTCACATGGAAGCTCAACAACGGGCCATGGCCATTAATAGACTGCTATCTATGGTGAGAGTTTCCCCAGCTGTGTGTGGTTGTTGGCTTTAAAAAACAATTAGTCTGAAATAAGAACATCTACTTTGTCTGTGTTAAGAGCATCATTTTAAAGTAAGAATAGAGTTTACAGTCCTCATCACCCTTTAAGTCCATATTTAGATTGGTGTAGCTTTATCATACTAGGATTCTTAACATGTCACTTATTGACTTTGTGTCTTTCATCAAGTTGGAAAAAAAAGCTTTGTTTTTAAAAAAATAATTTTACATATTATAATTTATTTTTACAATATTTTATAATCTTTATAAAATATTTATTAAAAAAAAACCCAAGATGGTGACTATAAGCAGACGCCATTTGCCACTCTGGGGGGGTGAGTTTGAGATTGCCTGAACTGCAGCCTCAGCCTCCGTTTGCGGTTTGAGGTTTTTATGGGGGCTGAAGACAATCCAAGCCCAAATTGGGAGTTGGCGAAATCCACCCCCCGCCCGGACAGAGTGGTAGGAAGCGGTGGGCCCTGTTGCAGTGGCCTCTTATCGGAGCCAGAGCGGGAGTTGTTCCTCCCTCCCCTCCTGTCCTTGCCTCCACCAGAGCCCCTGGTTGAAGCGGGGGAGGTAATGTTCCCACGGCAAGGTCTCTGGGGTGCCTGGTGGCGGGCGAAGCAGCAAGCAGCCTGGCGTTCGGGCGACTGGCAACTGGGCAGCTGGCCAGCGAGCAGCGGGCAACCGGGTGGCTGGCCAGCAAGCAGCGGGCAACTGGGCGGCTGGCCAGCAAGCGGGCAACCGAGCGGCTGGCAGCAGGCAGCCTGGCAGCTGGAAAGCAGCAAACCTGGGATGCTAGGCCTGCCTTGGTGGGACAGCAGAACCGGGCGGTGCGGTGGACTCTGGTAGCTGGAAGAATCTGGCAGCAGTGGATCAACCAGCTGGCCGGGGGCGTTGGGGCACAAGACAACGGACAACGAGCAAGAGGCTGGAATTGAGAATTCGGCGGACTGGGGGTTTGAGGCACCGATGAACTGCAGCACGATAAAGCAAGCCGGGCAGTCTTGAGAACATCGAGATAGAGATTATAGCAAATTAACTGACCATCCCTTCCTAATCGTCCCAGGATATAATTAGGCTATTAGGGATCCCTAAATGGTGAATGGTGGGCCCCCTCAGGTGTGAGAGATGTGAGAGGGTGCCCAGGTTTGGATGGGTAGTGCGAGAACACTCACCTTCTTGAGTGAGAGGCAAGAGGTGAGGAGTAGTGGTTGGGTAGCCCCCCTGCTGACTAGTGAGAGAAGCTGAGGGGGGGCACAGTTCGTGAGTGTGGGCAGTGGTTGGGCTCTACCAGTGCCGAGAGCATGAGCTGGTGCACTGGGGGGGGCCACCATCGTCATGTGATTGAGTTGTAGTGTGGTTGTGTGAACAAATGGAAGGGTCCCTATCCTTAACCAATGATCTTAGAAGTCCAGTAGTGGGGGCTAATGGATCTTGAGATCCCAGGGGTTGTAGGGCAGGGCAGGTGATCAAGGTGGTGATGGGTAGGGGACAATATGACAGGAGCCAGAGGGTGGGTCATCATAGAGGAAGATACCCCCGGTGTGTGTTACTTGTGGTGTGTTCTGGCCCTCTGTGCTTGAACCCGGGTCCTGGACAGCAGACTCATGGTTGTCCTGACTTCGGCTGCTGCTTTGTAATGCCAGGTCAATAAACAACAAGGCCCCCCTCATATGTGACTTGATCACAGAAGAGGGGGCAGACCTGGCGTGTATTACTGAAACCTGGCTGGGCGTTGAAGGAGGTGTTGCTCTTTCAGAGATATGCCCGGCTGGGTTTCGAGTCTGGCATCAGCCGCAACCTCAGGGCAGGGGAGGAGGGGTGGCTGTTGTCATCTGAGAATCCCTAGTGGCCGTCAGGGGTCCTGCTCCACAAGTGACCGGGTGTGAGACCCTGTTCTTCAAGCTGGGTTCTCGAGAACAGTTGGGAGTGTTGCTACTGTACCAGCCTCCCTGCTGCGTAGCAACCTCCCTGCCTGAGCTGCTGGAGGTCGTCTCGGGTTTGGCAGTGGAGTTCCCCGGGCTTATGGTGTTGGGGGACTTCAATCTGCCTTCCCTGGGGCGGGCCTCAGAAGCAGCCCGGGAGTTCATGGCTACCATGGCAGCCATGGGCCTGTTCCAGATTATTCAGGACCTGACTAGAGACAGTGGCCTCACCCCGGACCTAGTTTTCTTGTCGGAGAAGTGGCAAGATGATCTAAGGGGAGAATTACAGCTTTCCCCTTTGTCATGGTTGGATCATGCCCTGGTGGCCTTGAGATTCTCTCGTGCTGCCCCCCTTCGCAGGGAGGCAGGACCCATTCGATTGGTCCACCCCCAGCAACTGATGGACCCGGCTGGGTTTCAGAAGGAGCTGGGGGTTATACTCGAGTCTCTCCTGCACAGTCCAGCGGAGGCCCTGGCTGCTGCCTGGAATAGGGAGGTGGCCGGAGCCTTGGACAGGATCGCGCCTGTGTGGCCTCTCTTGCCCACCCAAACCTGGCACTCCCCGTGGTTTACGGAGGAGCTGAGGGTTTTGAAGAGGGTTAAGAGACGCCTAGAGTGCCGCTGGAGGAAGACAAAAGCCGAACCCGACCAAACACAAGCTAGAACCACGATTAAGGCCTACCTTGTGGCGGTAAGAGTGGTGAAGCGCCAGTACTTCTCTGCTCTTATTGCATCCACACAATGCTGCCTGGCGGCCCTGTTTAAGATTACCCGATCCCTTTTAGGGAAAGGGGAGTCAGACTTCCATCTACAGGGCCATGCAGAGGAATTTTCGGGGCACCTGCAGGATAAAATCACTCGGATCCGGACCGAGTTGGACTCCAAGCGTGAGACAGAGTCGGAGGAGATACCCAGGGAACGTACTTACCAGGTTATCTGGGACCAGTTCGATCCTGTTGAACCCGAGGAAGTGGACAGGATCCTTCGGAATATAAATGCTACCACGTGCCAATTAGACCCATGCCCCTCCTGGCTGGTGAAAGCAGCATGGGAGGTGACATGTGGCTGGGTCCAGGCGATGGTAAACACATCCTTGAGAGAGGGGCTGTTCCCAGCAGCCTTTAAGAAAGTGCTGGTGCGCCCCCTCCTCAAGAAACCATAGCTGGACCCTACTATACTGGACAATTTTCGCCCAGTCTCCCACCGCCCCTTTTTGGGGAAGGTAGTTGAGAAAGTGGTGGCTTTGCAGCTCCAGAGGATTCTGGATGAAACGGATTATCTAGACCCATTTCAGTCAGGTTTCAGGCCGGTTATGGGATGGAAACGGCATTGGTCGCACTTATGGATGACCTCTGGCCAGAGTGAGATGGAGGCAGTGCATCCAACCTTGCTTTTCTTGACCTCTCAGCGGCTTTCGACACCATCGACCATGGTATCCTTCTGGACCGACTTAGGAAGTTGGGGGTGGGCGGCGTGGTTCTGCGTTGGTTCACCTCCTTCCTCCAGGGTCGGTCCCAGTCGGTGTTGATAGGGAGCGAGAGATCCGGCCTGCGGCCCCTCCTTTGTGGGGTGCCGCAGGGTTCGGTACTTTCTCCGCTCCTTTCTAACATCTACATGAAACCACTGGGCGAGATCATCCGTCACTACTGGGTGAGGTATCATCAATATGCAGATGATACCCAATTATACATCTCCATCCCGGGTGAAGTGTGATGCTGTGGCCACCCTTTCTGAGTGCCTGGGGGCTGTGGGGGCCTGGATGGGGAAGAACAGGTTGCGGCTGAACCTGGGGAAGACGGAGTGGCTGTGGATTAATGGCTCCTCGATTTCTGGGAAATTGTCATCTTTAGTTCTGGATGGGGTTGCACTGCCCCAGACAGACCCAGTGCGTAACTTGGGGGTCCTCCTGGACTCACAGCTCCTGCTCGAAGAGCAGGTGGCGGCCATGGCTAGGAGGGCCTTTGTGCAATTTCGTGTTGTGCGCGTTACGCCCCTTCCTGGAGCGAGAGGCCTTTCGAACGGTCACTCATGCCCTGGTTATCTCCCATATAGACTACTGCAATGCGCTCTACATGGGGCTACCCTTGAACAGTATCCGGAAGCTACAGCTAGTGCAAAATGCAGCTGCGTGGGCAATCTTGGGTTTCCCAAGATCAGTACCTGTCACTCCTTTGCTCCGCGAGCTGCATTGGTTGCTGGTATGCTTCTGGGTCCAATTCAGGGTGATGATTATCACCTTTAAAGCCCTATATGGCACGGGTCCAGGTTACCTAAGGGACCGTCTCCTCCCCATCACATCAGCCCGTCCCACCTGGTCGTGCAGAGAGGGCATGCTATGGTCCCCGTCTGCAAGAGAATTCCATCTGGCGGGGTCCAGGAGGCGGGCTTTCTCTGCAACAGCCCCTGCCCTTTGGAATATCCTTCCCCCAGAAGTGAGATTGGCTCCCTCCCTCTTGGACTTGAGGAAACAGCTAAAGACCTGGTTCTGTATTTATGCTTGGGGCGGGAGGGAGAGTAGCCATTCCTGGGGATGGTTAGTTTCTTAGAAGGACCCAGCTCTGCCTGCAAATCATAAAGAACTTTCAGCCATCGAGGTTTTTATTATATTTATTGTAGTATGTATTATAGTATTTTATAGTTTTATATTTTTGTTTGTGTCTTATTGTAAACCGCCCAGAGTCCCTTTTGGGAGATGGGCGGTGATAAATTTGATTATTTATTTATTTATTTATTTTTATTAATCTGTTAAACTGTTTAAATCCTGCTTACAATTTAGTAAGTAAACCACTCAGAGATGGTTTCAACTGGAGCAGCATACAAACCTAGTAAAAATTAAATTGTAAATTAAACAACAGGAAATATGAACTTGCCAATGAATAAATGTTCACCGAAAGCTGCAGCCAATATATGCTTTTTGACAAATATATCTGTTTGCTATAATTATCTGCAAGCAATTATAGTTTGGAATTCGTTTATTTCTTAGATTTATATCCTGCTTTTCATTCAGGAGCTCTAGGCAGTGTGTATACATATCTTAAAAGTGTAATTCATCCATTGTTTTCAGAGGAAGGATAAAACAATTATTCTAATAAGAATCAATTACTGAATTTAACTAATTTTGTAACTGAGAACTTTATACTGCTTTCTGCTATGCATTCATTATTAGAAAAATGTGGAAATGCTTTCAAATTGTGTGTATTCTCTTAGGGGCAACTAGATCTTCTGAGAAGCAGTACTGGCCTTCTCTACAGAATCAAGGATTCCCAGAATGCTGGGTATGGATTTTTTTCCCCTCTCCTTTGATAAAATTGTCCATCAGTTTCTTAGTATGTGAAAGTAATACAGATAACATAACATTCATTTATCCCTTCATAGGATAGCAGGGCCAAATAGAAATAGAAAGTCCAGCCCAGTCAGGAGAACCCACTCAGTGTTTGATTCTGTGCTCTTGTAAAAAATTCATTTGTGTTGGAATATTGACATTTTAGGCCATAACATTAAAAAATAAAGAAGGGTGGGGGAAGAGGGGTAATGGAATTAATACAGAAACATCTCTCAAAATAATATCAGTCAGCCTTTGAATTATATTAATCTTAATCATTTTTCTCTTACCTCAAATACTCAAAAGGAATGAAAATAACAAGTTTGCTGTTGATAAAACAAGTTGTAACTTTGATACAGATTTTTATTCTTTAAATACTGTTATCCTTCTTTAACTGAAATTAGTGAGTGCTGCAAGATAACCTTGGGTAAAGACTCAGATTTTCACTCTGACATATCCTTCCACCCAAACTTCCCAATTATATTTATTTATTGCATTTTATAATAATTGTAATGGGTTTGGTTTTATGTTTTTGTCTTTTGAAACCATCTCTGAGTGGTTTACTTACTAAATTGTAAGCAGGATTTAATTGTAATGGGTTTGGTTTTATGAGATTTTAACATTTATGATTGGAGATTGATTTTATTGTAAACCGCCCAGAGTCCCTCTTTTGGGGGAGATAGGTGGTAATTAAATTTCAATAATAAATAAATAAATAATAAATTCTCTTCTTAATTAACAGATTTGGACTGTTGGTAACTAAGCTCTGATTTAAAATTATTTAAGCGACAGATTCCATCTACCCAATGATCAGAATGGGTTTCTAGATTGTTTTAACTTTGGCCAGGATGCTTTTCAAAATAGAAAAATAAAATCCAGTCCCTTCCAGATAATACCTTAGCATTTTTCCCTCATGTACTGTGGTATTTGAATCTAAGCTTTTAGTTCGAAAACATGCAAATGTGAGTAGATCAATAGGTACCGCTTCGGCGGGAAGGTAACGGCGTTCCGTGTCGTCATGCTGGCCACATGACCCGGAAAATGTCTACGGACAACGCCGGCTCTAAGGCTTAGAAACGGAGATGAGCACCGCCCCCTAGAGTCGGACACGACTGGACTTTACGTCAAGGGAAACCTTTACCTTTACCTACTGTGGTATTTTGAATCTAAGCTTTAGTCATAAAGTGAGTTCATTTGGTCAGATTATACTGCTGGATTTCTGCCCTTCATCCAGAAGAGAGAGATACAAGTTTGACTTCTGTAGAGCCCTTAGGATTTTTATTGGAATGTTCAGGTCTGAGATATGCAGTCAGTTTTCCATAATCTATAAAGTAAGTATTTGAAGTAAGAAAATGTCTATAAGATTCATCAGCAAATATAGCAGACTTTAAGAGAAACATCCTGGGATTCTCTGCTCCAATATTTGGAATAAAAAACTGGGTTTACCATAAAGTTTTTTTCTGATCTTCAGGAACAGAACAGATGGGCTGTTCTATTTTACATGATGTGTCTTAATATTGATGATAGGTGGAAATTCTATACTACCCCATTTTTGTATTTGCTTAATCCCTAGTTACTTTTAACTGGATTATGTTGGATTTCTTTTTTTTAACTGTTTGTTATTTATAATAGCAACAGCAAGAGGTGCTTTTTCAATGCAAGTTACTTTGTTGAAGCTCTGAACCATCTTGCCTTGAAGCAGATGTACTACTGGGAGGAAGGAACACATGTGGGCTGATGCATGAGAGATCAAGTAGCCAGGTGAAAAGTCTGATCCACTGAGAGGGTACAAGCAATTAGTTCCAGTGGTTATATTTATTCAAGCCATAGCTCTCAGTGGAGCTTCAGGAAGCAGTACTTCACTTGTGCTATCTACTCTCCATATTTACCAAATCTTTTTGATCTTCAAAAGTGAAAAGACGTTCACCTTATATT
This sequence comes from Candoia aspera, assembly GCF_035149785.1. Taxonomy (NCBI): domain Eukaryota; kingdom Metazoa; phylum Chordata; class Lepidosauria; order Squamata; family Candoiidae; genus Candoia; species Candoia aspera. The sequence continues at coordinate 112,268,285 of NC_086155.1, read as the reverse complement.
TTGTTTTCTTGCAGTAAAATGAAGGGATCTGACAATCAAGAGAAACTGGTGTATCAAATTATAGAGGATGCAGGAAATAAAGGTACTATGTGTCTGTTTTACCCGTTGTCCTGCTTTACTGTTGTCTTTGTGAAGTGCTGTAGCTGTTCTGTTCTTGAATACAGTGGAATTCCAAAGGTATTTAAAAGTATGAGAAAATTATTGATGGCTTGCTGAGTAGATATAAAAGGACATCTGGACAAATTTATTTTCATGCTTAAAACTAAATGATCAAGGAGTAGGAGGAAAAAAGAAAGATCAGGAGCCAACAGTTATTTCTGTCATTTCCTAATTTCTAGAAGAGGTTTTGATATGTATTTGAGACGACAGCTGTTTGTTTGGTAATGGTATTATTCTATTCCAGGAGCAGGGAACCTTTTCGGGCAAAGGCTTGCATTTGTCCTTTGGAACTAATTTAAGAGTTGTAGTTGCAAAAAACTGGGTGGAGTCTAGACAAAAAATCATTGAGGTGCTTGTGATTGTTAGTCCCCAGGTTGTCTATGGTTGGTTTACTGACTCATTTAAAAAAACAAACAAAAAAACCAATTTCATCATTGTGCCCAACTGCACAGAGAAACGGGCTTTATTATTCTTAATACCATTAATACTATTATTATTACTGTGAAATTATCAACTATGCATTTGGAATAAAAAACACAAAACCCTGTCCTTTGAGTTCCTGTTACGAGAATGGATGGTAGCCACAATGACTGTTTATTCAATACCTGCTGGTGACATAGCAACTGCTGCTGCTCTTTATACAGCAGTCTGTTTCTATGAGTCATTGGTTCTAAAGACAGTGCACATGTCCATCTCCTACAGGAGGAAGAAGAAAGCTAGTGATACAAATGATTTGTGGAGATCCCAGGGCAGGAGTGTCCATGGCAATTAGAAGGTGTCCATGGCAGGAAACAAGAAGTCAAAGTATGTTTCCAGATGGCTTTTTTATTCTGCAAGTTTGTAAGGCAACAAAACATTCTGGGGAGATTGTCATTCAGTAACAAGTCTGTGCGAATGAAATAGTGTGAAAGATGTACAGTACGTAGATGATGTGGATTATTGCTACAATTTGTTGCTGAATTTTGGTGGAAAACGAACAAGCTGAGGAAAACTACATCAAAACAATGGCTGCTGCTTTTAAATCAGTCACATGTAGAATTGGGGATGGGAATCAGGAGTGCCTAAAACAAAGAAGGAAATATTGGAACTAACTGGAATTCAATTATTTGTACCCACTGATCATTTTTTTGATTTTCTAATAATATGAATTCATTGACTTAATTGAAAGATTTCAAAATAATATTTCTAATTTGATAAATCTAAACCTCCGTCATGCTTTTTAAAAATATTTTATAGCTTGTCTAATTCCAAATGATATATAAGTACATATAAATGATAGCGCAGCTCTTTGCTACATATGATCCAGTATTAGCATGTTTAAAAGAAAAACAGGAATTTAGGAATAATTTTTATTTTAAATGTACCTACTTTACCAAGCAAAAAGAAATTGCCATGACTTAAGACTTTAAGAGAAGAGGCCCAGCACTGCATTTTTTAATTGACACCAGTCCTTTGAATTAAATATAATGCTTGATTCCTGTTGACTGTGTGGTCCCAGCCATGCAATTTTCTTGGCAACAGTATGCAATTGATTTACTATTGACTTTCTTTAGGATATTAACAAATTCATAGTCTAGCCTGTAGCCCAGCAATTTTCTGGTATCTCCTATCTGTGTAGTAACCAGGCCAGGCCTGTTCCTGCTTAGCTTCTGAGTCCAAACAAGGTTATTATGCTTAAAAATCTAAATCCTCCAACAATTTCTTGTGAGCTGTTTATTGATTCTTCAACAGCATGAATGAGCATAGCAAATGGTTTGTCAAAATTAAATTCCATGTGGTAGCAGATGGTCACAAGACATCACTTCTCAGTTGGATGACTGTAATGGGGCTGCCCTTGAAGACCACTTGGAAGCTACGGGTAGTCCAGAATACAGCATGGGCAGTGATGGGCATGTTGTGGTATATACACATGTGCCTGCTGCTTTGTGAACTTCACTGGTTGCCATTTGGCTTCTGAGTACAATTCAAGGTGTCGATTATCATCTATAAAGGCCCTGCATAGCATAGCACCTGGTTACTTGAGAGTCTGCCTGTCTCCATATATTTCTGCCTGTCCAGTGAGTTCAGCTAGAGTGGTCATACTTCAGGTCCCATCAGTTAAGCAGTGTTAACTTGCGGGACCTAGGAAATATGCCTTCTCAGTAATGGCTCCTACCCTGTGGAATGATATCCCACTGGAGATTCGTACTGCTCTCACCCTTTTGGCTTTCCAGAAACCGCTAAAGACCTGGTTGTTTTCCCAGGTTAGGATGGTGATTAAGCCCCTTGAGGTTTTTTGTTTTTTTTTGGCTGTTTGGTTCTTTGGGGTTTGTCTATGGTCAATTATCTTCTTTTTTTAATATATATAATTTTTATTTTATATTTATATATATAATTTATATATGTGAATTTTATTGAAAATTTTAAAAACAATAAGAATACAAACTAAAATAGAACAAAAAAAGAAAGGGAGAAAAAAAAGCTAAAAGTGCAGAAAGAAAAAAGTAGAAGAAAAATAGAAAAAAGAAAAAAAGATGAAAGATATAAAGAAGTGGCTTCTGATCTCCTTCACGGCAGTTATAAGTACAATTATATTTTAACTTCTCTCTAAAGTTACATCATGACTCTTTTCTTTCTATAATCTATCCTGTCTAAATCATCAAAACCATAAATCGTAAGTTCATTTTTTTCTTTTTCTTTTACACAAAAAAGTCTGTAAGGGGCTTCCACTGACCAGTAAATGCAGATGCTGTCTTGTCTTTAATCAAACAAGTCAATTTAGTCATTTCAGCAAGTTATGCCATCTTCACCAACTATTCCTCTGTTGTAGGTCTTGCTAAATAGTTCCATCTTTGTGCATACAATAATCTAGCTGCAGTTATCATATATAAAAACAGTGTTCCATCTTTTCTAACTGTTTATCCATCAGTCCCAGGAGGAAAAGTTCTGGATTCAATTGAATGTTAATCTTTAAAATCCTCTGAATCACTGTATGTATTTGAGTCCAGAATTTTCTAGCTTTTTTGTACATCCACCAAGCACGATAAAATAACCGCTTTTGTTGTTCACATTTCCAACATAAAAGTGCAAAGCTAGAAAGAGATAGAAAAGGAGAGTGACTTCCAACTTTCTCCAATACATACATAAGTGCAATTACAAATATAATCTCTTACCAATAGTTAAACCTTAGTAACATTATTTCTATAAAATCAGACCTTTTAAGCATCAAAACCCAAGATTAAAGCTTCATTTTTTTCTGATACAAGCAAATAGTCTAAAAGTGGTTGCCAGGTAGAAACAAATCTGGAAATGGTATTTTCTCTTATCAATGCTGTTAACTTGGCCATTTGGGCCAATTCCAGTCCACTGTAGGGATTTGTTCAACCACATATTTTCCATTGTTCCATTTATATATTATAACCAAAGCTTTTAGCCCACTTTATCATCCATTTTTTAAATTACATGTTCGTGTAATTTAAATTACATGTTCATGTACAATTACATTTTAGCAGTTACATTTTCATCATTTGTACACAATTCCAGTTCAAATTCTGTCTTACTTTGTTCAATACCATGAATTCTGTACTTTAGATTTTTCTGATAAATGTAAGAAAACCATTGACAACTATGTCCCTCTATCTTCTCTCTCTCTATCCCTCTATATTCAGTTGTTCCCTAACATATCTCATGATATATTAACCATTTATCTTTGCCTATTATTTCTCTATAAAATACTTCTTGTGCTGAGAGCCATAAAGGTGTTTTCGGACACAACCTGTGTTTGTATCTATTCCATATTCTCAATATGACACATCTAACAATGATTGTTAAAATCATTTAAATCTTGATTTTATCATACCACAAATGCCCATAAACCTTAGGTTGTGTTCTTCTAACTCTAAATTCTTTTATTTCTCAGCAACACCCATTCTTGTCTTCTTTTTTTTCTTGATGTTTTCTTTTAATTTTTTATCTATGAGCTGCCAAGAGTCACTATTGAGTCAGCTGGCATTGAAATTGGAATTGGAATGAATAAATAAATAAGTAAACATGTAGTTCAGACTGCAATTGAGATGTGTGTTTAACTGAATTTAAAAAATAGGCTGTGAACAGATACATTGTATTTTCCAGATACATTGTGCTGATACTTCTGTAATAAGATTAAGCAATAATGAATGAAATAGGCATATTTGCTTGATCTATTAATGCGAATCAATGCTATTAATGCTTGTGCTGGTAAACAAATTCCATGTCTAATATGGAATTTATTATATTAGAATACCTTATGGATTACCTTATTACCGATCAATTTTTTTTCAGAACATCTAAGGAACAGTGCCAGAAAATAACTTGTGAAAGATAATGTTTGAGATGGTTTTCATTGAACCTATTCCATACAATGGAATACAATAAATTGTTTGGGATTTATTGTATACAAAACCTATACAATAAATTAAGACTGAGCATTTTAGGAAAGTCGTTCATTTTAAAGTTAGATAAATAATTCAAGTATACCATAAGATGAACTTTTTCCTAATCAATTACTTGTGAAGTTGGAGCAGGAAGCGGTATTAAACGTGTGTTGGTAAGAATAGATGTTGCAAACTAATGAAGGGAAAGAGCAAAGGGTTCATGTGGCTGTAGATATTGCTAAAGCTGTTGAAGATTACATATGAAGTTTTCTCAATTAGTATATTACCCATTTTGATGTAAATGAAGTTGTACATAAATGGATTAAAATTCCTTTGAGTGGTAAAATAAGTACGATTAGTATGAATTTAACTCTGAGAATATGTTACATTTTAAAAGGTCTGATTAAAATAGTCTGATGGAATAAATGTAAATAAATTTACAAAATACTGAATTTCTTCAGCAAGGACATCCTTCAAGACTTTTATTGTACAATTTTTTTTTCACATTTCCAGGCTTAACATAGAATCATAGATTTGGAAGGGATAAATATTACTTTGGAATATATTAACAGGGGCAAAGAGGCCAGATCGCAAGAAGCGATTGTCCAACTCTGCTTTGGTCAGGACCCACCTGGAATACTATGTCTAATTCTGAGCACTGCCATCTAAAAAGGACATCTCTGATGTCATCTAACCCAATTCTGTTCTTGGTGCTAAAACGTTTTGAGCAGATGGCTATCCAGCTTCCATTTGAAGGCCTCAGTGGAGGAGTACATGCCACTTCATGTACTGGTTGTCAGTTTTATCCATCAGGAAGTTTCTCCTAATATCTAATCTGAATCTTCATCCGTGTATCTTTAGCCCATTGTTTCTTGTTCTGCCCTCTGGGGCACAAGTGTACAAGTCCACTCTCTCTGGGATATGACAACCATTTAGATACCTGAATATTGCTATTGAATCTCCTCTCAGTCTTCTCTTCTACAGGCCTTTACAGTTCCTTTCGCCATTCCTCATGGGACTTTGTTTTCAGTATTCTCACCATCTTGGTAGCCCTCCTCTGAACTTGCTGCAGTTTCTTGATGTCCTTTTTAGATGGCAGTGCTCAGAATTAGCCATAGTAGTCCAGGTGGGTCCTGAACAAAGCAGAGTTAGACAATCACTTCTTGTGATCTGGCCTCTCTCCCCCTGTTAATATATTCCAAAGTAATATTTATCTCTTTAGCATTTTAAATAATTAATTGAGCCTTTTTGATAATTAATATTATGCACCATTGGAAGGAGAAACATATACCTGATACACAGCAATGAACTATTGATATTTATTTAATTAATGAATTTAGAGGGCTGCCTACCTCAAACAATGTGACTCATACAATAAACAAAAAAGTAACTACATAGCATTAAAAAAAAACCCTACCCAATATATAAAATGGTGACCAGACATTATAATTAAACAACCAAATCTGGACTCCACTCAACTGGACCCAAACAACCAGGGAAAAAGCCAGGTGTGTTGCTTGTCAGGATTTGGGCGGGGGGTGTTTTTGACAAAAGACAGAAGACTTTTGAACAAAATAAATCATTTAAAAAGAATTTTTCTGTTTATAACATAACTTTCACGGGCACATTCACATTCTCCCCCTTTTAGTATCATCATGGTTATTAATTTTGGAGTTATTTATTTATTTAATCAAATTTATAGACTGCCCATCTTGCTATATAAATGACTCTGAAGTTATATTAATTTCTTCATACTCCTATACGGATCTGTCCTTTTTTTATTAATTTGTTTAGCATAATGATAGAAAAAGATAAGCTGCAGCTTGGATAGGATTGTTGGGTTTATGGATGTAACCATTTTGTGATGCTTAAACTGAGCTTTTCTGTACTTTCATTTCTTCCCAGTCTGGTTACCTTTTCCATTCCCATCATCTCCCCTTAGTTTCGTTTGCTCCTTCTGAGTACAGCTATATATGTTCCCCATACCCAGTCTCCATTCTGGAATGTGAGTTGTTGTTGTTGTTTATTCGTTCAGTCGCTTCCGACTCTTCGTGACTTCATGGACCAGCCCACGCCAGAGCTTCCTGTCGGTCGTCAACACCCCCAGTTCCCCCAGGGATGAGTCCGTCACCTCTAGAATATCATCCATCCATCTTGCCCTTGGTCGGCCCCTCTTCCTTTTGCCTTCCACTCTCCCTAGCATCAGCATCTTCTCCAGGGTGTCCTGTCTTCTCATTATGTGGCCAAAGTATTTCAGTTTTGCCTTTAATATCATTCCCTCAAGTGAGCAGTCTGGCTTTATTTCCTGGAGGATGGACTGGTTGGATCTTCTTGCAGTCCAAGGCACTCTCAGAATTTTCCTCCAACACCACAGTTCAAAAGCATCGATCTTCCTTCGCTCAGCCTTCCTTATGGTCCAGCTCTCGCAGCCATATGTTACTACAGGGAACACCATTGCTTTAACTATGCGGGCCTTTGTTGTCAGTGTGATGTCTCTGCTCTTAACTATTTTATCGAGATTTGTCATTGCTCTTCTTCCAAGGATTAAGCGTCTTCTGATTTCCTGACTGCAGTCAGCATCTGCAGTAATCTTTGCGCCTAGGAATACAAAGTCTTTCACTGCTTCTACATTTTCTCCCTCTATGTGCCAGTTATCAATCAAGCTGGTTGCCATAATCTTGGTTTTTTTGAGGTTTAGCTGCAAACCAGCTTTTGCACTTTCTTCTTTCACCTTCATCATAAGGCTCCTCAGTTCCTCTTCACTTTCAGCCATCAAAGTGGTATCATCTGCATATCTGAGATTGTTAATGTTTCTTCCAGCGATTTTAACTCCAGCCTTGGATTCCTCAAGGCCAGCTTGTCGCATGATGTGTTCTGCATACAAGTTGAATAGGTAGGGTGAGAGTACACAGCCCTGCCGTACTCCTTTCCCAATCTTAAACCAGTCCGTTGTTCCGTGGTCTGTTCTTACTGTTGCTACTTGGTCGTTATACAGATTCTTCAGGAGGCATACAAGATGACTTGGTATCCCCATACCACTAAGAACTTGCCACAATTTGTTATGGTCCACACAGTCAAAGGCTTTAGAATAGTCAATAAAACAGAAATAGATGTTTTTCTGAAACTCCCTGGCTTTTTCCATTATCCAGCGGATATTGGCAATTTGGTCTCTAGTTCCTCTGCCTTTTCTAAACCCAGCTTGTACATCTGGCAATTCTCGCTCCATGAACTGCTGAAGTCTACCTTGCAGGATCTTGAGCATTACCTTACTGGCATGTGAAATGAGTGCCACTGTTCGATAGTTTGAACATTCTTTAGTGTTTCCCTTTTTTGGTATGGGGATACAAGTTGATTTTTTCCAGTCTGATGGCCATTCTTGTGTTTTCCAAATTTGCTGGCATATAGCATGCATTCGGGACGCGGTGGCGCTGCGGGTTAAACCGCTGAGCTGTCGATCGGAAGGTCGGCGGTTCGAAACCGCGCGGCGGGGTGAGCTCCCGTTGCTCGTCCCAGCTTCTGCACACCAAGCAGTTCGAAAACATGCAAATGTGAGTAGATTAATTGGTACCGCTACGGCGGGAAGGTAACGGCGTTCCGTGAGTCATACTGGCCACATGACCCGGAAGTGTCCTATGGACAACGCCGGCTCCAAGGCTTTGAAATGGAGATGAGCACCGCCCCCTAGAGTCGGACACGACTGGACTTTACGTCAAGGGAAACCTTTACCTTTACCTTAGCATGCATTACCTTGACAGCATCATCTTGCAAGATTTTGAACAGTTCAGCTGGGATGCCGTCGTCTCCTGTTGCCTTGTTATTAGCAATGCTTCTTAAGGCCCACTCAACCTCACTCTTCAGGATGTCTGGCTCTAGCTCACCGACCACACTGTCAAAGCTATCCCCGATATTGTTATCCTTCCTATACAGGTTTTCTGTATATTCTTGCCACCTTTTCTTGATCTCTTCTTCTTCTGTTAGGTCCTTGCCATCTTTGTTTTTGATCATACCCATTTTGGCCTGGAATTTACCTCCAATGTTTCTAATTTTCTGGAAGAGGTCTCTTGTCCTTCCTATTCTATTGTCTTCTTCCACTTCCGCGCATTGCTTGTTTAAAAATAATTCCTTATCTCTTCTGGCTAACCTCTGGAATTTTGCATTTAATTGGGCATATCTCCCCCTATCACTGTTGCCTTTTGCTTTCCTTCTTTCTTGGGCTACTTCTAGTGTCTCAGCAGACAGCCATTTTGCCTTCTTGGTTTTCTCTTTCTTTGGGATGTATTTTGTTGCCGCCTCCTGAACAATGCTGCCAACTTCTGTCCAGAGTTCTTCCGGGACCCTATCTACTAAGTCCAGTCCCTTAAATCTATTCTTCACCTCCACTGCATATTCCTTAGGAATATTAGTGAGCTCATATCTAGCTGATCTGTGGGTCTTCCCTAATCTCTTTAGTCTGATCCTAAATTGTGCAAGAAGAAGTTCGTGATCTGAACTACAGTCAGCTCCAGGTCTTGTTTTTACCGACTGTACAGATGTCCGCCACCTTTGGCTGCAAAGGATGTAATCAATCTGATTTCGGTGTTGTCCATCTGGTGAAGTCCATGTATAAAGCCGTCTCTTAGGTTGTTGGAAGAGAGTGTTTGTTATGCAGAGTGAATTGTCTTGGCAAAATTCTATCAGCCTGTGTCCTGCTTCGTTTTGTTCTCCCAGGCCATACTTACCTGTAATTCGAGGTGTCATTTGACTGCCCACCTTAGCATTCCAGTCTCCTGTGATGAAAATAACATCTCTTTTAGGCGTGTTGTCCAGTAGGTGCTGCAGATCCTCATAGAACTGCTCTACTTCAGCTTCTTCAGCATTTGTGGTTGGGGTGTATATTTGGATCACTGTGATGTTAGATGGTACAGTATGTGTCTGCTTGTATGTATAAATCAAATCAAATCTTTATTAACAGTCAAAGATTGGCATAAGGAGGATGGGGTACAGTCAGTTAAAAGCATAGAAAATACAATAAATCTAAAAAATAATATAAAAGCTAATATAATATACAATTGTACAATCAAATATTTGATAATATATATTTGATTGTAAACTGCCCAGAATCCCCTTTTCAGGGGAGATGGGCGGTGATGGAAATTTGAAAAATAAATAAATACATAAAAGTCTAAAAGAAAAGGAAAAAAAATCTAAAAAGAGGGGTAGGAGATTTAGATGGGTGGAGGGGAGCATAAAGGTTAGTATGTCTATCGGTTCAGAACACTCTAGTGTGATGAATTAAATGCTCATTTAAAACTAGTTTATAGCACTGATCATCATCTGATGAATTTTAAGTGCTGCTGAGCAGAACCTGGCAATATTGTATGTTGTAGCAGGGTTGCAGCAGCAGGGAGGTGTAAAATTGTCCTGAGCGCCCTCGGTATTTATACAATAGTGGTATGATGAGGCTAGTACAAATGTCTCTGTAACACAGGCACTGGAGAAGCACATGCTCTGTTCTTTCTGTGTGTCCAGAGCATTGTCTTTGCAGGTAAGGAATCGTCCTGTATCAGCCTTCAAGTTCAGCTAAGGGGAGGATATGACATCATGCCAGAGTAAAGGCCCTCTCATGGTTAGGTACCTCAAGTATGTCATAGGGGAGGCAGAATGTTGAGGTTTTCCTACTAACAGATTAAGCTACTATTATACCTAATCATTTGGCCAGGTGAAGGGGTTGCATTTGATTGTCTCCTCGCAGGTGCTTCATGCAAAATAGCCTGGGGGGAGGACCTGCCCGGACTTGTTTTCTCACTTCCTCTTTTTCTCTCTGTCGATATGTAGCAAGCAAGGCTTGCTCCAAAGGGAGCTAAGTCCTTTAAATGTTTTGCTTTTGTTTTTGCTTTCTGTAAATAAATTATTTTTATAGAAATGCTTGGTGTGTGACTTTTTTTGACCTCTCCTGGGCTAAAGGCTTTCCCAGCATCTGCCAACACAGAATACCTGCTGGATTCACCAGTAATAAAGATTGGGGGCCTGGCTAAATCCAATTGGTGCTCTTTGTCTGCTACATGCTATTTAATGAGTGCTTTGGCCTGGTCATATCCCATGCTGAGTAGAACACCTGGAGAGAAGCCCAAGGATGAGATTTTAGTTGCCACTGCCTCTTTCCATGTGGCTTGAAAGTCATCCCTCATAGTTAATGGGGTGAGGCCAAGGGGGAAAAGGGATAATCTGAGCCAATAGGTGAATATGTATGTATGTATGTATGTATGTATGATTTATTTAGTAGAAGAATAAAAAGGTTGGAAAGGAGCATCCACAATCTACAGTGTAATCAAATATGTGATTCATTACTCAGCTAAGTTAATTTTTCATCTTCCTTTAAAAAAAATCAGGCATTTGGAGCAGGGATATCAGATATAAAAGTAATCTTCCATTAACTGAGATCAACAAGATCCTGAAGAATTTGGAAAGCAAGAAGCTCATTAAAGCTGTAAAGTCTGTGGCAGTAAGTACATCCATAATTTTCAGCTAGCTCAGTGATCTTCAGTTTTTTTGAGCAGCACTTTGTTTTTCAATATTTTAATTTTTGCAGAATTTTTACATAATAAGCCTACCAACACAAATCGTTCTTTTTATGAACTTTTTATAAACATTATAAATTTTTTATGAATTGTTTCTCCCATTAAATTATTGGTTTTTATTATGCAGCATGCTTTTGAGTAATTGCACACAAGGTATTATAACAACTGCTTTTAGAAAGCCATTAAATGTACATAAGATGATGAGATACCATTCATTGTTACTTGAGAAAGCTGTTGAAATTATTGATCATTCTTGTAATTCATTTTTTATTCCATCACCAGAATATTTAGTGAATCATGTAAGCTTGACATTTAAAGGCTACACTTTAATCCAAGAAATTATGTCAGTCCCCAAGCCCCTTCTCATCTTCTGAAGGTAGAACTAATAATCTATAATATTTGGTGAGATGATATCCCCTTCCTGACTAGCATGATTGAAGCTGTTCTTTACAGTAGAACTTACTAATGGTTAAATGGGCGCAAACAGCTCCCTGACACACCCTGCCATGTCACCATAATAAAGTCAGCAACTTGATCTATAAAAATATCTCAAATTTTATTTTCTGAGAGTGAGTAGCATCCAGACTATTGTAACTTAACTTGCTTCTAAAAAACCCTGGTAGCTGGAAGAAATAGAGGTAGGGATATATTATCAGTATAATGAAATGGGTCATATCTCCTTCCATAGAAATTCCCTTCCACCACATTTCATCCTGTTCCACATTATTGTGATAAGGGCATCAGTGCAACTAAAGAAGATAAAAACATACCCACACAGCCTACAAGTGTCTAGTCCACAGAAATGTGGCTTAAACAAAAGAATGAAATCAGGAAAAATGTAGCCAGATAAAAATACAAAAGTAACAAATTAAGAAAAATGAAAAACTAATAGGAGTAATCTATTTTAAATCTCAGGTCTATAATTCATTTGTTATTCTATCACCCCAATATTTAGTGAATCATGTAAGCCATAGTTATTCCCTACTCCCACTGCCTTGCTAAACTCAATCTACTAATTCTTAGCACATATGAATACTAGTCGATCATAACCATAGCTCTGGCTGGGCTCTCACCTCTTCCCATTCATCTGTCCTACCAGTTCTCATCTATGTTATGAATTAAAAAGCAACACTGCCAGCTATCTCAGATTTTCACTCTGGGGTAATCCAAGTATATATCCACGAATATCCACACCACGGATGGGACCAAAGGGCCAAGTTTTGGGATGCTTTTCCCTTCAGGGCCAACTCCTTAACTCTGGTCCACCACAAGCAGCTCTTTTGCCTGCTTTATATCTGGGATGAATATTCCACCCAGTTTCAGGGGCCTTTAGGCCAGATGGCAAAACGTCTGAGGGAGGAGGGACTCTGTTTGCCTAGTTCTCAGTTGTTAGATCTTCTAAAATTAGATCTTTAGGATTTGTGTAACAGTTTTTGTATATTTCTCATCTCAAAATGGTAGGAAACCATGCCACCAATTCTGGATAGTCACATTTGGAGAGCTTCAGGAGTCCACAAAAAGGGTCTGGGAAGCTTAGTATTCCCTTTCCATTTCAGAGAAAGTAGTATTAGCAAGTTTTATCTTTGTACCTTGAACCTGAAGGAAGGGGAAAAAAAGCGAGTTGGGTTGCTTGCATATATCATAAAGCATAAATATTCTTCGTGATAAATACTGGAGGGTTTTTCATATTCCAGAAGAGTTGAATAAAATATGTCATTAATTCAATAGGCATCCAAGAAGAAAGTGTACATGTTGTACAATCTCCAGCCTGATCGTTCTGTGACAGGAGGAGCTTGGTATAGTGACCAAGACTTTGAATCTGAATTTGTAGAGGTGCTAAACCAACAGTGTTTTAAATTTCTTCAGACTAAGGTAAATGATCCATTTATATAATTTGTATATGATTCTATGATATATATCAAGGCTGCAGTTATGAGAAATTGACTGCAATGTTCATGGTGTTAAGTTACTTTTACTGAGAAACAGGCAAGTACAAATTGGGGTGAAATTACATAGAAATTAACTCTTTTATGAAAAAGTCCTTCATTATAGGTAGTCCTTGGCTAATCACCACTTGTTCAGTGACTGTTTGAGGTTATGATGGCACTGAGCAAGTGGTACTTACCACCAGTCCTCAAAGTTCCGGCCATCCCAGCACCCCCCCCCCGTCATGTGATCACAATCTGGGTGCTTGGCAACCAGCTCGCACAACAGTTGCAGCATCCCGCAGTCATGTGATTGCCATTTGTGACCTTCCCTGCTGGCTTCCCACAAGAAAGTCAGTGGGGAAGCTGGCAGAGATACAACTTTAGAGAGAGAGGTTAAAACAGGGGTGTCCAACCTTTTGGCTTCCCTGGGCCACATTGAGTGAAGAGGAATTGTCTTGGGCCACACATAAAATATATAATATAGTTAATGTATATAAATAATAAAATTTCATTTATTTTTTATATTTTTTAATTATAAAATTTTAAAAAAGAGGGCAACATAAAACTAGTGGGATATTTGACCTTATTTTTGTGAAACTAATGCATCAATGTCTGGTTCAATGAAAGTGGTTGCAATTCTCAGTGAGTTCTCAAGGTGCTCGTCAGAAATTTTAATTCTAATTTTACTCTTCGTGTGCTTCATCCTTGAAAATAGTAGCTCACAAATGTAAGCAAAAAACCCAAAAGCGATGTCCTGAATAAGGCATGATTGTGAAGCGAGGGATATTTTTCTCTGGGGAGATAGGTCTTATAAAAGTCCAGTAGAGAGACATGATCAAATTTTTCTTTTGAGTTGAATGTCTGATTGCAACTCTATGCATTCCATTTGAAAATTCGGAGGTAATGTAGTTATGTCAATTGAAAATGGAGTCGAAAATATACCAAAATATGGATGATTTTTCCGGAAATTTTGAAACCTGTTCTCAAATTCCTGTATCAAACCGAAAAGCAAGGCTGCATATTTCTCACTGTTCACAGGGCTGTGTTTAGCCAACATATTAAAATGTATAAAATTATTTTCCATAACTTGAGCTTGCCATACTTCGTTTCATTTCAAACACTGTTATGGTTTGAAACACTGCAGGGATAAGTTGGTTTTCACATTGAAGACGCATGTTTATCTCATTGAAATGAGTGGTCACATCCACCAAAAATGCTAAATCTGTGAGCCATTTTTCAACTTCAAGTTCTGGCACAAATTTTCTTTTTGATTTCATGAACAACTTGATTTCATTTCACAAATCATAAAATCTTTTCAGCATTTTACTCCGACTTAGCCACCGTACTTCAGAAAAGTAAAAGATGTCCCCATAATCAGCATCCATACTTTTAAGGAACTCCTGGAATTGGCGATGATTCAGTCCCTTGGCCCTTTTGAAATTCACTGCTTTGATGACAATTTGCATAACATTATCCATTTTTAAAGCTTTCGTGCATAAATTTTCTTGATGTAGAATGCAGTGATACTTCATCAAACATGAGTTGCCAGCGGCACTTGCACCATCTTCTATCAATTTTGTAAGTCCCTCACTTTTACCAGCCATTGCCAGGGCGCCATCAGTAGATATACCAGATATGTTGACAGTGGTCAAAGAGAATCGCTTTAATGTCATTTTTACTGCTTCATACAAATCAAGAGATTTAGTTGTGTCTTTTAATGGCGCCAAAGAAGCCATTTCTTCAGTGACATTATATTTGTTATCAATACCTCTAATAAAAATGGCAAGTTGAGCCATATCTGTAGCAACAGTACTTTCATCTGTCACCAAAGCATAACATTTGAAATTAGCAGCTTTACTCTTCAAACCTCTTTTGATAGATTTTCCTGTTTCTTCAGTTCACCTGGCTATAGTCTGGTGAGACAAACTGATTTTAGAAAAATCGCTTTTTTTATCAGGACAAACTATATCTGCCATGGTTTCCATACATTGCTTAATAAACTCACTATCGGTAAATGGTTTTGAATTATTTGCAATTAGATTTGCTACCAAATAACTAGCTTTTATAATAGAGTCCTTTTGTGTTGTGACTTTTTAAAAAAAAACATTGAGATGACAGATTTTTTTTCAGTTCTGCTAATTTATCTTTACAACAAATTCCTTGATACACTTTGAATTTGGCAGCATGTTTTTCTGTATAATGCCATTTCAACTTGTAGTCTTTGAAAACTGACACATTTTCCCTACAAATTAAGCATAGTGCCTTAGTATTTGTCTCGACAAAAAAGTACTCATCTGCCCATTTTTTGTTGAATACTCTTCCTTCATCCACGATTTTTCTTTTTTTTTCTTTTTTTGGGTTCTGTTTTCTGTTGAAATGACTTGAAGCCACGCTGGAATAAATTTATTTAGGAATAAATATAAATAATAGATAAATATATTTTTTAAGAAATAACACAACAAGCCCATCGTAAATTGTTAGGTAGGCAAATAAACAAAGCAAAGTTTAATAATCAAATAAGAGTGTAAAATGGGTGAACTTAGGGGTGCCCAATACTACATGCAGGACTGCATTCTGGACCAGTCATAACTTGTGGGTGGTCCTTAAGGGCAGCCCCATGTAGAGCACATTGCAGTAATCCAAACGAGTTGTAGCCGAAACACCATCATCTGAGCAAAAAAGTGTTGGAGTAAATTTATATTTCACTGCTGCCATGGTAGATCTCAAAAAACCCTATATCAGAATACAAAATGTGAAATTTGGTAGTTTCATAAATTCTGGTGCATTTTTCCCTCTTAAGAATATTTAAAAAAAGAAAACCAATGTCCTATTTTATTTTGGAGATCCATGGACATAGTCTAGGGGCCCTGATGATCCATGACATAATGGATCTCGGATTTATTAGTGATCTTGGATTTATTAGTTGCAACCAAGTCATAAATTACTTTGCTATTAATTGGTTAGGCCTGGTGAGAAATGTAGAGGAAGAGAACTAAAGGAAACAGAGACTATTGCTATTAACATAGACTTCAGCTGCTCTCAGATAAATGTTTATTGTGTAATTGTCCTTCTTCAACATCAGGCCCATAGTATTGACATCATTGTGTCCCCTTGAAACTTCTTGATTTGGACTGCTAAAGATCCAGCAAAAGCTGTTTTCTATCACCAAATGATGTGTCAAGGACATAGAAGAGCTAAATTTGTCAAGTGCAGTGGGCTTAGTTCTCCATTTTTCTACTTTTGATATGCACACTTTCTCCCCGAAGGGGACCTCCAGTGCCGTATCTCCCAAACCCCTCCTTTGGGAGGAAAGGGCTGGGCAGGCAGCCCCCCACCCTGGCTTCCCCACGTGGGGACCCCTCCCCAGCCTCGCCTCCCCGGACGGCTGCAGTGCAGGCAGCCCTGGAAAGGAGAGCCAAACCCTTTCTAGCTGAAAGGGATCGGCCCTAAATTAGGTTGACCATATTTCCTTGAGACAAAAACGGGACACTGGGATGCAAAAACGGGACAGGGTTAAACTTACGCAATATTCCGTATCAGTCCCTGTGGCCTTGTTTCCCAGTGCGAGGGGCAGTCAGGCTGGGATCTCACAGCAGCAAGGCAAGGCAGAGCAAGGCTGATCTGGAAGACTGATACCTCACAGCAGCAGAGTTTCCCTGGCGTAGCAGGGCAAGAGGCAGGCACTAGGACTGGCACGGAATTACAGCCGGGCTCCAAAGCAGAACTCCACATGGCGGCAGTCTCAGAGGCAGCAACAGCAGGATACAAGCCAGCAGCAGACTCAGGGATGGCGGTGACAGTGAGGCAAGCACCAGCAGCAAGCCGGGGGGCAGCGACAGCAAGACTAGACGCGGTGACAGGCTCGGTGGCGGCAGCAGCGAGGTGCAGGTCACGATTGTTTCTGGTGCAACTATGAGGCAGGGTGAAGGGCCAGGGTCCATCACGTTGGCAGGGCAGGACTTCTGAGGTGATTCCAGAGCAGAGGTTTGAGGTGGTTCTGGGAGCTCGATAGAACGGTTGTCTGCGACAACCAGCTCTTCTCCTGAGTGCCTTTTATTGCCTTGAATCTCCTGCCACTTGCGAGTGGGAGCCAATCGCCTCTCGTGCTCCTGGACTTTTTTTTCTGCCCTCCATGCTCGCACGCTGATAGGTGCCTAACGCGTGTGCTGATAGGCGTTTTTTTAAAAAACGGGACAAAATGGACATTTACATTAAAATGAGGGGATATTTTGGGGCCACATTACTAGCTGTTCAGGGCCACATGCGGCCCGTGGGCTGCGGGTTGGACACCCCGGGTTAAAATATGATGTAACAGAGAGGTTAAAATATAATTGTACTTACAGGTAGTCATCAACTTACAATGACAATTAGGACCAGAATTTCCATTGCTAAAGCACGACTGCATCGCTTAGCGACAGCAATCCCTGCACTCCCACTTGCCTTTGTTAACGGAGTCCTACAGTCGTTAGGCGAGGCAACTTCCTGCTGGCTTCCCACAACCAAAGTCTAGGGAAGCTGATAGGAAGTTGCAAGTCCCAGGCTGGCAGGCAGGTAAAAGGCTGCTGCTGGCTGGGGGAGGGAGTGAGGAGGTGTGTGGCTGGATCACCATCTCTCATGGATGTAGTAGTGGATTCTAACCTTCAGGAATTCTATAGAGCAGGGAGTTGGATAGCATTAATGGCCCCTTCTAATGCTATAATTTTATGATTCTTTAGAATCTTGTGGTGGAAGCTTTGAAGCCTGTGTCTCCTATCATGGATATTTGTCCTGAACAGTTTTTGAGTGCATTGAAAGCTGGTCCCAAGGAAGCGGTCCCTGGGATATAACTAAAAATGCAACTGTAATGCTTCCCACAAGCTTGTTGGGCACCTATACTTTATGTGGCAGATGTGGTACTTTATGTGGCAGAAAGAGAGACCAAAGTCCTAGTATACAACAGAGGATTCTAGTTTACATGGTTTGAATTTCTAACATTCTGCTTCCCAGATGTGTTTATCTATACATATCTATAGCTTTTGATAGCACTGAGAATTTCAGCATTTCATGTGGTTTTATTCCAAAGTTTGTGTCATTTCTATTTTATTAGCTAAGTTTTCATTATTGGGTAAAAGCAAATCATAAAATAACCAATCCGTTTGCATTTTCTTCCATTCTCTCAAGAAAGTTGCAAGCACTTCCCTGAAGAAAAAATATTTGGCCAATTTTATCTTCCACCAGATATTGTGGTAATTAAGTTATTGTTAGGCATCATCCTGACTTCAGACAATGAATGAAAAATATTTTTTTAAAATCCAGTTCCTAAAAGTCTACAGTATTTGTTTTTAAAAAGGAACTTTTCTATGTGATAAATTTTATACTGCAGTCAAATGAATTGCAGCAAAAGCAAGCCACACAGAAGTTAAGTGTGTTGAAGGCTAATTCTTTTGGTACCAAGGAATGTTTCTTTAAAATACTCTCTGAATAGCTTACTTGCAAACATCTTTGAATGAACATCAACTAAAAATATATTCTCTACTATATCTTTTTCCATTGGTATTATCTTGTAGGCTGAAGCAGCTCGAGAAAGCAAGCAGAATCCTATGATACAAAGAAACAGCTCATTCGCATCTTCTCATGAGGTGTGGAAATATATCAGTGAGTTAGGTATCAGTAAGGTAAGACCATTGGTGTATTTTTTTTTTCATTTTGTGTTCAGTGAACAATCTTGTGTTTTGCAAAATAATAGACATTTTCTTCTGTAGTTGTAGATCATTTGGAATTCCAGCTTTAGTAGAACTGCAGTAATGCATTTGTGGGGGCTTAATTTTAAGGTGTTAGTATTGGTTCTAACCTCTTCAGGGCTCTAAAAGATGTCTGAATGATGGTTAATTTTTTGCCAGTTGTTTTCATGAGCCATTTTTAAAAATAATCAGTTGGATTATTAAATCCATATGAGTATTATTTTAAAAGTACTATCTTGAATATTTTGAATATTATCTTGAATATTTAGATGTTATCCACAGGTAGGTAGGTAGGTGAGCATTTTTTTCTTGTAAGCAGTAGAAGTCTAGATTCTAGTAAAACTTTTAAATAAAAATGCATTAACTTCAGAATGTTCATCAAAGAAATGCTCTAG
Organism: Candoia aspera; assembly: GCF_035149785.1. Taxonomy (NCBI): domain Eukaryota; kingdom Metazoa; phylum Chordata; class Lepidosauria; order Squamata; family Candoiidae; genus Candoia; species Candoia aspera. The sequence goes on along the minus strand of NC_086155.1, from coordinate 112,249,135 downwards.
CTATTGGGTTTAGCAATTACTTTTAATAGTAATGGAATATAAAACAGATTTTAATTTCAAAGAAAAATAAGATTCTAGCTGATAGCACAAAAGTATGGGCATAGAGTATTTTATAATAGTGTTGGATGGTGTCTTCCTGGGAATGTAATTCTGAATTAGAGATAGAGCTCTGATACAACAGATGAGTATTATGATTTAGTTGATTTAAAGCACTTTTTATTGCTGTTTTGCTAGAATAGGCTTAAGCTATGCTTTTGACTGAATTATGTTTACTTTTTAAAATAGATATTTAGCCTATCTGTGGCAATTTTATTCTTCTTTATTATACTTGAATAGTCTATGTAATTGGAATGCAATTGTCTTTACAACAGCATTTCTTAGTAACTAAACTAATGGGTTAATTCTTTCATGCTGATTTAAGTTCCAGTTGGATTTTTTAAAAAAAGTTCTGTTCAATTAAGCATTATTCTATAGCAAGCATTAACAATAGCCTGTTTTTCAAGCATCAGTGTGTTCCTTCTTTTGCTAGAGAATTCTTCCTTGAGCTTTTCAAATTTTTTAGGTGGAATTGTCAATGGAGGACATAGAAACCATTCTAAATACCTTAATATATGATGGAAAAGTAGAAATGACCATTATTGCTGCAAAGGAAGCATCAGCAGGGAGTGTGGACGGACATATGAAACTCTACAGAGCCATCAGTCCAGTCATACAACCCACTGGATTGATTCGGATACCTTGTGGACTTTGTCCAGTAAGTATTCTTCAGGAATAATATGTTGAGATCAGATGTTTAACTAGTGTAACTTATTTATCTATATATTTAGTAGATCAGTCATTCAGACTAGACCTCAGAACACATAGAACATTGTTTTATATCTGGTAAAATATTTAAGCAGGAATGGGAAATCAATCAAGCAGGTTTCTGTTGGTGAGTATGCACTGTAAGAATTACTGGATTAATGGATCTTTTTAGCAAAATTGTATGGTTTCATTAACGTTTGGGTTGTATTACTAGCAGTTTATATATTTGCTTATGCCAGCTTTAATTTAAAAAATAGCCATTTTATTTTATGTTGAAATAATCTAGGAGAAATTAAAAATATCAGCAATTAAGACAGGGAAAATTAAAATCGTTTTTGCCATAAATGTGAAGGAGATCTGAGCAGCCTTTTGGTGGTTGAGGCCCTCAGTTAATATTTTTGTGGGCTGCAGTGGACAAATGATGATACAGGATGGCCATAGCTAAGCCAGACATACATGAGTTGAGCTAAGAATTCATGGGTTTTTTTTTTTCTGATGGAGGGGAGGGATACTAATTTTTTTCCCCTCCTTGATCTTTTGAGAAAACGTTTTGAGTATCTGAAACAGTAGTGAGGGTGTTGGACTAGAATCCAGGAGACTGAGAGTTGTAGTCCTCCCTTAGGCACAGATGCCAGCTGAGTGATTTGGAGCCAGCCCATCTCTGTCAGCTAACCCACCTCACAGGGTTGTTGTGGAGGAAATAGGAGGAAAGAATATTATGAGTTGTCTTGAGTTGTAGAAACTACATAGTCTTAAGCTGTATACTGATGTGTTTCCCATGTCAAAATAGTAGAAAACTGTGCCACTGACTTTCAGTAATCATAGCACCCTCACTGCATTCAAAGGGAATTTGAGGGCTGCATATAGTACTGGGAGACATGTAAAGGCCAGCTTCTTTGTGGAAAGAGGATTCCAGAAGGGTGGCGCCACAGTCTGAAAGTAGACTAGAGGCCTCCTAGGTAAGCTTGCTTGCTTGCTTGCTTGCAAGAGCTTTTATGCCTCTTCAATCACACAAGTCAGTCAAGTGGCTTACAAAGCTATAGAACAATAATACTGTTTGCCGCTGTCCCCGCCCCCCAAAAAAGAACAGAGAGTTTGGTCTTGTTTGGTCTGACCGATTTCAGTCCTGTTCAAGGCAGTGATATGAAAACTTATCACATTTCAGTAGATTCTTTTACATCTTTCAGAATTTACTCAACCCAAAGGCTTCTGGATACTGAATATCAAAATGAGATTAGCCTGAGTTCAGACTCTTTTAGGACACAAACAGAACATGGCAGATGGCAACTGGCTGATTGTTATTATTTCACCATCCCAACAAGTATGTTTCTTTACAGCCAGGTTCAGTACAGGGAGTTTCGACTTAAGACTGTTTGTTTAGCTATCATTTGAAGTTACAGTGGTGCTGAAAAAAGTGACTTATGACTGGCCCTTGCACTTAATGACTGTCGCAGCATCCCCATGATCACATGACCAAAATTCAGGCGCTTGGCAACTGGCATGTATTTATAATGGTTGCAATGTGCCAGGATCACATGATCACCAGTTGCAACCTTCCCAGCCGGCTTCCGACAAGCAAAATCAATGGGGAGGCTGGATTCGCTTAATGACCATGATTCACTTAATGACTGCAGCAAAAAAGATGGTAAAATCAGGTGTGGTCCATGATGCCTTTTAAGTACCACTGTACATGTACAAAGTTTAGAGGTAAGGTTGGTTGTCTAAAAATTGTTCACACATGACTATATCCAATGGTACTCTGCAAATGTTGGTTGCTATTTACATATTATATTTGTATCTGATTCTCTTCCTAGGTTTTTGATGATTGCCATGAAGGTGGTGAAATATCTCCTGCAAACTGTATTTACATGATGGAATGGCTAGAATTTTAGGAGTCAAATAGGGGAATTGGCTCTGAAACTTTAAACCAGATGAATCAAACTTCTTCTTAGAAAACTACTTGGGCATTGGGTTGATACTTTTGAAAATACTGACTGCCCTGCCATGTGTTAGATGGGATGCTGTAGGATTAAGGCTCTACAGCTGCTTCCAAGTAAGATACATAGGGATACAATTGAACAGAGCTTTAAGAGACAAGTTAAATTTTGATTAGAGAATTAGTTTGGTGTACTGAATAAAATGAACCTATTAGTTGCAACTGAATCCTGCAGCGTATGGTAAGTTCATCATATTAAGGGAGCATTTAGCTCAAGATACTGCATTATTTTATGGCACTGGAAAACAGGGACACAGTACATCCAGATGTTCTCCCATGAAAGTCTTATTAAAATGACAAGAGAATTTGTAAAAGAGGCAGTGTTTTCTACAAGTTAGTGCAACAGTAGTATTAGGGTTGGTGCTATGCTCCATTACATAAATATTTATACATTTGAAAGCTTTAATGCTGAAAAACCGATCTCTTGAAAATTTATTAAAATGCAAAAGCGATTCTGTGTGTGTGTGGTGTAGAATTTGTTATCAGGAAATGTCAGTGACCATCAGATTTGTCTCATAGTCAGACTGACTATATGCTGCTTCCAAGATCAGTCAGAAATTATGTCTTGAACATCAGTTTTGGAATCAGTATCTTGAGATTTCTTCATGCAAAGCTCTACTGGTAAGATATAGCCACACCTCTACCTAGAAAGGTAACAAGCAATACTTCACATGTGGATATTCTCTGTGCCTCTGATGAAGTGAACTGCAACTAATGAAAACTTAAGCCTTTTAATACGATTTGTTAGTTAGAAAAGGTGCTAACAGACTCCTGATTTTTTGGCACTGTAGACTAACATGGCTCTCCTACAATGTCTTACTGTATCTTATAAGGGAAACAGAGTATTAACAAAAAAAAATTCTCTTCTGTGAATTAGCTGAAGTCCTTTGTCATTAAGCATTCTTATTTTGTTTAGATCTTTAAAAAAGCATTTTAAATGAGTCTCAACTTCATTTTACAGAAAAATGCTTCTTCAGCCTAGTTGTTATGCTTTAAAATAATGCAAGGTACATAGTTGTCCCTTTCTGAGAGGATGAAGCTTCTGTCAACTTTTCTTCTTTTGTGGTAACATTTTTATCTACCATTATTGTCTTACATTATTTATGTTTCCTAATTTCTTCAGTGTAGTAGAATGTTTAAGGAAAATAATTGGATTCACTTGTACAGCGGGCAGTTTGTTCATCTAAGGCAGGAAGACTTGCTACTAGACTATTGCAAAACAACTACATCTGCAAAGGTTTCTTCTAAGATACCAGAAGCATGTGAGAAAGCATAGCTGAAGGATGAAATGCCTGTGCTCTTCCAGATCAAGAACAGCACCCAGCCAGATGAACAACCTGTCTTTCAGAATACCCAATGCCATGTGAAGAGACAACAAATTTCTCAACACCATGGGTTGACAACATATAATGAAGAGAACAAAGGATGTAAAAAGGGGTGGGGTGGGGAGGTGACTAGATCCTTTGAGAGCTGAGTAACAGAAGAATCAAAGGCTGGATTTGGGGAAAACTGTGTCCACCCAGATGCAGCAAGATGTTCATCACAGCCATGTTTCACTTAATCTTCCCTGTAAAATCCCAGACTAGCCACTTGGCAGGGCCAGAACAACAGTAAAATCTACCATTACTAAGAAAAATGCATTTTTAAATCTTAATCTCCCCCCATATAATAGTTCATGCACAATGGAAATCTAAAATTTCCCCCTCAGAATTGTGTAGGGAATGGAGTGTTAATAAGAATCTTCGTATTTGCTTATCACCTTTCTATAAGACTGTGTCCAAAGAGCTCAGAATATATCAAATTAATAGGAATAAATGTAACTGTATAAAGGTACAATAAGAACAGATGCAAAACCTAAATATCAGTAATGCATAATACCTCATGGCTTACATGGACATTTTTGGCAATCATATAGTAGTGATTTCACTGCTGCTTTCTACACTGTTTTTTTTCAATAACTTAGTGTAGATTTAAAAATACCAGAGTCTGGTAGTACCTTTTCCAACTAACAGTTTTTATTAAAAGGTATAAGCTTTCCTGAGCATCAGCAGAGCATGTGAAGATGCCTTCTCTTCCTCCAATGGGATATATGCCATCATCTGTCAGCAATGCTCCTCTGGACCCTACATAGGACAAACGACAAACTTAGAACAAAAGAATTAATGGACACAAGTTTGACATCAGAACTCAAAAGCAAAGTAACATTCAGCCTCCCAGGACACTCCAGGGCAGACCTCAAAAGGACTATTTTGGAAAAATGGGACTTTAACTACCATTGAGCAAGAATTGTTGAACTCACATACATCAAAAGGTTTCATGCAATCTTATAAGGTCTCAACAAACAAAAGGTTTTTAACATGCTACAACTGCTAATTGATAAAATACAGTACTTGTAATTTGTCTTACATGTAACCTGCATCAGAATAACCAGCCTTTCTTTACCATCTTCCCCCACCTCACCCCAACTGAAATCCTTCATCAGTCTAGCCCAGCCTTTCCCAACCTTTTGACCCTGGAGGAACCCTTGAAATGTTTTTCAGGCCTTGAGGAACCCCTGCCTGTTCAGGCTCAAATATAGGTCAGAAGTTACAAAACTATTATATTAGTTTCATGTGTAGGCCTGTATATATGCATTAGCAGTATTCTTAAATTGAAAATAAAGAATGAAACTTCTTTTAAGGTGGAGTTGCCCAAATTCGAAATAATTCTTTAAATTGTGATCTCCCAGGGAACTCCTAGTGACCTCTTGCGGAACCCTGGTTGAAAAACCCTGGTCTAGCCACTCTATGCATCTGAGCATAGCTCACGAGAACATAGGCCTTTTAATAAAAGCCAATAATAAGAAAAAGTGCTTACCAGACTGATTTTTTGCTATCATAGACTAGCACCACTTTCCTCCTCCAGTATAGATTTAGAATCTTAGGAATTCCTGGAAGTCTCCTATCTAGGCACTCTGTTTTGCCTTTTTTGCCTTGTCATTGCTATCCACTAGAGGTGCACTCTCTGTTTTATTTAAATCATTTAAAGGGCCTAAGTGGCCCTTTCCAACTCTGCTTCCATGGCTCCCTTCAGGCAGCACCAGCCTCCTGGCCCATCTCTGCCCAAGCCTCACCTCCTTGCTATCCCTGCTACTCCTTGACTGTGAGAGACAAGTCGCTGTGTAAACGAATTCATCTTAAAAACATTAAAAATGTTTAAGTCTTCCTTGAATTGAGCTTGTGAAGAAAATGCAACCAAGAGAATAATTTCAGCAAATGCAGTTTAATACCTTTAGGTATCATTTTTCAGTTAAAGGGAAGTGGCTGAAATCCTTTATTTTTCTCAGTGGGTTTCCAGAATGTTAACAAGCAATTATAATTTGGCAGCCCAGCACCTAGCCAACTGGCTGTTCTCAAAAGCAGGCCTGATCAGGTTAGTATTTGGATGAAAGGCTACAAGCAGCTAATAGTCTGTAATGATTGCCCTAGCCCAAATACTCAGACTCACAAGAGGCTGCTATATGAAATCTGATTTATTAAGGAACTAAAGGCAAATACAGAGAAAGCTGAGAATGAGCAAAAGCGCGCCAAATACAAACTTAAACCCTTGGTGCAAACGTATCCCGCCTCCCTCGTAACAGCCCCGCCCGGCACAGGTGCTAGCAATCGTCAGAGTTGCTAGCCTGGGAAAGTAACCTTGAGCGCAGTAGATAATGCAAATACATTCCAGAGCAAAGCCAAAAGATAAGTACTCCCATCCTCCCGAGAAAGATGAAACACGCATCCTGCTAATGACATGCGAAACGTTACGATGTATCAAAGACATTGAAATGGCGAACATGACATAGTCATACTGTTACCAGGAAATGTCATGGACATGTCTAATGAAGTGACAAGAAGCTCAATTCAAGGGAAACATATTGTTAATGTTTTAAGATGAATTTGTTTACACAGTGATTTGGTATGAATTAAGTTCCTCAAAGTATGAGCTTTATAGAGTGTGGGTGTTCTAATTATCACTCCAACAAATGTGAAGAAAATGATTCAAAGCTCTGTAGAGAAATACCTAAAAAGTGGAGTATTTCAATTTCTGAAACATACCTCAAAGTAGCTGCTCTTGAAAAAAAAGGTAACTGACTGAAACACAGAACAGAAATTGGAACACAAAAAGGACTGCTCTTACTTTCAGTTGATCTGGACTGTTTATTTATTTATCAAATTTGTCACCGCCCATCTCCTCCGAACAGAGGGACTCTGGGCGGTTTACAATATAGACTAAATATATAATAAAAAATTGAATAAATATACAATAAAATTCTAATAAAATCCCATTAAAACAAACAATTTTTGAACTACCCCAGCTCATAAAATCCAGATGGCTATGATCTCTTCAATCATTATGTAGGAGGGGCACTTTAAGCACTAGCCAACCCCAAGTATGTCGATTCTCCTCCCTGCCCCAAGCCTGGTGGCAGAGCCAGGTCTTCGACTTCCTCCGAAAGTCTAGGAGCGATGGGGCTAATCTCACCTCCAGGGGCAAGATGTTCCAAAGGGCGGGTGCTACTGCCGAGAAGGCCCGCCTCCTGGACCCCGCCAGATGGAATTCTCTTATTGACGGGGTCCGCAGCATGCCCTCTCTGCATGAGCGGGTGGGACGGGCTGATGATACGGGGAAGAGGCGGTCCCTCAGGTAACCCAGTCCCATGCCATGTAGGGCTTTAAAGGTGATAACCAACACCTTGAATTGGACCCGGAAGCAAAGTGGTATCCAATGCAGCGCACGTAGCAAAGGTGTTATGTGCACCCTTCTAGGGGCGCCGAAAATAGCCCGCATGGCCGCATTCTGGACCAGCTGAAGCTTCCGGATACTCAAGGGTAGCCCCATGTAGGGCGCATTGCAGTAGTCTATATGGGAGAGAACAAGGGCATGAGTGACCGTCCGAAGGGCTTCCCAATCCAGGAAAGGGAGCAACTGGTGCACAGCATGAAGCTGTGCAATGGCCCTTCCGGCCACGGCTGCCACCTGCTCTTTGAGCAGGAGCCGTGAGTCCATGAGGACCCCCAGATTATGCACCGGGTCTGTCTGGGGCATTGCAACCCCATCCAGAACTAAAGATGACAAAGTCCCAGATACAGAGGAACACTTAACCCACAGCCACTCTGTCTTACCAGGGTTCAGCCGAAGCCTGTTGTTCCCCATCCAGACCCCTACAGCCCCCAGGCACCGAGAGAGGGCAGTCACAGCATCACTTACCTCACCCGGGATGGAGATGTATAATTGAGTATCATCGGCATACTGATGATACCTCATCCCATGGTGATGGATGATCTCGCCCAGCGGTTTCATGTAGATGTTAAATAGGAGAGGAGAGAGGACCGAACCCTGTGGCACCCCACAAAGGAGAGGCTGAGGGTCGGATCTCTCCCCCACATCACCGACTGGGACCGGCCCTGGAGGAAGGAGGTGAACCAGCGCAAAACTACGCCGCCCACCCCGAGCCCAACTCCCTGAGCCGACCCAAAAGGATACCATGGTTGATGGTATCGAAAGCCGCTGAGAGGTCAAGAAGAGCGAGGATGGATGCACTACCCACATCCCGCTCCCGCCAGAGATCATCCGTAAGTACAACCAATGCCATTTCTATCCCATATCCAGGCCTGAAACCTGACTGAAAGGGGTCTAGATAACCGTTTCCTCCAGAATCCTCTGGAGTTGTAATGCCACCACTTTCTCAACCACTTTCCCCAAAAAGGAGAGGTGGGAGACTGGACGAAAATTATCCAGTACAGTAGGGTCCAATGATGGTTTCTTGAGAAGGGGTTGTACCAGCGCCTCCTTAAAGGCATCTGGAAACACCCCCTCCCTCAAGGATGTATTAACCATTGCCTGGACCCAACATGTCACCTCCCAAGCTGCTTTCACCAGCCAGGAGGGACATGGATCTAATTGGCAAGTGGTGGCATTTACTGTCTGGAGGATCCTGTCCACTTCCTCAGGTCCAACAGGATCAAACTGTTCCCAGATAATATGGTAAGTATGATCCCTTGGCATCTCCACAGACCCTGCCTCATGCTTGGAGTCTAGCATGGAGTGGATCCAAGCGATTTTGTCTTGCAGATGCTCTGAAAACTCCTCTGCACAGCCCTGTAGGTGGGTCACTGCACCCACCTTCCCCAAAAGGGATCATGAAATGATTGCTTTTTTTTATCATGAAATACTTCTTCAACCAGGAACTTCTGTGTCAGTGACTGGGCTAAAGTCCAATAATAAAACCCATTTAAGCATTTTCTGTGATAGTGGGGATCAGAAAGGTGCTTTGCTGAAGACCCTTTAGGTCAATCTTACTGGCACTGATATTGACCAGTGACCAAGTGGAAAAATCAAATATTTCTTCAGCAAGCATGTTTCAGAAGTGATAAGGGCTTTTACCATTGAAAATTAAGACTTATCTTGCTGCAGCAGCAACTGGACTATCAAAAATTCTTGCTATGAGCTGTGTGTGCAACCCAGAGATCATTCTAATCCCATGACAGTCCACTGCAAACTTTTGGTACATCTTCTGGATGTCAGTGATAACATGCCTAATATTCAAGTCATCTGGGCAAGGCAGGCATTGGAGGGACCATGTTATCTTAACAGAGGCTGTACAATTTTCACTGAGTCATAAAACCATAGGCAGAGATGAATCATACTCGTTTGACAAACAGCTGCATGCAAACCAAATACAACAGAGCCCACCCTGGAAAATACAATGAATTCTGTGTTTGAGATTATTTTGAGTCAGATAGATTCATTTTCAAATCTCAGCATATAGCAAGACACAAGATGTTGAGAGAAATGCTATTGAGTTGAAACGGGCTGTCACAGAAACAGTAATTTCTGTATAAAAAACATACATACATATGCAAGAAAGCAAAGTTCCAAACATTTGGGAAAGAACTTTCCTTAAGAATGAAAATTTTTTGGACAACACCCTTCTTTTTTTTCAGATACTATCTTGCTGACCCAATTACATACCTGCTCTTTCTACAGAAATGCTGATTATTCTTTTGCATGAAACCTGCTGCAGGAATTGGTATGGTAGGTCTCCTTTTAGACAGGACAGTTTAAAGGATAATTGCTTTTTTCCCTTAATAGAAACAATTTGATTATTGAGGCAGTAGTGTGGGAGCAAAAGTCATACTGTAGGTAAGGAAATTTACCTCTTGGTAAAAGTTAGAAATTGCTGGTTGTATTAGTTTTTAACAAGATGAAACTCTGAAGAATGCAAATTCTGGTTTTTCCAATACACTCCATTTTGGGGGGAGGGCAGAGTATTAAATTCTTTTTAGGGAAGACATTCTAACTGCCACCCTAGACATTATGAGCCCATGGCTAGAAACTGATGTATTTGACATTAAGCTCTTTCTAAATGCTATTTATGAGAGCATAAATGTAGATTATTCCTGTCCATAGTGTCAAGTCTATTCAGAACCAGTTTAGTAATTGTTTTTTATACCTCTGTGTGTTTTATGAATTCCCTAACTCTATAACTGCTTCATTACAGCAATATTTCAACATTGTTTCAAGACCTCTCAATGTCCTCTTGGAATCAAAGCCATGCCATCACTGAATTCTAGTCATCCAGAAAATTCTGCTTCTTAGGTTCTGAAAGCCATATGATATGGGTGAGATCTGCCCCACAGATACATTTTTATGGATGCAGTATTCTCATGGCCTGATTGTAACAGAGAATGTTCAGTTCTCAATGCCTCTTAGTGATCAAACACTGAGCACAAATTTTCTCCAAAACATTTAATCAGCACCATAAAGGCAGTTAGCTTGGTGGCAATTCTGCAAGTTTATAGGGATGTTGTCTCACGGCATATTAATACTGCTCTCCTCAGGTTAAGGAGAGCAGAAATTTGTAGGATGAAATAGTCCATCAAAGCTGGGTTTGGTTATAATATTCAGATAACAACTTCTTACCTCAGTACCAGGTAAGAAGGTAGACATTTAGGAGATGATTAAATATAACTTTGAAATGTCTAACTGGTTCTGATCCCATAAAAACTAAGTCAGGACCATAACCATCATTTTTCAAGTTTCTGAAAAGGAAGTTTCCTTATGATCCATGTCAACCAACTACTATTCCTGAAGAGCAGGGGAAAGGCTGTAGTTTGGTGGAGAGATCATCAGGGAACCCCAAATAGCCTTGCAGTTCACAGCTATCTGCCATATCCTCCAAGTGTCCTATGCTCCATGAGCGAAGCAGGCCACCAGCTGGCTGTCCGAAGTGGGATGTCGGTGGCTGATCAAGGCTCTGAAGGCAGGGACTGGACAGACAGGTTCTTTCTGCCAGTGGTAATTCAACCCAGTTCTGCATGGCTGAAAGAAAGAGTGCAGGTATCAGAGATTAAATTTGTGCTTCATGCGAAGTCAAACCTTGTTGTAAACATGTTGCTGAACAAGCTTTGATGGCTGGGTTCACATCTGAAGCCTAAACTGCATGGTAATTTATCAGAATTTGTGATCCCAGCCTTCACCTTTCACAACATTAACTAGCCTATAGTTGCAAGACAGTGCATAGTGGAGATGACAAAAACCAGTATATGCTTTCCCCTATTTTTCCAAACATTCTTCTTGCCCATGATCACTTATTCAACAGCAGAGGCCATTCCACCTGCTCCAACCCTTTTATTCTTTTTACTAGTAATTGGTCCATCAACTGAGTATATGATGTTTTCTCTTGTATAATGTTCATTCTCTCTGCAATTTATAACGTGCAATAGCTGCTTGCTGGCAATTCTTTCTATCTTTCATCTGGTCTGGAGGATTCCAAAGCCTTTTTCATAAGCTGTGGTTAGAGTCAAAATGTAAGGTTCCCAAATGAACTGGTTCAGAGCTGTTTGTGCTAACAACATCATCTAAAAATGCTTTGTAGCTAGCCAGCCATCAGTAAGGGTAAAAGGCTGTGCTTAATAACCTAAACATGGCATCCTGCACAAACTAGTCTCCAAATTACTTTCAAGAGTGAACACAATGCCAACATTCTTCTGATAATTCACCAGGGTTATCCCTAAAATGGTGACCAGGCCAGAAAACTGCTTTGTCTGCTTTGCTGTTGTTACCTGTTTTGTACCAGCAGCAGAGAAGCCATTTAAGATAGCGGTACTGGGCCAGAAGGTGTCCCTGATGAGCTGCCCGCTGGTAATAGAGGATTGCCTAGAAAGAAATAGCAACATTTGAGAAAAAAATGTTACTGCTTACTGAAAAAACTGCCAGGGTAGGGGTGTGTGAAGTTACTCTGTCCTTTGCAGAACATATTTTGCAAACAAATATGTCATGTAATCTAAGGATGGTCAGATAGAGTAGATTAGATTAGATTAGATTATAGATAGGATATTGAAAAATATTTTGCAGGGCTGCTTTACAGCTTTGTTAATGAGGAATCTTAAAAGGAGTTTTATTTTGTAATGAAACATCCCACAGATATTCTAAGGCAAAGGTAACTAACCTGAGCCTTCAAAATACTTTTGCAGTTTTTAGGACCCAAACAGACTGCACTACTGAATGCATGAAAAATGAAATGTAAGTGTAATGTAATGTAAAAACATTCATGAAAAAAGCCTCAGTCCCCCAATTGAAACATCCTGGTCCAATCCACTTTGCACGCCACTTGAACTCTCCACTGTCCTAAAAACCATTAAGCGCAGCCCTAAAAAGCTTGTCCACATCTGTTGCAGCATGAAGAGAAGCTTCACTTCAGCAAATCTACTTACTTCCCTGCTTTAATTAGGAATACAAGGAATATAAAGAATAATGCTGAATCATTGAATTAGGAATCACGTCCCCTTGTTCTGCCTCCCCAGTTCACATTTATTTGTTTGATTGATTTATATCCTACTTTTTGTACAGGAGCTCACAGCAGTGTAGATAGTGCTCCCTCCTCCTATTTTTCCCCATAACTGATACTCTGTGAAGTAGGTTGGACTGAGAGAGAATGATGGGCCCAAAGTCGGCCAAGATTATAACATGCTCCAAATTGTTTTCCCTACTGCACTTGGGGGAAAAAAAACTTTCATTGCCTCTAGTGGAAGCTTTTCCCATATATAATTGCAACACAGAATATGTTTTCCTTATCCAGATGTAATCCCACACAATGAATAACTACTGCATAGCAATCTACACTTGGCAAGGGACATTTTCTTTTTTAATCCCAAGGGGTATGGGGTGGGGCAAGGCAAGGAGGACAACACAAGGTAACCCAGAGGCCAGAGATTCCCACTCCTCCTCTAAGCACAAATGAAAGCATAGAGGGCCCAGGCTTCTACCCTAAAAGCAAGGCACCTGAGAAAAGAAGCTGAAAAAACAAAACAGCTGGGAACAGCTTTGGAAGCAGCTGTGTGGGTCTTGCAAAACATGTGGCAACTTTAATACTTCAAAGAAAGGTACTTGCTTACTCTAATGCACTTTGTGAAGCATCTCTCTTGAATGCTTTGGACAAGGGGTATGGGGTAGTCTTAGCTACAAATACTGAGAAACGGAACATTAGTAACTTGTGTCTACTTTAGAAGGAAAGCCAGGTTGGTGCAATGGTTAAGGCACCAGGCTAGAAACCAGGAGACTGTGAGTTTTAGTCCAGCCTTAGGCATGAGGGCAGCTGAGTGACCTTGGGCCAATCACTTTCTCTCAGCCCTAAAAAGCAGGCAATGGCAACCACTTCTGAAAAATGGTTTATGGTTTTTATGATTGTAAGCTGCCCAGAGTTACTTGTTGAGATGGGCAGCTATAGAAAACAAACAAACCAACCTTGCCAAGAAAACTGCAAGGACTAGCCCAGGCAGTCTCCAGGAGCCAACACTGATTCGAAGGCGTGCACACGCACAAACTACTTCAGAAGACAAGGATATCCCAGACAAAGAAGGAATTCCTCTGATTTCCAACAGCGTTTAAAGCTGCTGGACTGTAGTTTCACAGCATATCCATTCCTTATGTTAGTACTACAATTTATGGCAGGCAGATTTTCTTCTTCCTAGGCTGAAGTCTGTAACTTATCAAAAGCAAATAAAATATATGTCAACTTACACTAATATAGAAATGGCACCTTTGGCCATGTAATTTATGGGCTGATACATACTTAACAGCTATTGTCCCCTCTCCCCCTTCATAATCTGCAAAGTTGTACAATTGCTGTGTGCCTCTTTCACACACTTTCATAACACTTTCCAGCAAAGATAATATTTTTGCAGTGAAGAAGCAACAAGATAGGGAGAAAGCAAAGGCCAGCTATTCAGTTTGTCTCTGTGTTCCAGGATATACTAGGCACTTTAGAGATAATAAAATACTTTTTTTCCTCCAAATTTTCTACATAAAGAGGTAACATATAGGCTGAATAAAACAAAATGGGACTGGAAGACCTTAGCCACGTTCTTTGTAGTGCCTCTTCCATGTTCGTAGCATAAGCCTACGTTGTACTGGGCTTTGCTATAGTTCTGATCTGCAGCCAGCTTGAAACAGGAAAAAGCCATTTTGTACTGCTCAGCTTGCATGTTTTCAAGCCCTGGGAAGACAATATATAACAATAAAAAATTCAGCCAACCATGGCACCCGCACATTCTTGAAATGAACATACAACTGTTATCTGTCTCATTCATATAGGAGTAACTTCAGATCTAATTCAGAGGCTGTCCTGCAGGAACCAGCTGTTAAATGTAATTGCACCATATTCAGCTATATTATCAAATTCAGTTTTATAAGGATCCTTCCACACTCCATAGCAAGAAAGACTTGCTATTCTAGTTTTACCAATAAATGTACAGAGAGCTGAACTCAGGTCTTTAACATGGCAGAGATTATTAGACTAACATTTTAATAAGCATACATCTTTGTGGCTCACTAGACACTAGCTTGTGCACAGATTTTCCTTCAGTGAGTGAGTGAGAATAGATTTCTGAAGGACTTATCTAGGCAGAATCTGACTATATTAAAAAAGATACTGTCGCAGATCACGCACTCTCCTATTATTATTAGAATCACTATTTGTGTCATATATTCTTACTGAAATGGGACATTTGCTACTATCCAGGTACAAGTGGAAATAATCAACTTTAAGGCAATTATGCCCATACAACCTGCTTGATATTGAGCCTTGACACTACTGGCATCTGTGAAGACAAACTTGCTTAAGCAAAATCCAGAGGACATTTCTGGCCTTGCTGACAAAATTGCCTTGCTGACAATTTTCTTGCGCAGCGTGAACAAGAGGATCGCTGACTTGATACTAACCAATCTAAAATACTTAGTTGAGGAAGTGAACATAAAAAGAATAAAAGCAAGCACGAAATGTGCCAGAGTTCTTAATTTTAATGGAAATTAAAGCTGAACACATATCTTGGACTTAAAAATGTAGATTTTAATATGCTCAGAGCAATGGTAAGTAGAATTCCTTGGCAGGTGAGATTAATAGGAAAAAAAGGCGGGATAAAAAATAAAATTTAAAAAATCTAATAATAGTAATAAAGCAAAATCTCCTTTAATTCAAGGATGGCTTGCACTGTAGCCCTGGGATTTCATGGTGGTTTCCCATGCAAGTACTAACAAGGTCTACCCTCCTTAGTTTTCAATCCTAGACAAGACTGATGGAATGCTGGTGAGAAATCCTAAAAAAGATACAAAAAAAGCACCTTTTCAAACAATTCCAATTAGAAAAAAAATGGAGGACTGAAGGAAAATCACAACGCGCAGCTCAAAAAGCTTAAGACTTGAAAACAAAAAGGGACACAAAAAGGGAGTGTAAAGAGGGAGAATTCATCACAGAAGGGTACATAAAAATAGTCTGGAACTGTACCGAAGGTATCAGGAAAGCTACCACTGAGAGCGAACTGAGGTTGGCAAAGAATGCCATGAGCAATCAAAATAATTCTATAGGTTACGTTCAAAATAAAATTTCCATCACTAAGCAATGTGGTCATAAAGCGTGACATCTGCATTCCTCATTGCCATCGTTAAGCACAGACCATGTGGGTTGTTAAGCAAGGACTTCATATAACTGTGACGTGTCATGTTCGCCGTTGCGATGTTTGATGTACATCGTAACGTTTCTCATGCCATGGTGCTGACGGGCGTTCCGGTTGGGAGGAAGCTGCTGGGAGACCTTGTACCAGGCTGTCTATCTGTTTTCATGGGGATGGAATGTGTTTGGGTTGTTTGCGTTCAAGGTCTTTTTACCCGATGATTAGCAGAACTCGTTAGGAGCACCTGGGATGGGGAATTTGAAACGGTTGTACGGGAGGAGGGCTTACATTCGCACCGAGGGTTTTTAGTTTGTATTTGGCACGCTTTTGCTCATTCTTAGCTTTCTTTGTACTTGCACACTATTCTTAAATAAACCAGATTTGATTCAAGCTCTTGCTTGTGAGTCTGAGTATAATTTAGGATAGGCAACCATTACATAAAGCTGAGAATCTTTGTAATTCCCGTTAACTCCTTCCAAGTATATTCCTTGTGAGGAAATTAGTTAATGATGACTGAACCAAGACCAACATCCGAAGGGCTGGAACTGCAAGCTGGTCCAGCACTGAAGAGCCCCCTTCCCCCCGACCTTTCGTTCTACCTGAGGGGCTCCAGCTCAAGCCCTGAGCTGGGGGGATCCAGTGATGAGGGAGAACCTAAGGAAGAGGCGGCTGGGACTTCCTGGAAGTATTGGTTCCCCATGACCCCTGAGGGGGAATCGACCAAAGTGGCCCCAGAGAAACGACCTGACACCCAACGAGGGGAAGAATCGGTGGCCCCTGAGAGGATGAGAAGGTTGGAGGTGAAGGTGGAGTTGATGGAAGACCTGTTGAAAACCCTGTCGATCGCGATGGGTGACCAGGGAAGCCGCGACGAGAGTCCTCGCTCCCCACTGCCCTCCCACCTCCTCCTAGCGGACCGCAGCTGGTTTGAGGTCGGAGAAGACATCGCGACGGGCCCTACTGCTCAACCCGCAGCTGGGTCCCCTCCAACCGGGAAGGTGGCAAAGGACTTTGCTGTCAAATTTGATGGGGACCCCACCAAACTTTCCTTTTTCATAACCTACACGAAAAACTACATGAAGCAATACGGGTCGTGTTTCACCTCTGAAGAGGCTAAGATATCGGCCATTACCCCTAAGCTGAAAGGCAGAGCAGCAGACTGGTATGTCCAACTGACGGAAGCTGACGCTCCTGAGCTCGGGTCGTTCAACTTCGTGTTCGCCTTGAAGCTGTTTTTCGAGGACCCCCTAGCCAAAGCCAGGGCTAAGGAGGCGCTCAAGGAACTCACCCAAGGACCCAGGTCGGTAGCCGACTATGCCCTAGAATTTAAAGCTTTGGCGGGCAAGGTTCCCGACTGGTTCCAATCAACACTCGAGAGATTTAAAGAAGGACTTAACCGAGATGTCCTCAGGTGGGCGCTGGGCAGGGATGACCCGGAGTCACTGTACAAGTGGATCTGTTTGGCCGGAAAGGCTGAGCATGCCCAGCGCACCTACATGCAGACCTGTCGAACCGAGAAAACAACAACCCTGACGCGGGGACCCCGGAGCAGAGCAACAGCTGCCCCGAGCCACCAAGCAGGAGACGAGGAGAAGGATCGCCGCTATGCGTGAGAGCAGTGCCTCCGTTGTGGGAAAGGAGGCCATCGAGCCGCTGAGCACCCGAAACTCAAGTCCAGAGAGCGAGCAATGAAAGCCCCGGCTAAATCGCCCCAGCTGTCACGCCAAACGACCGCAGCCAAAGGTGCCACTGACCTGGAAGAAGAGCTGTATCTCTACGCAGAGGTTGAGGAGGCTGCAAAAGAGCCGGCGGGAAACGCCAGCCACCTGCCCTGAACTACGCCCTGGGGCAGGTGGAGGAAGATGGGTGTGAGGATGCTATGGTGAGTGCTGATTGCCCCACCCTGGCAGTGAAAGTGAAGCTGGGCTCCCGCACCCGAACCACGGAAGTTTGGGCTTTGGTTGACTCTGGGTGTTCGAGATGCCTCATCCACCCGGATCTAGTGACTGCACTAGACCTGCCGTTTCCCTCTCCAGCAGTCTTTGATCTTTACCCAGCTAGATGGGTTAACAGTGGGGTGGGGGGTGGGGGTGTCCAGCAACTCATTTCACTGGGACTGTAGCAATGCAAATGGGCAGCCACAAAGAGGCTTTAAAATTCATTATTGCACCTGTTGGCGATCCCATGGTAATTCTAGGGATCCCTTGGTTAACTTGGTGAAACCCCTACATAAACTGGCAGCACCGAACCCTTACCTTTAGCGATGGGTTTTACCAAGCCCCTCCAATGGGGAGACCCTTAAGTGGGGGGGGGGGCAGGGCTGCAATTGCAGTGCCATGCCCCAACTTACCGCAGCTCGAAGGGCTGCCGGACCGCTACTGAGACTTTGCAGACGTTTTTGGGGAAATGGAGGCAGACCAGCTGCCACCCCATCGCAAAACTGACTGTGCAATCGAGTTGCTCCCCAACACGCAACTGCCTAAACCGAAAATTTACCCAATGACTAAGAAAGAACTAGAGGCATTGCGTGAGTTCATTGACAAAAACCTGGCATGGGGGTTCACTGAGACTGCCAATTCCCCAGTTGGCGTGCCTGTACTCTTCTGGGAAAAGGAAGATGGCACACTCAGACTCTGTACGGACTATCGGGGGTTAAATTCAGTCTCCCTATGTAACAAATATCCTTTGCCTCTAATGAAAGACATGTTAGCCCACCTATCAAAAGGGAAAATTTTCTCTAAACTCGACCTCCGTGAAGCCTACTTTCGCATACGCATACGGGCTGGAGACAAGTGGAAAACCGCTTTTAATTGCCCCTTGGGCTCCTTCCAGTACAAAGTCCTCCCGTTCAGCTTAGCCGATGCGCCTGGAGTATTCATGCAATTGATTAATGAAGTGTTACATGATCACTTATTTAAGGGAGTCTTGGTCTATTTGGACGATGTACTTATCTACTCTGAAACCGAGGAGGAGCATGAATGCCTTCTTAGGCAGGTGTTAGAAAAACTAAGGGCAGCCAAGCTGTATGCCAAACTGTCCAAATGTGAATTTCACAAAACCCAACTGGACTATTTGGGCTATCGAGTCTCTGACAAGGGAATCGAGATGGACCCTGAGAAAATTAGGGCCATCTTAAATTGGGAATGCCCTCGCACCCGACGGCAGCTGCAAAGTTTTCTGGGGTTCAGCAACTGTTACCGCCAGTTCATCCAGGGGTTCGCTGAAATTGCCTTGCCCCTCACCGACCTGCTTTGCACAAAACGGTTGGGGGAAACACACAAGGTAAAACACCCCGGGGCAGTGTTGAATTGGACTCCAGAATGCCAGGCTGCATTCGAGAAACTAAAGACTTTCTTTACTGCGGAACCCATTCTGCAGCACCCTGATCCTGAACGCCCCTTCGTTGTCCAAGTAGACGCCTCTGACTTTTCTATTGGGGCTATATTGCTGCAAAAGGACTCTGACAACATCCTGAAACCCTGCGCTTATCTGTCCAGGAAATTTTCTGAGACTGAGCGCCGGTGGCATGTTTGGGAAAAGGAGGCCTTTGCTGTCAAAGCTGCTTTAGAGACTTGGTGCCACCTCCTTGAGGGGGCTGCCTACCCGTTCGAGGTTTGGACGGACCACAGGAATTTGGAGGCTCTCCGCACCCCCCTGCCGCCTCAGCCCCAAACAAATTTGCTGGGCTCAATTTTTCAGTCGGTTTAACTTCCAACTGAAGTTCATACCGGGCAAGAAAAACTTTCTCACGGACGCTTTGTCCTGCTTGCCGCAAGACTTCGACCAAACCCCTCAAGTGGTTGGTACTGTTCTCTCTTTACCACAATTGGGACTGGCTGCTGTCACCCGAAGCCAAACCTGTGCTCCGCCAGCGCAGAGCACCACCCCACCCCCAACCCGCAGACAGCCGCTCCCTTGTCAGTTACAATCCGACTTTCTACAGGCAGTGAAATCTGACACTTGGTTGCTGGCTAATTGAGACAAAGTTTCTTTTAAGGATGGGTCGGCCACCGCCTTTATGTGCCTGAAACTTTACGTGCTTCGGTGTTGCACCGCTCCCATGACGATAAATTGGCAGGCCATTTCGGTTTCGTCAAAACCCTACATTTGGTGTGCCGCCAATTTTGGTGGCCCTCGCTGTGGCGGGATGTCAAAGACTATGTTGCCTCTTGCCCTGTCTGTGCCATGTCAAAACGAAAAGTGGGGAAACCACAAGGGCTTCTCCAACCTGTTGCTAACCCATCTTGTCCCTGGGCCGAGATCTCTATGGACTTTATCATTGACCTCCCACCCAGTCAAAAGAAAACTGTCATTTGGGTTGTAAAGGACTTCTTCTCCAAACAAGCGCATTTTATTCCGTGCACCTCCTTGCCGTCTGCTCAGCAGCTGGCTCGCCTCTATGCCACATCTACCGTCTCCACGGCTGCCCCTCCCATTTGGTGACCAACCGAGGGACACAATTTACCTCCCAATTTTGGCGGTCTTTTTTAAAACTGATTGGCACCAAGCAGGAGTTCTCCACGGCGTCGCATCCGGAGATGGACGGATCTACTGAGATTCTTAACTCCACCCTGGAGCAATTTCTTCACTCCTACACCAACTACCATCAGGACAATTGGGTCGAGCTCCTGCCCTTTGCAGAAGTGGCTTACAACAACGCCGTTCACCAGAGTACTGGGCAGACCCCCTTTTGGGTTGTTTTCGGCCAGGACTTCGTCCCCATCCCTGAATTGCCCCAGCCCCCGTCTACCTCCTGCTCGGCTTCTGATTGGGCTGTGCAACTGGCTGCCTCCTGGCCGGTCATTCGGCAGGCTCTGAGCGATGCCCAGGCTGCCTACAAGTGCCACGCTGACAAACACCGTTCTCCCCAACACACCTTCAAGGTTGGGGATCAGGTTTATCTCTCCACTAAGTTCATAAAATCCCCTCAACCTTCAAAGAAGCTTGCCCCTAAATTCATCGGACCTTTCCCCATTGTGGCTCTTATCAATCCTGTTACTGTCAAGCTCGAATTGCCTCACAATTTAAAACATTTGCACCCTGTTTTCCATTGCAGCTTGCTCAAACCAGCCCAACCCTCTGCTCACCGGCACCCCCAACCTCCTCCGCCTGCTCCTATCATGATTGATGGCCAGCAACACTTTGAAATCAAAGAGGTTGTCGACTCCCGCAAGCTTTGCAACTCCCTGCAGTACCCAGTTCGCTGGAAGCACTTCCCCCACCCTGAGTGGGTGCCTGCTTGCCACGTCAATGCTCCTGATTTAATTCACCACTTTCACCTAGCTTATCCTTTGAAGCCTGCAGCTTGACTGTTCCTTTCACCATTCATATTATTCGGCTTTGCTTTCTTTTGGGGGGGCAATATGTCATGTTCGCCGTTGTGTTGTTTGATGTACATCGTAACATTTCACATGCCATGGTGCTGATGCGCATTCCGGCTGGGAGGGAGCTGCTGGGAGACCTTGTACCACGCTGTCTATCTGTTTTCATGGAGATGGAATGTGTTTGGGTTATCGTTTGTGTTCAAGGTCTTTTTACCCATTGATTAGCAGAACTCGTTAGGAGCACCTGGGATGGGGAATTTGAAACGGTTGTACGGGGGGAGGGCTTACATTCGCACCGAGGATTTTTAGTTTGTATTTGGCGCGCTTTTGCTCATTCTCAGCTTTCTTTGTACTTGCACACTATTCTTAAATAAACCAGATTTGATTCAAGCTCTTGTTTGTGAGTCTGAGTATAATTTAGGATAGGCAACCATTACATGATGTGGGAGGAAGTGTGAATCAAGAAGCACTTATGCCACTGAAACTGCATCCCAGGCAATCAGGCAAGAGTTACAGGTGGGCAGGACAGTGCTACAGGGTATGGGTGGGTGGGCAGGCGTTGTGGGCAGGTGCTATGGAGTACGGGCAGGCAGATGCTACAGAGTATAGGTGTGCGCTACAGAGTACAGGCAGGCAGGTGCTGTGCATGGGTGCTACAGAGTATGAGATCCCCATGCTGCCTGGGGGCTCCTTGGGAGAAAAAGTGGTGGCAGCAGGAGTGACTTGCAACCTCCTGCCAGTTTCCCCATTGACTTTGCTTGTGGGAAGCCAGCAGGGAAGGTCACAAATGGCAATCATGTGACCATCGGATCACATCGGATTGTGATTGCAAGCCAGTTGCCAAGCACCTGAATTGTGATCACGTGATTGTGGGGACACCGCAACGGCTGCACCATTGAGGATTGGCTGTAAGTCCCCCTCATTCAGCACCATTGTAACTTTGAATGGTTGCTGAATGAGCGGTCATAATTTGAGGATTGACTGTAGCAAAATGAAATAAAGAATGACAGCTGGATTTACTGTGATGTACCCCTCTGGTCACCAAAAGATGGACCTGACAGGAAAATAACTTCTTGCTAGAAGGCTGGGCTATCCTTCATCTCTGGAGGTGTCTAAGAGGCTGCACAGTCACCTCTCAAGGATGGTTTAACTGGCTACCCTGTGCACTGCAAAGGATTGGACTAGCTGACCTTTATGATCCCTTCCAACTCCACCATTCTATGATTCTAGCTCTGCAACCCAACTAGGGAGAAGAGAAGCAGATACCAGAGGAATAAGGAAGTCAATTAAGTGAATAAACAACCAGGGCAATTAATCAGCATTGTGTATGGCAAATTCTCGCCTAGGAGTACAGACTATAAAGGCTTCCGAAAGAGAAAGTGCAAATGGAAATTCTTTCTCTGGATAAGGACTTCCCATTCTCTCCGACAGGTGCTGTGCTGTGCTGTGCCTGGTGTTGAGAGAATGAGAATGAACAGAAAAGAGAAAATGAGAGAGTTTGAGTATGGGTATGCACGTGAATGCATGCAGGCATTTAATATTCTAAATCAATAAAGCTGTATTGTTATTCAAGCTCAAAGTTCTCATTATATGTTGCGAGTTCTTAGCTGCCTTTAGGTTGAAATTCTAGGGAAACCTCCCTCTTTATCAGAGCTGGCTAGAGTTGACAATATAACACAAAGGCAATAAACAGCCAATGTCAGCCCAACTCACCTCACAGGGTTGTTGTTGTGGGGAAAAGAGGAGGAGGAAGGAATGTTAGCTATGTTGGCCACCTTGAGTTATTTATAAAAATAATAAAGGTGGGATAGTAAGTAAGTAAGTAATTAATTAAGTAAGTAAGTAAGTAAATAAATAAATAAATAAATGTGCTATTGTTTAGAGATGGGAGAATCATAGAGATGCAATTCACATCCTAAGATGAAAGGGAAAAGAGAAACATCCTGGAGAAATGAAGCTGGCTGAGGAAATAAAGAACCAAGCAATAACAGTTGTCAGTTAATCAATTAGTGTTGTGTATGGCGAATTCCTGCCTAGCAGTGTAGACTATAAAGCTTCTGAAAGAGAAAATGCAAACTGATGCTTCTTCTCTGGATAAGGATTTCCCATTCTCTAAGATGGGTGCTGCACTGGGAGAATGAGAATGAATGGGGGAGAGAGAGAGAGGGTGAGCATGGGTGAATGTATGTGGGTATTTAATATTCTAAATCCATAAATCATTGTTAGAGCTCAGTGTTCTCACTACTTGTTGTAAGATCCTAGCTATCTCTTAATTGGAATTTTAGAGAAAAAATTAGAAAAAAACATTCCATTGAGTAGTGCATGTGTGATTTTCCAAAATAAATCCCCCTTTACCAGAGCTATGCAAAATAGCTTCCTTCAAAATGCCTAATCACAGCCCCTTGCAAGCTGTTGATCAAAGCAAGTGAGAGGAGCTTGAGTGTGTGCTCAAAGGGGAGAGAGAAAGGAAAGTGACTGTAAATAAGTGAATTTTATAAAAGATAGGGTCAATTGGATTTTGGGAGAAAAGTTTATAACAAAGGCTAAGATTGAAACTTGAGATTAAATATTAAATCTCTGTGACTATATGAGACTGGTGGGAAAGATTATTTCAGCATTATTAATATACAAATTATGTCAAGTTGAGAATCTTCACCCAGCTTCCACTGGTTGACATTTATGGTTGTCCCTGGAATAAGAGGCATTGCTAACAGTCACTCTTGCCACATCCCAAATGGACCACTATATAGTAATGTATTCTGTGAGACTGCAATGCCTATATACTGACTTCAGCATCCAAATGTCTTGTAACACTAGTACTTTGGAAGTTGAATTTGTTATCAGTCTGTTACATGGTGTTAATAACAACTTAGGAAGTCCAGCATGGAACCTGGATAGTGTTTCATGGTGTTAATAACAACTTATGAAGTCCAGCATGGAACCTGGATATTTGCAGGATCTCTTATTCCAAGCAGTATCTATTCACCCAAAGTGCGCTGGGAGAGGAACCTTGCTAACAGTTCCCATGCCATGAGCTATGGAGGAAAAGGATTCATATCCATTATTATTGAGAAATAATGGAAAAAGGAGAAAGTGATAGATGACTGGAAAAGGACAAATGTAACAATGATTGGACGACTGGAAAGTACAAACTAAATTCTCTAAGAAAGGTCTAATAGGATCAAGAAAGGTACACTCCCCCCATCAAGATCCAGACAGAGGTCATTGCCAGGGAGATCAATGCCATTTCCATCCCATTACTGAGTTTGAATTCTGAGTGACAGGAATCCAAATAATCCATTTCTTCTAGGAGCCTCTGTAGCTGGGCTGCCACCAGCTGCATTTATTTGATTTTCCTTAAAAAGAGAAGGTTGAAGCCCAGGAAAAAATTGTCAAAAACATATGCATCAAAGGGGGGTTCTTCAAGAGATGGCACACAACATTCTGTTTTTAAGTATACTATGCTACACTTTCTCTCGAAGTAAGTGTTTACAGTTTCCCTAATCTAGCCACTCACAACCCACCTAGCTTCTGAAGAAGCCAGGAAAGACATGGATCAAGTCCACAGGTTATAGAGCTCATACCACAAGATCCTACCCACTTTCTTAGGCTTGATAAACAAAAACAAATCATAGGACACAAGACACTTCTTTGCTCATCACAATGGATTCTGTTCAGCTGGAAGCAGAAGAGAACAACTCTGAGCAGATACAAGAAATTCGCAAGCCTGGAATCATCTTATCTCTACAGGTAGTCCTTGCTTAACGACCATTTGTTCAGTGACTATTCAAAATTACAACAGCGCTGAAAAAATGGACTTACAGTCAAGACCAGAAATATTGGAACAAGGATAACTGTTTTGGCATTTGGCCTCTTTACACCACCACACTGAAGTTGAAAGGAAACACACCCAGATGGGAGTGGTCAGGACTTTCAGCTGTCATTCAAGGGGTTTGACAAAAGTGGGGCACTAACCATTCAGGAAGTACAGCCAGGGGCATACACACATCCCCACCTGCCCCCCAATAAGGAAACACCCCTCCATGCACTCTGGAATCCATCAGATTCTACTATGTACCTGAAGTGGACCAACCAAAAGGTCCCGCCATCCACACAGAGCTCTGGGGTGACTGTAAGGCATTTTGATAAGGAAGTGATCTGACCATACCAAAGGACAGACTTTAATTACCTCTATCTCCAGATCATATTTCATATGCTCCAAAGTAAAGATCAGATATGTGTCCTCTTGCCTGTGTTGGAGCCAATATTATTTGGGACACACCCATGATTACCACAGAAGCCATGAAACCACAAGCTTACACTAGACTTCTCTCCCGGGATAAGTAGACTGAAATCCCCTCAAAGTTTTAATCCTGGGACCTCCAATAGCAGGCTCAAGATGACATTGTACTCCCAGCACTCCAGCACTATCTGAAGAGCACTAGATTGGGGAAGGCTGCTGTAAACATGTCCAAGTATCTGTGGGTAAGCAATCTATGCCTAACAATTTATTACCAAGGATGTTGGATGCCATTGAAATGCTGGTTTGAAATGCTTTTTGCACTTGAGAAGCAGCTCCTTTAACAGCTTCTTCCTCTTCTAAGTTGCCCTGCACAGAAGAAAGGCAAATATCAACACTTCATGCATTTCTTGGTAATCTTCTGTATTTTTTACATAGCAGAGCAATCGATGATAAAGGAGGTAGAAACTGCACTATTACTTCAAGGAATGACTTAGGATTACTGAGGCATACTTGGTAAACAGCAAAATTACAAACTTGATATAATTCTCTTGACAAAATTACAAAATGATTAAGAACCCTGGCATTTTGTAGACAAGGTGAGATTTTTTTTCAGTCATTTCCACTACAAATCAAGGTGTCTTATAATAGATAAACATGTTATTTTCATAGTGTGACTAATTATTTTTATATCTTGGAATCTGTTATTGTAAAACTGATTTTTTAAAAAATATCTTTGTAGTAACATTTAATATTTTGTTTTACATCCATTTTTTTCTTCCATGCTACAGCACTCCTCATATGTCATTTATCTGGAAAAATATTTCCAAATTAAAGAGCAAGACAAATGCAAGTACAAACCAGACTTTTAACTTGCAGCAACACATCACACAGATAAAAAGATTAAAAAAGCAAAAAAAAATGAAGTAACATTTTTGAGCTGTCTTGCCTGTTTCTGGCTTACTTTTTTTAATATGGCACTGAACATAACAAATCTCTGCATATTTTTATTTCCTTCCCCTTTTACTGCTCCTTAATTATGAACCTTTGGAAACTGACCCAATTTTCTGTAAAGTGCTTAGTTTATTTAAAGCACTATAAAAATAATTAATCATTTGCTTTTGTTCCTTTTTTGCCTGTCACTAGTGTTAAAATCTCATGTCTCCAAAATTTTTGCCGAGGATGTAATCAATTGATATAACATCCTTGTCGTGATTATGGTGTAGGTACATAAATTCACAGAGGTCACCAACTGATAACTCCAACCATTTGGCATGAAAAAAGTATGGGACAGCAGGCAAAAACTTTTTGGTGGACAAAAAAGGAAGAAACCAGTACTATTTGGTTATGCATTACTCTCTTAGTCGATGGCTAAAAACATAATACGCAAAAGAACATTCACTGAGAGGGATCATATCTCAGTAGAGAAGATATGTTTTGCATGTAGAAGGTCCCAGACTCAATCTTTGGCATCTCCCTGGCAGGACTGAAAAATTCCTAACCTAAAAATCTTAGATAGTTGCTGTCCCTCATTTTAAAAAATATTTGGCTTAATAGTCCAAATGACTGATCACTAAGGCAGATCCTAATACACAACTCTCCAATGACTACAAGCAGCGATTATGCAAATGTCTATTAGCACACTGTAGATTTGGCCCTTCCAATGGAAAGGATTTTCGGTAACAGTCTACAGTTAGTTATTTTAAACAATCATTGAGCTGTGGAGACACCTGAAGAATGGAGTGAAAGAAAATAATGAGAGTGTTTTATTTTTTAATGATTGGTGAATCAACAAATACGGAGTGCTGCATTCTCCACTTGTGCTTACCAAGTGTTCAACAGACTTCCTGAAGTTTCTAAATATGTTAATGAATATGCAAGTGTACTACAAACAAAGGAAATTGTGACTTTTTTGAAATGCAGCTTTATTATTGAGCTTTGAAGCATTTAAGTAGAAACCTTGCTAGAGAAGACTTTAGAGATCTACATTAAGTAACAAACATCCTGAGCAATCTTTTTTTTCCAGATTATATCCTGACTTCCTACTTGTGTTATATGTGAATATGAGTCTGCCCTCTACAATATGTGACTATGCCCAAGTTGGACAGCAAAATACAAATAGGCAATAGAACGCTAAAATAAAGCAGATTGTTTCAAAATATCCCAAATACACTTTCATTTTTACAGAAATGCACATATACTTCATGATAAATAAAATAAAACCCAGAATGCTACTTGTATATTGAAGGCTAGCTCTTTACATTAAGACTTCAATTTTGAAAGTTGCTTGTAAAAGCCAAGGATATATTTCAAACCATACTGTAATCAACTGCACCTACTTCTCTACCTAGCAAAAATAATTCTCATTTATATTTATGGCACGGTTAGTAGGGAACCATCCCAGAAAAATACATTTGGTTTAAGCAATTGCCACAGGTACTACGTATGTACCCCCAAACACTCCAAAGCACCTTTCCCCCTTCAAATCCGAATGATGCACAGCCCTAATCATTAGCATATAATTTTTTTTAATCTGTTCAATTGTGTCTGATTCTTGGAGACTGCCTGGACAAGTCCCTACAGTGTTCTTGGTAAGGTTTTTCGGAAGTGGTTTGCCATTGCCTTCTTCTTAGGGCTGGGAGAAATTGGCTGGCCCAAGGTCACCCAGCTGGCTTTGTGCCTAAGGCGGGACTAGAACTCACCCATCTTGGTGAGGACCCCTCCAGTGCACACTGTATCAATAAACACTGCAGTAAGCCTTGATTATTTTTGCTTTGAGTCCTGTGTTGATTCCACAGAAATTGGTGTAGGAAATGGGATCCACAAGTTCAAGCTGTGACCAGGGACAACAGCAAGGTGCCTTTTCAGGGTGAGTGTTGTTGTATGCCTGAGCCCATGTCCCTTTCCCGCTGCCACATAAGGGCACCATTACAAACAGTGCTCAGGCAGACTATGAATGGTGCCTGTGTGTTTCCCCTTTATGGGCCGTGAAAGAAAGTGAATTAACGTGTGAGGGATCACAAACAGCTGATCCTTCCTGGTTGCGTTAGGTGGATCTAAAGGACTTAAATAATCAATGCAGGGAAAGAAGGAAAAGCTGGCAAAGAGACTCCAGTTCCAGACATGGACAGAGATCATTGGCAGATAAGTATCTCTGGAGAGTTGAGGAAGGAACCAATGGGAAATCTGCAGACAAAGCATGCTTTGAGAGAAGCTCCAAAGGGAGCTCCTGTAACATTTATGAAACAGAGATTTGATTCAGGATCTCATGATAAGACCAATTTTAAAACTTTATTTAAAATGTTTCATTAAAAATTAACATGGCTTAAATTTACATTGATGAACTCAATTATGCTACTTTAAGTTACTAGATTTGGTAACTGACCTCACGAAAAGTGCAGAAAGGTCAATGAATAAAGAATTTGAGTTGATGCAATAGATCTGGACCCCTTTCAGTCAGGATTCAGGCCAGGATATGGGAATGAGACGGCATTGTCCAGGGAGGGTGAGAGAGTATGAAAAAGAGACTCAGACTGACTCCCCCCTGACTTCCTGGGGTATAAGAGGGAGGGAAAGGAAAACGCAAGTAGATTTGCAAGATTCTGTTTCTGTAGTCTATCTCAGTAAAGTATAGTTCTAGTCTTCCTGTGGAGTCTATTTCCTGATCTGCTTTACCTTGTAGGACTGACAGTTACCTTACCTGTGCAGTCCCGGGAAGCGTAACCCTGCCAGAATCAAAGATGGAATATGGCGAGTCTCACATTCCAAACCTAGCCACTCTGTCTTGCTTGGATTCTGCCTAAGACTGTTGTTTCCCATCCAGGCCCTCAGAGCCTCCAGGAACTGCAACTGAATCTCCTATTTGGCTATAGATTAAAATATACAAATGAAGATTTTCTGTGTACCAATGATACTTGACCCTCTGAAGGCAGATGAGCTCTCCCTGTGGATATCCCACAATGGCAGGTTTTAGGACTCAGCCTTTCTTCCCCACTAACTGAAAATGTTCCCAGAGAAGGGGGAGAACCACTACAGTACAGTACCCCCAATCTTTTGGAGCTGATACCATTATCAATGATACCAAAGACAGCTAAGAAATCAATTACGATCAGGAGAGTTTCACTCCCCCATCCTACCCCTACGACAGGTCCTCGACAGTATGTGGTCTCAGGGACATACTGTCCTGAATCTACACTAGAATGGTTTCAGATAATCTGTTTAATTTAGCCTTCCATAATTGCAGGTCCACTCCATAACAGCAACCTTGATGACACTAAGTACCCAAACTCCTGTTCCCATCTCCCCAATGGTTTCATATGGTTGTTAAATAGCATTAGGGACAAAAGAGTGCATAGCAGCCAGTATGCAGAGGCAAAATCAAGTAATCACACTATTTATATGTAGAGTGGAACTTTTCTAATACAAACCCAAACTCTGACTCACAAAGATGGGCCAGAAGGATACCATCACTGAAAGCCATTGAGATACCAACCAGCATCAACAGAATTGCACTCCCTCTGTCTCTGCACCCCTACCCTAGGAAGCCACCTATTAGGACAGCTATGGCTAATTCTTTCCAATAACCAGGTTGCACTCAGACTGACCCAGCTCATCAATTCCTCCAAGAACTGCAGTTGCAGAGAAACCAACCACTAAAGTGCACAGCCCCCAAAATGAGTGCTGCTGTTGGCAAAACCCTTTGTATCCAAAGAAGGTTTCCTCAAGAGCAGATTGATTGGTAGCATTATTCCATCATGCAAATACGTGTTCTACCATTTCCTAGATTCACCCAGTCAACCCCCCTTTAAAAGACTAAATAAGCCAAGATTAGCAAGAATCACAATAGAGCATAGTAGGCTGGATAGCCAGCCATTAATATCTTGTCCACACTCTCAGTTCTCAGAAACAGAAAGTGATCCTTTACAACTGGACTCGATAAGAGGACTATACACTTTGTATTCTACCGCATACAGTGTTCAAAATGGCAATGAAGAGGAGCAATTTTATCCTTAAAATGCCTCTCAAATCTGTATATTTCAGTAATAACGTATGTCCTTTGATTATATATTGAACTGTACCATATACATCAGAGGCAAATTTTGTTTCCTGGCAGCAGTTGTAGGGAAAACAAATAGTATTAAAAAAAAAAAGGTTTTTACTCAATACATATTGTTATTATTTGATATTAAAATCAACCTTCTTCAAAAATGTATAAAGTTCAGAGAGTTAAAAACCAACTAACTGTATTAAATTCTGATATATATATATATATATATATATATATATATATATATATACACACACACACACACACACACACACGCACACACAAACACATATACATTTCAGTGCCAATTTTTACCCATTCTACAGCCAAGGATTTCAGCACTGATTTGGTGCCATCAAGAGGTACAAATATGTATTACATCTTATATTCAGCTGCCAACATTCAGACGTTATAAATATAACCAATAATAATATAACTAATAATAGTGATTGGTGTCAGTTATTCTATTATTTCTGATATTCTATTTTATTTTTAAACTTTTTTTAAAAAATCAGCATCTATGTAATATTACTTGAGAGCAATGGGATATGTATGGAGCTATTCAGCCCTGTAGTGCTTTCTTAAGTTTGGACCTGTATCTCTCAACTATCACATGCTTATTTTTTGTGTTGTAGTTTATTAGTTTATAAATTAAAACAGGTGAAACCTCAGGAAGTGGTTGCAGTGGCATCATGTAAAGTCTGCTTTTTCTTTCATCAATCCATTCTTCTATTATTTTAAGTCTTCTTTACTCTGTGCTGCTAGCTTTATCTAATGCTCTTTCTGCTAATAACATAAAGCCTCTTCTATTTGTAAACCCATCTAAGTTTTTCCCCAAATGTCTCTTTTTATCTAATATTGCTTTCCAAAACTTCCATCTTTGCCCTTCTTTTCTTCAAGCATTTTCTCTTCTATCTTCCCCTTGGACTGCTATGTTTCAGCCTATTAATTATTCTGGCTTAGTCTCAGCCTCTTCATTTCCACCTTGTGAATCTCTTCCTAGTAAACATTTTACTAGCTTGCCTAATATTTTAATCTTAGATGAGATAAAAAGTTTTTCTTTCTCTCAAGAAAGAGAGAACATTATGCTACTAACCACTTACAGCACTTACAGTATGTAAGCTCATAATGTAAAAACAAAAGGTGTGATTTTTAAGCCCAATATTGCACACAGCAGAAAATTTCAACAAATTAATGCTAAAGTCTATTCCACAAAACAAAAATAGCAGAGAGTACCTTCAAATTCAGTAGGGAAGAATCTGGTTGAAAGCTGGTACTAGGAGGGAAGATGAAACTCCCTGGAATAAAAGGTATGTTAGTGAGGGACTGTGTCTAAGGAAAAGAACCTGTCATGGTTCCTAGTTCCCATATTGTAGCTGCTCTCTTATTCTTCTGTTAAATCAACAATTTTTCTGATACTCCTTACAATGAGCAACATAATTGTTTCATATTCTTTATTAACCAATTTCTGCTGATTTCAGCTTAATAAAATCCTTGGAGACCTTCTGTTAGGAGGACTACTAAGATATATAAACCAATAGTCAATATAAGGTAGTTTCCTAGTTTCATATAGAGTAGGCTTGCGGGCACAACGTTGTCTTCTATTTTTAACAGTCTTAGTAAAAACTAAGTCCTTTGGGAATAGGGCAGCCTAGAAATGCTGTAAAAATCTATGTAACTCTTGTGACTGTAACCTTTAACTGGGCAAAACAGTGCATCATAGGACAAAACATTCTCAACCAAGGTACCTCAAATGGGCTAACTTACAGAATGCATCCAAAATCCGGGACCCATGACTCCCAAGGAATAGAAATTTGGAAAATTTTATAAAACATTTAATGACATAAAAATTATCATAAAACATTTAATGACATAATACAAATGTCATAAAACATTTCTTGTGGTCAACTCCTGATGTTTGACTGTGCTATACAGTTCAACATGGACTGCTCTCAAAGCAGATACATCTCTGAATGTCTCCCTGAATTTTTAAGAACTTTTCCAGTATATTAGAAGTTCTGTCATTGTTGAAGGCATTGAGGAATCTGATAAAGAAATATCTCTGAAATGATAATCCAGCAGGTCACAGGTTGTCTACTAAGTAATAAATGTCTTATTTCCACTTGGTGACAGCCAAAGGTTTGTAGACTAAATTAATTTTTCTTATTAAATTGCTGCTGTTTGCCTAATTTCACTCTATTTTTTGCAACAAGTGTCTCTACCTTATTTGTTACAAATAAGATGTCCTACTAATTAACTTATAAAAGTAGGAGTACTATTTTAATACAAATTATATTTCTCAATCTTTTGGCTTAGCAACTTGAAATCTAGCCCTTCTGAAATCAAAGGTTCCAGGCTAGTATGGGCCAGAGCTTTGTAGCTATAAAATATTATGTGGAACTCTCTAACTGAAAAGTCTAACTTTTCAAGACACAACTTAAGCAGTCTTATCCCACATGGCAGCAGTATACAAAGCACAGTCGACCGGATTTCAGGTGCAACCTGCAAATTTGCTAATACCATTTTATTCTGAAATATAAATAACACTTTTCTCTGCTTTATCTTTGTTTTTCAGAATTTCTTAATGTGACCCCCTGACTTTTGGTCCTTGGTTCCACCCACTTTGGACTTTGCCCTGCAAACTTCTAGAGGGTGGTTCTCAACATGAAACCTAAAAGGTGGTGTAGCCCTAAGGAGAGAGAGTTGGGCACCTGTATTACAAAACAAGTCAAAGTCAGCCTGCACTGGACCTTCTACATTTTTTATAATAAAGGGTTTTGCTTTCCAAAAATAAAGATTTGTACCTGTTTCCGAACAGAGTTGATAATTTTTTGGCCAAGAACTGCTGGAAGATAGATTTTTCAGTGCCTGGCCAGAGTCCAATCCCAAGAATTGTTGATCCTCTTCTCTGGAGCAAGGAGATAGGGCTGTGGGGATGACTGAATGCAGACAGAAGCATATTAATAATTCATAGAAAATATACTAAGTATTGGATTTACTTCTTACAGAAAGAGAATGTGCAACTCCCAGGAACCATGCCACACTGATTCAGTTCTGCTGTTATACAGAGGAAATTATAGCCCTAGCTATTCTAGTCAGTAAGAAATTTACCTGAGCGCTGATGTTGGGACAAATCAGCAATCTTTGGCTCTGACTGACAAACTCTGGTATTCCTTCCATCTGATTGCCCAGAACGCAGCCAATGGACCTGTTTGGTTAATTCCAAAGCAAGAGCAGCCAACGTACTCTAATAAAGGAGAAAATACATTGAGGATATTGCATATGCCTTTGATCTCATAATGGCATTCCTCTATTGGTTGCACAACCAAGCAAAGCTGCAATCACCATGTGCCTGCTTACCCAAGTGAAGGCTTCTAATGGAGTATAGCAGTAGACGTTCCTGTTTCCAAAGGTTTTGTGCTGATGCTTGCCATGCCAGCTCCAAAAAGAAGAGAAAAAATTACATTAAGAACTACAGAAATAAATATAAAAGTTTAAATGAAAGAATATGCTGTCTACAAGGCAACTAAGCTAGCAAAACAAGGTTATGAAATGTCTGCAAGAAAACAACAAGGCTCAGAGAGCACCAAGAACTCCACAAACAAGATATTTCTTTCTTTCTTTCTTATTTAAATTTATATCACTGCCCATTTCCCACAGCAGGGGATTATGGGTGGTTTACAATAAGAGTAATAATAAAAACACATAAACCTTAGTTACAATCTAAAATCGTAAATAAGATAATAAATATAAAATCCAAGAGGAGATGACATCACAATCAATAGGGGGTGCTATGGCACCAAACACCCTCAGGTGGAGCTGTTACCCTCCCCATCCCAAGCAAGGCAGCAGAACCAGGTCTTCAATTTCTTCTGGAAGGCTGGGAGTGAGGAAACCCATCTCAACTCCGGGGGTCAAGATATTCCAAAGGGTGGGCACCACTGCCAAGAAGGCCTGCCTCCTGGACCCCACTAGATGAAATTCCTTTGCTGATGGGGTGACCGGGTGGGGTGAGTTGATGTTATGGGGGTGAGATGGTCCCTCAGATAGTCTGGTCCCATACCACGTAGGGCTTTGAAGGTAATAACCAACACCTTGAATTGGACCTGAAAGCAAACTGGTACCCAATGCAGCTCGCATAATAGTGGTGTCATATGTGCTGATTTTACAGCACCAATAACTGTCCATGCAGCTGCATTCTGGACCAGCTGAAGCTTCTGGATACTCTTCAAGGGTAGCCCCATGTAGAGCAAATTGCAATAGGAGATGACAAGGGCATGAGTGACTGTTTGGAGGGCATCTCGATCCAGGAATGGGCGGAACTGGTGCACCACCCGGAGGTGTGCAAAGGCCCTCCTGGCCATGACTTCCACCTGCTCTTCGAGCAAGAGTCGCGAGTCCAGGAGGACTCTCAGGTTCCGCACTGGTTCCGAATGGGGCAGTGCTACCCCATCCAGAACCAAAGATGACAACTTCCTGGAAACCGAGGGGCCATCAATCCGCTGCCACTCCATCTTACCAGGGTTCAGTTGAAGCCTGTTGTTCCCCATCCAGACCCCCCACAGCCCCCAGGCACTTGGAGAGGGTGAAGACCACATCACTTACTTTACCCGGGATGGATATATATAACTGGGAATCATCAGCATATTGATGATATCTCAACCCATGGTGACGGATGATCTCACCCAGCGGTTTCGTGTATATGTTGAATAGGAGAGGAAAGAGAACCGAACCCTGCAGCACCCCACAATGGAGGAGTCGAGGGTCGGATCTCTCCTCTCCTATCACCACCGATTGGGAATGGCCCTGGAGGAAGGAGGTGAACCAGTGTAAAACTACACCACCCACCCCCAACCCCGAGCCGCCCCAAAAGGATACCACGGTCAATGGTATCAAAAGCTGCTGAGAGGTCCAAGAGAGCCAGGATAGATGCACTCCCTCTATCCCGTTCCTGCCAGAGATCATCCATAAGTGTGACCAATGTGGTCTCTGTTCCATATCCCAGCCTGAAACCTGACTGAAAGGGGTCCAGATAATGACAGGCATTTATTGTTATTATTATTAGGTAGACATGCAAGATTATTAAACTTTGCTTTATATGTGGACTATTGCAAAATATGCACACAGATGCAGACTGGTTGGGAAACCACTGTTCTTCTGGCACACATACTATCTCGTCTACAGCTTGCCATTAATAGATATCCATATTTCTGCTATACATATAAATAGGATTAGATATTAATCAACTCTTTTTCCTTCTGCACAGCTCATATCAAATGTTTTTGGCCAACATCAGGAAGATTTCAAACTATAGTATAGGTTGAAAGTTCAAGGCAAATAATTATAGCAAATGGGCAACTTTTTTGACTCTGAAGATTACCTTCCCATAAAGGCTGCACATGGTCCAGCTACAAAAGAAGGTGAAAGTTCCATTTTTCTCCCAGCTAAAAAGAGAGCAATCCACAAATAGCATGTAGCTCTCCAGCACCCTATCTGCATCTCCTATAGCACTGAGGATTGAAAGTTTTGGACCCATTTATTATTGATAGTTGGGGGGAAAATTGGGGGTAAGCATAAGGTATTTTTTAAAACAGGTGTGTCCAACCCGCAGCCCTGAACAGCTAGTAATGCGGCCTCCCAAAATCGTAAACTTTTAACATTATTTTGCAATTTTTTCGTGACTCAATTGCGAGGTGCTCGAGTGCAGACTGTGTAGTAGAAACAACAGAACACTGTGTGGGGAGGGGGCAGTGCAGTGCTAACGCTGCCACTTCCTGCTACACACGTCAGCTTGTGGCGACTTGGCATTCTATATAATATTTCAACCTATCTACACATGTTCTGTGATGACAGACATTTATTATTATTATTAGGTAGACATGTAACTTTTCTTATTTGATTAAACTTTGCTTTATTTGCCTACCTAACAATTTAGGATGGGCTTGTTGTATTATTTCTTAAAAAATATATTTATTCCTAAATAAATTTATTCCAGCATGGCTTCAACATTGTTTCAACAAAAAACAGAACCCAAAAAAAGAAAAGAAAAAAAGAAAAACTGTGGATGAAGGAAGAGTTGAAAAGGCATTATACGGAAAAACATGCTGCCAAATTCTAAGTGAATCAAGGAATTTGTCGTAAAGATAAATTAGCGGAACTGAAAAAAAGTCTGTCGTCCCAAAGTTTTTTTTTAAAAGTCACAACTCAAAAGGATTCTATTATAAAAGGATTCTATTATTTGGTTCTATTATAAAAGGATTCTATTATCAAAAGGATTCTATTATTTGGTAGCAAATCTGATTGTAAATCTGATTGCAAAAAAATCAAAACCATTTACCGATGGTGAGTTTATTAAGCAATGTATGGAAAGCGTGGCAAATATAATTTGTCCTGATAAAAAAAAGCGATTTTTCTAAAATCAGTTTGTCTCACCAGACTATAGTCAGGCAAACTGAAGAAATAGGAAAAACTATCAGAAGAGGTTTGAAGAGTAAAGCTGCTAATTTCAAATGCTTTGGCCATCGCCAAAGTACTGATGCTACAGATAAGGCTCAACTTGCCTTTTTTATTAGAGGTACTGATAACGAATATAATGTCACTGAAGAAATGGCTTCTTTGGCGCCATTAAAAGACACAACTAAATCTCTTGATTTGTACGAAGCAATAAAAATGACATTAAAGTGATTTTCTTTAACCACTGTCAACATATCTGGTATATCTACTGATGGTGCCCTGGCAAAAGTGAGTGACTTACAAAATTGATAGAAGATGATGCAAGTGCTGCCAGCAACTCACATTTGATGAAGTATCACTGCATTCTGCATCAAGAAAACTTATGCACAAAAGCTTTAAAAATGGATAATGTCACGCAAAAGAAAAATTTGATCATGTCTCTCTACTGGACTTTTATAAGACCTATCTTCCCAGAGAAAAATATCCCTCACTTCACAGTCACGCCTTATTCATGAGATCGCTTTTTGGCAGCACATACATTTGTGAGCAACTATTTTCAAGGATGAAGCACACAAAGAGTAGAATTAGAATTAAAATTTCTGATGAGCACCTTGAGAACTCACTGAGAATTGCAATCACTTTCATCAAACCAGATATTGATGCATTAGTTTCACAAGAACAAGGTCAAATATTTAAAAAATTAATGAAGTTTATTACTTATATACATTAACTATATTATATATTTTATATGTGGCCCAAGACAATTCCTCTTCACTCAGTGTGGCCCAGGGAAGCCAAAAGGTTGGACACCCATGCTTTAAAACTTCAAAATGCCTCCAACATGGACAAACTTCTAGGCTTACAGCACCAGTTTTGCCCCTTGGAATACTCCCCACAAAAAAAAAAGGTCCCCCCAAATTTGGCCGTTTGCTCCAATGGAAATAGGAAGTACATTCCCAGGCTGAAAAAAAATGCTCACCTCCTTAGCTTACACCCTCCATGCCTGGAAAATCCTGTAATCATACAATGGATATAATTCTGCGACTTGTTTGGGAGAATGATTGGTATATTCAGACGAGAATTAGCTTTTTAAAAAATAAACACCTATTTTATAGGTACTTAATGTTAATTAGAAATGTATGAACATTACTTACATAAATATTAAAATACATATTCAGATTACATGTACACATGGTGGAATCTCTAAATTTGGTTTCAGATCAATTTGGCAATTCTATACTGAAAATCTGGGCATAAGTTTTTGTCTGTTTTCATATATTCTTTTTCTGTCTATCCCTTTATAGGAGGACTACATTACCTTAGGTTCCAGCAAATATGGGAACTAGGTATATGGCATTTGAGATATTACTTTAATGCAGTGTCAAGACCACTTCCCACTTTTAAAAATTATGGAGGACCCCAAAAGAGCTTGTTTGAATGGGTTACATTTATCAATGTTTACCACATTAAACATTAAAACTGACACATTTGTAGAATATTTATTTATTGAATCATGTAAAAATAACAATAGGACCACACTTTTAAGAAATGCTGCTTTAAGAGTAGGACATTTTAAGAAACACTGGTTTAACAAGTCTTGGTTATGACAATTCATATTTATTTTATTATTCCAATTTATATCACTGCCCATATCCCCTTAATATTACAGTATTAGAAACACAAATAGTATTCAGTTAATACAAACCAAGTATTTAGAGCAACATAATTTCTTCATGAAACCAAGAAATCAGTAGCTTTTTGTTGAGGTTTTCCTACTAACGATTAAGACTGCTATTGTACCTAATCATTTTGGCCGGGTGAAGAGGTTGTATTTGATTGTCTCCTCTCACGGGCTTCATGCAAATTGCCTGGGGGGAGGAAACCTGCCTGGACTTGTTTCTTACTTCCTCTTTTTTCTCTCTGCCGATATGTAGCAAGCCAGGTAGCTCTCAATGAGAGCTAAGTCCTTTAAATATGTTTTGCTTTTGTTTTGCTTTCTGTAAATAAATTATTTTTATAGATATGCCTGGTGTGTGTGACTTTTCTGATCTCTCCTGGGCTAAAGGCTTTCCCAGCATTCTGCCAACACTTTTATTTTAAATTCATACTAAAAACCTTTATCTGAATTTTATAAATGATGGAAACAACTTATTACTCTGATCATCTTCATAGAATCACAGGGTTGGAAGGGTCCTTGGAGGTCTTCTACAGTAGTCAATTCTCAGCCCAGACCAGGAATCCTCAAACCATCATAAATGGTGATCCAACCTTTGCTTGAAAACCTCCAGTGATAGAGCACCCATGACTCCAGAAGGCAAGCTGTTCCTACATAATAGCTCTCATGGCCAGGAAATTACTTCCTGTTCCCATTTTGGATTACCCTCTATAAAGTTTCCACCCATTGCTTCAGGTACTATGGAAAATAAAGTTCACATTCTCTTCCTTGTGAAAGCCCTTCAAATACTGGAACACTGGTATCACGTCTCCTCTGTTCTTTAGGCTAAAGGTACCCAGTTCCTTTAACCATTCTTCACAGTACTTAGCCTCCATCTTTGTTACTTTGTCACTCTTCTTTGCACCCTTTCCTGTTCCTTGGTGTCCTTCAGAGTATGGTGGAAATCAGAACTAGATACAGTATTCCAGATACGGCCTGACTGGAGCAGCATAGAATGGAATTGCTTCCTATGACCCTGATGCTATCTATATCTCTATTGACGCAGCCCAAGATGGCACATTGGTCTTTTTGGGCAACTGCAGTACAGGCTCATGCTTAATTTGTGATCAGGACACCCAGATCCTTCTACTGCTGTCTATCTTGTACCTGTGCATCTGGTTTTGGCTAAGTGCAGAACTCACCACTGAACTGCATATTGTTGGATATGGCCCATGGGACGCGGTGGCGCTGCGGGTTAAACCGCTTGAGCTGCCGATCGGAAGGTCGGCGGTTTGAAACTGCGCGGCGGGGTGAGCTCCCGTTGCTAGTCCCAGCTCCTGCTCACCTAGCAGTTCGAAAACATGCAAATGTGAGTAGATCAATAGGTACCGCTTCGGCGGGAAGGTAACGGCGCTCCGTGTCATGCTGGCCACATGACCCGGAAGTGTCTCCGGACAACGCCGGCTCTAAGGCTTAGAAATGGAGATGAGCACTGCCTCCTAGAGTCGGACACGACTGGACTTTACGTCAAGGGAAACCTTTACCTTTACTAAGTCTATCAAGATCCTTATGAGCCTGTCTTCTGAGATGTTAGCAATTCCCCCTTGCTTTGTGTCATCTGCAAATTTGATTAACATCCCTTTTATCCCCTCATCTAAGTAACTGATGAAAAAATTGAAGAGCACTAAGCCCTGGAAAGAACCCACGAATATAACATTTCTTACCTCCTCCACGTAATCATAGCTCTATTAAGGGTATGGTTGTTCATCCAAATATGAATCCATCTGGTAGTGGCACATCCATCCCACATTGTTCTATTCTATTAAGTGGCTATTAGTTTTATCAAATGCCTTACTAAAGGCTAAGTACATTAAATCTACAATATTCCCTTGGTCTACTAATCTAGTCACTTTGTAGAAAGAAAAAAGGGCAGCCTTGCATTACCTATTTTTAACGAACTCCTGCTGGCTTTTAGTAATCACATCGTTCCTTTCTAAGTGCTTGTAAACCCAGTGCTTGATGATCTTACTATTTTCCCAGGTATTGATATAAAGTTGATTGGTCTGTAGTTATCAGCCCCACTAGGTAGACCAAACCATGAAATCAATTCCACATCTCTATCTTTATAGAGACTGGCTATAATAAAAGAGTCTTGCAAGTCTAATTGTGCTGTACTTCCTTCTCCTTCTTACAGTGAATTATGGAGGTGTCTGTCTTAGCTGTATCAGACAGTCCACATTCCCATGGATTGAGATCTAGCCACTGTGGTCCAAGCAATTCTCAACAGCATGTTGAATATTATTTGCAAAGCATGTGCTAAGCACTCTTTAGGGACTGGCTAGATGCTGACAAAATCCTGAGGGTATAGCAGAATGGATTCAGAGCAGGTCAATCTATCTTGTATAAGGCCTTAGTGGCATAACATCTGTCAGAAAAATATACCCCAAATCATTCCTATATGCAATATTTACTGATTTGAAATCAGACTTCCATCCCTAGAGAAAGATTCTGGATGAAACTTTAAGACCACCTCTATCAATCCATAATGTCTTCTGCTTATCTGCATCCTTAAGGTTGCATGCAGTTTGATGTGATATAGATCATTAGAGAAGTCCATCAGGAATGCATTTTAGTTCCATCATTATTTAACCTTGACATTAATTCATTGGTGGGTTATCTTGATAGTCTGGAATTCATTAGCTATGAGACACATTTCTTTCTTATCCTACGCCAATGACTCAGTAATAGTCCCAACCCTTATAGGGATGAGAACAGCACTCCAGGCATAGGTACTTATTACAGACAGGAATTCCTCTCATTAATTATAATAAAACTAAAGTGGTGATTTTAATAAGTCTTTTAATCATAAATGGCAATCAAACAAGAATATTACAAATCAGGTATCCAATTCCAAATATTTGGGGAGGGCTGTGCATGAAACAGGGACACAAGAAGGACATGTTATTGACTAAGCCCAGAGAACTGCACTAACCTCAAATTTTCTTGAATTAAAGGTGGACATTATATGCCAGTGTCCATTAACATTTTCAAGGCTAAACTCTAGTCCAACTACTGCATGGCCTTCAGCACTATCTGCATTATTCTACTCTTTAGCTGACTAGGTAGAATTGACATGTTTTATATTTCTTTTATCTTGGCAGATAAGATTCAGCTGTCACTCTTAATGTGGCCAAATTCTGTACAGTACTGTGGCTTGTACAGACTGCCAAATATGCTTCAGGATTTGGCCATGATGAACTAATTAGGTCAAGTTTTATTTGGCACAGACTGATATGAAAATATTTTTTCTACTTTGTTATGTGCTCACTGTAATGCTTTTATTTTGTACTGTCAAGCACCCCTTTTAGGCATGCATGCAATGTCACAGCTCATGCAGAAAAGGAGCAGGGCTTGTACTGCACCATTACTAGGCTGCTTTGGTTACTCTGAACCCCTTTGCCACCCATGGACTCCATTGGATATTTTTTACTTTTGGATACCTAACGAAAAGGATCAGTATACCAGCTGCCCAGTGAATTCTTCACATGGCAAAATGAAAAAAAAGAAAAAGAAAAAGCAGAACTTCCAAACTCCCATTTTGGTTCCATCTTCTCCAACAAATTGTTTTTCATCTGGAAATTGCAAAAGGCAGGATGAAGGGGCAAGAGTGAAATTTGAGACTGATAGAAACATGTTCAGGGAATACCTCTTTACTTTGAACAAGCTTCAGTCTCCAGGACAAGATGAACTGAAAGAACTAGTGTATCATGTGGTTGATCCCTTATGTATTATTGTTCATAAATCAGGGAGAACTGGTAAAATGCCAGATGTCTGGAGATAACATATTCTTATATTCAGAATGGGGAAAAAAATGAAGATCTAGCATACACCAGGCAGTCTGAAGTGTTATCTGGGAAGATTCTAAAGGAGATCATAAATAATCCATCTGTAAGTAATGTACTGGAAAACAATTTAATAATTACCAGCATGAACGTGCAAAAACAAATTTTGTCAAACTTACCTAATTTTTTCACTGGGTAACTTTCTTAATAGATTGTGGGATGGCTATAAAAATAATATACCCTAACTATAGCAAAGCATCTGATCAAGAATCCTATGACATTCTGATTAGCAAACTGGTTAATGATGGACTGGATTGCATGACAATTCAGTGTCAAGGATACTACAAACAGTTTAATAATACACAATTTGACATTGAGGATCAGATCAATATATTGGATTTAATTTTTTTTAACAAAATGCAGTGAAACCTCAGAATTTTGGGAGAGGCAATATCTGTTGCTCCTGAATGTTATTTCAATAGGAACGTATATTACTGCAATGATTTTCCTCATTGCCATAATGACATCATTTGCTGCATTTTGCTATGCAACTGATTTTAATCACCATGGATGCTGAAAAATTATTGTAAGCATAACTGGACACTGGCTGGACACTTCAGATGTAACAGACTTTTTTTTATTATTATAGTATCAGGTGCTGTCCAGATGGAAATTTGGTTCACTGCATCAAAAGAGATTTCTCTGTTTAAAATCTACTTTTAGGAAACAGGCAGACATGAACTCTTCACTGAAATACATTTTTTTCCTGATTTGCTTTGGGTATTAACTATCAACCATTAGGAAAGTGTTTTAGAATTACATGCAATTGCTTTTTGGAAACAGATTTTCAATTGCAATCCAATATTTTGAAGATACAGTGAGTATGCAGAAGATATCC
Organism: Candoia aspera; assembly: GCF_035149785.1. Lineage (NCBI taxonomy): Eukaryota > Metazoa > Chordata > Lepidosauria > Squamata > Candoiidae > Candoia > Candoia aspera. Next base: position 112,205,903 of record NC_086155.1, on the reverse strand, counting down.
AGTGTTACTTATGAATGCTAATTTTGAAAAAGCAAACAGAAGATCATGTGAAAAACTGCAAACTAGCATTAAAAGAAATTGGGAACTGTTTAGAAGTATACTGTAACAGGATGCAATATACTGCCACATCTTGGAAACAAACAAAACAAAACAAAACAAAAGAATCTGACATAGTTACATTGCAAGCAATATACCAGCAAATAGAACTATTGACATTCCCATCCTTGAAGCTTCTTTCCATGTAGCCACTGAATTTATTACAAGTATATTTGTAAAATAACTTATAAATCCAGTGGGCAAACAGGAATATCACTTTCAAAATGTATATAATAGTAAAAATGTTAAGTATAACATATAAAACTTGTCATGTTTTGTCCCAGAATTTATATGGGCAAGATTATTACAGTCCTGAAAGTTAGGAGTGGGGAACATTTACAAAATATACAAAAATCAGAGAATAGGAGCCCCTTTAATAAAGTATTTTATGGAGCAAGGACAATAGATCTCAGATCTTTGTTCCACTACAGAACAAATTAAAATAAATAATGAAATAACTTTATTAAGAAAACAAATGAAATGGATATTGTCACTAAATAACTTAATATCTAAGGGAAAAAATAAGAATATTCCAATATTTACCATTGATCTGATTTTCAGATATTGTATTTTTCCTTTTCCAAAGTGTTTAACCAAGATTATTGATAAATGCTTCACAAGAAAAAAATTATATTCTCTTTTAAAACAATTTTGTTCAATTAGATATACAAGTTTGACATATACCAGATATACCAGATATTTTATAAACTAATAAAAAACCAATTACAGCTGCTCTTTCTCCAACCAATGTTTAATGGTAAGCATGGATAAGATAAATACATATTTTTAAAATTTCCTTCCTGGGTTTCTTTTTTTCCCTCTTATGTACTACATTTTTCCCCCTGAAAGCAGCATTGTTAACAATTAGGAAAACAGCAGAAACAGCAAGGTAATGTTGAGGCTAAATTTTGCTAAGTTTTGTTTTATATGAAAATATAGAATAAAAGTACAAAGTAATAAAAAAAGAACCAATAGGACACCTGTAAACATAGTTTTAATTGATATAATCTTCTCTAAAAGGGGAGGTCTTACATTTCTCAAACAATTCCTCTTTTCTTAGCTCTCAAATATTTTAAGAATATCAATTTATTTACTGTATTTTAGCATTTCTTCTTCTAATTTAGTATTAAGAGGAAAAGTAAGTATAATAGAGCACATTAAAATGTGTTTTTTCTCTTGTTTCTAATAAATAATATACTATTTATTTATTTTATATATTAATGTTTTTAATTGATAAAATATTTGTATATATCTCTTTGCTCTGTAATCCCCTTGCCAAAGGGATTTCTGAAACATCAGGGCTTTTATACAACGACAAAAATAATTGCTACTTGGAATATTTTTCTGCCTGCCCTCCTTTTTTCTCTCTATACTTTTCAATATTTTAATTAACTATTGAATTGATTATCATATTTGCAGATAAAAAAATAAGTTTGACAGGTAATACCCTAGAAGACATAAAGAAAAATGTAATTATACACAATATTATAAAGTTGAAGAAATGGACTAAATGACATTTAATAGAAACATGTGTGAAGTTCTTCATTTAGATAACAAAAATCAAATACTATGGAAGGTCTGAGAAACATTTCATCTTTAGCATTAAAAAAATCATTTTCTTCATCTTTATTGGTAATATTACTTGGATAAATATAATTTGCAATACAAAAGACTTCAAGTGAATTATTCTGAAGAAACATCAAAAGCTTGGTAAACAATACTGATTATGTCAATCACCAACACAGTATTTCTATACTGCCTGGTACCCTGAAATGGATTATGGATTAGGATCCTGTGTCCACCCTGCTGGTGAGTCTGAACCAAACAGATTACACTGTACAGTTAAAGAAAAACTCCCTATATTTGCTGGTTTTCTTTTAAATTTGAAAATATTATTTGGGCACAGACTTTTGGACCAAAAAGTAAAGATTGGTTTCTGGCTATTTGAAGTTATTTCTTTTAACTTTCTGAAGCTAATGGATAGAAACTAATAATAGCAGAAATTAACTAGAATTAATGATTAATTTTCACTTGTTAATCATTTCTAATGCTTTGAATATTTATAGATACAAATGCTGTAATATATATTATTCTGTAATTAAGAAAAATATGTTGAATCACTAAGTGACTTGGGATATAACAGGGTTTGTTACATTGGATCATCACTGAATTGCAATCTTATCTACTGGTTGTGTTGACACACTATATGTAACGTAATGTAACGTAACGTAATGTAACGTAACACATTTTATGTAGATTCCAGTGATAAGATAAATTCTTCATCATTTGACAAATTTAATTATTTGGCCACTTGATTATCCCCAAATATAGGTTTTTAGAAGCTTACTTGTTATTCAGCCTTATTACTTCATTTTTATAAGGAGACTACATATTAGAGAAAGGATTACATAGTTTATACAAAACAGATTGTATCCTGTGCAGTAATACAAAGATGATGTGATAGTGATACTTGTTACCAACATGGTCATATTTAACTTTAAGAGAACAAACTTTAAAAAATGATTGGTAAAATGAAAGCTGCAAGTCTACATAATCAGGAAGCAAACTGAAAATAAACTGCCTAAATGATAATGCAGACATATATACATTTGTGTGGGACCAGGTTCCCATACTTGAAAAATGGTATTGTAAAATGGGAAATGTGCAAGAAAAGAAGAAATGGGAAGAGAAGAAAGAAAGTGGAGTCATTTTCTGACTCCTTGGGGGATGCTGCTTTCGCGAACGTTTTCTTGGCAGACTATAGAGCGGGGTGGTTTGCCACTGCCTTCCCCAGGCGTAATTACCTTTTCCCCAGCAAACTGGGAAGAGAAGGAAAGGGGGAAAATGCCATCCAAAATGATAAAGGACTGGTGTGGCTTCTTATGAATAAAAAAGACCAGAGCATCTACAGCTTTTTAGCTTGAAGCAAAAGTGGATGAGTGAAGACTGAGTTATATTTTATTCATTACTTTATTTTTTATAATAAAATGTTAAAATGAAGGAATAGTTTATCTTCAAAAATTTCTGGGCATTCCCTTCACTGAATGGGGAACTCCCACCCCCAAATATAAGAAGGTTCTACCCCAAAAGAAATCTCTCTTCAGAAATGTTCTTTTATCCACAGCAGAGTAATTCAAGGGAATACAAACATGCCATTAATACTTTATGCCACAATTTCTTATCCTCAGCAACTTTAAGGCGACTGGACCTCAACTCTCAGAAATCCCCAGCCAGCATGCTGGCGAGGGATTTCTGGGAAGTCCACACATCTTAAAAGGTTTTGAGGCTGAGAAACACTGCTTTAGGGGAACGTACCGCACCATCCAATTAGTTCCGACCGGCGGCCCCTCCGAACGCTCACGAAGCGACGACCCACGTGACTCGGACTGTTCAAAGCCTATCCCCCTCAAAACAGTGCTTGGGGGGAAAGGCCCTTTCTTGTCCTTCTTTCATGCCTATTTACACCCTGCCGCTCTCTGAATGGGGCCGTATATCTAAGCATTGGGTTCTGCCTCTGACTGGACGGGGCTGCACGCCGATGCCCGGGCCTCACCTGCTATCCGTCTGCGTAGACTCCTGGCCGAGAAGCAAGGACTCCCCCTCCTGAAGACGAGAGCGGAAAAGGCCTGCAACGGCTCCTCCGCCAGGTGATCTCACTGAGTAAGGCAAAAAGAGATGTACATTAGGCCTAGGCGAGAAGAAAACGCGCACGCAACCCTCTGAAAAAAGATAAGCGAACCTCCTCGACTGAAACTCCACAGCCAGCGCCATAACATCTTTGATTTTATGCGTCATCTGCGTCAGGCCGGCTTTCCGGAGCCGAGAGCGGGAGAGCACGTGCTTAGGCCATCGGCTGCATAAACTTTATGATATAGAGGTACGCAAGTAACAATCTCCGAGTTCCTTTAGAATCTTTTTTTTTCTTCATAAACCAACTTATTTCGAGTCCTTTTAGAATCTTTTTTCCGGGCAAGTATTTTTTTCCGCGTTTCTTTACATTTATTTTTTCTTCTCTGGCCTGAAATGAAGGAAAATATTGAGGAAACAATCGAGGATTGTACCCTAGAGATCTTGGAAAAGGTAATGGGAGTCCTCCAAAAAACCTCATAGCTGGAGCTCGGACTGGGAAGTGGAAAAAACTATTGCCAAGAAAACATTAAAGTAATTAGATTTGAAGTTGAAGTTTGAAGTCTTTATGACTGATTTATCTAACAAGAGAAAGCTCTGTAAAGATTAAAAGGACTAAAAAGTACACCTTCACTCACACTTTTTAATCCTTAAACACAGTCCTTTTACAAAGTAAGAAAGTGAGGGGTCTGGTTGCTTTGGGATGTTTATTTTAGGTAGGATGGGAAATCTACGAAGACCAATCCTTGCTGCAATATGTGAGACTTTTTTATTTGAGGGTGTTACAAGACTGGATATTCAAATAATTCTATACATTCATGTGACCTGCTTAGAAGTTTGATGAGGAGACAGCATATACATCATTGAAATAAAGAAACGCTAAATTATTATTAAAGATATTATGGAATTATCATACTATTTTGGATTTTCAGGACACGCTAAACTATAAATGGTGGCTTCATGCCACATGTTAGGCTAAAATGTGGTTCAGTAGTTTGTGTTTTGGCATGCTGTGTGAACAAAGCCATTGTTCTGGTACAGCTAAATTTAATAGTACGACTCATAAGCTATTTTCTCTGTCAGCCGCGGCCTTTGCTTAAAATATGAGTATTAGGGATTTGACCTGCAAAAATCCAGATGACTACAGAAAACCTCTTTGCTACCATCTAGAAGTTACCTGGATTTATGCAGCTCAGATCTATTACACCTGAACATAATTCTATAGGTATAGACATTTTTATTGCCTAAATTTCTTTACAAAAAACCAAAAGCTGAATTAGAAAAAGTGTTAGCATTTCTTGTTACTTTTTTTTCTTAGTGGACACAATGCAGTTCAATCACAGCTGTATTAAAACTTTGCATTTCTTTGTTGTTTCCTTAAGCAGACAGATTTGTCATGGTGAGCAGAGGGAAAGGAAATACAGTGCTAAAAAGAAACAGATCCATCTTTAGGTAATAATGGCTGTGTTTACACAATGGACTGCTTATAGTAAGCTGAATTGTGGTTTACTCGACCCAAATTGCATGGCACATTGAATCATCCATTACTGGGTGGATTTGTACAGCACATTTGGTGATTAGCTTGTTTGCAGTTCAAAGTACCATGCAACAGAAACACTCGCATTATTATGCTGTCTTTTCTCTCTACGGAAATTTATAAGTAATAAAGAATTCATATTACTCTCCCAGTTAATGGCCAATTGGGGCTGATGAAAATCAATGCGTTCATGGACAGCACTTGAAGACAACAAGGGTTGAATCCTCTGCAAGTTCTGTTGTCAGAAGGTCTATTGAGAAAAATACATGTCCAAAGGACCAGCTGGCTGCCCTTCCAATCTTCTTGAGAAAAGTTGGGGATCAAGGTTGTTACCTCCCTTGCTGAGGTTATTTCTTTGGGGATTTAAAGGTTGTTCAAAGATAGGCTATGACAATATATTTACTTAATTAGTATATTAGGGAGATTATTCTGAATTTAGGATATGTAGGCTAATAGGCATTTTATGTGGCTAATTGGAGCATTTAAACTGTGACTAATTAGAACAGCCTGCTTAGTATACAAATGAAACAATGAATAGGAACTCTGCAGTGCCTGGCCCAGAACATTTTTGCAGAAGGGCCTAGCAGCTGTAAACAAAACCTTAAGCAGGAAGCAGATAAATGCCAAGACTGGGAAGAGACATCCATGTAGATGGGAATGAAAACTTGTGCCACCTGGAAAGGGTAACAACTTGTTGCAAGAAAGATAGCAGAGTTCTCATAATAAAGATACATGCCAGAGAATATCAATGGGGTCATTTAATAGCTTTCAAAATGTGCCCATAATTAAAGTTTTAATCTGATCATTTGAAGTCCACAGAGAAATGGAAGTCAAAATATATACTCAGTGATAAAGCAAAAAATCAGGAAAGTTAAAGCCTGTCATCATGTGAAAGCTGTAGTTTAGATCAAGAAAATCTGAGGATTGGTCCTTCCCATATTTTTTTTCTTAATAATGTTTAAAGCTGCTTAAAATAGCCAGACATACCTGTCAGTCTGGTATATCACAAATATCTATGATTCAATCACAGAGAATATTGATAGTAGTCCTAGATCCTTCCCATTAATCATGACCATTTTCTTGCTACTGATTATATAATCTTATAGCTTCATCCATGCATTGTTATAGCATTAAAAGCCAACTTTTATTAGTGGTATATCAGAATAGTAATGTTTCAGTGATACTAGAAGATGCTATAAATCGCTGATGAGGAAATGGCCCTGTCTCAGGGATTGGGGAAAGGCATAGCCAATGAAGGCAGGAAAAAAAAAAGCAAGGCATACAAACCGAGTATTTCCAAATACTCCTTTTTTTTTTTTGCACCTTTGAGTCACTGTGGACTCCTGGCCACTGCCAGGACAAGTCCCTGCAGTTTTCTTAGCAAGGTTTTTCAGAAGTGGTTTGACCTGGCCTCCTTCCTAGGGCTGAGAGAGAGGGACTGGCCCAAGGTCAACCAGCTGGCTTTGTACGTAAGGTGGGACTAGAACTCATGGTCTCCCAGTTTCTAGCCTGGTGCCTTTAATCACTACACCAAACTGGCTCTCTAAATACTCTCCTAGGTTGCCATAAAGAACTCTGGCATACATTCAGATTTAATAGAAAACCTAGTCACATCAGAGTTACTACATGATTAGAGTGTGACCCTATGTGAGGTATAGCACTATGGCACTGAAGTAGTTGCCCTGTAGAAATAATAATTAACCAAGGCCATGTATATACCTGCTCCCTATGGCAACAATGCAAATAATGAAAGAAAAATATTGGAAGGACATTGACTACCCCAGGGAAGAATTGTATCTGTATTAAGGATGTTCTTGCAAACTAATTGGTCCTATTTTCCATAGTTTCCAGAAGTCTTTTTAAGTCCTGGCTTTGTTCCCAGACCTGGTGTTAGAGTGACTTATGGAGCCCCTGTGGAGTTTTTCTTGCATTCTGGGGAATGTTGTTTTGGTCCAGGCAGTCATATGGGTTTCTGTGTGTGTGTGTGTGTGAGGGTGTTAATCATTTTTTATTAATCTTTTTTAAAAAAGAGTGAGATAATGGTCAAGGAAAAAGAGAAAAGAAAGAAAAGAAAAAATAATTGATACCAGTTAAATGGACAAAGAAATTACAGAAGTTGTACAGTTAATGTTCAGTTTATCATTGATGAAAAATTAATTATAAAAAACAAACTGTTAGTTTTAATAATAAAGAAAAGGACTTCAGAGAACTTTTTGAATCTCTGCGCTGAGTGCCAAAGTCTCCTCTATTTTGTTATTTAAAGATACCATTAAAAAGGAAAAAGAAAAGTACTAAATACATTATAGGTGAATATTTAATTTCTGACTTCCCCTTTGTGGTACTTTGACTGATATAATCTATTTATAAAAATTTTAAAAGCTCATGTATTTTCATGTATTTCTGATTTTGATTCTTTGGTCATTTCTTTTCCCCTTTAAAACCTAAATGCTTAAATTTGCCTTGCTATATAATACGTACAGTCTCGTGTGGCTCAGAGTGGTAGGTGGCAGCATTGCAACCAAAACTCTCCCCACTGTTGGCAGATTGCTGGGAAAGCCTTTGGCCCAGGAGAGATCAGAAAAGTCACACACCAGGCATTTCTATAAAAATAATTTTATTTACAGAAAGCAAAACATATTTAAACGCTTCTGCATTCTTGCAGGCTCTCAGTGAGAGCTGCTAAAAACTCTCTACATGCCTACACAGAAGGGAAACAGAAACTAAAACAAGTCCAGGCAAGTTCTTCCCCCCAGGTGCAAAAATTAACAACTGAAAAGGGGACAGTTAAATTCAACCTCTTCACCCGGCCACAATGATTAGTTACCATAGTAACCTTAATCTGTAGTAGAAAACATTAACACTCCCCTTTTTATACTACAGGATAAGATGCAAACCAATTTTCTTTGACAACTCTGTCTTTCCATTCACGTTATTTTAACATTATCTCCCCTTTGGTTTAACAGAAAGCTACCATCCTTCTTCCTGTGTATTTCCAAACCTAGGTTGTTATAATTCCAAGGCTTTTTAATGTGAAATGGTTTTCGTGCAGGCTTCAAAATCAAGCCTTTTTTTGTTGTTGTTGGTGTGAACAGCAGCAAATCATCAACATAAATGCACAGATACATACAGCCTTGTTTGTCTTTCTTCATATATACACATGGGTTTGCTTTTCCTTTTTCAAAACCAAAATTCTGCAGCTTTTCATCTAATTTTTGGTTCCAGGGTCTAGCAGCTTGTTTTAACCCATAGATTGACTTCTGCAGTTCACAGACTAGATTCTCCCCTTTTTCATAGCCAGTGTCATGAGTAAGGATGGCGAGCAGGGGGCTCCCATCCAGGCTGTAAAGCGCATGCGTAGCACTGAGGAATTAGGTAGCCATTCCAAGAGACACCGATTGGGCCCGCCTTAACCTTTGTTGTTTATATATCTGGGTTTTTCCCACACTTCTTCAGTTTGTTAGGATTTCCCTGTTATGTAGCAACAGTAAAACACTAGAGACCTGTTCCTTGTCTCAGCGTGGTTCCTGGCTGTTAGGACAGCCAGGGGGTTGCTGCATGTATAATTTGTAGTCTAAATCACCATAGAGAAATGCAGTTTGAATGTCATAGTGGTGAACTGACATTCCTTTGAGTGCAATTTTTAACAGTAATCTAATTGATTCACCTTTAGTAACTGATGCAAAAGTCTTGTCAAAGTCTAAATCTTTCCTTTGAGTGAACCCTTTTGCAACTAACCTTTATATTTTTGGATTTTGCCATCAGCATCCCTTTTTAGTTTGAAAACCCACCTACAACTCAGACAGCGTTCATTGGGAGGTAGATTTACCAGTTTCCATGTTTTATTTTCTTTCAAGGATGCTAACTCCTGTTGCATGGCAGAATGCCAATTTTGTGCAATCTCAGGTGGTAAATCATTCACTTGTTCTAAAGACTCAGGTTCTGTGAATATGTGAAAAGCCTTTACTGTTTCAGCCTGAAAACGTGATGGAGGAACGCCTTTATTACTCCTCTGAGATCTGCAAGGTAATACAGGGCTTAAATTTTGACTCCTATCACTTTCCTGAGAAGCATCTGTCTCATCAGACAGATCTTCAGTTTGCTTTTCTGGCTTAATGTCCTCATCAGGCAAAAGATCACCATCAGCAAGTCCTTGCTGTTCTCTTGTGGTGGTCAGATTAACTGGAGAGCTAGAATTTAATCTTCTCCAGTTTTGTTCAGCAAAAGAAGCGCTTTTGCTAATTATCAATTTCTCTCCCATTATGAACCTGTAGCTCCTTTGGCTTTGTTCATAGCCAACAAAGATGGCTTCCTTTGTTGTGGGGCCTCCTTTCCTTCTCTGTTGTTTTGGAATATGAACCCAAGCAGTGCTACCAAACACTCTAAGATGGTTTACCTTGGGTTTCACACCATAAAACAAATGGAATGGAGTGTCCTGAATCACAGAGTTATACAATCTGTTTTGTACATAACAGGCAGTAGATATTGCGTCTCCCCAATACTTAAAAGATAAATGTGAATCTTTAAGCATGCATTCCATCTCATTTTGCAAGGTTCTGCCCTTTCTTTCAGCAACACCATTTTGCTGAGGGGTGTAAGGGTTAGAAATAATTTGTTCTATCCCCTTTTCCACTAGGAACCTTTTGAATTTGTGAGAAAGGTACTCTCCTCCTCTATCACATTGGAGTGCAGATACAGGCCTAGGGAATTTTCCATTTGCCCATGTCACAAAACCATTTCTCAAATGCCTCATCTTTGTGTTTTAAGATGTAGATAAATGTGTATCTTGAGAAATCATCAATGATGGTCATTGCATACCTTGCTTGTCCAAGACTTGGAGCAAAAGGACCAGTAATGTCAGAGTGTACAATTTCCAAAGGTCTAGTTGTAACTCTGTCACTGTGCTTACTCACAGGAGCTTTTAGTGTTTTGCCTTCTTTGCAAACTACACAATCTAAGTATTTGTCACAGGGTTTTATCTTTAGGTCAGCACACAGCTGTGGCATTTGTGCTATATACTTGAAATTAGCATGACCAAATCTCCTGTGCATCAGGTATACACATTGGTCATGATATGGCGTGCTGCCAACTGCAGCCTTGCAGCTTGGCTTCCTTGCATTTTGCACAATGTACAAGGAGTCTTTTAATATACCAGTAGCACACAATTTTCCATTTTTACGTATCTCACAACCATTTTTCTTAAATGTTATGACATACCCTGTTGCAGCCAATTGTGCCACAGATAAAAGGTTTGATTGTAAATTTGGCACATACAACACACCTTTTACAGTTTCTCCCAAGCAGGATAAATACAAGTCACCTTGTCCCATAATTTTGGTCACAGACCCATCAGCCAAAGATACACTTTGTCTTTCAGTTTTAGACAGTGACACAAAAGAGCTTTTACAATTACATAAATGACAATTGGCCCCAGAATCTAACACCCATACATCAGAATTACCCTTCTCAGCAACCTGTGCAATTTGGGTTGTCTGAAGAGCCTTCTGTGTTGCCCTTGTGTTCTTCTTCTCTGTCTTTCTACTCTTGGGTCTCAAGGCACAGTCTTTCTGCAAACGTCCAGCTGAACCACAGGTGAAGCATCGCTGGCTGGCAAGTGCTGTGGCCTCAGCTTCCTTTCCCTTCTTTTCCCTTGTTTTCTGGTATTGCAGCTTTCCAGAAGAGATGGGGGGGGGGGATCTTTCCTCTCTCTTCTCCCATTCAGCAAGTAAGAGCTGTGTAACATACGATGGGGTGAGGTCTGCTTCAGGCATAGCCTCCAGAGTACAAATCAGCATGTCCCACGTTTCATTCAGTGAGGACAGGAGGATATAGGATTTTATGAGAGGTATAAATTCCATTCCTCTCTCCTGCAACTCAACAAACAGCTGCTGAATATAATGCAGGTGCTCAGGAAGGCTTTCTCCTTCTGCAAGGTAGGCTTTCTACAGCTTTTTTGTCAGGGTAACTTTACTCCCTGCTGTTGCCTTTACATACAAGTCTCTTAAAGCGTCCCACAGTTGCTTTGCAGACTGCATACCTCGCACGTGGACTAGCTGATTGTCCTCAGCTCCCAGGATAATGGTGGCTCTAGCCCGCTCATCCTGTCTCAGCCATTCAGCACTGGGATTTTGGGGGGTTTGCTTGTTTGGGGGCCCAATTCAAATAGTTGGTCTCTGATAGGTGCTCCAGAGGCATTGCTGAGGGCTGGGAGGTAGCCATGGCTTCTTCCTTCTTTTGCAAGTCACCTCAGCTGGCTTCTTTGTCCTGTAGACCGGCAGTTGCTGGAAAATCTCCAGGTGGCTCCAAAGAAAATCTTCACAGGTCTTTGCTACCTGCCTTTAAATTGTACATGAGGTGTGGACCTGATCTCTCTTTTCTCTCTGGGTTTTACTGGGCTTACTGGGCTGTTTACTGGGCCCATAACCTGTTGGCAGATTGCTGGGAAAGCCTTTAGCCCAGGAGAGATCAGAAAAGTCACACACCAGGCATTTCTATAAAAATAATTTTATTTACAGAAAGCAAAACATATTTAAATGCTTCTGCATTCTTGCAGGCTCTCAGTGAGAGCTGCTAAAAACTCTCTACATGCCTACACAGAAGGGAAACAGAAACTAAAACAAGTCCAGGCAAGTTCTTCTCCCCAGGTGCAAAAATTAACAACTGAAAAGGGGACAGTTAAATTCAACCTCTTCACCCGGCCACAATGATTAGTTACCATAGTAACCTTAATCTGTAGTAGAAAACATTAACACCCACGACCCGAGTTCGATCCCAACGGGTAGCTGGCTCAGGTCGACTCAGCCTTCCATCCTTCCAAAGTCAGTAAAATGAGTACCCAGCTTGCTGGGGAAGGTGACGACTGGGGAAGGCAATGGCAAACCGCCCCAATATGGTCTGCCAAGAAAATGTTGTGAAAGCGGCGTCCCTCCAAAGGGTCAGACATGCTTGCACAGGGGACCTTTCACCATATAATATGTAATATATGTGGAAGCCATTCTTGTAATTATGCGTAGTAAAAAAAATGTGATTGCATTTCAAATATGATTTCTAAAATTCTCAATATTTATTTCCAGTACTTTTGAGTTTTTTTATATGTCTACACCATATGGTAAAATATTCCTGTCTCATGGCATTTATGTGATTTTTCTACATTGTCAGTTATTGGCAGAGTTGTATATCATGTATGAAGCATTTTACACAATTTTTCTCTTAAATTTTAACTTGGGGTAAATGTTGTAGATCTGTTCCTTAGTTCTCACTGTTGTACTGTAACTGATTCTTTGAAATTTTGCATCCATCTTATCATACATTTTTTAAATTTGTTCTGTCTTTGTATAATATCTAAGTAACAGCTTATATATACACCTCAGTAGCTAGTCTTGATTCTGTATGAGCATTTCAAATTCTGTCATTTTTCTTAGAAATCCTCTCTTTTTTTTTAAGTTAATTTTTATTCATCCAACAATTTGTAGGTACATCAACCATGGTATGTTCATAGGATCTGAGTAGATCATATCTACATATGGAATTGCACTTTTCTTACTATAGATATCTCTTGCATAAAAAGTATTTAAAGGAGAAGCTACTGGTGAAATTATTGGACTTAATATTTTTCTCAAAAGATTCCATACTTTTATCAAGCTTTGTCTTATAATATGTCCTTCTAAATTTTTGTCCTCTTTTGTATCTCTGTACCATAAATATTTATGAAGTCCATTAACTAGGTCAGCTTCTTCCATTATTGACATTCTACTGCTTGGGGATTTTATTCATTCTGTTAGCCATGATGGACAGCTTGCTCTATAATATAGTTTGAAGTTTGGAAGCGTAAGACCATCTCTGTCTTTGGAATCTTGTAAAATTTTGGATTTTACTTTTTCCCACTCCATATAAATTTGACAGCTTTCTGCCATTATTGTAAAGTTTTTTTCTGGGATCAGAATTGAAGCAAGTAGTATTACCCAATCTTGAGTAATATATTCATCGTAATACAGATAATCCTTGTTTAGTGACAATTGGGACCGGCAACTTGGTCATTAAGCAAAGTGGTTACTAAGTGAAAAATCATGTGACTGTAACTGCTTATGATTTTACTTCAACTTTCCTTTTTCCCCACTCCCCCACCCTTTGGAATGCTCACCCTGGCACTGGGATAATTAGCAAAAAGAGAATTAATGTTTGTATTTACATTCATTGGAGAAGAAGGGATTACAAGAGAGTAAGCAGGAACACAATTGGGAATACACATCAAAAAGAATGCACTAGCACCAGTTGTTTCCCTAAGGGTGCTTGGGGCTGCGAGCCGCTTAAGAGGCAAACAAAAGCCTTTAGTATGAAAATGATTAGGGTCTTGTTAATTTCAGGCAAGAATTCTAATCAACTAATTAAGGTCAAGGAGCTAAGCTTGTTAACTTGGGGTTAGCACTTTTTAGGGAAGCTCCTGGTTGCGAAGAAAAGGAGCTCAGGAAGAGATAGCTTGTTCAGGCAATCTTCTCTGCTCTGTGAGGGGCGGGGGAGAAGAAGAAATTGGGTCAGACACAGGACAATGCATACTGACTGACTGTAATGGGCAAACACATTATGGAGAAAGAGGGTGCAAAGGCCGTAAATGGGGCATTGGTCGTAACCGGTTACTGTCTAAGGCAGTCACTAAATGAGTACCTGCAGTTGCAATTGATCTAATCAAGAAAGCTTTATTTTTTTTCTACCTTTCAACATATCTTTAAATTTCTTTCTTCTTGCATTAGATGTCTTGTAATTATTTTTGTTTTTTGAACTGATTTTATATCCAGAGAATTCTCTAAGGCCTTGGATTATTTTCATCAACTCTCTGATTGTACTTTGTGGTTCTGTGATTGCTATATCATCTGCATAACATTTAAGCATGTATTCCTTTCCACAAATTTTGAGGGCAGGTATTTGTTTGTCACCTCAAACCTTTTCTGCTAGTATTTCTAAGGCAAGAGATTGGGTCCCTTTAATTCTTTGAAAATCTGTAGAAAGTGCTCTATTGGCCATGGTCTTAGCTGTTTGCCATTGATAGATACTTTTAACCCAGGCTTTGGGATTCTCTGGGATTTATTTGGTTCAATACTGGAAGTAAAAATGGCCACTGCAGTTTGTCAAGGGCTTTTACTGCATCTAGGGAAAATTAGTGCTGCTTTTATTGTTATTGCTAATGTATTCTTTTGCATTGATTATAAACCTGCTGTTGTCCTTTATATTCCTCTTCAGAATGTAACCTAATATATGTATTGGATTTATGGTATGTTGCTCAGGATCTTGCTGGAGTTTGGGTGGTCTTAAGAAAGACAAACAAACAAATGGTAGGTAGAAAAGTAGCTCTTATGGCAAGTTTTGGGTTTTTTAAGAAAGACATATAGAAAATGTAATGTAAATTTCTTTAAAAATTGTTATTAAAATGGGATTTGGACAAAAGTTCATTTCTATAATTTTTAAGTTATATTCACCAGCATTGTTCTAATCAATGGATTAGAAGAGATACTATGGCAGAATCATATGGGGCAGGAGGAATTGGGAGTATATATTGGCTCTTCAGAATAGTAAAATAACAATTTTGCTATTTAGATTAGGTTTTTGAGAAAAGGCCAAGGTAACATTAAGCCACAGGCAAAAACAATGGCTTGTAATATGGTTGAAATTCTGGTTCGTAAGGTTATATCCAGCAAAGGATTGTTACCTTGTCGTGGTGCTGGAGCTTGAGCACCTCAATGATGCCATGAGCTAAACCATGAAGGGCCACCCAAGACGGGAAGGTCATGACAGAGAGGTCAGACTAAATGCGATCCCTGGGGAAGGTAATGGCAACCCACCCCAGTATTCTTGCCGTAAAAACTAAATGGATCAGTACAACCAGAGATATGTCGGTATACCATCGGAAGATGAGACCCCCAGGTCGGAAGATGGTCAAAATGCTACTGGGGAGGAACAGAGGATGAGTTCAACTAGCCCCAGACATGATGTGACGCAGCTAGCTCAAAGCCGAAAGGACGGCTAGCGGCCGACGGTGCTGGTGGTGAACGGCGAATCCGATGTTCTAAGGATCAACACACCATTGGAACCTGGAATGTAAGATCTATGAACCAGGGCAAATTGGATGTGGTTATTGGTGAGATGTCAAGATTAAAGATAGACATTTGGGGCGTCAGTGAACTGAAATGGACTGGAATGGGCCACTTCACATCAAATGACCACCAGATCTACTACTGTGGACCACAGAAGAAATGGAGTAGCCTTCATAATTAATAGTAAAGTGGCTAAAGCAGTGCTTGGATACAATACAAAAAATGATAGAATGATCTCAATTCGAATTCAGGGCAAGCCATCTAACATCACAGTGATCCAAATATACGCCCCAACCACAGATGATGAAGAAGCTGAAGTAGAACAGTTCTATGAGGATCTGCAGCACCTACTGGACAACACGCCTAAAAGAGATGCTATTTTCATCACGGGAGACTGGAATGCTAAGGTGGGCAATCAAATGACACCTGGAATTACAGGTAAGCATGGCCTGGGAGAACAAAACGAAGCAGGACATAGGCTGATAGAATTTTGCCAAGACAACTCACTCTGCATAACAAACACTCTCTTCCAACAACCTAAGAGACGGCTTTATACATGGACTTCACCAGATGGACAACACCGAAATCAGATTGACTACATCCTTTGCAGCCAAAGGTGGCAGACATCTGTACAGTCGGTAAAAACAAGACCTGGAGCTGACTGTAGTTCAGATCACGAACTTCTTCTTGCACAATTTAGGATCAGACTAAAGAAATTAGGGAAGACCCACAGATCAGCTAGCTCACTAATATTCCTAAGGAATATGCAGTGGAGGTGAAGAATCGATTTAAGGGACTGGACTTAGTAGATAGGGTCCCGGAAGAACTCTGGACAGAGGTTCGCAACATTGTTCAGGAGGCGGCAACAAAATACATCCCAAAGAAAGTGAAAACTGAGAAGGCAAAATGGCTGTCTGCTGAGACACTAGAAGTAGCCCAAGAAAGAAGGAAAGCAAAAGGCAACAGCGATAGGGGGAGATATGCCCAATTAAATGCACAATTCCAGAGCTTAGCCAGAAGAGATAATTATTTTTAAACAAGCAATGCGCGGAAGTGGAAGAAGACAATAGAATAGGAAGGACAAGAGACCTCTTCCAGTAAATTAGAAACATTGGAGGTAAATTCCAGGCCAAAATGGGTATGATCAAAAACAAAGATGGCAAGGACCTAACAGAAGAAGAAGAGATCAAGAAAAGGTGGCAAGAATATACAGAAGACCTGTATAGGAAGGATAACAATATCGGGGATAGCTTTGACGGTGTGGTCGGTGAGCTAGAGCCAGACATCCTGAAGAGTGAGGTTGAGTGGGCCTTAAGAAGCATTGCTAATAACAAGGCAGCAGGAGACGACGGCATCCCAGCTGAACTGTTCAAAATCTTGCAAGATGATGCTGTCAAGGTAATGCATGCTATATGCCAGCAAATTTGGAAAACACAAGAATGGCCATCAGATTGGAAAAAATCAACTTATATCTCCATACCAAAAGGAAACACTAAAGAATGTTCAAACTATCGAACAGTGGCACTAATTTCACATGCCAGTAAGGTAATGCTCAAGATCCTGCAAGGTAGACTTCAGCAATTCATGGAGTGAGAATTACCAGATGTACAAGCTGGGTTTAGAAAAGGCAGAGGAACTAGGGACCAAATTGCCAATATCCGCTGGATAATGGAAAAAGCCAGGGAGTTTCAGAAAAACATCTAGTTCTGTTTTATTGACTATTCTAAAGCCTTTGACTATGTGGACCATAACAAATTGTGGCAAGTTCTTAGTGGTATGGGGATACCAAGTCATCTTGTCACCTCCTGAAGAATCTGTATAACAACCAAGTAGCAACAGTAAGAACAGACCACGGAACAATGGACTGGTTTAAGATTGGGAAAGGAGTATGGCAGGGCTGTATACTCTCACCCTACCTATTCAACTTGTATGCAGAACACATCATGCGACATGCTGGGCTTGAGGAATCCAAGGCTGGAGTTAAAATCACTGGAGGAAACATTAACAATCTCAGATATGCAGATGATACCACTTTGATGGCTGAAAGTGAAGAGGAACTGAGGAGCCTTATGATGAAGGTGAAAGAAGAAAGTGCAAAAGCTGGGTTGCAGCTAAACCTCAAAAAAACCAAGATTATGGCAACCAGCTTGATTGATAACTGGCAAATAGAGGGAGAAAATGTAGAAGCCGTGAAAGACTTTGTATTTCTAGGTGCAAAGATTACTGCAGATGCTGACTGCAGTCAGGAAATCAGAAGACGCTTAATCCTTGGGAGAAGAGCAATGACAAATCTCGAAAAAATAGTTAAGAGCAGAGACATCACCCTGACAACAAAGGTCTGCATAGTTAAAGCAATGGTGTTCCCCATAGTAACAGATGGCTGCGAGAGCTGGACCATAAGGAAGGCTGAGAGAAGGAAGATAGATGCTTTTGAACTGTGGTGCTGGAAGAAAATTCTGAGAGTGCCTTGGACTGCAAGAAGATCAAACCAGTCCATCCTCCAGGAAATGAAGCCAGACTGCTCACTTGAGGGAATGATATTAAAGGCAAAACCGAAATACTTTGGCCACATAATGAGAAGACAGGACACCCTGGAGAAGATGCTGATGCTAGGGAGAGTGGAAGGCAAAAGGAAGAGGGGCCGACCAAGGGCAAGATGGATGGATGATATTCTAGAGGTGACGGACCCATCCCTGGGGGAGCTGGGGTTGTTGACGACCGACAGGAAGCTCTGGCGTGGGCTCGTCCATGAAGTCATGAAGAGTCGGAAGTGACTAAACGAATAAACAACAAAAAAGGTTATACAAGCTGTTTTGAATACAGTGAACAACCCGTGTTTGCAGGAAACATTGAGCATAGGTGTCAATTTCTAATCACAATGATAGCAAAATGGAAAAACATGCATCACAATGTCACAACGCAGGCCCTGCCCTTTTTATAAACATTTTGTGTAATGGGCATTACTTGACTTCCCTCCATCTAAAATCACACCTATGATTTTAAAGTACATTTAAAGAAGAAAAGGCATGAAAAGAAAAGCATCACAAATGGGACTGTCCTAACAGCCAGGAACCACGCTGAGACAAGGAATAGGTCTCTAGTGTTTTATTACTGCTACATTAGAGAGAAAATCCTAACAAACTGAAGAAGCGTGGGAAATACCCAGACAGATAAACCCCAAAAGTTAAGGCGGGTCTGATCTGTGTCTCTTTGAATGGCTGCTTAATTCCTCAGTACTACGTATGCATTTTCCCCCCTGGATAGGGGCCCCCTCCTGCTCACCATCAGTACTCATGACAGGGACTTACCAAACCTCCTTAACCTCTTCAATAAAGAGCTCTGAGCAGAAGAAGCCTAAACACCATACACTGTAAGAAAGAGACAGCTAAAAAGGACAAATCTTTCAGACTGCCATCATGGCTTCCATCCACTGCAGCTCTAAATTTAATTTGTTCCAAATTGAACCTATATAAACCAGTACTGAGAGAAATTTGTTTGCTGTAGTGCACCCCTGGCAAAATCTGCACTGTTACTTTTCATTGTGGGAAATGGTGAGGATTATATGGATTTGAATAATATACTGCTAAATTGTAAATGAAGATGCCAGAGGGGGAGGAGGTGGTGAACCCTTGATACCTTCTTTCTTTAGCCAGTTGGATGTGACATTGGAAAACTGCTTTATCAAACAATTGCTACCCTTATGAAGCTTTATTTGACTTCTTGCTTAATGATAATGTTGATATACAGTACTTGCAACACATTTTTAGTGGCCTTATTTTACAAAGATACAGCAAAAGACCATGAATCATCTGACCTGGAAAACTATCAAGATTTTATCAGAGCAAACCTAACTGATGAATTAAAGCAATTAGAGTTTGTTTTATTTAGAGAAAGCCTAACTGCTGAAAGTCTAAAAAAAAAAAAAAGACTGCCTGGAGCTACTTTATGCTGATTTTTTTTCAAAGAAAATTGCTGTTAAATAGGATGGATGTAAAAATTAATCATACATGTAAGAGAGTCTTTTGCATAAGGAATGTTAATGCAGATGCACACCATGAACTATGATAATGTCTTATTTTGTAAAGAAAGTTACAGTAGATACTTACCTGGCAGGGGAGATACCTTGATCATGAAAGTTACGGTAGAAAGTTCAGGCCACACAGAAGCGTTCTCAGCAGCCAAATCCAAATAATAGATAGGGTCTTATGATGTGCATGGGTTCTTAAGATGTACATATTAAAGATAATATTAAAGACATAGTTAGAATCTTACGATGGACATACTATTTTTATAACTAGATAAAAATTATCTAACTTCTCTACTAGGACATACAGTGGTCATTAAATAATCTCTTAAACTGTTATTCAATTTAGGGCTATCAAGGCATCATCTTCATTGTGTGGCAAAATATGATTAGGAAATCAAAATATTTGGAAGATCTATCCCATTTAAAAAAGGCATCCATCTGCATATTGAGCATTACTACATTTTCAGAATATAAGTTTTAATAAAATTCCATTTTAATATAATCATTTTTTACTTCCAACAATATATTTCTCTCATTTTTCCCTCCAAGAGGCATAAGTGAGTCTTTCTCCATATAAATGCTTTAAATTTATTCAGTACTATTCTCATACTAATCAATTCTCTTATTTATTTGAAAAAAACATGTCTATATCATTTCTCAGCCATTTGGCTAAGATTAAGTATATTACCTGTTCTTATTAGTTTATCCATATTTTTTGGTGATCAACAACTTTATTGATCAACTTTATTTTCTAGCAATAAAGTTCTATAATGTTTTCTCAGAACTGATGACATTGTGGCTGGTGCCTGGTCAGAAATTGTCATCAGTCCAACAATACATTTATCTACTAAATCTACTAGTGATTGAGATATTTAACAATATTTCAATCTTAAGCATGTGTCATGTGAGATAGAAAGTATATTCTTGCTTATTAAAATGTAATTATGTTAATTAAATTAAAACAAATTAAATTAAAATTGAATTGTATTATATTAAATTAAATTAAATTAAATTCCAGTATACAAGCTTGACAAATGTTCCAAGAATAGGGAGAGACTTTCCCTTAAACCCTTAACTGGATATCTCATTAAAAGGTTATGGACCCGATTTGGCAAAATTAGATTCTCTAATCTCTATAGTTTCTCTGGCTACTGTGGTACACAGAAATCAAAGCTTTTACATAGATTTATATTCCTGGGTTTAAATTCTAAGCTTTTTCCTTTGCCTTTCCAAGTCAACAGATATTTGGGTGTTCTTTTAATGGCCTTGAAAGTAACCTAATCTTCATTGACATAAAGGTTCTCTCTAGCACTGATTCCTATCTTACCAGCTTCATCCATTGTACAATTGCCCAACACTTCTGTTATTTGACCAAAAATGTTCTAATAATCGTTCACAAGACTAAGAGTGTTCTTTATCAGAGAAGCATGTAAAGTGGACTTTAAGACAATGGGTATTAATTTGTTCACATTGGCTGAATGTAGAGTAAATCATTTGCCTTGGAATTGTACCTCCAAAAAGACTGCAACTACATTTTAGGACCAGCCATCATGCATCTCTAATCAACTGTTTTGCAGAGTTTTTGCTTGTGAAGTCTTTTTAAGTAGAGGTGAACAAATTTTGTTGACCAATATTAACAACACATGTTTTATACAACAGTTTCAGTAAAGATGACTATATTCTTCCTGCCTTAAGTTATCAAATTCAGAGCACTTCCAGGATGTAGACAATCCTATCATTAATGAATTCACACATGGTCATACCCAAGTATGAGAAATCAGTAGATAAATTGTATAGCATTGAGCAAGATCTTAAGAATCTCATTTGTTTTTAGAGAATACTGCCAAATACTGTTGTTCTACCTTCAAAGCATTATTCTCTGTTCAGCAGTCCTTTCTCAGCAAAGTTGTAAAAAGCATCATAGGTATATCCTATCAGAGGATTCTATTACTGAAGAACACAACCTGCAAGCGGATAGTGCTAAAAGCATCCATTAAATTCAAAGCCTATGGTTTTATTATCTATGATAGTGTAACTGTCAAGAAAATAACTTTGAATTCCCCATAGTTTAAGGCCTGCTGATTCTGAATGTATTCTTCATATTCTAAGTATGTCAACCACTGGAACGAAACTCTTAAACTGTGGTAGTTGTTTGGTTTGAGAATGATGATGGTGCCTGATTTTAGAAACATAAAGGTATACATCACAAAGCAAGTATTATCCAGAGCGGGATATTCAAATTCATTTATAGCCCATGTTGTCTTAACAAATATATCCCTTTTCTGGAACTTTTTCACTGTTTTTGTCAGGTCTGGGATTTCATATTTAAACTGGCACAAACTTTCTCTAAAATAATAAAAATCTATTTGCAATAAAATGCCAATTCCTTCTGCACATCAAGTATTTTTTATTTGTTAGCATATACCTTACTTTTTTTAAAAAAGAATCATCCTCCAGCTATTATGTACCACAGTTTGTACATCACAATCTTCTGCTTTAGGTAATAGCTTTACAAAAGATGGGTGTCTGCAGCGGAAGTGAGGAGGGGGGAGCAAATGACTAAACGTGTCTACCCCTTTTTTTACTTGCATTAGGACACTGCATGTAACTGCAAAAAGGCAGAGCTTATATCATGGTCAGGATACACATTTCTTCATTCTGATGAAACCTCAGCTTCCTGTGAATGGCCCTGCCATATAATTTCTATTTCTAGGTATATTAAAATAATGTAGAGAATACCCTTGGAAAAAGAAAACTAAGGATTTGGAGGATTTAGTTAAAGACACTGGGATATGATTAGGTGAAGCAATATGTTTTATATCATTTTTTTCAGTGTGACACTTAACAATTTCCCTCTTTGATATGTATCTATAGCTATTGCTCTTTTAATCAATTGACTAAAAGGATTATGGTTATTTGTACTATACTTTAAGGATTAACACTGAGTTCCTTATCTTTAATGAGTCTGAATAAATTCAGATAGGCAAGGTTCACTCTTAAATTATTTGCCTATTCAGGGTTAACAGCATCACTTTTCTTACTGCTTTTCTTGAGCTACATCAAAACTAAAACTGGTAACATGGTTCTGTGGATCACTGGCATTCAATGTGATAAAACATGTATTTTACACATAGGTTTCTAAATATCCTATAAAACACAGACGATTTTGTCCCTTTGTTATACAGCCTCAGCAGATTAGTGCTCCACATAAACCTTTTTAGTGCTCCACATAAAGATACTTTTCTGCAAGTTTCATCTATTGTTTAGAGGGATTGGATTTTTCTAAGGCATGTTTGGTATGCTTATTTAACAGGACTGGGAGCTACAGGGCCTTTTGTGATTAGGGCACATTGGAATGGTATCTTGAGTACTGTTATAGTGCAGGCAGAATGTGTTTGTGTGTGAATTTATGAAAAAATAGTACAAAAGCGTACTAATTTCTAACTTGGAATAAGCCCTTTATATCCAGAATTTTATTAAATGTTATTTGGGGAGCAATATTGTAAGAGCTTTTGAACAAACCTCAATAATTTTGATTATTGCAAATTAATCCTGTGAGGGAGAAAGAGAGCCCAGAAAATAGTGTGATGTCAAGTACTACAAAAGCACTGGGAAGGGTAAGCAAGATGTGGAGGCCTCCAATAATGAGCACATAAATACAGAAAAGAATAGATTAAATCCCCATGTGTAGGATCTATTAAAGCATTTCAGATATATGGCTATCCAGCAACTGTTTAAAGACTTCCAGGGAAGGAGAACATACCACTTCACTGGTGGACAGCTCTTTCTTTTCAGGAAATTCTTCCTAATATTTATGTAAATAAACCTCCCCGCAATTTCAGCTCATCAGTTCTTGTCCTGCCTTCTGGAATGACAGACTACAAATCCACTCCCTTCCTCTGTATGACAACTCTTTAGATATCTGAAGTCTGCTTTCAGTATTCTCAGTCTTCTTTTCTGAGGTTAAACATTTCTAAATCCTTTAATTAGCCTAAGAAGATGGTGGTCTATTGTTGTAGTAGAAAATTTACTCCAGTGGAATAGAATCAAAGGCTGCCATCTGGTTGATAAGTGTCCAGACTAAAGAACGGCCAGGTAGAATACAAAAGGAAGTCCTTTATTTACAGTCAACTATTTAGAATAAATAAGTGTCCATAGATCAGACAATACAATTCACTCAAGTCCACCCAGGCAAAGGATGGAAACAAGGCAAGGCTGCAGGATCCAGAGTAGCAGAAGTTCTTGGCAGTATGGCAAGACAGAACTCAGCTAACCCTCTCAATGAGGCAGCAAGACTGGGTGTGGCTAAGGCGCATGGCAAGGAGCAGGCTTGAGGTTCAAATGCAGGGCTTGGCACAGAGAGGAGACTAGGCTCAGAAATGGAGGTAGGGCAAGGCTCTGCTGGAGAGACAAGGCAAGAATTGGTTCTGGAGATGGGGCTAGAGTCTGCTGGAGTGGCAGGACAAGGCTCGGATCTGGAGGCAAGGCAGGGTTTGGCTGGAGTGACAAGGCGAGGCTTGGAACTGGAGGCAAGACTGGACTTGACTGGAACAGCATGATGAGGCTGGGAACTGGAAGCAAGGCTGGACCCAGCTGGAACAGCGAGACAAGGCTTGGAACTGGAAGCGAGGCTGGACCCAGCTGGAACAGCGAGACAAGGCTTGGAACTGGAAGCGAGGCTGGACCCAGCTGGAACAGCAAGCAGAGGAGGTAAGTCCACATTGATAGGAGGAGCTGGCACTGATTCCAGGTCGGCTACAGGCAAGGCTTCAGGCTCCGGCAAGGACTCTTAAGAAGCTGTTAGCTCAGTGGATTGGTTGTCTCCATCGGTTTGCTCCTTGCACTGGTGCCTTTTTATCTGATCCTTTTCATGCAATTTCTCCTCTGTAGCAAATCGGGTTACCTTTTGCTTTGCTCACTTCTCAGCTCTCCTCTCGTGGGAGCTGATTGGAGGATTTGAATCTCCCTCTGGTTTTTGCCAAATCAGCATCTCCGAATTTTCCCGCTTGGCTGAGTCACTCCTAGTTTCTAATTCCTCAATTCCTTCCAGATAACTTTTGTTTTCCCCTTCTGGCTCAGCATAAGTTTCATTTTGAGAGTCAGAGTCAGACTTGAACCTTACACTGTCCCTCCCCTCAGGACCCCCCTCCCTTGGGGATTTTGGGCCTGGTTTTAAGGGATAACACAAGTGGAACTGCCGGACTTTGATCGGGACGTGGATGTCTGAAGCAACCTCCCAGGAATTTTCTTCAGGCCTGTAGCCCTTCTGCTCAATGAGATATTGGAGTTTACTGCGTCTTTTGCATGAATCCAAAATTCTGGCGACTTCATATTCAGGTTCACTGTTAATAATGATAGGAGACGGGGTAGGCCTGGATGATCATAGCAGACTCAGAGGTGCAGATGGAACTAGCAAAGACCGATGAAATACAGGGTAGATTTTAATGTGATTCAGCAGAGTGAGACGGAAAGCCACAGGATTAATAATGGCCTCGATGGGAAACGGCCCCATGAACTTGTCTAATTTCCACAAAGGGTGTGATGAAGGCAAGCATTTGGTAGACAAACGTTGCCCACTGCTAATTGAGCGCCCTCCTTCCAATGGCAATCCGCGAAGGGTTTATACTCGTCCTTGGCACGATCAAGCTGTTCTCAAAGTACCCAATGACAGGATTGGAGTTCTTCTAAAAAATTATCAGAAGCAGGGACTGTAGAAGATGGTGGTTCCGGGGGAACCAGGCATGGATGAAAGCCATATGTGGCCATAAAATGTGTTGTCTTAATAGAAGAGTGTTGAGAATTGTTGCATGCAAATTCTGCCAAGGCCGATAACTCGGCCCAATTTTCCTGTTAATAATTCACATAGCATCTTAAATGTTCTAAAATAGCATTAACACATTCAGTTTCTCTGTCTGATTGTGGATGATGGGATGACGAGATTTCCTTGGATTCTTAAGTTTCTAAGAAGCGCCTTCCAAAATTTTGCAATGAATTGAGTCCCACGATCTGAAATTACTCACTTGGCTAAGCCGTGAAGGCAGAAAATGTTTTGAATATATAGTTGTGCTGTCTCTTGAGCAGTAGGAAGTCCTGGGCAAGCAATGAAATGTGCCATCTTGGTCATAGTGTCTACCAAAACTAGAATAGCTGTTGCACCATTAGACTTGGGGAGATCAGTGATAAAATCCATGGACACCGGCGCCCATGGTTGCTCTGGTGTAGGTAACAGGAAAAGGAGACCTGCAGGTTTGCCTGTCTGATGCTTAGTCTGACGACACTCAGGACATGAGATCACATATTGCTTGACGTCGCTCAACATGTGATGCCACCAAAATTCTCGAGACAATAAGTTGAGGGACTTTAACATTCCAAAATGACATGTAGCTGGATTGTCATGACACCATCTTAAGATATTTTCCCAAAGTTCCCCAGGGAGTACATAGTAGCAACCTCAGAAACATAATAGTCCACGAGCCCAACTCCACAATGCAGCTTGCTTGGTTGGGAGTTGCCCTAGCTCACTCTTCTGTTTTTGCATGAATGGGTCCTTTTGCTGATGTTCCTGGAGCTGTTGCCTGAGTTCTCCGTTGAACTTGGTTGCTGCAAATTTCTCGACTGGTATCACTGGACAAGGAGTTTAATGGTGGTGTCCCCCTTTCATACTCTGGTTTTCTGGAGAGAATGTCTGCTTGTTGGATGTGCCCTTGCAGAATACATGTGACACAGAAGTTAAAATGTGAAAAGAAAATCGACCAACAAATCTGTCTCTGGTTTAGATTGAGCACTGTTTTAAGATGCTCTAGGCTGCAATGATCTGTTCTCACCTCTACTGCATGCTGGGCTCCCTCCAAATGATGCCGCCAGATTTTGAATGCTACTTTGATTGCTAGAAGCTCTTTATCTCAAATGGTATAAGCACCCTCCGTCTGCAACAGTTTTGTAGAATAATATGCACATGGCCACAGCGTACCGGTTTGAGGGTCCTTTTGCAATAAAATTTCCCCGATTGCCACTTCCGATGCATTGGTTTCCACAACAAAAAGATGACTAGGATCTGGGTGTCTAAAAATAGGTTCAGTCATGAATGCAGCCTTTAATCGTTGAAACGCTTGTTCTTCAACCTCACCCCAATGGAATCTGAATCTTTTCCTGAGTAGGTCAGAAAGTGGAACTGTGAGCTTGGCAAACTGTGGAAAAAAGGCTCTGTAGTAGTTCGCAAAACCCAATAGTCTCTGTATGTCTTTAGCTCTACAGGGAGATTGCCAGGATTGAAGGGCTTCCAACTTACCCGGTTCCATTGCAAGGCTGACATGAGATATCTGGTGTCCAAGAAAGTCTATAGTAGTTTGAGCAAACTGACATTTTAAAATTTTGCATACAACCAATTTGCTCGAAGGCATTGTAACACTGTGTGTATGCACTGATAATGTTCAGATGGCGATGAAAAAAATATCAGGATGTCATCTAAATATATGATCAAATTTTGGTCTGACAAGTTCTTAAACACATCATGCATGAAGTGCATGAATACTGCAGGGGTGTTAGATAGCCCAAAGGGCATGACTGTGTATTCATAATGTCTGTATCGGGTGCAAAATACAGTTTTCCATTTGTCCCCCTTTTTGATTTGGACCAAGCTATAGCCCCCCCATAGATCTAGCTTGGTAAAAATTCGGGCCCCTCGAATCTGCTCCAAGAGTTCAGATAGTAAAGGTAGGGGGTAGTGATTTTTTATTGTGATCTCATTTAGATGTTGATAGTCATAACAAAGGTGCATTCTCCTGATTTTTTCTTAACAAAAAGCACGGGAGCAGCTAAGGGAGAGGTAGAAAGTTGGATGAACCCCAGAAATTCACGCTTTGGCTCAGAAAGGGAGTAAATCCTCCCTATTGAAAGCTTGGCACCGGGAACAAGGTCTATGGCACAGTCATATGGTCAATGCAGAGGTAACTGGTCTGCCTCCTCATCGAAGACATCTGCAAAATCTTGCAGCTGGGGAGGAATCAAAGGATTATGGGTACTGACTTGACTCACTGCTAGGGTCTTGATAAGATGGGTTGCACATTGTTGACTAGAAAAGGTTACTTCTGCATTAGCCCACTCAATGTTTTACTTTTTCCCATAGAGTGGGAAATTTCACATGAGGTTTCAGCCACATGATGATGTCCTCTCTTGTTGAAATTTGCTTCGATTTTTCATCATTCTGAAGCTGTGACTTCTTGCAAAATAAGTTCTTGGTCTTCCACTTTGCAAATGTTGTTACAATACACAGAGGTATTTCCAAATTAATTAAATCTTTGAAGTGAATCTCAAAGTCACTTCTCAGTACCTGCAGATGTTAGCAATATTCTTCTAAGTCACCATCTGAATAGGATGTTTTTATGCTTCTAATCCTGGGAAACTGTGCAAAACTTCTGCCAATGTTATGTTTAAATATCTCCAACTTCACAATGAAAATAGATGTTGGAGTTTTTGCCTTGATTAAATTGAAATTATCAACTTTAAGCTGCATATTTACCATATTCATTTTGTCATAGATGTCAACCAAATATGCCACATTTGCATTCAAATGTTGAATTTGCTTGCATAATTCAGGCTCAACAGACTGCAGAAATTCTATAACAGTGTCAACTAAATTACAGAAGTGTTTCAAGCATGAGCCTCTGGAGAGCCAATGCACTTCAGTATTAATAAGAAGGCATTCAAATTCCTCATTGTTGTCTTCACACAACTTATGGAAAATCTGCTAGTTAACGAAAGTGCCTTTACAGTATCTTGTTACTGCTGATATTATGATAGCCACAGCTGAGTTGACTTAGATTTTTGGTGGCAAGATGTTGACAATGAATGACATGGTAGATAGAAAAGAGATTTAGAATTTCATTTTTAAAAAATGTGATTAAACCTGCATGGTGACCTAACATTGATGGCATTCCATCTGTTACACATCAGATCATATTCATCATTGGAATATCTTTGGTTTTGAGATACCATTGAAGTTCTTTAAACGTTGATTCTCCCATTGTAATAATTATCACTGATTTGCAGAACAGCATTTCTTCATGTGTTTCTTCATTTTTGATAAATTGTAGGTAAGATTATTTAGTAGTGCTTCATGTCTTATACTGTTGTTTCATCCAATTGTATCTGAAATTTATAGTTACATAGATCCATACTAGTTTACTTTCTGTGTCTTTGATTATTTCATCTATTGGAAAATATAATGTTATTAAGAGGGATGGATTTCAGCATATTCGCAGCAGTTGTCTGGTAGACAGCAGTTGGAACTTCAGATACACATAGCAGGAACAATGTTTCACCTGTGTGAGATAGCCCTCATTCAAAATTTTCTTTTGAAGGATAAACTAGTACAAGTGTGACACTTTTCAAATGCTTCCTTTAGCTTATGGAAGACAGCAGTGTCACAGATAGCTTTATCAGGATATCTCTTATAAAAATGATCTTCCAATCTCAGAGGCCTCATTAGTACCATTTCACAAATTACACACAATTAATGACATTAATCTGTTGGTAGTAGAATTAAGTCATACTGCATGTAACTAACATTATACTGTCATACTTTCTCTTGTCCTGGTTTTTTAGCAGAAGTGGAAGTAGTTTACTGCCATCATACATTTCAATATTATGCTTAAATATTTATCCTTAGCTGAAATTAGGGATATATGAGTTTAGAATTCTTTAAAGAAAAGTACTGTATATAAATGGGACGCGGTGGTGCTGTGGGTTAAACCGCTGAGCTGCTGAGCTTGCCGATCGGACGGTCGGCGGTTCGAATCCGCGTGACGGGGTGAGCTCCCGTTGCTAGTCCCAGCTCCTGCCAACCTAGCAGTTCGAAAACATGCAAATGTGAGTAGATTAATAGGTACCGCTTCGGCGGGCAGGTAACGGCGTTCTGTTTAGTCATGCCGGCCACATGACTACAGAAGTGTCTACAGACAAACACCAGCTCTTCGGCTTTGAAATGGAGATTAGCACCACCCCCTAGAGTCGGACATGGCTGGACTTAATGTCAAGGGAAACCTTTACCTTTACCTTACTGTATATAAATAGTAAAAATATGAAAATATATGCTCAAAATATAAGCTTGTTACAAAAATATTTTTGCTGAGATAGGAGATTTCATAAATCCATAAAACAGCAGCAAAAAGTGATTAAGTTGACAAAGTATAAATCTATAGCATATACTGCATTGTTTAACAACAGACTTGTTGGGTTAGCTGGCATAGTTATCATTCAACTAGTTTATTCAAACATCATAGACACAGCATATAATGAGTAGGTTACATTCCTGAAGAAACACAGCACATAACCAATTTTCTGCATCATATGTTTACACATGGCTCATGACTGCACACTGTATTCAATGGTTGCAAAAATTCCCCCTCCACCAATGGGCCCAATCCCACAGCTCACTTTCTTAGTTTCTATTTGCCTCATAATAGCATTGGAATACAGTACTGCCTAAGTGGTGGGTGGGACTTTCTTGATACAACACTGACAACTTTGCAAAGTTCCTTCAGTAAAGAGCCCCCACTAATTTTATTTCCATGAATTAAGACTTTTTAATAGTTTCTTACTGGTAACTAGTAACCAGTGAAAAAAATAACCTGACACTGAAATATTATGTGTTATGAACACTCCTGTGATCTGCAGATGCACATTCAGCCATACATGTATCTTAGATTCTGGATTTCAATAGTTTCGTATTAGTTGGGATCCCATGGAAAGAAATCCCTAGGTCAAAGGGAGCACAGGAGGGTTGGAAACCTCTTAAATATAAGGTACTGGAAGTATACTCACACACTCTTTCAATGAGGAAAAAAATGGGTGGCAGCTCAGGAAATCATTATAGATTCATAGGAAGATATCAGCTGAGCTAAAGAGCTAAAAGAGGCATATTAGGATATAGAAGATGGGTGTAATCACTAAAGAGGTGAACTAGCAAATAGCTAATATCTGCAGAAAGAATGTTAAAAAAACTACAGCTTCAAAGGAACTTAGACCACCAGGAAACTAAACGCAACCAAAAGGCTCTTTTGGCTATAAGTCAAAAGCTTCCTTGCCCTGGCTTGCCCTGGCTATATCATTGTCAGTCTGGTGCTAAGGCAATCCAAAGATAGCTTTAGGTATTTTGGTGTGTTTTCCATATTATGACTGGCAGAAGAGAGTCCATACAGACAGTTTAGGGTGCATGGAAGAGGTGATTGAGGGAGCCAGGATCAGAGTTGCAATTGTTCCAGTAAGTCTGCTGTGCCACTCCCTTTTGACTCACTGGTGTTGAAAACCCCTCCCTGCAGGGAGACTGGGCTCATCCCAGGCAATTGATGGGCACAGTGGGGTTCTAGAGGGAGCTTGGGGCTTTCCCTGAGGATCTGGTGGGTGGTTCTGCCAAGGTCGTAGTAGCTGTCTGGAATGGGTGGGTGGCTGAAGTCTTGTATTGTACTGCTCGTATGAGGCCTCCCCCTGTGCGCCAATCCCGGGGATCACTTTGGTTTACCAAGGGGCTCCAGGAGATGAAGTGCCAGAAGAGAGGCCTGGACCACTGTTGGAGGAAGACTCAAAGCGAGCCTGACTAGACACAGGTAAGAGCCCATATTAGGGATTACCTCATGGTGATTAGGGTGGCAAAATGTCAATATTTCTCTGCACTTATTGTGTCCACTGATAGCTGTCCAGCTGCTCTGTTTAAGGTGACCAGATCCCTATTGGGTAGGGAGGGCCCCTCGGAACAGCTGTTGTGCCGCTGTGAAGATTATTCAGGCTATCTGATGGATTAAGTCACTCAGTTTTGCTCCAACTTGGACTCTGGGCAGGGCAGGCTTAGGTGCAAGGTCTGGGGTTATGATCTGGAATGAGTTTGAACTGGTGATTCCCAAGGAAGTGGACTGGGTTCTCCATGCTATCAGCTCAGCCACCTGTTTACTGGGTCCAGGCCCCTCCTGGGTCATAAAAGCCACCAGGCTGTTGGGTCCAGGCCATGGTGTTGACCTTTCTGAAGGAAGGGGTGGTAACTTCTTGCCTTGAAAGAGGTGGTGGTGCACCCCCTCCTCAAGAGGCCATCCTTGGACCCAACAGTTTTCAACAACTACTGACCAGTCTCCAACATTCCCCTTTCGGGAAGATTGTTGAGAAGGTAGTTGGTCTGCAGCTGATGAGAACCCTGGAGGAAACAGATTATCTAGATCCATTTCATTCAGGTTTCAGGCTGCGATTTAGTACTGAGGCAGCCTTGGTTCTGCTTGTTGAAGATCTTTTGTGACTGTGAACCTTGGCCTCTTACCACTTAAAAAACAAACAAACCGGGTCAGGCAGAATAGGAAAGACCATGAAGTATTCATAGAAATGATCAAGTATCCTCCCAAAGTCTTATCTATTAACACGGCTGAAGAAGTTTGCAACTTTCCAAGTGCAAGAAACAAGGAATAAAACAGATGAATTCCTGAGCACCTCCCAAAGTTAAAATAGTTGCTGGAATAAGTACAAAATGAAGCACAAGTACTACCATCATATATTTCTCATCTCTAAGCTCAGAATGCAAACAACACAAATAAAAATGAACATCTTTGTCATTACAGACTGATCCATACATAAAGCCATTGGGACAACAGATGTTTACCCCTCCTTCCAACAGGAGCCCACCTTATAGGGCTTATTGGAAAAGCAGGATATAGAGGGTCTTACTGCTGAGGGAGACACAGACTTGACTATTTCAGAGTCTCCCTCTGCATAAGTCAAATCTCTGCATGCAGCCTTGACTAAGGATGCTGCTTCTGTTATCTGCCATCATTGCCAAGCCTGTCCTGTAGTGGAAATATTACCCCCAAGTCTGGAGGAGCATCAGAATAACATCAATGAAAATTCTATAGATGTTGGACCTCCTAATACAGTTCACCCATACCCAGCACTGGAACTGTGCCTCTCATAGGCAGGGGTTGAAACCCAGGTAACAATTGATTGAAACCTGGACACATCTACCCAGATGAATGCTTGTTACAACAAAGTTGCACCCCAAGAGACATGAGAGATTGCCCCAATATCAGCTTCTGACTTGAAATGACATGGGAAATCTCTATGGACTATCCTGAAATGCTCAGGATGGCAATTACACTCCAGAGATACCTCTACCCTCACCTATTTAAGCACAATATAATCTTAGTCCAGGAAATGTGGGCACAAGAAATGCTTGTGATGAACAGTTACATTGCCTATATACTTGATGCTGCAGCCCTGCTTTGTATGGATAGGCCTAAAGGAGGACCTGCAATGTTAATGCCTACCACCCTAGGGGTGCAGTCAAAAAGCTATACAATTGCTGTGCTATGGCAGGAGCTATGTGTTCCCAGCAAGCCACTTGGATGATCATTAATATATATTCATACCATGGAAAATGCAAGTCCCAAATAAGGACTGGATGGATTAGTTTGGAAAAGTACATCCTGAAATTATTGTCCTCCTTTCCCTTAGCCTATGTTGTGATTGAAGGGGATTTTAATGCCAGGTTAGGACATAGGATAGAACCCATTATATGCCTCATACCATTCCTGCCTGCCTCATCCTGAGGGACAAATGTTCGCATTTGCACATTCCTTAAAAGTCCAGAAGTCTAACATTGCAGGTCTCTGTCACAGATGTCTTATTGGCTTAACTTGCACAATTTAAATGGCTCCCAAATGATCACCCAGCATAATTTACTTATTGAGCAGGGAAGAAAATGAATCTTATTGATTACATATTTGTGTCTGGAAACCTCCTACAGTTCATTGATTTATTTGAGGTTTCCACACATTTTGATAATGACCACCTCCCACAAACAGTCTTTCACATCTTCATCCCTATTTTTGTGAATGGAAAGACTGTACCATTGTAATCTTTAATTTGCTGGGAGAATTTGCCAGGTTAAATAGTATGCACAACTAGATAAATCTGTTACAGAATGTCTCAGTTTTGACTACCTGCAGAAGATTTGCTATCTTATACTTTCAGCAGACACAGTGAATTTGCTCGTGCTGGACTATGATAGACTTCTCACTGAACTCCAATGATTTATGATCACACAGCATTCTGACCATCACAAAAGAGAGGCCTTAACCATAATTTGATTCAGAATGCAGGATGGCAAAGACACTTCTTAATGCTAATTGCAGAATATACTGATCCAAATCAGAATCTCTTTCTACCCAGGAACTCTTGAGGCCCTATATAAACAACTCCTGTGGAGAAAGAAAAGGGAAATCACAAAAGCAGCATGGTTTCACCTCTTCTAGGCAGTTAAGAATAACGACTCTGCCCTTATTTGGTGCTGAGCATCAGATTGTTTGACTGTGGGCCCATCCCCACTAGATAACTTTATTCTTCCAGAAACTTCGGAAAGACATTTCGAGGAGTTATACAGCAAAGCTGATGTTATCAACCACCCATCCAGTAATTTGATAGACCTGCCCACAGGGCTACCAGTTCATCATGCTGAAGTTGTGGATCTGATTGCCCAACCAAAACTGGAAAAGGCACCAAAATTTGACCTAATCCTACCAGATTTGATAAAGAGGAACAGACTGGTAGGCCCTGGTATTAACAGACTTGTTTACAGCTATTGACCAGATTGGGCAAAATCCTAAAGACTGGGGTGTTGCAATCATAATGTACATCTATAAAAAAGGCAACAGAGAATATCCTTCAAATTACAGACCAAATGTTCACTCAGCACTATCAGTAAACTTTATGCCAGGTACTTGCAGCGGTGGTGCTGCGGGTTAAACCGCTGAGCTGCTGAGCTTGCCGATCAGAAGGTCGGCGGTTTGAATCCGCGTGATGGGGTGAGCTCCCATTGCTAGTCCCAGCTCCTGCCAACCTAGCAGTTTGATAACATGCAAATGTGAGTAGATTAATAGGCACCGCTTCGGCGGGCAGGTAACGGCGTTCCGTGTAGTCATGCCGGCCACATGACTATGGAAGTGTCTCCGGACAAACGCTGGCTCTTTGGCTTTGAAACAGAGATGAGCACCGCCCCCTAGAGTCAGACATGGCTGGACTTAATGTCAAGGGAAACCTTTACCTTTAATACTTGCAGTGGAAGTTTTGTGAGTGGTCAGAGCAGGGAAAGTTTTTGGCGGAAGAACAGGCTGGCTTCAGAAAGGGTTGATCAGCTATCAATCAATGTGCAGTCTTGTAGCACTTGGTAGAGAAGTACTCCTCTCAATCTGTACCTTCTCTTGATGCATCTTTTATTGATCTGAAATCTGCCTTTGCCTCCATTCCACATGATGTTCTGTGAGAAAAACTGAAAGCTACCTCCATAGCAGGAGGCTTCTACTGTATATCTAATCCATCTATTGCATAAGAATAGATCATTCTATAAGAATATATGTGGATCAGATGTAATCCCCAGGAATATCTCACTAATTCAATTCCATCTGAGAAGGGAGTTAAACAAAGCAAAGCTGCATTTTAGTCCTTTTTTAAAAAAACTTTTATATTAACAATTTAGTTGATCAACTGCGTAGCTTGGATCAGCATCCTCCCAAGCTAGCTGAGAGGTACATCTCTACCTTCTTCGTGCTGATGATGTAGTGATCTAGGACCCTCATTGGCCTTAGGACAGCATTGTGAGCCCTTGCTCAATACTGTAATTGACACGAGCAATTGGAGATTACTTTAAAATTAAAATTAGGCTGTTTGCCAGAAGGCCTAAAAACTACTGTCTTATTGACAAGATTCACACTGTGAACGTTTCATGCTTTAAGTACCTGGAGGTGGTATTTCATGCCTCAGGTAACTGAAAGGCGCATAGCACTTATGTTGCCTTGAGTGTACAAAAGAGCTCAGCTTACTGGACAAGCAGGGGAATATTGCTTTCCAGAGGCCCTCTGATTATTCCAAGACAAATCTTTGGCTCAACTCACCTACAAAGAGTAGCTTGGACCATTCCCCAGCTTTGCTCCCTGGGGAATGAGCCCAATTCAAATTCCTCACTGGCATTTTAAGTGCCTTGTTGTGTCTCTAATGTGTCATATATTATATACGATGAAGGTAGAGGGAAGAGTCTGGCTCTTAATTTTGACCTACTGGTTGAAATTTGTCTTCTCACCTGAGGGCCTTTCTCCCCCTGATGTTGTCAGATAACAATAAGTCTTAAAAAGGGGCTATGATGAAGCAGTATTACTCATTAAACAATATATTATGGATGTAGAGCACCAAAGTGATCTAGGTAGAGCTCCTAAACTACTGGTGGATCAGCACATAAAGTACCTTTTAAAACCTGCCTCATACCTCACAACATTGGCTTACTCAGGGCATAGAAGAGCCTTTACTCTGGCAAGGTGTGGTGCCCTTCCTTCAGCACTGCAGGAGGGAAGATGTAAAAAAAATCCCCTATCCTGACCTATTGTGCCCCTGTGGGGATGGAGAAGTAAAAACAACTGGGCAGGTCATCCCAGACATTTCTACCCATCTTTTCTATTGTCTGACAAGAGCCTGCCATAACATATTATATTAAAGAAAATTTTTAAAAGAAAACTGCAAAAATATGTAATCATAGATCAGATAATTCATGAAAAGCTGACTAAATTGCTTAAACGTCTTTTCCTTCTCTCTTTGTTGAAAGAAAACCAACAGCAAACACAAATCGGTAATCCATAATGGCAAATCAGGCATATATTTATTCTTCTAATATTGTACAAAGTTAAACGGCTAAGCTGCTGAGCTTGCCGATCGGAAGGTCGGCGGTTTGAATCCACGTGACGGGTTGAGCTCCCGTTGCTAGTCCCAGCTCCTGCCAACCTAGCAGTTCGAAAACATGCAAATGTGAGTAGATTAATAGGTGCCATTTTGGCGGGCAGGTAACGGCGTTCCGTTTAGTCATGCCGGCCACATGACCACGGAAGTGTCTACGGACAAACGCTGGATCTTCGGCTTTGAAATGGAGATGAGCACCGCCCCCTAGAGTCAGGCATGACTGGACTTAATGTCAAGGGAAACCTTTACTACCTTTCAAGGAGATGATTAATAATGGATTTTCTGCATCAGTTTGAACTAGCTGACTTTTGAAGTTCCTTCCAACTTTGATTCTAATGTTGAAACAATCTTTTTTGCCTGCCAGAGCCTCCAAACCTTCATTGCACTTAGCAAAGGTAGGGACAGAATCAAGATAAAACAGTCAAATGAAGGAGGTCTCATGAACAACTGAGGAAAAATCAAGAGTTAAGGGCAGGACTAATGGAAAGTAATTTGAACTCTAGATATCAGGACAAACAGTAATGACGAGTTAAAGTTCAAGACTACAGTCAAACAACCCAAATTCATGGAGCAGCTAAAGATAAATTAGTTCTAAATGGGTTTATGATGGTGTTTTATATAATAAAGGCATATTAGTCAGAAGCATTTAAAATCAGTGTTTCTCCAGTTATTCCTTCATTTCACCTAGCTGCAGGTAAGCAAGTATTTTCATGAAATTTATTACATTTCACTGTCAGTAGCACTGACTAAGCTGCAATATTTCTCTTCAACAAACAGCTTTTTGTATTTGGTAGGTAGCAGCAGAGATCCAGACTCTGTCTCGGGTTTCAATGCAGCCTTTTTTATCATCGACTATTGTATGTTGAGATAATGATGTTTCCTGTGCAAACTGGGTTAAAGAAGTCATCCCAATGGCATAGCAGAAGCTGTAATGGTATGAATGTGTATTTAAAACCCAACCTCATGCTATGGGAGTTTCTCTCAAAATTGGCCAGCTTAGGAGAAGGATGGAACAAAGAAACTTAGGATGTAATCAGGCTTTACACACAAGGGCAGCACAATTCAGTTACAGTATGTCCCTTGCATTTTGAGAAAGGGATTTTTCTCTTTAGAACATTCCAAAACAAATTGTTGCTTCTATTGTTCTTTGGGCGGTCCCCCCCCCCCTCTATTCAGCCACTACTACAGCTACTCAGACTTCAAATCTTGTTTCTTGGCTGTTCTTTAAGACAGCTCAACCTTTTTGAGGCCTTTTCTTTCATATTATGGTGACTCTTAAAGGAGCAGTACATTTTTTAAGGCTGGTGGGGAAGCCTGAAAAAGGTC
The DNA here is from genome assembly GCF_035149785.1 of Candoia aspera. Taxonomy (NCBI): domain Eukaryota; kingdom Metazoa; phylum Chordata; class Lepidosauria; order Squamata; family Candoiidae; genus Candoia; species Candoia aspera. Next base: position 112,168,456 of record NC_086155.1, on the reverse strand, counting down.
AGGGTCCCTTGATGAATAGTGGAGAGGTGCTGTTGTCATGCTCTAGTGAGGTCTGCAGTACTTCTAAACCATTTTTGAAGCACATAGCCCTATGAAGTGAAATTCCTATTCTTCCTCCCAACATGTGGTATGTCGGCTGCCTGTTTCCATGGCAACCTGCTATGATTCTTGTATGCTTCCACAACCCTTCTGGTTGCATTTTGGGGCTTATCTGCCCTTCAAACATTCATGCTGCTACATTCCTCTTTCCAAGCTTCCCTTTTCCCCATGTGTTTTCTGTTCACTGCTGCAATGCTGTTATTAAAATCCAACCACCATTATGAAGCAAAACCTAGTTTAATGTCAATTTCTCACTTTTTGTAACCTGCTGGATATAGTAATACACACACATACCCAGTATTATAGAGAAAATAGTCTATGGCACAAGTAAAGTTGAGGCAAAGAATATATGTAATTAGAAAATCACCTGATGAAGTTACCTGCATATTAAGCGTAACTGGGCTCTGCTACATGAAAAGCATGTGATCTGATAGTAATTTTTTTTACTAGTTCATATTCATGCAGATCACATATAACAGTTATACTGAGTATCTTCCATTCTGTTCCAACATAATTTTTTCTCTCTTGTACAATTTAGTTTAATATGCTCAACTTTATTTTAGCAGATCCCTTTTCATTCCTCTTTGCTGAAGATATTTCTTGCTTCAGCTATTTCAGGACACTTCCACTTGATCTGGGCAAGATATTAGAGATGAGGAATTTTATTTATTTTGTTCTTTGTGTTCTTTTTCAGATGTGTTTTGCAAAATTAAATAGTACCTAGATTTGGAATATGTCTAAGGACTGCTTTAGTGAAGCTATCCATATATGTGCAATTTGTAATTAATGGTTATACTGTTTGTAATTCTGATTCTCCCTTGCCTGATTTCACCTCTGCTCAAGTAAGAAAGTCTCTTATTTTACAGAAGAATAGATTGCTTGAAAAAAAAAAAACCTTTCAAAAGGTTGTCATATATTTTAAAATGTATGTGAAATTCTGTTCCATCCACATGCTCTAAAATTTGTGGGGGTGGTTGTGCAGGGATACCCAGCATATGGAGTTAAGAGCCTTTGAGAGGCATGCAAGGGCTACAAAGTGGCTTATGATAAAACATTTCATTTCATTTCAATGAAATTAAAAGGAATTAGATATAGTTCATATAAATACTCACCATGAATGGTTGGGGATTGATTATGTTAGGTGTGGAATATCTTTTGCTTAGGTTTCTTATATGTGTACTTTTGCAATGATTAATTTTAATCATTCAAAAGAAAAGGTAGGGAAAGGGGTTTAAAAATATTTTCATTATCTTTTTTTCCTTTTCTCAGTGCTCGAGAGTATTGGTCACTAATATTTTGATGCTGCCAATGCTCCTGATGAAGTAATATTTCACATGGAATATTGCTGAGGGAATTAAAATGATATCAACTGATGTTCTTCTAAAAACTGCTACCAAAGATGCAACCCACACTACTACTGTGCCACTCCAGGCGTCTCACATGCAGAAAGAATGCTATTTCCCATCACCTTTGTGTTGTAGAGACCAGTCTAACAAAGTAGCGCCTGCTCTCACAAGGATCATATTTTATCTCTTTCCAACCCCCGCCCTGAATTAAAAGCCAGCTGATCATACACTTTTGTATTCTGCAGTCTTTTGCAGAGTGCAAGAAAGGATTCACATACACATGTAGAACTTTCCTATAAGAAGACAGCCCTTGACTGAGCCACAGGCTTTTTTATGTGAATGAGCTGTGCTGAAAAAGTCTGAGTCTGCTCCCTCATCATGAGTGCATTGCTCAAACTGGAACTATTCAAAAACAGAGTTTCTGCTGGGCTCACAGTAAATTGTAAACACAGTAGGAGCATCTCATTTTCAGTACACAAAGGGAGGCTACCCCTTGGGGGCTGCAAACACAGGAGATCCAGTGGGAACACTTTTAATCTTTAAAAAAATGTGTTTTTTAACAGAGGAGAAGTGACGTGGAAGAAAGTGAGAGAAGAATGGCTGCTGCTTACAATTTCTTCCTCCTCTGCCATTTCAGTCAATCAGCACCACCACCACCACCATGAACCTCTTCTTCTTCCTCTCCTCAGTTGGAGAAGTGATACTTTATTATGACTGACGTGCGAGAAGACTCCACAGCAGGACTCAGACTAGCTGCTGTGGTGACCATGTGGAAGTGTGACCTTCCTGCTCCCTCCATTGGTGCTTGAAGTTTTATCCCAAGATATAGTTTCAGAAGGAAGCATAAATAAAGTGGCCAGAGAGAAAAATTGATCAATTTCCCTGAGCCCACCTGAAACAAGAATGTACCACAAACAATATTTTAATCTTGTCAATGAAAAGCTTTAGTTTATTGATCTTCATCTTGTCCATCTTGTCTCTTCTGACATACTGAGTGAGCAGTTCTACATCAGCTGTTCCTTGTATGCAGTAATGAAGATCATTCACCATTGTGACTGGCGTAGCAGGTTGCAGACATTAAAATATAATGAAAAGGAAGTAAATCTGAATTCAGTCCCCTTTCTGGATCAAAAAGATGATGTGTTTGTTCATTGCATTTTTTTCATACTGCATTCTTGTCTTGAAAGTCAAGGTGTCAAGGTTGTTGTCAAGGTGATATGCATGAGGAATAACCCCTAATTTTGTTCCCACAAAAACAAACCTGTGAGGTACATTAGGCTAAGAGAGAATGAGTGGCCAAAGTCACCAAGTGAGCTTTGTGGTTGAGTAAAAGCTTGGACCCCTTCTCATTTTGGGGAGCAACAATCTTACACTCATTAGCAAGCAAATAGCCCCAAAACCCTTAATTTATCAACACCTATTTCTATTAACAGTTTAAAAGAAATTACCTGCAATCTCTTATTATATTCAGACATGCAATCTCTTATTCTATTCAGACAGTGGTCCCCTTTTTGGCAACCTTCCAGTTTGGAGTTAGGAATAAAAGCAGAGTTGCCTCTAAATATTTTTGATGCTATAAATATCATTTCTCTATCATGCTTACCAGAATAATAGGCTTTTCCTTTCTGAAAGTTGTTAGAAATCCCAACTACTGATTGCTTCCCTGCCTATTTAGGTATACCAGACCTGACCTGCAGAAGTCCAGGTAATCATTTATGGCAACAAATATTTTCCTGCCATCCTAGTGGCTGCCTAGATTTTTGCAGCCCACTGATGATAAAGCTATCTATTTGTTGAAGCAACATATAAATATAGTTAGGGGCTACTACCATATTTTAAAAATAGCCCTATAAAGCTGAGAATACTAAAACAGATGTAATATCTTTGGCTTAAGTTTCCTAATCTTTCCAGTGACTTGACTAGACATAACCTGAAAGGCTCTCAGTCAAACTGTTGTTAAAGGCATTGCTTTAACTTTCCTTATATGACTCCAATGGTAGTCATGCGTTGGTAACTGATAGAGACTGAATTGGCAAGAGCGTAGCATTTACCTTTTTATTTTTTAGAGGTATCTTTCTCATGAATGCTATAATAGCACAATGATTATAACACTTGCCTTGTAAATAGAAGACTGCTGGTTCAGAAATGAGTTTTGTTTATTACTATCTTTCCTAAGTAAGTCCGGCAGTGCACTGTTTCATTGTTTTTCCAATCATCTAAGGATTTTATCTCTAGCTCCCAAAGAACCTGGAAGTTCTTTTGGCTACTGGGAGCAGAAGGTGAAACCCTTCTGCCCAAGTGACTGCAAAAAATGTTGAAATGATTCACTACTGGGACTTATTTTAAAAAAATAGGGAAAAGTTAAAGCTCTAACTCTATTAAATACTGGGATAAAAGGGGAATATCTGGTAAGGCATCCCCAAAGATATGTGGTGGCAACAGGAATACCAAGCAACTACCCCCAAACAGGAGGTAGAGCCATTATTCCAGGAAATGGGTGTACATGTTAGCTACTATGAGAACTTTAGGATGAAAGGTAACCTTTAAAGACCCAGCACTAGCATGAAATGGAGAAAATGAGGGAAAAAATGCCCCAACCTCTGCTAGAACATCACATAGGTTACTGTAATGCATTACCTGGAAAAGTTGGTAGAGAAATGTTGTTCAATCCTCTTGAGTATTAGAGAGCATTGCCCACCCACCAGTATTTTTCAGTGAAAGTTTTTTTTGATGGACATTATCACAACTCATTGCAGCTATTTAGCTATAGACTTAGGAACACCAATGACTTCATTTGAAGCAATTTGTCTGCTCCTTTAGTATATTAATCAAATATCTGGTTAATATGGGGTTTATGCTCACTTCATAACTAATTTATATTTTTAGGCATTGTTCAGTCTGACCATTGCCAATCTACCTACTTGCCTTCCTGACTCTTCAATCAGCTGTTTGCTCTTTCTCCCAGGGGTGACAGTCTGCAGGATCTTGCCACTTTCATCAGAGTGATAAAAGCACTGTCAAGCATCACACCGCAAGCTCTGCCCTTTGGGGCATGCATAGTACCCATAGAAAAGTGGCAGGTTTTGTATCATATACTGCTTTCATCAGTCTGATCCCTGTAACCCACTAAATGGATGCTGCTGCTCTCTCCCCACTGCCAAAGTGACAGCTACAGAATTAGTTTAATTTGAAAATCCCATAAAAATTTAGTTCTACCACATTCAGGAAGAGACATTATTTTTTCTTATGAAAACCTCTTCCCTTTGCTCTGAAGTCACTTAATCTATTTGTTGAAACACTGGTATATGTAGGTAAACTGTCTATAATACAGTAATTTATTCTATAGATTACAGTAAGCGTTGTTCAGTCGTTAAGTCATGTCCGACTCTTCGTGACCCCGTGGACCATAGCATGCCAGGCCTTCCTGTCCTCCACTGTCTCCCACAGTCTACTCAAATTCATGTTCATTGCATCGGTGATGCTATCTAACCATCTCATCCTCTGCCATCCCCTTCTCCTTTTGCCTTCAGTCTTTCCTAGCATCAGGGTCTTTTCCAGTGAGTCCTCTCTTCGCATTAGGTGGCCAAAGTATTTGAGCTTCAGCTTCAGTATCTGTTCTTCCAATGAACAGTCAGGGTTGATTTCCTGTAGGATTGACTGATTTGACCTCCTTGCAGTCCAAGGGACTCTTAAGATTCTTCTCCAGCACCACAGTTCGAAAGCATCAATTCTTCGGTGCTCAGCCTTCCTTATGGTAACTCCCACAGCCATACATTACTACTGGGAAAACCATAGCTTTGATTATATGGACCCTTGTCGGCAAGGTGATGTCTTTGCTTTTTAATATGCTGTCTAGGTTTGCCATAGTTTTCCTCCCAAGCAGTAAGGGTCTTTTAATTTCATGGCTGCAGTCACCGTCTGTGGTGATCTTGGAGCCCAAGACAATAAAATCTGTCACTGCTTCCATTTCTTCCCCTTCTATTTGCCAGGAAGTGATGTGACCAGATGCCATGATCTTAGTTTTTTTAATGTTGAGTTTCAAGCCAGCTTTTGCACTCTCCTCTTTCACCCTCATCAAGAGGCTCTTTAGTTCCTCTTCACTTTCTGCCATTAGGGTGGTATCATCCGCATATCTGAGGTTGTTGATATTTTTCCTGACAATTCCAGCTTGTGATTCATCCAGCCCGGCATTTCTCATGTTGTACTCTGCATATAAGTTAAATAAGCAAGGTGACAAAATACAGCCTTGTTGTACTCCTTTCCCAATTTTGAACCAATTGGTTGTTCCATGTCCAGTTCTAACTGTTGCTTCCTGACCCGCATAGAAGCTGTGTTTTATAGAGGGTTCTATACTGAGCTGTGGAAATAGGCCATCTCCAGAATAGCTGCTGATTACAAGGGATACGTCCAGAGGAAGCAGATTACAGTAAGAGGCAGGCTGGGTCCAGGGATTCAGCTTACTCAGCAGAGCAGGAGAGCCAACAGGAGGTTGACTGGGGAAACCACAGAGGAATTTAAGGGGGAGTCTCTAACCCAGGGTTTCTCAACCTTGGCAACTTTAAGATGTGTGCACTTCAACTCCCAGAATTCCCCAGCCAGCAGGAGTTGGAGTCCACACATCTTAAAGTTGCCAAGGTTGAGAAACATTGCTCTAACTAATCTTCTATCTCAGTCAAGAGTTTGCTCTTACTTACTCATTTATTATTTATTTATATTGATTTAAAGAAGATTCAGCTCCAGATGACTGGTGCTTTATATAATAAGAGGCAGATCAAGAAAAGAGAAACAGATGATATGCATTCAGAAAGACCAAAAACAAAACAAAAACATACCAAACAAAAACTCACAGGGGGTCACTCACCACACTGTCCCAAAGCCTGAGAAAATAGCCAGGTTTTCTTTTTTTAAAAAAATTAAAGTTTGCAATTATAAAGATAAAGACTAACACAAACTAAAAAAGTATAAAAGAATGAAAAAAGGGGGATAGAAAGTGCAGAAAAGAAAATATAAAGAAAAATAAGAATATAGTGAAGAAAAAGAAAAGAAATATCTAAAGAAATGACTTCCCCCTTCCTCACAAGAAGTACAATTTCAGTAACTTATCACCTTCTCTAAGAATACAACAAAAGATCTCTTCTTCCTATATCTCATCTCTTATCTATAAACAAATTCTTAAAGCCTTGTTGTTCAGTCCTAGTTAGCAAAAGTCCATTAAAGGTTACCAGAAAACAACATATATATTTTAACCTCTATCAAATAAACCAACTTTATATTCCTTCCCTTTATCACTTTCTCTAAAAATACAACAACAAAAAATCTCTTGTTCCATATCTTTAAAGCCTTGTCATTCAGTCCTGGTCAGCAAAAATCCATTATGGGTTACCAGAAAAAGTGACATGTATATTTAACCTTGATCAAATAAACCAACTTCATATTCCTTCCCTCTGATTTTTAACAATCTCAATATTTAATCCCTTTAAATGATGACCCAGAACTTGATTTCTTTTCATTTTCTCTTTGTCTCTTCTCAGAAAATCGCTCAAAACTTTAACAAGTCCCTTTTGTAAATCCAAAGTAAGAAAATTATCCAAGTAACTTTTCTGGTTTGTTATTTGTATATCCCTTTTAATTATTAAAACATCAGCCAGTTTCATTTCTATATCCAGTGTAACATCTTTTTCCATATCATTCTTATAACTTGTCATTATTAAATCCACATTTGAGTCAGCCTCAGTCTCAGTCTTGCCTAGTAAAACTTGTTCTTCTTCTATAACCTCTTTTCAATCCAGTTTATCTATGATAGTAGGTAATCTTAACTTCTGAGTCCATTGTTCCCAAATATCCTTGAATTCATCCAAAGTTAAAGTATTTTGCTCCATTCTATATTAATAAGTTGAATGTTCTCCTTTAATTATCATCTTTAGTTCTTTCTGGTTCCCTCTAGTGTCCAACCTTCAAAATCTCATCTTACTTTTTTTTCTAAACAACAGCATTTTCCCATTTCTTATAATTAATTTCAAAATTATTTCAAATCCCTATGGACCCTTAATCCATTTATAACTTTCTGAAATCAAGATTCTAATCAGCCTTTTGCTGTTTATCCCCCATTTTAAAAAAATCCTTAATCTTGTACTTAAATTTTCTTTCTCCAAAGATTGAAAGAGACTCACCCAGTGAATGTTGTAAAACTTGCCAATCTGAAGGTTCTTAATAGTTAAAAAGCAATTAAAAGCAATTCCAAAAGTGATTATGAAATGAGGCTCAGCTGAGCTTTTTATCCATATAAGCTACATTAACAGCTTTGAGCTTGGTGGAACTTGTTCAACTCCTAGCTGCTTCATTCACGAGCTGACCACAAAAACCTCAGTTCCTGCAGTTTACTTGTGAGGAGCAGCTGTCCAGAGTGCATGTGGGCAATCTCTCCTTTTTCCGGAGAGATTGAAAGTGGCCAGAATTCATCTTCTGAATGATTCTCACTGATCTCTGCTGCAATACTGTCCCTGCTCCTTTGAGGATGTTCAGCTCACTATGTCCTCACCAGAACAGAAAATAGCCATGTTTTCAATGCCTCCCATCAGGATGGGAGCTGTATTCCAAAGGGTAGGCCCTGCGACAGAAAAGGCATGTTCTTGTTTAAAAAAAGAACAAGGAGGGGGAGCCTTTCTGTTTGCAGCAAATGCAGTACCATAAGAGTCCTTGAAGAAAAAGTCAAAAGTGGAACAGCAGGGAGCTATACTTGAGCTCGTAAAAAAGGGACACCAATCTATCAGTTCAAAGAAAGGAAGTTCTTCAACACAAATGGACAGTGAAAGCAAGTCACCATAAAGAAAACAGAGAAGAAGAACAGGCTTATGGGTGAGGATTACCCATAAAGTGAGGCAGTGGAAGATATTCTGTACTGTTCAAAACTCAGTATCACAGAACTGGAACTCAGATTATCCTCCAATCCCCCTCCCGCCATCACAGGAAGCACCTGTGACAGATGGTTATCTAGTCTTCTCTTAGACTAACACATTCCTTATGGAATAACAATGTTTATAACATGCATATGGCATATGTTTTTATGTTTCCAAAAGCTTAAGCTGTAATAAAATAATTCAGGTGGCACTAAACTCATTGCTGCATATACTGTGACCTAGGTTCTAGGCAGATACAGATCAAAGAGACCCAGCAATTCCTTCATTCTGTTTCCTAGACAACCAGACAGCTTTGGCTGCTAGATTTCAAGCTTACTCATCAAGTAATTAAACCCTCAGGCAGTTTTGTCTGTTTTTGGCTAGGCAGAAATAGAAATTTACTCAGCAAAGTAAAGTTGGCTGTAAAATATTACAGGATAAATTTTGAATAGAGTAATTGTTTCTCATCAGTCCTAATTTGGGATAGTGCAAAGGGACAACTTTCTGCAAGCTAGAAGAAGAGATTTCATCCCTGCCTCATTTTATCTCAGAGGAAAAAGATTCCTCAGATGATCCTTTGATTGACTTGAAATGGTACTCAAATTCTTTCAAGGGATGTTGACCTGATGAATTTACAGCAGCCGATTATATATTAGCTGAATTTTGGAAAACGCTATGCCCTGTAGAGATGCATCAGTCTTATATTCATTAGGGCACCACTATCAAAGTACTGGAGAAACCGCACCTTAGAATGCCCCCCTTAATACATTTCTCCTGAGCCCAAGGTCTAAGTAAACTGTATCCACATGGACCTAAAGAAAAAAATAGACTAACCAATCCTTACATACCTTATAGCATGGATTATAAAATGTGTGTCTTGTATTCCAGGTTGCTGAATTGTTGAAGCTCAATGGAGAATTTGAAATATGTTACCTTAAATAGTTTTTTAAATTGAACTGTAATGATGGTTAGCAGTTATTTACCAATACCATTAAAGTTGTTCAAGTTTATCATGAACATGAGCAACTGTTTTTTGGAAAGAGTTTTTGTGTTCCAGAAGGATTATGTTATTTGAACTTTCTAAAAGTTTCATGGAGTTGAGCACACTGTCACTGGAGGCATGGTGGCTTTGCCTAATGTGCAGCACATAGCAATTTATTTCTGTATCTCTGTATTTCTATCCCACTTTTTCCTGAGAAGCCAAGATGTTTTAGAGGAGTGATTCCCTCATTTTATCCCTGTTTGTTGTTTATTCGTTTAGTCGCTTCCGACTCTTCGTGACTTCATGGACCAGCCCACGCCAGAGCTTCCTGTCGGTCGTCAACATCCCCAGCTCCCCCAGGGACGAGTCCGTCACCTCTAGAATATCATCCATCCATCTTGCCCTTGGTCGGCCCCTCTTCCTTTTGCCTTCCACTCTCCCTAGCATCAGCATCTTCTCCAGGGTGTCCTGTCTTCTCATTATGTGGCCAAAGTATTTCAGTTTGGCCTTTAATATCATTCCCTCAAGTGAGCAGTCTGGCTTTATTTCCTGGAGGATGGACTGGTTTGATCTTCTTGCAGTCCAAGGCACTTTCAGAATTTTCCTCCAACACCACAGTTCAAAAGCATCGATCTTCCTTCGCTCAGCCTTCCTTATGGTCCAGCTCTCGCAGCCATATGTTACTACAGGGAACACCATTGCTTTAACTATGCGGGCCTTTGTTGTCAGTGTGATGTCTCTGCTCTTAACTATTTTATCGAGATTTGTCATTGCTCTTCTCCCAAGGATTAAGCGTCTTCTGATTTCCTGACTGCAGTCAGCATCTGCAGTAATCTTTGCACCTAGGAATACAAAGTCTTTCACTGCTTCTACATTTTCTCCCTCTATTTGCCAGTTATCAATCAAGCTGGTTGCCATAATCTTGGTTTTTTTGAGGTTTAGCTGCAAGCCAGCTTTTGCACTTTCTTCTTTCACCTTCATCATAAGGCTCCTCAGTTCCTCTTCACTTTCAGCCATCAAAGTGGTATCATCTGCATATCTGAGATTGTTAATGTTTCTTCCAGAGATTTTAACTCCAGCCTTGGATTCCTCAAGACCAGCTTGTCGCATGATGTGTTCTGCATACAAGTTGAATAGGTAGGGTGAGAGTATACAGCCCTGCCGTACTCCTTTCCCAATCTTAAACCAGTCCGTTGTTCCGTGGTCTGTTCTTACTGTTGCTACTTGGTCGTTATACAGATTCTTCAGGAGGCATACAAGATGACTTGGTATCCCCATACCACTAAGAACTTGCCACAATTTGTTATGGTCCACACAGTCAAAGGCTTTAGAATAGTCAATAAAACAGAAATAGATGTTTTTCTGAAACTCCCTGGCTTTTTCCATTATCCAGCGGATATTGGCAATTTGGTCTCTAGTTCCTCTGCCTTTTCTAAACCCAGCCTGTACATCTGGCAATTCTCGCTCCATGAACTGCTGAAGTCTACCTTGCAGGATCTTGAGCATTACCTTACTGGCATGTGAAATGAGTGCCACTGTTCGATAGTTTGAACATTCTTTAGTGTTTCCCTTTTTTGGTATGGGGATATAAGTTGATTTTTTCCAATCTGATGGCCATTCTTGTGTTTTCCAAATTTGCTGGCATATAGCATGCATTACCTTGACAGCATCATCTTGCAAGATTTTGAACAGTTCAGCTGGGATGCCGTCTTCTCCTGCTGCCTTGTTATTAGCAATGCTTCTTAAGGCCCACTCAACCTCACTCTTCAGGATGTCTGGCTCTAGCTCACTGACCACACCGTCAAAGCTATCCCCGATATTGTTATCCTTCCTATACAGGTCTTCTGTATATTCTTGCCACCTTTTCTTGATCTCTTCTGCTTCTGTTAGGTCCTTGCCATCTTTGTTTTTGATCATACCCATTTTGGCCTGGAATTTACCTCCAATGTTTCTAATTTTCTGGAAGAGGTCTCTTGTCCTTCCTATTCTATTGTCTTCTTCCACTTCCGCGCATTGCTTGTTTAAAAATAATTCCTTATCTCTTCTGGCTAACCTCTGGAATTTTGCATTTAATTGGGCATATCTCCCCCTATCGCTGTTGCCTTTTGCTTTCCTTCTTTCTTGGGCTACTTCTAGTGTCTCAGCAGACAGCCATTTTGCCTTCTTGGTTTTCTCTTTCTTTGGGATGTATTTTGTTGCCGCCTCCTGAACAATGCTGCCAACTTCTGTCCAGAGTTCTTCCGGGACCCTATCTACTAAGTCCAGTCCCTTAAATCTATTCTTCACCTCCACTGCATATTCCTGAGGAATATTCGTGAGCTCATATCTAGCTGATCTGTGGGTCTTCCCTAATCTCTTTAGTCTGATCCTAAATTGTGCAAGAAGTAGTTCATGGTCTGAACTACAGTCAGCTCCAGGCCTAGTTTTTACCGACTGTACAGATGTCCGCCACCTTTGGCTGCAAAGGATGTAATCAATCTGATTTCGGTGTTGTCCATCTGGTGAAGTCCATGTGTAAAGCCGTCTCTTAGGTTGTTGGAAGAGAGTGTTTGTTATGCAGAGTGAATTGTCTTGGCAAAATTCTATCAGCCTATGTCCTGCTTCGTTTTGTTCTCCCAGGCCATACTTACCTGTAATTCGAGGTGTCATTTGACTGCCCACCTTAGCATTCCAGTCTCCTGTGATGAAAATAACATCTCTTTTAGGCGTGTTGTCCAGTAGGTGCTGCAGATCCTCACAAAACTGCTCTACTTCAGCTTCTTCAGCATCTGTGGTTGGGGCGTATATTTGGATCACTGTGATGTTAGATGGCTTGCCCTGAATTCGAATTGAGATCATTCTGTCGTTTTTTGGGTTGTATCCAAGCACTGCTTTAGCCACTTTACTATTAATTATGAAGGCTACTCCATTTCTTCTGTGGTCCTCTTGTCCACAGTAGTAGATCTGGTGGTCATTTGATGTGAAGTGGCCCATTCCAGTCCATTTCAGTTCACTGACGCCCAGAATGTCTATCTTTAATCTTGACATCTCACCAATAACTACATCCAATTTGCCCTGGCTCATAGATCTTACATTCCAGGTTCCAATGGTGTGTTGATCCTTAGAACATCGGATTTGCCGTTCACCACCAGCACCGTCGGCCGCTAACCGTCCTTTCGGCTTTGAGCTAGCTGCGTCATCACGACTGGGGCTAGTTGAGCTCATCCTCTGTTCCTCCCCAGTAGCATTTTGACCATCTTCCGACCTGGGGGTCTCATCTTCCGATGGTATACCGACATATCTCTGGTTGTACTGATCCATTTAGTTTTCACGGCAAGAATACTGGGGTGGGTTGCCATTACCTTCCCCAGGGATCGCATTTAGTCTGACCTCTCTGTCATGACCTTCCCGTCTTGGGTGGCCCTTCACGGTTTAGCTCATGGCATCATTGAGGTGCTCAAGCTCCAGCACCACGACAAGGTAACGATCCTTTGCGGAGTTTATCCCTGTAGCAGTTATCTTATGTAGTAGTTTGGTTTTATAAGTGATGTTCTAAATTCAAAAATACCCTTGTATGTTTCTGTTTTAATTAAGTCATTAGCTTAAGTTTACTGGAGAGCCTTAGAATTTTTCCAGCATATCATCAAACTTCCCTAAGACTAATTTCTTACAGACTTAAATGCCTTCCATCTATCTTTAAATAATTTTCTGTGTTAGCACCTGCTCATTCAAGCATTCACACACACAGTCAAGAAACTGGAGTTCTTTGAACTGGTTTATTGAAGCATAATGAATGGTACAGGAGGCAAGCTGCGAATAAAGACATCCTGCCAAAAACCTACTTTAAACTACGTTCCCTTAGCTAGTTCCCTTTCCCATGAAACGTGTCACTCCCCCTCCCAACCAGATGGCATTTCTATCGTATCTCAACCTCCTGTTAAATGTCCTTAACTTCGAAATGTTGGTGGCCATCGACCATGATGGATGGAGGGGTTACTGCAGGCTTGTGCCACTTAGAACATTCTGGTGCAGGTTTAACCAAGCTGCAATGAAAAACAGGGTGAAGTCTTTTTGGGGTGGGGGTAATTGCAATTGAACAGTGACAGAGTTAATAATCTTAGTAATGGGAAACAGTCCAACAAACTGGGGAGCAAGTTTCTTCGAAGGTTGTTGGGAGCATAAGAATTTGGTGGAAAGGTAAACGAGCTCTCCCACTTTAAATTTCCACTCGGCATCTGTGACGGTCAGCAAACCTTTTCTGAGTCTCATGAGTGTGATCAAGCACCTGGCGGATGACAGGCCAATTAGTGGAGATCTGTGCAGCCCAGTCTGCTGCAGAAGAGTCAGGCAAGGGCTGCAGCTGGAGCTCAGGGATAGGAACAAAGTCCTGACCTTATACAATGCGGAAAGGAGAAAAGCCAGTGCTTTGATGAACAGCATTATTGTATGCAACCTCAGCAAAAGGGAGAAGGTCCACCCAATTGTCTTGTTGAAAACTAATGTAACAGCAGAAGAATTGCTCTAGAGTAGATTGAGCTCGTTCAGTCGCTCCGTCAGGGGCAGGATGGTTAGATGAGCTGAGATTGTTGGACCCCAATCAATTTCAAAAATGAGCGCCAAAATTTAGAAGTAAAATGGATGCCTCTGTCAGAAATTACATGTGTGGGACACCCGTGAATTTTGTAGATGTGCGTGAGAAATAGTTTGGCTAATTGCTGAACTGTTGGAATTTTAGCGCAGGGTATAAAATGAGCTTGCTTAGAAAACAAGTCAATGACAGTCCAAATTACAGTTTTATTCTTACTCTCATGTAAATCCACAATGAAATCCATGGCTATCTCCTTCCAGGGAGCCCTTGGGGAGGCTACCGGTTGGAGCAGTCCTTGCGGTTTCCCCCCCTTCCTCTTTGCCTGGGCACAGACATGGCATGATGTGATGTACGATTGCACATCAGCCCGAAGGGAGGGCCACCAAAATTGGCATCTGACCAAGTGTAAGGTTTTGGTAAAGGCAAAATGACCTGCAGATTTACTATCATGGGAGTGCTGCAAAACAGTTTTGCGAAGAGACTCAGGAATGTAGATTCTGCCGTTAGAGTACCACACATTGTCAATTTCAGTTAATTGAGCCTTGTTACATTGTAACCAGGGATTGTTTGGCAGTGCCTGAAGCAGTTCCTCTTTTAAGTCAGCCTGCACTTTCACTTTCCCGGCTGCTGCTTGTTTGCGCGTTACGCATGCCATTCCAAGCTGCTGTTTTGAGAAAACAGTGTCCACAACTTGTGTTTGTGCTGTATGATATTGAGGGAGGCAAGAAAGTGCATCAGCCAAAAAGTTCTTTTTACCTGGAAGGAAATTAAGGGTAAAACTGAAATGGTTAAAAAACTGAGCCCAGCGAATTTGTTTTCCATTCAATTTTCTGGGAGTTTGCAAGGCTTGGAGGTTTTTATGATCAGTCCAAACCTCAAAAGGAGAAAGGGCACCTTCCAAGAGATGCCTCCAGTGTGTAAGAGCAGTTTTGACAGCAAAAGCCTCTTTCTCCCAAATGGGCCAATTACGCTCAGTGTCAGAAAACTTGCGGGAAAGATAAGCACAGGGACGAGGAAAACCTGTGTCATCCTTTTGCAGGAGCACAGCCCCAAGAGCTGAATCAGAAGCATCAGCTTGCACAATGAAAGGTTGAGTTGGGTCAGGGTGTATTAAACATTTGGTGCACCCTGAGTCTACCATTGCAGTCAAAATGGCTTTATGTCTGGTTCTGTCATGAGTACTGATGGCGAGCTGGAAGGGGCCTCTATCCAGGGGGGAAAATGCATGTGTAGTACTGAGGAATTAAGCAGCCATTCAAAGAGACACAGATCAGACCCGCCTTAACTTTTGGGGTTTATCTGTCTGGGTTTTTCCCATGCTTCTTCAGTTTGTTAGGATTCTGTTTTATGTAGCAGTAATAAACACTAGAGACCTACTCCTCATCTCAGCGTGATTTCTGACTGTTAGGACAGGTTCGTAAGCTTTTTAACTCTACTTTCACCCTTAAGGTGGGACAATCATCACTCACCAAAGGGTCTTCTTTGTCATCAATGTCGGAAGTGGGTGCACTGAGCCCTGGAGTTGCCACCTGCTCACAGGCGCGATTTAGAACAGGTGAAACTCATTTCCCGCCGGCTCCAAGACTTCTTGGTTGGAATCTTCTCCGGAGTCCAGTTGAGGTTCCCACTCGGGGTCCTTTCGATCCAGGACACTTGCAGCTGCTGCCTTGTGTCTGGGCGGTGGGGTTTTAGTTGATTTAGTTGCTCCTTTCCAGGCATTTGGCTGCTCTGTGTGTGTCCTTCCCACACTTGAAACAGGCGCCTTTCTTTCCGATCTTGTCTTTCTGATCCTCCCTCTCACAGAAAGGTCTTTGCTGGGCAAAAGGAAATTGACTTGGCGCTACTGTATTTTTTCCCATCGCTTGAGCCCAAAGCTGCCTGCGGAACTGGTACTGGGTGTTCTCAACCTCACCTGCAAGGCAGATCCAATCTTTCAAAGTGGGGGGGGGGGTCTCCTTGGCAGAGCACCCATCTAAGAATTAAAGTACTCTATCTTAGTGGTTTCAGACCAGTCATAATTTTTCCAGCAAGGGCTTTGAACTCCATGACATACTCTGCCACTGTCTGCCCCCCTTGCCTAAGCTATTGGATTCCAGTTTTTGCTCTCATTTTATCCAGTGGGTCCTCGAATCAGTCCCTCAGGGCTTTCATGAACTGCCACAGGTTACCCAGTTCTGGGGCACTCTCATCGTGCAACTGCACAAACCACTCAACAGCTGGCCCTCTGAGCCTGGCACCCACTTGGCTAACTTTCTTGTACTCCATGGGGAACAATGAGCCATACTCATGTATATGGAAATGGTGGTCAGGAAAAATGCCAACTGCCTTGGGTCACCATCAGACTTGACTTGGATGTCCTTTGGGGCTGTGCCTTGGGTTGCCCCGCCAGCTAGCGCTCTTCCTCCATCTCCTTGGCTTTCTGGGTGGCCTCCATTCTGCCTGCGTCTCACGGGTGATTCGAAATCTCTGGTTGGCGGTATGTCATCTCCCTCGCCCGATTGGTGACTTTGCTCTTGACAGCTGAGTTGAGATTTCTGCCAACGGATATGCCATGGTCTCCATTGTTCTCGATACCTGCTGTAAGACCACTTCCATGGCAGACATTCTAGCTTCCAGACTGCAGATGTCTTGGGGAGTTCCATTAGGATCTGGAATGGTTCCATGCAATCCCAGGCTTCGCACTATTATTTGCACATCCACGGGGGGGGGGGGAGGTCTTGCCTCAACTTAGTTGGGTAGTTGCCGCCTGTGGTTCTTCAATAATAACGCTCGGTGTCCGGGGTTCTGTCACAAAATTTAAGGAGCGGAGGGCACTTTCCAACTCCGTCTGGTTGAGCCGGGTTTCCACCTCGTACTCGCTGTCTCCGCTCCCTGAACTCTCCTCCATCTCAATTTTTTCTTCTGCCACTTTAGCATACAGCACGTTCTCTCCGAGGATGGCAGAGGTGAGGGCTGCTTCGCCCGGGACTTCCCGTGCTTAGGCATGTTTCGTTAACTCTCGGCTGATTGTTATCTCAGGAAGAGTTTCCGACTTATGGATTCACAGCTTAATGTCAGCACTTGCTCATTCAAGCATTCACACACACAGTCAAGAAACTGGAGTTCTTTGAACTGGTTTATTGAAGCTTAATGAACGGTACAGAAGGCAAGCTGCGAATAAAGACTTCCTGCCAAAAACCTACTTTAAACTACATTCCCTTAGCTAGTTCCCTTTCCCATGAAACGTGTCACTCCCCCTCCCAACCAGATGGCATTTCCATCATATCTCAACCTCCTGTCTTATAGCCAAAACAACCCCTTGCATTACAACTTTGCAAACCCCCTTCCACCTCCTTCCCATCCTGCAACCTGTGAGAATGACACAATGGGAGATGTCCTGATAAGGGTTTCTGTGAAAACTTTGATCAGGGAATCTGACAGTCTGAGGCAAAAAGTATGTTATCTACCTATTTATCTACCTATCTACGAATGACTTTATAAACTGATTCAGTTTATTGCATATTAAAACAGGTACAAAACATATCAAAATATTACAAAGTTAGGTTTATGTTAATTATGTTAAGGTATGGAATGAAATTAAGAAGGATATGTTAAAATGGGAAAAATTACAATTGTCATTGTTGGGGAGAATTTCTATGATAAAAATGAATTACTAGAATGATGTTTTTGTTTCAAACAATTCTTATTTTGACAACTGATATACAGTTTAAGCAATTGCAGAAAAATATATGTAGGTTCATATGCCAAGGGAAAAAACCAAGAGTTAAATTTAAAATCCTTCAAGATGCAAAGGAGCAAGGGGGATTGGGATTACTTGATCTGAAATTGCACTTTGCAGCCTGCTGCTTGGTTTGGATGAAAGAAAGGGAGTTATTGAGAAACAACAAAATTTTAGAATTAAAAGTGCATGACCTGAGATTTGGATGGCATGGTATGATAAAGTTAAGGTAAATTTAGATTTTAAAAATCATTATGTTAGACGTGCCATATTGATAATATGGAATAGGTACAAACCCAGATTGTGCCTGAAAACACCTTTATGGGTCTCAGCACAAGAAGCATTTTATAGAAAAGAAACAGCAGGCAAAGAGAAATGGTTGGCATATCAAGAGCTGTTAGAACAAGAACATGGAGAATATAAGATGAATTCAAAAGAGCAACTGACTGCAGATGGATTTAGTTTCCAGTGGTTTTATACGTACAGTTAAGAGAAAGATTTAAAGTAGACAAAAAGATATTTGTAATTGAATAGCATAAGACAGAATTTGAAACTGTATTATGTGCAAATGATGAACATGTAATTGCTAAAATGTATACGCTTTTACTGAAATTTGAAACGGAGGAAGAACAAGTTAAAGTGTGTATGATAAAGTGGGCTAAGAGCTTTGGTTATAATATACAGATAGAGATCAATGGGAAAATACTGTATGTGGCTGAAAGGACTGAAATTCACATTATGTTATAATTTAGAAGAGAACTTTTATTAAATGATGTACTGTTGATATAGGACACCAGAAAAACTTTCTAGAATGTATAAAGTTACTTCAAATCTATGTTGGAAATGTGGACAATATGAAGGGACATTTTATCATGCTTGGTGGACTTGTAAAAAAGCTAGGAAGTGCACACAGTGATACACAGAATTTTGAAGATTAATATCCAACTGAAACCAGAACTTTTCTTGCTGGGACTAATGGACAGACAACTAGAAAAGACTTATGGAATATTGTTTTTGTACATGGTAATTGCAGTGAGTTTATTATATGCACAAAAATGGAAAGATTCTGAAATACCCACAATGGAGGAATGGTTGGTGAAGATGACAGAATTTGCAGAGATGGCAAAATTGATTTGTTTGATTAGGGAAAAGACAACAAGTTAGTAGCTGGAAACCCTTTATGGACTTTTTGCAGAATATGAAAAAAAAATGAACTTGTGATTTATGGGTTTGACGATTAGAAAGGGTAGCTATGGGGAGAAGGGAGCCACAATACAACTGTAGAAAGAGAGGATAAAATATAAATGCATTTATAACTGCTGTAAAGAAGATCTGAAGCTGTTCCTTTATATCTTTTTTTTCTTTCCCCTTTTCTTTCTTACTTATTTACTTC
Organism: Candoia aspera; assembly: GCF_035149785.1. Classification (NCBI taxonomy): domain Eukaryota; kingdom Metazoa; phylum Chordata; class Lepidosauria; order Squamata; family Candoiidae; genus Candoia; species Candoia aspera. The sequence continues at coordinate 112,149,455 of NC_086155.1, read as the reverse complement.
TCACTTTTCCTTACCCTTCTTTTTCTTCTTTAGATTGCTTTTACTTTGTAAAAAATTTCTCCAATAAAAATTAATTAAAAAATATTACAAAGTTAGCTTAGTATGGCAAAATATTCACAGAATAAAATAACTAACATATTTCTACTTCAAATAGGGGTGTGATGTCACTGATATAGAAGAAATCTTGGGTCTGCTGCTCTAGTTCACCTCTCTTTAATTGGAATTATATAACAAAAAGAAATATTTTCTTCCCTTCCCGATAAAGTTTATTGTTGCCCATAGAGCAACAGTTGCTAAAGAAACGAAATGTAAGATCTTATTTTTTCTAAGAAGAAAGCAGATGGTAAATACCTTTAGGTGGAAAAGCCTTTTGTGAGAGTTACTCACAAAGTAAGTAACTCATGTTATCACCTAGAGACTGAATTTATTATAATGCACCCTACTTAGAGCTGCCACTAAAAACTACCTGGTATTTTCAGTTGGTGCATCATGCAGCAGCCGCTTGCTAGCTGGCAGGGTTTTTTGTTGGGGGGGCAAAGTAATCTGGATTATGGGTGCTGGATTTGCTGCCAACATGGCTTTGAGTACAATTCCAAGAGCTGGTAATGATTTATAAAATCCTTTATGGCTTGAGTCCTTGTTATCTGTGGGACCATCTTCTCCATGCAGAATCTGTTGCTTCTCGGCCTTTTGGCTAAGATGAAGTGTAGTATCTGTCCATCCTGTTCATTCATCTTGGCAAGGAAATGCTTCAGACCCCCGTGCCCCCCCCCTTGGGGTGTCAGGAGCTGGGAACCTGGAAGCAGGCCTTCTCAGAGGCAGCCCCAGCTTTGGGGAAGAGCTTGTCCCTCCAAATTAGAAGAACACAAAGGTTTTTAACCAGCAAGGGAGGGTCTGGGAAATTGCCTTTGGGAAGCCTTTCTTTCCCTACTCCCTTTCTTGAAGCTTGGATTCCAAAAATTGACCTTTTTTCTTTGGTAATCCTGCCTCTGCTTAAATGCTGTAAGGCATGTTTTACAGGAAGGAAGGAAGCCAAAGGAGGAGGATTTGTTTCTGTTTGCTACATAAAAAATGTATTTGTCTTTGCAGTTTGTTTTGTGGGTGCATTTTGTACATTCCTTGAAGCATCCTATGACAAAGAACATCCATACTTTTTATACTTCCATCAAGCCCCATTAAGGAACACCTGTTATGTTTAATTGGCAAGTAGTTCAGCTCTGTACTATTTGGACTTTTGTGTAGCCCACTGAATATATTAAGAGAGAATCCTAGATTAGAAGAATATCAAGTAAGATTTTAATTTTCTTGCAAAAAAATCCAGGTTTCTGTCACTTATGTGCATAGTTGCACTACATCAGATAGAGGATTCTCATATATTCTTCTAAAATGCAGAGATGTTAGAAATGCATTGACTAATTTTATTATTTTATTTTATTATATTTTATTTTATTTATTAAATTTCTCCACCACCCATCTCATGCAACAATGACTCTGGGTGGTTTACAATGAATAAAATAATAAGAATTCATTATAAAGTATAAATATGGATAAATATAAAATATAAAATATGAAGTCCAAGATTTTGTAATTTTGTAAGCACACTGGATTAGTAGGCCACATTTCTACATGTTCTAAAAAAGCCTCTTCAACACATGCTGCTTGATTTTTTATTTGAACATCTACTGATGTAATAACTGCTGTTGGAACCTGATTGCGGTTCTTCATAATCAACAGCATCTAAATAGGCGTCTAAAATCTTTGTTAAATAACACTGCTAAACAGATGGGATTGTACTTCAGTTCCTCTATAATAATATTGCCTGCACTAAGCATTCATAGAAGTTTATCATCATTAAGAATCATGGTACATTCATGGGTATTGCTGGCTTCAGAACAGATGGTTTGTGCTTTTTGTTATTAATGATTTTTTAAAAATTCTTGAGGAATTGTTGACTTGACTGTTCTTTAGTTATTTACAATTTAATGCTGTTGATGAGATAAGAGCCTTTATTAGATTTTATATTGTTTGTTTTTAGTTCTTCCTTCTATAACACACCTTTTTTGGTCTCTGTGGTTTTAATTTTGGCGTGGGCAGCCATTTTGCTGTTGGGGCTACATTACTGCAGGAGTAATCTTTGGGGGGCTATATCAAATATCAGTAGTAAATGAAGTAAACCATGGTTTGGACTGGAGCCAAAGTTGATGGAAGTATAAATTCTTTCTTTCAAACATAATTTTCTCCCTTTTGCTTTATCTCTTTCTCTGCACAACAACCTGTTTTCATTCTTTCTGTCATTTCCTCTAACACAGCAAACTGCTAGAGAAGAAATTGATTCATTTTGCCAGAATGTTCAAGTGAGTACATGAAAAGGACAATTGAAATTAGGTTCAGGGCAACATGCAATTAGTTCACAAATGAACTAATAAAATAAGGGGCTTGTCACTGATGAAACGAAATTAGGGGATGATTGCTTCTTCTTCTCAAGGCCAAAGCTGATGTTCGTACCATGGATGGCCGGGCTCCCCATGTATAATTTGTCAATTTCCTAATAATGTTATTCCACACACTAACCTTGGCCATAATATTCAGGCAGTGCTGTTTAAAGGAAAGCATTGGATCGAGTGTCATACCAAGACACTTCAGTACAGGACAATTCTGTAATCAGTTCCCTTGCCATATAACATGCAGTTTAGCCCTGGCATCTTGATTTCAAAGATGGAAAGCACACACTTGGGTCTTACTTGAATTAGGCCTCAAATGATTAGTAGTGTAATATTGTCCTAATTTTTCAAGTGCTACAGTGAGTCTTCCAGCTATCTCATCAAAACTTGATCCTTGTGTAGCCACTGCTGTATCATCTGCATAGATAAATAGTCATGTGTTGTCAGGAACTGGTTGATCATTTGTATGTATATGTGTGTGTGTGTGTGTATTTATTATATAATATAATATAATATCGGGGACAGTATGCTCCCTTGTGGCAGTCCATTCTTCTGTATACTCCATCTACTGTTCTTTCCATTCAAAGTCACATAAAATCTCTGATTCTGTAATAGACTGCCAAATGATTGCTACAATATTAGTATAATCATCTACTTGTAAAAACATTTTTAATTTAATTTGGGTGTGTATCATGCTCCCAGGTCAAACGTTCCCAGAACATCTGATCGGACTCGCATGCATGAATGAAGTCAACACATGTCAAGACTTGCGAGTTGGTAGAAGTGGGAGGGGGACAAGCCCCTCCCTGTGAAAGCATCTTGTTTAGGCTATCTTTGGCTTTCAGGGTCAAGCTGCCGAGCTGTTGGAGACATCTGCACAGAACTGAATGAACTGGCATGAGAAGGGGGGCTGCATACAGAAGGAGGGGAGCAGACTGAGTTCATTGGGCTGTTTAACTTGGAGAAAGCATGGGAACTTTTCACTGTACTGCACACTACACTCCATTAAAGAGATTTCTACTTTAACCACATATGAATCAAATTTAATTGTAACTGAGTAGGGCAGTCATCACATAAAGTTGCAAATCATTAGTCCGACTCTGCCTGGAGACACATGTACCCAGAAGAGAGTCCAGATTCTATAAGCATGTCGAAGGCAACATCTGGAGATCCAACTCCACTGATGGAGGAAGAAGGGACAGTGATTCAACTAATAGGCAGTGGCTGAATCAGCTGGATCTGATGGAGATTTGGAGACAGAAGGAGCTGTGGGAATCTCCCTACCTCCGCAAAGCTGTACTGTGGAGCTAGACACAGAACTGATTACTCTGGATGTCATTCAAGGGTACCACGAGCTGCATGTAAAGTTTAATGGGGACCCCCAGCAATTGTCTTTTTTATGACTAATGTGGGAGCCTACATGGAAGAGTCTGGGGACACTTTCACCACAGAATACTCTAAAGTGAATTTAATGGCGTCCAGGCTGAAGGGGCCAGCAGTGGACTGGCTAGTGCAGTTGCATGATGGGGCAGCTCCTGAACTCCACTGTTTGGATGACTTCATGAGAGCGCTGAGAGAACATTTTGAAGACCCACTGGCGAAGCTACAGGCCAAAACAGCTCTCCAACAATTCACACAAGGGTCCAAAACTGTGTCCAAATACACTTTGGAATTTAAAGCCTTGGCTGGGAAGGTGACTGATTGGTCGGAGTCTACCCTGGTGGATTAGTTCAAAGGTGGACTGCAACCAGAGCTGCTATGCTGGGTATTGGGACGAGGAGACCCCAGCATGGTGAGAGAATGGATCTGCTTAGCAGGAGAAGTGGAAAATACTCAATTCCAAGTCAGACAGTAAGTGCGAGCTCAAGCGATGGGGAAGAACACTGGAGCCCCACCAAATTTACAGATGGTGACAAGGAAGCAAAGCCGGCCATGGGAGGAAGAAAGAGAATGGCAAGTTCAAAAGGGGCTATGTGTCATGATCACCGTTGCGATGGTTGTGACATCGCAATGGCTCACATGACAATACAAGATTATGGGTCCCTGGCTGATAAGGCAAGGGCAATAAAGAAACACAAAAAAGCAGTAACAAGTCTAAACAAACAATGTAACGACCGAGGGCGGCAGCCCAGGAAGCAACAATAAAAGGAAACTGATATGAAATTGATTAACAACCGAACAGGCGAGGTTTGGAAGGGCGCACCCGGGCTTTCGAGGAATTAGAAGCCTGATCGCCTGGCAATGGATCATTACTGCACAGGAAGGCAATCGAGGCGATGCCCGGGGCACAGGGGGCTGGACGACCTCTCACCTGGACGAACAGTTGGGACTCGTGGGGCGCACCTGGGGTAAAGTGGGGCGGAGCGCTGACCAGCGCTGGCTATTTAAATCCCGTTCCGGCACGCTCCCCTCACTCTCAGCTTTCTAAGGGCATGCACTCTAGTCCTGAATAAAACCAGAACCTAAAGTCTACTCTAGCATCTGAGTTTTTATTGGGTCTCAGGCAGAGCCTGACACAAAGCTGAGAGTCTTCTAAAACAAACCTCGCCAGTCTCCACCGGAAAATTTTTCTGCAGGAGAGAACACTGGCGATGACAGAACCGGGGACGGCCATGGAGTCGGCGCTTCAGACCGGAGGCGCAAAAGACACAACGCAGGTGGGAGAGATGACCAGACAGCTTCTGGAGTCGGCGCACCCGAGATGGGACACGGGCTCCCTCCCTGCCCACACCACATCCCAGTTCCAAACCTGGAGCTCCAGCCCGGAGTGGAGAGCCCCGATGGAAGATGAAATCAGGAGCCAACAAATCTTCATGTGGGACGGCGTAACGGGACCCCGGCCGGGGGCATCCCACACCACCTGGAGACTCCACTACCCCCAAACGCCCGAGAGGGAAGTCGCAGGACTGCCAATTGGGCAGCAACCGGCAGCAACCGGCAGCACCGAGGATGGACGACCCTGTCACACCCGACAGGTTCAGAGCCCTGGAGTCCAAGGTACAAGCCCTGGAACACATGCTCTAGTCCATGGCGTTGGTAATAAGCGAGCTCTCAAAGACTGCTACTGCACAGGGGGTAGGGAGGGATCGTGGCACCCCACCCACCCTATCAACAACCCCAAGAGGAAGGGGCCAAGCACGGGACTCTTTCTCAGGGCCCCGTGGTCCCATCCCGGTGGGGGTCATCCCTAGCCACCCACAGGTGGGGGTCTCGCAAGTTGGGGGGTTTGTCAAAGACTTCCCTGTGAAATTCGACGGAGACCCCACGAACCTGTCGTTTTTCTTGATGAACGCCACAAACTATATAACCCAGTATGGACGTTGCTTCGCAATGGAAGGGGCCAAAATCTTGGTGGTGGCCACAAAACTTAAGGGCAGGGCTGCGGACTGGTATGTCCAGATGTCAGAGTCCGGAGCCCCAGCCCTGGCTACCTTCCACACCTTCCTAGCTGCTCTAAAGCGGTACTTCAAAGACCCCCTGGCAAAGGAAAGGGCCAAGAGCACCCTTAAAGGACTTTGCCAAGAACAGAAAGCGGTGGCGGACTACGCCCTTGAATTTAAAGTCCTAGCAGGGAAAATCCTGGAATGGTCCAAGGCCACCTTGATCGACATGTTCAAGGATGGCCTCAACCGTGAGGTGTTGCAATGGGCACTATACAGAGACGATCCAGACTCTCTGAACGAGTGGATCTGTCTTGCCGGGAAGGCTGAGCACGCCCAGCGCACCTTCACGCTAGCAACCGAGAAAGACAGACCTCCTCCCAGCGGGAAAGGGCCAGTTCCACAGTCGGGCTTGACATGGGACACGGAGCGACAACGTCGGTTTGCCCGCGGGCAATGTGTCAGGTGCGGGAAGACGGGCCACCGGGCAGCTGAATGCCTCGAGACCAGAACGACAGATCGCCCGCCCAGGCCAACGCAGAAGGCACTGCACAAGCCACCCAACCCTCCCAGATGGCTGGCAGGAGCGCTAGCGACCCCGGACGAGGAAGAAGACGCCTACCTCGCAGGGGATGTGTTGGATGCCCAGGAGCAGCCGGCAGGAAATGCCTTCCACCTGCCCTAAGCAGCGCCGCCGGACAGGTGGTGAAGAAGGGGCGTGACACCCCCAGGGTGAGTGGGGATTCTCCCATCCTGGCAGGGGAAATCGAACTGACCTACGGCCCCAAAGCCATCGCGGTCGGAGCTTTGGTGGACTCTGGGTGCTCCAGAAACCTGATCCACCCAGACATTGCCACCGCATTGAACCTACCCTGCTTTCCCCTCCCAAAGCCGCTGATATTTCAGCAACTCGATGGCTCCATGGCGGGGGGGGGGGGGGACCAGCCACCCAGGGTACAAGGAAGGTCACCCTGAAAATGGGCACCCACAAGGAGACCATAGACTTTGTGGTCACCCTGGTAGGCAAGCCCATAGTGGTGTTGGGGATCCCCTGGCTAACCCACCACAACCCCTACATTAATTGGAGGACCTGTTCGATAACATTTGAGGACGGGTTCTACCAGGCACCAACAAGGGGGAAATCCTCCACTTTGACGGTGGGGAGGGCTGAGATCATCGACCATCAAGCCCACGCCCCTCCCCCAGAAGAACTGCCGGAGCAATACTCGGACTTCGCCGACGTCTTCAGGGAGGAGGAGGTGGACCAATTACCCCCCCATCGCAAGACGGACTGTGCAATTGAACTGCTCCCAAATGTCCCACTACCCAAGCCCAAAATTTACCCCATGACTCAGAGGGAATTGGTGGCGCTGCAGGACTTTTTGGACAAAAACCTCGCTAGGGGTTTCATCGAACCGGCAAACTCACCGGTTGGAGTGCCCATCCTATTTCAGGAGAAGAAGGACGGCACCCTAAGACTATGCACAGATTACCGCGGGTTAAATTCCGCCTCCCTGTCAAACAAATACCCCCTCCCCCTCGTAAAAGACATGCTGGCACACTTGTCAAAGGGAAGGGTGTTTTCCAAACTCGACCTCCATGAGGCGTATTACCGAATTCGCATCAGGGAGGGGGACGAGTGGAAGACAGTATTTAACTGTCCCTTGGGCTCCTTTCAGTACAAGGTACTGCCTTTCGGTCTTGCGGGGACCCCGGGGGTCTTCATGCAACTAATCAATGAGGTGCTGCATAAACATCTGTTCAAAGGAGTCTTAGTTTACCTAGACGATGTCCTAATCTACTCTAAGACTCAGAGGGAACACGAGAGATTGGTGAGACAAGTTCTCACTAAGCTCCGGAAAGCCAAACTCTATGCTAAGCTCTCCAAATGCGAATTTCACAAGTCGCGCTTGGATTACTTAGGGTACAGAATCTCAGACAAGGGCATAGAAATGGACCCTGTGAAGGTTCAGGCTGTTTTGAGCTGGGAGCGTCCTCGCACCCAGCGCCAGCTTCAAAGTTTCCTTGGGTTCGCGAATTTCTATAGGTCCTTCGCAAAAGGGTTTGCCAAAATTGCCCTGCCCTTGACCGATTTATTGAAGACCAAAGGCGTCGGGGAGACGCGCAAGGTCAAAAACCCAGGGGCCGTACTTAATTGGACTCCAGACTGTCAAACTGCTTTCGACAGGCTGAAAGCGCTGTTCACAGTGGAGCCAATCCTGTCCCACCTCGACCCCGAACGGCCTTTTGTGGTACAGGCTGACGCCTCTGACTTTTCAATCGGGGCTATCCTACTGCAAAAGGATTCTGCCGGAATCCTGAAGCCCTGCGCCTATCTCTCCTGGAAATTTTCCGAAACAGAGAGATGCTGGCACGTGTGGGAGAAAGAGGCATTTGCGGTTAAAGCAGCACTGGAGGCTTGGCGTCACCTTTTGGAAGGGGTGACTTGCCCTTTCAAGGTCTGGACAGACCACTGCAACGTAGAGGCACTCCATACGCCCCGGCACCTCAGTCCCAAGCAGATACGCTGGGCTCAGTTTTTCAGCCGGTTCAAATTCCAGCTGAAGTTCATCCCAGGAAAAAAGAATTTCCTGGCAGATGCACTCTCCCGACTACCCCAGGACGCGGAGCCTATCTCCGACGTCATAGGGACTGTGCTTTCTGACTCCCAATTGGGTTTAGCAGCTGTCACCTGGAGCCACGCTCGGGGACAGCCTTCCCCCCCCCCCCGCAAACGACTCCAGCGCAGCCCGCCCCGAGCTGCAGGCAACCACAGATTCCAGGTGGGTTACATACAGATTTTATAACAGCATTAAAATCTGACCCCTGGCTCCTCGCCAACCCTAACAAAGTGACTATGGAACAGAACCTTGCCTGGGTGGAGGGAAGGTTATATGTCCCTGACTCACAAAGACCGACTATCCTCAGCAGGTCGCATGATAGCAAACAGGCTGGTCACTTTGGGTTCCTAAAATCCCTCCACCTAACTCGACGCCAATTTTGGTGGCCCTCGCTGAGGAAGGACGTCAAAACATATGTGGCGTCCTGCCCTGTGTGTGCGATGGCCAAGCGACCAGCTGGTAAACCCCAGGGGCTGCTGCAGCCCGTGGCTGCACCTTCACGCCCTTGGGATGAAATCTCAATGGATTTCATCGTGGATTTACCGCCCGGCCAAAAGAAAACGGTAATCTGGGTAGTCAAAGACGACTTCTCAAAACAAGCCCATTTTATCCCCTGTGCCTCGATCCCATCAGCACAACAGCTGGTGAAACTCTTCCTGGTACACGTGTACCGCCTCCATGGCTGCCCCTCCTGCTTAGTGACCAATAGGGGCACACAATTTACCTCGAGGTTTTGGCGGGCTTTTTTGAAACTAATAGGTACCCAGCAAGCCCTGTCAACCTCCTGGCATCCCCAGATGGACGGATCTACAGAGATCCTTAATGCCACACTGGAACAATTCCTCCGCTCCTATATAAATTACCACCAGGACGACTGGGTGGACTTACTCCCGTTTGCAGAGGTCGCATACAATAACGCGATACATCAAAGCACGGGACAAACCCCCTTTGGGGTGGTGTCGGGTCGGGAATTCGTCCCCACCCCCGAGCTCCCTCAGCCCCCATCCCCAGCAGTGGCCGCCTGTGACTGGGGTTCCAAACTCGCAGACTCCTGGCCCGTCATCAAGGACGCACTTAAAGAGGCACAAACTGCATACAAACTGCAGGCAGACAAGCACCGGCGCCAACAACCAACTTTTCAGGTGGGGGACCTGGTTTACCTATCCACCAGATTCCTTAAATCACCACAACCATCCAAGAAACTAGCCCCCAAATTTATCGGGCCATTCCAGGTGACACAAATCGTGAACCCAGTCACGGTGCGCTTGGACCTGCCCCATAATTTAAAGCAGCTGCACCCGGTGTTCCACTGCAGCTTACTCAAGCCGGCAAGTGACTCCTCCCGGTGGCACCCACGCACTCCCCCCCCACACCAGTTATGATAGACGGACAGCAACATTTCGAGGTCAAGGAGGTACTTGACTCCGGCAAGCTGCGGGTCTCCCTCCAATACCTGGTAAAATGAAAACACTTTCCACACCTGGAGTGGGTCGCTGCCTGCGACATCCAGGCTCCCGAGCTAATCTGCGACTTCCATACTGCACACCCCTCCAAACCCTTGGCTTGATCTTTTTTCCAGGGGGGGCAGTATGTCATGATCGCCATTGTGATGGTTGTGACATCGCAACGGCTCACATGACAATACAAGATTATGGGTCCCTGGCTGATAAGGCAAGGGCAATAAAGAAACACAAAAAAGCAGTAACGAGTCTAAAGAAACAATGTAACGACCCAGGGCGGCAGCCCAGGAAGCAACAATAAAAGGAAACTGATATGAAATTGATTAACAACCGAACAGGCGAGGTTTGGAAGGGCGCGCCCAGGCTTTCGAGGAATTAGAAGCCTGATCGCCCGGCAATGGATCATTACCGCACAGGAAGGCGATCGAGGCGATGCCCAGGGCACAGGGGGCTGGACGACCTCTCACCTGGACGAACGGTTGGGACTTGTGGGGTGCACCTGGGGTAAAGTGGGGTGGAGCGCTGGCCGGCGCGGGCTATTTAAATCCCCTTCCGGCGTGCTCCCCTCACTCTCAGCTTTCTAAGGGCATGCACTCTAGTCCTGAATAAAACCAGAACCTAAAGTCTACTCTAGCGTCTGAGTTTTTATTGGGTCTCAGGCAGAGCCTGACACTATGTTTTAAATGTGGGAAGGACGGACATCGAGCCTCAGATTGCCTTATTGCGGGATCCCTCAAATGGATGGATTGACTGAACAACCTAATTCTACTCTCAAGCAATTCCCAAGATCAGAGCTTTTCAAACTTTTCATGTTGGTGACATACTAACACACTGCAGGCAGCCGCATCACTGGAAGTCATGCGGAATCAGCTGTTCCGACCCAATTATGAATACTGTGCATGCGCAGTACCTGTATGATCCCTCGACCGCGTGACATACACACTGCAACCGACACACTAACATGCCACAACACACAGTTTGGAAAGCTCTGCCTTAGATACTGATAAATTACCAACAAGATGACTGGGTTGACCTCCCTTTTGCTGAACTTGCTTACAACAATGCTGTGTACCAAAGCACTGGTCTCTCTCTGTTCGAAGTTATTACTGGTCAAGATTTTGTACCAATCCCCGAACTGCCTCTTTCCCCACCAGATCATTGCTCTGCTGCAGACTGGTGCAAAAAGGTTGCCTCAGTTTGGCCGGTCATCCAACAAGCCCTAACCGACGCTCAGAACACTTATAAAAAATTTGCTGATCGCAAGTGCTCTCCTGAATGGCCTCTAAAGTTTGGGGATAAAGTTTATCTTTCCACCAAATTCCTCCATTCACCTCAACCATCAAAAAAATTAGGACCAAAATTGATAGGACCCTTTCTTATCACAAAAATAATTAACCCTGTCACTGTGCAACTGCAACTTCCGCATAATTTAAGAAGAATTCACCTTCATTGTAGCCTTTTGAAGCCATTTTGTGAATCACCACGATGGCACCCAGCATCGCCTACACTGACTCCTATCATGATTGATGGTGAACAGCATTTTGAAGTTAAAGACATTTTGGATTCCCGCAGACATCATGGCTTGTTATAGTACCTAGTTCGCTGGAAACATTTTCCTGATAACAAATGGGTTTCCAGTCAGCATGTTAATGCACCTCTTCTGCTTAAAAGATTCCACACTAAATACCCCAACAAGCCTACCCCTTAGTTATCTCACTTCCAACTCCTTTAATCGCTTTAGCACTTTTCCTGCTTTTACTAATTATGTTTCAAGTTCTTTTTTAGGTGGATGGTATGTCATGCTTGCAGATCAGATGTTCCCAGAACATCTGATCGGACTTGCGTGCATGAATGAAGTCAACATGTGTCAAGACTTGCAAGTTGGTAGAAGTGGGAGGGGGACAAGCCCCTCCCTGTGAAAGCATCTTGTTTAGGCTATCTTTGGCATTCAGGGTCAAGCTGTTGAGCCATCGGAGACATCTGCACAGAACTGAACGGACTGGCATGAGAAGGGGAGTGGATTGAGTTCATGGGGCTGTTTAACTTGGAGAAAGCGTGGGAACTTCTATTCGCAACTTTTTCAGATTTCTCTGCAAAATGAATTTACAAAAAACTTGAGGGCTTTCACTATTCAACAGAATGAAAGCTGTTCAAAAAAGTTTACCTTTTTGCATTCCAACTTAAGAATGTTCTCATTCCAGAAGAAGGCTTTCTCAGAGTGAAAAATACTAATAACTGGTAAAGCTGTAATTGTGCACAAACTTTCTTTGGCATAACTCTCACTGAATTTAGTGTAGCTTATGGGAAAGAGCCAGTTTGGTGCTGTTGTGGTTAAGGCAGCAGGCTAGAAACCAGGAGACCAGGAGTTCCAGTCCCGCCTTGGGCACAAAGCCAGCTGGTTGACCTTGGGCCAGTCACTTTCTCTCAGCCCTAGGAAGCAGGCCATGGCAAACCACTTCTGAAAAACCTTGCCAAGAAAACTGTAGGGACTTGTCCAGGCAGCCTCCAAGAATTGGACACGATTGAATGGTTAAAAAAAAAATGGGAGAGAAACTGTCAATGAAGTTCGGAAAAATTTGGATTAGTGAGTGAGGAAAACGGGCAGCTGAAAGAAGCAAAGCCCAAGACTTCTGCAGTTTCCTCTGGAAGCTTTTACACATATACAATCATTTCAGTGGGTTAAAAGAGAAAGGGCGAGTCCTTTCTTCTTCCTTTAAAAATGAATGTTAACAGTCTCTGTTTTTAATAAAAGACATGAAGACATTGACAGTTTTTTTTATACGCATCTATGAAACCTAGATAAGACTTCTAAAAGACAGAATAGATTAAAATGGGCCATTTTTAAAACAGCATTGATGCCAGAAGCAATGGGGATTGTTAGTGGTAAATGAGAATAATATTAAGAACTATAACTTTTCAGTACTGTTTTACATATTAACCCAGTAACATCCAGTAGCCATCCAGATCTGGTTAGAATTCCTGGAATGCTGGTTTCCATGTGAATCATTCTAACCAGTTTTCAGTGTTCAGCAATATGGAAGCTTGGCAGAATAGCTAGAGAAATGTGATTCCCATGGAAGATGTATAATCTTTTCATAAAGTCATAAAATGTAAATGTTGGAAGGGATCTTGAAGATCCATCTAATCCAATCCCCAGTCTACTACAGGTGTCAATTTGTTAAACTCACTTTCATCTCCAACGAACCCACCAGTTCTTGCAGAAGTCTGCTGGACAGATCATAGAATAAGCCATTTTTTCCAGATGTCCAACCAAACTTTACTTGCTTGTCATTTAAAACCATTGTTTCTTGTGTGGCCTTCTGGAACATTTCTCTCCCATCTTTTACATGACAGCCTCTCAGATATTTGAAGACATCTCCCCTCATTCTTCTCTTCTTCAGGTTAAATATACTCTATATCCCCAATTGTTCCTCAGTTTTTTCTTCCAGGTCCCTTGCAATATTTGTTGCTTTCTCTGGACATGTTCCAGTTTGTCACTAAAATGTGATGCCTGGAATTAGATGCAAAGGGTAGTCTGACCAATATGAGATAGAGAGGAGCAATTACTTCTCTTGAACTTATTGAACAGCATTTTTTTTTTGCAGTTACATGACACTGTTGCCTGATATTTGACTTATGATCCACCAAGATAGCCAAATCATTTTCACATATGCTGCTGGCCAGTTGGATTTCTCTCCCCCAGATCCTATACTCATGCTTTGGATTTTTCCTATGGAAATGTAGGACTTTGCATTTATCCCTGCTGAAATTTGTCTTGCTGGTTTCTGCTCATTATTCCAAGTTATCAAAATCTTGATACTGATCTCCAAAGTGTTTACTATATGCCCCCTCATCTTTTCTCATCTGCAAATTTGATAATCATATTTTCTAAGCCTCATTAGAAATATGTTAGACAGCAGAGGGCCTAGAATCAAGCCCAAGGTCCACCATTCAAAATCTTTTTCCAGGTTGATTGTGGCACTATTGACATATCCTTTTTAGCTATGATTATTCAACCAGCTCTGCAGCCATCTAATTATAGTATAGTATAGTCCACATTTTGCCATCTTCTCTACTAGATTCTCATGAAAGTTTTTGCCCAATGCTTTCCTTAAGTCAAGGTATACTCTGTCCACTATATTCCTGTGTTCAACTAAACTGATCACTTAATCAAAATGAAGATCAGGTTGGTTTGTATCAATCCTCTTTAGTGACAATAAGGAGTTAATTTGACTGATTTGATTTTCTGAAATCAAATAATCAAATACTGAAATGAAATAATCCCCCGACGGGAGGAGATGGGCAGGGATAAATTAGATAGATAGATAGAGAGATAGATAGATAGATAGAGAGATAGAGAGATAAATAAATAATTCTATCCCAGACAACATTGTATATATTGTATATTAGGCAATAGATTATTAATATAATTTTAAAATTGGAGAATAATGTAAATATGACCCTTATTGATTACTTTTTGTTGTTGTGTTCTTTCAACTAATGCTATTCCTTATGCTGTGCTATGCTATTAAATACTATTGTTTCAAAGAAACATGTGCTTTAGTTTTTTAATATTTTGCAATGCAGGAATTAACAGAAAAAAATTGAATTAATCTTTGGGCTGCAACACAAAATATGGATAATGAACATGCAATAGGATTAATGACTAAATAATCTATAATAACAATTCCTTTTAAAATTGCATCCTATATCAATTTTGTTTTCCAAACTACAAATGTACTTATACAATATAATGTGTGGTGGGCTAAATTTCCTATAAGAATGAGACTATGGATTTCAGAAGTTACAGATTTGTTATAATATGGAGTAAGGTTAAGGACGTAACTTAGGGTTGAAGACAATGGGAGAAAGAAAAATGGAAAATATAGTGACTTTTAAATTGTGGTGGTTCCACCTTAAGATTGGCAAGGAGGAATTGGACTCTAACCTCTTTGGTTAGATACATGGTCCATAGAACTCTATGAGAGTTTATATTTTAATGTAATGGTTCAGTATTATAGTGCAGCATTAAGCATGCATTTATTTCAGTCACTAAAGGGTCATACCTGGGTTATACTTTGTTTTAATAATGATAATAATTGATTAAATTTATATGCTACCTGACTCCCAGTGAGTCATAACATCCCTTTTCTAGAATGCTCCAATGGGACTTTGATAACTTTTTGCTTAAATTGGGCTTAAGCCTGTTTCTATGTGAGTCAAGACCACTGGGATTTTGTAACCCATATGCCAATTCAAAATTGGACAAGTGCGCTTCCTCATCCTTCCCATCTCTGGTTTCTCTTCAGATGGTATAAATCTATCACCTTTTACTTGGATAATTTGTACTTCATTCCTGGGACCCTGGGCATGGGAGGGCTCTGCAGGGAAACAATATTTATTTATTTATTTATTTATTTTGTTAAATTTATATCACCGCCCATCTCCCCCAATGGGGGACTCTGGGCGGTTTACAATAAATAGCATTAAAACATAGCCAGATAAAAATTACATAAAAATATACATAAAAACAAATGTAAAATCCAAGTGGAGATGGATCACTAAGCGGTGCTATGGCGCCAGCCATCCCCAGGTGGAGCTATCACCCTCCCCCTCCCAAGCAAGGTGGCAGAACCAGGTCTTAAGTTTCTTCTGCAAGTCCGAGAGTGAGGAAATCTGTCTCAACTCTGGGGGCAAGATGTTCCAAAGGGTGGGTGCCACTGCAGAGAAGACTTACCTCCTGGACCCTGCTAGATGAAATTCCTTTGCTGATGGGGTCCGTAGCATGCCCTCCCTGCCTGACCGGGTGGGACGAGTCGATGTTATGGGGACGAGATGGTCCCTCAGGTACCCTGGTCCCATGCCATGTAGGGCTTTAGAGGTGATAACCAACACCTTGAATTGGACCCAGAAGCAAACTGGTACCCAATGCAGCTTGCGTAACAGTGGTGTCACATGGGCTGATTTTACAGCCCCAATAACTGTCCGCGCAGCCGCGTTCTGGCCAGCTGAAGCTTCCGAATACTTTTCAAGGGTAGCCCCATGTAGAGCGCATTGCAGTAGTCTATATGGGAGATGACAAGGGCATGAGTGACTGTTCGGAGGGCATCTTGGTCCAGGAATGGGTGTAGCTGGCGCACCACCCAAAGATGTGCAAAGGCCCTCCTGGCCGCGACTGCCACCTGCTCTTCGAGCAGGAGTCGCGAGTCCAGGAGGACCCCCAGGTTCCGCACTGGTTCCGAATGGGGCAGTGCCACCCCATCCAGAACCAAAGATGACAACTTCCTGGAACCTGAGGAGCCATCAATCCACAGCCACTCTGTCTTACCAGGGTTTAGTTGAAGCCCGTTGTTCCCCATCCAGGCCCCCACAGCCCCCAGGCACCTGGAAAGGGTGGAGACTGCATCACTTACTTCACCCGGGATGGAGATATATAACTGGGTATCATCAGCATATTGATGATACCTCATCCCATGGTGACGGATGATCTCACCCAGCGGTTTCATGTAGATGTTAAATAGGAGAGGAGAGAGTACCGAACCCTGCGGCACCCCACAAAGGAGGGGTCGAGTGCCGGATCTCTCCTCTCCTATCACCACCGATTGGGAAGGAGGTGAACCAGTGCAAAACTACACCGCCCACCCCTAACCCCCTGAGTCACCCCAGAAGGATACCATGGTCGACAGTATCGAAAGCTGCTGAGAGGTCCAAGAGAGCCAGGATGGATGCGCTCCCTCCATCCCGCTCCCGCCAGAGATCATCCATAAGTGCAACCAATGCACTCTCCATCCCATATCCTGGCCTGAAACCTGACTGAAAGGGGTCCAGATAATCTGTTTCCTCCAAAATTCTCTGGAGCTGCAACGCAACCACTTTCTCAACCACCTTTCCCAAAAAAGGAAGGTGGGAGACAGGGCGAAAGTTGCCCAGTATAGTAGGGTCCAAGGATGGCTTCTTGAGGAGGGGGTATACCAGTGCCTCCTTAAAGGCAGCTGGAAACACCCCCTCCCTCAAGGATGCATTAACCATCGCCTGGACCCAACCACAAGTCACTTCCCAGGCTGATTTTATCAGCCAGGAAGGGCATGGGTCAAGCTGACATGTGGTTGCATTCACAGTCTGGAGAATCCTGTCCACTTCCTCAGGCCCAACAGGATCAAACCATTCCCAGATAAGAGGGTAAGTACATTCCCCTGGCATCTCCCCAGACTCCGCTTCACACTTAGAGTCCAACTTAGAATGAATCTGAGTGATTTTATCCTGCAGATGCTGTGAAAACTCTTCCGAACGGCCTTGTAGGTGGGTCCCTGGATCTACCTGACCCAGAAGAGATCAAGCGATCTTAAACAAGGCCATCGGACGGCATTCTGCGGATGCAATAAGAGCGGAGAAATATTCACATTTTGCCACTCCTACCACCACAAGGTAGGCCTTAATAGCGGCTCTAGCTTGTGTTCGGTCAGATTCAGTCTTCGTCTTCCTCCAGTGATGCTCCAGACGTCTCTTAACCTTCAAAACCCTCAACTCCTCCGTAAACCATGGGGAGTGACGGGTTGAGCGAGGCAAGAGAGGTCACACAGGCGCGATCCTGTCCAAGGCCCCGGCCGCGGTCCTATTCCAGGCCGTGGCTAGGACCTCCGCTGGACCGTGTAGCAGGCCCTCGGGAATAACCCCCAGCTCCCTCTGAAACCTTACTGGGTCCATCAGTCGCTGGGGGCGGACCAATCGAATGGGTCCAGCCTCCCTGTGGAGCGGGGTGGCACAATAAAATCTCAGGGACACCAGGGTGTGGTCTGACCATGACAATGGGGACAGATCTAACTCTCCCCTCAGATCACATTGCCACTGCTCCGACAAGAAAATTAAGTCCGGGGTGTGACCACTGTCTTGAGTTGGGTCCCGGATAATCTGGGACAGGCCTATGGCTGCCATGGTAGCCATGAACTCCCAGGCCATCTCCGAGGCACGTCCCAGGGATGGCAGATTGAAGTCCCCCAGAACCATAAGCCTGGGGAACTCCACTGCCAACCCCGAGACGCCTCCAGCAGCTCGGGCAGGGAGGTTGCTATGCAGCAGGGAGACTGGTACAGCAGCAACACCCCCAACTGTTCTCGGGATCCCAGCTTGAAAAACAGGGTCTCAGAAATGGCCACTTGTGGGGCAGGGCCCCTGAAGGCCTCTAGAGATTCTCTGATGACAACTGCCACCTCGCCTCCCCTGCCCTGGTGTCTCGGCTGGTGCCACACTTGAAACCTGGCTGGGCACATCTCGGAGAGGGCTACACCCCCTTCCGAGCCCAGCCAGGTCTCGGTGATACATGCCAAGTCTGCCCCCTCCTCTGTGATTAAATCACATGAGGGGGGCTTTGTTGTTCACTGACCTGGCGTTAAGAGCAGCAGCCGAACACCAGGGCCCGAGAGGGTCTGTCGTCCAGGACCTGGGTATGACCCTGGAGGGCTGGAACGCGCCACTGGTAATGAACACCGGGGCGTCTTCCCCAAAGATGGCCTGCCCTCTGGGTCCCATCATAACGTCCCTGGCCTGTCACCACCTCGATGGAATAGCCTGCCCCACAGCCCCCAGTAGCCTACACTACCAGAACTCCAGAATATCCTTCTGTATCTGTGCCCTCTGCCTCATTTGCCATCCTTTCATATATGTGGAATTTCTAATAGCATAAGGATCAGGTTCCAATGCGGAATTAAAAAGAAAAGGAAAGGGTTCATTTCCCTGAACTTCTCAGCAAGACTGGATACATTTACAATGTTGTTTTTGTTTTTGTTGTTGTTGTTATTATTATCCTGCCTTTATTTTGTATAACTCAAGGTGGCATACAAAATGCTTCTGCCTCTTATTCTACTCACAACAACAGCCCTGTGAGGTGGGTTGGGCTGAGAAAGAGTGACTGGCCCAAAGTCACCCAGCTGGTTTTCATGCCTAAGTTCATAGTTTCCTGGTTTCTAGGCCAGCACTTTCACCACTGCACCAAACTGGCTTTCTGTTTCTATTCTATTGTTTCTCTTCCTTTTGAACAAGTTGCTATATTTCAATTATGGGACTCCTTCCATCACTCTTCATTATACCTATTAAATCCTATTTGTCTTTCTGTGCTTAGAGTTCAAGCTCATCTTGTTTATCATCCATACACTGAACACTAATGCATTGGCAAAAAGGACCGTGAACTCATACAGCCAGGATTATTTCTGATTATTCTTTGACTTTATTTAAGAGGCCCCATTATACCAACACTGCCACTTTTTTCAACACTACACAGCCTTTACTTTGGGGGTTTTATTTACCAATTCCACAAGATGCAATTGAAAGCCATCTTAATGAAATCCATCATAATATGGACAGATACATTTTTCATCAATCTTTGTGAGGATTAGGGTGCCAGCAGTCCATCATCCAAGTAACTCAGACCATGGATTCAGAAACCACCTTTCTCCTGTGGATATAATTTGCTTAGCCAGTCTTTTCCTTGCATTCCTCCTTTTGAGGAGGGGGAAAAAGAAAGCACCAGGCTAGCAAAGGCTAATTAGTTGCTCTATGGCATTTCTCTATATTTTGTGTTCTGACCTGCCTTCGCTGGATGTTTCTTTGTTTGGAGGATTTTATCTGTGATGTTTGGCCTGAGCAATTCCCAGATGCTTATAGTAGCCTAGAGTGCAACCTTTACTGTAGAGCCACTTTGTAAGAACCCCCAAATGGGAAATAAAAAGGGGAAAAAAATCAAATAATCCAGGATCCATTTCAGGATTTCTGAAATCCTCAGACATCACCAAGCAGTTTCATATCTGCTATGAATGCAGCTAAAAAGATATGAAATGATTTTAAACTCTGGATGTGGACCCAGTGTCTTGACACTGGCCAGGTGACAAAAAGGCATGGGAGCCCTCTTCAAGATGAACCTTGATGGATTGGAAAATGTGATTCTGAACTTCTTTTCCTTCCAGCTCTCTTTTATAAGCAATTTTGGATAACTTTAGCTTGATTGCTAGATTACCTCAGCATCACGGATCTGGTCATGATTATTCATCAAATTCTGGTAGTTGTTCATCTAATCACAATGTTCTTTTCCATGATTGTTCTATGACCATACGGGCTACAAGAATCTTACCATTAAAATGTTTTCAAGAATTCTCGATCTCTTCATAATTCCATTTGGCTTGAAACATCTCTTATCTTGTTAATTTGAACATGAATACTTTTCAATTTTCTGCTCCAGTTCAGGTTTTAAACTCTTTATTCTCTTGCCTGTAACTTATCCTACAACACAGCTCTCTGATAACTTTCCTTGGGGTGGGCAAGTGAGGGCTGGAAGTTTTAAAATACTTTGGAAAGATATATTGCCAAACAAATGATGCTTTACCCAAAGCCTACAGAATCATAGCTATGGATTCAAATGAAAGAATAGGACCAAGTGACCCCTCCCCTTGATTACCAGATTTAATAGACTTACCTCTGAAAATGAGGGCATATATACCCTAGCCAACAATCTAAGGATAAGCAATTTTGCAGGCCATTCCTTGCCCAAATATGAAACAGCTGGATTTTAAATGGGCCAATGAATGGCAATGTTTTTGATTAGTAGACATTTTGGGCAGGTAGCAGCACAGCAATACCGATTGTGTGACAGTGTCTTGTATCAGGTTCCACCCAAGCACTGTTGCCCTAAAATTTTACGTAGGCATAGTTTTCTGGCAGGTCAAAGATGGACTTTGTTGTTTATTCGTTTAGTCGCTTCCGACTCTTCGTGACTTCATGGACCAGCCCACGCCAGAGCTTCCTGCCGGTCGTCAACACCCCCAGCTCCCCCAGGGACGAGTCCGTCACCTCTAGAATATCATCCATCCACCTTGCCCTTGGTTGACCCCTCTTCCTTTTGCCCTCCACTCTCCCTAGCATCAACATCTTCTCCAGGGTGTCCTGTCTTCTCATTATGTGGCCAAAGTATTTCAGTTTTGCCTTTAATATCATTCCCTCAAGTGAGCAGTCTGGCTTTATTTCCTGGAGGATGGACTGGTTTGATCTTCTTGCAGTCCAAGGCACTCTCAGAATTTTCCTCCAACACCACAGTTCAAAAGCATCGATCTTCCTTCGCTCAGCCTTCCTTATGGTCCAGCTCTCGCAGCCATATGTTACTACGGGGAACACCATTGCTTTAACTATGTGGACCTTTGTTGTCAGTGTGATGTCTCTGCTCTTAACTATTTTTTCGAGATTTGTCATTGCTCTTCTCCCAAGGATTAAGCGTCTTCTGATTTCCTGACTGCAGTCAGCATCTGCAGTAATCTTTGCACCTAGGAATACAAAGTCTTTCACTGCTTCTACATTTTCTCCCTCTATTTGCCAGTTATCAATCAAGCTGGTTGCCATAATCTTGGTTTTTTTGAGGTTTAGCTGCAACCCAGCTTTTGCACTTTCTTCTTTCACCTTCATCATAAGGCTCCTCAGTTCCTCTTCACTTTCAGCCATCAAAGTGGTATCATCTGCATATCTGAGATTGTTAATGTTTCTTCCAGCGATTTTAACTCCAGCCTTGGATTCCTCAAGCCCAGCATGTCGCATGATGTGTTCTGCGTACAAGTTGAATAGGTAGGGTGAGAATATACAGCCCTGCCATACTCCTTTCCCAATCTTAAACCAGTCCGTTGTTCTGTGGTCTGTTCTTACTGTTGCTACTTGGTCGTTATACAGATTCTTCAGGAGGCATACAAGATGACTTGGTATCCCCATACCACTAAGAACTTGCCACAATTTGTTATGGTCCACACAGTCAAAGGCTTTAGAATAGTCAATAAAACAGAAATAGATGTTTTTCTGAAACTCCCTGGCTTTTTCCATTATCCAGCGGATATTGGTAATTTGGTCCCTCGTTCCTCTGCCTTTTCCAAACCCAGCTTGTACATCTGGCAATTCTCGCTCCATGAATTGCTGAAGTGCTGAAGCATCTTGAGCATTACCTTACTGGCATGTGAAATGAGTGCCACTGTTCGATAGTTTGAACATTCTTTAGTGTTTCCCTTTTTTGGTATGGGGATATAAGTTGATTTTTTCCAATCTGATGGCCATTCTTGTGTTTTCCAAATTTGCTGGCATATAGCATGCATTACCTTGACAGCATCATCTTGCAAGATTTTGAACAGTTCAGCTGGGATGCCGTCGTCTCCTGCTGCCTTCTTATTAGCAATGCTTCTTAAGGCCCACTCAACCTCACTCTTCAGGATGTCTGGCTCTAGCTCACTGACCACACCGTCAAAACTATCCCCGATATTGTTATCCTTCCTATACAGGTCTTCTGTATATTCTTGCCACCTTTTCTTGATCTCTTCTTCTTCTGTTAGGTCCTTGCCAT
Organism: Candoia aspera; assembly: GCF_035149785.1. Lineage (NCBI taxonomy): Eukaryota > Metazoa > Chordata > Lepidosauria > Squamata > Candoiidae > Candoia > Candoia aspera. The sequence goes on along the minus strand of NC_086155.1, from coordinate 112,127,195 downwards.
CTTTGTTTTTGATCATACCCATTTTTGCCTGGAATTTACCTCCAATGTTTCTAATTTTCTGGAAGAGGTCTCTTGTCCTTCCTATTCTATTGTCTTCTTCCACTTCCGCGCATTGCTTGTTTAAAAATAATTCCTTATCTCTTCTGGCTAACCTCTGGAATTTTGCATTTAATTGGGCATATCTCCCCCTATCACTGTTGCCTTTTGCTTTCCTTCTTTCTTGGGCTACTTCTAGTGTCTCAGCAGACAGCCATTTTGCCTTCTTGGTTTTCTCTTTCTTTGGGATGTATTTTGTTGCCGCCTCCTGAACAATGCTGCGAACTTCTGTCCAGAGTTCTTCCGGGACCCTATCTAGTAAGTCCAGTCCCTTAAATCTATTCTTCACCTCCACTGCATATTCCTTAGGAATATTAGTGAGCTGATCTGTGGGTCTTCCCTAATCTCTTGAGTCTGATCCTAAATTGTGCAAGAAGAAGTTCGTGATCTGAACTGATTTCGGTGTTGTCCATCTGGTGAAGTCCATGTATAAAGCCGTCTCTTAGGTTGTTGGAAGAGAGTGTTTGTTATGCAGAGTGAGTTGTCTTGGCAAAATTCTATCAGCCTATGTCCTGCTTCGTTTTGTTCTCCCAGGCCATACTTACCTGTAATTCCAGGTGTCATTTGACTGCCCACCTTAGCATTCCAGTCTCCTGTGATGAAAATAACATCTCTTTTAGGCGTGTTGTCCAGTAGGTGCTGCAGATCCTCATAGAACTGCTCTACTTCAGCTTCTTCAGCATTTGTGGTTGGGGCGTATATTTGGATCACTGTGATGTTAAATGGCTTGCCCTGAATTCGAATTGAGATCATTCTGTCGTTTTTTGTATTGTATCCAAGCACTGCTTTAGCCACTTTACTATTAATTATGAAGGCTACTCCATTTCTTCTGTGGTCCTCTTGTCCACAGTAGTAGATCTGGTGATGTGAAGTGGCCCATTCCAGTCCATTTCAGTTCACTGATGCCCAGAATGTCTATCTTTAATCTTGACATCTCACCAATAACCACATCCAATTTGCCCTGGTTCATAGATCTTACATTCCAGGTTCCAATGGTGTGTTGATCCTTAGAACATCGGATTCGCCGTTCACCACCAGCACTGTCGGCCGCCAGCTGTTCTTTCGGCTTTGAGCTAGCTGCGTCATCACGTCTGGGGCTAGTTGAACTCATCCTCTGTTCCTCCTCAGTAGCATTTTGACCATCTTCCGACCTGGGGGTCTCATCTTCCGATGGTATACCGACATATCTCTGGTTGTACTGATCCATTTAGTTTTCACGGCAAGAATACTGGGGTGGGTTGCCATTACCTTCTCCAGGGATCGCATTTAGTCTGACCTCTCTGTCATGACCTTCCCGTCTTGGGTGGCCCTTCACGGTTTAGCTCATGGCATCATTGAGGTGCTCAAGCTCCAGCACCACGACAAGGTAATGATCCTTTGCTGAAGAAAGATGGACTAGTGCATGACATTTTAATTTAGCTATGAGGAAAAGCCCAATCCTTGTTGAACACTGTGCACATAGATTGGACTATACGTTCAGTCATTTATATATGTAGCATACTCTGCTGTATGTAGTAAAGAGGACTATGAGTATCTTCCTGAACTAAATATTTATCTATAAAAATATTTTATATTTTTAAAATATAATTTTGATTGTGTCTTGTTGGAGCATCATCCATAGTCTGGGTTTTACTGTTTGTCCAACTCTATACATAGTTCAGCTAGTAGGAAAAGCTAGAGATAGTAGAAGTCTCTGTAGTAAAAACAACATTGGTTACAAATCAGCCTTCCATCCCTTCCAAATATAGATTTATCTGAAACATTTTAATTTTATTTTAAATTCTCAGTTCCCACCTAGTTTTTTGAGCTAATTCTCCCATACGTTAAATACTCCTAATTCCTGGTATTTGCCTTAATTATTGTAAGAAGCAAAAAGTCACCCCAAATTTATAGTTCCTTAGGGGTCTCATCATAAGAGACTTGCTCATTAATGCTGTCGTTTTTCCAGTTTATATAGAAGCAATACAAATAATGCTGGGGAAAGTATATTTCTCTGAGAGAGCTGGATGGATATTAAATTCTATAATTCTTTTCCAGCTTCTAAGCAACCTCACTGTTAATATTTAGTCATGAAAGATGTTTATAATCAGGTCTGGGTCCTCCACGTCAAAATGTTTTATGTGATGCCTTTGGAAACTTAATTAGGAACTCAACCCTTCAGCACTTTCTACCCCAAGTTAATAAACCCTGCTATTTCTACACAAACTCTCATATATCTTAACCTGCAAGTGCGATATATAGAACAGGGCATACAGTGGTGACCAATGCAGACTAAACCACATGTACTGTGTTTACTATTATTTGAAAACTATATTTTCAATAGAAGTGAACCAAAGACACCACAAACTATACTTTTACCGATGCAGTCTAAAATTGCTTTTTTTACAGCCATGTCAAATTGCAGACTTATATTTATATTGCAATCAAAGAAATTTCTGAGAGCCTTTGCACATTACCAAGTCAGGTAATTACCACTCTATACCCATGCACTTGGATTCTTTTTCCTATGTGAAGAATGTGGCTCAATTTACGTCTGTTTTCATTTCTCTACTGTCAATATCACCATACGGGCAGAGTCTTTTTTTTGGAGGGGAACTTCCTGAATCTGCCTTTGAGAATTGCTGATGGAGAAGTTTTAAAGCCTCTTGATATTTGGCAATCATTAGCTAGTCTAGATATCTTGTTGATTTAAAGGGGTTCATATGATTTCCTAGTACTGTCCTCAGGGGTAATTTACTATACTCTGTGCTTCCACATAGAGGATCCTTTTTTGGAGTGTTAGCATTGGCTAAGACAAGTATAGCATCTGATTTTTCTGAATTTCTCTAGGAGAAGGAAAAATTCTATAAGGGCAGGGCTCCCCCTTGAGAAAGAGGAGTGCAACATGAATTCTTCTCTTGGGAGTTAATGCAAGTCTGGGAAGACAGGGAGGTTGTAGAATCTGGATAAATGATTCTGCAATGAAAGGCAGGGTCTTTATTTCTCTCTGCACACATTCATCCTTGCCTGATATGCTCAAACTTACTGCTGCCCAGAGTCACTGCTATGAAATGGATGGCCATAGAAATCATATGTATGTATGTATGTATGTATGTAAATTCTGCAGGGCTAATACTAGACTTCTGGTTTGTAGGACTGCAATATATTTGGTTGGGGGTCGGGGACAGAGACAACACATGAGTTCATGGCCCTCGTGAACTCTTGTCCCAGGTGGTTGTGGGCCTGGCCCACATAAAAGTTTGCACATTAGATCTGTTTTTTGTCTCAGAGCATCTGAGATATAATCTGATGGTGGGCATGTTTCCATCAGTCTCTTGTCAGGGTCAGATGCTTCTATGGGATTGGCCAGCGCCACAAGTCTCTGCAGTCCACTGGCCTGCCACAACTACCCAATGATTTCCAAAGAGCACTTGAGGATTTTCCTGAAGCCTTGTCAGACAGTTTTGCTGTCTAGTTGACTTGAAATACAGGGATGGCAGCAGTGCTTGAAAGAATTGCTCCTGAGTAGCCTCTTCCTGCCTGCTCAGAGATGAAGTGATAGAAAAAACACATTGGTTGATCCTGGTGCAAAACGAAGAACAAATACATCTGAACATGGGTGAACACTGAACACTGACATCCAGCAGTGTTTCAAATAACTCAGACTCAGTAAAGGAAAGTTGGGTCAGATTGTCTGCTTGTAATGATTGCCTACTCTAATAGACTCAGACTCACAAGCAGGAACTTAATGATATCTGATTTATTAAAGAATAGTATGCAAATACAGAGAAAGCTGAGAATGAGCAAAAGCGCGAAATACAAATTAAAAACCCTCAGCTCAAACGTACTCCCTCCCCTCGCCCTGCCGTTGCAAACTCCCCCCCCCCCCCCAGGTGCTGGTAACCGTTTCTGCTGATGTCCTGGGAAAGGAACCTTGAACACACGAGATAACCCAAACACATTCCAATCCAGCTACTAACATATAACAATCCCACGAGATGGAATCCTCCTCCCCTCCCAGATGAAACACGCATCAGCCAAATGACATGCGAAACGTTACGATGTACCGGCAACATTGGAATGGTGAACATGACATACCGCCCCCCCCAAAAACATTAAGGAGCAGGTTTGAGGGATAAGCTAGATGAAAGCAGTGAACTAAAAGAGGAGATTGTACATCACGGGCAGACACCCACTCAGGGTAGGGAAAGTGCTTCCAGCGAATAAGGTACTGCAGAGTGCCACGTAGTCGGCGAGAATCAAGGACCTCCTTCACCTCAAAATGTTGTTGTCCGTCAATCATGATCGGAGCAGGAGGTGGGGGTTGTGGATGCCAATGATCTGAGTGGTTGACAGGCTTGAGTAAGCTGCAATGAAAAACAGGAACGTTTCAGATTGTGTGGCAAATCCAGTCTAAATGTGACAGGGTTAACAACTCCCACAATGGGAAAAGGTCCAACAAACTTAGGAGCTAACTTCTTCGAGGGGACTTAATGAACTTAGTGGAAAGGTAGACCTTATCACCAACTTTAAAAGCAGGTTGAAGGGCTCGTCGCTTATCAGCGTGCAGTTTATAGGCAGACTGGGCATCAGCCAATGCTTGTTGAATCACTGGCCACGAATCAGCCAGTTGAGCAGCCCAATCAGAAGCGGAGCAGGGCTGTGTGGAGGGTTGAGGCAACTCAGGAATGGGAACAAAGTCCTGGCCAAAACCAGTATGGAAAGGGGTGTGCCCTGTGCTCTGATGACATGCGAAACGTTACGATGTACCGGCAACATTGGAATGGTAAACATGACACTGCTGGACCATTGCAATAAATTTATGCGGCAACATTGTTCATATTCATTCAAAGTTAGACATTGGCTGGTTATGTCTAACTCTGACAGAAGCTTCATTTTACAAGATTACTTTGGATCAGTTTGAGCCTGTAGATCTTGAGGAAGGAGACAAGATTCTCTGTGCTGTTATCTCTACTACCTGTGGAGATATCTTTGCCCTAGCTTGGCTAGAAGAATTGGTGGGGAAGGCTCCAAGCAACATGGACAATGAAAGAAGCATCACTGAGATTTGTAACATACATTCAATGCTTATTTTCCTGCCGGAAAAGGACCCAAACTACACCTGTTGCAGGTTCAGGCTTGTTTTCTTATTAGAGAAGGAAGTGAAGGGACCTTTTTTAAAAAACTAAAATTGCCTTTATTTAATAAAATAGAGAGAGAGAGTGTGTGTGTGTGTGTGCACGCCTTCAAGTCAGTTTTTTTGACCCTGGTGACTGGAATAGTCCCTGCAGTTATTTTGGCAAGGTTTTTCGGAAGTTGTTTGCCATTGCCTCCTGCCTAGAGCTGAGGGAGAGTGACTGGCCCAAGGTCACCCAGCTGGCTTTGCACCTAAAGCAGGGCTAAAACTCGCACTCTTCCCCCAGAGTCCCTCTTTTGGGGGAGATGGGCAGTTTGAATAATAAATAAATAAATAAATAAATTTCTAATCTGATGCCTTGACCACTACACCAAACTTGCTCAGAACAACAACAAAAACCCACATAAAAGAGAACCAAAAAACCAAACACCCCCATCATAAAAGAGAGCCAGAAAAGAAAAGAAAAGAAAAGAAAGAGAAAGAAAAAGAAGACAATGTGATAACAAAAAAATAGTAAGATGAATGGCATGGAGAATCCTTTTTTTTTTTCATTCATTCATTCAATCTATTTTCACTGTTCATCTGTCAATTTCCATGTAATAGATACTGTATGTATCCTGAAAGAATATGGACATCTGAAGATATTAAAACTTATATTAAAATCAAATTAATATATCTAATTTGTACATAATAGCTTTAGGACAGGCATGTCCAACCTGCAGCCGGCGGGCCACATGCGGCCCTGAACAGAACCCAAAAAAGAAAATTAAAAAATAAAAATCGCAGATGAAGGAAAAGTATTCCATGAAAAATGGACAGATGAGTACTTTTTTGTTGAGACAAATACTAAGGCACTATGCTTAATTTGTAGGGAAAATGTGTCAGTGTTCAAAGACTACAGCCTATTTGAAAAGGCATTATATGGAAAAACATGCTGCCAAATTCAAAGCACATCAAGGAATTTGTCATGAAGATAAATTAGCGGAACTGAAAAATCATCGCCTCAACAATGTTTTTTTTTAAAAGTCACAACTCAAAAGGACTCTATTATAAAAGCTAGTTATTTGGTAGCAAATATGATTGCAAAAAAATCAAAACCATTTACCAATGATGAGTTTATTAAGCAATGTATGGAAAGCATGGCAGATATTATTTGTCCTGATAAAAAAAGCAATTTTTTAAAAATCAGTTTGTCTCACTAGACTATAGCCAGGCAAATTGAAGAAATAGGAAAATCTATCGAAAGAGGTTTGAAGATTGAAAAAAAAAAGGTGAAAAGTCCCCTGTGCAAGCACTGAGTCATGCCTGACCCTTTGGGGGTACACCGCTTTCGTGACGTTTTCTTGGCAGACTATAGCGGGGTGGTTTGCCATTGCCTTCCCCAGTCGTCACCTTCCCCAGCAAGCTGGGGACTCATTTTACCGACCCCGGAAGGATGGAAGGCTGAGTCGACCTGAGCCAGCTACCCGAGAATCCAGCTTCCGCTGGGGTTGTGAGGAGAGTTTTCAGTTGCAATACTGCCACCTACTACTCTGTGCCACATGAGGCTCTGATTTGAAGAGTAAAGCTGCTAATTTCAAATGTTATGCTTTGGTGACGGATGAAAGTACTGTTGCTACAGATATGGCTCAACTTGCCTTTTTTATTAGAGGTACTGATAACGAATATAATGTCACTGAAGAAATGGCTTCTTTGGCGCCATTAAAAGACACAACTAAATCTCTTGATTTGTACGAAGCAGTAAAAATGACATTAAAGCGATTCTCTTTGACCACTGTCAACATATCTGGTATATCTACTGATGGCGCCCTGGCAATGGCTGGTAAAAGTGAGGGACTTACAAAATTGATAGAAGATGGTGCAAGTGCCGCTGGCAACTCATGTTTGATGAAGTATCACTGCATTCTACATCAAGAAAATTTATGCACGAAAGCTTTAAAAATGGATAATGTCATGCAAATTGTCATCAAAGAAGTGAATTTCAAAAGGGCCAAGGGACTGAATATCGCCAATTCCAGGAGTTCCTTAAAAGTATGGATGCTGATTATGGGGACATCTTTTACTTTTCTGAAGTACGGTGGCTAAGTCGGAGTAAAATGCTGAAAAGATTTTATGATTTGCGAAATGAAATCAAGTCGTTCATGGAATCAAAAAGAAAATTTGTGCCAGAACTTGATGAAAAATGGCTCACAGATTTAGCATTTTTGGTGGATGTGACCACTCATTTAAATGAGATAAACATGAATCTTCAAGGTGAAAACCAACTTACCACTGCAATGTTTCAAACCATAACAGCGTTGGAAATGAAACTCAAAGTATGGCAAGCTCAAGTTATGGAAAATAATTTTATACATTTTAATACACTGGCTAAACACACTACTGTGAACAGAGAGAAATGTGCTGTCAGAATCCTACAATCAAACGAACTCAGTGCATTTGATTGCAGCTCCCTGCCAGTGCTAGACAAATTGAGAAGATTTGACACGTGTCGAGATTGTTTATGCCTACACTCTGGGAACCAAGGCCACAGCATTAGCTTGAGTCAGGTGTGGGAGGGGGGAGATTAGCTCACTGAGAGAGGAATGTTTTACTTAAGTTTTGCATGCCAATTTTAACCAGTTGCAGCTTTCTTTTGGAATGCGTACTTCATGATTCAATTAAAGAGCTTTCCTTTTCTACAATGGAATGAGTGAGGCTTCAGTAATTGACTTCTGAGTGCAGCGTTCATTACATTAAGCTGCAACTCCCAAAAACTATATGTCTGCTTTACAAGAGAATACTCCTTTGCCTGAAGAGTCTCCTCCTCCAGAAAGCAGAATTGCATGGTTGTTCGTTCCCCTGAGCAGAAACACTGCAAAGCCTACCATAGCAAGGCAAGCAGCAATGGAGGGCGCAGCTGCACAGGACTCAGGGGACGAGGGGACAAGCAGCAAAGCACACAGTAGCGAGATGGCAACTGACCTGGGTGACACAGCAGTAGACCTAAAGGTGGGTGCTTCGAAACCAGGCAAGGCTTTGACCGGGTTGAAAAAGGCAGTTATTAAAAGAGAGCAGCCAGAGGTGCAGATGAGATGGCACCTGATACCCCGAGACCATTGGGAACAACCTGACAGACACCAGAGAAGAGGGAGCAATGACCAGAAGGGATTGGCGGAGTAATTGACAGCGAACTTGGGAAACACATCACCACCAGGAAGGGTTCTCGCTCTGACAGGCTGGCAGCATTGAAGGAACAGGTGGTTAACATGGGGACCCAGATAGAATCACTGTCACAATGCATGGCCATGGTCCATGGAGAGGCGGCTGCAGTGTTTAGAAGGACTGGAGACTAGTCGGTGGCCTGAGAGCTCTCTTGCGACTTCAGAGGGAGGAGAGGAAGATGCCTCTGGAAATGGGCCTAGTGGGGGAGAAGAGGAGCCAGTGATACCCGCACAAGCAGAGAGGAGGCCGTGGTGTAATGATTGCCCTAGCCCCAAATACTCAGACTCACAAGAGGCTGCTAAATGAAATCTGATTTATTAGAGTACTAAAGACAAATACAGAGAAAGCTGAGAATGAGCAAAAGCGCGCCAAATACAAACTTAAACCCTTGGTGCAAACGTATCCCGCCTCCCTCGTAACAGCCCCGCCCGGCGCAGGTGCTAGCAATCGTCAGAGTTGCTAGCCTGGAAAAGTAACCTTGAGCGCAGTAGATAATACAATTACATTCCAAAGCAAAGCCAAAAGATAATCGTTCCCATCCTCCCCAGAAAGATGAAACACACATCCAATTACTGACATGCGAAACGTTACGATGCATCAAAGACATTGAAACGGCGAACATGACATACCGCCTCCCTAAAAATACACCTAGGGACCTGGTTTTGTGGGATAAGCAGAGTGGAAACGGCCCACCAGAACAGGGGAAGCCACATCTGGTGCAGCGACCCACTCTGGATGAGGGAAATGCTTCCAACGAACTAAATATTGCAAAGTATTTCGAAGGCGTCTAGAGTCCAGAATTTCTTTAACTTCGAAGTGTTGCTGACCATCAATCATGATGGGGGTGAGAGGTGGAGGTTGGCGATGCCAGCGGTCAGAAGGAATAGTCGGTTTGAGTAAGCTGCAATGAAAAACAGGGTGTAAGCGTTTAAGGTTATGAGGCAAGTCAAGTTTAAAAGTCACAGGGTTAATTTGAGCGACAATCGGGAAAGGACCCACAAATTTAGGCGCAAGTTTTTTTGAAGGTTGTGATGACTTGATAAACTTGGTAGAAAGGTAAACCGAGTCCCCAACTTGGAATGCAGGTTGGGGGGCCCGCTTCTTATCAGCATACAATTTATAATCCGCTTGTGCATCAGCCAATGCCTTTTGAATCATTGGCCAAGAGTCAGCCAGTTGTGTTGTCCAATCATGTGGAGTGACTGCACCTGCAGGAGGTTGCGGTAGATCAGGGATAGGTACAAAGTCTTTACCCTGAGCCACCCGAAATGGGGTTTGGCCAGTGCTTTGATGCACTGCATTGTTGTAAGCCACTTCAGCAAACGGTAGGAGGTCTACCCAATTGTCCTGCTGATAATTCACAAAAGCTCAAAGATACTGCTCTAGAGTAGAGTTAACCGCCTCAGTGGCCCCGTCCGTCTGAGGATGCCAAGCCGTGGACAGGGCTTGCTTCATGCCTAACAGCTTGAGAAACGCCCGCCAAAATTGCGAGGTAAATTGTGTACCTCTGTCCGAAATCAAGCGGGAGGGACATCCGTGTAGCCTGTACACGTGTACAAGGAATAGGCGAGCCAATTGACGTGCCGACGGAATGGACACGCAAGGGATGAAGTGAGCCTGTTTGGAGAAATAGTCTTTGACCACCCAAATGACCGTTTTGCGTTGGCTGGGTGGTAGCTCTACAATAAAGTCCATGGAGATTTCCTCCCAAGGGGAAGAAGGGGCTGCCACCGGCTGCAGCAGTCCTTGGGGCTTGCCCACCTTGCGCTTGGACATTGCACAAACAGTGCAGGAGGCAATGTAGTCTTTGACATCTTTACGTAATGTGGGCCACCAGAATTGCCTCCGAACGAGGTGCAAGGTTTTTACAAACCCGAAGTGACCTGCGAGTTTGTCATCGTGTGAACGTAGTAACACCTCTTTTCTGAGGTTTTCAGGAACGTAGAGGCGGTCGGATTTCCAAGCGAAGCCTCTGTCAAACGTAACATTGTCTTTATTCGCAAGCAACCAAGTATCCGTTTTCAGTTCTTTTAGAAACTTTTGTTGCAACTGGGAGGGAATTGACAAAGTGCTTGGCTGAACAGCGCTTGGGGTGGGCGGCTGCTGCGCGCGCGTTTGGCTTCGCGTCACAGCCTGCATGCCCAATTGGGGCGCCGTCCATAGGGTGCTTACCACATCGGGCGCTGCCCCAGAGTCCTGAGGTTGCCTTGACAAGGCATCAGCCAAGAAGTTCTTTTTCCCTGGAATAAATTTGAACTGAAAATTGAATCGATTGAAAAATTGAGCCCAACGAACCTGTTTGGGGCTCAGTTTTCGAGGGGTACTAAGAGCCTCCAAGTTTTTATGATCAGTCCATACTTCAAAGGGATGATTTGCCCCTTCCAACAGATGCCGCCAAGCTTCTAATGCAGCTTTTACTGCAAATGCCTCCTTTTCCCAAACATGCCAACGCCTCTCAGTCTCAGAGAATTTGCGGGATAAGTAGGCACAGGGCTTGAGGCATCCTGCCTCGTCTTTTTGCATCAACAATGCCCCAATAGAATAATCGGAGGCATCTGCCTGTACAACAAAAGGCTTTGAGGGATCAGGATGCTGTAAAATGGGCTCTTTGACGAAAGCTGCTTTCAGCCGCTCAAACGCCGTTTGACAAGCAGGCGTCCACCTCAACAACGCTCCGGGATTCTTGACTCTCCTAGTATCTCCCACCCCTTTTGTTCGAAGCAGCTCAGTTAGGGGCAAGGCAATCTCAGCGAACCCCCTTATGAACAATCTGTAGTAGTTGCTGAACCCCAAGAAACTTTGAAGTTGCCTGCGGGTGCGGGGACTCTCCCAGTCCATGATAGCCTGCACCTTGGCAGGGTCCATTTCTATGCCTTTATCTGAAATCCTATACCCCAAGTAGTCAATTTGGGTCTGATGAAAGGCACATTTCGACAGCTTGGCATACAATTCAGCAGATCTGAGTTTACACAATACTTTCTTTACCAGAGCTACATGCTCTTTCATGGTTTCAGTATAAATCAACACATCATCCAAATACACCAGTACACCTTTGAACAGATGTTCATGCAAAACTTCATTGATTAATTGCATAAATACCCCAGGGGCCCCAGCCAACCCAAACGGCAACACCTTATACTGGAAGGCTCCCAACGGGCAATTGAAGGCAGTTTTCCACTCATCCCCCTCCTTGATTCGTACACGATAGTAGGCTTCTCTTAAATCAAGCTTAGAGAAGATCTTTCCCTTGGCCAGATGTGACAACATGTCCTTTATCAATGGCAAGGGATATTTGTTGGAAATTGAGACGGCATTTAATCCGCGGAAATCCGTACAAAGTCTCAATGTCCCGTCCTTTTTTGGGCGAAAAAGAACCGGCGCCCCCACGGGTGAATTCGCCGGCTCAATAAATCCGCGCGCCAGATTTTTGTCTACAAAGTCCCTCAACAGAGTCAGTTCCTTCTGCGTCATGGAATAAATTTTTGGTTTAGGCAATTGGGTGTTGGGCAGCGGTTCTATGGCACAGTCCGTCTTTCGATGGGGGGGCAACTGGTCAGCTTCCTTTTCACCGAATACATCAGCAAACATCCTGTACTCGGCCGGCAAGCCTTCCAGAGGAGAGGTCGGGTAAGGCGGAGTCGCAGCTGCCGCAACCCCCACCATCTCCTCTGGGGCACCCTTCCCCTCTGCCGCTTGATAAAACCCATCCCTAAACGTGATAGTTCGGTAAACCCAGTTTATTTGGGGGTTTTGCTGCACCAACCAGGGTACCCCCAACACCACCAATGGTCCCCCTACAGGAGCCACGACAAAAGACAACCCTTCCTGGTGACTGCCCAGTTGCAAGGCTACACGCCCTGTAAAATGGGTGACCGGTTTGCCCCCTGCCATGGACCCATCCAATTGAGTAAAAGCGATGGGTCGTTGTAAAGGGAAAGTGGGGAGCTCCAACGCCGCCACCACGTCGGGGTGCATAAGACACCGGGAACACCCCGAATCAATCATGGCCCATACTTCCACAGTCTTGGATTGGGAGCCCAATTTCAATTTCACCATGAGTATGCGGTAAGTGCCACTCACCGATGGAGGCTCGCGCCCGTCGTCTACCACCTGCCCAGCGGCGCCCTTTACAGCAGGTGGCTGGCGTTTCCCGCCGGCTGCAGGATTTCGGTCTCCCCTTCAATTTCGTAGAACATCACATCGTCTCCCTCGGTTTCAGCCACCGCAGCTTTCTGTTTCCTCGGCAATGCAGGGGACTTTGCCGGCGGTTTTCCGGGCCGTTCCTCTACCTTTGCCTTCGGGCATGCTGCCACTCGATGCCCCTCCTTACCACATCTCAGACACAAGCCTTTTGCGTACTGCTTCTCCCGCTCCTCGTCCCAGGGTCGTTGTCCCGGTTTCCCCCCGGTGGTCGATGGGCGGCTGGGCTTCACCTCCCGCCCCGACTTGGCGGTCTTCCGCTGAGCAAAGATTTCCTGGGCATGTTCAGCCCTCCCCGCCAGCAGGATCCACTCATACAGCGTGTATGGGTCGTCCCTCCCCAGGGACCAGCGCAGCACCTCTGTATTCAAGCCATCCTTGAAGAGCTCGATAATGGTTGCTTGGGACCAGTCATCCACCTTCCCAGCTAGCGCTTTAAACTCCAGAGCATAATCGGCCACTGATCTGAACCCCTGCTTGAGTTCCTTCAGGGCTCGCTTTGCTCTCTCCTTTGCTAAGGGATCCTCGAAGTGTTGCTTCAACGCCCAGAGGAACTCCTCGAGACTTTCCAGTTCAGGCGCCTCCGACTGGCACATCTGGACATAACAGTCTGCCGCCCTCCCCTTCAGTTTGGTGGCAATGGTGATGATCCTTGCCTTTTCCGATTGGAAAAACGCCCCCCATTCCTCCATGTAGGCTTTCGCGTTCGTCAGGAAGAACGAGAGTTTGGTCGGGTCCCCATCAAACTTGACAGGGAAGTCTCGCATGCCGCCTCCCGCCGGGCTGCGCCCCACCACCGGTGCTGCCGCGGCTTGTGCTTCCCTGGCTCGGGGCGGCACGGGGCCCCGGGGCGATCGCCCTGGCGATGCTGCGATTTCCCTCTGGACCGACTGGTCCCCTTCGCGCCTCCGCACCATCCGTCGCCGTTCCGGGGACAGCCCCTGGGACGAAGGGGTTGAATGCCTCTGGCTTGATTCTTCCCGGACCTCTCGCAACGAGGTCACATCCAAGCTCAGCTGTTTCAGTATAGCCTCCAACGAATCCATTTTGGACTCCAGCACTCGGATCCGATCCGGAGTGGGTGAGCCCTCCGTTGGCTGCACCTGCGCCACGTTGGGGGATAATGGGTATCTCTGCTTCCAGGATGGGCCCCCCGCTGCCGTGGCATCTCCTTGGGTCTCATCCCAGGTGAGCAGCTCGCCCGGAGACTTCACGGTGGTCTCCGGGGCCGTTTTCAGCCCCCCGGCTTCACTCTCCGACTCGGAGCTCGCCTCCTCTCGGACGGCTGACAGCTCCCCACCTTGAAACGGTCGGCCGGACTGCCTCACGGTCGAGTCCGGTTCCCCTTCCTCCATCATCATGATGTCGGGTTCGGTCATCGCGGGCTCTCTCCCTCACAGGGTTAGACGCTTGTCTTTCCTGGACAGGGGCCAGCGGAGTTAGGAACTTAGATTCTCAGCTTTATGTAATGATTGCCCTAGCCCCAAATACTCAGACTCACAAGAGGCTGCTAAATGAAATCTGATTTATTAGAGTACTAAAGACAAATACAGAGAAAGCTGAGAATGAGCAAAAGCGCGCCAAATACAAACTTAAACCCTTGGTGCAAACGTATCCCGCCTCCCTCGTAACAGCCCCGCCCGGCACAGGTGCTAGCAATCGTCAGAGTTGCTAGCCTGGGAAAGTAACCTTGAGCGCAGTAGATAATACAATTACATTCCAAAGCAAAGCCAAAAGATAATCGTTCCCATCCTCCCCAGAAAGATGAAACACACATCCAATTACTGACATGCGAAACGTTACGATGCATCAAAGACATTGAAACGGCGAACATGACACGTGGTGAGAGAGGGAATGTAAAGTGCCAGAAAGAGCCAGCTGACTGGCTGGACCCAGGGAAATAAAGGTGAAGTTTGACGGCAACCCTAAATGGCTGGCATGTTTCATGACCCATGTCAAGGGGTTCATGGAAGAATTTGAGGAGTCGTACACTGATGAAGAAATGAAAGTGAGGTACATGTCAGCTTACCTGGAAGGGAGGCAGCAGATTGGTTAGTTGAAATGCACAATGCAGGGGCCGCAGAGCTGATGGACTTTGATGATTTTATGATGGCCCTGAGAGACCGGTTTGAAGATACTTTGTCCAAGCTAACAGAGAAAACTGAGCTACAAAGCAGGCAAGGCGGTCGGTCAGTGGCAGAATATGCATTGGAGTTTAAGCGGCTAGCAGGTCGGCTAGTTGATTGGCTGGAATCGCTCAAGATCGAGTATTTCCAGATGGGTCTATTAGAAACGTGCCTAAACCGAGGGGACCCCAAGACCTTAAAAGAGTGAGTGTACCTAGCCGGGATGGTGGAGAGCACAAAGCTCTGCCTGAAGAAGCAGTTGCAGCTCCAAACTTCAGCAAAGAGATCGAATCCAGTGAGCTCTTCTGGAGAAAAGCAGACCCAACAATGGAGCAAAGAGAAGGAGCAGCCATGTCACTGATGGCAGCCCCTGGGCTCTTTCAGCTGAAGAAAGATGGCTCCCTACAATTGTGTACTGATTACCGGGGTTTGAATGCAATCTGCACAGATAATAAGTACCCCCTTCTGCTGATGAAAGACATGCTACCACATCTGTCAAAGGGGAAGAGTTTTACCAAGTTGGATTTGAGAGAAGCATACTACCGAGTGAGAACTTGGGAGGGGGACAAGTGGAAAACAGCTTTTAATTGTCATTTGGGTTGTTTTGAATTCCTCGTGATGCCATTCGGATTGAAAGGGGCGGGGGGAGTGTTCGTGCCTCTGATAAATGAAGTTTTGCATGAATTTCTGTACAAGGGAGTACAGAATCCTACAATCAAACAAACTCAGTGCATTTGATTGCAGCTCCCTGCCAGTGCTAGACAGATTGAAAAGATTTGACACATGTCGAGATTGTTTATGCCTACACTCTGGGAACCAAGGCCACAGCATTAGCTTGAGTCAGGTGTGGGAGGGGGGAGATTAGCTCACTGAGAGAGGAATGTTTTACTTAAGTTTTGCATGCCAATTTTAACCAGTTGCAGCTTTCTTTTGGAATGCGTACTTCATGATTCAATTAAAGAGCTTTCCTTTTCTACAATGGAATGAGTGAGGCTTCAATAATTGACTTCTGAGTGCAGTGTTCATTACATATGCAGCCTTTGAAGTGAATATTTGTAGCTCAGGGTTGAACTGTGGAGTCCTTGGTGCTCTCTCAGCCTTGTTGTTTTCTTGCAGACGTTTCATTGCCAGACTAGGCAACATCTTCAGTGCAAAGAGGGAGTGGGCCTTGCTCTCAGTTTATATACTGTGGCTTGCCCTGCTTGTGTTGATAGAGGTGTTGTTCTCTCCTTGGGAGTTCCTTGATTGAGCTGTTTGTTGCTTGGTTGATTGCCTGAGTTAATAGTTCCTTGATTGGTATATTGTGCTGTTTGATGGTTCATTTGGTATTAATCCTAGTGCTGATTTTTGCATATCTGGGTGTTGATTGCTGGCAAGGGAGTGTACTGGTCTTTTGGCTTTTCTATTGTCTCTTTTGAATGGTATGTAAATGTTGTTTACCTCCATGTGTCTGTTGATGGCTGCTCTGTCTGAGTGCCAGGCTTCCAGGAATTCTCTGGCGTTTTTGGATTTGGCTTGGTTTACGATGCTCACAATTTCCCAGTTGAAACTATGGTTGAGTCGGTCCATTGTGAGATTAAGGAGTTCTCATCGTGTCTTCTGACTGCTAGATTCCATTGGGGGAATCTCCAATTCCTTATTCCATTTAGTTTTTAAAATTTATATATAAAATTGATTTATCAATAACAATAAAGATTAATTATAGGCTTTTTTGTCTCATAATGATCACTTCTAATAATGCAGGTGTCTCTGAAGCTGAAATGCCATTGGTCCAAATCAAGATGTAAATAAATGTAGTAATAAATACTGCCAGTGGGTGGCAACAGATAAATGTATCATTTAACATAGGAAATTATAAAAACTCATCAGCATGAGAATCCCAACATTCAACCAAATCTTCCATATAACAGTTTTTTAAAAATCAGTGACAAGGTGTGGGTTGCCCATATTGTCAGTCTGGTTTGAAAAAAAGGATCAAAATATAATTTTCCAGAAACAGTATACCAAAATGATACAGTGATATAATAGTGAGAGGAAATACATCTAATCTGTTATATTTAACCCCCGAAAAGCTCAATTAACTAAAGGGTTTTATTTTTTAAATTTTTTATTGGTGAATATAACAAATCACAACAAAAAATACACCAAAGATTGTATAGTAAAAAAACCCCCTATGTATATATAATAGTGGTTGCAATAAACTGAACAAAAAAGAAAAAAAAACTATTAAAAAAAGGAAAAAAGAAACTATTAAAAAAGGGAAAAATAAGTTCCCTGTAGTATTGATGTAAGATTAATTCAATCCTTCAACTTATCAATAAATCTAAACAATACATAAAAATATTGCTCCAGCTTCTTATTCTAGAATATAAAGACATTTCAGAATGAATAACAAAAACGTATCTTGAACACACTCCTTAACATTGAGAGAATAAATTTCTTTCCATTTACATATATTTTATCATTTTTTCCAAACCTTAAGCTCAATAAAGCCAAAAGCTTTCATAGAATAACAAATTCCATATTTTAGGAGTATAATTCAACATCACATTTATATCTTCAACTATTACATATTTTCCCAGAACTAACATATTCTATAACTTGAAACCAGAAAGGAGCTATGGCTAGACAAGATGAAATCATATGAGTTACAGAACTGCCAGCACAAAATAATAATAATAATAATAAAAAATCTGATAACCAACCATTTTAAAACATTCTATGGGAAACCCAACAAACACAGAACACTATTTGCTAGTGAATTAACTTCATTCTCACATCATAAGAAATAGGTTTTACATTTCTTAAAACTTGAACCCATCGGTCTTCCAAGACTGGATATTCCAATTCCTGATTCCACATTTTATGTCTATTACTAGTGCTAATTTCCCTCCTGTTTTTTTAGTTCTATAGAAAATTGAATGGCTTGGTTTCCCTTCAGATGCAGGGTCTCTCAGGCATCCTAGAATTCTGGTACCTCTGAAGCTGCTAAGGCACTGGGACCATATTGTTTTGTCAGGACACATTTCAACTGTATATATTGCCAAGTAGATGCTATGGGGAAAGCATAGTCAGAACATAGTATCTCAAAGTCTCTAAAACAGCAATTATAAATCAACTTGCTTAAGGTATTTATCCCTTGTTTAGTCCAGGCTTTCCAATAAAACGTCTTCCCTACTATCTTCAAATCTGGATTATTTCACAGTTTCTCATATGATTCTGGGCCAAAATTCAGCTGTTTACCTATTGATAACCAATGTTAATGTGTTTAGCGGCTCTCAGAGCTATAAAATAAAGTCCCTGCTTACTATACCTTGATCCTAAAACTTGCCAGAATTTCAAAAGGGTCATGCTCTAACTGAGCCCAAAGAGGGCAGTATTCAGAGAAATTCTCTTTCCACAGAAATACAGATGTTAACATAAAGGCCCAGAGGTAATATTGAAAATCTGGTTAATTATGGCATTATAGGGTAACCTCATTTTGGCCAAAGAAATGTATGGGGTCCTGGTCTCCCATAAAAATGTTCTCAGTCATTTATCTATATGTGTAAAGTATCTTTGGGAATTAACATTGGAATCCCTCTGAAAATATAAATTAGTCTAGATGAAATATTCATTTTGATTAGGTTAATCTTGCTCAGGAGATTCACTGGAAGTTTTAACCCCAATTTATACGTATCTGAGCTTGCCGATCGGAAGGTCGGCGGTTCGAATCCGCGTGATGGGGTGAGCTCCCATTGCTAGTCCCAGCTCCTGCTAACCTAGCAGTTCGAAAACATGCAAATGTGAGTAGATTAATATGTACCACTTCGGCGGGTAGGTAACAGCGTTCTGTTTAGTCATGCCGGCCACATGACTACGGAAGTGTCTACGGACAAACGCCGGCTCTTCAGCTTTGAAACGGAGATGAGCACTGCCCCCTAGAGTTGGACACGACTAGACTTAATGTCAAGGGAAACCTTTACCTTTACCCCTACTGAAATCATATCTATGCATTTAAACATATTTAATATATTATGATATATTTTGAAAAAAATCTAAAGCTGTGTATTTTTATGAAGTTTGTACAAATTGTAAATCTTAGTGTCTTACAGTAGTTTATAGATATTTTGATCCCTAAGAGAGTAGATTACACATTTTCAAATTGATAGTGTAACCAAGCTATAAACCATATTGTTGCACAACTTCAATAAGCTTTACTAATAACAAGAGATAGTTATCCAAAATACATATTCATCAGCATGTAGACAGTTTTTATTCAGTATTCAGTGCTAAAACATTTTCAACATCTTGAGACTAATAAAAAGAACAAATGGTTCAAGAACCAAGTTAAAAAATGATTACATAAGAGGTTGAGAAACAAATCCATTTGTATTAACTCAGGCCACAGGATAAAGATATTGAATTATAATCCAATTTACAAAAAATGGAGGAAACCTTTATTATCATAAAACACTCTTCATAAACCTAATCTGAACCATATCAAAGGCTTTATCAGCATGTAATAAAATTTAAAAAATCTATTCTGTCACCATGTACAAAATATCAAAATGAAGATTCTCAGATGCTTGTCTACTTTTGTAATCCAGATTGAGATGGGTAAATTATGGATTCTATAATCTCCTAATTTATGTTGCACTTAAAATGTTTGCATACATATTAAGCAGCAATAGTGGCCTATAATTTGCAGAGTATTATAGGGCAGAGTATTGCAGAGTATTTCTCTGGCTTTTATATTACTGTAATATAGGCCTTATAGAACGAAGGAGGAAATGTAAGATTAAATGACTCTTATAATGTAGGTGCCAATAAATCTACATATTTCTATACCATTCAATTAAAAAGGCATTAGGGCTGAGGACTTTCCCAAGTTTCATAGATAGGATTATCTCTGTAATTTCTGTAGTGACAATGGTTGTCTCACTTTTTATGTTCTCAAGAAATGCCTTCCATTTTAATATTTCCCAATAAATTAGAAATTTGCTGTTCAGTTGCAGATGTCTCCAGTTTATGTAACTGAGTATAGAAATAAAACTTAAAAACGGGCAAGTAATAGATTCTGTTTTAATATGTAACTGAATTATTTGCCTGAATTCCAGAAATATTTTTGTTTTTTCAACTGGTGAGCCAATAACTTTCTAGCTTTCAGAGAATATTCACATTGTTCTGAGTGTAATCACCCCAATTTTAACCTTGGTTCCCAGAAATGCTTTATGATTCATCTGTAGGATTTCTGGCACAAGACAAAAGTGAATCTTTAACATCCTTTCCAACTGTACAAGACTGAAATCTTTGCAAAGGCAAAGATGATTGTGGATTCATGAATAAATGCTTTAAACACATCCCAAACAATTAACTTATTGGTAAAATGCATTCATTTTTTTTTAAAAAACACAAGCTCCCTTCAGAACATATTCCGGAAAAGAGAGATCTCTTTAGGCCAACTGAAGAGGCCACAACAAAGAGATTAATCAAAACAGGAGAAATTTTAAAAAGTGTAAAATAATGTTGATGTGCACAGGAACATGTCAAACATCTACAGTATTAACTTAAATTCCAGAATATAGGCTTGTAAATTTTCCAATTTTGCAAAGAAGGTGTTTTAATGGAATAGTTCTATCTAGAATCTAAAATAGTATTGAAATCACCAGTAACAATTAACTATTGATAATATGCAAACTATAACTTGGAAAAACATATATGAAATATTTCAGGAATATTCTTAGTAGGGCTATGAAAGCAATAGTTATAATTATAATCAAAATTAAATATCTTTCCCTGTCATAATGCTCATGTTCCTCCTACAGTTGTATTAAACCAGATTGCCACCCTGCATACTTTATTTGTACATCTACTAATATAAGTTTGCCCAATTCAGTTCCTAGGACTCCGGGGGGAAAAGGCTATTTTCTGGTCTTCTGGTTTAATAGGACTTCTTCTCTAATGACTGCTTAGGCATTCTTTCACCTTGCTCCAACCCAGTGCATTATTTTACTTATGTAGGTAGCTGAATACTGAATGAGTTTTACGATTCACTTTGACAACTTAGATGTAGTATTATTTCAATGATCAAGGCTAGAAATGCCTCATAAAATGGTTCCCTCTCAGCAATCTCAAGTGAAGAGCTCTCTTCCTGCTGACAGAGAAGAAAGCTTGGAGACACTTTTGCAATCTCCTGAAATCCAGGCAGGGAGGGGGCTGTAGCTGTAGATGTATTGGCCTCTCTATCTCAGCAAGAAGAAATAAGGGGTGTTGAGATAATACTTAAACTATAATCAATGTGTACAGATACAGAGAACAGATTTATGAGTATGGAAAATGGGAGATCTGAGGTGTATGGAGAACTTAAAGTCACAAAATCTCAAATTGCTAAATTCTAGAACAAACTGGAGTCATTGAAGACAATTATTATTTACTCTCATGAAACTAAAAGTACAGCTCTAGAAGTACTGTAAAGGAACAGCCTCATGATAAATTTATCACAGACCAGCAAGCTGAGTTAGTTCAAAGGCAATGCACTGAAATATCTTTAAAATATTCAATTTTTCTATACATGTAGAGAAGTAAAAGCCTTCATTAATTTGTATGGCAGAGCGTCCTCAGGGAATTTTCTTGTTACCAACTGCCTTAAAGCTTGACATACAAGACACTGATAGATTAAGAACAAGGCAATCTCTCATGGAGATCTGCTCCAGTGATGGTCAAATTTCTGAAGTCTAGTACCAAAGACCACATTTTACAGCTTTCAAGACAGGTTATTGAGTTGAAACGTGATGGAATTAAAATAATGATTTTTCTGGACCTTCTTATTCAAATCATAGGTTTGATTTAAAAAATATTATTCTTGCAGGCATGGCAAAAGAAAATATATAACATATTTTTTCGTTATTCAGCAATTTTGGTTTTTCCCTGGGAGAAGAGATTAAAAGATGTATCAGTCCGTCTGCTGCTTTGAAATTTTTAGAGGCTTTACTCTTGTCTGATGAATAACAAGACAAGTTTTCTCTCTCTTCTCTCTCTCTCTCTCTCTTTCTTTTCACCCCCCCCCCCACTACTAAATGAGTATAGTGGCTTCTTTTCCTTACTTTTTTTAATTTCCCAGAGTTGTGGGGAGGAGTGGGTAGATAGGGGGCAGTGCAACCCAGGCCTAGACAAGAGGTTAGAATGGAGTTATTTTTTTCCCTTTCTTTTTTGTTTACTGTTATTATTGTAGGGGTGGGATTTTTTTTTATTACACTTTAGGTATTACGGTTTCTCAGTCTCAGTCATTTTATTGTGGTCTCAGACCAGTACAAGAAATGTGTCCATAAGTGATCTGTAAGCACCTATAAAACAGTCTAGCTTAAGAAACTGGTAAATAAAAATTGCATCTATAAAACAGCCTGACTGGGACCCATGAGTGAAATCCAAAAAAGCAATCTATGTCTTACATGCTGCTGCACCAAACCTAGCCATATGTGCTGTAATAAATGGAAATTCATCTTTAAGTAGCGTCTGGGCATAGGCTCTGAGCAATCAGGAGATCTACTGATCAGGAAGAAGATAAATCTGGTTCAAACATCTCTTGAAAAGGAGCAACAAAGATGTACATGTTCCGTGGTCTCCACCTCTCCAGAATTATAGGGGCAGAGACTTTCAGCCAATGCTAATTTTTTATATTTGCCATCTAAAACTGCAGAGGAGAGAGCATGACATTGGGCGAGGGAGAGAGCTTTCCAATGGCTGGGTGTTTCTGGCTGGGTGTTTCTGGCTGTGTGAGGTAGCCGGCAGCAGTGTCTACGTATCTATTATTTGCTGATGACAGGAAGACTGGGGCCCTCCCTAGATCTGCCTGGCGCTTGGTTCCTTTATCCTTCAAGGTTTGTTCTGCCTGCTCATATTCCATCTTGAGAACCAAAGAGGGAGAGAAGCCCAGGCTTAGGAATTTAGACCTAACAGCCTTAATCTAGGTAGACTGATAGTCATCCTGGAGAATTAATGGTGCTAAGTCTCAAGTATAAAAGTTAAGCTTTTGCCTCAACTTTTCTCATGCCTGTCTCCAGCCACGGATAAGCATTTGAAACCCACTGGCTATCTGGATTGCTGCTCTGATAAATTTGGATTGTACCTGCTCCAAGGTGGTAAAACAAGAAGCTGGAGGGCCAGGCAAAGTCCCATAAAGGAGCTGGGAGGTATTATAGTTTACTTTTTTAGTTCAGATCCAGATTCATTGCTTAAATGTCTTTTATATATTCATCATTTATTAAACTTGCTACAGCATAAAATGTTTAAAATATTTGGAAGGTGACCTTGAGAAATGTTACATCGATGCATGTCTCTTAAAGTAATTGTTTAATTTGTTTGTTTGCTTGTGGTACAATTTAGAGGCTGCCCAATTCTACAAAGCTCTGGGTGGCTTACAAGGTTAAAAGCAGAAAAACAGTAATAAAAGCATAGATACACTTAGGTTAAAAAAGGGACAAATCTGTGACAAATCTACAACATATAAGCAACCTATATTATAAGAAATGTGTATTTTACCCTTAACTAAAGGTGCTATATATGAATATTCCAAAAAGGCCCAGGAAGTAGAATTAAAGGTGTCCAAAATTTGGTGCCAGTCAAAAGGTATGCATAATAGTATAATTCAAGATTTGGAAAATCAAAGCCCTAATCTTTAACTGACAGCTGCACTGTTTTTCAAAGATACCTTTGAAACTGAAGGATCCCACAGAAATGCATGGAATGTGTATTGAGTTTTGAAAATGGTTTATAGATATGTGTATGGGAATCCCAAATAATCTATAAAGTATCCCAGGTGATATCATCAGTTGGCATGGATTGAGGTAACACCAATATGTTCACTCCTTTGCCCAAGTGTCAAGGTTTTCACTCAATGTCTAGAGGCTGTGGAGGTGAGGGGAAGGAACAGACAGGCTCTAAACCTAGCAAAACTGAATAGCTATGGATTTTGAGGTCTCTTGGATCCAGAGATTTTCCATCTTTAAATTCTGAATTGGGAAGCAATTCCCCAGAAACACCAATATGCAGTCTGGGGGGTCTTCCTAGGCTCATGACTTCTGCTTGATGAGTGGGTGGCAACTATGGCATAAATCCATCTTGTGCACCAAGTGTTGTGTCCTTTCCTGGATCAGAACACCCTCTCCTATGTGACCTGTCCAGTCTCTCAGCTCCAAGGATTCCCTCTGTTTTATGGAGGACCTTAGTGAGACGAGTGGTGGAAGAGATGCCTTAGTGAGGCGAGTGGTGGAAGAGATGCCTAGATGCCTCCATCCTGCTGTTGGAGGATGACAAGGGGCAAGTTAGAGCTGCTATTAAGGCCTA
The DNA here is from genome assembly GCF_035149785.1 of Candoia aspera. Lineage (NCBI taxonomy): Eukaryota > Metazoa > Chordata > Lepidosauria > Squamata > Candoiidae > Candoia > Candoia aspera. The sequence continues at coordinate 112,103,132 of NC_086155.1, read as the reverse complement.
CCCTGTGATGGTAAGGGCAGTGAAGTGACATTACTTCTCTGTCCTTATTGCATCTGCAGCTCTATTTTGAGTGACCCAGTCCTTTCTGTGGATGTGGGAGGGGGGCAGAGGCTCATTTATAGGGCTGCTATGAGGAATACTCTAGGCATCTAACAGATAAATCACTCGGACTCTGGCCTTTTTGGAGGTTCCAGTGAGTTAACTGAAGCTGAATCTGGCTTGGTTCCTCAGGACCTTGTTAGTCCTGAGGAAGAGGACAGGGTTCTTGGAGTTGCAAGCTTTGTCACCTCTATGTTAGACCCATGTCCCTCCTGGTTAGCTAAGGCTTCCTGGGAGATGCATAGTTGGGTTTGATAGTCCTTGAGACAGAAGACAGTTCTACTGATGGTTAAGGACATAGTGGTCTGCCCCTTCCTCATGAAGCCAATCACTAAACTCAATATTTTGGATAATTTTCATTGTGCCTTCAACATTTCCTTTTAGAGAATGTTGTTGTTCCCCTTGTTGAGAAGGTGGTTGAGCTGCAGCTTCAAAGAGCTCTGGAAGAAGCAGTATGCCTTTCAGTTGGGTTTCACACCTGGGTATGGATCTGAGACAGCATTGATTACACTTATGGATGACCTCTGGAGGTAGCAGGATGGGGATGGTGTATCCATCCTTGCTATCCTTGATCTCTCAGTGGCCCTCAATACTTTTAATCTTACTATCCTTCTGAAGTAACTTTTGCACCAGTTCTCTTCCTTCCTCCAGGGCCAGTTCCAGTCAGTGTTGATGGAGGGAGAGGTCCAGCTCATGTCATTTTTCGTGTGGGTTCATCAGGGCTAGTGCTTTCCCCACTCCTATTTAACATCTACATGAGGCTGTTTGGTAGGGTCATCTGATGGCACAGGGGGAGGTATCATCAATATGCTGATGATACCTAGCTGTATATCCCTGCCCAGGTCGACAAGGTGATGCTATGGAGGTTCTGTCTTAGTGTCTGGAGGCTGAAGGGGTCTGAATGGGAAGAACAGACTTCAATTCAACCTTAACAAGATTGAATGGATGTGGATGTTAGGTCCTCCTGATACCAGTGATTTGCCATTTTCATTTCTGGATGGGGTTGCACTGCCCCAGACAGAACCACTGCACAACTTGGGGGTCTTCCTGGACTAATAGCTCCTTTTTGAGGAGCAGGTAGCAGTCATGGCCAGGAGGGCTTTTGCACAGCTTTGTGTTGTGGGACAGTTGCCCCCTTTTCTGTATCAGAACACACTGCACATGGTTATTCATGCTTTGATCATCTCTTATATGGACTGCTGCAATGCACTGTACAAGGGGCTGCCCTTGAGGAACATCCAGAAACTGCAATTGATTCAGAATGTGGTGGTACAAGCAATTATGATATGCCCAGGTTATACCTTTGTTTTGTGAGCTGCACTGGTTTCTAATGGGCTTCTGAGAGCAATTCAAGGTACTGATTTTCATATAGAAAGACCTACATGGCATGAGACCAGTTTATCTGTGGGATTGCCTTTCTCCAATTATTTCTACCCTTCCCATCAGATCCAACACATGGAACTTGCTCCATATCCATCGATTAGAGAGGGCCATCTTGTGGGACCTAGGAAGCATGCCTTTTCTGTCACAGTGCCTGCCCTTTGGAACACCATACTACCCAAAATTGGATTGGTCCCAATCCTGTTAGCATTTTGGAAAGCCATTAAGACTGGTTGTTTACCCAGGCATGGTGGTCAGGAGATTAGTTGAGCCCATTTTGGTTTGTTTTTGGTCTTCTCAGTTGCCATATTATGTGTTTTGTTCTTGGTTCTTTTTTTTCCTTGTTGGTTTGTATAGTTTTAAATATGTTAGCCACCTAGAGTCATGTTTGCAAGATGGGTGGCCATATAAATTGATTAAACGAACAAACGAACAAGTAAATTTGTGGTCACTCATGCCTTGGTTTCTGCAGGTTTGGATTACTGTATTGCAATGTGCTTTATGTTGCCCTTGAAGACTACCTGAAAGCTACAACTGGTCCAGGATACAGTGGTGTGGATAGTTATGGGTGCACCTCAGTACACCCATGTGACACTGCTATTTTGCAAGCTGCACTGGTTGCCTGTGGCTTCTGAGTGCAATTCAAGGTGCTGGTGATTACTTTTAATACCTGTCATGGCATATTTGCAGAACAGCTTGTCTCTGATTCTCTGTTCTTCCAATAGGATCTGACAGGGTCAGAATGCTCTGGGTCCTACCTCTCAAGCAATGTCATCTTATGGGACCTAGGAGTTGTGCCTTCTGTCACTGTACCTGCCTTATGGAAAGCATCTCCCTAGCTGGGGAGGAGTCTAAATTAGGTCCATAAACATTAATCATAACAATACCTATATGGAAGGCTTTAACAACCAAAATTTAAAAAGATCATTTATATCAGGTAGAGCCAGTTGAACCTCTAGAAAAAGTTGTTTAAGAATCAAGATGGCCATCCCTTTTGCCCCAGTTGAAACATTAATCAAATAAACCTGTCCAACCCAATTTTTAAGCAAAACATACTTCTTCTAGTAAACAATTCTCCTGTAAAAAAGGGAATATTGGCTTTCAAAGATTTAAGATAGGTTAAAACTACATGTTGCTTCACCTTTATTGATTTCAAGGCAGCTTTTGATAATATCTCAAGGGTCAGACTCTGGGACATTCTGAGCAGATCCTCTATAGACAAAAGACTCTTGCTCCTAATTCATAAGCTATACGATAAATCCAGCCTTAGAGTAAGATGTAACCAGAGAGGGGATCTGATTTTTTTCAGACTGTTAAGGGGGCAAAACAAGGATGTAGTTCTTCTCTTGTCTTCTGTAGGCACAAAGTAGGCACTAAAAACCCTGGCATCCTACTGTAATGAGGCACGATTAATAATCAATTATGATAAATCTAAAGTTAGTTTTTTCCAACAAAACACAAAGGCACAAGTGGACAATTGATTCCCATGAATTAGAGCAAGTTAAATATTTTAAATACCCTGACATAGTATTTCAGGCCTCTAAGAAATTAACAGCCCAGGTAAATTATGCCACTTCTACTGCTCAAAATTGTTCACAAGCAATAATAAAATTTTATAGACAACAGGGGGCAAATTACATCCCAGCAGCAATTAAACTGTTTGTGGCTAAAACAGTTGCCCAACTATTATATAGGAAAAAACTTGACCCATATACAAACCTAAGGGCTTACGAAACCATTCAACCGAATTTCCTTAGGATTTGTTCAGTACCCCAAAATGTACCCCTAATGCAGCCTTGAGGCTTGAAGATAACGTGCCGAAGGCTCAGGCCTGGACCAGGATTTTAATCTCAGGACTCAGAATCACGTTTGACCCTACAGGCCTGATACCTCTGCCGTTGTCAGACAGCTACCAATCTGATTGGCAGAACTACCAATCTGATTGGCAGAACTATAAAGTTCTGTATAGAAGAACTTTGCAGTCCTGTCCTCTCTCCTGAATATTTAGGCCAATTAACCCTGGAGAAGGCCAAATCAATAGTAAAAAAAAAAAAAATTAGGGACACTGATTGCCAAAAGGATATCACCAGTGCTCCTGAATTCTATTGCCAAATGTTAGATAGCCACAAACCCTCTACTGCAGGCGGGAAGATTTCATGGAACTCCTTATTCACAGAGACTCCGCCCTTGTGGATCCAGGGAGGGAGAAACTCTTGCCCACGTCCTCATACAGGGTCCTTTTTATGATGCCCCAAGACATGCTGCAATCTCCCCAATCATTTCTAAATTTGAGGGTCATACTGATAGTTTTTACATTTATTTCTTTTTATTGGATGCTGAGTCTACACTCACAGACCAGGTGGTGAAATATTTTTATCAAGTTATACAATATCAAGTTTTTATCAAGTTATACAATTGCACAAAACTTTTAATTAGATACATTGTTTCACTATTTTATTGTTTTCCTTTTTTTCCTGATAATGAATTGTGGGACTAAACTATTTTTCTTCTTCTACTGTAAACACTGGTGTCATGTTCATTGTTTCAATGTGCATTGTACATCATAACGTTTCACATGCCATGGCGCTGACGCGCATTTCTGTTTGGGAGGGAGTTGCTGTGAAACCTTGTACCAAGCTCTGTATCTATGTTCATTTCAATGGAATGTGTTTGGGTTATGTGCTCTGTTCAAGGACTTTTCCCGCAGACCATCAGAAGCTGTTAGGAGCACCTGGGATTGTGAGCTTGGGAAGTTTCTATGGGGGGAGGGATCTCATTTGTACTGAGGATTTTTAGTTTGCATTTGGCGTGCTTTTATCATTCTCAGCTTTCTTTGTGATCCTGCATACTATTCTTTAATAAATCAGATATCTTTGCATTCCTGCTCATGAGTCTGAGAGAATAGGCATTCATTACATAAAGCTGAGAATCACCAAAGTTGTACCGTTAGCTCCTACCAAGATCAGTTTCTTGTGAGGGAAAATAGTTAACGATGGCCGAGTCCAAGCTCACGACCAGGTGACTTGAGGAGCCGGCTAGCTTGATGCCCGAGTTGACGGTCAAGAGCGGAGAACTGAGCCTCACCCCAGAACCTTCAGATTTCTGGCAGGATTTGAGTTCCAGCCCTGAGGTGGAGGAATCTAACGATGGGGGAGAACCAGAGCACCCAGCGAATTGCCTGCAGAGTTGATCACCTGGGATGCAATGGGAGAACCCCAGCCAGGGACGTCCCAGGCGTCCTGGAAGCATTGGTTCCCACTGACCCCAGACGTAGAATCTACCACGGTATCAACGGAGAGACAGCCTAACACGCGAGGACGGGAGGAATCTCAAACCCCTGAAAGGCTAAGAGTGGTGGAGGCCAAAATAGAATCGATGGAGTACATGTTAAGAAACCTGTCTCTATCATTGGGGGGAGGGCAGAGGAGGCACGACGGAGGTCCCAGCTTCACACAACTATCCCCCATCCTCCCACTCGGACTGCCGGCAGAGCGGGGCCGGAGACGGCTCCGGGATGAATCTCCACCCCGCAGAGTGACAACTACCATAACCTGGGGCCCAAACACTCAAGCAGCCGCCGGTTCCGCTCCAACAGGAGTGGGGGTGAAAGACTTTTCTGTCAAGTTTGATGGGGATCCACCCAAGTTATCTTTCTTTCTAACCAATGCTAAAAGTTACATGAGGCAGTTTGGAGCATACTTCCCTTCCGAAGAGGCTAAGATAACTGCCATTACCACTAAGTTGAAGGGTCGAGCGGCTGACTGGTATGTTCAATCAAGTGAGGCTGACTCCCCTGAACTTGAGTATTTCGAGGACTTTATGGGGGCATTAAAGCTGCATTTTGAGGATCCTCTGGCCAAGGCAAGAGCTAAGAAGGTGCTGAAGGATCTTACCCAGGGCCAGCTGTTTGTAGCTGATTACGCCCTGGAGTTTAAGGCTTTAGCTGGGAAAATCCCCGACTGGTCTCAGTCAACCTTAATAGAACGGTTTAAAGAGGGACTCAACCGGGATGTCCTACGATGGGTGTTGTGTAGAGACGACCTAGAGTCATTGTATGACTGGATCTGTCTGGCCGGCAAGGCTGAGCATGCCCAGCATACCTTCATGCAAACCAGATGACCTGAAAAACCACCAGCTACCATGAGGGGACCCCGAAGTGCCGCAACTGCTGCCCGGCCAGGCTATAGAGCCTGGGAAGAGGGGAGAGATCGGTGCTATGTAAGGGGTCAGTGTCTCCGATGCGGAAAGGAAGGGCATCGAACAGCTGATTGCCCAAAAGCCAAGGCTGGAGATCCAGCGGGCAAGCTGCCGGCCCAATCGCCTCCCCCCCTCACGGCGGATGACAGCAGCCAAGGGGGCAGCCGACACTGAGGAAGTATTCTACTTCTTGGGAGAGGCTGAAGATGACTCGAGCCGGCGGGAAACGCCAGCCGCCTGCCATGAAGAGCGCCTGCGGGCAGGTGGAGGAGGATGGATGCAAGGATGCTATGGTGAGTGCTGACTGTCCCACTTTAGCAGTAAAAGTGAAATTGGGCCCCTGCACAAAGACTACAGAGGTCTGGGCTTTAGTTGACTCTGGGTGTTCCAGGTGTCTAATTCACCCTGATCTGGTTGCTGCTTTGGACCTGCCTAGCTTCCCCCTCCAGCAGCCTTTGATCTTTACACAGTTGGATGGTTCAATGGCGGGGGTGGGTGGGGGCGGCAACCCATTTCACTGGAACTGTCGCAATGCAAATGGGCAGCCACCGTGAGACTTTAAAATTTGTAGTGGCACCTGTTGGCAATCCCTTGGTAATTCTGGGGATCCCCTGGCTGACCTATCAAAGCCCATATATAAACTGGGAACACAGAACTGTGACTTTTAAGGATGGGTTTTACCAAGCTCCTACAGCGGAGAGAGCTTCACGTCCGGGGGTTGGAAGGGCTGCAATTGCCATGCCGCACCCTAGTTTGGCACATTTAGAAGGCTTGCCTGATCGATACCAAGACTTTGCAGACGTCTTTGGGGAAATGGAAGCAGATCAGCTACCCCCCCCCCCCATCGGAAGACTGACTGTGCAATAGAGTTGGTTCCCAATGCTCAATTGCCCAAGCCAAAAATTTATCCAATGACTCAGAAGGAGCTTGAGGCATTATGGGACTTCATTGACAAAAATCTGTCAAGGGGGTTTATTGAACCTGCAAATTCCCCAGTTGGGGCCCTTGTGCTATTCCGGGAAAAGAAAGATGGCACGCTTCGACTCTGTATGGACTATCAGGGGTTAAATTCCGTCTCAATTTGCAACAAGTACCCTCTTCTGCTCATGAAGGACATGTTAGCTCACTTGTCTAAGGGCAAGATTTTCTCCAAGCTCAATCTTCTTGAAGCCTATTTCCACATCCACATATGAGCTGGAGATGAGTGGAAAACCGCTTGTAATTGTCCACTGAGTTCATTTCAGTACAGAGTCCTCCCTTTTGGGTTGGCAGGGGTGCCCGGAGTCTTCATGCAATTGATTAATGAAGTATTACATGATCATTTGTTTAAAGGGGTCCTGGTTTATTTAGACGATGTTCTCATTTACACTGAAACTGAGGAGGAACACGAACGCCTCCTCAAACAGGTGTTAAGCAAGCTTAGAGATGCCAAACTTTATGCCAAGCTTTCCAAATGTGAGTTTCACAAGACCCAACTTGACTATCTGGGCTATAGGGTGTCTGACAAGGGCATTGAAATGGACCCTGCAAAAATTCAGGCGATTTTAAGTTGGGAACGTCCCTGCACCCAGAGGCAATTGCAAAGTTTCCTCGGGTTCAGTAATTACTATCGCCAATTTATCCAGGGGTTCACTGAGATTGCTTTGCCCCTCACTGATTTACTCCGTACCAAGGGCTTGGGGGAGACACACAAAGTAAAAAACCCTGGGGCAGTGCTGAATTGGACGCCTGAATGCCAGGCAGCATTTGAGAAGTTAAAAACCCTCTTCACTGCTGAGCCTATTTTACAGCACCCCGATTCTGAACACCCCTTTGTGGTCCAAGTTGATGCTTCTGACTCCTCAGTTGGGGCTATATTGTTACAGAGAGATTCTGAAAATCACTTAAAACCCTGCGCTTATTTGTCCAGAAAATTTTCTGAAACCGAACGCTGGTGGCATGTTTGGGAAAAGGAGGCTTTTGCTGTAAAAGCCGCTTTGGAAGCCTGGCGTCATCTCCTGGAAGGCGCTAAATGCCCTTTCGATGTTTGGACTGATCACAGGAATTTGGAAGCCCTCCACACACCCCGGCGTCTCAGTCCTAAACAAATTCACTGGGCTCAATTTTTCAGTCACTTTAACTTCCAGTTAAAATTTATTCCGGGAAAGAAAAACTTTCTGGCCGATGCTTTGTCACGTTTACCTCAGGACCTTGACCACGCGGCGGATGTGGTTGGGACTGTTCTCACTGAACCACAACTGGGCTTAGTTGCTGTCACCCAGAGCCAGACCCGTGCGCAGGCATCCCCACCCCCAGCCTAGTCTGGGAAGCGGAAAGTGCAAGTTCCTTGCCAATTACAGCAAGACTTTCTCCAGGCGCTGAAATCTGACACTTGGTTGCTAGCTAATAGAGAAACTGTTTCTTTTGAAAACGGTCTGGCATGGGTGCAACACCGCCTTTATGTACCCAAAACTTTAAGAGCTGACATTTTACAGCGTTCCCATGATGATAAACTTGCTGGGCATTTTGGTTTTGTTAAAACATTGCATTTGGTTCGTCGTCAATTCTGGTGGCCCACCTTGAGACGCGATGTAAAAGACTATGTGGCTTCCTGTCCTCTTTGTGCAATGTCAAAGCGAAAAGGGGGGAAACCGCAGGGGCTTCTGCTGCCTGTGGCCAGCCCATCCCATCCCTGGGACAAGATTTCTATGGATTTTATTGTGGATCTTCCTCCCAGTCAGAAGAAAACTGTCATTTGGGTTGTAAAAGATTTTTTTTTCCAAACAAGCCCATTTCATTCCATGTGCATCCATCCCATCGGCCCCACAATTGGCGCGCCTATTTCTCATCCACATCTACCGTCTCCACGGTAGTCCCTCCCGTTTGGTCAGCGACCGAGGGACACAGTTTACTTCCCAGTTTTGGAAATCATTTTTAAAACTGATTGGCACCAAACAGGCGCTGTCCACCTTGTCCCATCCTGAGACTGACGGATCTACTGAGATTTTGAACTCCGCCCTTGAACAATTTCTTAGAGCATACATTAACTACCATCAGGACAATTGGGTGGAGTTGCTGCCTTTTGCTGAAGTGGCTTACAACAATGCTGTCCATCAGAGTACCAGGCAAACTCCTTTTCGTGTGGTTTCTGGTCATGACTTTGTTCCCATCCCTGAACTGCCACAACCCCCTCCCCAACATATTCTGCCTCTGACTGGGCTGTTAAGCTTTCTGATTCCTGGCCGGTGATTCAGCAGGCTTTGGCTGATGCCCAGGCTGCTTACAAGTTTCAAGCTGATAAGCATCGTTCTTTGCAACACGATTTCAAGATTGGGGATCAAGTGTATCTATCTACCAAATTCATCAAGTCCCCACAACCCTCTAAAAAACTTGCTCCCAAGTTCATTGGTCCTTTCCCTATTGTTGGTCTTATCAATCCAGTTACTGTTAAGTTGGATCTGCCTCACAATTTGAAACGCTTGCACCCTGTTTTCCATTGCAGCTTGCTCAAGCCTGTCCACCACTCTTCCCGCTGGCATCCCCAACCTCCTCCTCCTGCTCCGATCATGATTGACGGCTAACAGCACTTTGAGGTCAAGGAGGTCGTTGATTCTTGCAAGCTTTGCAGCACCCTCCAGTATCTGGTCCGATGGAAACACTTTCCTCATCCTGAATGGGTGTCTGCTCGCCACGTTAATGCTCCTGATTTAATTCTCCGTTTCCATTTGGCGTACCCTTTAAAGCCTGCTGCTTAGTGTTTTCTTTCTTTTGAGGGGGCAGTATGTCATGTTCACTGTTTCAATGTGCACTGTACATTGTAACGTTTCACATGCCAGGGCGCTGATGCGCGTTTCTGTTTGGGAGGGAGCTGCTGTGAAACCTTGTACCAAGCTCTGTATCTATGTTCATTTCAATGGAATGTGTTTGGGTTATGTGCTCTGTTCAAGGACTTTTCCCGCAGACCATCAGAAGCCATTAGGAGCACCTGGGATTGTGAGCCTGGGAAGATTCTACGGGGGGAGGGATCGCATTTGAGGGTTTTTAGTTTGCATTTGGTGCGCTTTTATCATTCTCAGCTTTCTTTGTGATCCTGCATACTATTCTTTAATAAATCAGATATCTTTGCATTCCTGCTCATGAGTCTGAGAGTGTTTTAGAATAGGCATTCATTACAACTGGTCAAAGACCTTAATAAAGATATTTGACTTTGACATGCTGCTTCCTAGATTCTATCAACTCTTTCACATTAAGACTAAATAAATTAATTTGAATACTTTCTCTTTGCCTATGGTTGTATGTCAATAGGATAGTAATCTTTTATAGGACTGAAACTGTATCAGCCTTAGAATTTTTTTAAAAACATTAATTCCAGAGTTGCACATTAATACTTCAAAGCTATTTAAAACTGATTAAGTAAAAATACATCCCATAGTACTTAAAGAAAATAAAAATAAAATGAAAATAAAGGACACAAGGTGAAGCAGAAATAAGAATAAAATGAAAAATTTTAAAAGAACACTTCACTTCCAGTTCATATGACTTTGTGGCTCCTCTCTCAACTAAAATAGGATAATGTGACAGCATCTTAAACAAAATAATAAAGCAGAGGAAGTCAAATGAGAAAGTGAAAAATGGTTCAGACAAAACACTACTTGGCAGACAAGAGATAAAATGCTGAAATATATCAAGAAGCCAGAGAGTAGAAAGCATTAAATAAGGAAAAGGGGAAAAATTTATGGTGGAAGAAAAAAGATTTAAAAAAAAAATTTAAACGAGCAATTATGCTGATGATATTGATAATGATAATGGAGGCAGTGGTACAATCATATTACTTCATTGTTTGGTGATAGAATTAAATGTCTAGAAAAATGGAAGTGCCAGTTTTAAGTTCCATTAGAGGAACCTCAGTCAAGGATGATATTTGAACATTTTAATTTCCTTCTAGAAACTGATGCAAAACATAGGAAGCACGTAAAATATAGGAGCTATGCAAATGTAACTAGTGCATGCGCCTCATTAAAGCTTTCCTAGTCTTCTGCCACTTCTTTAGTGAAATCAGGAAAGATGGATATCTTGTTCTTAGAAATCCATTCCAACTGATATTTCACTGATTCTTATCTAAATATATGCAAAATCTTGTTTTTTGTAGTAGTACGCAGGAACTGAACAATAACTATATTGATCCCTGACTCTGATCTTCACATTATGGGGATTTCAATTTCAGTTAAAAAGTTAGCAGGGAGTATAAGTACATCTTTAATAAATGTTTAGAAAAACTCTGTCAAATGATGGTGAGTAGCAATATGTTCAGTACCAGTTGTGCAAATTTTCCTATGTGTTTCCTATATGTAGTAGAAATTCCAGGAAACTGATGCAATTATTTATAACACTGTGACTAGCAAGCATTGTTGTTTTTTCAGAACTAGAAATAATAGTTTAAGAGTAATTATTTAAGAGTATTATTAATCTCTGTCATTAACATTCAGAGGGTATAATGTGATGGGTGACTGGTTGGAGGAGCGGCAGTGAGGATGGATTGAATTGTGAGGTAGTTAATATTTTGGGAGCCGCTGAGTGTTAGAAGCTAACCCTTAGGCATATGCAGTTTGGAAGGTGGGGTAGTTGGTTTTGGGGCCTCAGGGCCTGTACGTTAGCTGACAGGGGGCGAGGGAGATTGGAGAGATCGTGATGAAAGGACATGTAGGAATATCTCAGCAGTGATGGGCAGAGGAATATATGGCAACAGGTAGAGGGCAGGGCACTCTCAGGGAAGTTGGACTTGGTTTCTTCCCACATTCTAGCTCCCTATGTTCATCCTGGGTATCACATCCTCAGGTCCTCAGTGGCCTTGGTCTCTGACTAGAGTTGTTGAATCTCAGGTCAGCTGGTAACAAAGCCACCCTCATTCCTGTTCTTATTATGGCTAGCAGGGCAGATCTTGTGTGTATTACCAAGACCTGGATGAGTGCAGAGGGTGAGTTCCCCCTCAGAATTAGGGCCAACTAAGTTTTGGGTGTGGCGCTGATTGCTTTGCTAAAGCAGGGGGAATAGAATGGCTATTGCCATTTCTCTGATACCTTTCAGAGGCGTCACCCCACACATAATCAGATCTGAGATCCTATTTGTTAAATTGGGCTCTAGGGATCAGTTGAGATTGCTACCTGCTATACCTGTCTACTTCTGTGCAGCAGCTTCCCTGCTCAGGCTGCTTGATGCTGTTGCTAGGCTGGCAGTGGAATTTCTGGGGGATTTCAACCTGCTTTCACTTGGTTTGGAATATAAAAAAGCTCAGGAGTCCATAGCCACCATAGACCTTCCATAGGTAATTGAGGGTCTGATGTACACTATTGGTCTCTTGCTAGGTTTGACTTGGGTCATTTGCAATGTGACCTGAGGATGGGGAATATTAACATTTGTTGGGGTCCCATCACTCTCTGATTTATTTGGAGCTTTCTGGTGTGTTGGGGCCTTAGTTACTTTTTGGAATAAGGGAGTGACAACAGCCAGCTCCTGAGTAGTTTCTCTGTGTGCAATTATCCTGGGGAGCACTGTGGTTTTCTGAGGAGCTCTGGGAGTTGAAGCAGCAGAAAATATGTTTAAAGCACTGCAGAGGAACGTTGAGTGCAAGTCTAACCAAACACATGTTTGAGCCTGCATTGTGGAGATAGGAGTGGCAAAACATACTTATTTTTCCATTTTTATGGGTGTAGATTGCTTTCTTAAGATTATTTGGATCCCCTTTAGGGAAGGAAGGACATGAAGAACATTAAGTATACCAGGTCCTGTTCTGAAATGGACTGTGGCTGGACAGATCCTCTAAGTTAGTTGGAGTAGGGTTCTTGTCCTATTATCAGGGGTGGGGGGGACTGGAGCCTGTGAGTCTCAAGGAAGTGGACAGGACTCTTGGCACTATCAGTACAGCTGCCTGTTCTGCATATTAGATCCATGTACTTCCTGGTTGGTTGGTTCTACCCTGGAAGTTACATATGGTTGAGTACAAATGGTGGTAAATTCATCTCTGAGTGAAGGGGTAGGCCCACCTGCCTTGAAGGAGGTGGTGATGTACCCTTGCTTCAAGACAACAGTGCTAAAAGCCAGCAGTGTTGGGAAGAACTGCAGAGAAGATGGTGGGGCTGCTTGATGCTGTTATTGGGTGGGTAGTGGAGTTCTCTGGAAGAAGTGGATTATCTGTACCCTTTTTGCTCAGGTTTCAGGCCTGGTTACAGATACAGCACTGAGTGCCCTTGTGGATGACCTCTTCCAGAACTGGGACATGGTACTGTGATTCTTCTGATCCTGCTTGATCTCCCAGAGGCCTTTGATACCATCGATCACGATCTATTTCTAGACCTTCTTCAGGGATTGGGAATGGGGGGCACTATATTGCAGTGATTCTCCTCCTTTCTCTGAAATTATTTCCAGTCCAACTGCTGAGCAAGAGAGATTGAGCCTGAGACCCCTTCTTTGCAGGGTTCCTCAGGGGTGGATGCTCTTCCCACTCTATTTAACATCTACTTGAGACCACTGGTTAAGGTCATCCACTGACGTGGGATTAGGTATCATGAATATGCGGATGATATCCAACTATAGATCTCAACTCCTGGTTGACCAAGTGATGCTGTTGAGGTTCTGTCTTGGTGGGGACAAACAGGCTCAAGTTCAACCTTAGCAAGAATGAGTGGCTGTGGATTCATGGGTCATCCTGTTTCTGGGGATCTTCCAACTCTAGTTCTTGATGGAATTGCACTTCCCCAGATAGAACTGGTGTGCCATTTAAGGAACCTCCTGGATTTAAACCTCTTCCTTAAAAAGCAGATGGTAGCTGTGGCCAGGAAGGCCTTTCACAAATCCATGTTGTGTGCCAACTATGCCCTTTCTGTGGTTAGGAGTTTCTACTCATGGTGACTCAGACTTCAGTCACTTCATGGTTGGATTACATGAGGTTGCCCATGAAGTCTAGTTGGAAGTTATACCTGGTCCAGAATGCAGTGATGAGCACACTTGCTGTGTAAGCTGCACTAGTTGCTACTGGATGGAATTCAAGGTGCTGGTTGTCACTTTTAAAAACTTCTAATGGTTCAGGTTTTAGTTATCTATGGGATCATCACTCTCCTGTTTTAGTTATCTATGGGATCATCACTCTCCTGCCAGTCCTATGAGATCTAGTACAGCAAACATGCTCCAGATCCCATTGTTAAAATTATCTTGTGGGACTTTGGAGACAAGATGGGTCTGTGCCTGCCCAGTGGGATAGTATCTCCCTGAAGTCTGCATAGCCCCAGTGCTGTTGTTAAAATGTGGCTCTTTCAATAGGCCCTAAGGCAGAACACTTTTTGATCCCTGTACCGATGCTGGGATTGGTTCTTGGTGCTTTCTTCCCTGACATAATAACATTCTGTATATTGTTTTTGTTGTTTATCATTATTTTCTACTTACTATTTGAAAATGTTGTATATTGCCTACAGTTGCTTGGATGGTTGAGCTTATGAACTAACAAACAAACAGCAAACAAACAAGTAAAGCTCAGAATGACCTGAGGCTTACTTGAGATACCCCAAACAACAAAAAAGGCTCTTTGTGTAAGTTAGAAATAAAAGGAAAGTCAAAGAGCATATACAGTAGGTCCGCTGTGGGGAGGAAGAGGTGAATTAGTAATGGCTGAGAGTGAAAAAGCAAATTTATGTCTTGTTTTGAATTCTCTCAGTAAGGAAATGGAGCTCTAGCTGGTCATTACATCTCTGTGAGAATGAGGGAACTGCAGCATAGGATTCATTAAAACAAAGGTAAGAGAGAGCTAACTTAAATGAATTCAAATTTCTAGGGCCAGATAGATTATATTCCAAGGTACTGAGAGAACTAGCAGATGTGATTGTAGAGTCACTCTCAGTAATCGCTGAGAAAGGGGAAGGAGGATCCTGAAAACTACAGACCTGTCAGCTTGCCGTCTACACAGGGCAAAGTATTTCAAAAGATAATCAAGTAGTGTGTTTGTGAATAATTGTATAGGCATGCTACAATTAACAGGAGCTACAATGCAACTGTGACAAACAAATTGTGTCAGACTAACCTTATCTCCTTCTTTGATAGAGTTAATAGCTTAGTAGGTCAAGGGAATGGACTGGTAAGAGCATTCCACTTTGGCTTGGGAGGGAGTGTCAAGGGGAATGCCCTAGGACTCTGTCCTGGAATCTATGCTGTTCAACATTTTTATCAATAATTTGGATGTGGGAGTTGAGGGGACACTTTTAAAATTTGCAGATGCTACTACTTTAGAGAAAAAAATATTAAAAAGATCTAGACAGGCTTGGACAGTAGGTTGAAATAAATAGTATGGAATTTAATGGAGAACTGTAAAGTTCTGCTTCTGGGTAGGAAAAAAATAAGGTAAAAGTACAGGACAGCAATAGAGCACATAAAAGGGATTTGGGTCATCTTGCTGAATGCAAGTTACAGTCAGGACCAGGAATATTGGAACAAGGATAACTGTTTTGGCATTTGGCCTCTCTACACCACACTGAAGTTGAAAGGAAACACATTCAGATGGGAACAAAGTCAGGACTTTCAGCTGTAATTCAAGGGGTTTGACAAAAGTGGAGCACTAACCATTCAGGAAGTACAGCCAGTGGCATACACCCCCCCCCAATCCCTACTTCTAATCTGTCATTGTCTGTAGACGTATCTGTGTATATCTGCAGTGTACAATGCTGAGCATTAATCTAGCTAGCACAGAGGCCTAAAGGCTGATTATGTGAGCAGGGAGGTCCTTGCCTCTACCACAAATTCCTTTGGTTGTTCTAGATATCGGCAATCCTTGTACATAAACCAAGGATTTGACTCTTTTATCTGGTCTTAGAAGATCACAGGGATCTTCCATCTAACAAGTATGTTATGATATAATGATATGCATTAAATATTACATTCACTTCATATAGCTACAGGACATGCAATTACAAATGTTGTACTGCTTTTATTTGTTAGAAATCTGCCTTGTGTGACATTAATTGATTGCTTCTATTCCAAGCCAATTTATCACATTCCTCCCTCTCTCCCCCCCCCCCCATCTCTCTATATATAAGTGGGGTGGGGGAGAGAGGGAGAAGAATCCCATGCTACATAGTTTGGCCTTCAGGAAAGAAAAGAACACCTACACATGTGTAACCAATACACAGCTCAGCTGATCTGCAGAGATAAGAAATCAGGTCAAGCCAAAAGGTTTTCACACTTTTTATTGTAAAGCTTTGGGAGGGCTAATTACAGTGGAGTTTGTCATCTGACAGCTCAGCAAACCAACAGAATGGAAGAGAACAAAACGGGCTTACGAGGTGTCATGCTCACAGCTCCAAACGAAAAGTATTACAAGGGAATCAATTGTGCTCACAGTGCCAGGGGAGAACTAAGCCCTAGGCCCAAAGCTTTCCCAGTGCAAGGGAAATGCATCACATTGAGAGCAATACAACCTTAGCAAGAGAGAAAGAGGCAGTACCTAAACAAAGGTCACAATTCAAAAATAGTTGGGTACTCTTTACTCTGCCATAGGATTTCTCCATTTAGAAAAAGCTACACCTGCATGTACATAAAACTGTACAAAAAAACAAGGCATCACAAGCAAGAACTGAAATCTCGTATAAATAGAATCAACACGAAGAGCTACAAAGGGGTTGCTTGATTCCATCTCACTCAACTGACCTGTGTCTGGCTTTCCACCTTTGGTATTACCCCTGGCTTGTCCTAAAGCAGTGCTCAAAATTCTTCCCCTTGCCCTTGAATGTGCTTGTCTAGACCAGGACTCATGGAACACTCTTCTTCCTACCCTTCTCCATCTCTTTTCCTGTGCATGTAGGATCTTTCCTGGTTTGAAATTGTGCAGTTGAGCTTCTCCTAGTGGTACCTTGACCACTGGATTGTTCCACCACTTCCACTCCTGTGGCATCTTTATACTCAGTAGCAACTTCAGTGTTCCTTATCAAGGCTCTATTTCAATGGTACTACTGCTGTCATCTTCCCTTTCGCCTCTCACAAAGGAAGTTTCAAAGTCTTGGTTGAGTTTGGGAGGCCAGGTAATACAGTTTTTCTTTCCCTGAACAGCCAGTCCTTTTTATTTCATACCTCTGGCAAAACCAAAGGAAAAGAGGTGAAGGACACTCCACATTCAAGTCATCAGCCTTGACTTATTACCAAAGAAAAAGCGTATTTGTTCCAATGGGCCTATAGCAAATATATTCAAATACAAAAGCAGTTCTGGGATGAGGTCAGTTTTATAACTCCCATCTGCAAGGGATGGACTAGAAATTAAGTTGCCTTCTGTTCTATTTTGACCAAGTAGGCCAAACCTATGGATAGGCCTATTTTAAGGTCCTACTCAAAAGAGGATAATCTTACCTGAGCAACACAGGTATTCCTTCATCAGTGATTTTGGCTCCCATCTATTCCTTTCACAGTGGGAATGGATAGGATAGGATAGGATAGGATAGGATAGGACAGGACAGGACAGGACAGGACAGGACAGGACAGGACAGGACAGGACAGGACAGATTGAGGAGAAGGTCCTGTCCTTTCCATACATACAGTTGCACTTGAAAGAATCTGGGTATGGTGGATGGCTGAAGCCTTCCTTGGACAGAGCATTTATGCCTCTATCTACTTACCTCAGTAACTATATTACACGTACAGCTCAGACAGATTTTTAACCAAGAATTGAGGCACAAGCCAAAGTGGCCTGGTTTGCTAAGCCATAATATGGTGGTTCACGCATCATATTAAGTCAAAAACGAACAAACTATTTCAGAACTTTTTCCTGATTACAGATGATCACCCTAACCTTAGGCTCTTGATACAAGAGTAGATAGGAATTGCTATATTCCTGCCCTCCATCCTATGGATTGCTGCTGAAATAGCCCTGAGCCTTAAAAAGTATAAGGGTAGAAGAGAAAAAGTCCTTGGTTTTTATACACACTGGAAGTTACCAGTGATCTCAAACCTGGGACTCTAGTACTAGAATTCAGACACCTAATGGTCCATGGCATGTGGCAGCTTACTATATGAGTAGAGTCACTAATCTACTCTCTGCTATGCTTCACACTACCACTACGTATGGTCAGAAGGTGATCAGAGCAATCTGCTCACTATAGGACAGAGAATACAAGGGGACAACAAAATTTCACATGATCCTAGAAATCATCTAACTCTGATAGTCAGAGGAACATGAAAATTGCTTTATGTCCATCCCACGAGTTTAGTAGTTTGATAACCAACCTGTCTCCAAATAATCCATCCTGTCAAACACATACCCATACTCCCACACAAATAGTTTCACAAAGCATCAGTCATGTCTCTTTCCTTTCCTTCCTAGACACATGCAGTTGAGAAAGTTGAAGAGAGAGACAGCAAAGTAGGGCAACATCCAGCCCACTTTCTGCAATACAGCTTAGAAAAACACATGGCAATATGTGGGAAGAAAGTTGGGTCTATTGGAACCAGAAGAATTAAGCCAAGAGAAACATGATGGGTCCAACAAGTGTTAGCTAGTCTGGTGGATAGGACCCTGGTCTGGAGACTGTTTCAATGAATCTTCCACTACCATATGTACTAGAAAAAGTCCCACAAATACTGGCTGGCAAATGATTGCCATTAATACTATACTATATGGAATCAGGCCTAGCTAAGTCAAGAATACTGAGGGATTTAAGAACTTAGTCACCAAAGCAGCCCACTGCTTGCTGGAGGAAGAGTGCTCTTTTATAAAATCAGAGTTGGGCTTTTGAGTGATACCAAATGACGGAGTCAATGGTTGGGGATAATAATGCCCATGAATAGTTGCACTGTTTTTTATGGGCTCCTACTGAAACTGTGACAGGCTCCTGCAGTCTGATACTATGTGGCTAAACATGTGGCACTGGAAGAGAATATTGGAGCCCTTGAGGCTGTCTAAAGGCATAGGGAGGGGGTATATGACTCCAGCATACAGAGGCCCATGGGCCCCAGTGTGACCCTGAGTCCAAGCTCCATTTCACAAAGGCAATGGTGGCTTACAGGCAGACAAATCAAAGGCCAGAACCATGGCACTGGGGCCTCATGACCCCATGGAAATTCTCTGCCTCAGGTGAGGCAGTGAAGTAATTTTGGGGAGTTAGGTATTGTACCATCTGAAAAACTGAAGGCTCTTCCACTTTTCTTACTGCTGCAGCTCATTGTCTATGGGACAGGGGCAAAGAAGGACAGCTAAAAGCCATGACTACTAGCTCTAGGGCTCCTCCATATCTGATGAGAAGAGTTTCTGAAGTCTGTAAAGAGATTAAGATTTAAAAACTCTGTCATGCCCTTCCTTCTCAGTCCTGCTGACCAGCCAGAATGCCCCCTCCCAACTGATGCTCCATCCTTATTTACACTGTGGAAGTAAAGGGTGGGCTGGTTGGAAGTGCTTGCCCCAATGTGCTCTTCTGTGTGGTGAAAAATTCCAGCTGAAAATTTCTCCCTGTGGTGTTGTTTGTTTCAATGTCTTTATGCTTCAAGGACAATAAAACTTGATCAGGCAGGACATAAATGTCATTCCTAAAATTCATATTTACAGGAGTCTATAGTAACAAGAGAGGCAGCTTTTCCCCTGTACCTGTGCCAAGTGCTCTCAGCCCTGTGCCCAATGGACTCCACCAAGTCTGCGTGGACCTTTGGTAACTAAGCCCTTTCCCCCCACCCCAGCCCTGAAACCATGAAGCCAAGCTCTCTTTACTACATTCCTTTCTCCCTCTTTCCAGATATCCATGGACCACTCTATTGAGAGCTTGGCCATTCTGGTTGGTGCCAGTTCCCTTGCCCAGTGAGGAATCAGTTAATGAAGTGTTCCTGAGCCCAATGACTGGGCAAGGTAGTCTCATCTGGCAGGCACAGAACTGCCAATCTGAGTGATAAAGAATCACAGTTTGAAAAGTCACTTCACGCTGGAGGACTAGACTCAGCATTGTTTTCAGATACTTTATGTGGCCTCCTCACTCTCACAGGTAGATCTCTCGTTTGGCAGTTTGGGATGATGGTGTGGTGGCTGTCTGGAAGTCTGAGGTCTGGGTGAGAGGGATTTCCTCCATGGGGGAATCCTTGCAGGGCTCATGGCTACTGTTGGAGAAGGCACTGTACGTGGGGAGCAGGCGGAGGTTAGCCATTTTGGTGTTGCGCTCTTCTGAGAGTCTGGGGCTTCCATTCCCAACTTGTTCTTGACTCCCTCTGTCTTGATAAGGCACAAATGTGGAGAGTTTGAGGGCATTCTTGGGCCGTCGGTTTGGAGAGGACTGACCTGGCATCCAGCAGGTATCAGAGTGACCAAATTCTGTGCATTCTCGAGTACAGGTCCCTGTCATGGCTACATCAGGCAAAGGTCGGAGATCTGAACACAAGAAAAGGGAAGAAAAAACATTCATTCATTTATACATATATGATGCACAGTGTGACTAGCTAATGCTTAAAGCAAAACTTGCTGGGAAAATATACCTAAACAGTACTTCCTTGTCACTTTCATAGAACCGTAAAGTTGGAAAAAGCCCTATAGATCAAGTCCAACTTAACTCAGTGCAGGAATGATTAAAATTAAAGCATTTAAAGCAGATGGCTGTCCAGGCTCCACATGAACACATCCAATGACAGGAACACATTGTACTGCTCTTTGGGGTTTTTAAAGAAAATTTTGCTAATATTCAGTTAGAATCTTCCTTCCTGTAATTTAAATTCATTATTCCAGATCCTACATGCTGGGATAATGGAGAACAGGTTTTGACCTTTTTCTGTGCAACATCCTTTCAAGTACTGAAGAGTGATTTCATACCTCCCTCAGTCATCTCTTCTCAAGGCTAAACATTACAGTTCCAAAGCAGAGAAATATCAAGAGAGAGAACTATAATGTTAAGCAAAGCATAGCATCAATCTGTACCATAATAAGCTAGGAGAAAAGGCTAAGCCCTGCTTATAACAGACTAACAGAAAGATGTGGCAAGTTTTGATATGGTTGAACAGTAGACTATATTGAGACTATAACTGGGAGATCAATGTTCTAAACTAATTAAACAAAATGCTTCTATGTTAAACAAGCAAAAAATAACACTCATAGAAAACAGCTTGGTGGCAGTGTTTTATTCAAGATCGTTTTTTTAAATTTCAGTTTTGTATCCCTTCCCTCTGTAATCTGGAATGAGCACAGTTCACTCTTCAAAAAGCTTGTGCCACCCTTTTTCATGTTAAATTACTTAATAAACTTAATTTGGAATATACACATTTGCATTGCATATCACATACAGTATATGCAGGAAATCAGTCTACAGGGTATCAGTAATAATTCACATTTTAGCCTGCTTTATTTGCCAGCTGTGATCCTTTCTGCCTCAAAATGGGCAGAAAGTGAGAGTCAAAATGACAGATGTCATTCCACGTGAACAAGTGTTAAGTGATGCACATTGGTGCCAAAAATCCTAGCTATACATACAAACTAATGGGATCAGAGCTAGCAGTGACTGGTGTGGAGGGAGAGCTTGGAGTAATGGTAAACAGTTCAATGAAGCTGCTGACAAAGTGTGCATCTGCTGTAAAAAAGGCCAATAGCAAAAATCAATAAAAAATAGTAATTGAGAGTTGGGCAGCATACAAGTTTAATAAATAATCATAATGCTCTTAAATAAATCAGTGGTATCACTGCATCTGGAATATTGTGTGCAGTTCTGGTCCCTGCAACTCAGAAAGGATATAGTAGAGCTAGAGAAAGTTCAGAAGAGGGCAACTAAGATGATCAAGGAGCTGGAGCAACTTCCCTATGAGGAAAGCTTGTGACACTTGGGGCTTTTTAGTTAAAAGGAGGTGAACGAGAGGGGCCATGTTGAGGTGTACAAAATTATGTATGGTGTAGATAAAATGGACAAGGGGAAGTTATTTTCCCTTCCCCAAAATACTAGAACCAGAAGTCACCCAATGAAATTGAATCCTGGAAGAATCAAGATAGACAAAGGAAAATATTTTTTTATACAACAGAATCAGGATAGATAAAAGGAAATATTTTTTGGAATTTGCTACCACAAGATGTGGTGCTGGCTATGAGCTTGGCTGGCTTCAAAACAGGGTTGTACCAATTCAGGGAAGTTATGGAAATCAGTGAAGGCCATCTGCTGAGAGACTACTAGGCTTTCTTGTGCAGTTGGTTGGCCACTGTGAGAACATACTGCTGGACTAGAAGGGCCAGGGGTCCAGCAGAGCACTCCTTATGTCCTTAAAGGGGGAAGTCACACTGGATACCAAACAGGAGCTTTGCTCTACATTGGCAGGTGTTCTTTATAGTACATGGGCAGGATAGCTCGCTTCCACATGCATTAACTTCACAGACAACCAGTCTAAATTACAGTCAGCAAGTGTCTAAATTTCAATCCACACTGACTCTGAGGTAAACTATACCTTGTCACACAGAGTCAAATCCCCCAATCCCTTCCCTCCATGGGAGGGAAAGGCTTGTCCTTTTGGAGAGATGGGAGGGAAAACTCCTATGAAAGAGAAGGAAACAAGAACTGTGTGCTGGGATGGAAGGAAGGAGAAGGCTTCAGACCCAGAAATAAGGCTGCAATTTCCAGAAAACAAAATATAAATCCAAAGAAACTTCTGTTTCAAGGAACTAGTACTTGAGTAAGTAAAGGTAAAGGTTTCCCTTGACATTAAGTCCAGTCGTATCCGACTCTAGGGGGTGGTGCTCATCTCTGTTTCAAAGCCAAAGAGCCAGCGTTTGTCCGTAGACACTTCCATGGTCATGTGGCCGGCATGACTAAACGGAACGCCGTTACCTGCCTGCCGAAGCGGTACCTATTAATCTACTCACATTTGCATATTTTCGAACTGCTAGGTTGGCAGGAGCTGGGACTAGCAACGGGAGCTCACCCTGTCACGTGGATTCGAACCACCGACCTTCTGATTGGCAAGCTCAGCAGCTCAGCGGTTTAACTCGCTGTACACATGGGTAGATGCCTAGTTAGCATTGCATTAAGGTTATTTGTTGTTTTCCATATGTTAGTCAAAATCTTTTTTTGTCCCTAATGTTGTTACATCTATGCAATCTCAATTATTGTATGTATAGTATGGTATGATTGATGCATCTTGGGATCTCTGAGCAGCAGATCCATTTCCTCTACCGCTGATGGTTTTCAGTTCCTAAAGTTAAAAAGGGAATTTTACATTTATTTTTTTCCTTTTCTTGAGAATGTCTGATTTTAATTATATCTTATGATACTGTCTAACTACTGAAAGATTATTTATGTGATTTCCCTAGTTACATGCCCCAAAGCTATGAGGGATAGAGGGTGGTACTAGAAAATTTATTTCACATTCATCATCATTTTTCCTTCTGTTTGGCAGTAGAGCATCTAGGCTGTGGGATTCCTATGTGTCTCATGCTGCTGCTGGGGGTGGGTGGGGAGACAAAGACATCCCACTGGGAAGATATGTGGTAGCGACAGTAACCCTCAAGCTGCTACACCAAGACAGGAGGCAGAGCTAGGGTGTGTATGAGAGAAGAGGTTGAGACCTTCAACCTTCACCTTTTGGGCTTAATGTCAAGCCCTTAATAGCAGAGTACAACCCAGTAGGTTTATTACCAAGAAGGTAAGGGATTAACTGGAAATTGGAAAAAGCCAAAATTCTTGCACTCAATTATTAGTAAATTCATTAGGGCATGGGTTCTGAATGCTGCCTGAATCTCTTCTTCCTAGAACTTTTTGCCAAAGGGCTGATATTTTCCAATAAGACTGATCCTGGAATATTCACCTGCTCATCATTAATTATGTTTGGAGATATTCCCATTTCTTTCCCAGCCTTGGAGATCTCACTTTCACTCAGCCTTGCTCTTATACTGCTATATATTACAACTGAATCTTAGGCACAAAATACTATCTCCATGCTACACATACCTAACAATGTACAGCCTTGTTCCCTCTCCCCACAGCAGAGTGATGTAAGGGTTGCACTTCATCTCTGGAGAGCTTGCTACACTTTGGAGAGCTTTCTTATCCTAAACTATCTCACAGTTGGTGAAGAGTGACCTCTGTATTTTAAAAAAATAATTATAGTAAGAATTATAAATGAGAATAAAAGTCAAGTCAAACTACAAAAAATACAAACAAAAAACAAAAAGGGGGGAGGGAGAGTAGAAGAGAAAAAAAGATAGAAATAAAAGAGAAAAAGAGAAAAAAAGTAACTTCCTCCTTCATCCCAGCAGGTAAAAACAATTTTAGTAGCTTATCACCATCTCTAAATAAAATATAATCTCTCTTCTCCCCATAACTCATCTCTTAGATTAAAAAAACAAAAACAAAATCCAACTGCTTCATCATTCTTTGTCAGCAACGTGTCTTTAAAGGTGCTGACCATTGGTTGAGCAAGATAGCTATTTCCTTCATCTGTCATGATCACCGTTGCGATGCTTGTGACATTGCAACGGCTCGCACGACAATGCAGGGAAATGGGTACCGGGCGGATTAAGGGAAAAGGCAACTAGCTAACAAAAGAGAGCAACAGGTGCTGGCAACAAAGTATCAACTCTAGCCGGAGGTGTGGAAGAGAGAGATACAATGTCGCAAAGAAGGTAATTGACAAGACCAGACCATGAGGCGCGCCTGAGCTGTCAAAGAGATTACGAACCTGATCGCCCGGCAATGAACCATCACCGGCCAGGGAAGCAATTAAGGAAACGCCCGGAGCACAGGAGGGGCTCCACGACCCCTCACCTGCCGGCAACAGAACCGACGGGGCTCGGGGCGCACCTGAAGTAAGAAGGGGTGGAGCGCTGACTGGCGCGGGCTATTTAAATCCTGTTCCGGCACGCTCCACTCACTCTCAGCTTTTCTTAAAGGGCACGCATACTGTTACTCAAATAAAACCAGAACCTAAGCCTACACTAGCGTCTGTGTTTTTACTGGGTAGCAGGCAGAGCCTGACATCATCTCCCAGAGTTCGAAACCCACCAGAGACCACTGTCTTGCAGTCTCCTTGCAAGGAGCAATTGTCTGGAGGACTTGTGGGCCATCTCAGGTCCTCTCCTTGTCTGGAGAGGAATTACAAAGAGCTGGCCTACTTGCTGGCTTTTCATTCCACCACAGTTGTAGCTCCACTTTTAGCAGAGCCATCTTCAGTTCGCCATTTCTTCCCTGGAAGCCCCAAACACTTCCATCTCCAACAGGATTATGGGCTCCAGTAACTGAAGTAAATGTGCAAAAAAGAGGTTCCATAAAGGAGAGAGAAAAGGCAAGTCTCCTGAGCAAATAAAGCAAATATTAGAAAAGGAAAAAAAAATAGAAATGGAGTCAGGAAAGTTTCCACCCATGGAAAAGCTGGAATGACTGGAATTCTCCTTCTGGTTATCCAAGATGAAAATGTTCCTGAAGTCTCAAGGAATTGCTTTGTGCTCAAAGACAGACCCACAGAAGTAGGGGAGAAAGGACCAACCCCTGTGGAACTTTGGAACACAGGGGCTACCAAGTCAACCTCTCTTCCCCACCAACTGAAACCATCTGCTGAGGAAGGGCTGGAATCACTGCAATACAGTGCCTCCAATCTCCAATCCCAGAATGTGATCCAGAAGAATATCATGGTCAATAGTACTGAAGGCTGTTGAGAGGTCTAAGAGGACCAGTAGAATGCATTACTCCCATCCATGTGCTGCCAAAGTTCATCAGTAACAGTGACTAATGCTGCTTCCAAAACATACCCAGGCCTGAAGCTTAACTGAAAGGGGGTCCAAATAATCCATATAGGGTGCTATGTAATTGATCTGCCACCATCATCTCAACAATCTTACCCCAAGATGGAAGATTAGAAATTGGGTGATAGTTATCTAAAACTACTGAATCAAGAAGGACTCTTCAAGAGGGCATACCACAGTCTCTTTCAAGGCTGCTGGCAACACCATTTCTCATAATGAGGCGTTGACAGTCTCCTGGATTCGGGTGGTCACATTTCCTGCAGCTCCTCTTCAGAGTTCACAGGCAAAAGGAATCCCAGTAATATGATCAGACAGTGCCAAAGATTCTGCCTAAGAACAGTCAAGATTCTGATAAATGTGAGCAACATTATCAACAAAATATTGTACAAATTAGTCACAGTGGTTAGATGGGAGAGCTTGATGCCTTATATGTCTCATATTTGATGTCAAGTCTGCTCTCAGTAAAATATATCCTAAAGAAGAGATGTAATATTAAGATTTAAAGGCAACCACTCTAATTCAACTGACCAATTGAATTAGACTGGGCAGAAGATAAAACAAGATAAAGATAAAACAAAGACAGTAAAGAAATGCAACCACAGAAATTATGTAACCAAATGGGGCACAGAAACCCAGATGCTGTTTGTAAAATGGAGGGCTTTAGCCATAGGATTAAAGTTGTACCTATGTGTGAATCAATCCAGGGCTGTGTGTTTTATAAAGGCCAAAGCCTAAAGAGACAAAGAAACCATTAAAGCTAGTTGACAGAGACATTTGTGGACCAATGTGTGTTATCACATCCGGTGGAATGTATATCTACATTCATAGATTATTACACAATATAGAGACTTTGCTACTTGTTCAGTGAAAAGAGTCAGTACTGGAGAATTTAAAAAATATGTGGCTTTAGTAAGCAATAAATTTGGGAGAAAGCCTCAAGTACTGGGCACAATGGGGTGAGAATACAGTATACAACAGACAACAATGGTATCTGAAACAGCAGGCAACCAGGAATGGCCTATACCCCAGAACAAAATAGTGTAGCAAGGAAGAAAAAGACCACCTCTCTCGAAGAATTCACCAGAACTGGACTCAGCCCCACATTATCTCCTGGGAGGCCTTAGGATCTAATGTACAGGTGTCCTAGATACTAGTCCCAAGAACTGTGTCCACTTCATCAGGACCAACAGGATCAAACTCCTCCCAGATAACCAAGGCAGAGTGGACTTTGAAGGTTAACTAGAGGGAACCAGAGAGCATTTAAAGGGGAAAGATACCGATTAACATAATGGAGCAGTACTATTTGACATTAAAACAAATTAAGTCTGTTCGGAACAAAACACTCATTTCTTACTTTCAAAATTATCTCTTATTACAAAAATGGATTTAACAGAGGCTATACAAGAAAAAAGGATGTTATTGGATAAAATAGAGACTGAGGCAGTGTTGGATGTAGATTTGAAGCTAGATCATAAAAGTGATGTGGAAAAAGATGCTGAGCATTTGAAAATGGATTTTAAAATGCCAGACGATAAGAGTGATATGGAAAAAGATGTTAAAATGGACAGACGAATGAAGCTAGCTGATGTCTTAGTAATTGAAGGGAACATACAAATAATAAATCAGAAGAGTGATTTGGAAAGATTTTTTATTTTGGATTTACAAAATAATTCCAATGAAGCTATTTCTGGGAGGAGACAAACAGAAATTATTGAAGCTGTGTCTGAAAGGAGACAAAGACGTGATAAGAAATGAACTTGGGGGATATCATTTGACAGGGTTAAAGATCAAGCTTTTTAAAAGTAAACTCTATAAAAAAGTAAAGCTCTATAAAAAGTAAGCTCTATAAAGTGAATTTATTTGATCAGGGTTTAAATATATATGTTGTGGTTTCTGGTAGTTATTAATGGGATTTTTCTTCTTGACCAGGACTATATGATGAGGCTTTAAGAATTTGTTTATAATTGGGGAGAGATCTGCCTTTGTTCTATTTCTTAGAAATATGGTAAGTTGGATTACAAAATGGATTTTTAAAAATATATATGTTACTTCTGGGAGCTCTTAACAGAACACTATTCCTCATAGTGACCTTGCCTGTAAATCACCAAGGCCTTAAACAAGGTCACCTAGTGGCTATCCACAGGCACAATAAAGACAGAGAAATAGTGTCATTTTGCCACCTTACCAAAGGAGGTCCTAATAGCAGCTATAACTCATGCTCAAATGGGTTCACTCCTTGTTGCCCTACAGCAGTGCTCTAGGGGATCTCTCTATCCGTTTCATCTCCCTCAGCTCCACTGTAAACCAAGGGTAGTTTCAGGATCTGTGGGAGGAAAGAAGCTGTACAGGCATGATCTGATCCAAGGTCCCCACCACCCTCTTATTCCAGGCAGCAACAGCAAGTTCCCTCGGGAACAAAATAAGATTCATTAGTTCCCTGGACAGACTGACTGAATAGGTCCAGCCTCCCTGTGGCAGGGGGCAACATTAGAGAACTCCAAGGCTTCCAGTGATCTGACCATGACAGGGGAGCAATAGAGGCTTCTCTAACTTCAGATCATGTTTTCACTCCTCTGACAAGAAAGCCAGATCAGGCAAGAGACCACTGTCACACATGGAGTCTCAATGACCTAGGTCAGGCCCATGGCCATGATCCTCGGAGCTGCCTTAGACTCTGCCCCCAGAGAAGGCAGGACGAAGTCCCTCAGGACCATACGCCAAGGGAATTCCACACTCCTGGACTATCTGGGTGCTTGGGATGCTTCTGCTCACAAACTCAGCACCCCTACCTCAGCCAAACATCCACCTCTCACCAGGCACCCCAAGCCAGCCCACTCTGAGAAGGATGCTCATTCCCCACTACCAGCCTAAGGGTGATTCAGACTGCTGCCCCCATTCTGGGTCTCATCCAGGGAGAGACCAGAAGGCATCAAGCTGTTAACGGATCAATCAAATCTTTATTACAGTCAAAGACCAGCATAAGGAGGGTGGGGTACAGTCAGCTAAAAGCATAGAAAATACATTTATATATTTGTTGTTTATTTGTTCAGTTGCTTCAGACTCTTTGTGACTTTATGGACAGCCCACCTTCCTGTCAGTCGTCGCCACCCCGAGCTCCCCCAAGGACGAGTCCGTCACCTCTAGAATATTTTCCATCCATCTTGCCCTTGGTCGGCCCCTCTTCCTTTTGCCTTCCACTTTCCCCAGCATAAGCATCTTCTCCAGGGTGTCTTGTTTTCTCATTATGTGGCCAAAGTACTTCAGTTTTGCCTTTAATATCATTCCCTCAAGTGAGCAGTCTGGCTTTATTTCCTGGAGGATGGACTGGTTTGATCTTCTTGCAGTCCAAGGCACTCTCAGAATTTTCCTCCAACACCACAATTCAAAAGCATCTATCTTCCTTCTCTCAGCCTTCCTTATGGTCCAGCTCTTGCAGCCATATGTTACTATGGGGAATATCATTGCTTTAACTATGCGGACCTTTGTTGTCAGTTTGGTATCTCTGCTCTTAACTATTTTATCAAGATTCGTCACTGCTCTCCTCCCAAGAATTAAATGTCTTCTGATTTCCTGGCTGCAGTCAGTGTCTGCAGTAATCTTTGCACCTAGAAATACAGTCTGTCACTGCCTCTACGTTTTCTCCCTCTATTTGCCAGTTCTCAATCAAGCTGGTTACCATAAACTTGTTTTTTTTTAGGTTTAACTGCAACCCAGCTTTTGCACTTTCTTCTTTCACCTTCATCATAAGGCTCCTCAGTTCCTCCTTGTTTTCAGCCATCAAAGTGGTATCATCTGCACATCTGAGATCGTTAATGTTTCTTCCAGCGATTTTAACTCCAGCCTTGGATTCCCCAAGCCCAGTGTTCTGCGTACAAGTTGAATAGGTAGGGTGAGGGTATACAGCCCTGCTGTACTCCTTTCCCAATCTTAAACCAGTCCGTTGTTCCGTGGTCTGTTCTTACCGTTGCTACTTGGTTGTTATACAGATTCCTCAGGAGGCAGACAAGATGACTTGGTATCCCCATACCGCTAAGAACTTGCCACAGTTTGTTATGGTGCACATAGTCAAAGGCTTTAGAATAGTCATACTGTATGTGTACACACACACACACACGCACGCATACATACAGACACACAGTAGTTGAGTGGCATTAGAGACACATTTTGGGACTTGAAGGGCGATCTTAGAAATCTGGATTGCACAAATTCCAATAGCGCAAAATTAAAGAAGGGGCCAAGCTGGGCACCATACAGGAGTTGTGCTATTGGCTTGGCTTCAAATAATTTGACTGCTGCAGGTATATAGTGGCCATCTCTTAACTTAAGGTATTTATGAATGGCAGACGAGCTCCTCTGTGCAATTTCAGCAATGTGGTCCCCATGGGCTTTTCTACTGCTGGCAGAATGAAGGATTACTCTCAGGTATTTGAAACATAAGACCAGCTCAATTTTGTGGCCATCTATGCTCCAAGAGTGGCTCTTGGACCTTTTGCCAAATGCCATGATTTTAATTTTCCGATAATTGAGTTCTAGCTGGTCTTCCTTGCAGTACTGTGTTAGTGCTCTCAGTGCTGTTTAAGACCAATAGGTGTTTTTGAAAGTATTGCTACATTGTCTGCATAGAGTAAAACAGAGATGTGTCTTCCAGCAAGTTTTGGGGAGTGAAAATTCACATTGCGGAGATGGTCCACCATGGAGTTGATATAGAAATTGAACAGGAGAGGGGACAGTATGCAGCCATGCTCAATGCCCTTCTCAGTTCCAATGGCACTGGTGAGATGGTCCTGAGGGTTACATCTTACTCTGAGTGAGGTCCCTTCATGAAGCATATGTATTAAATAAAGTAAATGTCGGTCAATTGAGGACGCCTCCAGTTTTTCCCATAGTTTGGGTCGGGATATGGAATCAAAAGCTGCTTTGAAGTCTGTGAAGGCAGCATAAAGGGAGGTTGTGTTATGGAAGGAGTATTTTTCAATGAGTTGTTGGAGTACTAGGCACCAATCAATGGTGGATTGGCTTTCCCTAAAGCTGGCTTGCTCCTCTGCAAGTATGTTTTTTTGTTCCAACCAGCCCTGGAATTTCCATTGTAGGTGTCTTGCATAGAGTTTGCTGATTGTGTTGAGGAGGCTGATTGGTCTGTAATTTGTAGATCATCCTTTTTTTTTTTTTTTACTATATAGGGACAATCACAAGGCCCCAATCCTTGGGGACTCAGCCATAAGGTAAAGAATGAGGCTAAAGTGGGGGTCCAGAAGTCCAAATTGTTTTTGATTACCTCTGGAGGGATTAGGTCTTCTCCTTGGGACTTCGCTAGTCTTAAATGAACAACAAGATTCTTGATCTCTGTTGCTGGTCCACACATTGTGCAGATTTTCTATAGTTTGGCTAGGGTGTCCACTTCCAACAGAGGTGTCCATGTAGAGTTCCTGAAAGTATGCCTCCCAGGTCCATTGGGGGATGTGACAGTCCACCATGGATGGATCATAGCTTTAGAAGCTGGATGTGATATGCCAGAAAATGGCTGAGTCATTGGATCTGACTGCTTGAATAAGCCATGTCCAATTGTTTTTCATGGCTTCCTTTTACTTGTGTTCTAGCAGTTTGTAGTCTCTCTTCTTCTGGAGGAAGTCCTGTGCAGCTCTCGGTATAGTGTTGAATACATAAGCCTGGTAAGTGGTAGCAAGCGCTTTTTTGGCATTAACTCAGTCCTTATCAAACCATGGCTTGGAGTGGTGCTGTTGTTACTTCAAGGGTACAGTGTTACTACAGGTTAGGTGCGTGAAGGCATTTAATTGGAGGAGGATTGGGAAATGATTGCTGTCAAATTTAGGCATAACTTCTAGGGCTTTGGCATAAGGGAGAAGGTCCCTAGAGACAATTATATAGTTAACAACACTCATTCTGGAACCAGATAGGTAAAGAGAATTCAGCTGGATGGTCACTTTCAAGGGCACCATTTAAATATGAAGGTTTAAACTGAAGGCTGTTTGAGCCAGGCAGAGACCTGCAAAGTTTGATTTCTGATCTTTTGAGCAACAGGGGAAGAGGAATCCATCTTCAGGGTTGGGAGGGGGACATCTGTGCCATGCGTAGAGGGTGTGGTCATTGGGGCCCAATCTAGCATTGAGGTTCCCTCCCAGAACTACAGATGCATTTGGATTCAGCAGTATAAAGTCAGCAGCATAAGTTTCCAATTCAGCCCACAAGGCTCTGATCTGAGATTTCTGCCTTATTGGGGGCATATAAGCATTTATTATCAACAGGACATGGTGACTGAATTGGATTAGCACTGCAAAGGCATATGACTTGAATGAGGGTAGGTGGTCTTGATATGGCATGCAGTGCATTGAAGACTAGGACCCCAAGGCCTCCTTTCGCTTTTCCATGCGTTAACCCTGGTTCTGCCCCAATTGAGAATGAATGAAATCCATTTAATATCAGTTTGTCAGCAGTCCATGTTTCCTGGGTCAATATGTCATGATGGGAGAGGAAGTCTGTGAAACAGGGATCTTTGGTAGATGCAAACCACTCAGCCACATTCCAGGTTAGAAGGGTAACGTTCTACTGGTCATTTGGATGTCAAATGGATGCACTGCGAACCAGGGGCTGGGTGAATAAATTTTGCAGGGGTAGTGGCTTTGTATTAGTTGTTTGTTGAGATAGTGTCATGTTCCCCGTTGCAAGGCATAAGTGCATCACAACGGGGAACATGCACATCAGGAAAAAGGAAGGGATAACCATTATCCTTTAAACACACACATCATCCCTTAAGCACCCAAACCCATAAATAAATCAACAGGACAAATGAACCGCACCTAGGACAGGATCTGGAAACCATTAACAGATCGGGAGAACTCCCACCCATTACCCCGGGGGACGCACCTGCACCGGATGAAGACAAGGAGACAAAGGGGAACGTCGGAGATCGCCCGAATCGCCCATCGTCGGACCCATACCAACGCTAATCACCCATCCGGACCTGGCTTGGGGGACAATAGGGGGTGGAGGAGAACAAGGTCCGCCACCGGGGTATAAACGGGAGACCCCGATACCACACCCGCATTCCCGTCTTTTTCTCCGCATGCATTCTGTTCCAATAAACCCGGAAATCCTTAAACCCTTTAAGTGAGTCCGCGTGTTATTTGGAGCAAGGCTGCCCTGACATAAAGACGGGAATCGAAAATTCTTTTTTCCACTAGCACCAGTCCAGATCCAATCTGTGAGGGAACCAAGCTAGTGATGGAAGATTGCATCTCACGGCGAGGCGGCTACCCGGCGACCGGCAACGGAACGCCCATCCCCACGAACGGAAGGTGCCCGAGGCCCCGACGGCGTGAGGACCAGGTGAGCTCGGGATCAAGTTCGGAGGGGGAAGCAACGACGAACGCCACCCGTGAGTCCCGTGGCATGTGGGCCACCATCGACGAGATGGGGGGATCCTCACCTGGATCGCCCGGAACCCCAGAGGAACCGCAGGATGACCCATCATCCACGGCGTCAAGAACCGAAAGAGAGCGGAGGGGCGACCGCACCAAGAAGGGCTCGCGAACGGTGGCAAGGCTGAGCACAGTCGAGGAAAAGCTGGAGGCGATGCAGCAGCTGCTCCAGAGGTTAGCAGAGGCGTACGAATCCCACAGCCTGGGCGCGGAAGGACCAGGCACCAAATGCCCGACACCCCTTACCCCCCCCCTCGGAGACGCACCAGCTGGAGAAACGGAGGAGAGGTCCAGAGGACGACGCAGCGCCAGGCAGAGTCCGCTTCCAGGAACCCGCCAGATGGGCTGCACCCCACCCTCCCACCCCGATGGCGAGACGACCAGAACGAAGCGGGAGCCGGCAAGAGATGGCACCAACACCACCCGACGCCTGATGGAGGGAATCCCCACGGCAAGACCACAGAGCCCCGACTGCCCAAAGCACACCTCGACGCCCAGACGCGGCTTGGAGCCCACCGAGAGCGGCGATCAAGGCGTTAAGTTCGATGGGGACCCCACAAAACTCTCCTTTTTCCTCACCAACGCGAGGAACTATATGGAGGAATGGGGCCCCTACTTCTGAACAGAGAAAGGCAAGGTAAATGCCTTAGCAATTAAATTAAAAGGACAGGCCACCGACTGGTATGTCCAGTTATGCCAGGCAGGCGCCCCGGAACTAGAGGACTGAAATGAATTCCTCTGGGCAGTGGAACTGCACTTCAAGGACCCCCTGGAAAGGGAGAGGGCAAAAAGAGACCCGAAAACCCTCAAACAAGGACAGTGCTCCGTGGCAGATTATGCCATGGAGTTCCAAGCCCTGGCTGGTAAGGTCGAAGTATGGTCCCAGTCCACCCTCATTGAGCGGTTCAAGGAGGGTCTCAACCTGAATGTGCTCAGGTGGGCACTGTGCAGAAATAACCCCGACACCCTGGTGGAGTGGATCCGGCTGGCAGGAGAGGCAGAGGACGCCCAGGACACTTTCCTCCAAGCAAAAAGGGAAGCGCAGCAGGCAGAGGCGGCGAGAGGACCCCGCACAGCTGCAGGACCAGCGAAGCCGAGACCCCAACCTTGGAAGGAGGAAAGAGACCGACGGTTCGCAAAGGGTCAGTGCCTCAGGTGTGGGAAGGAGGATCACAAGGCAGCGGCTTGCCCAAAAGCGAAGGCAAGGGACAGCTCGGGGAGGGCACCAACCAAGCCAACCCCAGCACCCAGGAAAATGCCAGTCGCGATGGGTGAAACCACGGCAAAGGACTTCCCCTACTGCGCCGAAGACGAGGAAAGCGACACCGACGAGCCGGCGGAAAATGCCAGCCACCTGCCCTAAGGAGTGCCAGAGGACAGGTGGAAGAAAACAAGAGGCACAATGACTTCGGGGTGAGTGATAATTGTCCCACCCTATATGTGAAAGTCACCCTGACCCACGGAGGAAAGATGGAAAAAGTTTGGGCACTAATTGACTCTGGCTGCTCGAAGTGCCTTATGCACCCGGACCTCGCAGCCACGCTAAACCTCTGCTGCTATCCACTTCAGAACCATATTGTTTTCACACAGTTGGATGGTTCAGCAGCGGGGGGGGGGGGGCGGTCACCCAATACATGGACAAAGTCGCGCTGTGGCTCGGCAGCCACAAGGAAACACTGCCCTTCATCGTGGCACCAGTGGGCCAACCCCTAATCATCCTAGGGATCCTGTGGCTAGTGCAACACAACCCACGAATAAACTGGTCAACCAGGGACATCAAGTTTTCGGATGGGCGCTATCAAGCACCCACAGGGGATCAGGTTCCCCGTGCTGCAATGGGGAGGGCGGAGACTACCTCGATGCGTCTGGAGGCAGCGAACCTGGAGGGTCTGCCAGCCAGATATGCAGAGTTTGCCGATGTGTTTGGCGAAAAGGAGGCTGACAAACTCCCACCCCATAGAAAAACAGACTGCACCATAGAGCTGGTCCCTGGCGCGCCCCTACCAAAGCCCAAAATATATGCGATGACCCAGCAGGAGCTGGCAGCATTAAGGGAGTTCGTCGATAAAAATTTAGCGCAGGGTTTTATTGAGCCCGCAAACTCACCAGTCGGAGCCCCCGTCCTCTTTCGGGAAAAGAAGGATGGGTCACTGAGGCTCTGTACCGACTCCCGCGGGTTGAACGCCGCGTCAATATCAAATAAATACCCCCTGCCCATAATAAAGGACATTCTTGCCCACCTGGCAAAGGGCAAGATATTCTCAAAACTGGACCTGAGGGAAGCCTACTTCCGAATACGAATACGGGAGGGGGACGAATGGAAGACAGCGTTCAACTGCCCGCTGGGGTCTTTTCAATATAAAGTTTTACCATTTGGGTTGGCGGGGGCACCAGGAGTGTTTATGCAGTTAATTAATGAGGTCCTGCACGACCACTTATTTAAGGGGGTCCTTGTGTATCTCGACGATGTTTTAATATATTCAGAGACCGAAAAGGAGCACAAACGCTTAGTAAAGCAAGTGCTCAGGAAACTCCGAAAGGCAGAGCTATACGCCAAGCTCTCCAAGTGTGAGTTTCACAAGGACCAAATTGACTATCTGGGCTATAGAATCTCGGCAAGGGGGATTGAGATGGACCCAAGCAAGGTCCAAGCCATACTGGCGTGGGAGCACCCACGCACAAGGAGGCAACTCCAAAGTTTCCTCAGTTTCACAAATTTCTATAGGGGTTTTATCCAGGGGCTGGCGGAAATTGTGCTGCCTCTAACTGACCTACTCCGGACAAAGGGCCTGGGAGACACACGTAAATCAAGGAACCCGGGGGCGCTCCTGAACTGGACAGCTGATTGTCAAAGGGCTTTCGAACGCCTCAAAAGCCTCTTTACAGCGGAGCCAGTACTGCAACACCCCGACCCCACCAGACCCTTCGTCGTGCAAGTCGACGCATCCGACTTCTCCATCGGAGCACTCCTGCTTCAGCGAGATTTTGATAATCAGCTGAAGCCCTGCGCGTACCTTTCCCGCAAGTTCTCCGAAACGGAACGGAGATGGCACGTGTGGGAAAAGGAGGCGTTCGCAGTCAAGGCAGCCCTAGAGACATGGAGGCACCTCCTCGAAGGGGCCTCCTGCCCCTTTGAGGTCTGGACAGACCACAAGAACCTAGAGGCTCTCAGCACTCCAAAACGCCTCAGCCCAAAGCAAGTATGCTGGGCGCAATTCTTCAGCAGGTTTAACTTTAAATTAAAGTTCATACCGGGGAGGAAGAACTTCCTAGCAGATGCTCTCTCCTGACGGCCTCAGGATGCCAGCCAGGCATCGGACATTGTGGGTACTGTGTGGACCGACACACAGCTGGGCTGCCCTGCGGTCACGCGCAGCCAAACAAGAACCCAACGCACCCCAGCATGAACATCCACGAACGGAGGGAGCCACAGGTCAATTTCACCAAACTGGCAACAACGACTCGTTCAAGCCCTCAAGACAGATACATGGTTGCAAACCAACAAACACCATGTATCTGTTATGAATGGTCTAGCCTGGAGACAGAAGAACCTGTACGTGCCAGAGACATTGCGAGCGGAAGTTTTAAACCGCTCCCATGATGACAAGACAGCCGGACACTTTGGGTTCGTCAAAACATTACATTTAATCAGGCGACAATTCTGGTGGCCTACTCTCAGAAAGGACGTTAAAGAATATGTCGCTGCTTGCCCCACATGTGCCATGTCAAAACGAAAGGTGGGGAAGCCCCAGGGACTGCTGCAGCAAGTAGCAAGCCCCTCTCGCCCCTGGGAGGAAATTTCCATGGACTTCATTGTAGACCTACCACCCAGCCAAAGAAAAACGGTCATCTGGGTGGTAAAAGACTATTTTTCCAAGCAGGAACACTTCATACCCTGCACGTCCATTCCCTCCGCGCAACAGCTGTCACGCCTATTCCTTACCCATATCTATAAACTCCATGGCGCCCCCTCCCGTTTGGTGACCGATAGGGGCACATAATTTACATCTAGGTTCTGGAAAGAATTTTTAAAACTTATTGGGACCAAGCAGGCACTGTCCACGGCCTGGCACCCCCACACAGATGGCTCTACGGAGATTCTCAACTCCACCCTGGAGCAATTCCTCCAATCCTTCATTAACTGTCAACAGGACAATTGGGTGGACCTGCTACCTTTTGCAGAGGTAGCCTACAACAACGCAGTGCACCAGAGCACAGGTCACACCCCATTCAAAGTGGTTTATGGCAGAGACTTCATGCCAATCCCGGAACTGCCCCAACCAGACACAACTGTTGGGCGTGCACAACTGGCCACGGTTTGGCCCGTCATCCAGCTGGCCCTCGCAGACGTGCAAGCTACATACAAAAAGTTTGCAGACAATCACAGGGCGGCACAACCGAACTACAAAGTGGGAGATAGGGTCTACCTCTCCACTAAGTTCATCAAATCCCCACGGCCCTCAAAGAAATTGGCACCCAAATTCATTGGACCGTTCCAAATCATAGAAATTATTAATCCAGTGACCTTCAAGCTGGACCTACCCCACAATTTGCGGCGCATACACCCAGTATTCCACTGTGCCCTACTGAAACCGGCCACCCCTTCAAGATAGCACAAGGAAACCCCCCCGCCTCCACCCATCATGATAGATGGGCAACAACATTTTGAAATTAAGGAGGTACTAGACTCCAGGAAACTAAGGGGCACCCTACAGTACCTCGTCAAATGGTGACATTTTCCACACCCAGAGTGGGTCCAAGCGCAAAACGTTTCAGCAAAACGGCTGGTCAAAAGCTTCCACGAAGCATACCCGGACAAACTGGCACCTTAGAATTCTCTTAGGGGGGCAGCATGTCATGTTCCCCGTTGCAAGGCATAAGTGCATCACAACGGGGAACATGCACATCAGGAAAAAGGAAGGGATAACCATTATCCTTTAAACACACACATCATCCCTTAAAGCACCCAAACCCATAAATAAATCAACAGGACAAATGAACCACACCTAGGACAGAATCTGGAAACCATTAACAGATCGGGAGAACTCCCACCCATTACCCCGGGGGACGCACCTGCACCGGACGAAGACAAGGAGACAAAGGGGAACGTCGGAGATCGCCCGAATCGCCCATCGTCGGACCCATACCAACGCTAATCACCCATCCGGACCTGGCTTGGGGGACAATAGGGGGTGGAGGAGAACAAGGTCCGCCACCGGGGTATAAACGGGAGACCCCGATACCACACCCGCATTCCCGTCTTTTTCTCCGCATGCATTCTGTTCCAATAAACCCGGAAATCCTTAAACCCTTTAAGTGAGTCCGAGTGTTATTTGGAGCAAGGCTGCCCTGACAGATAGTTATAGTTGTATATCCCTCTGTGAGGAGGAAATTGGGCTACCATAAGGTTCCCGCTCTCCCTTCTTTGCCATCTGTTTGTCCATCTGTTCTCTGTTCTCATGAGGAGGCAGGGGGGCTTGTGGTTCTGGCATAGAGATTGGGAGAATCAGTGCAACATGGACAGCAAAATGTGGATCACTGGCAAGCAGGGATCCCAACTCTTTGGTAGTGTCATGGGGGGCTTGGGCTCGGAGTCCATGGGGTGGTTCAGGCTCGGAGTCAGAGTCAGATGATGAGGATGGGTGGCCAGTCTCTGACGTAGAGTTGGAGGGCGAGCAGACAGCTCTAGATAAACAGCCACCTGAGCAGTCAGAGGAAGCAGGGCTGGTCAGCGAGCAGCAGGCACAGGCACCACTAATTAGTGAGAATGATGACTCAGAGCTGCCGCCCCCTCCCAGTGCTCGAGAAAGGAGAGCGGAAAGGAGAGAGGAACAGTGGAGGTTGGCAAGGCTATGAAGCAACCAGAACAATGTCCACTGCACTGTCCTTTCCAACACCTAGTGCTACCAGGAGAAGACAAGATGGCCGCCCACCTACCATAGGGGCTGCACAGCAGTCACAGGATTCAGGCCAACTTGACCACACCACCATAAGCCGTCTCCTGCATCTCCTGATGCTAATGCTGCCCAACATTGCCAGAGCGCTGCCATCTTCATAAAGGAACCACAGCCGCCTGCTCTTTTGCAGCCACCATTGGATCTCCCAGCTGCCTCCATCAGCAAAAGTGCTGTGACAAGCCTCCTCACTTCTGCTGGCCTCCTTCCTGCCACTGTGTTGCACTGGTCTTCCAGTTTCTAGCCTGGTGCCTTAACCATTACACCAAATTGGCTCTCATAAGATGCCAAGATAACTGTCCAAGTAGATCTCAAGTGGTGACCAGTTTACTATAAAACACGTATGGTTTGCTTTGAGACTACAGTCACTTGCATTAATTTCAAACTTGATGTAACACTGCAGGACTGCTGATACTCTATGGTCATAGTCTGTGGGCATAATTTCTGTTTGCAACTTGAGGAAGCAAACAAGATACTTGTAAGCTTTAGGTCATCCAAATGTTCTCTTGACCTTTGCTTCTCATGGTGGAAAATCTAAGAGGGATTTAACTGCTTGGGTCCAAGGAGTAGTTAATGTCTCATTAACAGGAAATATTTTTTACTCTCCACTCTGAAATGATGACCTTAAAGAGGTCTTCTCTATGTGAGAAGGAAGGCCTACAGAACATAGAAAAACTATGGTACAGAGTGGGGCGAAAGCTGTCATGTACTGACAGTTCTTCAAACCTAAAACCCAGGTTTTAGTATTTAGTATTTAGTAATTTCAGTATACCTTTTTGCTTTCTTTTTCTTCTCATTCATTGAATATTTTTATGTGGAAGTCAGTCTGTCCCAATGATCTGCAATATAACTACTGCTGAAGTATTTTTCCAGCATGATGAATGATTAATTCCCAAACTCATTCTTGGGTATAAGTAACACAGACTGTTTGCCAAGCAACAAATAGATGTACTCTTATTAGAGGTCTTTCTAATTTGCTGTAAGGTTCTTACCGTTCTCAGGGTGTTCCATCTCCCCAATACTGCCATCAGGTGTGGTGCGCTCATAGTGGTCCTCAGGTAGAGCCAGAGGCCCAATCCGAGGCCCTGATGAAGATTTGCTGCTTGGTGTTTCTGACTCTTCAAGGCCACTGTCATAATAACTGTGCTGGGAGGGATCCTGCAGATCTTGAGCTTGATTGGCTGCAGAGAATGTCACTCGGCGATGAGGTAACTGTAAAAAGCAATACAAAATCCTTAACTAATATGTTCCATAGAAGTATTGTAAAAAGATGTATCTTCAATAAGTGGCTCAAAATAATACTCTACCAATGAAATCTAATATATACTTTTCAATTAAGAAAATCTACCTAGATTATAGAGCGTGCTGGACTTAATGCAAACATGTCAACAGTAATAATTTTAATTGATTACCAGTTGTTAACTTCTGGTAGAAGGTCACCAAATTAATAATTATACTGTTGACTCATGGACAGGCATTTATGTTCTTAACATAATGCAGTGATTCAAGATTCTTGAATTCATGATGCTGAACTACTGTATATATAACCATATGTAAAGCAGAGAACACAAAGAAGATGAAATCTTGCCTTCTCTGTGATTTCCTGAAAATATAAATATATAAAGAGTATTGGATGCAAAGAGGTTGTTGCATATCCTACAGATTCTGCATCATAAAAATGCATACTGCAGGTAGTCCTTGCTTATTGACCATTTGTTCAGCCACTGTTTGAAGTTACAACAGTTCTGAAAAAATAACTTTACGGCCCATTTACGACCTCTGCAGTGTCCCTCAGTCACATGACTGCCATTACAGTCAGTATATATTGTCCTGTGCCCGACCTGTGTTTTTTTCTCCCCCCCCCCACCACTTGCAGATTGATTGGAGAGAAAGGGATTGCAAGAAAGTAAGCTGTTTGCTTCTCTACTCATCAAAAGCAATGCAATTGTGCCGGCAGCTCAGGGCTGGGAGACATGGGTGTGCTACACAAACAGCTTATAGTTTTTAAAATCTCTTTCTCTCCAATCTCTCTGCTCTGCAAGGGTTGGGGGAGGAAAAAAGCAAGTGATTTCTGTAGACAATCTCTCCTTTGCCTGACCCTTTCCCACTGCTGGCACGAATGCATTGCTCTCAATGTGTAGAAGAGCCAACAGTTCACTCTCTTGAAACCTCTTCCTCTCCAATCTCTCCACTCTGCAGGGAGGGGGAGAAAGCAGGAGTCTAAATCTGAACAAATCTGAGTGACTTTATCTGTCGAATAGTGAGAATATTCCTCAGAGCAGCCTTGTGAGCTGACCCTCCCCAACAGGAACTTTAAACAGGGCCACTGGGTGGCTATCAGCAGAAAAGACAAGGGCAGAGCAATAACATTGTTTCATTGCCAATATCACCATGATGAAAGCTTTAAGGTTTTGGTTTTATGTATTTTGGTATTGATTGTTATTTATTGGAACTGTTGTTAGGTGTTGTTAACTGCTTTTGTGAGCAAGCAGTATATAAATAAGCCAAATAACAAGCAACAGTGCATGGATTTGAAAATGCAAACATTCTGAATTCTGTTATGAATTCAGAACAATCAACCTTTTCTAAAACACACTGAATATCACTCACATGGACAAATGCTCTATAAACAGATCTATTATCTTTTCCAGATTGTCTAAAGTTCTCCAGAAAGATATCGATGATGGTAATAAAAATTGTTGAGAAATTTAGAAGACTGAGAGAGTCATGTTTTCTCCCTGCAGTTTCAGTGCCAGAATGAGCCATAAATACCATCTGAAATGGATAAAAAAACGTTCCATCCAAGAATAGTTATCCTTGATAAGCCACAATAGGCTTATTTAGAACTTCTGGAGTCCAATTTTTTTTTTTTTGGTAATGCTCTCAACAATTACATCCTTTAATGAAGTTTGGAACAATATTCATTGAAAGGAGAAATTATCACTTCATAGAATTCAATTTTTCCTGCATAAAATAAACTAGAACTGCAAAGACAGAGTAAATTGGTGCCCATCTGAAAGTTGCCATAAACACTGTCCTCAAAATCAGGAAATTCCTCCTTAGTTCAAGTTTGGATCTCTCACTGTAAAGCTTATACCCACTGGTCCTTGCTTTACCCTTAGGTACTAAGGAAAGTAAATCTATTCCCTCTTCCCTGTGACATCCCTTCGTATATTGGAAGACTGCTATAATATCTCCCCTTCTCTTCTTTAAACTAAACATACCAAATTCCTTCAGCCGGTCTTCACAGGATTTAGCCTCCAATACCCTTACCATCTTTTGTTGCTCTTCTCTGCGTTCTTTCCAGTTCCTCAGCATCCTTTTGTACTGTGACCAGCACTGGACACAGTATTCTAGGTGTGGTCTGACCAGTGCAGCATAGAGTGGTACTATCACTTCCCATGATATTGACACTATACCTCTATTAATGCAGCCCAAAACTGCATCAAGTTTTTTGCAGCTGCAGCAGACTGCTGGCTCATTCTTAATCTGTGGTGTGCCAAGATCCCTTGATCTTTCTCACAATGCTAGGTCAGATACCACCTATCTTGTACCTGTACCTAAGCGCAAAACCTAAGTGCAAAGCAAATTTCTCAACATGAACAACATTTTCTTGGATAGGGCCCAATGTCCAAGTTTATCAAGATCCTTTTGAAGCTTTAGCCTGTCTTCAGGGGTATTACCAATTCTGCCCCCAGCTTTGTGTCATCCACAAATTTTATGAATATGCCTTTCTATTCCCTCATCTAAGTCTTTTTTGAAGATGTTTAACAGTATAGGCAGTCTTTGCTTAATTACAATAATTGGGATTGGCAACACTATCGCTAAGCAACATGTTCATAAAGTCCAATGTCATGTGACTGTGCCAACTTACGATGGCAGTTGTAGCAGTTCTGGTTGCCATTGTTAAGTGAATCCTGCGTGGTTGTTAGGTGCAACATCATTTGTGACCTCCTGCTGGCTTCCCCATTGACTTTGCTTGTCAGAAGCTGACAGTGAAGGTCACAAATGATGATCAAGTGACCGCAAGATGCTATGAATGTCATAATTGCAAGCCAGTTGCCAAGCACCCAAATTGCGATCACATGACTGCGGGGACACTGCGACAGCTGCAACTATGAGGACTGGTTGTAAGTCTCCTCATTTAGTGCCATTGTAATTTCGAACAGTCACTGAATGAGTGGTTGTTAAACAAGGACTATCTGTACTGGGTTCAGGACAGAACCCTGCATACCTCCCTCCATGTGGACATAGACCCACGGGTTGGCTATGGTTGTTCAGCCAACTGTGAACCCATCTGGTGCTGGGACCATCCAGCCTACATTTTCCAGTTTATCAAGAAGGAGGCTATGGTCTATATAATCAAATGCCGTACTGAAGTCTAAGTATACTACATCCACAGCATTCCCTTGGTCTACTACTCTAGTCACCTTGTCAAAGAAAGCAGTTAGATTTGTTTGGCATGATCTATTTTTAACAAATCCATGTTGGCTTCTGGTAATCACCCTATCTGTTTCTGAGTGCCAGCAAACCCATTGCTTATCTTTTCTAGGATTTTCCCAGTCATTGATGTCAAGCAGATTGGTCTGTAGTTTCCTAGGTCTGCTTCCCCCCCCCCCCTTTCTTAAATATTGGAACTATATTGGCTCTTCTTCAGTCCTCATTATCAGATCCTGAAAAGTGAAAAATCATCCATAATAATCTGACCAGTGTGAAGACTGACATCTTTACTTCTGAAAACTTTAGATAGGTCTTTGATGGCAGATTTTCCCAGCGCAATATGTCATTTGATTTCTTGATTATTACTTCCCTTGGCATTGATCGTTGATCCGAGTAGAGTGAAATCGCTAATGACCTCAATTTCTTCTCCATTTATTGTGACATTGTTTATTGGTCCATTTGTGAGAATCTTCGTCTTCTTCACATTCAGGTGTAGTCTGCATTGCTGACTACAATCTTTTATCTTTATCAGCAAGTACTTCAATTCTTCTTCACTTCCAGCAAGCAAGGTTGTATCATCTGCATATCGCAGGTTGTTAATGAGTCTTCCACCAATTCTAATACCCCATTCTTCTTTGTACATTCCTGCTTCTTGAATTATTTGTTCAGTGTACATTCTGAATAAGTAGGGTGAAAGTATACAACCTTGCCGCACACCTTTTCCAATTTTGAACCACTTGGTATCACCGCTTTCTGTTCTAACAACTGCTTCTTGATCCGTGTACAGGTTCCGCATGAGTACAATTAAGTGCTCTGGAATTCCCATTCTTTGTAATATTAGCCATAACTTGTTATGGTCCACACAGTCAAATGCCTTTGCATAATCAATGCAACAGAGGTAAACGTCTTTCTGATATTCTTTACATTCAGCCAAGATCCATTTGACATCAGCAATGATCTCTCTCAAACTGCATCATCTTCTAAATCCAGCCTGGACTTCTGGTAGTTCTCTATTGATGTAAGTCTGCAAACATTGTTAAATTATTTTCAGCAAAGATGATGCAGTTTGAAATTACTGCAAACATTGTTAAATTATTTTCAGCAAAATTTTGCTAGCATGTGAAATTAATAAAACCGTTCAGTAATTTCCACATTCTGTTTGATCTCCTTTCTTTGGAATGGGTATGAATATGGATCTTTTCCAGTCAGTTGGCCAGGTCATTGTCTTCCAAACTTCTTGACATAGAACAGTAAGTGCTTCCACTGCTGTGTCTGATTGTTGAAATATCTCAATTGGTAATCCATCAATTCCTGGAGCCTTGTTTTTCGCCAATGCCTTCAATGTAGCTTGAACTTCTTCCTTCAGTACCAATCATATTCTGCCTCCTGAAATAACTGAACATCAACTAGCTCTTTTATACAGTGATTCTGTATATTCCTTTCATCTTCTCTTAATAGTACCCGCGTCATTTAATGTATTGCCCATAGAATCTTTAAGGATAGCAACTCAGGGCTTGAATTTTCTCTTCAGCTTCCAGCTTGAGGAATGCCAATCATGTTCTTCCTCTTTAATTTTCTAGCTCTAGGTCTTTGCATATTTCATCATAATATTTTTCCTTATCTTTTCGAGCTGCCCTTTGAAATTTTCTATTTAGCTCTCTTACTTCATCCTTTCTTCCATTAGCTTTAGCTACT
This sequence comes from Candoia aspera, assembly GCF_035149785.1. Taxonomy (NCBI): domain Eukaryota; kingdom Metazoa; phylum Chordata; class Lepidosauria; order Squamata; family Candoiidae; genus Candoia; species Candoia aspera. The sequence goes on along the minus strand of NC_086155.1, from coordinate 112,058,244 downwards.
TGGCATTTAAAAGCAAGTTTCAGAGTCTCATCTGACATCCATTTGGATCTTTTCTTTCTTTCCTGCCTTTTTAGTGATCTTTCACTTTCTTCCCATATTATATTCTTAATGTCTTCCCACAAACCTTCTGGTTTTCAGTCATCAGTGTTTAGTGCATAGAATCTATTTTTGATCTATTTTCTAGATCATACTTTGGCACTCTTGGACTTGCTTTAATTTTCTTCAGCTTCAGCTTGAATTTGCACATGAGCAATTGATGGTCTGTCCCTCAGTCAGCTCCTGGCTTTGTCTTAACTGATAGTATTGAGCTTCTTCATTGTCTCTGTCCACAAACACAATCAATTTGATTTCTGTGTAATCCACCTCGCGAGGTCCATGTATGTACTGTAATCATCAACTTTGTTGGAAAAAAGTATTGCAAATAAATAAATCATTGGTAATTGATAAAATTGATAAATAATCATTGATAAAGTCATGATAGATACAATTAATTTTATTCTCATAAAATCTCAGGGACAGAGATCCACTCAGATAATAATGAAAAGATGCAATAGTAGTGGGAAAAAAGTTTCTTTGTCTCCATCACTGCTACAAAGTAAGCTTGATATTGTGGTCTTGTTAGCATTCCATCAGATTTAAGATGAATATTCCTCTACCTGCATTCTAGTAATCACTGCATGTTTTATCACCTTTATTACCTTCAGTGAAGAGATTCTGTAAAGTGGGACATGGATACTTAGGGACAATCAGGAGAACCTATCCACATCATCTTCATATTCTATGGAGCTTCAACAAAAGCACATAATATACTAGTCAGAAAGTTCCCCAGTTTAATCTGGAATCCACTAGAAGCCATTAGCTTCTACTAGATTTACAACTCCTGAAGAAAGAAATAGTTGTTGTAATATTAAATCTCCTAAAATTGAAGACTCATACAATTCAAAATTACATTTAGGTAATTGAATCCAACCTTATTGCATGGAAGAATGTAAATTAAAGCTTTCCTGTTGGATGGCTATCCAGCCTACACTTGAACATAATGTAGCAAATGGAGAGCTCACCACCTCTCTGGGTAATTGGTTCTATTCTCACACTGCTCTTATTGCTAAGAAGCTTTTTTTTTTAAACTAACATTCAGTTAAAGCCTATTTTCCTATAGCTTAAAACCATTTTTGTACTATGCATTCTACGGTAATAAAGAATAGATCTGTATCTTCTATGCAACATTCTTTCAGATGTTTAAAAGTTATCACAGTGTACATCAATTGTCTTAAGACTAAAAATAACCACTTCCTTTTGTCTCTTAGTTTTTAATTCTCTGATCAGCCTATTTTATCTTCTGTATTTGGTCTAGTTTGACAGAAACCTTGGAGTATGATGTCCAGAACTAAATGATTGCCAAGGTGGGGTTTTGTCTGCACGCTCCCTAAAAGGAGCAACTTTGGAAATAATACTTCTAATAGTTCTAGCTTTGGTTTTAGAGAAAGGTGTGAGGAGAGGCAAGGGTGGAGGACAGATGGGACTGTGTAAGTTTTGGGGGGAGGGGAGAGAATTAGGTTTGGGCTGGCCTTCCAAGGGACATGGGAAAAAAAAGTGGATTGGCTGAGATTAGATATGAGAGCTTGGGATGAGAGCAACCTGTCCCATGAAACCCTGGTGAAAGCAGCATCTGGAGCAGAGGTGGGTGAGAATAAGTATATGGAGGATGAGGATGGACAGGAATCCCTGTACTGTATAGTATGTCTGTTAAAGCAGCCATAAAAAGATGAGATGAATGTACGGGGGAGGGATTTTAGGCTGAAGTTTTAATTCTGTCCCATATGAGTTACCTGGTAGGCAAGAATGCAAATAGAATACAAGAGGGCTAGGAGACGGGGGTCACAGTTAAGTGGTGATGGGCAATAGTAGGTATAGTAGAAGATAGTTGACAGGCCAACTTCAGGGAAGGGAGATCAAAAATATCATCTTAATTCCCTCTTCCAGCCCTCATGTGTCACTTGCAAATTTGATGAGCATTTTCTCTACCTATTCATCAATGTTTTAATAAAAATGTTGAATACAAGGCCCTGAGCTAAATCATGCAGCACCTGTTTTGATAACTTATTCCAGCTTGATTAGGAGTATAATTTTCAAACCAGCAAATCAGCATACACTAAGTCACTATAAAACAAACCAAACAAAACTATGTTGGACTCATCTATCATCTTAGCCCAACACCTGGGGGGGGGGAAGCCATGTCACCATGGAAGGCCAAGAGGGTTGAGCCCTCCAGACCTTGGGGGGAGGCTGTTCAGTATGGCACGCTCTGAGAAGGCACAGCTGCTTGGGCCTACAAGATGTCATTATTTAGTAAAGGGGACCTGGAGCACACATTGTTGGATCTGGTGGGATGGGCAGAAACCCTTGAGACTGGTGTCCTGCAAGTAACTTTGCCATGTACCATGCAGGGCTTTAAAGATGATAACCAGGACCTTGAATTGCATCCAGAAGCATACTGGGAGCCAGTGCAACTTACACAGCAGCAGTGTAATTTGGATAAACCTTGGTGTGCCCAGAATTGTGTGCTCCATTGCATTCTGGACCATTTGAAACTTCCAGGTGTTTTTCAAGAGCAGCCCCATTGTGGTAATCACATTTTGATTACCACATTGTGGTAATCCAGTCAAGAGGTGACTAAGACATGGGTGACAGTGAGCAGGGTCCCTCAGTCCAGGAACAGACACAACTGTCATACCTCACAAATTTGTGCAAAAGCTCCCCTAGCCATGGGTGCCACCTGATCTTCAAGAAGGAGCCAGAGTCCAAGAAGACTCCCAGATTGTGCTTCAGCTATGTCTAGGGGAATGCTACCCTGCTGAGAGTCAAAGATGAAGCATCTTTGGATCCAGGGCTCCCCAAGGTACAAAACCACTCATATTAGCTTAAGTCTCAGTATGTGTGGTCTAGTCTGAGCCAGTTTGGCTAGAAACCAGGAATCTGTGAGTTCTAGTCCCTCCTTAGGCATGAAGGCCGGCTGGGTGACCTTGGGCCAGTCAGTCTCTCTCAGCCCAACTCACCTCACAGGGTTGTTGTGGGGAAAATAGGAGGAGGAAGGAGTATTAGGTATGTTTGCTGCCTTGAGTTATCTATAAAAATAATAAAGGTGGAATAGAAAATAAATAAATAAATGAACAAATGAATGTTCATCCCCAATCAGACCATCACATCCCCCAGGCACTGGGTAAGCACCTAGACAGCATAATTTGTCTAACCTGGGGCGGCGATATATAACTGAGTGTCATTAGCATACTGATACTTTGCTGCTTGCCAACAGATAACCTCATCTGATGCTTTCATGTAAATTTTTAATTAAAAAAAGAAAAAGGAATAAAACTGATACAAATATACATTTTAAAAGCATATAGAGAATATAGTAGGGAGGAAACAAACCCAATATAAGTAGTAGAATATGGATTGATAGTGATCATGAATGACCATCAAATTGAAAATATTATATGGCTAATATATTCTAATAATATATTCTTACACCTTTAACGATTTAGAGTACTATAAGAAATTTCTATGTACTACCCAATTTCTAGTCAAGAGAGGTCTCTGTTAAACAGTGAAATATTTAGCTAATACAAATGAAATCAATAAGAGGAAAAAGAAAAGCTATAATCACACAGATATTAAATAAGAGTGGAGAGGGGGATCAGCCCTGAGGCATCCCACATTAAAGGGGCCTAGGGCTAGATCTCTCTTCCCCTACCAACAGTGATTGAAACCTGGAGGAAAGAGAAGAGCCACTGCACAACACTGCCTCCCACTCCTAATCCTCTAAGTAGGTCAGAAAGATACCATGATTGATGGTATTGAAAGCCATTGAGATATTCATCAGAGCAAGGTTGAATACATCATCCCCATCAGAAGCCCTCCAGAGGTCATCTACAAGCATGACCAATGCTAACTTGAGGCTGTAATCCAGCTTGAATCTGATTTTAAAGGGTCCAGATAATCTGCTTTCTCCAGGGCCCTTTGAAGCTGAGTGCCTACTTGACAACCTTCCCTAAAAAGCTTCCCAATAACCTTGAAAGGGAAGGCTGGAGACTAGCCAAAAATTATTCAACACTGTTGGATCTAAAGATGGCTTCCTGAAGAGGGGAAAAACCACTGCTGAAACCACCCCCTCCCCCAAGGAGGTATTTACCACTGCTTAAACCCAACCACTGGCACCTCCTGGGGTGTTCTGACTAGCCAGCATCTGAAATAGGTCCAGAACACAGGTGGCGGTGAGCTCACAGAGCCAAGGACTCTGTCCACTTCCATGGGACAAACAGGCTGAAACTCTAGATGCCTAGAATAGTCCTTGCAATGACCTACCAAAGGCCACTGGCCAGCTATCTACAGACACAGTAAGAGTGAAGTGTGCTTTGCCACTGTTACTGACACAAGAAGTCCTAAGCTAGGCTCTCACCTGTGCCTGGTTGGATTTGTTTCCTCCAGTGGTTGCATTTTTTTACCTCCAGGAGCTCCTCTGTAAACCAGGGAATTCTATGGGATCCACAATCACAAAGAGTCCTCACAGGCACAATCTGATTCAGGGCCACCATTGCATGCTTATTCAAAGCCATGACTAAGGCCTCAATTGGACTATGCACCAGAGCATTGTGAATGACCCCAAGCTGTCTCTAGGTCCATCAGTTGCCTTGGGATGGATCAGCTGAATAGGCCTCTATTTTGCTTAAGCCAGCCAGGAATCCAAACTATCATAAAATGATCAAGATTCAAATATCTGAAAGGATGTCAAAGAAAAGGTCAAGACCACTTCTCCAGAATACAGGGTACAAAGCAATAGATGTAAGTTGTAGGAAAACAGGAGTCTTAGTTTAAGAGCAGTTTTGCAATGGAATCAATTACTCAGTGGTAAAGCGATCCTTTTGTTGGAGGTGTTCAAGTGGAGCCCAGACAGCCATTCATCACAGGTGTTTTAATTTAGATTAAAAGCAGGGAATTAGATTCCATGGTTTAAATGGCCCCTTCTAACTATGATTCTATTCATTAATTTTTGAAGAGATAAAGTGAGGTTTGTAATCTGGTTCTTTGATAGCTGTGGAAGTCTCACATTCTCTAAAATAATGTCTCTATATATTAAAAAAAAAGAAGTATGTAAGTATTTGATTCTATGTTGCTGCACTGTCAGCTTATCTTTGTAATTGTATTCTGAAATAACTGAGTTGAGTGTATATTTGGTCAGTTGAATGACACAAATAAACGGAGAAGACATTCTCTTTTTTGATCTTCCCATTTCCCAAATACACAGTAGATGTCATGAGTGAGGATGGTGAGCAGGGGGTTCCCATCCAGGCTGTAAAGCGCATGCGTAGTACTGAGGAATTAGGTAGCCATTCAAAGAGACACAGATCGGGCCCGCCTTAGCCTTTGGGGTTTATATGTCTGGGTTTTTCCCACGCTTCTTCAGTTTGTTAGGATTTCCCTGTTATGTAACAACAATAAAACACTAGAGACCTGTTCCTTGTCTCAGCGTGGTTCCTGGCTGTTAGGACAGTAGCTCCACTTTATACTTAATGGCACTTCAATTCAAAATAAGACTTTATGTGGTAGCCAAACTTTCAGATGTAAATAGCAGACATATCTGGTGCCATTATCTAGACAGAATACCTTACAACAATAAAACTGGATATGAATGTTAATAATAGTAGAACTGACTGATTAATCCAACCTGTAATAGTATCCAAAGGAATTTACTTAGCTAAAGTGAATACTAAATTACTCTAAAGTTGTATGATTATGTATACCAATTATGTATGATAACTGATCTGATTGTTAGAGGCAAAGAAATACTGAATATGATTCTGGTACCGTATCTCCAGAAGGCTATCTTCAGGTTTGAACAAGTTCAGGTTGGGGAGGGTGCGTGAGGGTGTGAGGAGGGGTTGGGGAGGATGTGTGGGGGTGTGCGAGGGAGGCACGGTGAAGGTTGGGGAAGGTGCACAAAAGGTGCCTTGCAGGTTGGGGAGGGTATGTGAGGGGCTATGTGAGAGATGGGGCAGGTTGGGTGTGCAGTGCAGATCAGAGAGGGTACATGGTGAGGGTTGGGGAAGGTGCACAGGGGTGCACAAGTGATCAGTGCAGTGCGAGTGCAGAGGGGCCAGGGGAGGACATGTGGGTGGGGAGACTTTCCCCAGAGCCGGCAGGGAAGGTTGCAAATGGCAATCATGTGATTGCGGGGTGCTCAGCAAACTCTAAGTGCAAACAGGTTGCCAAGCACCCAGATTGCGATCATGTGACTATGGGAGTGCTGGGATGGCGGGAACTCCTAGGACTGGTTGTAACCACCATTCATTCACCACCATCGTAACTTCAAGCGGTCGCTGAACAAATGGTTATAGGTCGAGGACTATCTGTACCTTTGCTTCCAGTTTCTCCACTGTTCTGCCCCGCACTTCATAGGCTGTTGCAGTGTCTTCAAAACTGGGTGACTTGTCATCACATAGATCAGCAATAAGAAAGTTCAGTATGATTACAGATGAAGATTTCCCATTACAAGTGACAAATACAATCATATATTTACAGATAAGATATTCATATATTTAATGGGGGGTGCCACAGGGATCAGTACTCTCCCCTCTCCTTTTTAACATCTACATGAAACCGCTGGGCGAGATCATCTGTCACCATGGGATGAGGTATCATCAGTATGCTGATGATACTCAATTGTATATCTCCATCCCGGGTGAAGTAAGTGATGCCGTGACTACCCTGTCCGAGTGTCTGGGGGCTGTGGGGGCCTGGATGGGGAACAACAGGCTTCAACTGAACCCTGGTAAGACCAAGTGGCTGTGAGTTAATGGTTCTTCTGTATCCGGGACATTAACATCTCTGGTTCTGGATGGGGTTGCACTGCCCCAGACAGACCTGGCGCGTAACTTGGGGGTCATCCTGGACTCACGGCTCCTGCTCGAAGAGCAGGTGGCAGCCATGGCCAGGAGAGCCTTTGTGCAGCTACATGCTGTGCACTACTTACGCCCCTTCCTGGATTGGGAGGCCCTTCAAACAGTCACTCATACCCTTGTTATCTCTCATATAGACTATTGCAATGCGCTCTACATGGGGCTACCCTTGAAAAGTATCTGGAAGCTCCAGTTGGTCCAGAATGCAGCTGCGTGAGCTGTTTTTGGTGCCCCCAGAAGGCACATGTAACACCACTGCTGCGCGAGCTGCACTGGGTACCAGTTTGCTTCCGGGTCCAATTCAAGATGTCGGTTATTACCCTTAAAGCCCTACATGGCATGGGGCCAGGTTACCTGAGGGACCGCCTCTTCCCCATTACATCAACCCGTCCCACCCGATCGTGCAGAGAGGGCATGCTGTGGACCCCGTCTGTAAGAGAATTTCATCTGGCGGGGTCCAGGAAGTGGGCCTTCTCTGCAGTAGCTCCCACCCTGTGGAACATGCTGCCCCCAGAGGTGAGATTGGCCCCATCGCTCCTGGCCTTTTGGAGGAGTCTGAAGACCTGGTTCTGCTGCCTCGCTTGGGGTGGAGAGGGAATAGATCTACATGGGGATGTAGACCACTATAGACCACTCCTCCCACACTTGGACTGTTTTAGATTCTTCGCCACCTGGATTCTTTATTTTTACCTTTATTTATATTATTTATTATTGTATTTTTATACTGTGTATTTTATGGTTGTTGTTTTTAATTGATTGTTGTAAACCGCCCAGAGTCCCCCAATGGGAGGAGATTGGCGGGGACAAATTAGATAAATACATAAATAAATAATATCTTGCCACTACCAGGATAATGTAATGAAAGTAAGATGTGGTTCTGGAGAAGTCCTGTGATTGACCCACATTTTTAATTAACGCCAGGAAGAAAGGCTGCTTGAACAAGCTAGCTCTTCCTACTTGCTTTTCTGAGTGGCACACCACTTGCTTACTAAGCGTGAGCTGCAAACTAATAAGCTCCCCGCTCTGACCCTAATAGGCTAATCGCTTACCTCTTTCGCCTCCAGCATGGCTCACACCTCACCAATAAGGGCTTAACAAGGCAGGCTGCGCAAATTTGTAACTTTCTTTGTTCCCCATTGTTTGACTATATGCCCTACTCTTTTTCTTTGTCCACAAAAATCTAATCAAATAAGCATGTGCAGGTAGCCATTGCTTAACAACCAAAATTGGGACTGGAATTTCGGTTGCTAAGTGAATGTGACCCGATTTTATGACTTGTTCTGCAGCAGTCGCTAAGTGAATCACTGTGGGATTTAAGCAAACCATGTGGTCGTTAAACAAATCACATGGTTCCCTATTGATTTTGCTGGCCAGAAGCCAGCCAGGAAGGTCGAAAATGGTGATCAGGTGACCACGGGATGCTGTGACAGTCATAAATGTGAACTGGTTGCCAAGCGCCCAAATTATGATCATGTGACTGTGAGGAATGCTGTGAAGGCCATAAGTGTGAGGAGCAGTCATAAGTCAGTTTTTTCAGCACCATCGCAAGTCCGAACTATCACTAAATGAATGGTTGTTAAGCGAGGACTACCTGCAATTTCCTTCTGGTTAACCTTTCCTGGACTGGGGTGAGCATTCCAAAGGGTGGGGGAAGGAGTCTGGGGTTATAAGATCTACACAATAAAGGCAACTCCTTTGTGAGCAGTGAGCTATGTTTTTTGTCTGCTTTTTCACTCACTGCAGCTGAGGGAAAGAATCTCTCCAATGTAAGTATCTTGGATTAATTACTAAATCTTATTAATTGATACCATTCTGGCATCTTGTTGTTCATCCCTTTTTCAGTATCCAACCAGCAATCACTTCAGCCTGTAATAGAGGATAATTTGACCAACCTATATCTGTTTGCATAGGGATCTGGCTGGTCTATGTTTCTGCTCTAATTCTATGAAATCATTGAACTGGAAGTTGGAAATGGCTTTACAGGCCATGAGGTCCAACCATTTTCTCAGGATAGGCATCCACTAAACCAGTTTTTCTTAAAGTGTGGTCCTAGGGCCCCTGGAGATCCCCCAAGACCCTCTCAGCGGTCCTCAAAATCAAAATTTGCCAGATACTGAAGATTTGCAAAAATTTAAAACGATGATACTCTTCTCATTTTTTTTATTAAAATAGGTTTTTTTCATGAAAAATATTTTATTTATGTTAATACCCAATGGGTTTAATGTTGTTATTTTTACATGATTTAATAAATAAATATTCTATCAATTAAATCTTTATTACAGTCATAGATAGACCAGCATAAATAAATATAATTTAATTTTTAATATGAGAAACATTGATAAATATAACCCACACAAAGAAAAGTTCTTTTGGGATCCTCCATAATTTTAAAAGTGGGAAGCGGTCCTGAGAGCAAAATGTTTAAGAAACACTATACTAAACAATCCCTGGTATGTGAATATCCAACTCCTAGTTGAAAACCTATAATGAAGGAGAGTTAACTATTGTTATAGGGAGTCTTAGTACCAGGAAATTTCTCTTAATATTCAACCAGAAATTCCTTTCTTTTAATTTCAACTCCTTGGTCCTTCTTCTGCTGTCCCTTTCAACAGAGAAGATGACCACCCCACCTTCCATGTTATTTTAAACTGCAGTAATATTTCTCTTCAATCTTCTCTTTTGCAAACTGAAACTATCCAACATCATTAATCTTTCTTCATGACATCTGGTTTTAAGGCACTTTATCATCCTGGTAGTTTTCTTCTGAACCTGCTCCAGGTTCTTCATATCCCTTATAAAATGCAGAATTAGACACAGTATTCCAAACGCAGTATAACCAGAGTATAACAGAACTGTTACATTGCATGATCTTCATTCTATTAATGAAGCCCAATATTGCATTGGCCTTTTTAGTGACTGCACTACACTGCATGATATTTTCCTGGTTATCCATTCCTTCCCTTAGATCCTTCTCATGTGCATTGTTTCCAAGCCAGGTCTCCCCAGTCTTGCACTTATGCATTTGATTTTTCCTACCAAATTCAGGACCATACACTTGTCACCACTAAATACCATCCTACAAGCCTGTCAAGATCATTTTGAATTGTGATTTTATCCTCTAAAGTATTAGCCATTTTCCCTTCCTTGGCTTCATCTGCAAATTTGATAAACGTTTCTTCCATTCCATCTGATAGGTCATTTTCAAATAACCTGAATGGCACTGGGCCAAGGATTGGGTCTTGGGGAACCCATTCCAAGCTCCCCTCCAGAATTATATGTAGGTATCATTTGGGAACAGTTTTTCATTCAGTTGCAAATTCATCAGATTGTGGAATCCTCTAGCCTGCATTTATTCATATTGGCAATAAGGATTAATATAAAAGGTCTTGTTAAACACATTACTGAGAATAAGGTACACTATATCCACAGTGTTCCCTTGATCTACCAAACTAATCACTCTATCATAAAAACAGATAAAATCTGACACAAGTTGTTTTGGCAAACCTATGCTTTTAGGAATAGTAGTATTTTTTAAAAGTACTTGGAGACTTCCTGCTTGACAATACGTTATATCTTGCCCAATATGGATGTTAAATTAACTGGTCTGTAGTTTTCTGGGTCCTCCCTCCTCCCTTTTTGAATATCGGGACTGTTTGTTTTCTCCAGTTCTCTGACATCTCACCAGTGCTCCAGTTTTGAAAAATTATCGTCAGTGGTTCTGAGATCACTTCCATCAGTTCCTTCAACAGGTTGGGAAGTAATTTGTCTGGTCTTTGAATTCATTTAAGATAGCGAAGTGGATTCTTATTATAGCTTGATTAAACTTGAGCTGAGTTTCCCTTCCCCACTCGACTTCCTCAGTTATTACAAGAAGTGCTCTCTCTCACAAGCTGAGAACAGTGGAAATAGATATTTAAGAAAGAAGAAATAGGTACTGAATGAATGTGGACTGAATATAATATGATCATATATAGAGAAAACGAATGTGGAACAAACTGTAAAAATATATATAAAGAATGAACAGGTCAAGAGGATAAGGAAGATCAAAAAAGTCATGGTTGGATGGAGTTGATAAGATTCTGAAAAAAGAGAGGCAAGAAATTTAAGAACAAAAAGCAATGCATGAAGAGGTATATAGTCATGATGGAAGCTAGTATGGTTTGCAAAGACATAAAGTAAGGAGAGAGATAATGATTGGCATTCAATTAAGTCATTTCTTTTTCTTATTTCATACTTGTAATCTTTCTGTCTTGCTCTTTGTACTCTTTTTCTGTGTCCTGCATAATTCTGCTTATCTCAAAGGAAATATCATGAAGGGCATGTATACATATGTATTGAAGTCTCCAAGCTTAGATGGACTGGATGCCAGGATAAGAAAACTTTCTGATGGTTTCCTGAATCTCTGTCCATTAACTTTGAGAAAACAAATAACTGAGGTACCAGATTACTGGACTCCTCATATCCCTCTGTTCAAAAAGGAGAAAAAGAAAGATCCATGGAATTCATAACACAAATGACCTGTAAGAACCTTGAAAACAATGAACTGGTTACTAGATATCAGCATGGGTTGGTTAATTAAAAAATCTTGCCAGACTAATCGAGATTGGTGACACAAAGTTCTGTCCTGGGCCCTGTTTCATCATTTACGTAAGGATTTATGTAACCATGAAAGGTAAAACCAACCTTATACTGAGCAACCTAACACAGGGGGCAGAACTCAGAAGATTATGACAATTAAATTGATGCTATTCTCTTTTGCAACTATCCTGCTCCATGACAATGGAACTTTCATCTGGTGTAGGAAATTAATTTAAGCAATTTTTCCTACTAAATGCCCACTGGCTGTGATCTTTGACCAGAGATTTCAGCTTCAAGATGTAAATCTGAGTGACAGATACACATATGTATGGACTATCAATATACTAAGACTGTATAGGTTAACACTAAAATGTAGGCTAATATATTGAATTTATGCAGGGTATTACTTATTTTTTCTTACTACTGATAATCAAAGGCAGAGATAAACATACAAAGACAGCTGGGAATGATCCCTCTAGCCAGAGTACAGAGAGTTCTTAATTCTTCCCTTTTAAACTCTGCACCAGACTAAACAGATCTGTAAACCATTTTTTGACACCTGACCACTATGATGTCACATATCAGCATTTTCAAGAAGCATCTAATTAGCAATTAGCATACTTAGTACCCAGTAACATTTACCACATATAATGTCATGACCATGTTGTGGCTAACCACTCTACAACTAAGTAAGCTTGCTATATAAAAGAACAATTCCACTTTTCTATTACTGAAAGGTTGTGGCTAAGGGATACAGTATGGTTCCTTTTTTAACAAAACCAACTGGGCAACTAGCCAGCAGTTTAGAAGAATGAGAAAGCATTAAACTGGAGCTGATTAGCAAAAATATTTAATAAACCCAAATTGATTTCAGATAAAAACAATTGTAACTGGTTATATCTTGATGTGGGCATGCAACATCAAGGTTTGAAACAGTAAAGCTGCTACACTTCATATATACAAAATAAAATTCTTATAGACCACAGTCATGCTCCAGTGGTCAGATGACCTAAATAATATCTCAGAGCACCTATAACTCTATTGAGTGTTGGAGTATGTGCAGAGTGCTGGAAAGCATTTGGCCCGAGAGATCAGAAAGAAGATACCAGGCATTTCAACAAAAATAATTGTAGTTAAAGAAAACATAGGACACAAACAGTTTCCTCATCCAGAGCCCTGGATGGGCAAAGTCCTTAAATACAAAAAAGCATATTACAAGTACACGCACATATGCAAGTGTGCTGAGCAGAAAGAGAGGCTGCAAAAGCAGGAGAAGCAAGCAAGCAAAAGAAGCAAGGAACTGGCAGAGCTGGCTTATTTAAATGCAAATCAGGCAAGGAAGTGGAGGATGGTTTCAGTTTCTCATAAGGTCATTTGGACACTTAAACCTTGTTAACCAAATGAAGCCTGACCTTTTGACTCTGCCAAACACGTAAGAAAATGATTTATTACCATGGATACCTTCTCTGCAGCTTAGTCCAAGCAGAAACAAATAATACTAACATTGAGACATTTAAATAAAGATGCCATCCTGGGAGGGAGAGCATCGAAATATACTGGGACACAACAGAAAACAGAAAAGCTTACTGGTCCAGAAGGAGCAACTAAGTCTAACACTGGGAAGACACTGCCAATTGTTTAAAGATGAAAGAGATGAATGAAGAAAACCAACGCATGAAGAATTACTTGGACTTGAGATGCATATGCAACTCAGCTATAAAATAATTGGATGTATATAGGCATTCAAAAAATAATACAAATCATAATATAATAGAAGACTGTATTTTTCATTTTTTAAAAATTGATGACTTTTTTATGCTGCCCAGAGTCATGTTGTTTAGCTAGGACAGCCATATAAATGCTACAAATAAGCAAGCAAGCAAGCAAGCAAGCTGCTACAAGATTGGTTGTCCAAAGTATTTGCAAAATACAGAGTCTATGCCAAGGCATCTGTTGCAGCAGCAGAATACTGCAGAATAAAAACATTCCTGTAAATAGTGGCCAATACAGAAACTGGATGGGCTTATACATAAAAACAGTTTTCTGTATAGTGGCATCAAGGAAAACCATTCTATATACAAACCATATAGTTTGTAGAATTATAGTAACAGCCAATCCATTGCCTTAAACAGGCTTCAAAACTTTTTACAAGCAGTCAGGAGTAAGAATGGATTTTCCATCTTGCACTATTTTCTAATGAACCACTTAGCATAAGCATATTTACTTAGCTCTGGAAGGGGAAATTACCTGCCATCTCCATATATCCCAAAACTGTAACATCATCATTTGTCAGTTGTTGTGTTTGTTTTACAAACAATGGTCAATCTTTTTTTCTTTTCTTAGCCAAATAAATGTATGTATGTATGTACGTATGTATGTATGTATGTATGTATGTATTTACGGAACTATATGTAGCTATGTAAGGAATAAGAGACTATGGTAGGCTCCTAGGGGTTGCCATAATCTACTGCTTGAGACATGGAGGATTTTAAACAGACTTTCTCTGACTTCCACCAAGATTTTAAACAGATTCTTTCTGATTCCTACCAAGTTTTTATGCAAGGCATTCAGGACATTGTGGAAAATATGAGGTCTAAAATGTGTCATCTGGTTAGGGATGTCGTGGATGAAACTGAAGAATTTAACAGTGACAGAAATGTCTCTTCTAAGAGTGAGATAGGGATTTCTGTTGAAATGCTGGATGAAGATTGGATAGTTGAGTTGGAGAAATTTAAGGGAGAGAGCAAGTTGCAAGCCACAAGTGAAAGTGGTCTTCTGGTGGAATGCCATGGAAAAGAAGGGGTTATTATGTATGGGAGGTCTCCTGAAGAGAAGTCAGAGTTTTTAAGGGGGGCAGTTGGGCTGTTTGATTTTTTAAGAAAAAAGCTTTGTGCGCATTGTGGGGATATGTAAATGATCTGTTTATTTTGAAGTGGGATAAGGGTTTAAGAATATTTATCTGGATTGCTTTTAGGGTTTGGTTGATTTCATTTATCTTTAACAATTTGGATTAAGATTAGTAAGGTATAATAAAAAATTATGTCTATTTGGATGGTTTTGGGTTTAATATGATTAAGATCATTAAAATTGTTGTATTATCAAGTACAATGGCAGACAATTTATGCTTTTTAGTTTGATCTTTATTATAGTAAACAGAAATATATAGAATAGTAATAGGAAGAAAATAATTAAATTAATGTTATCTTTGGGGGGAAGTTGATTAGGAGGTTTATATAAAATTTTTTTTTCTTTTAATATAAGAGAAGGGATTAACTGTATTTAGTGATATTTACAATGTGCCAATGTAGTGATTTATAGAAGTAATGTGATTTTGGTTTAATACAGAGTAAGGGATTGATTATGGAAATTTTTGTATATCCTTGTTGTTAAAAGTCACCTCTTTTTTGTAACTTTGAAAAAAATTCTCTTGTTTCCACACTTTTTAAAGTTTTTTCTCTTCTTTCTTTGTAGTTTTTTGTTTTTCTGTAGCTTTTATCTTTGCTTGAATCTTAATAAAATTCTTATAAAAAAAAAAGATGACGAGGGGCTTACAGACTACATTTTACGAAAAACTGTTAATAGAACTGGATATATTTAACCTAAACGCAAGAAAGCAAACAGGAGATAACGATAGCTCTCTTCAAATGCTTGAAGGGCTGTCACAGGGAAGATGGTATAGGTTTATTATCCATACAATCATTCCCAAAAATAGGACAAGAACCAATGGGTAGAAGCTTTACAGAGGGAGATTCGAACTCAAAATAAGGAGGAATTTCCTGATTGTGAGAACTGTTAAGCAGTAGAACAGCTTGCCTCTTGGAGTTGTGGGTGCTCTATTAATGGAGGTTTTCAAGCAAAGGTTAGACAGCCAGTTGCCTGGGATGGTTTGAAGATATCTGCCTTTGGCAGAGGTTGCACTAGAAGACTTTCAAGGTCCCCAAGATTCTGTAAGTGTTCATAAATATGTAATTGTTGCAACTAAACAGAAGATACTTTTATTTCACATTTTAGCTCAGAAAAGGGCACAATACTGACAATAAAAGGAAATAATTACCTTTATATTTTAGAAGCTTTTCCTAATTAAAATTGTACTACTCTCATGCTTTAATTCTACAATAGGCTCTCTCTCACAAAGCTGTTGATGTGAATGAATATCTGAAGTATTTTTATTGTTCCAAAGGTAACAACTTCTTTAAAGTCCTACTATACAATCAGAGCAGCTATTGTTCTTACAGCAGATGGTGTTTATGTCTGACAACCACACAAGCTCTTGCTACCATTTTTCTCTACTCAAATACAAAAATAATGCTGCCTCCCTGGAAACCATGATTTAAAAACCAAAAACCAGTCTCTGGATTATACATAATCACTTTTTGTGCACATCTGGTAGTTTCCCTTGGCTTTCCCTCCCTTTACAGTAACATCTTTCAGATACCCTGATGTATTGTTAAGGCATTATCATCTATGGTAATTTCTAATCAGATTCCATCTTAACTTGGGTTTGAAAATCTGAAGAAAAGAGAGGTAAAGAGAAAGAACAAGAAGCTAAGGACTGGGTTTATATAATATAAGCAGGGATCGCAAACTGTTTTTGCTGGGTTCACGTAATGTATTTCCCCCAATAAATATATCCTATTATGAAATTCACATTCATACACTGATTAAGTTGGGAATCTCTGTTACTGCTGAAATGATGCTAACTGTCTTGTAGCCTTCATTTTGCATGAAGGTCTCATGTTTAATCTCTGGCTTCTGGGAATAGATAGAACCGGGAAAATACTGCAGTTTGAAAATCTCAGAGCTAATTTCAATTAGCATTGACAAAAAGTCAAAACTATTTTAGAATAAGGGACTCTTTTTCTGATAAATCTTGTCATCAAAATACGAAAAACTTGAAGTTCCTAAAAATGTCCACTATGTTCTTGTTTGTTGTTTATTCGTTTAGTCGCTTCCGACTCTTCGTGACTTCATGTACCAGCCCACACCAGAGCTTCCTGTCAGTCGTCAACACCCCCAGCTCCCCCAGGGACGGGTCCGTCACCTCTAGAATATCATCCATCCACCTTGCCCTTGGTTGGCCCCTCTTCCTTTTCCCTTCCACTCTCCCTAGCATCAGCATCTTCTCCAGGGTGTCCTGTCTTCTCATTATGTGGCCAACGTATTTCAGTTTTGCCTTTAATATCATTCCCTCAAGTGAGCAGTCTGGCTTTATTTCCTGGAGGATGGACTGGTTTGGTCTTCTTGCAGTCCAAGGCACTCTCAGAATTTTCCTCCAACACCACAGTTCAAAAGCATCGATCTTCCTTCTCTCAGTCTTCCTTCCTCTCGCAGCCATACGTTACTACGGGGAACACCATTGCTTTAACTATGCGGACCTTTGTTGTCAGGGTGAAGTCTCTGCTCTTGACTATTTTATCGAGATTTGTCATTGCTCTTCTCCCAAGGATTAAGCGTCTTCTGATTTCCTGACTGCAGTCAGCATCTGCAGTAATCTTTGCACCTAGAAATACAAAGTCTTTCACGGCTTCTACATTTTCTCCCTCTATTTGCCAGTTATCAATCAAGCTGGTTGCCATAATCTTGGTTTTTTTGAGGTTTAGCTGCAAGCCAGCTTTTGCACTTCCTTCTTTCACCTTCATCATAAGGCTCCTCAGTTCCTCTTCACTTTCAGCCATCAAAGTGGTATCATCTGCATATCTGAGATTGTTAATGTTTCCTCCAGCGATTTTAACTCCAGCCTTGGATTCCTCAAGCCCAGCATGTCGCATGATGTGTTCTGCATACAAGTTGAATAGGTAGGGTGAGAGTATACAGCCCTGCCATACTCCTTTCTCAATCTTAAACCAGTCCGTTGTTCTGTGGTCTGTTCTTACTGTTGCTACTTGATCGTTATACAGATTCTTCAGGAGGCATACAAGATGACTTGGTATCCCCATACCGCTAAGAACTTGCCACAATTTGTTATGGTCCACACAGTCAAAGGCTTTAGAATAGTCAATAAAACAGAAATAGATGTTTTTCTGAAACTCCCTGGCTTTTTCCATTATCCAGCGGATATTGGCAATTTCGTCCCTAGTTCTTCTGCCTTTTCTAAACCCAGCTTGTACATCTGGCAATTCTCGCTCCATGAATTGCTGAGGTGCTGAAGCATCTTGAGCATTACCTTACTGGCATGTGAAATGAGTGCCACTGTTCAATAGTTTGAACAGTCTTTAGTGTTTCCCTTTTTTGGTATGGGGATATAAGTTGATTTTTTCCAATCTGATGGCCATTCTTGTGTTTTCCAAATTTGCTGGCACATAGCATGCATTACCTTGACAGCATCATCTTGCAAGATTTTGAACAGTTCAGCTGGGATGCCATCGTCTCCTGCTGCCTTGTTATTAGCAATGCTTCTTAAGGCCCATTCAACCTCACTCTTCAGGATATCTGGCTCTAGCTCACTGACCACACCGTCAAAGCTATCCCCGATATTGTTATCCTCCCTATACAGGTCTTCTGTATATTCTTGCCACCTTTTCTTGGTCTCTTCTTCTTCTGTTAGGTCCTTGCCATCGTTGTTTTTGATCATACCCATTTTGGCCTGGAATTTACCTCCAATGTTTCTAATTTTCTGGAAGAGGTCTCTTGTCCTTCCTATTCTATTGTCTTCTTCCACTTCCGCGCATTGCTTGTTTAAAAATAATTATCTCTTCTGGCTAAGCTCTGGAATTGTGCATTTAATTGGGCATATCTCCCCCTATCGCTGTTACCTTTTGCTTTCCTTCTTTCTTGGGCTACTTCTAGTGTCTCAGCAGACAGCTATTTTGCCTTCTTGGTTTTCACTTTCTTTGGGATGTATTTTGTTGCCGCCTCCAGAACAATGTTGCGAACCTCTGTCCAGAGTTCTTCCGGGACCCTATCTACTAAGTCCAGTCCCTTAAATCGATTCTTCACCTCCACTGCCTATTCCTTAGGAATATTAGTGAGCTAGCTGATTTGTGGGTCTTCCCTAATCTCTTGAGTCTGATCCTAAATTGTGCAAGAAGAAGTTCGTGATCTGAACTACAGTCAGCTCCAGGTCTTGTTTTTACCGACTGTACAGATGTCCGCCACCTTTGGCTGCAAAGGATGTAGTCAATCTGATTTCGGTGTTGTCCATCTGGTGAAGTCCATGTATAAAGCCGTCTCTTAGGTTGTTGGAAGAGAGTGTTTGTTATGCAGAGTGAGTTGTCTTGGCAAAATTCTATCAGCCTATGTCCTGCTTCGTTTTGTTCTCCCAGGCCATACTTACCTGTAATTCCAGGTGTCATTTGACTGCCCACCTTAGCATTCCAGTCTCCCGTGATGAAAATAGCATCTCTTTTAGGCGTGTTGTCCAGTAGGTGCTGCAGATCCTCATAGAACTGCTCTACTTCAGCTTCTTCAGCATCTGTGGTTGGGGCGTATATTTGGATCACTGTGATGTTAGATGGCTTGCCCTGAATTCGAATTGAGATCATTCTATCGTTTTTTGGATTGTATCCAAGCACTGCTTTAGCCACTTTACTATTAATTATGAAGGCTACTCCATTTCTTCTGTGGTCCTCTTGTCCACAGTAGTAGATCTGGTGGTCATTTGATGTGAAGTGGCCCATTCCAGTCCATTTCAGTTCACCGACGCCCAGAATGTCTATCTTTAATCTTGACATCTCACCAATAACCACATCCAATTTGCCCTGGCTCATAGATCTTACATTCCAGGTTCCAATGGCGTGCTGATCCTTAGAACATCGGATTCACCGTTCACCACCAGCACCATTGGCCGCTAACCATCCTTTCGGCTTTGAGCTAGCTGCGTCATCACGTCTGGGGCTAGTTGAACTCATCCTCTGTTCCTCCCCAGTAGCATTTTGACCATCTTCCGACCTGGGGGTCTCATCTTCCGATGGTATACCGGCATATCTCTGGTTGTACTGATCCATTTAGTTTTCATGGCAAGAATACTGGGGTGGGTTGCCATTACCTTCCCCAGGAATCGCATTTAGTCTGACCTCTCTGTCATGACCTTCCTGTCTTGGGTGGCCCTTCACGGTTTAGCTCATGGCATCATTGAGGTGCTCAAGCTCCAGCACCATGACAAGGTAACGATCCTTTGCTGAAGAGGCCAGAAATTACAAAATTATTATATTTGGTTCACGTGTAGGCCTGTATATATGCATTAACAGTGTTCTTAAACTAAAAATGAAGAATGAAACTTACCTGTGAAGTTGCCTAATTTGAAATAATTTTTCAAATAAATTGTGATCTCCCAGGGAACCCCTAGTGACCTTTTGCAGAACCCTAGGGTTCGACAGAACCCTGGCTGAGAAACCCTGGCCTAGATAATGGGAGAGTGTCTTAACTTCTATAGCAAGAGTGTCAATGGACCTTAAATTATGCTTATACAACAAAAATATTATTTAGAATTTATTGATCTCCATTACGTTTGTATAGAAAAGGACTAAGCATTGGGTTGGAGTTGTAATAAGGGGAATGACTCTTTAAAACATATAGTATGTTCTTACAATGTCCTGTACTTACTAAGTTTTGGGAGGAAGTAGTAGATCATATAAATGTGACTGTGTGACAGAAGCTGAAATTTTCAGGGGATAATATTCTCCTGAATTACATACCTAGTACGTGGAATTTGACAACTGGACAATGTAAATGGATTCTCAGTGCCCTTACTATTTGTATACTATTAAAGCTAAAAGACTGATACTGCAACATTGGAAAGATAAATGTACGGCCCCATTTACTCAATGGATTGAAGACCTGCCACCTATGAGAGGATTGCCTATAGACGTACACTTTGTATGGATAAGTATAATGAAATATGGGACTCAATTTATACAAAATACAGTAGTTTAGGGAAAAGCATGATGGTTTTATAATTGTATCAGAAATATATATATTTGCACTATATTTTCATTAGATAAATATATATAGAATTGTAACTGTTTACTGTTGTAATGATATATTCTATTTCGTATTTTTATTTTGCTTTTTCTATTTTTATAACATTTTGCTTTTTTATTGTTGCTTTACTAAAGTGAGTTTTGAGGAATATAGTTTTTTTTTTCTACACTGAATCTGCGGATTGGAATCCCAACCTACTTGCTTTCACTTTTCTGTGGGAATGCTATTTGTTATTATTTTCCATTTTCTTGATTGGCTACACTGGAGATAAAAGGGCTCAAGAGTGTTCAATTACAGCTTTAACAGACTTTACCTTCCTGAGGCACTAGAGGTCGCCATAATCTACTGTGGAGAAATATGGAGGAAATTAAAGTGATATTCAAAGATTTCTACAATGCATTTACCTGAGACATGGAGCATTTCTCAGAGTTTGTGAAGCCCAAATTGTCTCAAAAATTGAGAGAAGGTGATAAGGCTGAAAATAATTGTTAGTGATATTTATTCTTGGGATAAAGTGGCCCCTCCAAAGAAGGTGAGAATTGGTGTTTGTTGTTTATTCGTTCAATCGCTTCCGACTCTTCATGACTTCATGGACCAGCCCACGCCAGAGCTTCCTGTCAGTCGTCAACACCCCCAGCTCCCCCAAGGTCGAATCCATCACCTCTAGAATATCATCCATCCACCTTGCCCTTGGTCGGCCCCTCTTCCTTTTCCCTTCCACTCTCCCTAGCATCAGCATCTTCTCCAGGGTGTCCTGTCTTCTCATTATGTGGCCAAAGTACTTCGGTTTTGCCTTTAATATCATTCCCTCAAATGAGCAGTCTGGCTTTATTTCCTGGAGTATGGACTGGTTTGATCTTCTTGCAGTCCAAGGCACTCTCAGAATTTTCCTCCAACACCACAGTTCAAAAGCATCTCTCTTCCTTCTCTCAGCCTTCCTTATGGTCCAGCTCTCACAGCCATATGTTATTACGGGGAAAGGGAAACCTGAATTGTGGAAAGTTGAAGAGAAAGGGATTGGAAAGTTTGTGCTGCCATCACACTGTGGTCAAGAAAGAGGATTAAGCTTCAAAGGCTGGAAGATTTCTGGAGAATATTTGGACTTACTAAGGCAGGTTGTAAAATTTGAAATTGACAAGAGGAAAGTTCTGTGCATAATACTGAGTTATATAAATGCTTTGGTGTACTTTGAAGTGGGATAACTGCCTAAATGTGTTTATCAGGATGGTCTCTTAAAGGATTAGATAAATGTTTATGCTGTTTGGAAAATTTTTACATTTTTGGTTAAAGGTTATTAATAATGTTACTTTTTAAATTATATAATGGTAATAAGTTGGTAGGTTACTTTTAGTTTAAATGCTGTGCTTTATCTTGATAGTTGTTTAAATTTATTGGATTATTTTTTAAGGGTTTAGATGACTTTTTATTTTTGAACAATATTTTTATAAACAAGTTATAGCAATAAGATATAATTAGGTTATTTATTATTAGTTTAGTTGGCAGATAGGGGCAAATTGTAGTGAAGAAGGATATTATCTGTTAGTATATTAGGTTTTAAATTATGTTTGAAGGGGATTTTTATGTTTCTTAATTGGGAGAGAAAATTTGTTTTAGAAGGGAATGTTATAATGAGAATTTAAATGCTTTATAGAAATAATACTTATTATAGTATAAATTGGGTAAGAGATTGATATTGATTTATGTATATCTTTGTTGTAGAAAGTAAGAAGTCATTCTGTTGTAGTTTGTTTTGTATTTTCACACCTTTTTAGTTTTTTCTTTTTTTGTAGGCTCTTTTGTTTCCTTTTTAGTTTTTATGTATATCTTGAAAATTTTTAAATAAAGCTTCTAATACAAAAAAGCGGTGCAATAAATTTAAAATTTTATTTAGGATTTATTGGAGATAAGGTCAGTTTTTTACTCCAGGATCTACTAGATTTATAGGACATAGAAAGTGTGTATAAGCCACTCTAATCCCCTGGATAATTAAAAAAAACACATAAATATTATTAAGTTTTTGCACTATTGTTTAAAAATGATTATAAAAGGCTAGACTAATACAAGCATATTAATGAAGCATATTAATGAATCCAAATATCCCAATATTCCAGAGTCCAAATATTTCAAGCTGTATCAGCTGAAACTCTTCAGAAAAGACAAAGTTTAAAACGTTGACTGAATATCTTAGAAAATGTGAAACACGTATCACTGGACGTTCTCATTCTGATTAATTTTAAATTTAAATGGGAAGGAAAAAAGTATATCTACACTGAAAGAAATAAAGCAATATATCTTGAATTAACAAAAATTAAGTAAATGCATAACTGGCTAAAAAAAACTGTACTCAGAGAGTGCTCATCAAATTGGTGAGAGGTATCTAATATGTCTTCTACTCTTGAGTGTTTATATTAATAACTTGGTGGAAGCAACGGAAGGTGCTCCATCAACTCTGCAGGCAACACAAAACTGGATGGGATTGCTAATACTCTAGCAATAACATTCAAAACAATCTTGATAGGTTAGAGAAATGGGCTGAACCTAACAGAATAAAAATTAAGAGACATAAATGCCACATTTTTTTATTCAGGAAACACATCAGATCCATAGGTATTTGTGGGGGATGGGGGATACTTGGCTTGTTCATGGTACCTGAGAAAAAGGTCTTGAAATAGTGATTGATTGCAAACTGATTATGAGCCAACAATATGATGTAGGTACAAAAAAGGCAAATGCAATTTTAAGCTGTGCCTGTTGTTTATTCGTTTAGTCGCTTCCGACTCTTTGTGACTTCATAGACCAGCCCACGCCAGAGCTTCCTGTCGGTCGACACCCCCAGCTCCCCCAGGGACAAGTCCATCACCTCTAGAATATCATCCATCCATCTTGCCTTTGGTCAGTCCCTCTTCCTTTTGCCTTCCACTCTCCCTAGCATCAGCATCTTCTCCAGGGTGTCCTGTCTTCTCATTGTGTGGCCAAAGTATTTCAGTTTTGCCTTGAATATCATTCCCTCAAGTGAGCAGTCTGGCTTTATTTCCTGGAGGATGGACTGATTTGATCTTCTTGCAGTCCAAGGCACTCTCAGAATTTTCCTCCAACACCACAGTTCAAAAGCATTGATCTTCCTTCTCTCAGCCTTCCTTATGGTCCAGCTTTCGCAGCCATATGTTACTACGGGGAACACCATTGCTTTAACTATGCGGGCCTTTGTTGTCAGTGTGATGTCTCTGCTCTTAACTATTTTATCGAGATTTGTCATTGCTCTTCTCCCAAGGATTAAGCGTCTTCTGATTTCCTGACTGCAGTCAGCATCTGCAGTAATCTTTGCACCTAGGAATACAAAGTCTTTCACTGCTTCTACATTTTCTCCCTCTATTTGCCAGTTATCAATCAAGCTGGTTGCCATAATCTTGGTTTTTTTGAGGTTTAGCTGCAAGCCAGCTTTTGCACTTTCTTCTTTCACCTTCATCATAAGGCTCCTCAGTTCCTCTTCACTTTCAGCCATCAAAGTGGTATCATCTGCATATCTGAGATTGTTAATATTTCTTCCAGCAATTTTAACTCCAGTCTTGGATTCCTCAAGCCCAGCTTGTCGCATGATGTGTTCTGCATACAAGTTGAATAGGTAGGGTGAGAGTATACAGCCCTGCCATACTCCTTTCCCAATCTTAAACCAGTCCGTTGTTCCATGGACTGTTCTTACTGTTGCTACTTGATCGTTATACAGATTCTTCAGGAGGCATACAAGATGACTTGGTATCCCCATACCACTAAGAACTTGCCACAATTTGTTACGGTCCACACAGTCTAATGCTTTAGAATAGTCAATAAAACAGAAATAGATGTTTTTCTGAAACTCCCTGGCTTTTACCATTCTCCAGCGGATATTGGCAATTTGGTCTCTAGTTCCTCTGCCTTTTCTAAAGCCAGCTTGTACATCTGGCAATTCTCGCTCCATGAACTGCTGAAGTCTACCTTGAAGGATCTTGAGCATTACCTTACTGGCATGTGAAATGAGTGCCACTGTTCAATAGTTTGAACAGTCTTTAGTGTTTCCCTTTTTTGGTATGGGGATATAAGTTGATTTTTTCCAATCTGATGGCCATTCTTGTGTTTTCCAAATTTGCTGGCATAGAGCATGCATTACCTTGACAGCATCATCTTGTAAGATTTTGAACAGTTCAGCTGGGATGCCATCATCTCCTGCTGCCTTGTTATTAGCAATGCTTCTTAAGGCCCACTCAACCTCACTCTTCAGGATGTCTGGCTCTAGCTCACTGACCACACCGTCAAAGCTATCCCTGATATTGTTATCCTTCCTATACAGGTCTTCTGTATATTCTTGCCACCTTTTCTTGATCTCTTCTTCTTCTGTTAGGTCCTTGCCATCTTTGTTTTTGATCATACCCATTTTTGCCTGGAATTTACCTCCAATGTTTCTAATTTTCTGGAAGAGGTCTCTTGTCCTTCCTATTCTATTGTCTTCTTCCACTTCCGCGCATTGCTTGTTTAAAAATAATTCCTTATCTCTTCTGGCTAACCTCTGGAATTTTGCATTTAATTGGGCATATCACTGTTGCCTTTTGCTTTCCTTCTTTCTTGGGCTACTTCTAGTGTCTCAGCAGACAGCCATTTTGCCTTCTTGGTTTTCTCTTTCTTTGGGATGTATTTTGTTGCCGCCTCCTGAACAATGCTGCCAACTTCTGTCCAGAGTTCTTCCGGGACCCTATCTACTAAGTCCAGTCCCTTAAATCGATTCTTCACCTCCACTGCATATTCCTTAGGAATATTAGTGAGCTCATATCTAGCTGATCTGTGGGTCTTCCCTAATCTCTTGAGTCTGATCCTAAATTGTGCAAGAAGAAGTTCGTGATCTGAACTACAGTCAGCTCCAGGTCTTGTTTTTACCGACTGTACAGATGTCCGCCACCTTTGGCTGCAAAGGATGTAGTCAATCTGATTTCGGTGTTGTCCATCTGGTGAAGTCCATGTATAAAGCCGTCTCTTAGGTTGTTGGAAGAGAGTGTTTGTTATGCAGAGTGAATTGTCTTGGCAAAATTCTATCAGCCTATGTCCTGCTTCGTTTTGTTCTCCCAGGCCATACTTACCTGTAATTCCAGGTGTCATTTGACTGCCCACCTTAGCATTCCAGTCTCCTGTGATGAAAATAACATCTCTTTTAGGAGTGTTGTCCAGTAGGTGCTGCAGATCCTCATAGAACTGCTCTACTTCAGCTTCTTCAGCATTTGTGGTTGGGGCGTATATTTGGATCACTGTGATGTTAGATGGCTTGCCCTGAATTCGAATTGAGATCATTCTATCGTTTTTTGGATTGTATCCAAGCACTGCTTTAGCCACTTGACTATTAATTATGAAGGCTACTCCATTTCTTCTGTGGTCCTCTTGTCCACAGTAGTAGATCTGGTGGTCATTTGATGTGAAGTGGCCCATTCCAGTCCATTTCAGTTCACTGACGCCCAGAATGTCTATCTTTAATCTTGACATCTCACCAATAACTACATCCAATTTGCCCTGGCTCATAGATCTTACATTCCAGGTTCCAATGGCGTGTTGATCCTTAGAACATCGGATTCGCCGTTCACCACCAGCACCGTCGGCTGCTAGCCGTCCTTTCGGCTTTGAGCTAGCTGCGTCATCACGTCTGGGGCTAGTTGAACTCATCCTCTGTTCCTCTCCAGTAGCATTTTGACCATCTTCCGACCTGGGGGTCTCATCTTCCGATGGTATACCGACATATCTCTTGTTGTACTGATCCATTTAGTTTTCATGGCAAGAATACTGGGGTGGGTTGCCATTACCTTCCCCAGGGATCGCATTTAGTCTGACCTCTCTGTCATGACCTTCCCGTCTTGGGTGGCCCTTCATGGTTTAGCTCATGGCATCATTGAGGTGCTCAAGCTCCAGCACCACGACAAGGTAACGATCCTTTGCTGAAGAAGCTGTGCCTACAGAAGTACAATTTTCAAATCATGGAAATTCTGCTTTGGTCAGACTCTATCTTGAGTAGTATGGCCAGTTCCAGGCACCATAATGCAGAGAGGTTCAGAAAAATCCTATTAAATTTTTTAAAAAAAGATCTTTCTGAAAATAAGAACAGTTTGACAGTAAAATGATCATATAGAAAGCTGGTAAGAGCTATTTCATTGGATGTTATCAAGAGGAGGCTTAGCACAGTGGAGAGTATCTCTAGAATTGTTGTGTTCTAGGTGGCCTCTGAGCTTGCTTTTCTTCCTGTAGACATTTCATTACAGGCTAGATAACATCCTCAGCACCAGAGATTAAATTCTTTATTACTGCACATAATACTTGAATTAATTAAAGACTATATTTAAAGAAAATATTAGGGATGTGCTGTGCTTTGGATCCTGCTTCAGAGCTGGTATGAGCATACACACCATACTTGTTGGTGCCTCCTTAGACAAGCTGTGCCTTTTCCTATGGCCATTCAATACAAGTGTAATGGTTGCCTACTCCAATATACTCAGTCTCACAAGCCCGAGCTTTAAGATAACTGATTTATTAAAGGAATAGTGTGCAGATACAGACAAAGCTGAGAGTAAACCAAAAGAGCGCGAAATACAAATCAAATACTGTTGCTTCAGGCCAACTCCGCCCCGTGCCTCCTCGTAGCAACCACCCCATCCCAGATGTCATCCATCGTCATACACCGGCCTGGGAAAGTAACCTTGAATAGAGTCACCAACCCAAACATGCACTCCAGAGATTACAGCCACGCAGGGCTGGAAATTTCCAACAGGGAAACACGGATTAGAAGAGTGACATGTGAAACGTTACGATGTATACAGGACATTGAAATGGAGAACATGACATACTGCCCCCCTGAAAAAAAATGACGGAGCGGGTTTGGTGGAATAGGCAGCATGGAATTTAGCGACGAGGTTCGGGGAATGCACATTGGGAGCGGCAACCCACTCCGGGTGTGGGAAATGCTTCCATCGGATGAGATATTGTAAAGTAGAGCGTTTGCGATGAGAATCAAGTATGTCCTTAACTTCAAAGTGTTGCTGAGTGTCAATCATAATGGGTGGAGGGGGTGCTTGCTGAGGATGCCAGCGATCCGACAGAACGAGCGGCTTGAGTAAGCTGCAATGAAAAACAGCATGCAAACGTTTAAGATTGTGCGGCAAATCCAATTTAAAAGTGACAGGATTGATTTGGGCAACAATAGGAAATGGACCAACAAACTTAGGGCCAAGCTTTTTGGAGTGTTGTGGGGATTTGATAAATTTGGTGGAAAGATAGACCTTGTCACCAACTTTAAATGCGGGTTGGGTGGAACGCCTCACGTCTGCATGTTTTTTGTAAGAGGCTTGCGAGTGGTGTAATGCCTGTTGGATTTTTGGCCATGAGTCGGCTAAGGTTCGAGCCCAATCGGTGAGAGAGGAAGGGAGAGATTGCGGATGCGGGAGATCCGGAATCGGGATGAAATCACGCCCGAATACAGCTTTGAAAGGGACTTGGCCAGTACTTTGGTGGACAACATTGTTATAAGCCACTTCAGCGAAGGGAAGGAGGTCGACCCAATTGTCTTGTTGATAATTGACAAAGGCACGGAGATATTGTTCCAAGGTGGAATTGACAGCTTCAGTTGATCCATCTGTCTCCGGATGCCACGCCGTAGAAAGGGCTTGCTGGGTGCCAACCAGTTTCAAAAAAGCCCGCCAAAACTGTGACGTAAATTGTGAACCTCTGTCACTCACCAAACGGGAGGGGCTCCCGTGTAGGCAGTACACGTGTATGAGAAACAAACGGGCGAGCTGCTGCGTGGTGGGAATGGATGCGCAGGGGATGAAGTGGGCTTGTTTGGAAAAGAAGTCTTTGACAACCCAAATTACGGTTTTACGTTGACTGGGGGGTAAGTCCACTATAAAATCCATGGAGATCTCCTGCCAAGGGCAGGTTGGGTTAGCCACCGGTTGTAACAAGCCGTGTGGCTTTCCCACTTTGCTCTAAGTTGCCGCGCAAACAGGGCAGGCAGTGACATAGTCTTTGACGTCCCTGAGGAGCGCTGGCCACCAAAATTGACGTCGGGTGAGATGGAGGGTTTTAAGGTAGCCAAAGTGCCCCGCTAGCTTATCATCGTGGCAGCGCAGGAGGATCGCCTTTCGCAAAGCCGACGGGACATAAAGGCGATCATTCTTCCATGCAAAACCCTCATGAAAAGTAACAGAGTCTAAGTTGGTCTGCAACCATGTATCAGATTTCAGGTGAAGAAGAAACTGTTGTTGCAAATCTGAGGAAATTGGCAACTGCCCCGGAGTGGGAGAGGGAGGAGTGGCTGGCTGCTGAGTTAGACGGGCGCGTGTGTGACTGCGCGTCACGGCTGCCAATCTCAATTGCTTTTCAGTCCATACTGTGCCTTGGACAGTTGGAGCAGGACCCGAATCTTGGGGCCGGCGGGACAGGGCATCGGCCAAAAAGTTTTTCCTCCCCGGAATGAACTTGAGGGAGAAATCAAAACGGCTGAAAAATTCGGCCCATCGGAGTTGCTTAGGGCTGAGTTTGCGACTGGTGGTTAAGGCTTCGAGATTCTTGTGGTCAGTCCAAATTTCAAAAGGGTGCGAAGCCCCCTCCAATAAGTGTCGCCAAGTGTCCAAGGCTGCTTTTACAGCAAAAGCCTCTTTCTCCCAGACATGCCATCGCCTCTGTGTCTCCGTAAACTTGCGAGACAAATATGCACAGGGTTTCAAAGTGCCTGACTGGTGACCTTGGAGCAAGAGGGCTCCGATAGAGAAGTTGGAGGCATCGACCTGTACCATGAATGGTTTAGTTGGGTCGGGATGCTTGAGGATGGGTTCAGTTGTGAACAATTGTTTCAGCGCGTCAAAAGCCTGCTGGCAGGCTGGAGTCCATTTAAGGAGTGCGCCTGGATTTTTTGATCGTCGAGTATCCCCCTGAGCTTTGGTTTTTAATAAGTCAGTGAGGGGGAGGGCGATTTCCACAAAACTTTGGGCAAATGCCCGATAGAAATTGGCGAAGCCAAGGAAACTTTGTAATTGGCGTCGTGTGCGTGAGGGTTCCCAGGCGACAATGGCTTCCACTTTTGCTGGGTCCATTTCAATCCCCCCTGCTGAAATTCAATAGCCGAGATAATCAATTTGGGACTGATGAAAAGCACATTTGGATAATTTAGCATACAACTCAGCTTTTTGGAGTTTAGCAAGCACTTGACGCACCAGGTAAACATGTTCTGCCATAGTTTCAGTATAAATCAATACATCATCCAAATATACCAACACCCCCTTAAACAGGTGGTCATGCAAGACCTCATTGATGAGCTGCATAAATACCCCAGGTGCCCCTGCCAAACCAAAAGGTAACACTTTCTATTGAAAAGCCCCCAGAGGACAGTTGAATGCTGTTTTCCACTTGTCCCCTTCCCTTATGCGAATGTGAAAATAGGCCTCCCTCAAATCCAGTTTTGAGAAAATCTTGCCTCTGGCCAGATGTGCTAACATGTCCTTGAGGAGGGGCAAAGGATATTTATTTAATATTGACACTGCATTTAGCCCCCGGAAATCTGTACATAGCCGCAAAGAACCGTCCTTTTTAGGTCTAAATAGGACAGGTGCCCCCACCGGAGAGTTGGCTGGCTCAATAAAATCCCTGGCCAGATTCTTGTCAATGAACTCCCGCAATGTGGCCAACTCTTTCGGGGACATGGCATAGATTTTTGGGTTAGGCAACTTTACATTGGGTAACAATTCAATAGCACAATCAGTCTTTCGGTGAGGGGGCAGCCGATCTGCCTCCTTTTCGCCAAACACATCTGCGAAGTCCTGATATTGGGCCGGCAGTCCCTCTAGTGGCTCCAGCGTTTGAACTGTGGTGGTGGCTGCCCGCCCCCCTTCATTGTCCTCCAACAAATCCTTTTCTGGCACCTTATAAAATCCATCAGCGAATGTCACAGTTCTATGCAGCCAGTTGATAGCCGGATTTTGCTTGACAAACCAGGGCATCCCCAGGATGACCAATGGGCCCCCCACCGGTGCTATTACAAAGGGTAATTTCTCCCAATGAGTTCCCATTTGCAACGCCACCAGTCCGGTGGAGTGGGTTACTGGTTTTCCCCCTGCCATAGTCCCGTCCAGTTGGGTAAAAATCATTGGTCGCTGCAACGGGAAACTGGGAAGCTCTAATGTGTCTACGAGATCGGGGTGCATCAGGGATCGCGAGCAGCCCGAATCCAGCATTGCCCACACTTCCACAGTTCGGGTACTGGAGCCCAATTTTACCTTGACCGTCAGGGTAGGAAAATTCCCACTCACCGAATCGTGGTTGCGCCCCTCTCCTTCCACCTGCCCTAGGGCGCCGTTCAGAGCAGGTGGCTGGCTTTTCCCGCCGGTTGTTCGAAGTCCAGCTGTTCCTCCTCTCCTCCGAATTGGTGATCGTCAGGGTCGTCCTCCGCGCGGGCAGCTCTCACCTTCCTTGGTACTGAAGGGGACTTGCTGGATGCCTTCCCAGGTCGCTCCTCGGATCTCTTTCTTGGGCACGCCGCTGCACGATGCCCTTCTTTCCCACATCACAAGCACTGTCCTTTCGCAAAACGGCATTCTTTCTCCTCCTCCCAACTTTTCGAGTTAGGGCGGCTTGGGAATCCCGGAGTGCGGACACTTTTGCTGAACTTTCCCTGTTTCAATTCTTTATTATGGGCGAACGTCTCTAGGGCGTCTTCAGCACTACTGGCCAGCTGAATCCACCCGTACAATGTTTTCGGGTCGTCCCGTCCCAACGCCCATTGGAGGACCTCCGTCTCCAGTCCCTGTTTGAACATTTCCACTAGGGTTGACTGGGACCAGTCCTCCACCTTTCCAGCCAGGGCTTTAAACTCCAAAGCGTAGTCCGCGACAGAGAGGGATTCCTGGGAGAGCTTCCTCAGTGCCCGCTTCGCCCGTTCCTGAGCCAAGGGGTCTTTGAAGTGTTGTTTTAGTGCCCGCAGGAACTCCTCAACCTCCTCTAGTTCTGTGGCTTCGGCTTGGCATAATTGCACATACCAATCTGCTGCCCTCCCCTTTAGCTTATTGGCGATGGCATTGATTTTGCCCGACTCGGAGCGAAAGCTTCGCCCCCAGTCAGCTATGTAATTTCTAGCATTGGTAAGGAAGAAAGACAGCTTGGTAGGGTCACCATCGAACTTCACCACGAAAGGGGGGGGGCTCTTGCCGCCTCTCTCGGCTCAGCTGGCTCCGCAAAGGCCAACGAACGCCTGCCCGCCGCCTGTGACCCTTCCCTGGTCACTCCCGACTCTCTACCCCTCGCTTGCCGGAACACCCCAGTCCTTCTTCTCCCCCTCGGTGGGGATGGGGACCTCGCTCTCGGGTTGGGCCGTCGAGGTGGAACTTCCTCCAGACTCTCCTGCCTGGATTCCGACCCCCTGGGGTGGTCCTTTAACAGGGCAATAATGTCCAGTTTTTCCTCCAGCGCCCTCATACGCGCAGGGGTGACCGGGGCTTCCAATGGACCTGTAGTCACTACCACCGTAGGCGACAGTGGGATCTCCGGTTCCCAGGATGCTTGGGGTGATTCGACCTCGGAGTCTCCCTCCTCCCCGGTTCGATAGTCATCCCCTGTAGTGCCGCTCACTTCAGACGGTAAACCCCGGTCCTCTGTCAGGGCACCCCGCTTATCCCGTCGGGCTGCCCTCTGAGCTCGGGAGCTCGGGACCACAAGCGCTCTTATGGTGTCTGGTTCTCCTTCACCCTCCTCGCACGCTTGCAGTCCGGGTTCTGACATCGCTAGCATCCCTTTTCACCAAATACTTGGATGGGGCTAGCGGAAAGGTTAAAGAAGGACTCTCAGCTTTATGTAATGGTTGCCTACTCCAATATACTCAGTCTCACAAGCCCAAGCTTTAAGATAACTGATTTATTAAAGGAATAGTGTGCAGATACAGACAAAGCTGAGAGTAAACCAAAAGAGCGCGAAATACAAATCAAATACTGTTGCTTCAGGCCAACTCCGCCCCGTGCCTCCTTGTAGCAACCACCCCATCCCAGATGTCATCCATCGTCATACACCGGCCTGGGAAAGTAACCTTGAATAGAGTCACCAACCCAAACATGCATTCCAGAGATTACAGCCACGCAGGGCTGGAAATTTCCAACAGGGAAACACGGATTAGAAGAGTGACATGTGAAACGTTACGATGTATACAGGACATTGAAATGGAGAACATGACAACAAGTAAAATGTGTGTCAAAGGATATGCTGACAGGATGCAAAAAGGTGCTTTGGAGCAGGTGTGGGTATACTGTTAGTGTCTTCTTAACTCAACCCCATATTTTCCTGGGAACAAACAGCTACCATGCAAGCCCAAGAAAAGGTGTGTAGTTTCTTTAACAGATGCTAACAGATGCAGCATGTATTCCCCCACCCCACTCCATTTTCTCCAAAAGCAATTTTTCAGCTTCAGATCCAAAGTGCAGCACATTCCTAAAAATACAAAATTATTTCAAATAAAGAAACATTCGGAACTTGAATATTGTAGATATGGGACACTAGACAGCATTTTCTAAGTGTGAGAAATTATTTTAAAATAAAGATTAAAAGACCAACAATTATAGAATACTATAAAATTATTAACAAACACCAAAATCAAGACTAAACACAAATACAGGTAGTCCTCGCTTAATGACCATAATTGAGACCATAATTTTGATTGCTAAGTAAAGTGGTCATTAAGCGAATCTGACCCAATTTTATGACCTTTTTTGCAGCGGTTGTTAAGCAAATCACCTTGGACATTGAACCTTGGACAATGAACCAAGTGGTCGTTAAATGACTCATGCAGTTCCCCTTTGATTTTGTTTGCCAGAAGCTGGCTGGAAAGGTCAAAAATGGCTATCACATGATCACAGGATGCTGCAATGGTTATAAATATGAACTGGTTGCCAACCACCCAAACTGTGATCATGTGACCGTGAGGACACTGCAATGGTTTTAAGTGTGAGAACCGGCCATAAGTTGTTTTTTTCAGCACCATTGTAAGTCCAATCCATCACTAAATGAATGGTTGTTAAGCAAGGACTACCTGTAATCTCAGAATGCTAGTTTATGCTGCTTTAAATATATAGTATAAAGAGTGATTATTAATATTGGCTAATGAAGACATGAACAGAAATTCGATTTGGAAATAAAATGACTATTCTTCAAGATTTTATTAGAGCTGTAATTCAGTTACAGTTTGTATTAAATTACATATAGAAACTGGATTAGAAGGCTATTTGTTCAATCATTTGCTGTATTAATCAACTATGACAAAGAATTACAAAAATTGTTTCAAGAAACTATAGAACTTAGTTTCGGTGAATTTAAATACTAAGGAATAACATTTACAAACTTCTGTAAACAGTGAAAGAAATATAATTATGAATACTATCTCTGACAGATCAAAAGATAATTTAAATCATGGCAATATCTTTCTGTATCACTGCTTGTCAGAATTACCATACTTAAAATGACTATTTTCCCTGAAGTTATTTTCTTGTTTCTAATACTTCCAATTCTCTTGCCCATGGATGTGTTTTGTATATTGCAAATATATATATTTTTATTTATACATAAATATACAAGTATGTAGGATCCTGGAAACCATACAATATAAAGAAAAGTTTACAGATAATTAATTTTTAACATCTCTTTGATGCATTTCAATTAAGACAAGTCATATTATTCAGAACCGGAATAATGTTGAACGGGTCCAAGTGGAGTTACCATGGGACTCCAAATCTATCAGGACAATATCATTTTCCCCTAATATTAGGAAAATAATATATGCTGTCAAAAATCCATTTTAAAACTTACTTTAGATGTAAGAGATGAAAACAAATTCTGACCCTGAACCATCTCCTCCCCTCCCTTTTCTAGCTTACTCCTAAATACATGAATACATGGACATGTATACAAGGAATGGGAAAACAAGGACAAGATTAGAGTTGTGATTACTAATAGGACTTTATCACTCTCTTCTATACAGTTTAGTGAAGAATGATTACAAGTTTCAACTTGGCTTCAAATGACATAAGAACAAACATTCATTAAGCTTATCAGTATTTATTGATCTAGAATGTGAACGATATTTAAAAATGGTGTATATCCACATCATTTAAAATAAAATTTACCTCTTCAATGCTGTACAAAAAGTTTAAATAAAATTTAAAGACCCTCTTGAAAGTCTTTAAAACTGTAAGAAAATCACTTGAGATATAAAATTGAGTTTATATCAACTTGGAGACTAAAATTCATAAAACTCTCTTTAATTTCATTCCTGTGCGACAACTAAACTTGAATATATGACATTCAAAGATGCCAGAATGCTACATGAGACTGCCCCCAACACCAGTTTGGGGGGGAGGGGGAAGAGGGCTCATGATTTATGAAGGAGTTTTGAGAAATAAACAGAAAATGAGAGTGAATGCAACCAAACATGGTTATGTACCCACATTTCTTATGGCCATAAAAGGGGCAAAGTGTGCTTACTTCTTCACACTTACTGTGTCTGCAGATTCTTATCTGATGACCTTGTTCAGATTGACCATACTAAAGAGACTGTGGAATGAGGAAACATCCCATAGATAGCAAGTACCTGTCCTCCCTAGTTCTCTCGTTTGTAATCTTCTCCAAAAGCTGGACGCCTATAACACAACATTGTTCTGGTGTTGGGAGGTGGAAGATAAACTGACAGAAGTGCACAGACCAGAAACCACATGAAAGAAACTGAAACCCACCTTGGGATCTCTGGGTGGCATAATAGGACTGAATGCATACTAAACAAAAAGGCCAGCAGTGAAACTGAAACCTTCTTAAGAGGAAAAGCATGGGAATGATGGCAACTGGGAAACCAAGGTTTGGATAGTTGTTTTTCCTTTCCTGCCCTCACCCCCATGTCTTAAACTGCAGAATTGGAGCAACAGGATAGAAGCAAGACTCTTCAGAAGGAGGATAAGGAACAGAGAGCAAGAACAATGGATACTGAAATAGAAGGTAGACAGAATAATAGAATTACTGAAATAGATTTAAGAAACAGGCATGGAAATAGGATAGGCAATATATTACCCAGCAATAGGCTACAAGTTTCATAGACATAGACAGAATAATTGCAGAGACCCAGAAATAAAGTATAAGTCTGCTAGAAAAGAAAGCTTCAATCTTTTAGAAAGTAAGATTTAAGTGTTAGCAAATATGTCCATTAAAAACAAGGTGTACTGTAGGTCTGTTATCATTGAACTATAGGCCTGTAAAATAAACAGATATACCCACACTTTTATTTACAAAGCAAAATCTTTATTTTGTATAATAAATTCTCTCATGCACTGAACAGAGATAAAATTCAAAAAACAATCAGTTTCCAAGACTTGTCTCATCATTATTCAACTAAACCACCACACTGGTGGCAGAGATGGATTGGTGCAACTTCGGGGAGATTGATAACTTCTCTGGATGAGAAAACATGAACTAGCTGCTAGACAGAGAGACTGTGGTCATCGTAGGCAACTCTGCAAGAAATAGCCAGTATATTCACCTCAGAGATAATAACCTGAACTAGAGCTAATACTAAACAAAATGGAGAAGGCAAAGAGCCCTGCTGCTTCTTCAAAAGCCTCTTATGCTAAGTTAACGAAAAAGGTCATAAAGTCAATATAAAGGAATAAGTTCCAGGGTTTACACCAACTGTCACTGAAACGTTGAAGCAACAAGAAGAAAGCACTAGATTAATGAAGAAAGATAAAGAAGAGTTTGGTGGAACTCCACATGGAAGTGCCATTTGGAATGGAAAAAGTGTGAGAGGAAAGCACAAAGCAAAGAGTTTAAGGGATTGATAGACCTAATCAAGGGAGTCTCCAAGAAGTGACCCTTCACCTTCAGTGCCTACTGAACAAGCAGAGAGGAAAGACATCCCAAATATACAAAGATACCAAAGTTAATAGAAGAGGGAATCAAGTTGTTTTTCACAATATTTGAGTATGTTGCTACTTCCTGTAAATAGCTCAAAGATGAATGGGTGGCTTGGTTGGTCCCTAGTCTAAAGGGTAGGGCCCTGAGATCTTAAAAACATCTCCCAACCAGGAATATAACTAATTACAAATGTATTAGGAATGTGATTCTATAATGGTTGAAGTATCCGTGGAGGTTCAGATACCTCTGAGGAACAAAATTATAGTCTTCTGCAAAAGTCAATGGTGTAACTCTTTTCGTGTTGGAAAAGAGCCCCCAACTAGTGTCTTTGAACAAGTCTCATTAGTCAGGGAAAGGACACAAGCAAAAGATTTTTAGGAAATCATGCTGGTAGAAGTAATCTCCAAATTACCATGCAACCTTGAAAATTTAAGATTTTGTTTATTTTATTTATCAAATTTGTCACCACCCATCTCCTCCCACCAGAGGGACTCTGGGTGGTTTACAACAATAGTCAATAAAACAATAAATATACAATAAAATACAATATATAAAATACAGTATCTAAAAATACAGTTACAAATACAATAATTATAGATAAAAATAGAATCCAAATGGCGGATGATAACTCAGACCTTGTATGCAAAGAGCCCTCTAGGGTACTAGCCATCCCCAAACATGACGACTCCCCTCCCCACCCCAAGCCAGGTGGCAGAGCCAGGTCTTCAAATTCCTTTGGAAGTCCAGGGGCGATGGGGCCAACCTCACCTCTGGGGGCAGTGTGTTCCACAGGGCGGGAGCTACTGCAGAGAAGGCCCCCCTCCTGGACGCCGCCAGATGGAATTCTCTTATAGACGGAGTCTGCAACATGCCCTCTCTGCATGATCGGGTGGGATGGAAGAGGCAGTCCCTCAGGTAGCCTGGCCCCATGCCATGTAGGACTTTAAAGGTGATAACCAACACTGGAATTGGACCTGGAAGCAAACTGGTATCCAATGCAGCTCACGAAGCAGCAGTGTTATATGTGCCCTTCTAGGGGCACCAAAGATTGCCTGCGCGGCTGCATTCCCTGACCAGCTGTAGCTTCCGGATACTTTTCAAGGGTAGCCCCATGTAGAGTGCATTGCAATAGTCTATATGGGAGATAACAAGGGCAGGAGTAACCATTTGAAAGGCTTCCCGATCCAGGAAGGGGTGTAACTGGTGCACAACACAAAGTTGTGCAAAGGCCCCCCTGGCCACAGCTTCCACCTGCTCTTTGAGCAGGTGCCGTGAGTCCAGCAGGACCCCCAGATTATGCACCGGGTCTGTCTGGGGCAGTGCAACCCCATCCAGAACTAAAGATGTCAAATTCCCGGATACAGAGGAGCCATTAACCCAAAGCCATTCCATCTTATCAGGGTTCAGCTGAAGCCTGTTGTTCCCCATCCCGGCCCCCACAGCCCCCAGGCACCGAGAGAGGGTGGACACAGCATCACTTACCTCACCTGGGATGGATATATGCAATTATCATCAGCATATTGATGATACCTCATCCCATGGTGATGGATGATCTTACTTAGCGGTTTCATGTAGACGTTGAAAAGGAGTGGAGAGAGCACTGAACCCTGCGGCACCCCACAAAGGAGGGGCTGAGGGTTGGACCTCTCACTCCCTATTACCACTGATCAGGACCAGCCCTGGAGAAAGGAGGTGAACCAGCGCAGAACCACGCCGCCTACCCCCAACTCCCTGAGCCACTCCAAAAGGATACCATGGTTGATGGTATTGAAAGCTGCTGAGAGGTCAAGAAGAGCAAGGATGGATGCATTGCCACCATCCTGCTCTTGCCAGAGATCATCCTTAAGTGCAACCAATACTGCTTCTGTCCCATATCCAGGCATGAAACCTGACTGAAAGGGGTCTAGATAATCTGTTTCATCGAGAACCCTCTGGAGCTGCAACGCCACCACTTTCTCAACCACCTTCCCCAAAAAAGGGAGGTGAGAGACTGGATGAAAATTGTCCAGTACGGTAGGGTCCAGTGATGGTTTCTTGAGGAGGGGGTGTACCAGTGCCTCTGTCCTGGTCAGACCATGCACCAAACCAGTTCTCAACAAAACTCTTTATTAAGAACTATTTACCATCAATAAGTCCTTGGAATAAGGAGACTGGAGTAATCAAAGCTAGACAATATAGCAAGGCAGCACTAGGTATTATCTGGGTGTCAGACTGGAACCAAATGGGACATGAGGACTGGAGACAGCAGATCTTGAACTGGAGTAAACCTGGAACAACACGACACGGGATGTCTGGCTCAATGGATCTGGAGGCAAGTCTATGAACAGCAAACTGAAAGACACAGAATCTCGGGCACAGGACTTGAACTCAGAGCAAGGCTGGACTCGGCTGGAATCACCGGACTGGACTGGATCTCTGAAAAAGACGAGTAGGAGTGAGATTTGGAACTTAACACTGGGCTAGACTTGACTGGGAGCCCCGGACTGGGCTGGATTCTCTGGGCACGAGACTGGAAGCAAGGCTTGGAACTCAGAACTCAACTTGACTTGGCTGAAAACCCTGGACTGGACTGGATTCACTGGACAGGAGAACTGGAACAAGACTTGGAACTCGGGATTTGGTTTAACTGGGCTGGAAGCCCCAGACTGGATTGGATTTGCTGGGCAAAAGACTGGAAACAAGGTTTGGAACTCAGAATACTGCTTGACTCAGCTGGAATCCCCAGACTAGACTGGATTTGCTGGGCAGAAGGCTTGGAACAGGACTTGGAA
Organism: Candoia aspera; assembly: GCF_035149785.1. Lineage (NCBI taxonomy): Eukaryota > Metazoa > Chordata > Lepidosauria > Squamata > Candoiidae > Candoia > Candoia aspera. The sequence continues at coordinate 112,019,090 of NC_086155.1, read as the reverse complement.
CTCGGAACTAGGTTGGACTCAGCTGGAAGCCCCGGGCTAGGCTGGATTCACTGGGCAGGAGACTTGGAGCATGGCTTGGAACTCAGAACTAGGCTGGACTCGGCTGGAAGCCCCAGGCTAGGCTGTATTTGCTGGGCAGGAGACTTGGAGCAAGGCTTGGAACTTGGAACTAGGCTGGGTTTGGCTGGAAGCACCGTGTGTGCCACGAACACAGATCCTGAGCAAGGCAAGCAACAACGCCCGAAATTCACAGGGTTTTGTGAAGAACGGCTGCAGTAAACTGCTAACGGGTGGCAGCATGAAAAACCCTCTGCTTGGTTGCGCTGCTGAGAGCAATGCAAGCTGTCGAAGCTGGAGGCAAGGCACTGGTTGCCAGGCTCGGGCAACACTGGTTCCTCAATTGCAGTAGGCGCGAAGATCGCTTCCTCAGAATTCAGGTCTGGCGCTGCTGCTTCTTTGATCACAGATGCCGCTTCTGATGTTGGTAGGGAATCTTCTTCTGAAGCTGCAGGTCTAGAGGATCGATTGTCTCTGGCAGCACACTGTCTGTGCTTCTGCCTTTTATCTTGTTCCTTGGTGTGTTGGAGTCTCCTGCAGCCAATCAGGCTGCCTTCTTCTTTGTGCGCTTTTCAGCACATCTCTGGTGCACGCTGATTGGCATATTCAAATCCCCATCTGGATCTTGCCCAATCAGCGTCATGGATTCTTCCTGCTCTGCTGAGTTGTGCTGGAGTTTCATTTCTCCAACTCCAGCATGATAAGTTTCTAATTCTTCCTCTGACTCAGAAAGTAAAACTAAATCTGAGCCAGAGGCAGGCCTGGTCCTGACAACCTCCTTAAAGGTAGTTGGAAATACCCTCTCCCGCAAGGATGTATTAACCATCGCTTGGATTCAACCACATGTCACTTCCTGAGCTGCTTTCACCAGCGAGGAGGGGCATGGGTCTAGATAACAAGTGGTGGCATTCATAGTCTGGAGAATCCTGTCTACTTCCTTGGGTAAAACAGGATCAAACTGTTCCCAGATAACTGGGTAAGAGCGCTCACTTGGTATCTCCACAGACCATGCTTCATGCTTGGAGTCTAACATGGAACGAATCTGGACGATTTTATCCTGCAGATGCTCAGAAAGCTCCTCTGCACAGCCCTGTAGGTGGGTCAATGGGCCCACCTTCCCAAGAAGGCAATGAGTGATTTTAAACAGGGCCGTCGGGTGGCATTCTGCAGACGCAATAAGAGCAGAGAAGTATTGACGCTTTGCTGCTTTTATTGCCACAAGGTAGGCCTTAATAGTGGCTCTAACCTGTGTTCGGTCGGATTTGGTCTTTGTCTTCCTCCAGTGGTGCTCTAGATATCTCTTAACCCTATTCAGGACCCTCAGCTCCTCCGTAAACCACAGGGAGTGTTGGGTCCGATGAGGCAAGAGGGGTCGCACAGGCCCAGCCAGGACCTCCGCTGGACTGTGCAGCAGATCCTCGGGTATAACCCCCAGCTCCCTCTGAAACCCTGCCAGTCCATCAGTCCATCAGTTGCTGGGGGTGGACCAGTCAAATGGGTCTGGCCTCCCTGCAGAGGGGAGTGGCACAAGAGAATCTCAGGGCCACCAGGACATGATCTGACCATGACAAAGGGGACAGATGTAACTGTCCCCTCAGATCAAATTGCCACTGCTCCAACAAGAAAACCAAGTCCGGGGTGAGGCCACTGTCTTGAGTCAGGTCCCGAACAATCTGGGACAGGTCCATGGCTGCCATGAACTCCCGAGCTGCCTCCAAGGCCTGCCCCAAGGATGGCAGGTTGAAGTCCCCCAAAACCCTAAGTCTGGGGAACTCCACTGCCAACCATGAGATGGTCTCCAGCAGCTCAGGCAGGGAGGTTGCTACAAAGCAGGGAGGCTGGTACAGTAGCAACCCTCCCAACTGTTCTCGGGAACCCAACTTGAAAAACAGGGTCTCACAACCAGCCACTTGCAGAGCAGCACCCCTGAAGGCCACTAGAGACTCTCTGATGATAACAGCCATCCCTCCCCCCCCACCCTGGGGTCTTGGCTGGTGCCATACCGTAAACCCAGCCGGGCACATTTCCAAAAGAGGCACTCCCCCTTTGGGGCCCAGCCAGGACTCGGTAATACACACCAGGTCTGCCCCCTCCTCAGTGATCAAATCACATTAAGCAGCAGCAGTCAGAGACCAGGGCCCCTATGAATCTGCTGACCAGAGCCTGAGTCTGAGTGCAGAGCGCCAGAACATGCCACTGGTAACAAACACCGGCAGCGTCTTCCCCGAAGATGGCCCACCCTCTGGCTCCCACCATAGCATCCTCTGCCCGTCACCACCTCAATACTGCAACCCGCCCTACAGCCCCCAGAGATTCCAAATCCATTTGCCCCAGATCCTGGACCTCCAGAGTCCCTAGTTCGAAATAGGGGTCCCTCCATCCAATCATACATCCTCCCACATATGCAATCCCCCACAAGGCAATGGCGGGTCCCCTGGCACACCAGCTCATGCTCTCAGAACCGTCAGGACCTAGCCATCACCACCCCATCCACTGTACCCCCTGGTCGGCCTCTCTCACTAGTCGGCAGGGGTACATCACATTCAGTCCCTCTCATCTCCTGTCTGTCAGTCAGGAGGTGAGATCTCTCACACACCTTCACATACTCCCAGACTCCCCCCTTGTCTCTCACTCCCAGGAGGGAGTCACTCAGTCACACTGGAAGGGCCCCAGCAGCTCTCCACCATCTCTAGGCAGGTTGGGAGGGGATCACCGAGTTCTCAATTTCAACCCCTGCTCTTCAACCCCTTAATTTATTATTTTCTTACTTCCAAAGTTTGGACTGAAAAAGAAGGTAGTATGGAAGGTTCTAGATAAGTGGGAGTAACTACCAGAGCCCACTCTCAACTCTGGTAGAGCTGGAGAAGGAATACAACAAGGAGGAGGTGGAACCTGGGATTCTTCCTAATTACTCTGATTTAATAAGGGAAGTGGGCTGCTATAAAAAGGAGAAATGTTGCAAAAAGCCAACAAAGCCTCAGTGGACCTATAGAGAAGGACATGCTCCAATGGGAGGTCCTTTTGGGGCCCTTACCTAAGAAGGATCCCACCTGAAAATGAAATTGGATGGCGGCCAAAAAGGGGAAAGAAAACTTTTCAATGAAAACAGAATTACTACAGGTAATCCTCACTTAATGTCCACTCATTCAGTGACCAAAGTTATGATGGTGCTGAACGAGGGAGACTTACAGTACGACAGGTCCTTGTAGTTGTGGCCATCGCAGTAGCCCCACAGTCATATGCGTGCTTCAGGCACTTGGCAACTGACTCGCAATTACAATATCGCAATGTCCCATGGTGATGTGATCGCCATTTGTGACCTTCACTGCTGGCTTCCAACAAGTCAAGTCAATGGGGAAGCCAGCAGGAGGTTGTAAGGCATTCACATAACCGCAGGATGCTGCGACCGCTTGGGATTCACCTAATGACAACAACTAGGACTGCCAGAACTGCCCTCATGAGTCACTGTAGTCACGTGATATTGCACCTTATGACCACGTCGCTTAGTGACAGAGTTCCTAGTCCCAATTACCATTGGTTAAGTGAGGACTACCTGTATTCCAAATTATGAGACCCTCATATATAAAGGAACAGGTAGAACAGATTCCACAAGAATACTGAAACTGTGTATTAGAGATAGCATAAAAGAATATATTGTCTGGGCACCTGGGCAGAGATTGCATTTTATACCAGTTATTTTGGATAGAAATTAGGACATGGCTCAAACTTTACATCATCTCCATCTGTCTATTAATCAAACCCAAAACTATACAGGATGCAGATGGAGAGGGTACTATTGATCCTACTTCAATTACCGAAGGAACTTGGGGTTTCATAGGCCCTTTCCTATGCTCCAGCAAAGGCAACCAATATATATTGGTTATCTGTAATTATGTACCCTGCTATCAAGAAGCCATGCCATTAAGAAGTATGATAGCCAAGAAAAATAGCTGACAAACTGATCCAAATTTTCAGCTAAGTAGGCATACCTAAATAGCCCCTTACTGATCAAGAGTTAAACTTTCAGTTGGCTCTACAATATTTTTTTTACACTGGCTTAGGTATTAGAAACATGCCATACTGTCTCCAAGCAAATGGCCTAAATGAATGAACTGGACCCCAAAGAACATGCTTCATAGGTATGTCATTCAGGATTCAAGACATTGGGTTGTTAGGATGCTGGACAAAATTGCACAAAAATATCTCACAGTAGCCAGGGAAGACAAATAAAAAAACACGTGATGAAGGATCAAAAGATTTTGAAGTGGGAGAACAAGCATTATTGTTGCTGCCCAGTTAAGAATGTAAATTACAAGCCAAATGGGAAGATTTTTCCTAATTTTTCCTAAATTACAGTTAGGAAAAGAACTGGAGTTGTGATTTATCAAATTGATCTGGAAAAGAAGGGAAAAAATTATATCATGCAGATTTATTATGGAAGTGGCTTGACAGAACTGAACCTAGGCCAAAATTAATAGTTCTGAATGGAACAGAACCAGAATTATTGAACCACGCCTGGAATGTGGTACTGCAGTTCTCCCAAATGACTGAATCCTAAATTTTCCAAAAATCAACAATAAGAATTAAAAGGGACTCTGACTAAATTTCAACATGCTTAATAAATACAATGGAGTCTTATAGAGACTGAGGAAGGTCAGCCCACCTGGAGGTGACTTTACAGAACCCTCAAATGCTTAAAAGATGTATTAAAAGAGAAAATGAATTAAATGTTCCAAATGAACATCACTGAACTGTCTGTGACTGTTTCCCTATTTCATTGGTGCCAATTGGTAAGTATGCTTCTGTATAGATTTCCAGCAGATGAACCAAGTGGCAAAATTTGATAAACACCCAATGCTCCAAATTGATGATCTTCTAAATGGCTGGACTAGGGCCATGTATTTGCCTTCTCTAGACCTGACAAAAGGATACAGGCACTTTCCTCTATAGGCCACTGCCAGGGAAAAGACAGTACAGGTAGTCCTGGCTTAATGATCCTAATTGGACCCAGAATTTCCATCACTAAGCAATGCAGTTGTTAGGTGAAACATCACATGACCATACCATTAGTAATGGTAGTTCCAATAGTCCCAGTTGTGGTTGCTAAGTCAGGACTGCGCCATCGTTAGGCAAGGACCTCATGCTTCTCCTGCCCTGACACACTCACCTCCGCTTCAACTCCCCCCACCCATCTCTCGCCCCATCTTTGCCCTTTTGGCTGCCCTGTACTGTGGTGCTGCTGCCTACTCCTGTCACCCCCAGCTGACCTTTGCCATCTTCTTCCTCCTGCTGTTGACTAGGCATGCCTGGACGAGGCAGCTGCTGGCCCTTCACAAGGCCTCCCCTTTGGGGAGGGTCGCCTTTAGGGCTATTAGGACTAATAGTCCCTTTTAGGACTATTTATTGGTCCTAAAAAGTGCAACCTAGGATATCAGAAAACCAGTCATCTAGGGAAGGAACCCTAAAACCTGAACAAGGAAAATTTGATACTCTATAACAAGCAGACCTCACAAACAGAAAGTCAGATCCTTCTTGGGACTGGCAGGATGTTACAATATCACCCATGTTTACACTTTGGTTCAAGCCCTAGCAGATCTAATGTGGAAAACTGAGCCAGGAAAGTAAGTACACGAGGAAGCATTTGATAACATTAAAAAAGCACTTTAAACCAAGCCCATGTTAAAACACTTGTCCTCCAAACAGATGCTATATTGGGTGCTGTATTAATTCAAAACTATAATGGAGCAGATCACTCTGTGATCTATCAAAAAAACTTCTACCTGGAGAACAAAAATGCAACAATTTAGAGAAGGTGGTGCATGCCTTGAAATGAACAACAGAAACTCTCTGTGAATACTTACGGGGCTGACAGTTCTCTTTTATCAGACACTTACCTGGCTTCAATTGAAAGAATGAAAGATAATATTGGTATCTAGGATGGTATCCAACATTACAAACCATAGTGATTCAATTTAATTCATTAAGAAGGAAAGCAAACCCTGGTGGCTGATTATTTGTCCCATTATGAGAAGAACACAGAAATAGCATTGGATGACTTGAAAGGAAAAAAAGGTCAACACATGCTTTGACCCTATGTAGAAGAAGGAAACATAGATTGCAAGAAGATTAATTCCTTCCTTCCCCTCTCTTTTCTAGCTTTCTTCAGCAGTGGGATAGGGAAACTGTGGTGTTTCAGACTGGGTAGGGGAAGAAGGAAGAGGAAATAGGAGTATGAGCTGGACATATGCAGAAAACTCAACTGACAAAAGTCACATGGAAGAGCAGCCAGACCCAAGAGAGAGGAAAAAAAATGAAACCTATCAGTGGGTAAAGCGTTTCTTATACCTTGGGCATCTCTGATAGTATAAGCAAGATTGGGAGTCTTAAATGCAATGCAACTGAACCCACACTTAGCAGAAAGACAGCAGGAGTGATGGCAACTGGGAAACCAGGTTTTGCAGAATTGTCCCCCTCTCCCTGCCTTGGAATCAGAAAGAAAAACTTTCTCAGACCTGAAAAGGGTACAAGAAAGGCCCCCTCCCCTGCTTAGAAAAAGAGCAGAGGCAGATAAAAAAAGATACAAGAGCTCCATCTATTGGTTGTAGTGGAAGAAGGCAGAAAAACAGAGGACTCAAAAGAGCAGGAAAGCCAGCAAGCAATGGGACAGACACTTCTTCAAAGAGCATAAACCGAGGGAAAGAGTATGGATATTGAAACAGAAGGCACACAGAATACTATTGATCTTAGAAATAAGTTGGAAATAGGATAAGTAATATAATACCCAGGAGTAGGATAAAAGTTACATAGAAATAGATAAAATAACTATGTGTTAGAAAAAAGTGTGTTAAAAATATGATTTAAGTCTGTTACAAAATAAGGTATAAGTCTTATTAGAAACAAGATATAAGTATGTTAGAAATAAAGTACAGATCTGTAAAATTAATGAATATATCCATATTTATTTTGTACAATAAATTTTTCCCTGTGCTGAAACTCAAAAACAGGTGCTTTTCCAAGACTTGTGTCTTACTGAGTCTGCGATCAATCCAACCATTATTAGACCAAATGTCAAGAGTTGTTTGATTGCTGTGAGACATACATGTAATAAACAAACAAACCATAAGAATCTACTAGGCAGATACTTCTGCAGGCCATTATGACATATTTGCAAGATTCTTTGCTGATAAAGTCATTCATATTCATTCTGAATTAGATTCTTGTTTGGCAGTGTGTAGTGAGATTAATGAAGCAATGTTGTATGGGACTCTTGAGCTTGTGAAGTTTGGGGGAATGAATATGATTCTCTGTAGAATGAAGTCTGCTATCTCTGGGCTGGATCCATGCCCCACCTGGCTCCTTTGGGCAATTAGGGAGGTGATTAATGCCTCTTCAACCTATTCATCTCCTGATGGAGAAAATCCATGACTTGGAGATTGTACTGCATTCATGTCCTGCTCAAAGAGCAAGTACAGGCTGTGGTCTGGGAAGTCATTTTTTAAAAGATAAATAACTCAAGGTGGCGAACATACCTAATACTCCCTCCTCCTCCTATTTTCCCCACAATAACTCTGTGAGGTGAGTTGGGCTGAGAGAGACTGGCCAGCCCAAAGTCACCCAGATGGCCTTCATGCCTAAGGAACTCTTAATCTCCTGGTTTCTAGCCCAATGCGTTAACCACTAGAAATCTTTGCCCAGCTTTGGCTGTTACACTATTACTGCCCTTTCTGGATCAAAAAGTTCTTGCTAGGGTGACTCATGCCTTTATCATCACAATTAAATTGGTAAATTAAACTACTGCAATGCTCTCTATATGGGGCTGCCTTTGAAGATGATTCAGAAACTGCAGTTGGTCCAAAATACAGAGTCCTACTACCTGGCAGGGGTGACACCAGTGCTACAGTTGCAGCACTGTTTATTCCCTGGGTCCAATTCAGACTGCTGGAGATATATAATATATACAGAGTAACAAAATTGTTTCTTATAGATTACCTCGATGTATTTCTTTTCAGAAAAAAATGTATATTGATGATTATAATTTTGGTATTTCTCTTCAAGGTTGCAAGTCCATATATTCTGTTTCTATTATTTTTTCTATCATTGGCTTGAGTGTTTGTGGTATGTGAACATATGTGTTTTGTTATGCAGTTCACTTTCAATAATTGGTCACTTTTGTAAATGAAAATTAAAAAACAAACAAAAAGGCATAATGCTCCCTATCATTAGCTAAATTACATTACATTACTATCTGATTTCCATCCCACCTTTCTTATAGGAGCTCATGAACTGAATTGATTCCTTATTGGCAAAGAACTTACTCATCACTTTTAGAGCCAGAAAGGATCAGAAATAAAATTGTCAAGATCGTAAATGCAAATCTCTGATGTAATATGACCAGGAATTACTATGCTCTGATCACTGTACCTCAACTACGTATTGTAGAGCTAGAAAGGGGAAACCAAAATAATCATTGGATTCCAGGAAATTTCCTCTAAAGCAGGGTTTCTCAACCAGGGTTCTGTGGAACCCTAGGAGTTGGTGAGAGGTCACTAGGGGTTTCCTGGGAGATCACAATTTATTTGAAAAACTATTTCAAATTTGGGCAACTTCATATTCAAGAGATAAGTTTCATTCTTTTAGTTTAACTGTTAATGCATATATACAGGCCTACACGTGAACCAAATATAATAATTTTGTAATTTCTGGCCTATATTTGAGCCTGAATATGCAGGGTTCCCTGAGGCCTGAAAAATATTTCAAGCGTTCCTCCAGGGTCAAAAGGTTGAGAAAGGCTGCTGTAAAGAATAAGTACATTTTTAGTTTCAAAAGGATGAATGAGGGATAAAGCTCTGCATGGTGTTGATAAAATTAAGAAACTGCGTCTTTTTCCTCCATTTGCTAGCTTTGATAAGTATGTTCAAAATAAAAAGAAAAGAAACAGAGTATCAGGTGATCAGAAAAACAGAGAAAAGGAAAACTGCTAAACATTTATTTTGGTTCATTTTTTCTCAAAGAACAAAGTTTACGGTATTTTCTATTGGATCAATTGGTTATAGGATTGCAGCTTGAGCTTGAAGAGACATGGAAAGAATGCCTGTTTAAATCTCCACAGCCAGATGAACTGCATCCTAGACCACTAAGGAACCTACTGATATCTGCCCATTACCTATGAGAAACCCTGGAAAATGAAGCACCAGATGATTAGAAGACAATATATTTTCTTTCTATCTTTAAAGAAAAAGAAGATCCGTGGAATTATAGTCTAATCAGTCTGACACTAATATCAAGATGTTTCTGGAAGAGATCATAAAACAGTTGAAAGGACCCTGAAAACAATGCAGTAATTCCCAGAAATCAGAATTATCCTCATCTTATTTTCTGTTCAGGTAACTTCCTTAGATGATTGTCAGGATGCTATAGACACAGTGTATCTTGATGTACAACAATTTATGAAAGCTGTATGACATTCTAACTAGCAAACTAGTTAAAAGTGGGCCAGATGGCATAACAATTAAGAAGATACATAGCAGGCTTGAAAAACAACCATCAACTATTTCTCAACAAACTGGAATGAGTATAGTGCCAGAGGGTTTGCTCCTGGACCAAGTATTAATGACTTGAACAAAGAGGTGGAAGAATTGTTTTTCAAATTTTCAAATAATACAAAGTAGGGTAAGTTTATCCAGAACCCAGAAATACAATTAAGAAAAATCTGATAGGGTAGACAAATATCCTTCTGGACTGGCTGCGGGCATTGGGAGTGAGGCACTATTGCTGCAGTGGTTCACCTCCTTCCTCAGTGATCAGTCCCAATCGGTGTTGATGGTAGGAGAGATATCGTACCCACAGCCTCTCACCTGCAGGGTGCCTCTGGATTCAATGCTCTTCTCCCCCTTCCTATTTAACATCTATATGAAACCATTGGATGAGGTCATCCATCATTTCGGGGTTTGGTATCATCAGTACACTGGTGTCTGAAGGCTGTTAAGTCTCAATGGGGAGAAATAGACTTTGGCTCAATCCTAACAAGACTGAGTGCCTGGGGCTGTTTGGCTCCTCTGGGGTTGGTCTTGGGTGGAGTTGCACTTTCCCATTTGAGACTGGTGTACAACTTGGGTACAGCTCCTGGACTCACAGCTCCTGCTTGAAGAGCAGGCAGTAGTTGTGGCCATGAGGACACTTTGCAGAATTTCATCTTGGGTGCCAGTTGTGCCTTTTCCTTAACTGGGAGGTCCTTCAGAGAGTCACTCACAAACTGGTCACCTCACAATTGGACTACTGCAATGCACTCTACATACCTGAAAGCAGCAGCATGAGCAGTAACCAGCACTTTTCATTACTGATGTCACTGTTGCTATGCAAACTGCATTGGTTGCCAGTGGGACTCTGGGTACAATTCAAGGTGCTGGTTATCTGAGGGACCACCTATCTCCAGTTGTTTCTGCCTGCCCGATACATTCAGGCAGAGTGGGTGCACTCCAAATCCCCTCAATTAAACACTGTCATCTTGTGGAACTCAGGAAGTTCCACAGGATGCCTTCCCTATTGCTGGCCCTGCCTCTGGAACAGCATCTCCCCAGAGATACGGAGGGCATTCACTCTCCTGGGGTTTCAGAAACTCATTAAGACCTGGCTTTGTTGCCAGGCTTGGAATTAATGTGTTTATGGGGTGCCTGTCATGTTTTTATTGTTATGGCAGTTTTTAGTATGGGCTGCCATTTTGTTTTATGTGTTTTATTTCAATTTTGTAAGCTGCCTAGAGTCTACTGGAGTGGCAGCCATAACAAATTTTAACAAGACAAAAACAAGGAAAGAATCATTGGAAGGGACTTCAGAAGCCATCTTGTCTTACTCCTTGCTTGATGCAGCATCTGCTAAAAGTTTTTGGACAGAAGGCTATTCAGCCTCCATACAATGTCTTTCAATGAAAGGTGCATACCAATCTGGAGCCATTTATGGGTATTCTCTGGGTTCATTCATTCAGTGAATTATGTATCCACCTAACAGTTGTATCATCTAGTCCATATTTTACCATTTTATAATGAGGATATCCAGAGAAACTTTATCAAATGCTTTCCTGAGGTTATAGTATGTTATATCCATGGCATTTCACTGCATTGCTAATAACAAGGCAGCAGGAGATGACGGTATCCCAGCTGAATTGTTCAAAATCTTGCGAGGTGATGCTGTCAAGGTAATGCATGCTATATGCCAGCAAATTTGGAAAACACAAGAATGGCCATCAGAGTGGAAAAAATCAACTTATATCCCCATACCAAAAAAGGGAAATACTAAAGAATGTTCAAAATATCGAACAGTGGCACTCATTTCACATGCCAGTAAGGTAATGCTCAAGATCCTGCAAGATTCAGCAATTCATGGAGCGAGAATTGCCAGATGTACAAGCTGGGTTTAGAAAAGGCAGAGGAACTAGGGACCAAATTGCCAATATCTGCTGGATAATGGAAAAAGCCAGGGAGTTTCAGAAAAACATCTAGTTCGGTTTTATTGACTATTCTAAAGCCTTTGACTGTGTGGACCATACCAAATTGTGGCAAGTTCTTAGTGGTATGGGGATACCAAGTCATCTTGTCTGCCTCCTGAAAAATCTGTATAACGACCAAGTAGCAACGGTAAGAATAGACCACGGAACGGACTGGTTTAAGACTGGGAAAGGAGTACGGCAGGGCTGTATACTCTCACCCTACCTATTCAACTTGTACACAGAACACATCATGCAGTGTGCTGGGCTTGAAGAACCCAAGGCTGGGGTTAAAATTGCTGGAAGAAACATTAACAATCTCAGATGTGCAGATGATACCATTCAGATGACTGAAAGAGAAGAGGAACTGAGGAGCCTTATGATGAAGGTGAAAGAAGAAAGGGCAAAAGCTGGGTTGCAGTTAAACCTCAAAAATAAATCAAGCAACCAGAGGGAGAAAATGTAGAGGCAGTGACAGACTTCATATTTCTAGGTGAAAAGATTACTGCAGGTGCTGACTGCAGCCAGGAAATCAGAAGACATTCAATCCTTGGGAGAAGAGCAATGACAAATCTCGATAAAATAGTTAAGAGCAGAGACATCACACTGACAACAAAGATCCGCATAGTTAAAGTAATGATATTCCCCATAGTAACGTATGGCTGCGAGGGAAGGCTGAGAAAAGATAGATGCTTTGGAACTGTGGTGTTGGAGGAAAATTCTGAGAGTGCCTTGGACAAGATCAAACCAGTCCATACTCCAGAAAATAAAGCCAGACTGCTCACCTGAGGGAATGATATTCAAGGCAAAACTGAAATACTTTGGCCACATAATGAGAAGACAGGACACCCTGGAGAAGATGCTGATGCTAGGGAAAGTGGAAGGCAAAAGGAAGAGGGGCCAACCAAGGGCAAGATGGATAGATGATATTCTAGAGGTGACGGACTCATCCCTGGGGGAGCTGGGCGTGTTGACTGACAGGAAGCTTTGGCGTGGGCTGATCCATGAAGTCACGAAGAGTCGGAAGGAACTAAACAAACAAACAACAGAAATGGAGGTGCAGTTAATCAGGCATGGCTTGTTTCTCACAAATCCATACTGGCTCTTGTTAACTGTTGCATTCTTATCCAGGTGCTCACAAACAGGGCTATTTAAAAATCTGCTTGACGACCCTATCATACTAATAGGTCTATAATTTCTCAGGTCTTCCTTCTTCCCTTTGTTGAAGATAGGGACAACATTTGTTGCTCCCCAATGTTCTACCTAGGACCTAATTAGGTCTCCAGGAGTTCCCAAGATAAAGTTTAAGAGAGACAAAGATTTATTTGATCAACAGTCAGAATAATAAGGAAAAAATGAACACCAAATTAACACTACAATAATGTAGTGTAATAAAGCCAATTAAAACAAAATACAAAATTCTAATGACATAGCATATAACATAACTCACCCTGGACATGTTCTTCATTACACCAGATCAAGCTGTAGTAATTTGTGTGCTTTATTAGTTGCACAAAAATTTAGCTACATTATATACTTTATACTGTTTTTAAATGTTCCATTATGTTCTGTTATGTTGCTTGGTCACCATTTTATTTATTATATTTATATACTGTGTATGTTAAATGTTATATGGCTTGGGGTGGGGTAGTTCATTGCTTGTTTTTTATGCTGTACACTGCCCAGAACTGTTTGAGTTGGGCAGCCATATAAATCTTGTTAATTAATTAATTATAAGAGATCTGGGTAGAATGCTGATATAAATGGAATTGTGCTATTAGGTCTTGCTTAGCAGCTACATACTGTGCATTTGGTCAAACCAAACTTTGGATCTGACACTCAAATAGAATGAACTCATTATCATTGGATGTAGATTTAACATTATTAACAGGCAATGCCAAAGCAGCGTATGCATCTGTGACTACAAAAAGGTCAAGTGTACTTACTATTTCATCCACCTGACAATGCTCTATTGTTTACAGCCTTTCAAAGATTGTTGTGGCTTGGAGTTCTTTGGGCTTCCCCTCAGTTGCTTTTTATTATTCTCCATATTAATGGGTCAATAGAAAGCTATTGGCAGAGAAAAATAGGTCTCCAATGCACAGAGGGGAGAGACATTTGGCTACAATTTATTTGAAGGGAAAAGAAAGGCAGCTTTTAGATATGAACCTTCATGCATGAAATGTTACTGTGTTGCCATTTTATTTCCTTCTCCTGTAAGAGACAATTGCAGTGCTTCTCACTTAAGAACAAGACATCAAATGCACAGAAATAGGATGGGGGATACCTTGCCTGGATGAGAAAAAAGTCTTGGAATTGAGGATGATCACATGCTCAGTATGATGGAGAAGTGTAACAAGGCTACAAAGAAGGCAGCTGTAGACTGCGTCAATAGTATAACTTCCAAAACACAGCTGCCATTGTCCAATCATTCTTCAGTCACTCCTGATTCTTCATGACCTGATGAAAATCTTTCTCCCAGGATTTTATGTCAGTAACTACTTTTCTGAATAAGCTTATGCTTGAATGATTACACCTAGTCACTGTGTATTCCATAGACCTTTTTTCAATTGCCTTCAATTTTTCTAAGTATCAGGGTCTTCTCAAAGGACTCTTGTTTTTCTATTTACTTTGTCTAGCAATGGATTTGTTTTTTGGGGGGTGCAAGGTATTCTCAACGACTTTCTTCAGCATCACAATTCAAAGAAACCAGTTTTTCTTTGTTCAGGTGATCCAGATTTTACAGGGACATGTTATAAACTATAGCTATAAACTATAGCTTTGACAGTATGTACCTTTGTTGTTAGTGCAATGTCTCCGTTAATATTTTGTATATATTTGTCAGTTTTTCTTATTTCATGGCTACAGTCTGCCCCCCGACTCTCCTGAATTCAACTTGTACATCTGGCAGTTCTTGTTCAAGATACTATTGAGTGTAAAAACTTGAGCATTATCTTGCTAGCATGTGAGCTAAGTGTAATTGTTATGTAGCTTCAAATTGATAATGTCCACTCCCTTGGTGACTGCTGTTTTTGATACCTACATACAAACTGCAAGTAGCACTTTAACTCATCATCTTGTAAGATTTTTTTTTCCCTGTTGGTATTTCATCCACTCCTGCTGCTTTCATTTTATCAATATCTACTGGGACCATTTAACCCCACTTTCCATGTCTGGCTCTAATTCAGTGATCAAACCTTTAAATTTTGGATCTTTTTTTGTATAGGTCTTCTACGTATTTGTGCCATCTCTTTATCTTTTCTTTCTTCAGTAGATCTTAGTCTTCTTAGTCTTATCATGTTCATATTGACATAAAATTTCCCTTAATTTCTGTGACTTTTTAAAATAGATTTTTTGCCCATTGTTATACTTTTTTTTGTTTGCATTTGGCTATAACTGCTTATCTTTTTGCTGTTCTCTGTAACTCAGCATTTAGTTAGGCAAATGTTTCCTCTCCCTCTACTGCCTTTTTGTTTTTATTTCCAATATATCAGCAGACAGCTATTTTGCTTTTTGCATTTCAGGATATTTTTGTTTGCTTGGAGTGTCAGGTTAACATTGTCCTGGTTGTGAATGCCCATTTTATTTGTTTGTTTGTTTGTTTGTTTTGGCAGAATATTGGTAGTGGTTGCTTTTCCCTTCTCCAACAGATTATATTTCGTCTCTCATCTTTGACCTACCTGCCATAGGAGACATTTTTGAGAATTATATTACTCCTAATAGTATGGTTCACAATGTCATTGGCATGTGCAATTATACAAGGTGATGATCCACAAGATTCTATTCTTATCAGGCTTGACCTCAAATTCTGTACCCAATTCTCAGCATCATATTTTAATAGAGGTTCAGAGAAAATAGAATAGATTCAAAGAACAGCAACAAGAATCATCAGAGAATAAGAAACTACAGTAAGTCTTCTGAGAAGAGACTGAGGGAACTGGATATGTTTACTTTTGAGAAAAGATGAATGAGAGGGATATAACACTTTAAAATACCAGAAAGAGTGTCATGCAGAAGGTCAGAATATATGCCTCATAAAATAATAAGTATTTCTTTATAAAGAATGCAGAATATGGAAGAATTTTATGTTACAGGAAGACAGATTTCAAATAAACATTAGGAAAAATTTCCTATGATAAGAGCAGTTCAATAGTAGAATCAGTTACCAAAGGAGGTGTTAAGCTCTACATCACTGAGTATGTTCAAGCTAGACAGCCATCTGCCAACAATGCTTTAAATTAATGGAAATCCTGAACAGAAAAACAGTTCAAGAGGGTTGGCAAATTTTGCAAACTGAGATACTTAAAGCCCAAACACAAACAATACCAAGGAGTAATAAAAACTGGGAGACAGCTGATGAAACTGGAGTGATTGCATAAAGAGCCCTCTAATAAGCTGAGAAAAAAAGAGGACAAGTTTGAAAAATAGGAAGAGGGGCATATAACAAAAGCAGAATATCAGGAAATAGCCCAAACTTGTGAGGATGGAGTCAGGGATGCTGAAGCTTAGAATGAATACCAAAAATAACAAAAAAGGAAACTCAAGGAAATAATTAGTCCACTGGCTAGAGAAGATGGCAAAATAGTGATGGACAACAGGGAGAAGGCTAAATTGCCTAATTCCTATTTTGCATCTGTCTTTTTGCAAAAGAAATAGTGCAACCTGTCAGAAACTGTACCGCGTGGAAACATGGCAGACTAGCCCATCTCCGTGGAACAGCAGAGATGATGCAGCGGCAAAGACCAACAGCCAGGAAATATGCCCAAGCTAACAGACAAGGAGAAGCCGTGACATTGCCCACATGAGCTCCGAGGGGGGCAGCACCAGACAGGTGACCTGTGGGTGGAGTGCCAGAAGCTGCGGAAGAAGACTTGCTCAAAGTCTGTTTAAAGGTCACTATGTCTGCCTGATCCACTTTTAAAGCACGTTTAAGTGGAGCAGTTTTAAAGTGTAAAGAGACATTCAGAGCATCAGAGCACCTAAAGCCACCTGGGTGAGTGTACCTTCGATCCAGGAAAGATTAAAGTAAAAAGGAAGGATTTAAAAAGAATTAAATGCAAAAAAGCTTACCAGGATTTTGGAGTAAGAAAGTTAAAAGAAACAGACTAAAGGGACAGTTAAATTTGGAATATTGCCTTATTTAAAGTACTTTTTGAATCAAATAATATATATCTCTGTGGGAAAGAAGACTTTAAATTTGTTAAGGAAGCTGCTTGGCTGATTGTGTCAAAAAGATAAGTAGGAAAAGAAGGGAAACATGAAGTTCTGAGAAGATCAGGTACTTACAGAAGTATGGAGCGCTGACAGGAAATGTTATGGACATGGGGGGAAAACACTCTTTTATTTTTTACTTCCCTTTTATGGATTACAAATTTGAAATAAAGAAAAATGGTTATCACTAAAGGGAGTGAAAGTTATGGAAGAGAGAAGGTTGTTGGACCACTCCAAAATAATTTGTTTATGATGGATAAATTCACAGAAGAGAATACTATTTTGTTGGCCAGCAAGATAATTATAAGTTTATAAAATGAAGATATACTGAGGTACCCACAATGGAAGACAAAATAATAAGTACCTATGTGGAATACTGAACCTTTTATGGACTTTTTGCTAAAAAAGGAAAGAGCTAAAATGATTATTTTTAGAGTGGATGATTGAAAAAGTGTCAATAAGGGGACTAAGGGATTATTGTTATGTTTAAGAGGGAGGAGGGATAATTTGATTGTAATTGCTGTAATGAAGATTGGAAGTCACTTCTTTAATTATATTTTCTTTCTTTTCTATTGTTTCCTGCATTTTTAAATTTTTCTCTCTCTCCTTCTTTCCTTCTTTTATATATTTCTTATTTTTTTTTATTCGAGTAAAAATTCTCAATACAAATAATAAAAAAAGAAGCTGCACCATGGGAAGGAAAAGAGAAAAGCAAGTTAAAATAGGCAAGAAAGTAATGGAAGAATACATAGCTGCTGCTTTGAATGAATTCAAGTTGCTGAGGCTTGAAGGATTATTATCTCAGGGTGCTAAAAGGGACTGGCAGACAGGACCTCAGAACCATGCACTGTAATATTTGGCAACTCTTGGGATACAGGGGAAGTAGCAGAAGATTGGAGAAATAAGGTAATGTTCCAAACTTTAAAAAGGGGGAAAAGTGAATCCAGAAAACTACAGACCAAGCAGCTTGACATCAAAGCCTGGAAAAATCCTAGAAAAGATAATCAAGGACTTAGAAAGCAACTGGTGATTACTAGAAGCCAGCATAGCTTTGTTAAACATACACTGTGCCAGACAATTTTTTGCTTTTTTTTTTTACTCTAATGACTAGAGTAGTCAACTAACAGATTATGATGGATCTGGTGTACCTAGATTTCAGTAAGGCATTTGATAAAACTTGACAATAGCCGCCTCCTTGATAAATTGGAACAATGTATGTATGTATCTATGTATGTATGTAATTTTTATTCCACCTTTATTATTTTTATAAATAACTCAAGGCGGCAAACAAACCTAATACTCCTTCATCCTATTTTCCCCACAACAACAACCCTGTGAGGTGAGTTGGGCTGAGAGAGAGTGACTGGCGCAAGGTCACCCAGCCGGCTTTCATGCCTAAGGCAGGACTAGAACTCTCAGTCTCCTGGTTTCTAGCCCAGCACCTTAACCACTAGACTCTACTGGATCATCCTGCTACCAGATGGATTCACAATTGGCTGAATACTGTATTCAATGCATGGTCTTTAATTAATTTATGTCTACATTGAGAGAGGTATTCAGTGGGGTATCTCAAAGTTCTATCTTTGGCCCAGTGTTTTTCAGAATTTTTATAAATGACTTAGATGAGGAAACCTTCAGCAAAGGATCGTTACCTTGTCGTGGTGCTGGAGCTTGAGCACCTCAATGATGCCATGAGCTAAACCGTGAAGGGCCACCCAAGACGGGAAGGTCATGACAGAGAGGTCAGACTAAATGCGATCCCTGGGGAAGGTAATGGCAACCCACCCCAGTATCCTTGCCATGAAAACTAAATGGATCGGTACAACCAGAGATATGTTGGTATACCATCGGAAGATGAGACCCCCAGGTCTGAAGATGGTCAAAATGCTACTGGGGAGGAACAGAGGATGAGCTCAACTAGCCCCAGACGTGATGACGCAGCTAGCTCAAAGCCGAAAGGACGGCTAGCGGCCGATGGTGCTGGTGGTGAACGGCGAATCCGATGTTCTAAGGATCAACACACCGTTGGAACCTGGAATGTAAGATCTATGAGCCAGGGCAAATTGGATGTGGTTATTGGTGAGATGTCAAGATTAAAGATAGACATTCTGGGCGTCAGTGAACTGAAATGGACTGGAATGGGCCACTTCACATCAAATGACCACCAATCTACTACTGTGGACAAGAGGACCACAGAAGAAATGGAGTAGCCTTCATAATTAATAGTCAAGTGGCTAAAGCAGTGCTTGGATACAACCCAAAAAATGACAGAATGATCTCAATTCAAATTCAGGGCAAGCCATCTAACATCACAGTGATCCAAATATACGCCCCAACCACAGATGCTGAAGAAGCTGAAGTAGAGCAGTTCTATGAGGATCTGCAGCACCTACTGGACAACACTCCTAAAAGAGATGTTATTTTCATCACAGGAGACTGGAATGCTAAGGTGGGCAGTCAAATGACACCTGGAATTACAGGTAAGTATGGCCTGGGAGAACAAAACGAAGCAGGACATAGGCTGATAGAATTTTGCCAAGACAACTCACTCTGCATAACAAACACTCTCTTCCAACAACCTAAGAGACAGCTTTATACATGGACTTCACCAGATGGACAACACCGAAATCAGATTGACTACATCCTTTGCAGCCAAAGGTGGCGGACATCTATACAGTCGGTAAAAACAAGACCTGGAGCTGACTGTAGTTCCGATCATGAACTTCTTCTTGCACAATTTAGGATCAGACTCAAGAGATTAGGGAAGACCCACAGATCAGCTAGATATGAGCTCACTAATATTCCTAAGGAATATGCAGTGGAGGTGAAGAATAGATTTAAGGGACTGGACTTAGTAGATAGGGTCCCGGAAGAACTCTGGACAGAAGTTCGCAGCATTGTTCAGGAGGCGGCAACAAAATACATCCCAAAGAAAGAGAAAACCAAGAAGGCAAAATGGCTGTCTGCTGAGACACTAGAAGTAGCCCAAGAAAGAAGGAAAGCAAAAGGCAACAGTGATAGGGGGAGATATGCCCAATTAAATGCAAAATTCCAGAGGTTAGCCAGAAGAGATAAGGAATTATTTTTAAACAAGCAATGCGCGGAAGTGGAAGAAGACAATAGAATAGGAAGGACAAGAGACCTCTTCCAGAAAATTAGAAACATTGGAGGTAAATTCCAGGCAAAAATGGGTATGATCAAAAACAAAGATGGCAAGGACCTAACAGAAGAAGAAGAGATCAAGAAAAGGTAGCAAGAATATACAGAAGACCTGTATAGGAAGGATAACAATATCGGGGATAGCTTTGACGGTGTGGTCAGTGAGCTAGAGCCAGACATCCTGAAGAGTGAGGTTGAGTGGGCCTTAAGAAGCATTGCTAATAACAAGGCAGCAGGAGACGACGGCATCCCAGCTGAACTGTTCAAAATCTTGCAAGATGATGCTGTCAAGGTAATGCATGCTATATGACAGCAAATTTGGAAAACACAAGAATGGCCATCAGATTGGAAAAAATCAACTTATATCCCCATACCAAAAAAGGGAAACAATAAAGAATGTTCAAACTATCGAACAGTGGCATTCATCTCACATGCCAGTAAGGTAATGCTCAAGATCCTGCAAGGTAGACTTCAGCAGTTCATGGGGCGAGAATTGCCAGATGTACAAGCTGGCAGAGGAACTAGAGACCAAATTGCCAATATCCGCTGGATAATGGAAAAAGCCAGGGAGTTTCAGAAAAACATCTATTTCTGTTTTATTGACTATTCTAAAGCCTTTGACTGTGTGGACCATAACAAATTGTGGCAAGTTCTTAGTGGTATGGGGATACCAAGTCATCTTGTCTGCCTCCTGAAGAATCTGTATAACAACCAAGTAGCAACAGTAAGAACAGACCACGGAACAACAGACTGGTTTAAGATTGGGAAAGGAGTACGGCAGGGCTGTATACTCTCACCCTACCTATTCAACTTGTATGCAGAACACATCATGCGACAAGCTGGCCTTGAGGAATCCAAGGCTGGAGTTAAAATCTCTGGAAGAAACATTAACAATCTCAGATATGCAGATGATACCACTTTGATGGCTGAAAGCGAAGAGGAACTGAGGAGCCTTATGATGAAGGTGAAAGAAGAAAGTGCAAAAGCTGGCTTGTAGCTAAAGCTCAAAAAAACCAAGATTATGACAACCAGCTTGATAACTGGCAAATAGAGGGAGAAAATGTAGAAGCAGTGAAAGACTTTGTATTTCTAGGTGCAAAGATTACTGCAGATGCTGACTGCAGTCAGGAAATCAGAAGATGCTTAATCCTTTGGAGAAGAGCAATGACAAATCTCGATAAAATAGTTAAGAGCAGAGACATCACACTGACAACAAAGGCCCGCATAGTTAAAGCAATGGTGTTCCCTGTAGTAACATATGGCTGCGAGAGCTGGACCATAAGGAAGGCTGAGCGAAGGAAGATTGATGCTTTTGAACTGTGGTGTTGGAGGAAAATTCTGAGAGTGCCTTGGACTGCAAGAAGACCAAACCAGTCCATCCTCCAGGAAATAAAGCCAGACTGCTCACTTGAGGGAATGATATTCAAGGCAAAACTGAAATACTTTGGCCACATAATGAGAAGACAGGACACCCTGGAGAAGATGCTGATGCTAGGGAGAGTGGAAGGCAAAAGGAAGAGGGGCCGACCAAGGGCAAGATGGATGGATGATATTCTAGAGGTGACGGACTCATCCCTGGGGGAGCCGGGGGTGTTGACGACCGACAGGAAGCTCTGGTGTGGGCTGGTCCATGAAGTCACGAAGAGTCGGAAGCGACTAAACGAATAAACAACAACAGATGAGGAAACAGAAGGAACGCTCAGCAAATCTGTGGGTGACACAAAGCTGAGGGAGAATTTGCTGACATGTTTAAGACAGGCTCAAGGTTTAAAAGGATTTTGATAGACTTGAACATTGGGCTTTTCCCAAGAAAATGCAGTTTAGTGGCAAGAAACATAGGGTTCTGCACTTAGGTCGGAAAAAAATCAGATGTAGAGGTACAAGATAGGTGGCACCTGGCTCAGCAGTAGTACTTGTGAGAAGGATCTGGGTATCCTGGTAGACCACAGTAACGGTGTTCCGTTTAGTCATGCCAGCCACATGACCATGGAAGTGTCTACAGACAAACGCTGGCTCTTCGGCTTTGAAACAGAGATGAGCACCACCCCCTAGAGTCGGACACGACTGGACTCAATGTCAAGGGAAACCTTTACCTTTACTTAATGGTACTGAAGTTGCCAAAAGAACCAATGCAACCCTGCAAAGCATCAACGGAAGTATAATGTTGAGATCACAGAAAGTGATAGTTCTCCTCTATGCTGCACTGATCAGATTGTATCAGGAATACTCTGTCCAGTTGTGGTCACAACAGTACAAGAAAAATGCCAAAGAACTGGAAAGTGCAGAGAAAAGCAAGGAAGATTGTGAGGAACTAATTCCTGTCACAAATGATTAAAAGAACTAGGTAGGTTTAGCCTAAAGAAGAGAAGGCCATTAGGGAGACATGGTAGCAATTTTATAATGCCTGAAGGGATGTCCTAGGGAAGAGGGTGTGGGTTTATTCTCAGTGCCTGAGGTTAGGACAAGAACTAGTAGATGAAACTCAAAATAAGGAGAAAATGATTAAGCAGTAGAACAGCCTACCTTCTATAATCCTAAGAGGCTCCATCAATGGAGGTTTTCAAACAAAGGTTTATCTGAGATGGTCTGAGGATTCCTGCCCTGGGCAGGAAGTTGCACTAGAAGACCTCCAAGGTCCCTTCCAACTGTATGATTCTGATTCTAATGTACTGAGCAGGAGAATGAAGTTAATGGCCTAAACGGCTCCTTCTTACTTTATAATTCTAAGTAACTGCACTTGCTGTAGAACATGAATAGGATGGTGCTATATCACATTCTTACTGTATCCTGCATGTAAACTTTCCCTTGTATTGTATAAGAGAGTTGGTATGATTTGCATGTGTTGGGTAAGAAATGAGTGATTAGCAGAATGCAGAATCTGGTAGGATGGAAAGAAGGCACACATGAATCACAGCAGTTACTTTGAACAAAATTTATTCTAACTTAAAGAGTTAAGAAGTTAAGTACCCACCAAGTTTTAATTGAAACTTCAAAGAAATGTTCTTTAAAGCAATTTACTATTGTATTTAATGTCTTATAAATAAAATATATTATGAGCTGGTGCTGGAGAAATGGTAGCAGCAGCCAGATGGGGTTCAAGGGCTCTTTAGATCCTAATGTGCAGACTTTAAAGTGGGTATCCATTAAGTCCAAAGTCAAGAAAATATATAAGTGGATTCTATATGAACTTTTCTTCAACATTTCTACAATGTTTCCTAATTTATTGCTTGCTACTTCTATCCTCACTTCGTATCTTTGTAGGAAGTTATAGCTGGACTCAGATGGGGCTTTATCTGATAGGTTGTTTGGTGTTAATATATTTATTTATGTTTTATTATGTTATTAGGTATTAACATATTTGATAAGAATGCAATCCCAATCAGTGGCATTCGCAACAAAATGTATGATAACAATGACATATGATATTGTAATCATGCAAATGCCTCAATTATTTACTTGCATCTGGACATAGTATTTGCATGATGTCTTCATACAGGTGTTGATTGTTTGCAACCCCTGTCCCTCCTGCAAATACCCACGATCCTGGTGATTAGTGGAGTATGAATAAGCCGTCAGAGCCTGGCACAATGAGAGAAAACAATATGGTCCAAATAAACTAGCAGAGAGTTTCCAGGGCAAATAAGCAAGCCTCCAAAGAACTATCGGAAGATATGATGTTGGGTGTTGGGTGTTGGTCTTGTTCTAGAGCAGACAAAACTAAAGAGTGCTTTCTTCCAGGCAGAATTGCATTATTCTTTTCATTGGAGGAACGGGGACATGTATTTCTAATTCCATTCTTTATAGGATTGGATCTTGAACCCCTATCACCTTCACCGCCACTGTAGATACATTGCTGGTATATTCAAGGGAGCAAGCAAGGGCAAATAGTAGCATTTTTCCTCAGATTTTCTTCAAGTCCTCAAATCAGGCATTCATAAAAGCCCAACTTTGTTTTTATTGATGACAAAAAAATAATTACAAATTAAAAGATACTACAGAAGAAAGAACAGAAGAACATAAGCAAAAGCACATTTTAAAAACTTGGAAGTATTTATATATGAATAAAGACACACCAAAATGTTAAACAGCCATATTCGATTCTTTTACATGGAAAGGTATTTTTATACAGAAAAAGGTAATAAACTAGAAAATTCACTGTTATGGCTAAAAATAGAGACAAAATTTAAATGAAGCATTTTTCACTGAAAAATAAATTTTGTGGAACATAATCTGAAAAAAAGCAATTCCCTAAACCTGTACAGAGAAACAACATGAGACAATGAGACTTTTGAACTATGCATGAAAATCCTAGCACAAATTCCAGCTTAGACATTTTACCTATTACTACTGAAATAGCAATTTTCTGAAACAAAGTTTCTCTGCTTCATTTAGCTGGACTTCTATAAAACTTGAGGAGATTCTAAAGTTTAATCAGAAGCTGTGGGTATGAACAGTAGTCCCATACTTTCCCCAGCCCCAGTATGTGGACTTCAACTGAATTTTGCCAACTTTTTATAAAATGACAAAATCTTTCCTATCTCCAGCAGAGGGAAGGCCTGGAGTATCTCGCTTTGTATGCGACCAAGAACAGCCCTCCTTCATGGGAGCGTATACTGATATGATATGATATATACTGTTCTCCTCATGCAGATGTGGATTAATAGTCTGGCATGAAGGGATGGCAGGCAGGCTACACAAGAATTAGTGTTCAGGGTTGCATGCATACCCATGTCTCTAATAAAGAATTATTCATTAAAATAACCTCCTTCTCCTCTTGATAATTTCTAGTTTTCTCTGTACTAATAAAATACAACATGATACATCTGCTGCCTCTTTTTCTGCTGATGTTTAAACAGTACAGTTAAACAGTACAATTTTCTTTATACTACTCTTATGTTTATTCCACTTTCTGATGTCCCTTGCCTAAATCTCAAATATAACAACATATATGCTTTCCTTTGTTACCACTGGATTCATTTCTCTGAATATCCCTAGTCAACAGGCTGATCTTATGTATAGTTATTTTTGAAATTTATATCATATGCCAGTCTTAATTTCTGAAATTAATGGCTTATTTTCAGGTGTAAATCCATGAAAGAATCATTTGGACCTGGATTTGTCACACAGAAAAGGGACAAAACACTCTGCTTGCTATCTTGCTGTCTCTGTAAAAGACTGATTGCTGCTGACTGGCCGCTGTGGATAACTGGGTGGCAGTGCAAAAGCTATAGCAGAGATTAGAAAAAGAATATAAGGCAGCCAGTTTCCAGGAAGCAAGCTTGCTGACTGAAGGTAAAGGGTGAACAAACAGAAATCTGGCAGTGGGAGGTTTCTAACTGTCTTAAGTGGATAG
This sequence comes from Candoia aspera, assembly GCF_035149785.1. Classification (NCBI taxonomy): domain Eukaryota; kingdom Metazoa; phylum Chordata; class Lepidosauria; order Squamata; family Candoiidae; genus Candoia; species Candoia aspera. The sequence goes on along the minus strand of NC_086155.1, from coordinate 111,993,831 downwards.
AAGGGAGGGAAGTTCCTATCAGATGTGCTTGTAAAACATTTGCATTTGTATTCCCCCCACAAAACAAACAAGTGAAGAGTACATATAAAGAAATACATATTTTGTGCAGTGCTCGAGAATAAATAAGAGGGTTAAAAGAGTAAGAGAATTGGCCACACTTCAGATGATAAGAAGTATGAAGCATGAAGGTTTCTTGACAAAACAAAGGCTGCTACAGCAGGAGCTGACAGAGAAAGCAACTCTCCACAAGAAAGAAGATTAAGCAGTAGAGTAAAGTGGATAAGAATGAAAGTAAGAAAAAAGAGATTCAGAAAATGTATCACACCACTGAAATTCAAAAACACTTTTTGCCCTAATGAAAGAAACTAGCTCTGAGCCTTTGTAGGAAGAACAACAGACAATGGTGAATACCAATGGAATTCATGAAAGACTAATTGCAAGGAGCTCATATAAAAACAAGTAATGAGTAATGATTACCTGGTCCCCTGAAGTTGACACTGACTTGATGTCTCATCCATCCATCCATCCATCCATCCATCCATCCATCCATCCATCCATCCATCCATCCATGTATGATGGGAGAGTTTAGTTACACTTGTATTTGCTCAGAGATAAAGCTCTGGCAATTTCTAATTTTCAGCCTGACAACTTTCTCCTTCAGGGGGTGAAAGAAGGCACAAGATCAGTCATCCCTGATTCAAAACTAAGAAATAAAGAACATTTAGCCAAGAAATTGGAAGCAGAAAATTCTTCAAGTAACTCTTCATGAAAGAAACTCTTCATGTAATATTAGAGTATAATAAATGTAAAACCATATGCAAAATTCCATACCATTAGAAGGTAACGGAAAAAGATGCCCAAGATGCTGGGGTTCCTTAAAAAAAAAGAGGAGATACTAAAATGCATTTACAATTATACACTGCAACTGCAATTATAATTATATAATTAAGTGGGAAATAAGCAGATGAAGCCATTATGGCTCCACAAAAACATACTACAATCTTCAAATCAAAAAGGACTCATACAGAAGGGGAAAGGGAATTTCACCAAGGCAGAATCTGTAGAGATAACTTGGATTTACAGAGATGGAGCTAGAAAACCTAAATTTTAAAATAAACTATGGAGAAGATGGAGAACAACAACAAAGAAGGGCCGCTTCAGAAACCCTCAACACAACGTTCTAGTTGCTCAGGAAGATGGCAAAAGTCAACTACAGGTAGTCCTTGCTTACAACAGTAATTGGGGCCAGAATTTCCATCGCTAAGTGATATGGTCGTAAAGTGTGATGTCTCAACTGAATTGCTTAGTGACGGCAATCCCGGCAGTCCCTGTTGCTGTCATTAAGCAAGAATCATGGGTCATTAAGTGAGGACCTCCTAGCAACTTCTTGCCGGCTTCCAACAACAAAAGTCAGTGGGGAAGCTGGCAGGAAGTTACAAGTTCCAGGTGTTTTGCAAGCAGGCTACCAGGCAGGCTAAGTGGCCCTGTGAGCATTTTTGGGCTGAGGGGTGGCTGTTGCTGGGTGGGGGAGGGTGAGCAGGTGGTTGCAGTGGCACACATGAGCGATTTCAGGCCTGGGGGTGGTTGCTGCCAGATGGGGGAGACTTACCTGAGTGACTTGCAACCCTCCCTGCTGGTTTCCCCATTGACTTTGCTTGTGGGAAGCCAGCAGGAAGGTCACAAATGGTGATCACATGACTGCGGGGGTGATACAATGGCCAGAACTTCAAGGATCGGTTGTATGTATCACTTGTTCAGCATCGTCGCAACTTTGAACAGTCCCTGAATGAGTGGTCGGTAAGTGAGGACTACTTGTAGATCTCCAAAAAAGAACGTCAATTCCTGTTCTTTCTCAATCTTTTAAAGACAGAAGCTACATATTCTAATAAAAAGAGATTGAAGGACCCAGATTCCAGTTAACAGTTGACAGAAAAAGGCAAAAATTGTTTATAGAATTTGAATCTCCAGGCATCTGCATTCTGTGATACTTGAATCAGATTTGGAAGGCACCATTTAGGTCGGCAAGTCCAACTCCCTGTTTAGTAAAGGAATAAAAATTAGAAGTATCTCCCACAGATGCCACAGATTGAGTGGAGTTACTCAATCACATCAAGTGAAGGAGCCCAGGACCTGTTTGTGTAATTGGTTCCGCTGCTGAATTAGTCTTTGTCCTCATTGCCCTTTTCTGAACCTGTTCCACTTTGTCTCAATCCTTCTTAGTGTGACGTCTGGAACTGGATGCAATACTCAAAAATGGGATTTGACAAGAATCATAGGAGGAGAGGGTTGGAAGCTACTTTGGAGGTCATCTGGCCCAATCCCCTGCCTAGTGCAGAAGTTTTCATACCATCCTTGACAAATGGCTATCCATTTTTTCTTGAAAACCTTCAATGATGGAGCACCCACAACTTCAGGAGCCAGACTATTCTTGTCTTACCCTTGGGTGATACAGAGAACAAATCCATACCCTCAGCCCTGTTCCAATCCTTTCATGTATTGGAACACTGCTATCATGTCTCCCCTCAGCTGTATCTTCTTTAGGCTAAACATACCTTTAACATACCTGGATACTATACCTCTGTTGATGCAGCCCAAAACTGCATTGGCTGTTTTGGCAGCTTTGATACATTGCTGACTCATGTTAAATCTGTGGTCTATCAAGACTCCTAGATCCTTCTTGTAGTACTACTGCTAAGTGAGGTACTACCTTATACCTCTGCATGTGGTTTTTCTGGTTTCAGGCCAGAATTTACTACTGATACATCCTTGATCACACTTGTTGACCAGGATGGAAGTGATGTATCCCTCCTTGAGTTCTCTGATCTCTCAGTGGCTTTTGATACCATTGACCAGCTGGCTCTGTGGGTTGGGGATTGAGGGCACCATTTTACGGTGCTTCTGTTCCTTTCTCTGGGTCTGGTTCCAGTTGGTGCTGGTTGGGGGTAGAGATCATCCCATATGCCCTTCCTGGGTGGGGTGCCACAGGGTTCTATTCTCTCTCTCCTCCTCTTCAACATCTACACGAAACTGCTGGGTGAAGTCGTTTGCCAGTTTAGGGTTCAGTATCATCACTATGCTGATAATAACCAATTATATCTCTTGATCAAGGGCCAGCCAAGTGAGGCCATCTGTCCCAATGCCTGAAGGCTGTATAGATTTGGATGGGGAGGAACCACCTCTGACTCCATCCTACCAAGACCAAGTGGCTGTGGGTATTTGGACCAACCAGATCTGGGGATATTCCATCTTTGACCTTGGATGGTGTGGCACTTCCCCCTTCAAGGTTGGTGCACAATGTGGGGGTCTTCCTGGACTTGCAGTTCCTGAAGAGCAGGTGGCAGATGTGGCCAGGAAGGCCTTTGCACAACTTCAACTGGTTTGCTCGTTGCACCCTTTCCTAGATTGGGGGGCCCTTCAGACAGTCACTGAGTATTTGTGCAACAGTGGTAATACTTAACTGTCTTTTGGGGGGGAGTTGTTTTGTGTGTTAGTGATGTTAGTATTTATATAGGTGTATGATATATTAGTATTTGTACAGGTTTTATTGTGGGTTGAAGGATGTTGATTTTATGTCAATTGCTTTGAGTCATCAAGATTGGGGAAATTACTAATTAAACAAACATTTAAATAAATATTCAGTCACCCACATCCTAGTCACCTCATGGCTTGACTACTGCAATGTGCTCTACATGGGGTTGCCCTTGAAGACCACCCAGAAACTTCAACTGGTCCAGAGCAGCGGCATGAGCAGTGATGAACATGCCTTGGTACACCCATGTAACACCTCTGTTTCACAAGCTGCACTGGTTGCCAATTTGCTTCCAGGTGCAATCCAAGGAGCTGGCTATTACCTATAAAGCCCTACATGGTATAGGGCCTGTTTATTTGAGGAACTTCCTGTCTCCTATAGTATCTGCCCAACCACTTCAATCTTGCAGGGTTGGCGTGCTCCGGGTTCCTTTGATTAAACAGTGTCATGTATCAGGACCCCAGAAGTACACCGTCTCTGTAGCAGTACCTGCCCTATGGAATGGGATTTACCTCGAGATCCAGATGGCCCCATTCTGCTGTTTTTCAGAAGAGTAGTGAAGACCTGCTTCTTCACCAAGTCTTTGGTGAGGGAGACTGAGATCCCTTGCTTCATTCCATCTGGTCTGCCATATTTGATCTTTTATTAATTTTATTGTAATTTGTTTCATTGTTGTGAGCTGCCCATAGGTGTTGGGAGTTGGGCAGAATACAACTTTAAATAATAATAATAATAATAATAATAATAATAATAATAATAATAATAATAATTCTCACCACTGAATATTTTGTTAAATAGAGCCTATTGTTCAACTCTGTCAAGATCCTTTTGAATCCTGAGCCTGTCTTCTAGGATGTTAGCAGCCCCCAACTTTATGCCATCTGCAAATTTTATGAGCATGCCTTCTATTCCCTCACATAACTCATTTATAAAGATACTGAAGAGTACTGGGCCCAAGACAGAACCCTGAGGGATGCCACTGCATACCTCCCTCCATGAGGATGTAGACCCATTAAGGAGCAGGCACTGGCTACAGTTGTAAAGCCAACTGTGAATCCATCTGTTACTGGGATCATCCATCCCACATTATTCCAGTTTATCAAGAAAGAGTCTAGGGTCTATTTTATCAAATGCCTTATTAAAGTCTAAGTACCCTACATCCACAGCATTTCCATGGTCCTCACTTAATGACCACAATTGGGACTGGAATTTTGGTTGCTAAGCAAAGCAGCCATTAAGTGAATCCAACCTGATTTTATGACCTGTTTTGCAGTGGTTGTTAAGCAAATCACCAGTCATTAAGCAAACCACATGGTCGTTAAGTGAATCACGCAGTTCCCCATTGGTTTTGCTTGCCAGAAGCTGACCAGAAAGGTTGAAAATGGTGATCACATGACCATGGGACACTGTGACGGTCATAAATGCAAACCGGTTGCCAAGCACCCAAATCATGATCAAGTGACTATGGGGACACTGCAACAGTTGTAAGTGTGAGGACTGGTCGTAAGTTGGTGTTTACAGCACTGTTTTAAGTCCGAACCATCACTAAACAAATGGTTAAGCAAGGACTACCTGTAATCTAGTCACATTGTAAAAGAAATAATATATATCCCAGGATTTGAAACTATGCTTGTATTGATGGAGCTTGTACTAAAGCTTGTACTAAAATTGTATTTGCCTTTTTGGCAACAACATAAGACTTCTGATTCATTTTTGCTATGCAATTAGCTATTATTCCAAGATCTTTTTGTAAACGCTTTTATCATTTCAAGTATTTTCTATGCTACAGCTGTATATTTGATTTCTGTTTTTGAAGGAAATTACTCTGCCTTTCTTTCTGTTAAATTTCATTTCTCTAGTTTCTCTAACTTATCAAGATTATGTTTTTTTCTGTGTTTTAGGGTATGGGTTATGCTACCCAATTTTTGCAAAATAGACAGGTTTGTTAAGCATTTTCACCATCTCCTCATACAAGTCATTAATAAAAACACTGACAAATACAGTGCCCAGAATTGAACTTTCTGACACCCACTTAATGCCTCATTCCAGCTTAAAGGAAGTCCTTTCATGAACATTCTTAGAGTATGATTTTAAAGACCAGCTATGTATCCATTTAATTATCATGCCTTCCAGCCTACATCTAACAAGTTTGCTAATCCTAAAACACTGCTAAATCCTTTGCTGAAATCAAGATATATTATGTCTACATAATTTCCACAAATCTACTGAAAAAGCTAAAAATGAGATAAATGAGATCTAATCTAAAAATAAAATCAGGTTATTCTGACAGAACTTGTTCTTAACAAATCCATGTTCATTTCTGATAATTATTAAAGGAAGTTATTGATGGTTTAGCCACACTTCTATTAATTATCTTCCAGAAATCCAGGAGAATGGGTAAAGTATCAGATGACTGGAGGGAGACACATATTGTTCCTATCTTCAAAAAGAGGAATATCCCATGATATTCTGATTAGCAATTTAATTTAGTTTAAGCTGGATAGCATGTCTAAAAGGTAGTTCTACACCTAGTCTCCAAAGTGTACTCAACAATTCCTAAACAAAGTAGAATGAGAGATCAAGTGGGGTGCCACAGAATTCAGTTCTATGACTTGAATAAAAAATTGGAATGACTGCACGAGGCATGACCCACTGTTTTAAATACAGGGTGTTCACAGTTTATCAATAAAGTAATATTTCACTGATATTGTAAGTTTTTGCTAGGGTAAAGTGTGTGTGTATATCTGTCCATAAGCCAGAACTATCGCAAGACAGATGAGAAGCTACCCTGTCATCAGTGACTAGCCAGAATAGACTGCCAGCTTCCATTTCTCTAGCTTTGAAATGACGGTTGATATAGTTCCAGCTCAGCTATAGTTTTAATTTTGTAGGTTTACAATAGGCAATTGCTAGTGTAATATTACAATTCATTTAATCTGGTGTTAAAACATTTTTAATGTATACCTAAAACAAAGAAGATATTCAAATATTTCTTCTCTATTGTTTCAAAGCACAGGACCTACAACAATATATTGAAATTAAAGGAAAACAAATTCAAGCTAATGGTTTAGTAGTTAAGGCACCCGGGCTAGTAATCAGGAGATTGAGAGTTCTAGTCCCGCCTTAGGCATGAAAGCTGGCTGGATGACCTTGGGCCAGTCATACTCTCTCAGCCCAACTCATCTCACAGGGTTGTTGTTGTGGCAAAAACAGGAGGAAGAAGGAATATTAGGTATGTTTGCTTCCTTATTTATAAGAATAATAAAGGCTGGATAAAAAAAATAGAAAAACTTTCCAAATAGCAGCTTGACTGTGATTTTTTAAAAAATTCCTATTTAGAAATTGAGCTCAAACTCCAGCTACAGCATAAAAAGCAAAGGCCTCAAGGATTATGATGGGTGCCAAGGCCCTGCAGAATTTTGTTTGTGGACATGCATAGTTTGTGTTTTATTGTTTTCAGTGTAAGACATCCAGAGTTTGAGTTTGGCAACCTCTAAATCTCATAACAAATAAATAAAGGACTCTGAAGCTGAACTAATTCATCTTGAAACATGATTATCAAAGGTATATATTATATATGTATCAGTAGAAGCAGGCCAAATTTTTACTAAATAAAGTAAAATGTGATTTGGACATTATAATGTATGTATCAGATAGAGCAAATCTGTGTAGGTGAGGACTACTTGGATCCCTGAATGTAGTTATTAAATATAAACATTTTGCAAAATTATTTTATCTAAAATATTTATTACTTTTCAACCCCCCAAAAGGCAAGGTAGTTTGTACTACTGACAAACACATCAGAATAAAGTTGTCTACATTCTCAGTAAAGCAATAGCATTTATAATATACCCAAGTTAACAAGGCAAAACGTAGTTCAGCAAACAAAATGTAGTCCTACAATCTAACATTAGAAATGTTAACTTAATTAGTAGTTTTTATTTTATTTATATTTTATTTATATTTAGAAAGAGGATGGAATAATTGTGGCACTCCACAGAACAAGTGATCCAGTGAAGGTTAATGGCTTAATATCTGAATGGAGCAGAGATTAAATTTCCCACTGAGCCTCAGCTATTTACAGTGTCTCAATCTAACTACCTCAGGTAGGCCAACACAGCCTCATATGGAATTCATTAACAAAAAATACATATTTATTTTAAAATAGTTCTAGGTCAGCCTAGTTATCAATGTTATTTTTAAAAAATGATTGGAAAAAAAATCTTCTAAAAAATCCCGACAATAAGATGTTACAGACATTGTAAGTATATATAATATGTATAAAATCACTACTATAATCTGTGTGCCCTGAGGTAGTTTAAGAAATACAAGTATTTGTAAAAAGACAGGAATCACTTTTTGTTTTTGAATAAGTATACTAAAACTCTCTGAGAATGTCAAAGATAAAACTTTCTGTGATAACTCCATTCCAATTTGATTATATGTGTTTGGGTGAATTTCATATTGGTTCCTTTGATTCCTTTTTTCCATTTTCTTGTATTTGTAATAACTGTAAAAATGTAAAATAATTCCATTTGCTGAAACAACAACCTTCAAAAGCAATGTCAACATGACCACTCTCCCCCCAACCCCCCATCATTTGGCTTCCCCGCCACTGCTCTATAGACTGCTACACAAAAGTCAGTGACCAATACATCGTAACACAGCAGCTAACAATAGAAATTATTTATTGAAATCACGAAACAGGTAAAATTATTTTACCTAAACAAAGCTGGGGAAGAGTAGCATATATAAACCCCAAAATTAATTAATGATACAACGGAAGGAAGATCGACACTATTCCTTGAATGTTTCATATTTTTTATTGATAACTAACTGCAGCCAGTTTGAAGCATGGCATCCAAAACTGTACCCACCAAAGTCTCACTGATTAATAGTATTTCCAGTATGCTACCCAGCTTGCAAGCTATAAATCACTTCTCTATACTGTGAAGTTCCCTATCATATAGTTCAGAATGTTTTGCGGCAGATAGCTTTCCTTGCTTTGAATTCCAGCAGCAGTAACCTTTGTTCTGCATGTGCTCATAATCTAACCTTTTATATATTCCAGAGAACTTCCCCTCAGCAAAGACTCCACACATCATTCTAGCTGTAGTGTCAATACCATTTCTGCATGCAAAAATCTTATATCCACAGCTCATGTCACTCCACTGAAAATGTTCAATTTTACCAAGGCATATCTTCAAATGTACTAAGGCTCCAGTGCCATCATATTACTAGAGAAGAAATCAGTGCTGGATATCTGAATGGAAGTTTGGCTGGAACGTGGGATACATAAACAAAGACCCAGCTGCAGGACTTTAAAGCCTGTTTTATAGTAATGAGCACCAAATATTAGAACTGAATGTGTCCTGATCATTGACTACTGGCAACCCCAACCCTTCATGCTCCACCCAAACGCCAGGATTCATTTTCCTAAATGGTATCAGCCTGCTCTGGTTTACCTTAACTATGCAATCTTCTCCCCACTCTCACAAACTTATTCCCTTAATTTGCTGGGCTGAAGGATGCCTCTTTTCTAAGCAGTCCTATGAATGTAACATGCATCTGGGCACTACAGGCCTCCAACCTGCATCATGCCAATCCATTCATGCAAAGAGGGCCAAGTCCATTTCACTCCCACACCTCTGTCCATATGGCCCTGTTGTAGTATGAGGGGATGGTGGGAGGGTGCAGCACAATCTCTCCTACCTGTTTATTGGTGTATTTCTGGGGGTTGGTACGGTAGCTGTAGTCTGAATACTGCTCCGAGCCTGTAGAATTGCTGTCCCCAGTGCCCACAAATGTATTGGTGGCTGGGAGGTCCTGTACTACCTGATGCTTCTTGGAGGCAGATGGTGATTGGGGCTGTAGCTGAATGGAAGGCAAAGGTGAATTGGAGCGGTAATGGCGGCCCAAGTCAGGGCTTCCAGGTGGATAATTAAGAGGCAGGTGGATGCGGGGACTGTCACTGACTGAATCATTCATAAGGTTGAATTTAAGGGATTTCTGCAGACCCGTTTCTTCTTCATCCTCAGATGGTTTTGGTGGCTTAGGGGATTTGCTTTTTTTCACCTTGCTTTTGGCTTTGTTCCCTTTGCTACCTTGCTTGGGAGCATACAGATCCTTAGTTTCCTTTTTGCCAGCTTGATAGCCACTTTTAGCCTCTTTCTGACGGCAGTAGCGCACCAACACGACAAGCAAAATAATCAAGGTGACAGCTACTATGCCTGCAATGACTCCAAACAAAATATTACTGCGTTGCTTGTTGCGCTCATACTCTGGGTCACCAGCAATGTCAATATCAATGGGTGTGTCCAAGCTGTGTCCCACTAGGGTCTCCAGCAGTGTTCGGTTAGCCAATGTTTCATTAACATAAAAATGAACTAATGCTGTGCCGTGGTGAGAAGGTTTCCCTTTGTCATTTACATGTACAACCAAGCGGTGAAGTCCATGATGCTTGCGGAGAATCTCTTTTTCTAGTGTGATATTTCCACTTACAGATGAAATCTTGAAAAGCTCAAAGGGGTTTCCACCGGCAATTCTAAACAGTAGTTCAGCATTGATCCCAGAATCAATGTCTTCAGCTCCAACACTCATGACCTGCTGCCCAGGACTAGTGTTGGGTAGAATATGTTTATAGGAAGCATTGGATGGAGATATAATTACTGGAGCATTGTCATTCTCATCTAACACGTTGATTGTCACCCCCACATAAGCAGATCTAGGTGGGTCACCCCCATCCACAGCTTTAAGCCGAAAAGTATAGGTACTCTGTCGTTCACGATCAAAAGATATGCTGGAAAGAATGGTTCCAGTACCATTTTGGATTACAAAGTCACCATTGTCCTGTTCCACTGAGAGCTGAATGACAGCATTATCTCCTTTGTCTGCATCAATAACTGTCACCATGCCCACTGGACTCAAGGGTGGCATGTTTTCCATGACAGAAAAATTGTAGCCACTTAGCATGAATTTCGGATCATTGTCATTACGGTCTATGACATTGATGGCAATTGAAGCAGTTCCTTTGCGACTAGGGCTACCCTTGTCAGTTGCAACTACCAAGAATTCATAGCGTTCTTGCTGTTCCCGGTCCAGCACATTTTTTACATGGATTTCACCAGATTCTGGATCAATTGAGAAGATGTCTTTTGATAAAGATTCTCCAGCTAGGGAGTAGACCAGTTTAGCATTAGATCCACTATCTGCATCAGTAGCACTCACTTCTACTACCAAATCATCTGGGGAATTATTCTCAGGAAATGCCACTTCTGTTGAGCTCTGGCTGAACACTGGATCATTGTCATTGACATCCATCACCTGCACTTTGAGGGAATTGGTGCTCGACAGGGGTGGATTGCCAGAATCCACAGCTACAATCTCAATGGTATATTCTTTCACTGCTTCATAATCCAGAGGTGTAGTGGTCTGTAGAAAGTATTTCTTTTTGCTATCACTGCCAGTATCACTGGCTTGTCGCAGCTGAAAAGGTACATCACCAGCCACTACGCAGGTTACAACAGCATTCTCACCCTCATCCCGATCAGACACCTGTACCAGGGCCACAGGCGTCTCAACTGGCACATCTTCAGAAATATTGGCAATGCCATCCTGATGAGTGACCAAACCAATACCACGAATTTCAATGGATGGAGCATTATCATTCATATCCCTGACACTGATCACCACCTGGGCACGGGCAGTTTTGGGGTTAGCTCCCTTGTCCTTAGCCAACACTGAGAACTTGAGCACACTGATGTCTTCACGATCAACAGGACCTTGTACAGTGATGAGTCCAGTGGCTCTGTCTAGGCGTAGCAGTCGATGAATTACATCTGAAGCCTGATGGAAGGAATAGTCAATCTCAGCATTGGCACCCTGATCAGAATCATTGGCTTTCACCTGCAATGAAAAAAGAATTTGATCAGGTAATACTTCAACGGTTTCAAGCTTTGGGTGCTACTTCCATGAAATTTAAAATATTACTTAATTGTAATTAAAAGAAGCAGAAATTATTAAATTATTACAGAATAGTACATTTACATTGAATCATATTTAGTTTTTGTCCTAGTCCCACTGTCTATTTTTTGGAGTGCAATTTTTGGCATGCTACTCAAAAGGCAAGTGTAGGCCCTGACCCTGTCAATTGCATACTTAGCTATTACACAGTATAATGCAGAACTGGGCAACCACACAGAGAATATATGACATTCAATAACAACAACAAATACTATGGCCTACAAAACATCAAGGGCCCTTACCTGCTTTTTACTACTGAGTTGGGGGGCAAAAACTACTTATTTTTTCTTATGCAAAAAAAGAGAGCAATCTTGAACAGGATCACCAGATAGGGAATTCCTCTTCTTGCTAAAAAAGTACAGCCCCTGATCCCGCTTCCATCTTAAAAAGTGCATCCCCTGATCCCCACTCAATAATCAAAGCAGCATTCAGAACTGAGAAGGTTGTCCATCCCTGCTATTTAGTGACATCTAAAACTGATTAAACCTCACCAACTTCAGGAACACCAGTGCTGTTGCTTGTGGTCCACCCAAAGAAGTTATATTTAATATGAGTGAACAGAAAGTTGAATGGGATATACTGTCAATACAGAGTAGTTTGGCAAGACGTTTCTGATTCCATCTTGTTTTAATAATAGAAACAACAAAAAAGTATGGTTAATTACTTGCACCTGATTCTTCAAATGGTCACCTGTGAAGTTACAGGTATTGATTATGTACCTAAACAAACTTCAGCAAAGGATCGTTACCTTGTCGTGGTGCTGGAGCTTGAGCACCTCAATGACGCCATGAACTAAACCGTGAAGGGCCACCCAAGACGGGAAGGTCATGACAGAGAGGTCAGACTAAATGCGATCCCTGGGGAAGGTAATGGCAACCCACCCCAGTATTCTTGCCGTGAAAACTAAATGGATCAGTACAACCAGACATATGTCGGTATACCATCGGAAGATGAGACCCCCAGGTCAGAAGATGGTCAAAATGCTACTGGGGAGGAACAGAGGATGAGTTCAACTAGCCCCAGACGTGATGACGCAGCTAGCTCAAAGCCGAAAGGACGGCTAGCAGCCGACGGTGCTGGTGGTGAACGGCGAATCTGATGTTCTAAGGATCAACACAACACTGGAACCTGGAATGTAAGATCTATGAGCCAGGGCAAATTGGATCTGGTTATTGCTGAGATGTCAAGATTAAAGATAGACGTTTTGGGCGTCAGTGAACTGAAATGGACTGGAATGGGCCACTTCACATCAAATGACCACCAGATCTACTACTGTGGACAAGAGGACCACAGAAAAAATGGAGTAGCCTTCATAATTAATAGTAAAGTGGCTAAAGCAGTGCTTGGATACAATCCAAAAAACGATAGAATGATCTCAATTCGAATTCAGGGCAAGCCATCTAACATCACAGTGATCCAAATATACGCCCCAACCACAGATGCTGAAGAAGCTGAAGTAGAGCAGTTCTATGAGGATCTGCAGCACCTACTGGACAACACGCCTAAAAGAGATGTTATTTTCATCACGGGAGACTGGAATGCTAAGGTGGGCAGTCAAATGACACCTGGAATTACAGGTAAGTATGGCCTGGGAGAACAAAACGAAGCAGGACATAGGCTGATAGAATTTTGCCAAGACAACTCACTCTGCATAACAAACACTCTCTTCCAACAACCTAAGAGACAGCTTTATACATGGACTTCACCAGATGGACAACACCGAAATCAGATTGACTACATCCTTTGCAGCCAAAGGTGGCGGACATCTATACAGTCGGTAAAAACAAGACCTGGAGCTGACTGTAGTTCCGATCATGAACTTCTTCTTGCACAATTTAGGATCAGACTCAAGAGATTAGGGAAGACCCACAGATCAGCTAGATATGAGCTCACTAATATTCCTAAGGAATATGCAGTGGAGGTGAAGAATAGATTTAAGGCACTGAACTTAGTAGATAGGGTCCCGGAAGAACTCTGGACAGAAGTTCGCAACATTGTTCAGGAGGCGGCAACAAAATACATCCCAAAGAAAGTGAAAACCAAGAAGGCAAAATGGCTGTCTGCTGAGACACTAGAAGTAGCCCAAGAAAGAAGGAAAGCAAAAGGCAACAGCGATAGGGGGAGATATGCCCAATTAAATGCACAATTCCAGAGGTTAGCCAGAAGAGATAAGGAATTATTTTTAAACAAGCAATGCGAGGAAGTGGAAGAAGACAATAGAATAGGAAGGACAAGTGACCTCTTTCAGAAGATTAGAAACATTGGAGGTAAATTCCAGGCAAAAATGGGTATGATCAAAAACAAAGATGGCAAGGACCTAACGGAAGAAGAAGAGACCAAGAAAAGGTGGCAAGAATATACAGAAGACCTGTATAGGGAGGATAACGATATCGGGGATAGCTTTGACGGTGTGGTCAGTGAGCTAGAGCCAGACATCCTGAAGAGTGAGGTTGAATGGGCCTTAAGAAGCATTGCTAATAACAAGGCAGCAGGAGACGACGGCATCCCAGCTGAACTGTTCAAAAACTTGCAAGATGATGCTGTCAAGGTAATGCATGCTATATGCCAGCAAACTTGGAAAACACAAGAATGGCCATTAGAGTGGAAAAAATCAACTTATATCCCCATGCCAAAAAAAGGAAACACTAAAGAATGTTCAAACTATCAAACAGTGGCACTCATTTCACATGCCAGTAAGGTAATGCTCAAGATGCTTCAGCACTTCAGCAATTCATGGAGTGAGAATTGCCAGATGTACAAGCTGAGTTTAGAAAAGGCAGAGGAACTAGGGACCAGATTGCCAATATGCACTGGATAATGGAAAAAGCCAGGGAGTTTCAGAAAAACATCTATTTCTGTTTTATTGACTATTCTAAAGCCTTTGACTGTGTGGACCATAACAAATTGTGGCAAGTTCTTAGTGGTATGGGGATACCAAGTCATCTTGTTGCCTCCTGAAGAATCTAACGACCAAGTAGCAACAGTAAGAACAGACCACGGAACAACAGACTGGTTTAAGATTGGGAAAGGAGTACGGCAGGGCTGTATATTCTCACCCTACCTATTCAACTTGTACGCAGAACACATCATGCGACATGCTCGGCTTGAGGAATCCAAAGCTGGAGTTAAAATCTCTGGAAGAAACATTAACAATCTCAGATATGCAGATGATACCACTTTGATGGCTGAAAGCGAAGAGGAACTGAGGAGCCTTACGATGAAGGTGAAAGAAGAAAGTGCAAAAGCTGGCTTGCAGCTGAACCTCAAAAAAACCAAGTTTATGGCAACCAGCTTGATTGATAACTGGCAAATAGAGGGAGAAAATGTAGAAGCAGTGAAAGACTTTGTATTTCTAGGTGCAAAGATTACTGCAGATGCTGACTGCAGTCAGGAAATCAGAAGACGCTTAATCCTTGGGAGGAGAGCAATGACAAATCTCGATAAAATAGTCAAGAGCAGAGACCTCACCCTGACAACAAAGGCCCGCATAGTTAAAGCAATGGTGTTCCCCGTAGTAACAGATGGCTGCGAGAGCTGGACCATAAGGAAGGCTGAGAGAAGGAAGATAGATGCTTTTGAACTGTGGAGTTGGAGGAAAATTCTGAGAGTGCCTTGGACTGCAAGAAGATCGAACCAGTCCATCCTCCAGGAAATAAAGCCAGACTGCTCACTTGAGGGAATGATATTAAAGGCAAAACTGAAATACGTTGGCCACATAATGAGAAGACAGGACACCCTGGAGAAGATGCTGATGCTAGGGAGAGTGGAAGGCAAAAGGGCAAGATGGATGGATGATATTCTAGAGGTGACGGACTCGTCCCTGGGTGAGCTGGGGGTGTTGACGACCGACAGGAAGCTCTGGCATGGGCTGGTCCATGAAGTCACGAAGAGTCGGAAGTGACTAAACGAATAAACAACAAGTATAAGGGGCAGATAATCATGAACTCAAATGCCCTAAAGATTGCAATGAAGAGCACCAGAACAAATGCCAGTGTGGGATAAGTGTGGATACATATTCATGAATCCTCAAAGAAACCGTTTAACCAATAGTAAGGAAAAATGAGATACTATCAACTGTATTATAAAATGCAAAAATCATGGTGAATAAACCTTGAGGGATAAGAATGCAGTCCTTGAAATTTTAACAAGAGAAACTGCAAAATGTATTAAATATTATATCTAGAACAAGATTATGACCAGAATTTATTCTAAAATTTTTTTCAATTTACACTTACAGTAAGCAGTCTGGCTGCAAAACAAACATTCAATAGCTATGTCAGGAATTGGTTTCTATCTGGAGTTTCCAAATCACCAAAGTTGACAGGTTTAGATAATATATTGTGTTTCTATAGAGACTAAATAGTTCTGGATGAGATGGGAGGAAACATGATCCTCCTGAGATGAAGCAGGAATGTCATAAATGATGGTTTGTTATGGCCACCATGGGATGATTAGTATGTCCTGAGTGAATCTTGGAACAATATTACTGAGGAATAGTAGTGGGGGACATGTGTTTCGTTGTTAACTAGATCATTCAGATTATTTCTCATAAATCCATGATCTATATCTGCTTTGCACTGATTCTTGTCCGTGGAGGCAAATAGACTGATGCTGTGATGTCCCTACCATCCAAAGAGGAATACAATTACCTATCAATTTAGTCTCCCTTCATGAGTCATCAACACTGGATGACTGTTGGCTAAACAGTTTATGGATTCAGCCAGATGAATAGGTCAATCCTTCTGGCTAAGCACCAATCCCAAAGATGAAAGGTCAGATTCAGTAGTCACTGTTTTCTTACCTCTCAACTATCGTGGTCTGATGTGGCATATTTGCAAGACTTTGAAAATCTGAAATGCCTGAAGTCTGCTATGAGCTTGAGCTACACTCAGGATCGGTACATGTCCCTTGCACTTGGAGAGAATACTCTCATCAGGACTTCCAGGTGGAGGAAATAACAAACTAGCACATCTCCGAATAGTGGAGATGCTGCCAAGGTGGAGACTGGAGGCCCAGCAGCAAGCCTGGGACAGTGGAGCTTCTCCAGACAAGGAGAAACCAGGAGATTGCCCCCTTGTGCTTCAGAAGGCAGCTCCTCATGAGGAAACCCACAGGATCCAGAAGGAAACTGTGGGCGACTCACGAGTAGAGTACTGGTTGCTGAAGAAGAATATCAAGCTCATAGCCTCATGCGGAGCCTGCTTTAAGGATACTGGGTTTGCTCAAAACTCCACTTTCTAGAACATGTTTAGAAAAAAAAATTAGAAGTTACAGAGATCTTCCAAGCAGTAGAGCAACTAAACCACCTGGTGAGTGTTCCTTTGACTCAGGCAAGATTATAGTAAACAGCGAAGAAATAATTAAAAGGATTTAAAAACAATTAAAATCGAACAACCCTTCGAATGGCCGCTCATGCCCTGGTTATCTCCCATATAGACTACTGCAATGCGCTCTACGTGGGGCTACCTTTGAAGAGTATCCGGAAGCTACAGCTGGCACAAAATGCAGCCATGCAGGAGATCTTGGGTATCCCAAGATCAGCACGTGTCACCCCTTTGCTCCGTGAGCTGCATTGGTTGCCAGTATGCTTCTGGGTCCAATTCAAGGTGTTGGTTATCACCTTTAAAGCCCTACATGGCACGGGACCAGGCTACCTAAAGGACCATCTGCTCCCCATATCAATCTGTCCCTCCCATTCATGCAGAGAGGGCATGCTACAGACCCCGTCTGAAAGAGAACTCCATCTGGTGGGGTCCAGGAGGCAGGCCTTCTCTGCAACAGCCCCGGCCCTTTGGAATATCCTTCCCCCGGAAGTGAGACTGGCTCCCTCCCTCCTGGACTTTAGGAAACAACTAAAGACCTGGTTCTGTTATCATGCCTGGGGCAGGAGAGAGGGTAGTCATTCCTGGGGATGGTTAGTTTCTTAGAAGGACCCTGCTCTGCTTGCAAATCACAGAGAACTTCAAGCCATTGGGGTTTTTATCATATTTATTTTATTATGTATTATAGTATTTTACAGTTTTATATTTTTCTTATTTATGTTTTATTGTAAACCGCCCAGAGTCCCTTTTGGGAGATGGGCAGTGATAAATTTGATTAATAAATAAAAATTAATTAATTAAAAGCAAAAAGCTTGCCAAGAGTTTGAGCTATGAAAGTTTAAAATGGATTAAGGGAATTTGGAATACTGTTTATTTTAAAGTACTTTTGAATTAATTAAATAAACAATACACACCTCCCTGGGAACTAGGACTGTTTAAAATTTGCTAAGAGGGATGACTGGTTGGTTTCATTAAAAAAGAGATAAGAGAAAGTTGTGAAAGATCATGTGACTGTAGAACTACAGAGTGCCAAATGGGACTAAAGAGGGAAGGAAGGAAGGAAGGAAGGAAGGAACTCTCCTTTATTTTTTTACTTCCCCTTATAATTATAATTATAAATAAAAAGAGAAATGGCTACTACTAGTACTACTAGAAAAGCAGCAAAAACCACAGAAGGGAGGAGAAAATCCTTAACAGAGCAAATAACAGAAAAAGGGATCATGCCAGAGATATTACAAAGGATGTTTGAAGAACTGGGGAAGAATGTTACAGCATCAGCGACTGAATATGTTAAGAGCGATCTGGCTACACTTGAAGGGAGAATGTGTCAGGTTCACCGTTTCAATGTTAATGTACATCGTAACGGTTCGCATGCCAGAGTGTTGACACGCGTTCCTGGCTGGGAGGATGCTGCTGATAAACCTTGTACGGAGAATTGTGTCTGCCTGTGCCATGGAGGAATGTGTTTGGGTTATCTCTTTAATGTCAAGGTCTTTTTGCCCGTTGATCAGCAGAGCTCGTTAGGAGCACCTGGGAATGTGGGATTGTAAGGAATGAAGGGGGGGTGGGACGCTGTTTGAAGCGGGGCTATTTAGTTTGACTTTAGGCGTGCTTTTCTCATTCTCAGCTTTCTTTCTGTTTGCACTCTATTCTAAATAAAATCAGAACTTAAACTTCGATTTTGAGTCTGAGCATTTTATTTGGGTTAAGGCAATCATCACATAAAGCTGAGAATCATTTAACGAATAAACCTCGCTAGTCTCTACCAAGAAATTTTTCTTGCGAAAGAAAAAGTTAGCGATGGCAGAATCGAGGAGAGTGTCAATGGGGTTTGGTGAAGCGACCAGACAGTTCCTGGAGTCGGCATTTCCAAGCAGGGACCCGAGCCCCCTCCCATCCCACCTCGCACCCTATTCCAGAGAGTCCAGCTCCAGCCCGGAGTTGGGGGATCCGATGGAAAGGGGGGAGCCGGAACAGCCTGTAACAACTGGTACCCCTCCCCTGGAGATGATGTGGGATACCACGGGAGAACCCCGGCCGGGGACATCTCACACCTCATGGAGGCTATGTTACCCCGACTCCCGAGAGGGAATCCACCACGGTGTTGGCAAGCCGGCAGCCTGAGGCACCAGGGCTGGAGGACTCGGTCACACTGCACAGGATCAGAGTCATCGAAGCAAAGATCGAGTCTATGGAGCATATGCTATGATCCATTTCGGCTGCGGTGGGGGACCTGGTGAAGGTTGTTGGTAGTCCAGGTGCCGCAATGGGACCCACCATCCCCCCTCCTCCGTCGCCGGCACCGAGAGGGCGGGGGCGGCCATGGGATTCTTCCCCAGGTTTCCAAGGTCTCACTCCGGTGTCAGGAGGGACCCTGGCTCGTCCACCGGTTGGGGCTGCACCAGTTGGCGGGGTCGCGAAGGACTTTCCTGTGAAGTTTGATGGGGACCCCACAAATTTGTCATTTTCCCTTACCAACGCTGCAAACTATATGCAGCAATATGGACATTGCTTCACCTCGGAAGGGGCGAAAATCACAGCGGTTGCCACAAAGCTGAAAGGCAGAGCTGTTGACTGGTATGCAAGCCACTAAGGGGGACAAGCCTCCCTCCAGTGGAAAGGGCCCAAGACAGCCGTCTACCACAGGATGGGATGAGAAACAGCGACGTTTTGCCTGAGGGCAATGAATCAAGTGTGGCAAGGCAGGTCAACGCGCTGCAGAATGTCACAAGACTAAGACTGCGGATCGCCCGTCTAAACCTCTGCAGAAGACACCTAACCCTCCCCGTCAGCTGGCGGGGGCAAAGGCATCCGTGGAGGAGGGGGACGATGTCTACCTCGCGGGAGACGCTTTTGCCGCCCTTGAACAGCCAGCGGGAAACGACTTCCACCTGTCTTAAACAGCGCCGCTGGACAGGTGGTGGAGAATGGGCGCAATACCAACATGGTGAGTGCTGACTGCCCCATCCTAGCTGTAAAGATCGAGTTGGGCTTCCGCTCCAAGACCGTCGAAGTCTGGGCTTTGGTTGACTCGGGGTGTTCCAGATGTTTGATCCACCCCGACTTAGTCGCTGCGTTGGAGCTGCCTTGCTTTCCCCTTCCAAAACCACTAATTTTTCAGCAATTAGATGGTTCCATGGCAGGGGGGGGGGGGACCGGCCACCCAGTTTACTGGGGATGTTATGTTACAGATGGGAACACACGTGGAGCTGATCAAATTCATTGTCACTCCAGTGGGAAACCCTCTGGTAGTTTTGGGGATTCCCTGGCTAACTAGCCATAATCCATACATCAATTGGAAGTCCCGTACTATTACGTTTGATGATGGATTCTACCAGGCTCCTATTGTGGGGAAGTCCATCACTGTGGGGGTGGGGAGGGCTGAAATTGTCAACCCTCAGTCTCCCGCTCTACCCATGGAAGGGCTGCCTGCCAGATACCGTGACTTTGCCGACATTTTCGAGGAGGAGGAGGCAGACCACTTACCCCCCCCCCCATCGCAAAACTGACTGTGCCATTGAGCTTCTTCCGGATGTCCCCTTACCCAAGCCGAAGATCTATGCTATGACTAAGAAGGAACTGGGGGCATTGCGGGAGTTCATTGACAAAAACCTTGCTAGAGGTTTCATTGAACCAGCAAATTCGCTGGTTGGGGCTCCCGTGTTGTTCCGCGAAAAGAAGGATGGTACCCTTAGACTGTGCACAGACTATCGTGGGTTAAATTCAGCCTCACTTTCAAACAAATACCCTCTGCCTCTCGTAAAAGATACGTTAGCGCATTTGTGTGCTGGTAAAGTCTTTTCCAAGCTTGACCCCCGTGAAGCATACTATCGCATTCGCATTTGGGAGGGGGATGAGTGGAAAACAGCTTTTAACTGCCCCTTGAGTTCCTTTCAGTATAAGGTCCTTCCTTTTGGTCTAGCAGGGGCCCCAGGGGTTTTCATGCAACTGATCAATGAGGTGTTACATGACCATTTGTTTAAGGGGGTTTTGGTTTATTTGGATGATGTTCTCATCTACACTAAGACTGAAAAGGAACACGAGAAGCTTGTCAAACAAGTTCTCACCAAACTCAGAAAAGCTAAGCTTTATGCTAAGCTTTCTAAATGTGAATTCCATAAGTCTCGCTTGGATTACTTGGGCTACAGAGTTTCTGATAAGGGTATTGAAATGGATCCTGAAAAGGTTCAGGCAGTTCTCAACTGGGAGCGCCCGTGAACTTCAAAGTTTTCTGGGGTTCGCCAATTTTTACAGATCCTTTGTCCAGGGGTTCGCGAAGATTGTTCTGCCCCTGACTGATTTGTTGTGCACCAAAGGGGTCGGGGAGACACGCAAGGTGAAGAACCCGGGGGCCGTGATCAATTGGACTCCTGCCTGTCTGGCTGCCTTTGATCAGTTGAAGGCTCTTTTCACAGCTGAACCCATTTTATCCCACCCTGACCCTGAACGGGCTTTTGTTGTTCAGGTTGATGCCTCTGATTTTTCTATTGGAGCTATTTTGTTGCAAAAGGATTCTGCCGGGCTCTTAAAGCCTTGCGCCTATCTCTCCCGTAAGTTTTCACAAACGGAGCGGTGCTGGCATGTTTGGGAGAAGGAAGCTTTTGCAGTTAAGGCTGCATTGGAGGCTTGGCGTCACCTTTTGGAGGGGGCGACTTGCCCTTTTGAGGTTTGGACGGATCACCGCAACCTCGAGGCGCTCCGAACGCCCAGGCGTCTCAGCCCAAAGCAGATCCGCTGGACTCAATTTTTTAGCTGTTTTAATTTCCAGCTGAAATTTATCCCAGGGAAGAAAAATTTTTTGGCTGATGCCCTTTCCCGTTTGCCCCAAGACGTGGAGCCAGTCTCCGATGTCATTGGGACTGTACTCACGGAGCCTCAATTGGGATTGGTCGCGGTCACCCGGAGCCGCGCTCGGGGGCAGCCTCCTTCCCCCTCGCAAATGGTTCCGGCACAGCACTCTCGGAGCCGTAAGCAACCTCAAATGCCTGGTCGGTTGCATGCTGATTTTGTCTCCGCTTTGCAATCTGATCCCTGGCTCCTTGCTAACCCTGACGAGGTTTCTCTTGAGCACGGCCTGGCTTGAGTGGGTGGGCGTTTGTACGTCCCTGAATCTCAACGGTCTGCAATATTAGCCCGTTCCCATGACAGTAAGCAAGCTGGTCATTTTGGTTTTCTCAAGTCCCCCATTTAATCCGGCGGCAGTTTTGGTGGCCCTCCTTGCGGAGGGACGTGAAGGATTATGTCGCTTCATGCCCTGTCTGCGCTATGTCTAAACGGCAGTCAGGTAAGCCCCAGGGGCTTCTGCAGCTAGTAGCTGACCCTTCTCACCCTTGGGACAAAATTTCTATGGATTTTATTGTGGACTTACCCCCCAGTCAAAAGAAAACTGTCATTTGGGTGGTCAAGGATTATTTTTCTAAACAGGCTCACTTTGTTCCCTGTGCCTCTATTCCTTTAGCGCAGCAACTAGCCAGGCTCTTTTTGGTACACGTCTACCGCCCACACAGATGCCCCTCTCGTTTGGTGACCGATAGAGGCACACAATTTACCTCACGGTTTTGGTGGGCTTTTTTGAAACTGATTGGCACGGAACAGGCATTGTCAACCTCTTCGCATCCCCAGACTGACGGATCTACGGAGGTCCTTAATGCCACACTGGAGCAGTTTCTCCGGTCTTATATAAATTACCATCAAGATGACTGGGTTGATTTGCTCCCTTTCACTGAGGTCACTTATAACAATGCTGTGCACCAAAGCACTGGTCAGACCCCCTTTTGGATCATTTCAGGGTGGGATTTTGTTCCCATTCCTGAGTTTCCCCAGCCTCCTACCCCTGCTGTGGCTGCCTGTGATTGGGGATCTCGACTCACTGATTCCTGGCCGGTCATTAAGAATGCTCTCACTGAGGTGCAAGCTTCCTATAAGCTTCACGCTGACAGACACCGGAGGAAGCAGCCTGTTTTTCAGATCAGAGACCTGGTCTATCTCTCTACCAAATTTATCAAGTCTCCTCAGCCATCCAAGAAGCTTGCTCCTAAGTTCATTGGCCCCTTTCCTGTTACTGAGGTTATAAATCCTGTCACTGTACATTTGGATCTGCCTCATAATTTGAAGCGTTTGCACCCTGTTTTTCATTGCAGTTTGCTTAAGCCTGCCCATGACTCCTCTCGTTGGCATCCACAACCTCCTCCCCCTGCACCTGTCATGATTGATGGACAGCAGCACTTCGAGGTTAAGGAGGTTCTCGACTCTCGCAAGCTTCGAGGCACTCTGCAATATTTAGTTCGCTGGAAGCATTTTCCTCATCCTGAGTGGGTCGCTGCTCGCGACGTGGTAGCTCCTGATTTAGTTCGCAGTTTTCATCTTGCATATCCTTCCAAGCTGGCTGTTTGATTTTTTTTTGGGGGGGGGCGATATGTCAGGTTCACCGTTTCAATGTTAATGTACATCGTAACGGTTCGCATGCCAGAGTGTTGACGCATGTTCCTGGCTGGGAGGATGCTGCTGATAAACCTTGTACGGAGAATTGTGTCTGCCTGTGCCATGGAGGAATGTGTTTGGGTTATCTCTTTAATGTCAAGGTCTTTTTGCCCGTTGATCAGCAGAGCTCGTTAGGAGCACCTGGGAATGTGGGATTGTAAGGAATGAAGGGGGGGTGGGACGCTATTTGAAGCGGGGCTATTTAGTTTGACTTTAGGCGCGCTTTTCTCATTCTCAGCTTTCTGTTTGCACTCTATTCTAAATAAAATCAGAACCTAAACTTTGATTTTGAGTCTGAGCATTTTATTTGGGTTAAGGCAATCATCACAGAATGGAGGAAAGATTTGCAAATATGGAAGAAATAATTAGAAGAATCTGTAATACAAATGACTGGACAGGTTAAACAAATTAAAGACAAAATAGAAATTTTGGAAAACAAGAGAAAAATAATAAACCAAGAGGTGGAAGACTTAGATAATATGGCACTACAGGAATTAAGAGAGAAAGAATTTTGAGGAAGGAAAGAAGTCTCACAGCAATTAAATTTCTACAATGCCAGCTTTCCATGTTAACAATAAAAGAAATGGAAGTAAAAAGGAACTTTGTAAAACAGAAGAATTTTGAGTTTGCAAATAAGCCAGGGAAATGGTTGGTATATATATTAAGAAAAGAAAGTGAGAAAAAAATATTAAAATTACAAAATGGGAAAATTATGGTAACAGACAATGCAAGTATGCAAAGAATATTCCATCAGTATTATACAAAATTATATAAAGGAGAAATTTCCCCAGCAAAAGTGGATGAATACAGGTAGTCCTTGACTTACGACCATTTGTTCAGTGACTGTTCTAAGTTACGATGGTGCTGAACAAGGAGACTTATAACCTGTGTCCAAAGTTACAGCCACTCCGCATTCATATGATCAAAATCTGGGTGCTTGGCAACCCGCTCACACTTACAACTGCAGGAGTGCTGCAACTCCCCCCATCTGCCTATCTCCCACCCTTATTATACGCTTTTGGCCCCCTGCCATCCTGTTCTCCGTTGCCCCAGCTGACCTTTGCTGCTGTCTTCTTGCTCCCACCGCTGATGAGGCATGCCCAGCCTAGTTGCTGGGCCTCTGGGGCTGGCTCTGTGCTGTGAAGAAAGGGAAAAAAGCCAAAAGCAGCCTCCTCCCCCACTTGTCTGCAGAGCAAAGCCAGCCCCACTCCCACCCAGCAGCTCCAAAGAGGGCTTCATGCTGCAAAGAAGGGGGAAAAAAGGCTGCTTTCAACTCTTTTTCCAACTCTTTTTTCCTTCTTCGCAGCGCAAAGCCCTCTTTGGAGTTGGGGGAGGGCTGGCTTCAACTTTATTTCAACTCTGGAACTCACCCTTGTTGGACGTTCCTCTAAACAGACCCTTCAACTTCAAGAGGGAGTCCTTTCAGCAGGCGGCAGAGGCTTGCAACCGTCCCTGCTGGCTTGCCCAATGACTTTTTGGGGAAGCTGGCAAGGAAGATTGAGAATGGTGATCACATGATTGCAGGGCGCCTGGCAATCGCAAGCCGCTACCGCCTGCCAAGAGGACTCCCTCTCATCTCGGGGGCTGGTTGAAAAAGCTCCATGCTGAAATCTAAGCAGGATTTTCAGCCACAGAGGGTTTTCAGCCCCTGTGGAGGCTTCAGAAGCCTTTTGACTCTGGGGGTGAAAATCCAAGCACTTTTGAGGCCCTCGCAACCCTGAACTGCACTGTACCTCTGCTCCCCCTCACCAACCCTTCTACACACCCACACACACCCTCACTCCCTTCCCCACCTGGCAGTGCCTGGGGCCTGCAACATCCTGCTGGCTTCCCCACTGACTGGACTGTTGCCTCGCCTAACAAACAGGGAATTAACGTAACAACTGCAACCAGGACTGCCAGGATTGCTGTTGCTAAGCGATGCAGTCACGTGACATTTCGCCTAATGACCACATCGCTTAGCAATGGAAGTTCCAGTCCCAATTGTGGTCATAAGTCAAGGACTATCTGTATTTAAAAAACAAAATTTACCAAAGATAACCGATAAACAAAAGCAGATGATGAATGGAGCTATAACAATAAGAGAAGTCTGTGAGGCTATAAAAAAGACTAAAATAGGGAAAATGCTTGATCCAGATAGACTGCCAGCCTCCTATTATAAACATTTTGAAGATGAACTGTTACAACCTCTTCAAAAAAGATGAATTCCATTCTAGATAATGTAAGGATACCAGACAGCTGGACAGGTGCAAATATAGCACCAATTCCCAAAGAAGGTCAAGACCCAACTTTACCAAAAAATTATTGAACAATATCTTTACTGAACAATGATTATAAAATATTTATGATGATTTTAGTTGAAAGGATAAAAAGTGTCTTGCAAGACTTTATTCATGAAGCTCAATGTGGCTTTTTGCCCAAAAGACAATCGAGGGTCAGTATTAGAAAAAAATATTAGAAATCTTAACGTATTAGAATATTTAGAGCAGCATAATGAAAAACAGCCCATGTTGATATTTCTTGATGTGGAGAAAGCATTTGATAATTTGAACTGGACTTTTCTGTTTAAAATTCTGGAAGATATGGATTTTGGAGAAAATTTTATTAAACTGGTGAAATTGATATATATATTTCACAAATGGCACAAATTATAGCTAATGCTGAAATGACAAAACCCTGCGAAATACAGAAAGGAACAAGGCAAGGATGCCTGCTTTCACTGCTGTTATTCATTCTAACTCTTGAAGTTTTGAATAGAGATATAAGACATGATGAGAAAATAGCCAAGTGGAAGTTAAAAAAATATATATACAAACTAAGGGCATTTGCAGATGACATGGTTTTAATTTTGGAAAATCCTATGGAAGGAATAGAAATATTAATGGAAAAATTAAAGGAATTTGGTATATTAGCTGGATTTAAAATCAACAATCAGAAAACAAAGATGCTAACAAAAAATATGAGGATGGAAGATCAAAAACAATTGATGGCAAAAACTGGTTTTCAGATTGAGAAAAATGTAGAATACCTGGGTATTACTATGACTAGTATGAATTGTATGTTATTTCAAAATAATTATGTTAAAGTATGGAATGAAATTAAGAAAGATATGTTAAAATGGGAAAAGTTACACTGTCACTGTTTGGGAGAATTTCTGTGGTAAAAATGAATGTATTACCTAGAATGTTTTTATTTCAAACAATACCTGTTTTGACAAATGATGCACTTTTTAAGTAATGGCAAAAAGATATATCTAGATTTATATGGCAAGGGAAGAAACCAGGGGTTAAATATAAAATTCTTTAAGATGCAAAACAAAGAGGAGGACTAGGACTCCCTGATTTCAAATTGTATTTTGCAGCTTGCTGTTTGGTTTGGATGAAAGAGTGGGTGCTGTTGAAAAATAAGAGAATGTTAGAATTAGGACACAACCTGAGATTTGGATGGCATGGCTTTTTATGGTATGTTAAAGTTAATGTAGTTTTAAAAAATCATTTTGTTAGCAATGCCATATTAAGAATATGAAATAGATATAAACTCAGGCTGTGCCCGAAAATATCTTTATTGGTTTCAGCACAAGAAACATTTTACAGAAAAGAAACAGTGGGTAAAGAGAAATGGTTAACATATCAAGATTTGCTAGTACAGGAACATGGAGAACTTAAGATGAAGCCAAGAGAACAACTGACTACAGAGGGATATAGTTTTCAATGGTTTTCATATGTACAATTAACAGAGAGAGATTTCCCCACAACAACCCTGTGAGGTGAGCTGAGCTGAGCGAGTGTGACTAGCCCAAGGTCACCCAGATAGATTTCATACTATCTCAGAGAGTCTCAACAAAAACAGTGAGATTTAACACATTACAATTGTTAATTGAGAAGGTACTTGTAATATGTCTCACATGTAACCTGCATCTGCATAACCAACCTATATTCCCCTCCTCCCCATCTCACCCCAAATGAAATCCTTCATGAGTCTAGCCACTCTATTCATCAGATAAAGTGAACCACAGCTCACAAAGCTTATACCTTTTAATACATTTTTATAGTCAGAAAGGATGCTACCAGACTCCTGATTTTTGCTTATTTAAAGAAGTGATGGTCTTGGTAGATAGGACAAGTACAGAATGATACTGCTGGTAATAAAATGAAAAATGTGTCTGGGACCAAACTGAAGTTTGGAGATGTTGAAAACAAAGTATTTTGGCAAGAGTGAAAGATATTGAGAAGATAAGGTATTACAGACTCAATTATCAGAGCTAGTTTGAGGGGATAATTTATCCTGGATCTTCTCTTACAAGACCAAGTTTAGCTGATGGACATTTAACGGCTTTGTGAGTGCAGTGATTTCTACACTCAGCTGAACGCCAAAAAAGACTCCGTATCTGACTATTAAGGGTCAATGGAGGACAAGGGATAGTCAACTAATATCCTTGCCAACACAGCTGAATTGCTATCCTATCCTTATTTGAAGGATTTTCCCTATACTGCAAATAGAGACATAACTGATGTTCACAATTTACAGAGTCAGAAGGCCAGTGATCTACAGTGAAAACATAGCCACTGATTCCACTGCTAAAGGCAGTTTCCAAAGGGAAGCACTGATGCCCAAAGACACATTTTCTCTCACTTATTTCATGATAGTAAGAAAAGCCAGATAATATTCACCTGGCTGTGGAAGTTTATCCCTACATTGTTGACATTTACAGAAAGGAGGCTTAAAGTCCATATGGTCCAAATACTGCAGAAACTATGCCAAAGACACTACGTAAACTAAACTGAAGTAGAAATGTAACAGCTAAAAAAAAGAAAAGAAAATTAGCAAGTGATAATAGCACTAGGAAAAAGAATAAAGTTCCAGAAGAATTACCACTACCACTGAGGCAATGGAAGACAACATAGAAGAAATGGCAGAAACTGAGCCTTAGAGGATACAAATAGGTTTGTGACACCCACCAAAACCTTAGCTCTGGAATATTTTTAATGATTTTCTATGCAGATGCCTAAGTTGTATATGCATGGAGGGACCACAATAAATAAAGCTTTTTAAATTTTATAAATGTAAGAAAAGCTTATGGGAAATTTGGGAGTGTGCTTATGTGTAATGTTGCTACCAAACCCATATTCCTGAGCTAAGGGTACACTCAAAGGTTCCCTTTTCTCTCATTTCACATTTAAGTTTATCCCTTGGATTTCTATTTTGCATCAAGCTCCAGATGGTATATATAATTTAAAAAAATAAAGAAAATCCCATGCCCTTAAGTCTGCCTTATCAAAATATAAAAGGCAATTTATTAATGTTAAATTGCAAATTGAGTATATCTTACTGCCACCTCTAGACCACTTAACATCGTCAGTAATATTTAGGGAGTTGAAATACTACTTTTTACTGTGTATATCCCTCCATTTAGAACTTATGGCCATATCAAGTCAAGTTCAAATAGAAAGCTATATAGAAAGCTGCTCTGCCAACTTCTCTTCTGCATTGCTGGTTATAGACAGGGACTTAAATGCCTGGCTGGGCCCGCATGACCGAACACTTTACCAGCATTTCAAATCGTCCTACCAGTTGGAGGAATTAGAAGAACCCTGTCTCCTTACAGAAGCAAAAGACAGAAAGTGTAACTTCACTGGATTCTGTTGAAGCAGATGGCCCCAATTTCACCAATGACTAGCCTACATATGGAACTATGAATGGAGAGTGACTGTCCTCCCATCATGTTGAACGACAATTTGACTGTGGGACCAGAAGATTGAGAGGAAGGCTCCCTTTAACCCTTGAGAACACAAACGGCCTTGTTAGACTCAAGACAGAATAAAAGTTATGCAAGTATGGAAGCTGAATGGCTTCATTCAGCACCTACCTCGGAAAATCACCATTCCATCAAAGAGGCTCATCACAACTGTTTAATATTGTATGAACAGCTTATTAGAGACATAATAAGCATGGGTTCAACGAAATGCTACACTGCTACTGACTATAACAGCAAACATCAAATATGATTTTATTTTATGATGTAAAGAAGTCAAAAGAGACCTATAAACTGTATAGACAATCCCCTACATTGGAGTCGGCTCAATCTTTGACTTAGAAAAAAGACAAAAGGCCCTCCTGAAGAGTGAAAAGGATAAAGCCACCAGACCTTAATCAACTCAGTTAACAACAACAAAGAATCTTACTCTTCTGGCAGCTTACAACTGAGGGCCTTAGGAAAACTGTTAAGAACTCTTAACTCTTAAAGCACCCTGCAAATCAAGTCCCTTTACAAATATGGGAGGAACATTTTAGATCTCTAAACCCACAGCCCTACCAGGTGAATATCACCAAGGCCCTACACTAAACACCTGGCTTCTCCCTCTCTGAAGCCACCAAATTAACTGAATCCCTCAGAGTGGGAAAAGCCCCTGGCACTGACTGCATCCTTCCTGAACTGTTTAAATTGAACTGTGCATGGTAGATACCTCTTTTTGCCTCTCTCTTTACGCATATTGGTCACACAGAATACATCTCCAAAGACTGGGAACTGGCAATAATAGTTCCCATTTATAAGAAAAGCAATAAAGGGGATCCAGCGAACTAAAGGCCTATTAGCCTTCTGAGTATATTAAGGAAATTATAAAATCCCTGAATCAAAAATTAACTGAAATCTGAAGGCTTCATCAGGGATGAACAGACAGGGTTCCAAACTGAGCACTCAATGGTGGACTGCGCTTTTGCATTACATCACTTGATTGAGAAACACATCCTCAAACTAAAGATTCCTTGTTATATGGCCTTGACTTTAAACCAGCATTTGATTCCATCTCTCAGTCACTGTTACGGGGAAAACTTTTAGATGCCTACACTGACACATGAGTACCTCTCTTAATCTAAGAGCTATATTCAAACTTCTATGTAAACACAATAGTTCAACTACTGGACTCCCCAGATTTTCTCAGGCCTAAGATTGTAGGATAAAAAGTCCCCATTTTACTTTATGCATGCACTGCTGCAGTTATTTCTTGTACACATAGTGGGCTTAAACAAGCAGTGAGAACCACTGTCCTTTACTGCACCCAAAGCAGCATGGACATAAATTGCCAGAAATCCAGGATCATGGTTTTCACTAAGAAAACAAAACAACAAACCTGGATAATTGAGCATGAGAGGACTGAACAGTTACACTCCTTTAAAATCTAGGAGTAGTCTTTCATGATGGGAGTATCCTAGAAAGCCCATCATGTATATATTAAGCAAGTAGCATCAAAATCTACACAGGCTATCAAAGTATTTTTTTTACTCCAAAGGAGGTAAAATGATACCTCCAGCGCTGAAGTTTTTCAAAGCTAAAACACTAGCTCAAATGCTCTATGCAGCTCAGGTTGGCCTACATATG
Organism: Candoia aspera; assembly: GCF_035149785.1. Taxonomy (NCBI): domain Eukaryota; kingdom Metazoa; phylum Chordata; class Lepidosauria; order Squamata; family Candoiidae; genus Candoia; species Candoia aspera. Next base: position 111,963,101 of record NC_086155.1, on the reverse strand, counting down.
AAGAAAACATCCTAGAGACATACAAACCAAGTTTTTTCCAACCCCCCAGGCCACTCCCAGTGCAGTACTCAGGCTTGAGTGTGAGATGGCCAAATATGAACACAGGGCATGGAGACTATCAGTGGCATTCTGGTTAAAGATCAGATTTTCTCCAGGATTGCTATTGCTAGTCTTAGCCAAGAATCTTCACTATGGACAAAAGCAGTCAAGCAGAAATTAAGAACATCTGGAGCGCCTGTAGATTCCTTGTTAATTTCTGACTTTGTTCAAGCAAAAAGCTGATGTCACAAAGATTGAACAACACTGAGTATCAACTTACTTTGATAATTTACTTAGTTATCAACTTACTTAGTAAGTTGTCAACTTACTAATCGAAGCGAGTATTTGTAGCCCAGGGTTGAACTATGGAGTCCTTGGTGCTCTCTGAGCCTTGTTGTTTTCTTGCAGATGTTCCATGCCAGACTAGGCAACAACTTCAGTGCGAAGAGGGAGTGGGCCTTGGTCTCAGTTTATATACCATGGCTTGCCCTGCTTGTGTTGGTAGGGGGGCGTTCTCTCCTTGGGAGTTCTTTGATTGGGCTGTTGTTTGCTGCTTGGTTGATTGACTGAGTTAATAGTTCTTTGATTAGGGTGTATTGTGCTGTTTGATGGTTCATCTAGTGTCAAACCTAGTGTTGATTTTTGTGTATCTGGGTGTTGATTGCTGGCAAGGGAGTGTACTGGTCTTTTCTCTTGTCTCTTTTGAATGGTATGTAAATGTTGTTTACGTCTATGTGTCTGTTGATGGCTGCTTTGTCTGAGTGCCAGGCTTCCAGGAATTCTCTGGCGTTTTTGGATTTGGCTTGGTTTAGGATGCTCACAGTTTCCCAGTTGAAAGTATGGTTGAGTCTGTCCATGTGTTGTGAGATTAAGGAGTTCTCATCGTGTCTTCTGACTGCTAGTTGGTGTTCGTGGATGCGCTCTGCTAGTCTTCTGCTTGTCTGTCCTACATAGTGGCTGTTACAGTCTTTGCACTATATGTTGTAAATAACTCCTGTTTTTTCTTCTTGGGCTATTGGGTCTTTTGGGTTACTTAATATGTTTTGAAGAGTTTTAGTTGGTTTACGTGCTACGGTGATGCCATGCGGTTGTAACAGTTTGTTGGTGGTTTCTGAGATGTTTCTGATGTATGGCAGTATTATCCTTTTCATAGTTTCTATTGGTTCATTTGTAGTGGGTTGGGTGGTGAGGCACTTTTTGATAACGTTGAGCGGGTATCCATTTTGTTGGAAGATGCTGTACAGATGATCTTTTTCCTTTTTCTGGTGTTCTGGGTTCCTGCAGTGTGTAAGCGCTCGTCTGAATAATGTTCTTACACAGCTTCTCTTGTGGGAGGTTGGATTGTTACTTTGGTAATGGAGCACTTGGTTGGTATGGGTAGCTTTCCTATAGACCTGTGTTTCTAACTTATCATTTCCTCTACTGATGAGGATGTCCAGAAATGGTAGTTGTTTTCTTCCTCCCTTGTGAATTTTATTCCATTAAAGATGTTACTGATGGTTTTGTGGGTTTCTTCCAGTTGTTTCTTTTGTATTATGACAGAAGTGTCATCTACATACTGGATCCATACTTCGGGTTGTATGTGTGGGAGTGCTATCCTTTCCAGACGCTGCATTACAATCTCTGCTGTAAGTCCTGAAATCGGTGATCCCATGGGTGTTCCTTTGATCTGTTGGTATATTTCTCTATCAAACTGAAAGTAGGTTGTAAGGCAGAGGTTGATCAGGTCCATTATCCTGGATATTTCTATTTTGGTGTATTTGGCTAGGTCAGGTGTGTTGTGCACTCCCTCTTCGCACTGAAGATGTTGCCTAGTCTGGCAATGAAACGTCTGCAAGAAAACAACAAGGCTCAGAGAGCACCAAGGACTCCACAGTTCAACCCTGGGCTACAAATATTCACTTCAATTGGTACCACATATTGGCATCAAACGCTCCAGAAAGCACGCAAATGGGAGAAATCTGTAGGTAGGCAAACATCTACCAAAGAACAGCTGTTCTTTCTGCATGAATGCCTGCGACAGAATGCCCTGCCCTCTGGTGTAAGATACAAACCTCCAATCAACTGCACAGCTAGATGGAAGATAGCACAACAAAGTGGGCGAAAAATGATATGGCTCATGGTCATGGATGCCCATCTCAGATTAAAAAATATCAACACACCATAGACAATGTGGAAGAACAACTAGAACACACTATGACTCCTGAACAGATCAACATGCTGACAACTACAATCAAGACCAAATCACTGAGACAAGCCCAAAAAAGGAAAACCAAACTCCAAACTTGTTGTTTATTTGTTTAGTTGCTTCTGACTCTTTGTGACTTCATGGACCAGCCCACGCCAGGGCTTCCTGTTTGTCGTCAACACCCCCAGCTCCCCCAGGGACGAGTCCGTCACCTCTAGAATATCATCCATCCACCTTGCCCTTGGTCGGCCCCTCTTCCTTTTGCCCTCCACTCTCCCTACCATCAGCATCTTCTCCAGGGTGTCCTGTCTTCTCATTATGTGGCCAACGTATTTCAGTTTTGCCTTTAATATCATTCCCTCAAGTGAGCAGTCTGGCTTTATTTCCTGGAGGATGGACTGGTTTGATCTTCTTGCAGTCCAAGGCACTCTCAGAATTTTCCTCCAACACCACAGTTCAAAAGCATCGATCTTCCTTCTCTCAGCCTTCCTTATGGTCCAGCTCTCACCGCCATATGTTACTACGGGGAACACCATTGCTTTAACTATGCGGACCTTTGTTGTCAGGGTGAGGTCTCTGCTCTTGACTATTTTATCGAGATTTGTCATTGCTCTCCTCCCAAGGATTAAGCGTCTTCTGATTTCCTGACTGCAGTCAGCATCTGCAGTAATCTTTGCACCTAGAAATACAAAGTCTTTCACTGCTTCTACATTTTCTCCCTCTATTTGCCAGTTATCAATCAAGCTGGTTGCCATAATCTTGGTTTTTTTGAGGTTTAGCTGCAACCCAGCTTTTGCACTTTCATCTTTCACCTTCATTGTAAGGCTCCTCAGTTCCTCTTCGCTTTCAGCCATCAAAGTGGTATCATCTGCATATCTGAGATTGTTGATGTTTCTTCCAGCAATTTTAACTCCAGCCTTGGATTCCTCAAGCCCAGCATGTCGCATGATGTGTTCTGCGTACAAGTTGAATAGGTAGGGTGAGAATATACAGCCCTGCTGTAGTCCTTTCCCAATCTTAAACCAGTCCATTGTTCCGTGGTCTGTTCCTACTGTTGCTACTTGGTCGTTATACAGATTCTTCAGGAGGCAGACAAGATGACTTGGTATCCCCATGCCACTAAGAACTTGCCACAATTTGTTATGGTCCACACAGTCAAAGGCTTTAGAATAGTCAATAAAACAGAAATAGATGTTTTTCTGAAACTCCCTGGCTTTTTCAATTATCCAGTAGATATTGGCAATTTGGTCCCTCGTTCCTCTGCCTTTTCCAAACCCAGCTTGTACATCTGGCAATTCTCGCTCCATGAATTGCTGAAGTGCTGAAGCATCTTGAGCATTACCTTACTGGCATGTGAAATGAGTGCCACTGTTCGATAGTTTGAACAGTCTTTAGTGTTTCCCTTTTTTGGTATGGGGAAATAAGTTGATTTTTTCCAATCTGATGGCCATTCTTGTGTTTTCCAAATTTGCTGGCATATAGCATGCATTACCTTGACAGCATCATCTTGCAAGATTTTGAACAGTTCAGCTGGGATGCCATCGTCTCCTGCTGCCTTGTTATTAGCAATGCTTCTTAAGGCCCATTCAACCTCACTCTTCAGGATGTCTGGCTCTAGCTCACTGACCACACCGTCAAAGCTATCCCCGATATTGTTATCCTTCTTATACAGGTCTTCTGTATATTCTTGCCACCTTTTCTTGATCTCTTCTTCTTCTGTTAAGTCCTTGCCATCTTTGTTTTTGATCATGCCCATTTTGGCCTGGAATTTACCTCCAATGTTTCTAATTTTCTGGAAGAGGTCTCTTGTCCTTCCTATTCTATTGTCTTCTTCCACTTCCGCGCATTGCTTGTTTAAAAATAATTCCTTACCTCTTCTGGCTAAGCTCTGGAATTGTGCATTTAATTGGGCATATCTCCCCCTATCGCTGTTGCCTTTTGCTTTCCTTCTTTCTTGGGCTACTTCTAGTGTCTCAGCAGACAGCCATTTTGCCTTCTTGGTTTTCTCTTTCTTTGGGATGTATTTTGTTGCTGCCTCCTGAACAATGTTGCGAACTTCTGTCCAGAGTTCTTCCGGGACCCTATCTACTAAGTTCAGTGCCTTAAATCTATTCTTTACCTCCACTGCATATTCCTTAGGAATATTAGTGAGCTCATATCTAGCTGATCCGTGGGTCTTCCCTAATCTCTTTAGTCTGATCCTAAATTGTGCAAGAAGAAGTTCGTGATCGGGAACTACAGTCAGCTCCAGGTCTTGTTTTTACCGACTGCATAGATGTCCGCCACCTTTGGCTGCAAAGGATGTAGTCAATCTGATTTCGGTGTTGTCCATCTGGTGAAGTCCATGTATAAAGCCATCTTTTAGGTTGTTGGAAAACTCCAAACTAAACTACGTAAATTGAATTCCAGAAACAAAGAGGCACCAGAACGGGTGGTCAACATGTCCAGCCACCCACTATCCACTGCAGAACACAATATCCTACAGAGAGGCCTGAACTACAACACAGAAGATGCAAATAAATTAGAATACTTCGCGGCTCTAGAAGTGGCATTTAAAACTATAGGACTTACTACAGAAACCCAAGAGGACGTAAGACAGACAATTATACTACAAATCAGAAGGACATGGAAACAGAACTGACTGAAAGCAGAGGACAGAGTAGCCCTCAAACACCTGAAGATGGACCAAACCATCATCATCCTCCCAGCAGACAAAGGTCACAACACCGTCATTATGGACAGATCATTGTATATACAAAAGGCCAAAGAATTACTTGAGGACAAAGAAACTTACACCCCAGTGAACACCAATCCCATACAGAAGCTGGACAACCAGGTAAAAAGAACTCTCAACAACCTCACCAAGAAAGGTCAAATTACACAAGAAGAACAGAGGCGGATGAAAAGCAGTGGACCCGTCCTCCCATGCTTCTACGGATGCCCCAAGATACACAAGCCTGGCATAGCACTTTGGCCCATTGTATCATTACCAGGGACTCCCTCATATAACATAGCTAAAGAGCTTACAAAGAAACTCAGACACCTCACAGAGGAGAGTGAACATTCTATCAACTTTGCACTACAGTGCCTCCAGAAAATCAAAAACCTAAAAATAGAAGATGAGGTCACAGTATCATTCGATGTTACAGCTCTCTTCACATCCACAGACCCAGAACTAGCAAAAGAATCCATGGCTGCAGTTCTGCACAACACACCTGATCTAGCCAAATACACCAAAATAGAAATATCCAGAATAATGGACCTGATCAACCTCTGCCTTACAACCTACTTTCAGTTTGATGGAGAAATATACCAACAGATCAAAGGAACACCCATGGGATCACCGATTTCAGGACTTACAGCAGAGATTGTAATGCAGCGTCTGGAAAGGATAGCACTCCCACACATACAACCCAAAGTATGGATCCGGTATGTAGATGACACTTCTGTCATAATACAAAAGAAACAACTGGGAGAAACCCACAAAACCATCAATAACGTCTTTAATGGATTAAAATTCACAAGGGAGGAAGAAAACAACTCACTACCATTCCTGGACATCCTCATCAGTAGAGGAAATGATGGTAAGTTAGAAACACAGGTCTACAGGAAAGCTACCCACACCAACCAAGTGCTCCATTACCAACCAAGTGCTCCATTACCAAAGTAACAATCCAACCTCCCACAAGAGAAGCTGTGTAAGAACATTATTCAGATGAGCACTTAACACACTGCAAGAACCCAGAACACCAGAAAAAGGAAAAAGATCATCTGTACCGCATCTTCCAACAAAATGGATACCCGCTCAACGTTATCAAAAAGTGCCTCACCACCCAACCCACTACAAACGAACCAATAGAAACTATGAAAAGGATAATACTGCCATACATCAGAAACATCTCAGAAACCACCAACAAACTGTTACAACCGCATGGCATCACCGTAGCACGTAAACCAACTAAAACTCTTCAAAGCATATTAAGTAACCCAAAAGACCCAATAGCCCAAGAAGAAAAAACAGGGAGTTATTTACAACATACAGTGCAAAGACTGTAACCGCCACTATGTAGGACAGACAAGCAGAAGACTAGCAGAGCGCATCTACGAACACCAACTAGCAGTCAGAAGACACGATGAGAACTCCTTAATCTCACAACACATGGACAGACTCAACCATATTTTCAACTGGGAAACTGTGAGCATCCTAAACCAAGCCAAATCCAAAAACACCAGAGAATTCCTGGAAGCCTGGCACTCAGACAAAGCAGCCGTCAACAGACACATAGAAGTAAACAACATTTACATACCATTCAAGAGAGACAAGAGAAAAGCCAAAAGACCAGTACACTCCCTTGCCAGCAATCAATACCCAGATATGCAAAAATCAACACTAGGATTAACACCAGATGAACCATCAAACACCAGAATACACCCCAATCAAGGAACTATTAATTCAGGCAATCAACCAAGCAGCAAACAACAGCCCAATCAAAGAACTCCCAAGGAGAGAACACTCCCCCTACCAACACAAGCAGGGCAAGCTATGGTATATAAACTGAGAGCAAGGCTCACTCCCTCTTCGCACTGAAGTTGTTGCTTAGTCTGGCAATGAAACATCTGCAAGAAAACAACAAGGCTCAGAGAGCACCAAGGACTCCACTGTCAACTTCCTCTCTCAGAGCCTCAGAAGTATGCTAGGCACAGGCTTCTGGGAACCTGCAAGATATTTCTACTTCTACCCTTACTTCCTCTAGCTTGAGGAAAGGATTTTTCAAAGCCAGGCACAACAGCCTTCCATCCATGTTATTATTTGGCATGTATGCCAATATTCCTCTACCTCAGTGCACTTGCCCTTGTGACGTTGGGGAGATAGAGACCATTCATCATTTCCTTTTTATTGTATTTGTATAAGGATTTCGAAAGGACATAATAATCCCTCTTTTACAAAGAGCACCTGGGAGAACAGATGATTTTTACACCCACTTTTTACTGTCAAGATTCATTCCGTGATACCACCTACACAGTAATCAAATTTATTGCTGCAGCAGCTGAAGCGAGGTAACAATTAACATCAAATAGTAACTTGACAATATTTTCTCTTTCCTTTTAGCTGTTTTGATTTTGTTTAGTGGTTTCTATTGCTGATCTCTGATTGTAAATAAAGAATTTGAGAATATAAAAGGAATTTAACAAGCCAGTGAAGTGTAATGTACAGACTGCTAAACCTGACTGAGATGATTAAGTTCAAATCTTCTCTTGGCCCTTAAAAAATAAAGGCTCTGCTAGATCAGATCAGATCTACATTTAATTCACTATGTAAGAGATAGTTCCAGTTTTGTGCTACTCCTCAGTTAATCTCTCCCTCCTTACTACCACCAGTTGGTAGTAAGGAGGGAGAAATTAACTGGAGAGTAGCACAAAACTCAAATATCTCCCTACTCCTATTCAACATCTACATGAAACCATTGGCTGTGATCATCCACTGGTATGGGATCTGGTTTTGGGATCAGGTTTCATCTGTCCATGGATGGTAGTAAATGATACATTTCTAACTTCGGCTAAATATGCGTGCAGGTAATCCTTGCTTACTGCTTGCCTCATTTAGCGACAGTTAGAAATTATGACAATGTAAAAAAAAGAGCTTTGGGACAGTCCTCGCATTTACAACCATTGCGATGTCCTGTGGTCATGTGATCGCCATTTGCATGCTTCACAACTGGCTTCCAACAAGCAGAGATTCAGACAGGGTAGGCAGCGACAGGGGAGTGCAGGCCAAAAGAGCAGAAATGGGGGGGAAATAGGAGGAATTGAAGCACACGCTGTGATCATAAATGCAAGTAGGCTGCCAAGCACCTGAATTTTGATCATATGACCATGGGGGCACTGCAACAGCCGTTAACTTCAAGGACTAGTTGTAACTACCATTTGTTCAGCGCTGTTGTAACTTCAAACAGTCACTAACAAATGGTCATTAAGTGAGCACTACCCGTAATGGAGAATGCGGAAGTAAAACGTCAAGTCGTGGTCATGTGATGTCTCGCTTAACAACTGCAGTGATTTGCTTAATGACCAAATGGGAAGAGACATCAAAGCTCGTCATGGTTATATATTTTCCACCTAGTGATGGAGTTACCAGTCCCAATCGTGGTTGCTAAATGAGGACTACCTATAGAGGGCAAAGGGAATGGTCTTGAAGGACAGAAGGAAGAGCTGCTACAAAGGCAATGGTCAGATAAGCAGGGCTTGAGCCCAGACCAAGAAAATGTGAGAAAATGTCTCAGACAAACCCCTCCCTAGTCCACATGAAAATGAAATGAGGGAGGGGGAAGCACATTCAAACTTACATGATTCTATTACTATAGCTGTTACAATCAAAGTTGTCCTGACCTATATGGCATTGATTTCTTAGTTTGGCCTACCTTGTTGGGCTGACAATAAGGTAGTTATCAAAGTGCTGTCTTCTTTTGTCTAAATGAGGTAACACTCCCTGGGGTGGAGCTCATTTGTAATCTGGGGAACCTCTTGAACTCACAAAATCCTGCTCAAGGAACAGTTGGCAGTTGTGGTCAACACAGCCTTTGCGCGGCTCTATCATGCATGCCAACTGCAACCTTATCTGGAACAGCAGCTGTTACACACTGTCACTCATACCTTAGTCACCCCTCAACTACACTATTGCAATGTGCTCTACATTGGGCTATCACTGAACAGCATTTGGAAGCTGCAGTTGGTCCAGTGACTCCAACAGTAATGGATTCACCACAAAGCACTCACACAAAGAAATGCACTGATTGCAAATTGGCTTCTAGGTTACAATTCAAGGTGCTGGTTGCCATCTTTAACAACTTACATGTTTGAAGGTCTGGATATCTGCAGGACCACCTTCTCCCAATAGCATCTGCCTACCTAACAAGATTTGCTATGTGCCCCCTCAGTTAGAGATTGGCACCTTCAAGGGCCATGTAAGCATGCCTTTCCAGTCACTGACCTCTCAATGTATGATCAAACTCTTTGCCTTGTGGTTTTTAGGAAGTGGGTAAAAAACCTGGTTGTTCCACCAAACCAGGAAGCTGATCTGTAACTGCCCTGTAGCCATGAGATTGGATTTCTTTTTATTAGTGTTATTTTTAATTTTTCTGGTCCTGCCTATTACTTTATAGTAAAGGTAAAGGTTTCCCTTGACATTAAGTCCAGTCGTGTCCGACTCTAGGGGGTGGTGCTCATCTTCGTTTCAAAGCCGAAGAGCCGGCGTTTGTCCGTAGACACTTCCGTGGTCTTGTGGCCGGCATGACTAAACGGAACGCCGTTACCTTCCCCCCGAAGCGGTACCTATTAATCTAGTTACACCCTAATCACCTGACTAACCTCACTAGGCACATGATGTGGTATAGCCAATAAAATACCTTGCAACTATATTCAGTTACATGTTTATATTAATTTGAGTAAGTCTACAAAGAGGGAATGTTGACCCCACACCTCTTTAGGCCTCCAATGCTATCAATAAACCAATTTGTGCTTCAGTGTAAAGTATCCTGGTCTGTGTTTTAAATTAGCTCCTTTTAGGTTTTTCCTACTATCATAGGAATATTTCTAGTTGCTGTTCTTTAAACTCATTGTATGGTTTTTAATCCTAGTTATGTTTTGGGAAATTATATACCACTCAGATTGACATAGCCTATAAGCCCTGTAAATAAAAAACCACCCAGAGTCCTCCGTGTGGGGGAGATGGGCGGTGATAAAAATATGATAAATAAATAAATAAAAATAAAAATAATTTGGCCAGCCAAATACCTTCAGGAATTTTTGTTTGCTCATGTGTAACTAGCATTTAAATATAATTTGTGTTTCAAATGTAGAGATTCCAGATAGCATGAAGTCATAAAAAATGAACATCATGAAATGAATTCCATATTTAATTATGTGCTGTGCCTATTTTCCAAATCTATTTGGAAAAAAACAATCCACCCCAATCATGATCCCATTCACCCATTCCCTGCCAGTTTTTCCTTACACCTCACACCCTCTAAGCCTCTCTTGGGGAAAGATTCTTCAATCTTGACTAGCTGTTTATCCTATTTTACAGCTTTTCCAAGACTTAACTTATACATTAATGGCAAGGCAACTATAACGATACATGGCATCTCACTAGCTGACAGTAGGCCAGTCATTCTATTTCTCTATCTGGCTAACTCTGGATAAGTAGTATAATACAGTCATAATAAATGAGTCACTTTTGTGAGATGGGCAGCTATATAAATATGATTAATGAATGAATAATATAAACCCACTTATCAAGTTCCTATTAATTTGGCACATAAAATTTGGCACATCCAATATTGCCTCATAGACTGAATTCTGAAGACCCATGTGGCTTCTTTTTGAACATTTTTCTTGCTCTTAGCCTAGGTTCTGCTCATGCCAGAGGTTGAAAGAGAGTATTTCTTTCTGTGATTTTTCTTGTGGAACAGGCTTGACAGGTTTAAGTGAGAGGCCACTTCTTTCATTATGGTATGTGAGGAATTTACCAAGAAAACAAGCAACAAAATGCTGCTAGCAGGTCCTTCACTCCCAGCAACAGGAAGGAACTTAGACCATGCTGAAGGCTGCCTATAAAATTCCCTCCCAAAATGGGAGAAAATGCTGATAATGGGGGAAAGAAAGTAGCAAATACAAGATTAAAACTACTCTCTTCTAGTTTTGAGGAGCCAGAGTCAATGATGAAACCAACTTCACACCCAAAAAATCACTCTGACATAACCATAATGGATAGGAGTTGGGTAAGGGCATGGTTTTGAAGTCAGGACATAAAATTACCAACAAAGGGGAAGGGAGGAGCTTGTAATTGCAACCTTGGTAGGCATTAGTAATCTCCGCATTGGATGATCTGCCCCTTCAGTGGGACTGTCCTAGGGTTAAGCCTACTCTGTCATTGTCAAAAGGAAAAGCCTGAAAGAGTAAGTTTAATAAAGACCACAGTCTTCCAAACTACTTGTTTTCTAATGGTGTCAATTCCAAATTGCAGATGAGAATTAGAAAAGCCAAGTGAAGTCAGTGAAGAATTCAGAATTCCTGTTAGCAAGCAGAGACTTTCTTTTGAGAAAAACTTTCTAATTATTACCTTGGGTGTTCAAATACCAAAAAAAGTGCCTTCATTCTGGTGCCTAGCAAAAGTTGAATGAGTAGCAAATTTTCATTTGGCCACTATATTAATATGGTTACTAGTAGGTAAGCTCTTAAAAAGGTTTACATTGTTCCATTTTCTCTTCCCAAATGACCTTCACCTCAGCTAAGGATCCCATATTGTTTTGCGAGCAGCAGCTGCTTATAGGAAGTTTCCACCACAGTCCTTTATCCCTTCACTTAGACCTTGCATAGTAAGAGTTGCTGACAGAACTGGAAGGAAAAATGGGGAAAAACAGTGGGCCATTAAATAAGAAAACATAATATTCCCCACTGAACTCAGAAATCTATCTTCTAAATAGACATTACAGTAATCAACAATGGGTAAAGAGAGATGAAATTTGAATTTGCTTTAACAGAGCAAACACAGCCTTTTCAGTGGCAGCACCTGCTCTGCGGAACATCTGAGATTCAGATGGCCCCAATTGTTTGTTTTAATCCTGTAAACCTCCCACAGTCACTTGTTTGAGATGGGCAGCTATATAAATCATATAGACAGAGTCTTTGTTTAGCGACCATTCACTATTACGATGGTGATGAAAAAGTAACTTTGCGACCAATCTTTGCATTTATGACCTTCGCAGGTCTTTAAGGAAAGTTGAAGTAAGATCATAAGCAGTCGCGGTTCATTTAACTGCTTCACTTAATGACCAAGTTGCCAGTCCCAAGAGTGGTCACTAAAATGAGGACTACCTGTAAAAAATGCCCTCAAAAAAATTTATGTGCATTTCTCTTAATGTATCAGTTTTTGAATGCATTTTTCCAGATAGGCATTTTTACAAGCTAACTTTTCTACATTGTATTTTATACACTATAATTTACTCTTTTATGTGTATTTTATGTGTATTTAATACATGCATTTGTATATATTTTTAAGTTGTGGACTTACTAAAATGTATAACTGCATTCTGGTTCACATACTTTTTGAGAAGTGCCAGAATGGGTAAACTCATATTAATTAGTCTGAGTGAGATTGGTGGTGACTAAATTTCATATGTAAATGAATAAAATAAAAAAATATTAAAATGTCAATCAAAATTTTCTCCCATCTCTAGTGGTAACAGCAAGATATTATAAGATACTTACAATGTGGGATAATGCCACTGGCATACCAATAAAATTAAGGAATAGTTGCAATGTAGATATTGATCTACTGGATAAAGCTATAAATAATCATCACAATATTAACAGCTATTGGCTTTAACCAATACTTTAAAAATTACTGGAAAAATAAACTATCTGAACAGGATATGGACAAAATAATAGACATGTGCAATTTAAAGAAAACATGAAAAATTATGAAATGTATATATCTTTGCCAACAATAGTTGTCTAAGACTCACCTGGGACTTGATGACCTGTAATTATTATAAATTAAGAGAAGATACATGAAGCACTGTAAGTACTTCAACCGCATGTTATAAATGCTGATATTTGTGTTTATCATTCATGTACTTTATTGCCAACGCTCTTGCATACATTTACTTTAATGTGGCAGATTATTAATGATCCATGGGCCAGCATCCGCATTCCATCTGCACCACTGAACTCTTCTCTAAGACCCTACCAACCTCACCCTGCATCCACTCTCATATTGCTCTACAATGCAATGGAATTACATTCTTCTTAGGCCTGCTGCATGTAGAGAAATTTAAACCTTCTCTATGTCACATTTAACCCCCAAATGGTAATAAGTGTTTTAAAAGAGTTTTCTATCAAGCTGGTTAGAAAATGTCTTCCCCTTATGGTTTATATTTATACCTGGAGAAATCAGAGAATATGTGCAGATTTAAGTATATGAATGGAGAGTTCAGTTAATGGATTTGAAGGTATGATGAGTTAAAATTATCCCCACCCAATGTCTGTATCTCAAAATCACTGTGAAAGGGGTGGTTGTGGTAATGATTTTAAGAGAGGAAGAGGTGGTTTTGGTTTAGCCAAATGTCAGCTAGGGCCATGCCTTATCTGGCCCAAATTATTATTCCTGAATATATAAACCTCAGATGGGAAATATTTACCTATCTTTAATGCACATACAGTGTGATAAAAATAATGCATAAGACAAAAGCAAAACAAACATATTTGATGGTAAGGGTGGACAGGGAGAGAAAACAATGGCTGTTGATCCCAGCCAAGCTGATGGGTGGAGTCTTACTGCCCTTCTTTCTGATGCAACCAGGTGGAATCAAATGCTACTGCTGCTGGTAGCAGTAATAGGTGATATTGGAACAGTATACTATGTGATCAGAAGCTGAGAAAAAACAAAAACAAAATCTTCCCAAACTTTTGTTTGCAAAGCACATCTGCTGATAAGCAAAAGCTGTTGACTAATCCAAACCTCAAATAATATCTAGTATCTAAAATATTAATAAAGTAAAACACGTAAAATAATATCTAAAACACCTAATCCTTTTCATGTTTTGAAATTAATAGGTATTCAAATTTTAAGTCTAGAATTATATAGGTACTGACTCGTCTACTGAAAAAGGGCTCACCTGCAGTACAGAGTGACCAATAGGACTATTTTCTGAGAGTTCAGCCTCATACAGTGGTTTCTCAAACTTTGGTGCATTGTCATTCATGTCCAGAATGGTGATGCGCAACAAAGCGCTGCTAGCACGTGGTGGACTACCCCCATCTTGGACCCGGATGGTTAAATCATAAGACTCTGACTGTTCCCGGTCTAGGTTTCCCATAACAATTAGCTGTGGCTGTTTCTCATCTTGATCCTCTGCTACCTGCAAGCCAAAAAGTTTCTGGGCATCTGAACCAGGCATGAGCTCATAGGAAGCCACACCATTGGCACCAGCATCACGATCCATGGCCAATGGAATAGGGAAGAGTGCACCAATATTGGTATTTTCAGGAATGGCTAGTGTGATGACAGGAGATGCAAAGTTGGGTGTGTTGTCATTGATGTCCAGCACTTCAATCTGTCCCTCCAGCAGGCGAGGGCTATTGTTCATCAGGTCTGTGATAGAAACCTCAAACTCCAGAAAACAAGGCTCTCCTTGGACTAACTGCTGGCATTCTCTCAGGCTTTCCCGATCAATTGAAGTTTCTGTGGTGTAGATGTCACCAGTCTTGCCATCCACACGTAGGTAGGGGGCACCCACCTCTAATTTATAGAGGTGTCCTACATCTGGGAAACCATAGTCTGCTGCCAGACTTCCAATGAGCGTGTTGGGTGGCTGTTCCTCCTGTACCTTATAGACTACACGAGTTCCAGAACCCAGGCAGGGAAGCTGGAGGAAAAACCACAAGCCCAGGCAAGAAACCAGCTGCTGCATTTTGAACCGGGCTGAAACTGAAAGAAAGCAGAGAAAACAAATCATTAATAATAGCAAAGTTCACTTCCCTACCAAAGAAAACTTCATTTAGTTTTTATACAAAGCAGCATGCAGCTGCTCTGGACTATATATACAGGTCTCTACAGAACCAACACTTATGAATCCCCAGTTTCTTCCTGAATATAGAGAAAGCATTCCCAGTTTCAGAAGTGCCTCTATGAATCAACTGCCTCTGAGAATCACTCCAGGCTCGATACCAGAATGGCCACACCTGGCTCTGGAGAAAGCCACACCCACCATTGCTTCATACCTTAGTCACTATATGATAAGCTGTAATCTTTAATAAAAATGCAAAGAACAGGAATCTACAGTTACCCTGGCTATTTTAACTTGGTGGAGAGCTCCATCAAAAATAGAAAAACACCAACGATATATACAATACCAAACAGAAATCTATGGTATGACTTTGCATTACAGAAGCATTTACATGCTTCTGATTACACATTACAAATGCACACAATAGAATTTCAGCATCATTTTTCAGAAGAAATTACTATAGATGAGAGAACAGTCTTTTGATTTCCTGAAAAAGCCCATTTTTCCCATTGTTGAAATGTAATACAGGTAGTCCTCGAGTTACGCCCATTTGTTCAGCAACCAAAGTTATGATGGCACTGAACAAAGGGACTTACAACTGGTCCTCGAAGTTCTGGCTGCTGCAGCACCCCCACGATCACATGAACAAAATTCAAGTACTTGGCAACCAGCTCACAAGACCAGTTGCAGCGTCCTGCGGTCATGTGATTGTCATTTGCGACCTTCCCTGCTGACTTCCCACAAGCAAAATCAATGGGGAAGCCAGCAGGGAAGGTCGCAAGTCGCTTGGGTAAGTCTCCCCCACCCCCAGCCTTTCTTCGCTTGCACACACCACATCCTCCGTCCCCTCTTTGCTAGCATGAACCCCATGCCTTCTTTCCTTGGCCTCCCTGCACTCACACACATGCACACACCCTGCACCCTTTCCACAGCCCTCCTGCGATCACACGCACCCTGCGCCCTTTCCCCAACCTCCCTGCACTTCCATGCACCCTGCACCCTTTCCCCAGCCTCCCTGTGCTCGCACACACCTTGCGTGCTCTTTCCTGAGCTTATGTTGCACCACAATACCCCCAACTCATGTGCGGCCTACGCTGGGCCTCCCAGGGCCTCCCGCACAGCCGCCACACTCTTTACTTGGGAATCTCTCCACTTCCCACTTAAGAACCCATGTTCTGGGGTTACGACAACAACCAGGACTGCCTGAATTGCATCACGCTTTACAATTGCATTGCTTAGCAATAGTAATTCCAGTCCCAATTGAAGTCGCAACTTGAGGACTACATGTAAAGTCTTTTTAATACAACATGTTCAGCCTTATATTTTATGATTTTAATTCTGGTTTTATTGTAAACCGCTCAGAGTCCCCCTTTCTTGGGGGAGATGGGTGGTAATAGAAGTTCAAAAAATAAATAAATAAATAAATAAATAAAGTGCAAGTTAAATGACTTGAAGGCTAAGTAATATTAGAATTACTCTAATTTAAAAAAAAAGCTATGGCAGCTATGAACAATGAGTATAAAAAGTGAAATAGCAATGTCACAAGTCTCATATGTGGCACATAATTTATGGAGCAGGAAATCTCTGGATAAAGGAACAGAGGCAGAACCAATATACCAATGTGTGTAAATATAATTATGAATAAAGCTAAGAAACTAAATTAGTATTTTGTGAACACTACAAGTAATGTTTGTCCTTAGCAAGTTTGTAGCCAGCAAATCTAACAGCAAAATTGGTGGGAAAAGACAATTCAAAGTTATTCTCTCTAATGAGGCACCCTAAGAGATTTCAAAGTTTCTCTTAAACCCACAGGTACCACAGGATAAGAAAAATTATTTACAAGACCTTGCTCATCTACCTAACAACCATGTTATACTGTATAACTTCAGAATATGCGTGTGCTCAATCCCCATGATCTCATTAAAAAAAAAACCCTTAAAACTAGCTTATCTTCTGATTTATTATAGTGTAGTGCTTTTCTGTATAACTTTTCTATAGATTAAAAAAATTTCTAGAGAATTTTAGCAGGTTGAATTGTGGCTTAGTTCCCTTAACCCTATTTTTCCCATAAGGTCTTACATTTACCAACTGCCATCAATAAAAATCAAATTGGCAATTCCTTTTCAAGTTTCTCCTTCAGGATTTGTATGAAAATTATTTTAGCCTGTCCCTATGTTTGAAAAATCCACAATTGTTATCATCAGAGATTCCAAATCCTGGGGATACAGCCAAGAAGAACAAAGATAGTGACTAGATTAAGATGAAGATTAAGATAGTGACTGATCCAGAATATTAGCAACATTCTTGTTAATGTCAGCCCAAAATGCAATAATAATAATAATAATAATAATAAGACTTATGCAACAAATGGTTACTGAATTCTCTCTGAAATGTCCGGTATGTAGAAAGCTCTGTGTGTGTGCGTGTGTGTGTGTGTTTGTGTGTGTGTGATATTAATCTCATTTTAAGATGACAGGAAACAAAATGCATATTGTAAAATATAACTTCATTCTTCCAAAGGCCATGTACTAATGGAAATGCCTCCATATTGCCATATAACTCCAATATTGCAGGAGCTTCATTGACTGTTAGTTTGTTTCTGGGTGCAAGTCAAAATGCTGGTAACAATCTACAGATTATCATTATTAGTCTTACATAGCTCAGGACTTGGATATTTATGGACTGCTTGCTTCTGGTGGAAACTGTCTATTCAAGGCATGCTGGTCAAGAGAGCATACTAAGAGTCTCCATTCTTCACAATGTACAGCAGGAGGGGGCTCCAAACCAAACTTCTCAGTCAGTTGTTCTCACAAACAAGATCAGCATCTTCATTTTGAAAGCTTGTTAACACCTAGCTGTTTAAGTGGGCATTAGGGATTGAGGAGTCAACATAAGTAAATAAGAAGTGTATGGCATTGCTTCCTGCTGTTTTATTACTGTTTTTGAGATATACATATACATCTCCTTCTATCCCTCTGCGTGTACACATCGTGTGTGCATGCTAGATTTACTGGTGTATAACTTGTGTAAACTGGATTCATTTGATTGAAGCAGCATAAAACCGCTTGTAAGAAATTATACACAAATGTAAATAACATCAATTTCCTTAATTTCCTTCAGCTTATTATAAAGAAGGGGAACTGTTGTAGGAGCTACAGTTAATTCCTCCAGAATCTCTAACAACCGTAGATCTTCAAAAGCAGCTTTCACATCAGGATCAAACAAAAAACAAATGTTTAGACTGAATATACTGGTAAGGAGCACTTATTTTTAAATTCTGTAAAAAATTTTAAAATGGTTTCCTCAGAACTGAGTTGATTGAAGGTAAGTGTTATGAAAGGCTCAGTTTATTGGTAAGTGTTATGAAAGGCTCAGGTTATTAAAAAAATTAAAATATTTAAAGGCTATTTTAAAAGTATAATTATCCCATAATGAAAGTTTTTCAATACAAATGGGTCAGTTACATATATTTTCAACATATGTTTTGCAACAATAAGTGCAGGTACTGCATAAACAGTGATTCCACTATTTGCTAGGATTTCAGTGTGGTCGGGTAATAATTCTCAAGTTGAGCCCCTAAAGAAGCTGAATTCTAAAGTTCCTTATTCAAAACTATCCAAAACTAGGAGAAATGTACTAAAGTATCCAAAACTAGGAGAAATGTACAATGTAAGGCTTGAAGTGTGGAAGATACTTTCTCAATAGATAAATATAATTTATGTAATGAAAACTGCAAAAGATGTCCTTGCTTAAGACATTTCTTTGATAAGCTGGATTTTTTTTTAAAAAGTGCTGGAATACATTTGGAAGGCTGCTCAAACTAATCAACCATGGAATAATATTCTTTTTAATCACATTTATCATGTGCTAAATAATCAAGGAATGTATACCCTCTGTCTAGAACTTTTATCTGCATGAAAACAGAGGATAATTGTAAACTATAAACTGAGTATAGTTTCTCATGCTATGATAAACAAAGGAGTTAGAACAATAACCTAATACCCCAATCCTTATGCTTTACTAGGTTATTACTGTGACCAAGTGGCTTCAGGACTGATTTATTCCAATTTACAGAATAACCAAGCAGGATGTCAAAGTGACATAATGAAGTAAGATTAGAAATAAAGACATAGTCATAGGGGTCCATAACTAACTACAACAACAAAAATTGATGTAAAGTGCATCATAATGCCATGTCACAAACATGAAAAACAAGTATATAAATCATCAGGATGCCAAAACACGTTTCTTCATTGATCCTCCTTGCCCCCTCTGGAGTTGCTTAAGTTTCTGGTTTATCAATAAAGGATAAAACATCAGCATATGACTGTGTACACCCAAATGTGCACGTACATACATATACATAATCACAGGGCTGAAAGAGTCGTAATAAAAAAATCAAGTCCAATCCTTATTCAATGCAGGAATTCAGATTAAATCAGCTCAAAAAATAGCATTCACCCTTTCCATAAAAATATGCATTTTGTTCCTAGTCTCCCAAGCATCTTTGTTGAATTTCACTTCAGATTTATCTAAATGTTTTTTAAAGTATGGTGCCTAGACTTGGGCACAATTCTTAAAGCAGAGGTCTGAACAAGTATTATTTCTGTAGTTTGGAAATTAGGCTTGGTATAGTGTGATACAATGGTATAGGTAAACAGTATCTTCTAATTCTGTCATGTAATCTCTCAGACATAAAAGCTATGCCTGGCATTAATAAACTTAGTCTGGTAATAGCTGGGCATGAAACACACAGTCTGTCATGCTGGAGGGAAAGGAAGTTGAAAGGAGCTGGCAGGAAAGGAGCTGTGTCTGGAGTTGGAGAGATGAATAATATGACAGGTGGCAGTAGGCAGTTTTGGCTGCTGAAGATCTGCAGGTTCCAGGATGGATCAAAGATCACTGAAGATCTGCAGATTCCTGGGTGAAAGGAAGATCACCAAAGGTGTTGGAAGATAACATGATGTTGGACTATGTTTATCTTTGTCAGATTACAGGTTGAACAATAACCTCTTCTCAGAACTCACTTGGAGTGATCTCCAAGGATCAGGGTATCCCATGGATAAGTCTGACAGCAAACAATTACTTTACATTAGAAGCTTTACTATGAGCCCTGATGGGCTTAGAATCCACTTGCTTCAATGGGATTAATAATGTCCATATTTAGAAAGAGTCACAAGACAATGTTCATTTGAGAGCAGAAACATTTATTTTTCTTCAATGAAAACCTGACAATAAGGACAGTGAGTACTGCAATAAAGTAAAATAAAGGAATAAATGTTAAGATAGCAATTAGCAGGTTTTAATACCACTTACCAGTTCCTAAATTCTAAGCTTTAATGAAATCTAATCTAATTTAATCTACACCAAAAATATGCACACTTACCCACTAAAAGCACAGCTATGGAGGGGAAGCTGAGATTAATGTTATACTCTCAGCATTAGGCCTCTCTCTCAATGTGCATTTGTGTGCATGTGTATCTCTTTTACTATGTGTTAACACCACCACCACCAACAAAAATCCTTTGCAGGGTCTGCACAGAGAAATAATCATGGAAACACCTTCAGGTTGTTCAATCACAGACATGCTTTAGAGGGGCTGCTAAAAACATTTTCAATACCGTTAATGGAAATTCCCTGCCAAAATGTAGAAGTAAATTGGATGCCCCTGTCAGAGATTACATGTGTGGGACATCCGTGGATCCTATAGATGTGAGTGAGAAATAACTTTGCCAGTTGTTGGGCAGTAGGAATCTTGGCACAAGGTATAAAGTGAGCTTGTTTAGAGAATAAATTAATTACAGTCCAAATGAGAGTTTTATTTTTGCTTTCAGACAAGTCAACAATAAAGTCCATGGCAACTTCCTTCCATGGGGCTTTGGGGGAGGCAATGGGTTGTAGAAGTCCTTGAGGCTTCCCCCCCTTCCTCTTTGCTTGTGCACAGTCATGGCATGAGGTGACATAGGAATGCACGTCAGCGCAAAGGGAAGGCCACCAAAATTGGCGCCTTACCAAGTGGAAAGTTTTTGCAAAGGCAAAATGTCCTGCATCATGGGAACAGTGCAAAACTATTTTGTGCAGAGACTCAGGCAGGTAGATTTTGCTGTTACAATACCAGACGTTGTCAATTTCAGTTAATTGGGCTTTGTTACATTGTAGCCAGGGATCCTTAGGGAGCACCTGAAGCAGTTCTTTTAGGTCTGCTTGCACTTTCACTTTCCCGGCTACTGCTTGTTCGCGCATTACACAAGCCATGCCAAGTTGCTTTTGAGAAAACACTGTATCCACAATTTCAGTTTGGGCAGTATTATATTGTGGAAGGTGGGGAAGTGCATCGGCTAGAAAGTTGCACTTCCCTGGGAGGAAATTAAGTGTAAAATTAAATTGGCTAAAGAACTGAGCCCAGAGGATTTGTTTTCCGTTAAGTTTTCTTGGAGTTTGCAAGGCTTGGAGGTTTTTGTGATCAGTCCAAACCTCAAAGGGATGTTGAGAGCCTTTGAGCAAATGCCACCAATGTGTCAGAGCAGTTTTAACAGCAAAAGCCTCTTTTTCCCAAATGAGCCAGTTGCGCTCAGAGTCTGTAAATTTATGGGAGAGGTAAGCACATGGGTGTGGGAATCCTGTGTCTTTTTGAACCAAAACCGCTCCTATGGCTGAGTCAGAGGCATCAGCTTGCACAATAAAGGGGTGGCTTGGGTCTGGGAGAGCCAAAATAGGTTCCCTGGTGAACAATAGTTTCAGTTGATCGAATGCAGCCTGGCAGTTTTCAGTCCAAGCTAGCTTAGCTCCCAGAGAAGTGACTTTTCTTGTCTCCCCCCTCCCTCTGGTTTTGAGCAAGTCTGTGAGGGGTAAAGCAATTTGCACAAATTGGGGGATAAATTGTCTATAAAAATTGGCGAAACCCAAAAAAACTTTGAAGTTGTCTTCTGGTGCGAGGGGGCTCCCACCCCATTATATCCTGAACTTTGGCAGGGTCCATTTCGATGCCATTTGATGAGATACGGTACCCCAAATAATCTAGCTGAGACTTGTGAAATTCACGCTTTGAAAGCTTAGCGTAGAGCTGAGCTTTTCTTAGTTTTTTCAGCACTTGTTTAACAAGGGGAATATGGTCCTTCAAGCTGTCAGAATAGATTAAAATGTCGTCCAAGTAAACCAGAACCCCCTTGTATAAATGCTCATGTAGGACCTCGTTGATGTATTGCATAAACACTCCAGGGGCCCCAGCTAACCCAACCGGGAGAACCTTGTACTGGTACAAACCCAGAGGGCAATTAAAAGCAGTTTTCCATTCATTCCCCTCCCAGATTTGTATCCTGAAGTACGCTTCTCTGAGGTCGAGCTTGGTGAACACCTTTTCTTTCAATAGGTGTGCCAGCATGTCTTTCATTAAGGGGAGAGGGTACTGATTGTTTACTGAGATGGCATTTATTCCATGGTAATCGGTACAGAGTCTGAGGGAGCCATCCTTTTTTGCCCGGAAAAGCACTGGGGCAGCTAAGGGGGAGTTAGCTGGCTCAATAAAACCTCTAGCCAGGTTTTTGTCTATGAATTCCCTGAGAACATTTTTCTCAGTTTCTGTCATAGCATACATCTTAGGCTTGGGCAGTTTGGCTTTCAGGTCAATTTCAATGGCGGTCAGTTTTCCTGTGAGGCGGCAGTTGGTCAGATTCCTTTTCGTTGAATACATCCATAAAATCTGAGTATTCAGCTGGAATGTCTGTTTCTGTAGGTGGCTTTTCTGCTGGCATTTGGGTGAGGAGTATCCCTGCCACATTTCGTTTTTTGGGCAGCACAACTGGTGCGTCGCTGGCACCATCTTTGAATATTAAGGCACCCGACTCCCAGTCTATTTGGGGTTTTCTACTTTTTAGCCAGGGGAGTCCCAAGATGATTGAGTAGTTGGCGATAGGGGCTACAATAAACTGCAAGGTTTCCTTATGCCCCCCCCCCCAACCTCACAGCCACAGTCTCAGTCCAGAACTCTACGGGACCCCCACGGGCGATGGAACCATCCATCTGGATAAAAACAATGGGGTGACTGAGTCTCTTAGTTTTGAGGCTTAGTGTGTTGATTAATTCAGGGTGTATTAAACATTTTGTGTACCCCAAGTCTCGCATCGCCGTTAAGTTGGCTTTATGGCGGGTTATGTTTTTTAGTTCCACTCTAACAAGATGGGGCAATCATCGCTCACCAACGGGTCTTCTTTCTCATCTTCCTCCAAAGCCGGCATGTTGCGCCCGGGAGTTTCCACCTGTTCGCGGGCACAATTTAGAACAGGTGAAACTCGTTTCCCAATGGCTTCTGCTCATCCAGGTCAGAGTCTTCCCTGGACTCCATTAGTGGCTTTACATCTGGGTCTCTCCGTGCAAGTGCTGTTGCCACGGCTCCCTTGTGTTTGGTCAGTGGGGTTTTAGTCGGCTTGGTTCCTCCTTTGGTTGCTTCTGGTTCTTCGTGGGGGCACTCCACTGCTCAATGGGTGTCTTTGCCGCACTTGAAGCACCCGCCTCTCTTCCAGCTGCAGTCTTTTAGCTCCTGTCATGGAATAGGTTTTGTTGGGCCGAGGGGAACTGACCTGGCGCCCCGGTATTCCTCCCTGCTGCTTGTGCTCAGAGCTGTCTGCAGAATTGGTATTGAATATTCTCAACTTCTCCTGCGAGGCAGATCCATTCTTTTAGAGTCTCCTCTGCCGAGTGCCCATCTTAGGATCTCCGGCTGCAAGTCCCCTTTAAAATAGTCAATCTTGGTGGTTTCCGACCAGTCCATAACTTTGCCAGCTAGGGCTTTAAAATCCATGGCATACTCTGCCACGCTTTCCCCCCCTTGCCTAAGTTGCTGGATGGCCACCTTCGCCTTCATCTTGTCAAGTGGGTCCAAACCTCTCCCTTAGTGCTTTCATGAAGTCTCACAGGCTGTTTAACTCTGGGGCCATGGCATCGTGCAGCTGCACATATCACTCTGCTGTGGTTCTGCGGAGCCTTGCGCCTACCTGGCTCACCTTCTTGTACTCAGTGGGGAAGCAGGACCCATATTCCTTCATGTAGATGGACACGCTGGTCAAGAAAAACACCAACTGTCATGGATTGCCATTGAATTTAATCTGTATCTCTTTCGGGGTCACCACCAGCACTGCCTCGCTGATCATAGCTCTCCCCCACTCGTCTTGGCTCTCTGGGTGGCCTCCACTCCGCCGGCGCCTCACTGGGGACTCAAAGTCTCGGGCCGGGGTCAGGGTGTGGCGTCTTCCCCACGATGCCACTCTGGAGAGCTGGGTTGAAATCTCCACCAGGGGATATGCCATGGTTTCAAGGGTTTTTGACACCTGTTGCAGCACCACTTCCATAGCAGACATCCTCACCTCCAACCCCCACAGTGCTTGCGGTGTCCCATTATTGTCTGTCACCATCCCACGGGACCCTGGGCTCAACACCCTTATTTGTGCCTCCAACGGTGGAGGGGCTCTTCCCTCTTCTTCCTTGGCACCGGATTGTGAAGGTCCCATCTGTGGTTCTTCTAATATTACGTCTGGAGTCTGAGGCTCTCTCACGAAATCGAGGGTGAGAAGCACGCTTTCCAACTCTGTAGTATTAAGCCGGGGTTCCGTCTCACACTCACTCTCCCCGTTCCCGGAGCTCTCCTCTGACTCAACCTTCTCTTCTTCCTCCTTGGTGTACAGCACTGTCCTCTCCGATGACGGCAGGGGTGATGGCTGCTTTGCTCAGGATTTTCCCTGTTTTGGCATGATTCGTTAACTCTCAACTGAGTTACTTTCTCAGGAAGAGTTTTCAAACACAAGAGATTTGCAGCTTAATGTCAGCACCTGTTCATTCGAGCATTCACACAGTAACAGTCAGGAGGCTGGGATCCTTTAACTGTTTTAATGAAGCGAAATGAATAGTACAGAGGTAAAGCTGCGAATGGAGAGTTCCTGCTCAAACCTAGATTTTAAAACTACATTCCCCTAACTGGTTCCCTTTCCCACGAAAGTATGTCACCCCCCTTCCATCCTGGTGATGTTCCTGGTGTATCTCAAGCCATTATCCTTGATGTCTACCCTCATGAAAGTGTAGCCATAATAATACACTTCACACTCCAATTTCACACCCCCTCCCATCTGGCGACAAAGAGTCTACACCATTGATGAAAGATGCTCCAATAAGGGGTTCTGTGAATCCTTTGATTGGAGGGATCTGACACTCCCTATGATGCTCCTGACTTTAGCTGTTATCAAAGAAATCTCCCTACAGTACTCCATGTGTATGTTAGGGCTATCCTTTAGCCATTAGTTATCAGAGAACTCCATAGGTCAAAAGCACACATTTGTTTTGGCTAATTTACGTAACTATTCCTTTTCCTAGAAAGCTAGCATTAAATAACTGCTGATACAATTGCTTTTTACAATGATCTCCTGACACAAGAAGGAGAATGGGATCTTAACACCAATGATCTGCTAGCCATGAGAGGTTGCTAAGTTTATCTTTAGTCATTGATTAACTCTATGGGGAATTTGTTGTAGCTATGCACCAAACAGTACCATAGGTACACTGACTTCAGAAGAAGCATTACTTTCCAGGCAGGGAAATATTTAATTACTGCAAAGTAGCACAGTTAATGTCTTAATGTAATTTGCTGTTTTTATTGCATTGTAACCTGTTTATGGCAGTTACAGCAGTGGTGAAGAAAATGGAGACCTGAAGATCTGTTTGTTGTATCTATTATGACAAGCATTTTTCCTATCTTAGAATGTTACAAGTAGACTCCAACACCAAAATACCATATGGATAGCCAGGAAAACAAACAAACAAAGAATCTCAGAACAAATCAACCCAGAGTTTTCACTCAACGCAAAAATTAGCAGACTCAAACGTACATATTTTGGATATACTATGCTAAGACCCAGTTCCCTTGAGAAGTCCACAATGCTGGGGAAAGTGGAAGGAAAAAGCAGAGGATTATCTTCTTCATCCTCCTCCAGTCCATTCATCTAAGGTGAATTAACTCGATTACAACAGCAATGAATGCACATTGGGAGAACTAAAAGACCAGGTTGAAGACAGATTATTTTGAAGAAAGTCTATGTGTTCGACACTGACTTGGTGGCACACAATCAGTCAAATGTTGGATTTGACACTGACTTGACAGCACTTTATCTATCATAGAATCTTCCTAGATATCTAGGTATCTAGACTGACTGCTTGTAGTTCCCTGGGTCCTCCTCCTTTTGCAGGTATTAACAGAGAAAAAACAGAAGTTTCTCGAGAGAGCTGGAAGAGGCACACAGGGAGAGACACAGCTGACTGTTTGCTGTTACTGACAAGAGTCCTAACTGCTGCTGATAGTTTCCTGAGTGCTGGTGACTGATTACTGATTCTTACCTGAACTCATTATTGTCTGATTGCGGCATTCCTCAGTCTAATTGAGGCAGGTGAGGGAGAAATATCAGGAACCCAGTTTCTGAAGACTAAACTCACTTAGCAAGCAAACAAGGACACAAACAGGACTGGCAATGGAGTTTGGATGAGAAGTCAAAGGGGAGGCGCTTTTCTTTTGCCTCTTAGAAAAGCAACTTCTTGGGGCTTGCAACCACAGCAAGAAACCACAGAAAATTTGTGTGCAAGTTTGCTAGTGGAATTGGCATGGAAGGGTGCAAGCAATATGGACAATGAGAGAAGCATCTGCAAAGTACTTGTAATGTTTGCCTTCCTGAAGAGGATTCAAACTACATCTGCTGCAAGTACAACCTTATTTCCTGACTGGAGGAGAAACTGAAGGGATCTGAGGAGAGTGTTGCTATACTGCTGTACTGAAGAGCATCAGGGAAGATGAAAGGTTTCTGGACAGGGTGGGCTGAAGTGCTCCAAGAGGACAGAGAAGTGAAAAGGATACCATAGAACAAGTGCCAGCCCTTCAAGATAGTCTATGTCAGTAAATGGACACTGCGAAGGTCACAGAAATGCTACTTTATTGTTGTAGGGTATCTTTAAAACTTGCTAGGGTTTCCCTTAGCCCCATCTTATACCAAACAGAATCAAGAGATTATTTTGGGTTTCTTTCTCATACTTTCTCTTTCCCAGGACTAAATTGTCATGCCTCTTCCCTTTAACTGCTCCTGAATTCCTTCATCAAAGTTATATCCACTGTCCTCTACACCAGTTTCTCCATTGGAATCATTCCCGCTCAGGCAAGTCACTATGGGAAACAGCTGCAGACTCCCTTCCTCCACCCTTGCTGGCAGATGTCCCAGCAATTGCCCAGGGACAGAAGACAAGTCTGGCAACCCAGAGTCATATAGCTGAAAAGTTCACCCTCCCTTATGACATGGCAACTAGCACTAGAAAATCTTTGTCGCAAGAAGTAAGGAGTTTCTTACCCATTGGAAGGGCAAATGTCCATGCTCCACACCTTATACACCATTTCCCGTGATCTTCTACTATTGTTGATAGGCAATGAGCCCCAGGCAAAAGATCACGGGAAATGGTGTATAAGGTGTGGAGCATGGACATTTGCCCTTCCAATGGGTAAGATATTCCAAATGTCTTTTCCTGTATCTAGAATCCAGAATACATTCTCTTTCATATTCTTCCTCTGTCAGCCCTTCAAGATAGACCAGAAAACCAAAGTTATGGATTCTAATACTACTTTTATTGTTGGGTTTCAGTAACAGAAACTTGCAAATCTGAATGAGCTTCCCCCCTCTCTCCCTTTATCTTCATGAGAACTAGGGAGGGTCATGTCTAAGACACTTTCTCAAATTACATTTCTGCCCTGGACTCAGATTTATCTGACCGTTGACTTGGTTGTGGCTCTTCCTCCTGTTCCTCAAAGTTATACCTTATCCCTTTACATCTTCATCCACCAAATTAAGGCCAAGGAGGAAAGCAGTTTTTGAATGCAAGTGGCAAGGGAGCCTGTAAAGTTTCCTGAAGATGAGGCTCTGGAGTGATTTGAGCACTTGCTGTGACCTGGAGTTCCACAGATACAACTGATTTAGAAATCTGTACTTTAGTGGTGCAAATCTTGGCTAGATGCTCTCTAGCAAAAACATAAACCAAGGTCTGTCCTCTATTTCTCTGCTGAGGGTGGGATCTCTTCACTGCTCCTATTTTAATGGGTTCTCTGGAGCTGGAATCCGATGAGGCCATAGGGAAAGGGAGGCATGGGTGAAGATAACTACTGTATAAAACCTCCTCCCCTTATTATTTCCTCTGTGCCTCAAGTAAGGCACAGAGTTGCCCATCAAGTAACACACAACCTTGGAATTGTTCTTCTGGTGGTGCCTTGTCTCACTAATTCATCTCTCAGTTCATTAGCAAATCCTTCTTGCAGCTGGTCAATCATTCCACCCCACATCTCTGGCATACAACTAGAAATCCAGTATGTGCTCACAAACTCTGTGGTTTCTGTGCTTCAGCTTACAAATCCCGATTTGTTGTCTTCTTGGCCAAATCATGAAAAGCAACTCTAAATATTCCATGAAGTTCTGGTAATTATCCAGCAATGGATCATTGCCCTCAATGAGGAGCACAGCCCATTTGACAACTACTTATTTCAGCAGACTAAGAAGAAAGGCAAATTTAGAGTGATCTGTAGGAATTTTTGCTGGCCAACCCACCATTTAAAAAAAAAATCATATTGGGTCAGGAGAAATTGATTCCTGGCTCCTCCAAACTTCTGCTTCCATGAGAACAAAGTAACACTGGTTGGGCTGCGAGCTATTTAGCCATTCCTGGCTGTGGAAAACCTTGCCCCAATTGCATGGCATCGTACAGGTTTGCTTTTTGCATATCCTCTCACTATTAATGTTGTAACAACACCTTGGCAACTTGTTCTGTAGAGAGCAGGGTGACCCAGGGATCTGACACCAGCTACAAAATCAAAACCAAGGCACAATGCCTCTGTAATGAGAGAATAGTGAGGCTGTCAAACTTGTCAGCTCTTTGAAGTAGGCCACGCCAGTAAACAAACTCCATATGGATTACAGGAATGCCATTGTTTTGTTGTAGTGTATAATAACAAAATCTTGAAAGCCAATCAGATTTCACTTTGCCACTCTTATACAAGCAAAAGCAAAACAGGATTATTTTGAGTTTGTCACACTTTCCCAGGACTAAGTTTTAGTTTCTCCTATCTTAACAGGTCCCAAGTTCCTTCATCAAGGTTATTTCCACATTCCCCTATAGGAGAGAAAAAAACCCTCTGGCAGAGGGAAACATGTAGAAGAATGTGACCCAAAAAGGCAAGAAAATCAGGGAAGCACTTGGTGCCAATGGAACTCAGGAACCAATACCACCGTCTTCCTCTAGAGCAGTTTCTCAACCAGGGTTCTATGGAGTCTTAAGGTTCCATGAGAGACCTCTAGGGGTCTCTGGGAGATTCCCTGGGAGTTCCCTGGGAGATCACAGTTTATTTAAAAACTTATTTCAAATTTGGGCAACTTCACATTAAAGAGGTAAGTTTCATTATTTTTAGTTTAAGAATACTGTTAATGCATATTTATTTATTTCTCATATTTCTTCCTGCCCATCTCGTATTACAACAAGTCTGGGTGGTTTACAAATAGTTAAAAATCAAAGATTAAAATATCATTAAAATAAACACAATAGAAATATAAGTTCATAAATATAAAATACAAGATATACAACATACATTCCAAGATGGTGAATAACGATGTCATCATTGGCCCCATCAAGGTGCCAACCATCCCCATGATTGACTATTCCTCCTCCCACCCCAAGTGAGGTGGCACAACCAAGTCTTAACTCCCTTTCGGAAGGCAGGGAGAGTGGGGGCCTGTCTCACCTCTGAGGGTTAACTTATCCCAAAGAACAGGGGCCACGGCAGAGAAGGCCCTCCTCCTGGACCCTGCCTATCCACAGTCTCTCATGAACAGGGTCTGTAGCATGCCCTCTCTGCCTGACCAGGTGGGACAGGTTGATGTAATGGGGGTGAGGTGGTCCCTCAGGTAACCTGGACCCATGCCATGTAGGGCTTTAAAGGTGACAACCAACACCTTGAATTGGACCTGGAAGCAAACTGGCACCCAGTGCAGCTCGCGCAGGAAAGGTGTTATATGTGCCCTCTTCAGGGCTCCTAAAACTGCTCACGCAGCTGCATTCTGCACCAGCTGTAGCTTCCAGATACTCTTCAAGGGTGGCCCCATGGAGAGCACATTGCAATAGTCTATGTGGGAGATGACTAGGGCATGAGTGACTGACCAGAGGAATTCCCAATCCAGGAAGGGGCGTAGCTGGCGCACAACACAAAGTTGGGCAAAGGTGCCCCTGGCCACAGCTGCCACCTGCTCTTTGAGCAGGAGCTGTGAGTCCAGGAGAACCCCCAGGTTCCACACCGGATCTGTCTGGGGCAGTGCAACCCCATCCAGAGCCAAAGATGGTAAGTTCCTGGATGCCAGGGAACCCCCTGCCAACCCACAGCCACTCCATCAGCTGAAGCCTGTTGTTCCCCATCCAGACCCCTACAGCTTCCAGGCACTGAGAGAGGGTGGCCACAGCATCACTTAAGTCACCCGGGATGGAGATGTATAGTTGGGTATCCTCAGCGTATTGATGATAGCTCATCCTGTGGTGATGGATGATTTCACCCAGCGGTTTCATGTAGATGTTAAAAGGGAGTGGAGAGAGTACCGAACCCTGCGGCACCCCAAAAGGGAGGGGCCGCGGGCCAGATCTCACACTCCCAATCAACACCGATTGGGACTGGCCCTGGAGGAAGGAGGTGAACCAGCTCAAAACCGCGCTGCCCACCCCCAACTCCCTGAGCTGACCCAAAAGGATACCATAGTCAATGGTATCAAAAGCCACTGAGAGGTCAAGAAGAGCAAGGATGGATGCACTGCCCCATCCCGCTCCTGCCAGAGATCAGTGTGACCAAAGTTGTTTCCGTCCCATATCCAGGCCTGAAACCCAGCTGAAAAGGGTCCAGATAATCCGTTTCATCCAGGATCCTCTGGAGCTGCAATGCTACCACTTTCTCAACCACCTTCCCTAAAAAGGGAAGGTGGGAGACTGGATGAAAATTGTCCAGCACAGTGGGATCCAGTGATGGTTTCTTGAGGAGGGGGTGCACCAGCGCCTCTTTAAAGGCAGCTGGAAACACTCCCTCCTCCAAGGATGAAATCGCCTGGACCCACTCACATTCACCTCCCGAGCTGCTTTCACCAGCCAGGAGGGACAAGGACCTAATTGACAAGTGGTGGCGTTTACAGTCCAGAGAACCCTGTCCACTTCCTCAGGCCCAACAGGATCAAACCGTTCCCAGATAATCGGGTAATTATACTCCACAGGCCATGCATATATACAGGCCTACACATGAAACAAAGGTAATAATTTTGTAACTTGTGGTCTGTATTTCAGCTTGTATGTGCAGGAGTTCCCTGAGGCCTAAAATATTTCATGGGTTCCTCCAGGGTCAAAAGGTTGAGAAAGGCTGGTCTAGCCCAAATACTGTACAGATGTTCCTGTACACAGTGCCAGCTACTTGGTTATGCCATTCAGTGTATGCTGTTCATGCCTGCATCTTACACCCTGCCACTATGTGTTGGACTGCCTCTGAGGCATCTCTACACAGGCTGCATCTTGGGTCCTGTCTAGTGTGGTAGACCCCTGATTCTATGAATCTGGTGCTTGGTGCCTGTTCTTCTGCTGCTATGATCAGTGCCTCAGTACGGTCTTTTAGTCCAGCCCTTTCCAGCCACTGGTAGGATTTCCCAAGGTTAGCCACCTCAGCTATCTGTTGATGGTACATCCCATGCAGAGTCTTGTCTTGCCATGGCACTTCCTCTGCTTGATCTTCCTTCCATGTCTGCTGCTGCCTCAAGCATTCTCTCAGCAACTCATCTTTCAGTCCCATCTTACTGATATACTCCTGGAAGCTCTGGGGTTCATCCTGGACAGTGGCTTTCATACTCACCAGACCCTGCCCACCCTCTTTTTGGCTGGTGTACAGTCTCTGGGTGTTGGTGTTGGAGTTGGGGTGGAAACATCTATACATTGTTAGGAGCTTCTGGGTCTTCCTATTGGCAGCTTCCATTTCCTCCTTTGGCCAACTCACTATACCAGCAGGGTATCTGATGTAAGTATTGATCTCGTTTTTCCCACTGAGCTGACTCTTCAGGACCTCCCTTATCCCTTGGTGGTACTTGGATGTTGTTGTCTTTCTTGCCTCCTCATCGTGGTTCCCATGAGTCTGTGGGATACCAAGATACTTGTAGCTGGTCTGTAGGTCTGCTATGTGGCCCACTGGTACTTCCACCCCATCAGCCCTGACTACCTTTCCTCTCTTTACTACATCGGGCCACACTTCTCTAGTCTCGATGACATCCCAATGTCCTCACTGTAGATCCATGTCAGGTGGATCAGTGAACCAATGGCTCATTCACTCTTAGCATACAGCTTGATGTCATCCATGTAGAGGAGGTGGCTGATGGTAGTTCTACTCTTGAACTTGTATCTGTATCCAGTCCTTGTGATTATCTGGCTGAGGAGATTCAAGCCTATGAAGAACAAGTGGGAACAGTGCATCACCTTGGTATATGCTGCACTTGATGGCCACTTGTGTGAGCTGTCTTGAATTGACTTCCAGTGTTGCCTTCCACAGTCCCACTGAGTTCTTGAGGAAGGTCCTTAGTGTCCTGTTGACATTGTAGAGCACCAGGCATTCACAGATCCATGTGTGTGACATTGAGTCGTAGGCTTTCCTGTAGTCAATCCAGTCTGCATTCAGATTGGTCGGCCTAGACTTTGAGTCTCTGTAGGTATATGTATAGGAATTCCTCCAAGATGAATATTCTAGATTATTAATTTAAAGAGTATTAAACCTACCCCAAGAGATGTTTAAAGAATGTCATCTATCAAGATTCAAAAATATCTCCTTATAGATTTTATTCATGTATGAACTAATTATCTATGAAATATCACATGGGATAAGAAACCCTGTGATAACTGAGCATTTAAATTTAAAATTCCCATTCATCCTGATCAATATTCATTTTGCCATTCATAAACCAGATAAAATCCTGACTACTCTGATAGAATGTTTTCCCATGTTGTTCTTTAAGCATGAGATCTTTGCAAGCAATAAAAATAAAGATCTTATGTTGGGTCTTGGATTGTAAATAAATATTGATCATTTGATGACTAAACCTTACCATACCATTTTTCATGGTATCTCAAACAAATGGTTGTCCAATATTTTCTTGAAAACCTCCACTGATGCAGCACCCATGATCTCAGGAGGCAGGCTGCTCCTCTGTAAGGCAGTTCCAAGTAACAAATTATCCATATATTTCTATTGGTGATCAACTATTTACTTTGCAACTAAAGGCAAGTAAATATTAAGCTTTTGCTTTTAATTATTTTATTTCTTCCATCCTTCCAGCCTGATATTGGTACACATTCTACTTTTTGTTTTGTCATTGCTGTCATTAAAAACCTCCCTCCAAAATGTTGAGCATTGTATTTCCATCAAAGATGGAAGAAAGTCCCTTTTTGATTTAGCCCCTGTAACTTACTAAGTTGTCATAGAAGTCCCTTATTCTGTATAGACCCTTCTTTTTCCACAATTTCAAGTGGGCTTGAATAATTGTGGAAGATCAATTTTAGCAAAAAAAGCCTTTGAAATTAAAAGTTGAAAGTTTATGTCTTGATTATAAAAACCTGTGTATATCATAAGAGGGGTTCATGAGAGATACCCAGTATACACCAAATACCTCTTTCTCTGCAAATGGATCATAACTTGAATTAACCCATTTATTTATTTACCTTCATTTTATAAATATTTTTTTGAGGAAGATGATTTAATTTCTGTTTATTCAGATAAATCTTATTGAATCTTCTAGAATAAATGGAATATGCCCTGGCTGTGCTGCTTGACAATGTTGTTTCAAGTATGGGTTTCCCCATTCTTCCATATTCTGTGGTATATATAAAATATTTCTATTAATTATAAATTTTGATGATTTAAACAAAATACTTCAATTTTTTTTTGAGCCAAATTCTTATGTCTTTATCCAAGATACCCATTGGGAGTATCTGCAATAAAGGTCAATTTAGGAATAGCCATCATTTTAAATGATGCAATTTGGCCTAAGATTAATATATTTTATTCCTGTTTAGTATAGTGGTTAAGCCACCAGGTAAAAATGGGAAGACTGTGAGTTCTAGTCCAGCCTTAGGTGAATAGGTGATGTTGAGCCAGTCATTCTCTCTCAGCCCTAGGAAGAAGACAATGGCAAACTACTTCTGAAATCTTGTGAAGAAAACTGCAAGGACTAGTCCAGACATTACAAGTTCAGGAGTCAACACTGACTCAAAGGAAACGTTTTTGTTCGTTTTAAATGTGTTAGCATTAGATATTATTTTTTGCATTTTGTGGGGAGTATGGATGCAAATTAAGATTTTTTTAATAATTAATTGACAGGATAAAAACCACAGTAAAATTGTGGGGCTCTTTTTAAAATATACTTGCCTAAATGTACCAGACTGACAGAGTAACCATCATATCATCAACAAATAAGTTTAATAGGTTTTGCCCTTTATGTTCACCCCTTTGATGTGGCTACTCATCTGTAACACTACTGCTAACACTTCTATAACCAAATTAAAGAGATAACAGAGAATATCCTTATTTAGTGCCTCTTATAAGCAGAAATTCCAAGAATCATAATTATTAGTTATTATTCATGTTTTTGTAGCTTTAAATATCTGATCTACCATTTTCTGGAGATTACTGCTGAATTTGATAGATAATATATTCATTACAAATATGAAACTAAAAATTGTTTAATGAATTAATATAGGGATTTTTATCTATTGGCATCAATAACAATGTGTACCACTTAATATCCTACTATTTTCACAAACAGTTATCAAATTAATCAAAGCTGGAAGCAACATGAAATGCAGATATAAAGTATAATAGATATTTAATATTAATTTATAATCTAAATAGTTACCAAGTAAACCACAAATATTATAAACCTCTCTACACAGGGTAGGTTTCCAAATATTAAAAATCAAAGGGGGAAGTCAGCATCCTTGCTTGGTGCTTTTATAAATTGGACAAGTGGATGGTAAACTTTCACTCTGGATATAGAAGCTGCATATAGAATACTGATCTATACTGAACATTCACTACCTATAAATTTTATCAAGGACTTTTTCAGCCTCCAATGGTGTAACTGCATCTTGAACTTGTCAATAATCTCTATCTTTATTAAAATTAATCATATCTGTTATAAGTTGAATTTTGTCTAATCTATTTCTGGGGGGGGGGGGTTTGAAAAAATCCAGGCAAATCATTCTTGACCAGGGAAGGAATCACTATTGATTCCTTCCCTGGTCAAGAATGATTTGACCAATCTATTTGGTAAAAAGAGCTGTGTGAATTTTGACATTTACATGGGACGTAAATTAGTATCTTTGTTGAGTTTGGTGTAAGTATATTGTAATCTTTACTAAAACATAACAATCAAATACTCTCTTCCAAATTTTTATATAAATCATGTTTAGAATCAAGTATATCAGAAAATGTTTATGCCATTCCACAGGACATCCATCAAGTCTTGTTGCATTATTATTACTCAAAGTTAAAATCTCATATTTAATTTGATTAATAGTCAAAGGAGTCATTAGTTCTTATCGATGTAAAAATATAATTGTTGAAGATCAATTTTAGCAAAAGAAAGCCTGTGAAATTAAAAGTTGAAAGATTATGTCTTCAGAGGAACTGCATAACTTATCTTCCTCATTTTAATAGCTACAGTACATTTTCTTTCTTTCTTTTTCTTCAAACAATTTGCCAAGAACTGACCAGGTGTCAGGTTTTTTTAATTGCATGTTTTTAAATATCTGTTTTAAGTGGTTTGTACTGTTGATGTTTTAATGTTGTTTTTATTGGTTTGTATTGCTAGTCTCCCAGAGTTATTTGCTTAAGAAGGGCAGCATATACATTTCCCAATAAATAAAAAAATTCTCTTTTTCCCAATATATTTGGCATAAACACATTAAAGCAAATCCAGGTATTTCCAGTAAGATATTATTTACCTCAGATTTAGTTTGATATATCTCCCTATATAAACTACTAATAGGACCTCTTAACAACATGTGTCCAAAAAGTTTTCAATTTATTTTTCATATTGGTCTCATGTAATCTTTTGCTCTTTTTAATAGTACAACCACAAATATAGGCCTTACATGCTTCCTATTAAAAAATCAGAGAACTGGCTATACCTGCACTGAATTCAAATTATATTGGCTCAGCATTAGCCTGTTTTATAAAATCAACATCATTCAACAAAGGATGTTTTAATCTCAAGTTCCAGGTGGGTTGACTGTATTACTAAAATTTGAACTAAAAGGACTATGATTTGAAATACACATACAGTAGTATTAATCTTACATATTTGAATATACTGAAGTAGTGCTGAAAAGACCAAATAATCTGATCTAAAAAAAGTTTTGACAAATTGAATAAAAAGCGATTCCTTGTTCGAGATGTAGCAATCACCAAGGTTTAATCAAATTTAACTTTTTCATGTATGTTCAAATTTAGTTTTTACTGATTTTTAAAAATGTATATGGGTATTTCTACCTAGTTTGCAGTCTAAATTTTTATTAAAGTCTCCCCCATAATAATATAGTCATAAGCTCTCTCTATTTAACAGTGAAAACATTCACGTAACATAGCAGGAAAGTCTTATATATATATATATATATATATATATATATATATATATATATATACACACACACACACACACACACACA
Organism: Candoia aspera; assembly: GCF_035149785.1. Classification (NCBI taxonomy): domain Eukaryota; kingdom Metazoa; phylum Chordata; class Lepidosauria; order Squamata; family Candoiidae; genus Candoia; species Candoia aspera. Next base: position 111,926,522 of record NC_086155.1, on the reverse strand, counting down.
CACACACACAAAATGATAATCAAAATTAAGATGAATCAAAATTTAAAATCTTCAGTTGATACTAGTTACAAGCTATGGTATCTGGCAACAGAAATCTTTATGAATCAAAATAGCAACTCATTTTAATGACATTCATCTGGCCTGTATTATTTGCATTACCTAAATCTATTTAATGATTATGCATATATATATTATTGCCAGTTCTTTTTGGGAGATGCAGCTAGAGCCAGACAAGAAGCTGAATAAGTCCAAGATTTCTGTCTAATACAAAGAGGCTGTTTTTTCTTATTCCCAGGAACTATTCTTACTTTTACCTTGTATTCTTTTTTCTACGCTCTACCCAATTATATTTACAGTCTATCCGCTATTATGGATCTGTATTCTAAATGTATCTCTTTCTTTCTTATCACATGTATCTATCTAAGCTATCCCTACTTACTTTCCCTTTCAATTCCACTTCTTGTGCCCTTCAAATTCTCCCCAGTTCTTCTCACCCACTCCGTCCCACAGTCATTTGCATGGTCTCAGCAGACTTGGGACAGAGCTGACAACGGTGCTCTCTGCTTCTTCCTTGCTTTTTGCTTTCAGGGATTTAGTTTTCTTGACCACTGGTGGATGTGACTTCCTCAGGAGTACCTCCTACACAATTCTTCACTTTGCGAGAAGTTGTACTCTAGAGTTTAAGGTCTCCTGAATCTTCCTGCCATTCATCATCACTTCTGGGCTGCAGGGTTCCTGAAGTATCACTGGCATTACAGTGGCCATTCATGTTACTTCACCTGCCACCACCCATTTGTCAGCTGTTCTCATCAAGAATATTCTTCTTTCTGATGGAGGAGAGAACTGTCCAGGTCCCAGTTTTCTCAACAGTTGCCACTCTCCACAGTCTTTCCTTCTCAATTGGCTTCAGCTTCTTCCTTTTTATGTCTGTTTAAAGCTGCTCACCCATCCTCCAGGTTGAACCACCACCAGGTTGCTCAGTTCTGTTTCTTTCCTTTCTCACTCTTTAAGTTTGTGTTTTCATTGGTCTGTCTGCCTGCCTTCTCTCAGTTGAACTCTGGCTCCAACTGTTGCTCCTCCTCCTCCCCTCTCCTCCCCGCCCCCATGCATGGAGCACCACTGACTTCCTGTCACTGGGGAAAACAACCAAAAGGGTATGGAAGGTGGGAGTATAGGGCTTGCCATCAGCCCACTCTTTCCTCATTTCACACCTATCTAAAAAACATGTACTCTAATTGAATATATTGATAATGAAATAATAAAAGAAAAAAGCATATGACTTTACATCAGTATGTGGGTGGGGACAATCTTTTCCTAATTAGATCACAAAGTCGCTTACTTACATTACATTTATAAAAAAAAAAGAAAAAAAGGACAGAGAATATGAGATGTCACCTAGGAGACAGGACATGGCAGTTCTGAGAATCTAAATATGAACTGGCAATATGCCCAGAAAAGTGATGAAGACAGATCAACTGAGAAAAGAAAAAATAGAGGGAAAAAGATGTATTTTTTAAACTCCAATTTAATAACACATTGCACATAATTATGAATAAAACTGAGTAACTAAAGAAACAGTTTGAGTTATTGCAGGCCCATTAAAAATGCTTCAACCACAGCCATGACCCAAAATTTCTTGATTTCACTTTGTAAGTTAATATAAAAGAATAGAACGGACATGAAAGCAATGTTGGAGCTGCAGGGATTTGGCCAAATCATGAGCTGTGTTGACCCCTTTTTGCTTTAAAAATACTTATTTTGGAAGATCAGGGAAGATACAGTAGACTGCTTTTGGGGGTGTCTTCATTCCAGCAGGGTTTTGATTCTTAGTCTAAATCTGTGCAGAATTCATCTCTTGGGATGATGAATAAGAACTGAACTATGATTTATGTTCATTTCAGATTATGATCTTTGTGATGTGGGAATTTTATTAACCTATTTGATTTTAATAAATACAACAGGAGGTAGTGCAAGTAACTTTCTGTAAAATTCCTCCATAAACTACAGCAAAGTAACCTATGCTATCAGATCTTGCACACCCATTACCCAGAAACTTTTATGGTTGAGCTTCTAAAACAGTTGGAAAAGAAGTCAAAAAGAGTGTGACTTGTCTGTACTATAGTTTCTTGTGCTGCAAATGATTGAGATTATTAACCTTATTTTCTATATGCTTCATAGTTATTGATTTCAGCAACTGCTGTCAGAAGAGATGAAATAGATCCTGGAATAGCTTTCAAAGCTTTCAGTTGACAGAAAACATCTTCTAATAAAGCCATTGTAGATCCCTTCTCCTCAGAAGATAAAACTGGTGCTTTCTTGTAGACATATATAAAACAAAATAGAGAAGTATACTAAACATATTGACCTGTAACGATTAATGAAGTGTTGATCCCATAGCACAGAATTTAATGTAGTTTAAGAAGATAATACACAGTAGAAGAAAAAGATATGTCCTTTCATAGAATCATAGGGTTGGAAGGGACCTTGGAAGTCTTCTAGTCCAACCCCCTGCCCAAGGCAGGAGTCCTCATACCATCTCAGGCAAACGGTTTTCCAGTCTTTTCTTGCAAATCTCCAGCAATAGAGCACCCACAACTCCGGGAGGCAAGCTGTTCCACTGCTTAATAGTTCTCACTGTCAGGAAATACCTCCTTATTTCCAGGTTGGATCACCCTATGATGAGCTTCCACCCATTGCTTCTTGTCCTACCCTCAGATGCTATGGAGAATAAATTGATACCCTCTTCCCTGTGGCAGACTTTCAAGTATTGGCAGACTGCTATCACGTCTCCCCTTAGTCTTCTCTTTGTTATGCTAAATATACCTAGTTCCTTTACTGTTCTTCATAGGATTTAGCCTCCAGGCCTCTTATCATCTTTGTTGCTCTTCTCTGCACTCTTTCTAGGATGTATGCCAACTTGCATCCCTTTTCTTCTTCAAGGATTCACTATTTTGTTTCCTGTTCACTATTATTTCTTTTTTTTTTCCCCCTAAAGGTTCAGAAACTTTGAAGGTCTCAAGGATATTTTTGAATTTCAAAGACATAGAAAATCTTATTTGTATTTTGTTTCTCTGGTCACTTTTATTTACAGGTTTGCTTCTTTGTTTTTCTTATGATGAGTTGTTTCCTGCTGTAGCATGTCCATTGTTTGATCTTAAACTTTTGTTCTAAGGAGCTAACTTGCTCTAATCTCTTCACTTTTCCTTCAAGTACTGCTACAAGCTTGCACTTACTGCAAGCACATGCCAAATTGTTTTCAGACAAAAATACTACCATGTCACAAGCATTGTAAGTCACTAATGCAAAGCTGTATCTATTCCTTTTCACTGTTCCTTTAGGTGGCAGTAGTAGAAAGGCTCATATTTCTTGTTCTCAAATTAACAATGAGCTCACTGTTGACTTAGGGAGAAAATTGAATTCCCCCAGAAATGGCTATTAGTTCATCTTGTTCACTTGCTCAGTAAGCTCCTTCCTTGGAAACTGGCAGCCTTATATTCCTGCTACAGCAGCCTCTGCTTTATTCAACAGGAAGCAATCACTGAATCACCCACAATGGGCAATCAGCAATTCTGAGATTACACTTGCAATCAACAGCTATTCAAAAAAGATCTTTTCAGTCCTCTTAGCTAAATACACAATTGCCCAGAATGCATAGCTTTTTACATTCTTCTTTATTCCTTGTGTCTTTCTCATAGTAAGCACTATTTCCTGCGAAAGAGAGGCAGAAAATTATTTGAATTGATTGTTTTTGGACCAATCAAGATCTTTATGCTTCACTGGAATCAGCCTTTTAGTTGAGATGAAAGATCTCAATGCTCAGATTTATTATTCCTAAGTGTTTGCTTTTTAAGCCATTACAGCCAGGTTGGGGAAAGACTTGGAAATGTCTGTGCAGTAAAATCCTCAATCAGAAAAAAAAGCAGGCATCCAAAGGAAAAATCCTTTTATTCTCCACACTATTTGTCCCTTTTAATTTTACCTTGAGCCTGCCTTTGTGCTCCCTGTCTGAGATCAGTATTAACAGCCTGAATTCAGGCTCCCTGTGCACATTTTGGCTGTGGTGGTTAATGCGGATACAGCCCCTCTCCGTGATTTGATTTGGTTGTTAACCTTTTTCTCATGATCCTGCCAAATTCTTACTTGCCTACCCATATTTTCAGGACAAGGGTTTTTCCCTTACTGCAGCTTTAAGTTGCTTGACTCTCATGCATAAACAGTGGAAATGAAAATGGCCAAAGAAATCCCTTTCCAGATTTTAACCTCTTCCTTTGCAATGTGCAGGAGATGGCCTGATGCTCTGTTTGGACTGCATTTACTATAGTCCCTAATTGATTAATTCCCTTTTTTATCCCTCATGGACTGGAAAAAAGAAAAGAAAGTGTCACAATTTTTCCTGTCATTTGAGTTAGCAGAAATGGCAGAACTCTTGTTAACTTCAGCTGGTGTCCTTAAACAAAAGAGAGGTCCATCACTTCACTGCTAAAATCAGTGAACTTATTAAAAATGTCCATGAAAGGTGTTCCCACTACAGTGCACAGTAGCCAGTTGGAGTGGAAATGCTTGCCTACAATAGAATGAAGAATAGCAAGCAAAGTGAATAGCACAGCTTCAGCCAGCACACACTACTTTTAATGCATAGAGGAAAAAAAACTTGCTGAAGTTGTCTTCCTGGTGGGCTGGGAGGATGACTTGCATTCCTGGCCTTGAAAAATATTTATTGGCTTGCACTAATGCTGGGGCAAGCTGGCTGATTAGCCCCAAGACCACCAGGAAATCCCAAAGTGAGGGCTAAACAAGGAAATTTTTAAAAATCCCAGAAGAAGAAAATGGCAAACCACTTCCATATTTTTTGCCAAGATAACTACATGGACATGACCATGCAAGTGTGATCTCAGAATTGCTGATTGCCCATTGTGGGTGATTCAGTGATCTTTCCTGTTGAATAAAGCAGAGGCTGCTGTAGCAGGAATATAAGGCTGCCAGTTTCCAAGAAAGGAGTTTACTGGGTAAGTGAATAAGGAGAACTAAGAGACATTTCTGGGGGAATTCAATTCCTAAGTCAACAGTGAGCCCTTTGTTAATTTGAGAAGAAATATGAGTCTTTACATTTTTAATCTTACTGCGCAGTACTCATCAGATCCTCAAAAAGTTAAGTTCCCCTTTTCCTACATTATAAAAAAATAAAACAAAATGTCAAGATCTCACAAAGTCCACAAATCTTATGAGATTTCAGCATATGGGCTGAACTGTCATTGCTTCCTCCTCCTGACCCACATCTGTAAGCTAATTACCTCAGGATAAGTTCAGTGACAGAGTTCTACACCTCCATGTAAGATCCCTGTATTTCCAGATCAGTTAGGTACACGGATGTACATTTCAGTCAACATGTACAAGGAAACAAAGATTGTTTATAATAAAATTGCTTTAACTCCTGCTCTGCTTTTCTCTTGGTTTTGAATGAGCAAGTATCAACACATTGCTACTGCTAGTGTATCCTTTTGTACTGTAATTTTCCTTCATTTTATACAAAATTAAAAGTGCAAATTTAAACTTTGGTGAATTGTAAATATTTCTGTTATGTCCAGAATATAAATGTCCCATATGGCATTATAGACTATATGAAAAAGATTTACAAAATAAGTGGCAGTATATACCCAACCATGTCCCCTCCAGATACATTTGAACCAAAACTCCCAAAATGTTGGCTGGGAATTTTGGATACTGTAGCAGATGGAGAAGCAATCCTTACAGCTTGAGAGCCATATATGAACAAAGGATCAGAGGGGGGACGCGGTGGCACAGCAGCTTAATGATGCTAGAGTTTGCCGGCCAGAAATGGTCGACATTCCAACAGTTCGAGCCCAGCTCTGCATTATGGAAGTGAGCTCCTGTCATTTCGCCCCTAGCTCCTGCCCACCTAGCAGTTCAAAAGCATACCATCTGCGAGTAGATAAATAGGTACCCCATTTTGGTGGGGGGAAATGCTGGTAGCACTTTGTGTGGGAGCAGGAACCAGCGTTGGATCTGCCTGGATGCGAATGGTGGAGGATTGGTGGAGAAAAAGCCCCTGATGAGCCAACTTCCCTAGGAATGCTGCTGGCAGCTGGTGCAAAGCTAGCTCACCCTCTTGTGGTGCACTAGTGCAACAAAGAACTAGCAACTAGTGGCGCCAGAACATCTGAGTGTAAAAACATTGTAGACTCCTGGCATTGTATGCCATATGCTAAATAAATAAAGAATCAGAGGATCTTTTATTCAGAATTGCTAGTTTCCCACTTCCATTAGCAGAATAGCAGTAGTGTCAAGTGGAGTAATGGAGAGTAGATGGACAGGCTACATTGCTAAACTTTTTAGTATTAGATGGCAGTGAATAAATTCACTAACTCAAGCTAGAAACTGGGAGACTATGAGTTCTAGTTCTGCCTTAGGCACAAAAGTCAGCTGGGTGATCTTGGGCCAGTCACTTTCTCTCAGCCCTAGGAAGGACACAATGGCAAACCACTCCTGAGAAACTTTCGACAAGAAAACTGCAGGGACTCGTCCAGGCAGTTTCTGAGAATCAGGCATGATTGAACTGATTAAAAAAAAAGTTTATTCTAAGTAAGTTTGATAAATCAAAGACTAGAATGGCTTTTTAAAAATCCTTTGTTTCCCTGAATCAAATCAGACTCCCAATATTCTTTATGTAATCCATCGCTAACGTATCAAATAAACCTTCAAAAGTTAATCATGCATAGCATGTCATAGCATAACCATTACAGTTTGTAGTCACTAGTGTAAAATGGGAAAGATAAGGGGTTTGAGGCCACAAATTAGCCTTCCAATCTTCTGGAGAGCTGCAGGAAGTATTCTAGTGAGGTGGTGACATCATAAGACATGGCAACATCTCAGGCTTTGCAGGAATAATAAGGATGAGAATGGGAAGAAGAGACGTTTGGTAGGCAAACTGCTCCAATTTCCATTGTTCAAACCTGACAAAATGGCCCTAAATCACATAATAACCCTATCATTTCCATTTCCATTATTAATTGTGGGAGAAATATTGCCCTGCCAAATTAGACCATTTGGGGAGTAAAATTTGAAAGCAATATACCAGGGTCCTGAACAGAGCATTCTTGGCAGTTTATTTCACAATTTATTTTATTAAATAAACTAGTAGTTTTTTGCAAGGATAGCTATTTATTTCAGCAGTTCTACAAATGTTTGCTCAGAAATAATTTCCATTATTTTAATTGGGATTTATTGCCTAGGAAGTGTGTACAGAATTTAAATGACATATGCCACAAAAAATATGCCTCCCAATAAAACATTTAGTGTCTCATGAAACTATAATTTCCTTGATTCCAGCCACTACAATATCATTCATAAACTTTCATAAACTCTCAATGGCTTAAATGGGCCTTTCTAACTCTATGATGCTACTCCCCACTGCTTACTCCACTATATAAAACCTGCAAATTAAGTGAATTTAGATATCACATTATCCATTTTGAGAGCGTTTGGGTCTATACTGTATAATTAGGCCCCTTAAAGCATGTGAAGTTTTTTTCAAACTGGCCTCCCGGATCATGGTTTATATGCATATTTATGTTCCCCTTCACAATTTAGTCCAGAGAAGGGACTAAATTCATCCAAAAAATCTATAAGAATATTTCTGATTATACTGAAGTACCACTGGGAACAATGGCAGCCTTCCAATCAGATTCCCAAATCTATTGGATTTGTTACAACCGTTATGTCTAGAAGCCATTTATTCTCTTATTTTCAAGTATTTGTCTAATCCTTTTAAAAGTTGACCAAGACTATGGCCATACTTCATCTTGTCATTCTTGTAAATAAGCCATTTTATCTGTTTCAGTTCCCCAACCAGATCATATACTAGAAGTCCCTAGGTCTTTGAAAGGGAGAAAAGTTTATGTATAATTTTTATAATACAAATGAATACCTCCCCCCAGGACACATTTTCCTTTTCTTGCAGGGAACCTATTCCAGTCCCTTGATTTTTTCTGCATCTATTTTAGCTGTATTCATAATTGGAGATTTTCAAGAATTCAGAAACATCTGAAAACATTAATGGAAATTGGAAAAATACTGTGCACAATCCAAATCCTTATAACAGAAAACAAAACAATATTGGACCAAGTTCTGGTTTTTAAAATAGTGACTCCCTAGGGGACAATGCATAAGAAACACACAACACTAACCTTGGGAAAATGGGATGTCCCTGGTTATGAGGCCAGAAGGGACTCTAATATTAACTCTAATTAGTATTAACAAATTTCAAATGTAATGAATGCTGACCTTCCTCAAATCCAGCTCATTCTACTATATTACATATTATATCAATATAACTCATCTTCTAATGTAGGTAAGGTTAAAAGAAATCCAGGCAGCAAAAAGTAGCATAAATACTATCCAATGATCAAAGCAATATGCCTGCCTCCTTACTACAGTGTACATCTTAAGCATCTTCCAATCTTACACCTATTCTGATATATGTCTTATGTCCTCTTCTTTCAGACAGATGTTTACACCATGCATACAATTCCTTCAAGTGTATTTTTACATCTTGCCAAAACCATCTCCCTTCAACATACCACATGTTCATTATTCACCCAGTCTCTCTACAATTTCATCATGAATAGATGCCTATATGCCTACCAAATTGCTCAAGAACTTATACATTTCATTTACATGCTGATCATATACAATTAACCTAAAATCTATCCAGATATTCATCTTTTATTATATCTACATGATCCATATCTCTAAGAACCAGTTTCTTTCCATCCTCATCCAGTCCTATTTCTTCATTTCATTAATGCTTCTTTCAAAGGGAAACAATCTATTTTTCACATTTTCTTTTGGCTTATTTTCTCTATCTCCAGAGAGACATTTTACAGGAACATTTCTCAGCATGATCAATTCTAGAACAATATTTTAAGACTGCCCTAGCATGAGCCATAACACCTTCTACCTTAGATATATGGCCTGGCCAAGCCAGAATGAGATGCTGATCATGCCCTTCACTTAAAAACACAGCACTAAGCACTATAAGTAGCCACTGTACCTGGGCAAATTCGCTTCTGTTCCTTATCCCCCCCACAATGTTCTTACCAGCACACTGAAAACAAACGCATTTGGAGAAAAGAAAAGGATTTGCAGCAGTTACGTGATGTCCCCAAGCCAACGCCTAACCAGATTGGGGGAGGGGTGAAGCATCGCGCAAGTCCTGCGGGGAGGGGGTTTGCTGCCAGCTCATTCTGCATGTTCCAGGAGCCGAAGCGGAGCGTTTTCCCGCTCCAGCGCCAAATGAGCCAGCAGCAAGAGGTGATATCCTGCCATGTTGCTTACACTGAATTATACCGAATGCCATTTCCAAGTAGGAAAGGTGTAGACACACTACATATGTGTAACGATCCAACTAGTGGGTGAAAAATAACCTAGTCCAGAGCTTCCTCCCGGACCCCTCTCGGTTTTCCTTTATCCGAACGAGTTTTTTCTGTCTACTGGGGGCCACTGTATTAGCCACTCCCAGTCCATTTAACCCGCACAGTGCAGACTCATAAAGCCCCCGATTTTTTCACCACGAAATTATGGTGTAGCAGAAAGGAAGGGGGAGGGGAGGGAGAACGATTCAGATTTGCTTCTGAGAGAGCACCAGCTGATGAGCGGCAGAAGCGGGAGGGAGGTTAGATGCGATTAAAATTCCTTTAAAATCCGCCAGCGACTGCAACTCCAGCCTGAACCAGAAACGTGGTGTCCCCATCATCCATCCATCCCCAAGTAACTGCTGCAGTTTGATATCGCAAACCAGACGCTTTTCTGCGAGCATCCTCAAATTCTGCTAGATTGTCATCGCCCTCCCGCATCCCCGGCAGAATCGGACGCCCGATGAACGACACCTCGTGCATTCCAACACACAACGGCGACAAAGATGCGTTCTTAGTCCCGTCGCAATCCTCCCAGCCTCCCATGCATCCGACCGGCTCCAGCCTGCGCGCAGCACGGCTCCTCCTTACTTAATGGTGGCCAGCACACAGCAACCCAGGGCTTTCTCCGACTTCGCCTCTCCTCTCCAGGCATCTTCTTTAACCGTCGGGTTGTTTTCCTTCCCAGAAAATCGAGATCGGTTTTGCTCGGATTTTCTACCTCAGCTGTGGCGGGTTTGTTTCATTATGGATCATCAAAACAATTTTAAAAACCTACCCCACCCGCTACCAGAATACAGCTCTCCCGCTCTGGGTGAGCGTTGAAAAGAGGGGCAGGCGGCAGCCTTTCAGGATGAATTACTGGCTGTGTCCAAACCGGCGCTTGCCTCTGGATGGATGTGCGTGTGAGAATGCGTGCGCGCGCGTGTCCAAGAGAAGGGAGATACGAAGGAGAAGCGCAGCCCAGGGTTTGCAAGCAGCCCCCGCCTCACCCTCCTTTCTCCTCCCTCCCGGCTGACCTCCTCCTCTAGCTACCAGAGGAGAGGTGTTGCGCCAGCTTCTTATCAACTGCACCCAGTCGAAACTATTCCCGGAGACTGCAGAAGCGACCTATGCAGCCACCACTGCCTGTCTTGGCTAAGCAGCTCCCCACATTTTATACCAAATTCATCGGGCGGTTGGAAGACTCCTTTATTACCTTCTCTTTAATGGTCTCCACTTGCAAGAAAACGCATCCATGGCCAAATCTTCAAGCTCCTTAAGCTTGATGCTAGTTGGTGGTGCACCAGAAGGAACGTTAAAAATTTTCCCGACAAATCCATGAACATGGGAAAAAATGTAGCCTCACAATGTTTATCTGCATGCAGTGCGAACAAGATTATCTCCTGAATCTCCTCTCAACAGCTTATTTTAGCAATAGCCCGTTTCCTGGTCGCCATTCTGCGTCTCACTCGCTCTGCCCCTCCCTCCCTCCCTCCCTGAGTTCGCGGCCATTTACTTGCCTGAGGAATCAGCAGCTCCACGTTTGCTGGCTTCCCTCACGCTCATCAAATAGCAACAGTACCCAGAAATGTGTAGTGCCCGCTCCGTGCGGCCCTCTTCGCAACAGGAAAGTTGATTTACTATCACCTGTTTCTGCCGCTGCCTAAACCTTGAGGTTGCGCGCTTGCACCCACAGACATGGAGCTGGGTGACAGGAGCAAGAACCCTCCGCTCTCCGAACGCTATCGCGGCGGGCGCTCAGCACTGCCACTAGGGGCATGCTCGGCCTCCTTCCCAAATGGCTGGTGCGCCTCAAGCGTGGGGTGGGGTGGGAGCGCGAGGCCTGCGTTTCCTTCCATCGAGAAATTCCTAAATCCAAATGACCCGCGCCAACAATCCATTAACAAGGGGCCCTTTTGCCATGTGGCTTGATCTGACCTTGCCAAACTTTGTCCCCAAGCCAAATCATAGCAATTTCGTTGCCTCCCATCTCTTAACGTTCCTGGTTTTCTGGTGAGACAAACGCCGACTATTACTGCACCTGTTGGGGAAGGAGTTGGGGCTACGCATCTGCAAATTGACGCGTCCTTCCTCGGAGCACCATCTTCAGGGTTTTATAGTCAAAACAGGAGCTCAGTTATCCCGCAGAAACCCAGAACAGAATTTTGTGCATGACGACGCGCCAGGACCAGGTGGACTTGAGGGACACCGATCGCCATTAATCGAGGAAGCAGTTACTATAAATAGTAAGTTTAATTTCGTATATTTTAACCAGATCTCATGGTGGGGGAATGTTATCATCGGGACCCGCAAAAACACTCCTGGTTATGGAACACAGTACTAAGCATCACCACCACCTACTTTCACTTGGACAACGGATGATTCCCCTGTACCTTTAAGAAGCAAAACGGGCTCTACTTCTTTCCAAAAGGCAGAGCGGGCTAACATTCAGCCTGGTGTTCTCAGTGCCAGGCTCCCAGGCGTGGGAGAGTCTTGCCTGTTGTGTACCTACAGTTCTGCCACGTCAGACAGGCAGGTCATGTGTGCTCTCCGTAGAGCTAGTTCAGGCAGGGCAGAAGAGGGCAGGGCTACCTGTTAATGCGGCTTTTAGATTGTTCTCCGGATGAGTAGGGAGTGGGGGAAGAGGCCATTAATGCTCTGAAATTTTGTAGCTTGCTCTTAGTTTATGTAAAAACCTGCACCGATTTAACAAACATCCAAACGGAACAGAAACCAGTTCTATTTTCCCACATTTCAAATTGTTTGCTATGAACCTGTTGCATCTCTCCTCCTTTTTTCCATACATGATACATTTTCCTTGCACAACCCATTGCACCATCTAGAGGCTATTTTGTTTCCCGGTGGAATGGCTGCCTTTATATGAATCCCATTCCTATCTTGTGGGGGCAGGGATTGCAAGGATGGTGGATTTCTTATCCAGATGCCCGTTCCTCCCCTTGTCCCTGCCCCATGGTTCTTCTTTCTGTTCCTTTTTGTTCTTTATTCATTACTCCATGCTAATCCAAGAGGCTTGTTCAAAGACTTTTTACTACAGACCACTGCTTTGGAACTACACTGATTTTCCCCCCATTTGTTTCAGTTAATGAAGTAATAAAACTAGACCAGAGCGCTGAAGGTTAGGATTGAGAGGGAGAGTTCACTGTACCTCAACTGCCTTTTCACTGTTTATTAGCGAACACTGTTTATTAGAGACATACAAGGGTTTATTTTCATAAATGTCTGATAATTGGCATAAGACCATACTTACCTAATGAACTGAGGAAATACAATAATGCTAGTTATATAGTTGGACATTCAGTCAAATTAATATATGTATTTGGCTTTTTTAAAAATTTAGGGTCGAAGACCAAGTCAAAGAATTTTTAAAAATACAGTGCCCCATTAATACATATATAAGTAACTATTTATAGTACATACATACTGTATATAAAAGGAAGAAATGCTATAAGGTTAATATTTCATTTCATTCATTCATTCATTTTGGTGCCTTCAAGTCAGTGTTGACTCCTGGTGGCTGCCTGGGCAAGTCCCTGCAGTTTTCTTGATGAGATTTCAGAAGTGGCTTCCCATTGCCTCCTTCCTAGGGCTGAGAGAGTGACTGGCTCAAGGTCACACAGCTGTCTTCAGATCCAAGGCAGGACTAGAACTCCCAATCTCCCAGTTTCTAGCTTGGTGCCTTAACCACTACACCAAACTGGTGATGGAGTTTTTAAAGGTTAATAAAAGAACTCTAAGCAGCAAACAGCAATTTTGCAGAGTAGAAGCATGAACCAAAAAAGGAACTTGCACATTAAGTTTAATTACATTCAGAAATAAATTCAGTCTTCACACTGTAGTTAGATGAAGAAAAGTAGAGATAGCTTACTTTCATTCAGTAGATCTGGATACAGGTGGATTCATAGTAGAAAGCACTTAATCATCACTGGTTCTTTGTAGACACTTTCTATGTGGAATAGAAAGTCTGCATGCAAGCGAGATGGTAGGGGGAGGAGCTGCACGCAACACCTCCTACTTCCAGGTCTGCCAGAAGGGTAATGGAGATTGTTAATCCACAAGCCCAAGAAGAAGGAGAAAGTGGAAATCAGGTGACCCATGTGACATCCCACAAGCACAATAGAGATGCATTTGCTAGAGAGACTCCCTTATGCTTATGAGATAATGCTGAGTTGATCCCTGATAATTCTAACACCCCTTCTCAAGTTAGCATGTCTCAGGGTCTACAAGGTTCAACTTCTCCTGCAGTTCTTGGTAACTGCTCCTTGGCAACAGTCTGCAGTCATGTTCCTTGTGGGACAATAGTCTAGTCTGACTATTCCTTGCTCTTGCAAGTTCTTTACTACATGATACTGTACATCAATGTGTTTAGTTCTCTCATTAATCTTTTCTGACTGTGAGAGTCTAATACAACTTTGGTTGTCTTCATAGACCTGAATGGGAGTAGATTCCTCTATTCCCATGTCTTCAAGCAGTAGCTTGAGCCATGAAACCCCTTTGCATGCTTCTGCTGACACATACTCCGCCTCTGTGGATGAATGTGCCGCTGTAGCTTGCTTACGGCTTCCCCAGCTTACTGCTCCACCCCCATAGAAAAATACATACCCACTAGTGGATTTACGGTCAGTAATGTCTTCTGCCCAATCTGCATCTGTAAACCCCACTAGTTTAGGATTGTCAGTGGCTGGTAGCTTTAGTTTTAGGTCTATAGTTATGGTTCTGCTGCCTCGTTTGGGGTGGGAGGGGCACCAGTTTATCTTGGGGGTGGCTAATATCACAGATCTCCCCCCAACAAACAAGATCTGCACTGTCTGGATTTTATATTTTATATCTATTTTATTTTTTACTGATCTATTCATATTGTAATTTATATGTTTTAATTGTGATTTTATTGTAAACCACCCAGAGCCCTTTTCAGGAGAGATGGGCGGTGATAGAAATTTGATAAATAAATAAATATAAATAAATAAATAAATTTTTATTTATATTTCAAATTTCTATCACCCCCCATCTCCCCTAAAAAGGGGACTCTAGGCAGTTTACAATCAAAGTTAAAACACATAAATTACAATATAAATACTCTATAAAATCAAATAAATATACAGTAGAAAATATAAAATCCAGCAGTGAAGATCTTGTTTGTTGGGGAGAGATCTATAAGAGCCACCCCTATTAGGTACCTTCCCACCTGCTTAACACCAGTCCAGTCTCTCTGTGTGGGTGTGCTAGTTTTTCTGCATAGAACGTTTACTGCAGCTTCTATGTCTGGCCTAGTGGTAGTGGCTAGATACAATAGCTTACTATGGCACTTTTATAGCCATTGTTCTCAGGTAAAAGTTCACTAGGTTCCTGTTGCTTGTGGAAACCTGTTTCCATTGATGTTGGCATAGGATTGGCATTTTGCAGTCCTAAGCTCTCCAACAGTTCTAGGATCTTTTGCTTCTGGCTCAGAAGAAAGCTTCCATCTTCTTCTTTTTCAGTCTGTATCCCCAAGTAGTAGCTGGCATTGCCCAGATGCTTGACTTCTACTTCTTTGTTCAGATTGGACACAATTTCATCAAAGTCTCTTTTGCTATTATGGCAAATCATCAAATCATCTACATAACAAAGAATGTACACCTCTGTGCCATTTCTGCGTCTTGTACGGAGACAGGGATCAGCTTTGCCTTGAACGAAACCTTGCTTAAGTACTTGATTCAACTTCTTATTCCACACTCTTGCTGCTTGCTTCAGGCCATAAATCCCCTTCTGAAGTTTGCAAATGAGTTGCTGTGTCTTGGGACTGGCGAAGCCTGGAGGTTGTAGCATGTACAGTTCTTCCTCTATCTCTCCATGTAGAAATGCAATCTTTACATCCAGGTGTTCAACACTCATGTTCCTGGAAGCTGCTAGACTCAGGAGCATTCTGAGATTGTGGTAAGTTTTACAACAGGAGCAAAACATTCATCGTAATCAAGTCCGTATTTTTGCGAGTAGCCTTTTGCGACTAGTCTACCTTTGTATCTTTGTACTTCTCCATTTTCATCTTGTTTGGCTTTGAAAACCCATTTGCATCCTATGCCTTTCATGCCTGTTGGTAGTTTTGTCAAAGTCCATGTTTTATTCTTGTGTAGAGCCTCTAGCTCTTCTTGTTCTGCCTTCTTCCACTTGCTTGCTTCATCTGGTGGCATTTGCTGGACTTCGTTCCACGATGCAGGTTCTTTTGGTAATGACGACCTTGCGAGGTAAGTGAGTCTCTCAGCTGGAACTCCTTTGTTGGATCATGATGAGCGTCTTGGAGCAGGTTCAGAAATGGCAGTTGGTGGTTCAACCCCTTCTGCATCCATGGCCTTATCATCTGACTCTGGTGGAGTTTCTGCCTGGGGTTCTACCTCCCTCTGGGTTGGTGCGGTAGTTGTGTCTTCAAATGTTGGGCTAAACATCTCAAGCTGGTAACTGCCTCTGTTGGTTTCTGCACAGTCATCATCAGCATGACTATGGTAGCCTCTCTTGTTCATCAAAGTACACCACTCTGCATGTGCTTATTTTTCCTGTCTTCGGGTTCAGATTCTGTATCCCTTGCTTCCTGGAGCATGCCTGATCATGATGCCTTCTTCAGCTCTGGGGTCTAGTTTGGATCTCTTCTCTTTTTGGTATGTGTGCATAAGCCTTGGATCCAAGTACTCTCAGATGCTTTGCACTTGGTTTGCGTTCATGCCATAGCTCAAAAGGTGTTACCTTGTTGGTTTTGTTGGGCAGTCTATTCTGTAAGTATGTAGCTGTTAAAACAGCATCTGCCCAGTATTTGACAGGCAGATCTGCTTCTAAAAGCATACATCTTACCATGTCCAGGTGTGTGGAGTGGTTAGTCTGTGTTCTATACCTAGTTGTGTTAGGTATGTTTGCATGGTTTGTGAAATAAATTCACCTCTGTGGTCACTTTGGAGGGCTTGAGGGGTTCTGTTGAATTTGTTGGTCACCATGGCTACATATGCTTTCAGCATGTCCGCTGTTTGGTACATCTCCTTCATTAAGTAGCTCACACAGCATCTGGAAAAATCATCTATAAAGCATAAAACATATTTATTTCCACCCACTGATGCTTGAAGAGGTCCACACAAATCAGTGTGGATAAGTTCGAGTGGCTTGGTTGCCCACCTTTCCCTTTGTTTGGGTATAGCTGGTCTTGTTGCCTTTCCTTTGATGCATATCACACATTTTGATTGGCATTTATCATGGTTGCTTATTTCAAAGTCTCTTACCATGCCTTCAGTTTTCATTCTAAAAACCATTAAAATCACGGTGCACAAAACATCTGTGCCAGGTGGTAGCTCTGTTGTCCTCCTTTTGCTGCTGACAGGCGAGGCTGACATCTGGTGGTGGTTGTTTGCAGTGTACCTGGTAGACACCATCCTTTTGAAAACCTGTAACATAAATCTTTTTTCCACTGGTGACTTTACATTGTCCATTAGCATTAAAAATCACATCAAACACTTTGTTATTCAATGTTGAGACACTTAGTAAACTTCTAAGTCTGGCACATAGAAAACATCTTCTGCTATGAGACCTTTGTATTCACTTCAATTGATGCATCTCAATGGCACCCTTCCTTTTCCTTGAATCAAAAGTTGAATTGCCATCTGCTAGTGTTATGCTTCCTTCTGTGGTTTCATTTAGGTCATAAAAGTCACATTTATTCCCACATAGATGCCTGCTGGCCCCCAAATCAATTACCCATCGTCTAGGACATTTATTGGTATCAGCTTTATAAACAGTGTGTAAAGCCTTTTCACCTTTAAAAGATTTTTCCTTGGATTTATCCTTGAAAAAATCCTTCTTGTCCTTATTTCTGCAGAACCTTGCAATATGTCCTGGCTTCTTACATAAATCACAGATAATGGCTCCCTTTTCTTTCCTTTTGTTTTTCTGATGTCCGTGCCAGGCTCTCTATTGTTATGCAAATTCTGTCTCAATTTGAGAAAGATTTTTCCCTTCTATATTCAGACCAGCAACAAATGGAAAAAATGTATTTGGTAATGTCCTCAGCATGAAAGACATCTTAAATTTTTCATTCATGAGATTGTGGACTGTGCTCACCTGATCAAAGATTCCCTGTAGCCTGATCAGGTGGTCATTTACATTTACATTGTCTTCCAAATTGCATGCATGCAATTCTTGTAACAAAGAGATCACTTTCTGATCATCAGCTTCTGAGTATAGGGTGCATAAATTCTCAATCATTTCCTTAACAGTAGCAATATTTTTAATCTCTGCTAATCTGTGATCTGGAAAAGATCTAGCAATAAGAATTTTAGCTCTCTTTTCCTTTTTCTTCCACTGGTTTTTGGCTTCCTCCCTGTTCTCTGGTTTAGCTGCAGGAAAATCCAGAGCATCTAAACGATCTTCAAAATCTAGCTGCATCCTCAATCTGAATAGCCATGCTAAGTAATTATCCTCAGTCAATCTTGGTATGGGGGAAACTCCTCTTTCTCCATTGTTCAGAGAGAAGAAGAAAAACTTTTCTGAACTTTGCCTTTTTAAATGTGCAAGTGGCTTTCCTTTTGTCTGTGAGGCCAAAGCCTTTTTCAAAAACAGTTCTTGGTCAGTATACTGGACTCTGCTGGGTTGCACTGGTTTGTACTGGGCCCATAACTCTACTGGGCCCATAATCATTGATTTGAGAGAAGAGGAAGAATAAACAGTTTGGCAGGGGAGTTGGAAGAAGCAAGAGAGAGGAAAACAAAAAGTAGAGGAAGAGCAAGGAGGGGGAAAACAGCTGACTGATTGCTGATGGTGATGACTGACTACTAACTGCTGCTTATAGTTTTCTGATAGATTGCCCATTGTGTCTAATTGCACTTGCTGACATAGAAGTTGGGAGCTCACAACCACAGTAAGCAACACAGACAATTTGCATAGAAGCTTGGCCAGAATAATTGGTAGGGAAGGCTCCAAGCAACATGGACAATGAAAGAAACATCACTGTGATTTGCAACATATATTTGATGTTTGTCTTCCTGCCTGAGAAGGACCTGAACTACATCTACTACAGATACAAGCTTGTTTCCTTATTGGAGGAAGACTTGAGAGACTTGATGTAATGAAATATATAGGCTTCTGGATAAAGGCTTCTGGAGGAGCAAGTTTGGTGTAATGGTTAAGGCATCAGGCTAGAAATGGGGAGACTGTGTGTTCAAGTCCTGCCTTAGGCACGAAGCCAGCTGGGTGACCTTGGGCCAGTCATTCTCTCTCAGCCCTAGGAAGCAGGCAGTGACAAACCACTTCTGAAAAACCTTGCCAAAAAAACTGCAGGGACTTGTCCAGGCAGTCGCCAGGAGTCAAAAAAAAAACCTGACTTAGAGGTGCAAAAAAAAAAATTTTCTGGACAGGCTGAAGCATTCCAGGAGGACAGAGAAGTGAAAAAACACTGAAGAGCAAGGGGGGAAATCCTCTGGTGGAGGGAATGAGTATGACCCAAAGAAGCAAGAGTACTTGGTGCCAGTAGAACTCAGGAACTGGTACAGGCTCTCACTGTAGAGGATGATTAACCACCACCTGAGCAAATTATATCACAGAAGACCCTTGGGCCCCCATGCAGCAAAGAAACTGAAGACCCACTCTGAGAAAGAAGAGAATAAGAGGTGCATTGTGGTGGTGGGGATTCCCCAACAGGCAGAACTGAGGCAGCTATATGCAGATCTAATATTGTATGACACTATGGTGATATGGGATTTCTTCCAGATATTTGCATACAGGGTGTGATACATACCCAGATTATTCAAATCCACTGATAACTGTCCTTTCCTTTCATATTGGGATGAATGGTGTAACTAGAAGAGACCTTGTCAGGTACTTTGCCTTTTGTTCTTGTTAAAGGAGGAGGGTGGCAGAAGCCCAGAACTGAATATATAGCCAAGGACTGGGGCCTAGGAAACAGAATCTAAAGAGAGAAGAAGGCCAGGATGGGGACTCAAGAGTTTCACAAGACATGAGATGTCAGATATTTCCACATCAGTCCACTGAGTATGGGACGTAAGGAGTCGGAAAATATTAAATTTTGTCTCAAAATTGAATTAATACATGCAATATCTTCCTTTCCAAATGAAACAATTGTGTGATACTGTACAGGCATATGTTAAAAATGAAGTATTTGTCATATTTTTGGAGATGTAATAAGACTATCTGCTCAGGACTTTTCTATATAAACCTAATGGAGCCCAGTAAGTCCAAAGTATCTTTAAAGTTGTTATTTTTAAAAATATATATTTTTAAAGATAGCTTCAGAATGAAAGATCCTTACAAAATGCACAAAACACTGTGATACAGTTTTTTAAAAAAAATTGTAGGAATTCCACAAAAAATGAACAGCCTTCTAGGGAATTCACAGGAGGTGCATTGTCTATTCAAACCTATAATAATTCTTCTTTCCTCTTGTTTCATATGGGGATGAATGACATAGCCAGAAGAGACATTGAAAGAATCTCTGGAGACAATGAGGCCTTGGGCATGAAGGTGAAGAAATTGGGAGCACAGGTAGTTTTTCATCTGTTCTTTCAGGTGAAGAGAATACAGAAACCTGGCAGTCAACAACTTGCTATGGGATGGTGTACCAGCATGGATTTGGATTCTTCAATACTTTGTGAAGGAATCCTGGGAAGAGATGGGGCACATCTTACAAAAAATGGAGAGGAAGTGTTTGGTAGGCATCTCATCAGTCTGATCAGGAAGTTGTTAAAGTAGAACAAAAAGAAAGAGTGGCAAAAGTACAGAACTAAATACACAGCCAAGATGTGGGACCAAGAAAGCAGAACACACAAAAAAGAAATGGGAGGTCAGGAAGGGGACTCATGGTTTTGTAGGACATGTGAAAGAAAATGCCAGTAGGTGATATTCAAAACCTCAGATGTTTCTACTACAGTGCACATAGAGATGAAACTAAAAAATGACAACTAAAAATCCTGATTTAGGAAGACAGCTATGATGCAATAGTCATCCCTGAAATTTGGTGGGATGATACTCATTCCACACAACACTGGAAGGCTACAATTTATTCAAATGGAACAGACTCAACAGAAAGGGAGAGGGTATTGTGCTGTATATAAAGAAAGATGCCCGCACAGAAATTTTGGAATCAGAGCATAGATCGTCTCCTTGTTTAGTGACCACAATCCGTTCCTTAAATCAGAAGTGAAATGGTCACTAAGTGAACACATGACTGGGGGGGCACTGTGAAGATCACTCATTGCTGCTGTCTCATTTAGAAAAATTTCTCTCATACAGCTACACCAGAGTTACTCTCACTCTGGCATGTGTTGTCAGATGCACAAAGTTTGGTCATAAATGTGCACATTGGTCAGAAAATGTTGTTTTTATTATTACTGTCATATTTGCGAATGGTCGCCGCTAAGTGAGGAGTGGCTATATTGAAAGTATTTGGGTAAGAATAAAAGGGGAGAGAAATGAGGGAGAAAAAGTGCTATCACTGTGGGTGCTCGTTATAGTTGACCTGGGCAGACAGAAGATACAGATGAGACCTTTCTGCATTAGATGACCTGTCTTTCAAAGAGGCTTGCAATAGTGCTAATGGCAGATTGCAATTATCCTGACATGTGCTGTGAATCTAACTCTTCCAAGAGTCAGAAATCCAACAAATTCTTATTCTCTCTCGCTGACAACTTCATTTGTCGCAAAATGCAAGAAAGAACAAGGGCTCTGCTGTACACAATCCAAAAGAACAGGGAGGCATTGGTTGAAGAAGTGTTTTGCACATTGTGGATTAGTGATCATGTTATCCTTCAGTGTGTGATATCTAGAGGAGGAAGAGCTGACAAACATTAGATGTGTCTACTGGATTTCAGAAGAGCCTATTTTGATGAACTCCAAGTAAAGTTCGGTCAGATCCAATAGTTTCAAATACAAGAAATATGGGAAGTTCTACAAAACATACTGAAGTCACAAATGGAAACAATCCCTACAAGAGGAAGAAATGTGAGAAATCTAAATAGGCCAGCATGGATACATGCAGACCTCTCAAAACTGCCGAAGGAAAAAAAGGACATATAAGAACTGTCTCAGAAAGGCTAAAGCTCAGAATGAGCTGAGGCTTGTGAGCGATGCTAAAAGCAACACAATAAGGAAAAGATTGGATACATTAAAAACAAAAGTAATGTCAAAACAATCTATTGCAATGATAAATTGGTGAATTGGTAATAGATGATGATGAAAAGGCAGAAGTTATTTTGAAATGGAGCTTGTCATCATCATATCACTGAGAATGAGGGAACTGGGAGAGAACTAATTTAAACAAATTCATGTCTCTGGGCCAGATGGATTATATTTCAGGGTAATTAAAAAACAGATTATCACAAAACCACTCTTGGTTCTTTGAGAACTCCAGGAGGATTGAAAAGGACTGGAAAAGAGTAAAAGTTATCCCCACTGTCAAAAAAAGGGAAAGAAGCCTGCAACTTGATGTCTATACTGAATCAAATGCATTATCAAGCAACATTTGGATAGATAGGTTATATTTAACAGAAGCCAGCATGGGTTTGTCATAAACAGAATGCCATAGTAACCTTATCTCTGATACGGATTTAGTTTGGTAGACCTCAGCAGAACCATCAATGATATTCTGCTCATCATGATATTCTGCTTCATAAAATGATGAAATGCTTGCTAAATGATACTACCGTTAGATGGACTCACTGCTGAATGACTGCACCCAAACAGTGTTCATTAATGACTCTATTTCATCTTGCAGGGAATTATCAAATGGAGTACCACAAAGCTTTCTTCTGGCCCCTGTGCTGTTCAGCATATTTTCAATGACTTGGATGAGAGAGTTGAGGGAATGCTTATTAAGTTTGGAAGTGACAGAAAGCTGGGTGGCCAATAGTTTTTATGAAAGAAGATTCAAAAGGATCTAGATAGGCTTGTGTAGTGGACTGTAATGAACAGAATGGAATTTAACAAGGAGAAATGTAATTCTGCAATTGGATAGGAAAAACATAAGGCACAAGTATTAAGATGGGGTAGACCTGGCTTGGCTGTAGTACATAAGGAAGGTGTCCTTGTTGACCACATTTAGACATGAATCAGCACCATGATGCAACTGCTAAAAAGGCAAATGCTATCTTGGGGTGCATTAAGAGGACCACAGAGTCCAGATCATGGGAATTAATTGTTCTGCTCTACTCTGCCCTCGTTGGATCCCATTTGGAGTACTGTGCACTAAGAACTCAAATTGGAGTGATTTCAAAAGGGCTACCAGAAGGGTCTGCAAATCTACATGGAACAGTTTAAGAATCTATGTTTAGCCTGCAGAAAAGACTATGGAGGTAAAATATGCCTGAAGGGTTATTACATAGAAGATGGAATGGGATTACAGGTAGTCCTTGCTTAACAACGTTAATTGGGACCCGAAACTCAGTCGTTAAGTGACATGGTTGTAAATCGAAAAACCACATGACCATGCTGCTTAGCAGCGGCAGTTCCAGCAGTCCCAGTTGCTGTTGTTAAGCAATGACTGTGCAGGTCGTTAAGAAAGGACCTCGTGTGACTGCAACTTGCAACTTCCTGCCAGCTTCCCATTGACTTTGCTTGTTGGAAGCCGGCAGGGAAGGTTGCAAATCGCAATCATGTGACCATGGGACTCTGCAATGTCTTAATCACGAGCCAAGTGCCAAGAACCCGGATTGCAGTCACATGACTGAAGGGATGCTGCAATGGCCATAAGTATGAGGACCAGTCATAACTACTCCTCGTTCGGTGCCACCATAAATTTGAATGGTCACTGAACAAGTGGTCGTTAAATGAGGACCACCTGTATTCTTTTTATCCCAGAGGGCAGGACCAGAACCAGTAGTTTAAAAATACAAGGAACAAGGTTCAGGCCGGGCATCAGTCGGAAATTCCTTACCAGAGGAACTGTCAGCCAGTGGACAAGATGCCACATGAAGTAGTGAGTTCTCCTTGACTGGAAGTCTTCAAAAAGAGGTAGAGGCCAGCCTTATTCTGGCACACTGTACCAAGACAACTGCTCAGTGGGCCTTATTAGTAGAATTAAATCTGAGCCAAGACTGCATTCAAAAAAGATATTCTTCAACAAAGGAAGAAGGCTAAATGAACCTTACATGAGAATAATTTTGACTCTTCCCAGCTCATCTTTGGAGGAGTTCAAAGCTTCTTTGCCTTTTATACAGTAGAGAAGAAAATGGGGAATCTGGAGAGTTAAGAACGCTTGTTCTAACAATTCTTCCCTTCAGTGAAGACATGAAAAAATGAACAAGAAAGGAATAACATAAAAGACTCAAACATTTTTTCTTCTATTCCTGTAAACAATTACCCAGAGAGGTGGCTGACTTCTTTTCATTGTGTGTGTTCAGAGAGATGTGTCCCATCTCTCTTGGATGCTTTAATTTGGATTGCTGCATTGAGCAGGATAGCCTAAATGATCCCTTTAAATTCTATCATTTCATGAATTAAAAGGGAGAAGGAAGCATGGATTTGAGGTTTGGTACCACCTTAGATCCAGAGCACAATATTGATTTTTCAAGCCAGGTCATTAAAAATGTGACTTTTTTTTTTATCCATTCAATCGTGTCTGATTCTCAGAGATTGCCTGGACAAGTCCCTGCAGTTTTCTTGGCAAGATTTTCAGAAGTGGCTTGCCCTTGCCTCCTTCCTAGGGCTGAGAGAGAGTGACTGGCCCAAGGTCACCCAGCTGGCTTTGTGCCTAAGATGGGACTAGAACTCACAATCTCCTGGTTTCTAGCCCAGAGCCTTAACCACTACACCCCACCTTAGATCCAGAGCACAATATTGATTTTTAAAGCCAGGTCATTAAAAAATGTGACATACTACTTGGAAAATCTTTTGATGATATCTAGCACATTTTGGATGCTGTTGAAAACGTACAATGCCCATATGGCCAAAAAAAGTATTTTGAAATTAACTACTTATTCTCACTCTAACGTCAGGGAACAGACAAGAAAGGAACTATAATATTTAAAAACATGGCCTTGATTTGGGGATGAATATATGTTAGAATGCTAATTTTAGAGATAATCTGAGAGGTTTCAGTGGCAATTCGTTAAGTATAGTCTGGGAATGTACTAGTTTGGGGGTCTGAAATAAAACAGTATCTTCTTTATACCTAAAAGATTTTTAGGTATATTCTGAAGGATTATAGTAATTTGGAATTATGTTAAATATAGTATATAATCAAAAGGCTATCAAAACATTTAAAGCCTTATTCTGAAGTGGTCATGAGACATTTTAAAAACTGGATTTAAGATGAAGTAATATTCACATATTGATTGATTGATTGATCAAATTTAGCCACCGCCCATCTCCCCCAAAAGAGGGACTCTGGGCGGTTTAGAAAGACATTATGAAATGTATATGAAAAGTATAATTTTTTAAATTATACTTTTAAAAAATAATAATTTGGGGGGGCTCTGGGATTTTGGTAGAGACTATACCTGGAAATGGAGACCAACCCCCTGTATTTCTCTTGTCTGTAGAATGCTTGCTGCCAAATTATTAAAATACTGTTTTTATTACTATTTTAACTCCTTTTTAACCTTGTTTTTCCTTCTATTGCACTTTCACTCACTCATTAATTTTGGTATTTTTCTCACGGTATATAACCCCAGTCATGGCTGCCATGGCAACAAAAGGAAATGTGTTCAGTGCTAAAATATCTTCTTAGAAATAGCACAAATAAGAAAACACAGCAGCTTGTGTTGGCTGCTGCAAATGCCAGTTTGATGCAGACTCCGCAGTGATGGAGGGATGAGGTCATGCGCTACATGAAATTTCTCATTATTAGCCAATAGCTCTCAATTCTCACACCTTTTAAGACCTTCCTTAGTCTCTGTTTGAAGATGATGAAAACATTCGGCTAAGATTACACTATAGTATAAGTTACACTCTTTACATCTCCATTTCAGGCTAGTTGTGAGTGAGATGGGTGGCTATATAAATATGAATCAATCAATCAATCAATCTCCTTCTTAGCTATTGATTCCTCCAAAACAGGTTCTAGAGATAAATACAGGGTGCTCAAAGAATCACATTGCTTGAAAGGCCACTTAGGCCTTTGATGTGAACACCCACTCAGTATAGGAGTCCAAATTAAAGTATCCTTTCTGCTTGAACATAACAGGGAAGGGAAGTGCTATGTAATGTAATGAAATCAGTCTGGGTAATTAGTTCCAATGTCACACTATTCTTTCTAGCAGGAGTTTTTTTCTAACACTCAATTGGAATCTGCCCTCTTGTAACTTGAATCTATTATTATGTGTGCTGCACTGTGGAATAATAGAGAGTAAGTATGTACCATATCAACCTTGTTCTCTTCTCAAGACTAATCATTCCCTGTTTCTTCAATAGTAGCCCCCTGATCATTTTTACTGCTCTTCTTGGTTTGTTTCCCAAATCCTTCTTGAAATAGGGTGCCCACAACTGAGCGCAATACTTAAGGTAGGGTCTATTTAATGAAGAATAAAATAAAATATTATTTTCAGCAATTTCAAAACTATTTTTCAACTAATGCAATATAAAATTATATTTGCCTTTTTACAGCCACATCACACCACTGACTCATGCTGTTTGAAATCAAGTACCATTTCAATCTTTTTCACAAATAGTACTACAAAGCTAATGCCTCCCACCATATACATATGCATTTTATTTCTGTTTCTTAGCTGAAGAGCATAATGCATATTAGCATTAATACATATTAGACCAGACAGGAAACATAACCAGATAAGCTAATTCTACTTTATTGTAAAGCTACATAAACAGAATCTTGCAAGTCTGAAAGTACAATTCTCCCACCATCACATTTACAGCCTGAGAATTTAGGGAGCCTCTTGCTCCACGCACTAAGCAGCTGTGGGCTATGCTGTCTCTTATTTGACTGTTCCCTAGGCAGCATCTCTTTGCCCCATTTCCCAAGGTCATTCCCACATACCTTTACACATATACATTTCATTCCATTATTTTCAGCACATTTCTATAACCTATCAATGTTTTCTTTTTTCCTGTCTTCTGGAGCATTGAATATTCTACCCGAATTTCATAAGCATTCTTTCCAACTCTTTATTATTATTTATTTTTATTTTATTTATTTTCTATCCTGCCTTTATTATCTTTTTTTTATAAATAACTCAAGGTGGGGAACAAAGCTAAGATTCCTTCCTCCTCCTATTTTCCCCACAACAACCACTCTGTGAGGTGAGCTGGGCTGAGAAAGAGTGACTGGCCCAAGGTCACCCAGCCGGTTTTCATGCCTAAGGCAGGACTGGAACTCGCAGACTCCTGGTTTCTAGCCCGTTGCCTTAACAACCTTACATTTCTATCTTTAATGCAAACATTTAACACAAACATTTCTACCTTTAATAGAAATGTTGCATAGATACTAAAATTCTCATTGTGTTTGTCTGTCTGTCTGTCTGTACCCTCAAGTTAGCCCAAACTGCATTTTACTGCAACAGTTTTTGAATCAAGTTACCTAAAATCTGCTAACTTAAAGAATGCATTAAAAAATCCGGGACCCATTACTCCTGTGGAATTGAAATTTCCGTGATGTTCAGACCACTTTCATTTGCAAACCTATGGCCATTGCAGCATCCCCGCAGTCATGTGATCATGATTTCTTTTTTTTAATAAGAATTTTATTAAGTTTAGAAAAAAGGTAAAAACTACAAAAAAAACCTACAAAAAACTACAAAAAGGGAAAAAAACTAAAAGTGTGAAACACAAGAGAAAGAATTTTGGAGATTACATAAAGAAGTGACTGCCGACTTTCAACAACAAGAATATACAACAATTTCCATAATTAATCTATATCAAACCAAGATCACATTATTTCTATAAATCATACCAGTAGCACATTGTACAAATCACTAAATACAATTGCTCCTTCCCCTTATATTTTTAAAAAAGAAATATATAAACCTCTAAATAAACTTCCCTCCCCCAAAAAACATTTATTTATTCCCTTCCTACCACTATTCTATATATTTCTGTCCACTATAGTAAAAATCAAATTATGCAAACATATAAGTTGTCTACTTTTATAACTAATAATACTACAATAATGTTAATCTTATTAAATCAAAAACCAAGCATTTATTTATTTATATTTCAATTTTCTGTCACCCCCCATCTCCCCCAAAGGATTTTTATAAAGATTTTAAAGATTTTTATACATCTTAAAAATCAAATAAACCTTAAAAATAATCCATTAAATCTTAATCCAAATCATTAAGGAAAAATGAAATCATACAAGCCTCAATATCATTCCCAATAAACATTCTTAACTCTTTACCCCACCTCAAAATACACCAGAATATTTACATATCTCCATATTACATACAAGGCATTTTTCATACAAAAATCAGCCCAACTGCCTTCAAATTCAATACAGAAATAATAGTTATTCTCAGTTCTCCTTAGTATTTAAATGGGAAAAGAAGCCAAAACTTTAAAATATTTTTTAAAATTTTAATCCAGAAATAATGATCACCAAGAGAGTCTGCTTCTTGCTGTAGAAAGCCTCTCTTAGGGTAAGTAAACTTTTTAAAAATATATAAATTGGGCAATTTAGAAATGGGATGGCTCAACCTAGTGTCAAGTGCCTGAATTTTGATCACATGACTGAGGGGGCACTGCAACAACCATAACCTCAAAGACTGGGTGTAAGTACAGGTAGATATTATAGAATGTGTCTCTGAAGAGGGAGGTGAAGTGGTTGATTTCGGCAGTGCCACTGGTTTTCAGGAAGGTGGAAGAGATAAGAGGGGGGGAAGTTGTGGGAAAACCAAGAGATTCAGAATACCCTCGCCCTAGAGCTTTCCTAGGTTATTTCCCCTTAGGTTAGGTAGAGTTGCTTTAGTCTGGCAAGATTCTGCCTATATAGTGTGAGCAAATAAAGAACTGAAGTTTGGCTGGACATATTCTTGGTCTTTCTTGGGCTGGGCCTGACAGTAGTCTTCACTTAACAACCATTCATTCAACAATCATTTGAAATGATGGTGGTGCTGAAAAAATTGACATATTTTGACCTGTGCATGAAATTATAACTGTTGCAGCACCCCTGCAGTGACGGGATCAAAATTCAGGCACTTGGCAGCCTGCCTGCACTTACGACAGCAGGGGTGCTCCAACTCTTCCCCACTATCTCCCCACATCTCCACCCTTTTGGAAGCCATGCACCCTGCCTTGTGGGGCAGGAAGCCCAGCCTCCCCATGCCACTGGCCTACACCACCTGCCTGCGCTGCACTGCACCAAGCCACCCACCTGTGCAAAGCCACCATAGCAAGCTCCAGCCTCCCCAGCCCGCATTCATTCACCCAGCTGCCTCCTCTCCTAGTTCCCCACACAAAAGCTGCTCCAAAGGATCTGAGAAGATAGCGTAAGCTTCCAAAGACAGTGTTCTGAAGGGAGCCGTGTGGAGGAAACATTTGCCAGAGAAGGTGGGTCCAGAAAAGGACTCCGTAAAAGCAGGAAGGTGCTTCTGCTTTCCCCGCAGCAGCTGGGCAAAAAACGCAGGTGTGGCCGTTGCTAAGTGATGCCATCTTGCTTTACAACCACATGGTTTAGCAATGGAAATTCTGGGCTGTATTACTGTCATTAAATGAGAACTACCTGTACCATTTGTTCAGCGCTGTTGCAACTTCAAATGATCTCTGAATGCATGGTCATTAAGTGAGGACTACCTGTAGTTTTCTCTATTGATTTGTAATCAAGGTAAGGATAGCTTTTCCACCCATGACTTACTGTAATCCCTGTAGGAGAAAGTTGTCAGCAAGACAAATCAGGAATTTTCTAGGACCTTGAACTGGTTTCCCAATAAGTATTGGGGGAATTATAGTCCATCATTGCAACTACATCGTGCCTCATCAAAAGAGCTTTATTTTGCTTTGGAAAACATCACCCATATCTTTTCTTTGGTTGACAGATAAGAATAGACAGCAACTACAGCATTGCTTGTATTCACCCAACCAGTCCTTTTACTCCCATGCTTTGTATAGTATTGCCAAGTTAATTTGATTGTATTTTTGAGCAGATGTGAGTAGTTTCAACATACAGCATAAATCCTGTTTCCTTGCTATTGTTTCTCTTGATTTTGAACAAATTGTGTCCTTCAAGTGCTATATTCCAGTCATAGGAATAACGTCTCTAGTTGTATTTTCCTCCTTATATTAAGAATTTATTTGCTGAAAATAGTGTATAGACAATTAAAGCCATGAACTCCACCTCCCGCCATGTTTCATTGAGAAGAGTAAGAGGAAACACTTTACAGCAACATGTCCACTTCCTTCTACTGTATACAAATCTTTACCTGAGATCCTCATTTCAAAGTTTCCACCTCTGATCTTCCCAGGAGTCATCTTTAAGCCTTTCTGATCAAGTTCACATTGGTTTGGCTAAACTTTATCAGTGCTTGTTAAATGTTGTCCATTTCATGCTAGACGTCAGTATCTTTACATGTCTCTTCCATGGGCTTGCTCCCTAGATTGACTGTTTTCTTACAGAGAGTTGCTTCCTCTGTTAGAATCTCCTTTATTGGATCTGATCTATGTTCATCCTGACATTTTTTTTTTCAAGAGGCACAAGTCTACACTTGTTGCAAGTATATGCCAGGTTGTTTTGGGACCACAAGCACTGCAAATCATGACAGCACAATTTTGTCACATTGCTACCCGTTTCATATTGTTCATATATTTTTCCTTTGAGTCTGACATTTCAAAGCCTGGGCAGTTCCCACACTTAAGTCATCTGGCTCCACAATTAAAATGAAGCTGGGCTGAAGCATGCTGTTATCAGGGCCCTATAGAAAAGAGCATGCTTATTTCTATGTGAGTCTACATCCATTGCAAAGAGCCTACAGCTAATCCAAATGTCTCTTTCCTACCTAATAGATGAGCACAGGTATGTCTTAGCCAGTCTTTGTTCAGCTATTAGTACCTGAGTGTTTCATCCTGCCAGTTCAATTTCACTGTGAAAAACAAATCCCTTCCATCATTAATAAAAAAAGTTTAAAAAATTGCAAGCTTTCTTTTGCCCACCAAGGTGGCATATTTCCCTGCACAATAGTTCTGTCTTCTGGATCTTTTGCCCATTCCTGCTGCCCAACCAAAACAAGAGACAAGGAGTGAAAAAGACGTTTGTTACTTTGCAAAGGGAAGTTTTCTCTTTGCCCCAAAACCTTGCAAGTCTTGCAGGAAGAAACTGGGATCTGGAGGGATGATAAGAAACCAGCAATAGCATCTTGTAAAAGTGGATA
Source organism: Candoia aspera (assembly GCF_035149785.1). Taxonomy (NCBI): domain Eukaryota; kingdom Metazoa; phylum Chordata; class Lepidosauria; order Squamata; family Candoiidae; genus Candoia; species Candoia aspera. The sequence continues at coordinate 111,895,816 of NC_086155.1, read as the reverse complement.
AAGGGCAAATGCACATAGCCCCCTTGCCATGGCACACGGGCAGCCCGCTAACCATTTCCAGAATGAATGTTCACATGATACTATGTGCATCTTATTGTCCACCCACAGGTGAGGCAGTCCAAGCATTGCTTTAGGTGCTTCACTTTGGAGGTAGTGTTTTCTCTTCTATTCTGCCTCCAGATCCTGTATGTGGGCACTGTAGGGCACATTGATGCACATGGAGCAAATGGTCTGAAATGAAATATTCCATGTTGGCAAATCTGTGATTCCAAATGGTTCTGCCAATTTCTTGTGGGGCCATCCCCTTCTATCTGACCCCTGACCTCTTCTCCTGCCTCTCATTCCTCTTTTGATTGTGAGGCAGACTTGAATTCTAGCTTCCACTCTCACTTTTTTTCTTTTTTAAAAGGATTGGTCAACCGGTCACTAGAGATCCCAAAAGTCTAAAGCCCTGAAATTGACTAGGCTGTCCCCAGCTTAAAGCCTTAATTGAAAGGATTTGAATTCTGAATTCCTGGATCTTCCTGCCAGGGAATTCCCTTTTCAGCGATTGCTACCTCCAGGAGCCATGGCTCCTTACTTGTTCTCCTTGTGTAATGTTGGGATAGTTTAAAACTTACACACTGATCCCCACTGCTAAAATCCTTTCTGAAACTCAAGCTCTTCAACAGCACTTTTCCAGTGGCAACACAAATCCAGATGATCAGTGCTAGTCACTGGCACCACAAATTGTATTACTTATTTTTAACCCTAATTTACAGGTGGCAAAACAAGGTTCACTGGACTTCTTTGTGAAACGACACACCTTTTCCAAATGCAGCAGTAGTAGTAAACTACGGGAAGTGATTCTGAAGAAATGAAGTTTTACTCAGAAATATGATCCCTCATATATTCGAGTTCAGTTTTGTAGCCATAATTGATGGTAAAATGCTAAAACCACAGTGTGTTATTTGCAGAGATGTACTGGCTAATGAAACAATGAAACCATTAAAACTTAAGTAACATTTACATACAAAACATAAATACTAAGTTCAAACCAAAAGAATCCTTAGAAAGAAACAGTATTAAAAGTAGTGCTTTGCAGGTTTCTTATAAAATAGCACTTTGAGTTGCTGACACTAAAAAACAGTACAATTTCTAAGACATTAGTGAAAGTCTACATCAAAGATATTTGCTTGGAAATATTGGCTGAATCTGTGGCAAGGAAAATAGCTCAAATACCACTTCCAAAGACACCATACTGTAACTCAGTGTATGCAGGAACTGGCTAATGATATCGAAGAACAAGTCCTAGAACAAATAAAGCTCATGAAGTAGTTTTCATTGCAACTTAGGAAATGCACAGCTATCACTAACGTGGCAATTCTTTTCATATATGTGTGATATTTTAATTACAATTAAAATTAAGCTCTTAATGTTTTAATGGCATAGCTGCAGCGACAAGAAAACATTCTGGAGTAGCTACCCAGATTAAGGCGTTTACTCCAGAATGTAAATCAACACACTGTTTCCTTTATTGAGAAAGTCTTGCTATGAAAAAATGTCAGCTGAACTAAACGGTGTGCTTAGTAACATAGTAAAAATTGTGAATAATGTAAAGGCTAATGCATTAAATTCAAGATTATTCTTTTATAGCAAAGAGAATAATCTTGAATTTAATGCATTAGCCTTTACATATGATCATATGGAAGCTAAGCATAAACAACTGTTAGTGCATGCTGAAGTATGCTGGTTATTTAGAGGAAAAGTGCTGTCCAGAATGTTTGAACTATGGAACAAACTGTTTCTGAAAATTAAGAAACCCAACTTTTCTGATATCTTTAATTATCTTAATGATACTTAATTATGATGCTTTCACGCAAGGAAGGGATGCAACATGTTTTTCAATGGCAGATAAAATCAAAGGGCTAAAGCAAAAGTTAGAAGCTTGGAAGAACAGAGTTTCTATAGATTGCTATGGATTGCTCCATAATTTAACAACAGTTCGAAACCGCGCAGCGGGGTGAGCTCCCGTTGTTAATCCCAGCTCCTGCCCACCTAGCAGTTCGAAAACATGCAAATGTGAGTAGATTAATAGGTACCGCTTCGGCGGGAAGGTAACGGCGTTCCGAGTCGTCATGCTGGCCACATGACCCGGAAGTGTCTATGACAACGCCGGCTCCAAGGCTTAGAAACGGAGATGAGCACCGCCCCCTAGAGTCGGACTCGACTGGACTTTACGTCAAGGGAAACCTTTACCTTTACCTTTACTAACAATGAAGTAGGTAATTATCTTAATACTGCACATCTGGGAAAAGTTATCACTGAACACATTACAAATTTGATAGAGCATTTTGAATTGCATAGGAAATTTGTGGATCAGGAATCCATATGTTTCATCAAAAGATAATTTTAGTTTTCTTGTGAACCACCCAGAGTCACTCTTTGAAATTTGCGGTGACGAAATTCGAAATATAAATGAATAAATTGTTGGATGTGGCTATTGACAAAGCACTGAAGATGAATTTTGAAAATTACCATAATCTACCTCATTTTGGAAAAAAGGTAAACATGCTTATCTTGAACATGCTGAAATTGATTTAAAATCTCTTCTTCCATTCCTGTCAACATACTTCTGTGAGACTGGTTTCTCTCAAAGCAAATATTTGTAGCTCAGGGTTGAACTGTGGAGTCCTTGGTGCTCTCTGAGCCTTGTTGTTTTCTTGCAGACGTTTCATTTCCAGACTAGGCAACATCTTCAGTGCAAAGAGGGAGTGGGCCTTGCTCTCAGTTTATATACCGTGGCTTGCCCTGCTTGTGTTAGTAGGTGTGTTGTTCTCTCCTTGGGAGTTCTTTGATTGGGCTGTTGTTTGCTGCTTGGTTGATTGCCTGAGTTAATAGTTCCTTGATTGGGGTGTATTGTGGTGTTTGATGGTTCATCTGGTGTTAATCCTAGTGTTGATTTTTGCATATCTGGGTGTTGATTGCTGGCAAGGGAGTGTACTGGTCTTTGGGCTTTTCTCTTGTCTCTTTTGAATGGTATGTAAATGTTGTTTATCTCTATGTGTCTGTTGAAGGCTGCTTTGTCTGAGTGCCAGGCTTCCAGGAATTCTCTGGCGTTTTTGGATTTGGCTTGGTTTAGGATGCTCACAGTTTCCCAGTTGAAAGTATGGTTGAGTCTGTCCATGTGTTGTGAGATTAAGGAGTTCTCATCGTGTCTTCTGACTGCTAGTTGGTGTTCATGGATGCGCTCTGCTAGTCTTCTGTCTGTCTGTCCTACATAGTGGCTGTTACAGTCTTTGCATTGTATGTTGTAAATAACTCCTTTTTTTTTCCTCTTGGGCTATTGGGTCTTTTGGGTTGCTTAATAGGTTTTGAAGAGTTTTAGTTGGTTTATGTGCTATGGTGATGCCATGCGCTTGTAACAGTTTGTTGGTGGTTTCTGAGATGTTTCTGATGTATGGTTGTGTTATTCTTTTCATAGTTTCCATTGGTTGGGTTGTAGTGGGTTGGAAGATGCTGTACAGATGTTCTTTTTCTTTTTCCTGGTGTTCTGGGTTGCTGCAGTGGGTAAGTGCTCGTCTGAATAATGTTCTTACTCTCTTGTGGGAGGTTAGATTATGGTAATGGAGCACTTGGTTGGTGTGGGTAGCTTTCCTGTAGACTTGTGTTTCTAACTTAGCATCATTTCCTCTACTGATGAGGATGTCCAGGAATGGTAGTGAGTTATTGTTTTCTTCCTCCCTTGTGAATTTTATTCCATTAAAGATGTTATTGATGGTTTTGTGGGTTTCTTCCAGTTGTTTCTTTTGTATTATGACAAAAGTGTCATCTACTGGTCATCAACTGGTGTCTCTACTATGAGTGTTATAAAAAAAAAAACCAAAAACAATTTAGATATACATTATCTCTTGCAAGTAGCATTGTAGTCAATCCAACCTAGATTTGATAAATTAACAAGCAAGCAGCAAGCTTATTTGTCACATTAAAAACTTTAAACATTGATATATATAAGATATTAGTTCAAAGTATATGCATTTAATATGGGGAATCACTCATCACTCATTATTTCACTCATAATTTTTTGTTTAGTTACGACTCATAACAAAAAGTTATGAGAGTAATAGCAATTCTCTATATCAACTGCCTATGCACACACTTCCAATGATCAAAGTGTTTTGTAATTCTTTTTTTTTTTGTCCTATATTTTGTTTGTTCTGATTATATTTACTGAAATGTTACTGACCACTCATTCAGTGACCATTCAAAGTTATGATGGCACTGAAAAATGAGATGACTGGGTTTCGAAGTTGCAGCAATCACATCACCGCAGTCATGTGATCACAATTTGGGTGCTTGGCAACTTGCACAGATTTACAGTGGTTGCAGCATCCTGCGGTCATGGGATCACCATTTGCAATCTTCATAGCCGGCTTCTGACAAGCAAAGTCAACGGGGAAGCCAGCAGGAAGTTCCAAGTTATGGTCACATGATGTTGCGCTTAATGACCTGTGATTTGCTTAACGACTGCAGCTGGAAATGACATCCTAAGTTGGCGTGGTCATGTAATGTCACACTTAACAATAGCGATGCTTAGCAACAGAGTTGCTGGTCCCCATTGTGGTCAGTAAGTGAGGACTACCTGTAATAAAAAAATGGGGTTGTATTTTGCATGGCTTTTTTTCATTTTATTTTTCTAATAATTGTTTTTTATTGTGTTTTCAAAAGTATACATCTGCAGTGGATTGGAAATTTTAAAAACTGGTCCTTCACCACAGATAGTTTGAAAAGCACTGCACTAGGTGACAGACAAGACAATAAAAAACACTTCTTGAGGTTTTTTTTCCCTATTTTCTAGAAGTCTTCCTGTAGAAGGACAAACAGTTCCTGTATCTCATTCAAGAATTCCTTATCTTCCCTGATAAGCTGGAAGATAGACAGGCTCACCCCTAGCCCCTTCATTTTTTTTTCCAGAAGGGCAGTCAGGTCACACTTTCAGGATGTGCAGTTCTTGTTATGTTGAAGGGGGAAAATAAATATGGCACATCCTCTGCAGGTCATGAGAGAAGTTATCTCCATCTTTCTTTTCTCCACCAAACCCCTATTCACTCACCCATTGCCTGGAAACTAGCTTCCTTATATGCCTTCTGAAGCTGTCTCAACTAGCTTAGCAGAACACAGTGTACTAGTCACACACAATGGATAGTCAGTAGCACTAAGAAACAGTCAATGGCACTCAGGAATCAACCAGTATCTCCCAAGAAACACTCAGAGATACAATCAGCCACTCTCAGTTTCTCTCCTGTCTTTTTATCCTCTGCTTCTTCTCTCTCCACAGTCAAACTCTCCTGCCAAAATCCTGTTTGTTTTCCCTATTTCTTATCCCTGTTTAGGATACTCCTTTGCTCAGTGATTCCACAATATTCAAATTAGACAGATTGTTAAGTGTAGGCTTGATGGAATGACTATTAGATTCACCTACAGTATGCTTCCCAAATTTTGCTTCAGTGCTGAAATACGTTTTCCCTTTTATCCTGACATGCATTTTTTGCTCTGGATACAATCTCACATGCTGTGAGTGGCACAGTCACGTGATTCTATTGGACAATTTATGGATGTGTGGTCACCCTGGTTCCTGGATACTGTATTTCAGGGCCATTCTGCGTTAGGTAGTTGATGTGTCTTTTTTTCACAGTGGGCCCTCGCCATGTATTCACCAGGTCTTCAAGATGATTCCCAGCCTGAATAACAGCTGACCAGTAGTGGTGGGGGTAGGACTTGCATGGTGAAGTGGGAGAGAATATGAGCTTACTCTCTCTCCCTCCTGCTGCTTCATGGTGCAAATTCTCCCCATGCTTATTAGCTGTTGTTTAGCTTGCTTTTCAACACAGATTTAGCACTCTTATTTATTTTGGACATGGGTTTAGTGCTATTCCAGAATAGTTCTAGTTCTTTTGATGAACACACTGGTGCAGAACACTTGTGCAGAACCAGAGCAAATTCTGACAGATGGCTAAACCTGGTGGACTAGCCATCCATCAAAACTTATCCCCAGTCCCAGTCCATACCAAGGAGATTTGTGGATGTTTTCCCATCAGCTAATGATGTTGCTGGGAGTGGAAGGAAATATAGCTTAGGGAATCTACCAATCCTTGCCCTTAATGTGTGTTATACATTGTAAATAAGGTGTACTTTGCTATCACTGTTCCTCTCTTGACTATTTAGGCACCTAATCCCATATTTAAAAACTTGCTAACAGTTGTTGTTGTTGTTTATTCATTCAGTCGCTTCCGACTCTTCGTGACTTCATGGACCCCATGCCAGAGCTTCCTGTCGGTCGTCAACACCCCCAGCTCCCCCAGGGACGAGTCCGTCACCTCTAGAATATCATCCATCCACCTTGCCCTTGGTTGGCCCCTCATCCTTTTGCCCTCCACTCTTCCTAGCATCAGCATCTTCTTCAGGGTGTCCTGTCTTCTCATTGTGTGGCCAAAGTATTTCAGTTTTGCCTTTAATATCATTCCCTCAAGTGAGCTTGTTGTTGTTTATTCGTTTAGTCGCTTCCGACTCTTCGTGACTTCATGGACCAGCCCACGCCAGAGCTTCCTGTCGGTTGTCAACACCCCCAGCTCCCCCAGGGACGAGTCCGTCACCTCTAGAATATCATCCATCCATCTTGCCCTTGGTCGGCCCCTCTTCCTTTTGCCTTCCACTCTCCCTAGCATCAGCATCTTCTCCAGGGTGTCCTGTCTTCTCATTATGTGGCCAAAGTATTTCAGTTTTGCCTTTAATATCATTCCCTCGCTCAGTCTTCCTTATGGTCCAGCTCTCGCAGCCATCTGTTACTACAGGGAACACCATTGCTTTAACTATGCGGACCTTTGTTGTCAGGGTGAGGTCTCTGCTCTTAACTATTTTATCGAGATTTGTCATTGCTCTTCTCCCAAGGATTAAGCATCTTCTGATTTCCTAACTGCAGTCAGCATCTGCAATAATCTTTGCACCTAGAAATACAAAGTCTTTCACTGCTTCTACATTTTCTCCCTCTATTTGCCAGTTATCAATCAAGCTGGTTGCCATAAACTTGGTTTTTTTTTACGTTTAGCTGCAAGCCAGCTTTTGCACTTCCTTCTTTCACCTTCATCATAAGGCTCCTCAGTTCCTCTTCGATTTCAGCCATCAAAGTGGTATCATCTGCATATCTGAGATTGTTAATGTTTCTTCCAGCGATTTTAACTCCAGCCTTGGATTCCTCAAGCCCAGCATGTCACATGATGTGTTCTGCATACAAGTTGAATAGGTAGGGTGAGAGTATACAGCCCTGCCATACTCCTTTCCCAATCTTAAACCAGTCCGTTGTTCCATGGTCTGTTCTTACTGTTGCTACTTGGTCATTATACAGATTCTTCAGGAGGCAGACAAGATGACTTGGTATCCCCATACCACTAAGAACTTGCCACAATTTGTTATGGTCCACACAGTCAAAGGCTTTAGAATAGTCAATAAAACAGAAATAGATGTTTTTCTGAAACCCCCTGGCTATTTCCATTATCCAGCGGATATTGGCAATTTGGTCCCTAGTTCCTCTGCCTTTTCTAAAGCCAGCTTGTACATCTGGCAATTCTCGCTCCATGAATTGCTGAAGTCTACCTTGCAGGATCTTAAGCATTACCTTACTGGCATGTGAAATGAGTGCCACTGTTTGATAGTTTGAACATTCTTTAGTGTTTCCCTTTTTTGGTATGGGGATATAAGTTGATTTTTTCCAATCTGATGGCCATTCTTGTGTTTTCCAAATTTGCTGGCATATAGCATGCATTACCTTGACAGCATCATCTTGCAAGATTTTGAACAGTTCAGCTGGGATGCCATCGTCTCCTGCTGCCTTGTTATTAGCAATGCTTCTTAAGGCCCATTCAACCTCACTCTTCAGGATGTCTGGCTCTAGCTCACTGACCACACCGTCAAAGCTATCCCCGATATTGTTATCCTCCCTATACAGGTCTTCCGTATATTCTTGCCACCTTTTCTTGATCTCTTCTTCTTTTGTTAGGTCCTTGCCATCTTTGTTTTTGATCATGCCCATTTTTGCCTGGAATTTACCTCCAATGTTTCTAATTTTCTGGAAGAGGTCTCTTGTCCTTCCTATTCTATTGTCTTCTTCCACTTCCTCGCATTGCTTGTTTAAAAATAATTCCTTGTCTCTTCTGGCTAACCTCTGAAATTTTGCATTTAATTGGGCATATCTCCCCCTATCGCTGTTGCCTTTTGCTTTCCTTCTTTCTTCGGCTACTTCTAGTGTCTCAGCAGACAGCCATTTTGCCTTCTTGGTTTTCACTTTCTTTGGGATGTATTTTGTTGCCGCCTCCTGAACAATGTTGCGAACTTCTGTCCAGAGTTCTTCCGGGACCCTATCTACTATGTTCAGTGCCTTAAATCTATTCTTCACCTCCACTGCCTATTCCTTAGGAATATTAGTGAGCTCATATCTAGCTGATCTGTAGGTCTTCCCTAATCTCTTTAGTCTGATCCTAAATTGTGCAAGAAGAAGTTCATGATCTGAACTACAGTCAGCTCCAGGTCTTGTTTTTACCGACTGTAGAGATGTCTACCACCTTTGGCTGCAAAGGATGTAGTCAATCTGATTTCGGTGTTGTCCATCTGGTGAAGTCCATGTATAAAGCCGTCTCTTAGGTTGTTGGAAGAGAGTGTTTGTTATGCAGAGTGAGTTGTCTTGGCAAAATTCTATCAGCCTATGTCCTGCTTCGTTTTGTTCTCCCAGGCCATGCTTACCTGTAATTCCAGGTGTCATTTGACTGCCCACCTTAGCATTCCAGTCTCCTGTGATGAAAATAACATCTCTTTTAGGCGTGTTGTCCAGTAGGTGCTGCAGATCCTCATAGAACTGCTCTACTTCAGCTTCTTCAGCATCTGTGGTTGGGGCGTATATTTGGATCACTGTGATGTTAGATGGCTTGCCCTGAATTCGAATTGAGATCATTCTATCGTTTTTTGTATTGTATCCAAGCACTGCTTTAGCCACTTTACTGTTAATTATGAAGGCTACTCCATTTCTTCTGTGGTCCTCTTGTCCACAGTAGTAGATCTGGTGGTCATTTGATGTGAAGTGGCCCATTCCAGTCCATTTCAGTTCACTGACGCCCAGAATGTCTATCTTTAATCTTGACATCTCACCAATAACCACATCCAATTTGCCCTGGCTCAGAGATCTTACATTCCAGATTCCAATGGCGTGTTGATCCTTAGAACATCGGATTCGCCGTTCACCACCAGCACCGCCGGCCTCTAGCCGTCCTTTTGGCTTTGAGCTAGCTGCGTCATCACATCTGGGGCTAGTTGAACTCATCCTCTGTTCCTCCCCAGTAGCATTTTGACCATCTTCTGACCTGGGGGTCTCATCTTCCGATGGTATACCGACATATCTCTGGTTGTACTGATCCATTTCGTTTTCACGGCAAGAATACTGGGGTGGGTTGCCATTACCTTCCCCAGGGTTCGCATTTAGTCTGACCTCTCTGTCATGACCTTCCCGTCTTGGGTGGCCCTTCACGGTTTAGTTCATGGCATCATTGAGGTGCTCAAGCTCCAGCACCACAACAAGGTAATGATCCTTTGCTGAAGTTGCTAACAGTAGAACCTCACAAATATGGTACAACTAAATGTGTTGCTTTGTTGTAGACAAGAAACTTGTATTTGAAGATCTGCTTACTGAAAAACACAGAAATCAAAGCCTATATAAAAAGAGAGCCAGTGTAATGGTTAAGGTACTAGACTAGAGCAAAGAGGCCCAGGTTCTAGTCCTCCCTTAGCATAGAATTTGACTGGATGACTTTGAGATAGTCACTCTCTCTCAGGTCTAGACTGGGAAGTAAAAAAAAAAAAAACGGATCTCTACCAACCTGCACTGGACCAGCAAGGTAGATAATAGTCCATAGTGAAGAGGCCTTCACCCTGCAAGGGACTGATTTGGGCTGAAATAAATTCTCATCCTTTTCTTTTTTCCTTTTTGAATCTATAGAATTTGGGCCATTTTCTTCCCATCCTTGAGTTTGGGAGACCTCTGCTTAATGTTTACATAACAGTTGTGTCCAACCTTGAGAACCTGCAAGTTTGTGGGGAGGTCCTATAATAAAATGTGCATTATGATGTTTTGACACAAATTCTCCTTACATACTTGTAGGTGATGTTACAACACAAGTACAAAATAATGGAGCTTGTGTTGTGATGTCATGGTTATATTTCATAATTTTGGTGTATTTGTGGTTAGAAATGGATACCTATCTGTCTTTCCTTTTTTATGCGGAAGAAGCTAATGGCTAGTCTGGATAGGTGGTCCTGTAGCTGCATACAACGTATAATTCAGATGAATTCACACATTGCCATAAAATGGTTTGTTTGGATTTGGCTTAATATTGTGTTAACAGCCATTGTGGTTCATTTAATAAAACTTGCCAAGAAAACTTCAGAGACTAGTCTAGGCTGGTTTAGCATAGCATAAAGTGGCATCAAATTAATACTAAAGGATATTCTTTCAGTAGGACTAGAATATGTTTCCCCAGATGGACATTCTCCTCACGAAAATGCACACGCACTCACATATGTATTATATGCTCATGACTTTTCTAGCATCCTGATCATCTTTACCTGTTCTTGAGCTCTGTCAATTTTAAGTTAATCAAGCACAAAAGTTCACCTAATCTTTGTCTATTTAATATTTAAAGTTAATCCAGATTTTTCATTTTTTCAGGTTTATACTCTGAATGAGCTCTTTTCCATCTTCTTTTTCCTTCAGGTAACCAAGTGATGGCATATCAGACTGTTAATGTATTTTGTTAATTGTATTTTGATTACAATTGATAACCTCTTCCAGTCCTGTCATTTTTATAAGATATTTGATATAAGTTAAGCAGCCATGAGGACCAACAATAAACCAAACCCATATCTCTCCATGTCTTTCTATTCTTCTTTGTAAGATCTTAAGCATTATCTGCCTGCATGAAGAATCATTATAATGGTTCTGTAACTTGCAAATTCTCTGACACATCCTTTTTTGGGTTTAGGTGTATATGCCAACCTTTTCCAATCACTAAGCTACACAGTCTTGTTCCATATTTGTTGATATAGAGTTCCGTATCTCTTAGTACTTTAACTTCCTTTCCTCCTGCAGCTTTCAGTCATTCAAGGAATATTTCATCTGTTCCTGGTGCTTTGTACATTTTTTTCTTTGCTGATCTATTGCTTGTCATACTTTACTTTCTAATGAAACCAGTTCCTGATTATGATTTGAATGGGTTTCAGTATAGTCTTACCATCTTGCTTTATTTCCCTCTATCAGATCTATTTTGTACTTACATTTGAGTATGCCTTCCTCAGCTGCAAATTTCTCTGATCTTAAAGTGATAACTTGTTTTTTTCTTTCTTTATAATATTCCTCTGTTTGTTAACTCTTGGTTCAGATACCTTCCCTCTTAATTTATTGCTTGATATCTGTGTTAAGCCATCGTTTTTATTTTCTTGTTATTCATGGCTTTTATCCTCTATCTTTCCCTGCTTATTAATAGCTTGCTCTGATAGCCACTTGGAATTAACATATTCTGATAGAGAAAGCTATCAGCAAGAATAGTCAGAAATTTCCTGGAAGAACTGTTTTTGGCAGAGTTTGTCCCCAACAGATGTCAAGTTAATTAAAGTCCCCCATTATTATTTCCTTCAGCAAGGAAGGAAAACATTTCTTTATCCTGGGGAAAGGATAAGCATGCTGTTTAAATGTCCGTAATACATTATCAGTCTGAGTGTACCACTCTATTTAATGAAAATCACAGTGAATCACAGAGGACTATTGAATTCCTATGTAACTACAATAAGAACTCACAAATACATTGGTTTAAATACCCATTGCTGAGGTAATTTGTTCTTTTTAAAAAGTGTATCGTATGATAGATTGCACTTTTTATATATTTAACATAACCTATATCTAACTTGTGCCTTGAGAAAGCTGCCTCTGCTTCCTAAGAAATCTTCTGCATAATCTCTTTCATAAAGGATAATTGACTAAATACCAGACAGAATGGAATGCTATTAAAACTAATAGCTCCCCATGAGAAAGCCCTTTCTTTTGGGGGCAGTGAGTACTTGCACTTTCTATTTGCCCTACTATGTTATTACATGTTGCAGCAATGTTTTTGGTAAATTTCAGTACTATCCCAACTGGAATGCTCTTTTTTTTCTGCATTTTCCAATGAAATTTCAAGTTCTTGTGGAACTTTCCAAGGCATTCCAACAATATCCTTTTCTTTGCTATAAATGTACTTTCTGTTCTTTTCACCATTATGTTGGGTTGTTTTTATTCAGTCCCAGGCTCTGCACACTGAATATACCTTTTTGATCTAAATAGTGTTTGTTGCATTGGTGCAATATGGACTACTTTTGGGGAGCTCCAGCAATGCATACTATGGCCATGAACTCTTTTTATGATCCTGAGTTTCTTTTAGAAATTGAGATAGAAACTATATATTCCACATGTATTTATTATTTATTTATATTTTTGATGGCTGCCCATTTCAAATACATAACTCTGGGCAACTAACAATTAAAAACAATTAAAACAGAATTAGTAACCAAAACTATAAATAACGTAAAATAGCAGCTGAGAACACCAGCAAACATCCCCAATCAATATAACCAAGAAATTTGCTCACCTATACTATCAGGAAGGATTGATGGCAAAACCAAGTCTTTAAGGCCTTGTGAAAGGCCAGCAGGGTTAGGATGAATTTTATTTATGGCGGGATGATGTTCCAGAGAATGGATGCCACAATAGAAAAGGCTCTCTTCTTGGGTCCTACCAGATGGCACTTCCTCACAGACAGGACATAGAACATGACTCTCATAAAATACTATATCCAGTTACAATGATCTGAAATATTTCTTCCATTGGATGACACATATTTTTTGTAAACTTCTGAAATTAGTATCCTCACATGCCATCTATTCTATAAACATTGTGTCGTGGCTCTCCTTCTAATGCTTTTCTTACTTCTGTACTTTGCTCTTTGAAATTAGTTTTAGTTTTGCAATTTCTACCTGCATTCTTCTTTAAATCTGCTAATATGAACTATGACAAGATGTGTCCTGCTTCTTGATACATTGGGAGAGTCTTTTATAATAACTGCTGTGACATATAGATTTCCAGTGAGGCTTCAGTGGATAGTTTATGGGAAATAAAAAAAATCTAGGGCCTTTACTTTTGACTGCCTTAAATCTATAATACAAGACCTCCATGTGGTTCTTTTCAGCAGGATACAATATTGGACTTCTCAGCCTTCCCTGTCCTACTGTCTTGGTCTCATCAAGGTGGCAGGGCAAAGCATATAATTGTAATGTCTATCTTTAGTTATATTCCATTCTGAATCAATCAATGCCAGGTCCATTCTCTCAGGCTACTCATTGTCAGTACAACCCATCTAGATAAAGTCTGAAGTTCATTCCCTTTTGGCATTGCCTGTCCACTATGCATTTAGTATTCAGCATTCTAAGAAGTACGTGCTTTTCATCTTGGGTACTTTCACTGCACCATCCCTCTGTTAATCATTATTCTAATCCTTATCTTGTTCTAACATTCTATGCTTTCCCAACTGAAGTTTACAATTCTGCTGCAGAACAATTTTTAAAAAAAAAACATAATATCAGCCTACAGGCTGAAGAATATTTGCAGAGCAGGAGTAACACGGTAGCCTTTGGAAGTGGAATTTTGTACAGGTACTCAGTCTCATTTTGTACAAGCTATCAAGAAGTGAAGTAGGAGAAAAAGTCACAAAGTGGAAAGTAACATTCTGTCTAACTCAGCAAAACCTTTAGTACTGAAATCTGTTTTATTCACACTGGAATCTCCCTCAACCCATGTTAATGTCCCATTATTAATGATTTTGCAATCTCTATCTCAAAGGATGATAAACAATTTCCTAAACCATAGCTTTTCCAAACCAGTTTTCTTTTTCTATAAGGCAGCCTTTCTCAACATTTTGACCCTGGTGGAACCTATGAAATATTTTTCAGGCCACAGGGAACTGTTGTACATTCAGGCTCAAATATGGGCCAGAAGTTACAAAATTACCTTCATTTCATGAGTAGGCCTGTGTGATGGTTGCCTTATTCCAAAAAACACAGACTCACCAGCCAGGGCTAAGGATTTCTGGTTTATTAGGAATAGAATGCATACACAGAGAAAGACGGGAATGAGCACATGGCGTGCGAGGTAGCCGGTAAATACCCGCGGTGTGGACCTGATCCTTCCCCACCCCCCATTGTCCCAAAGTCTTGCCCGACGGTGAACCCAGAGTCTCGATGGGCAATCGGGGCGATTCCAGAGTCTCGATGGGCAATCAGGGGGATTAGCGCTGATTACCTCTGTCCTCTTCCTGTGTCCAGAGCAGGTGTGTCCCCCAAGGTAATGCAGAGATGTCAGGGAGATAGGATGATGGCTTCTCGGGTCAGGGCAAAGGTATGGCTCCTTTGTCCTTTATTTGTATTTGTCTCTCAGTGCTTATGGGATTAGCACTGATTCTTTCCTCCTTCCTCCCCTTCACCAGAAAGGCATGTTCCCCATTGTGATGTATGTATACATCGCAACGGGGGACATGACAGCCTGTATATATTCATTGACAATGTTCTTAAACTAAAAATAAAGAATGAAACTTACCTCTTTAATGTGAAGTTGCCTGAATTTGAAACAATTTTTTAAATAAATCATGATCTCCCAGGGAACCCCTAGTGACCTCTTGCGGAACCCTAGGGCTCCATAGAACCTTGGTTGAGAAATCCTGCTGTAAGGGATTTCATCACAACTACTTTTAAAGTCATGTAGACGTTAGAATTTTGATCTTACAGGACTATTACCAATTTTGCATTGATATTTCTTTGTCTTTTGATTTACCACAAAAACGGGGCAGTCATATAGTCATGAGCAATGGAGTCTTACTTCAGAAATTAAGTGTTTGTAGTGTGGACAGTTTATTTGTGCCTGGCATTTCCTTCCCTTGTGGAGCTCAGAGCAGTACAAAGTTATCAACAACCCTATCAGAAGAATGAGACATAATGATTTGCACAGGACCACCCACTGAACTTCACAATTGTGTAAGAATTTAAATCTAATTCTCTCTTGTCCTTTTTCACACGTTGGCTAATACAGAATGTAAATTCTGTGAATTTTTTTCATTTTTGGTGAAAAGTTCTTTGAAACTTTTTCATTTTCCATTAAGCTACGTATATAATTAAGAAATCTAAACTCTGATGGCAAATAAAAGAAAGATGCATAAATGCTTGCTAAATGAAGTTCCATATCTTGATTATTTTTCACAAGTTTTCTGTAATGACCGCTCTCAGAAACTTCTCAGACTGACAGCTATATCCATTTTAACTTGAAAAGAACCATGATCTGACCATTTTTCTTTTACTGTACTTGATTCTGAAAATATCACCATTTTCTGAGCCCATAGTCTTTATAATAGCCTGTCTCTTATTTACTATAGAATCAAACAAAACTTACTAAAGACTCAAACATGATTTTCACTTTTATTTATTCAATTGCTCATGATTGTTATGACAGAATCATGAACAACCTAAAGGGAAGTATGTTTCTATCATGTATCAATGGTAAGTGACATCCAGATACCTTTCACTTCAGTCCTAGGGTGCATTCTACACATCCTTGCCTTCCTTGTGTGAATTGTGTTGTTCATAAACTCAGGCTGACTAAACAAATGGTTGTCGATTATCTCCTACAATATAATCCCTAGTAACATATCCATACAGAATCTTACATGCACCACCCAGAAGCGCAGAAATCACTAATGGGTACTCTTTATCTTTGTCCATGTAGCTATTTGGAAGGTTACAACAGTAAATTAACTAAGCTTCATAGAAAAGGCCTTTCATTAGAGGAGAAATCCTAGAATGAAAAGGATACATTGACTGAATAGAAGAAATTTTATTCAGTTCTGCTGACCAATCTTACAAGATCGAGTAAAAACGTGTTTGGCCAAAGCCTAGTGAGTTTTATCAAAAGAACTTTAAACTGAATCCTGTGGAGGATTAGATACGAAGTAACAACCTCAGACAAAGGCTTGTGCACTATAGAAGGAAGTATGAGTGTTGCTCTAATGAGGTCTATTAAACCACTTGGTGAAAACTCAGAAAGAACATTGGCTTATAAAATATATGGCCTGTACTCTCCATGAAACTGTTGGAAAATTACTGTGGGTAATTTCCAGTTTAGTCTGCATCCAGCACACCCCCAGTCAATCCCTATATCCAGATCAGAACAAGCACACACATCACTCAGTTTCAGCTAGCAAAAAATGTAGCCTGATGCTTATCAGCAAACCCATTAACTAGCAAAACAGGACAAAAGGCAGGCAAAAGCAGAAAGAGAGAGAGATGAACATAAGGAACAGGCAACAATTTACACTGTCTATATCTAGTTACCTAAATGTCAAAAGAATACAAGAATTACTGTGGATAATTGGCATGGGCAGTCCCAAAGGGTGTGGCCTTTGGTTATTCCAACTTTATGTACATAACAGCAGCAGAATAGAGATGGAAGTAGGGAACAATTTGCTGGACTAAGGTGATATATCCAACAAAATAAGAAATGTACAAGGTGGGCTTGAGTAGGTACTACAGGAAGCAAATATAATTTAAAAAGTACAGCAGAGGTATGGTGTGATGACTCACATGACCGGAATATAGCAACAGAATGTAGCAACTGAATTTGTTTAAAAGAACAGAAGCAATATGGGGCAGGAGGAATTGCACTGCTATGTTAAAAGTAGCTATCAGAGGTAATGTCACTTTGGAAATGATTCTGAAGAAATGCATAGTGTTCTCACAGCATTCAAAGCACTTGTTCTGAATCACCATGCCTGAGAACATGAAGAGAAAGACAAGTGGAAGCATGTCACAGCAAGATGACCAGGAGGAACTCAGTGCTGATGGAGCACTGGAAGCAGTATTATGTTCTTGCTTCACAGAACAAGTCAGAAGGCACATAGGCCCCCAGGAGATGTAGAAACCCAGTAACTACCTTGAGGAAGAAGAGACATGTGAGCACCCTGTTGACAGGAACTCTCAGTATACAATGTCATGAGAGGTGTATTGTCTTCCAGGTGCCCATATTCATGGTGTGACTGATAGGCTGCCCAGCCTTTTCAAGCCCATTAATAACTCTATCTTTCCACTGATTCATGTGAGAACAAACAACACTATCAGAGCAGGCATTAAACAAATCTCCAGAGTGTATGAGGCCCTGGGCAGGAAAAGGAACTGAGAACATAAGTATTATAGTCATTCCAACTGTGTCATGTTCCCGTTCTGATGTTTATGGTTCCTTGTAACGTTTCACATGTCATATCTGCAGTTGCGTGCCTGCCTGGCCACGCTGGTAAATTTCCTTTGTGCTGACTTGTGATCTTCTGGAATGTATGTTTGGGTTATCTCTGCTGTTCAAGGTTACTTTCTCAGGCCGATTCTAACGGTTGCTAGCATCTGGGGTGGGTGGTTGCTATGCTAGCCTGAGGGGAGGGTTTGCAACGGGAGCAAGGCTTTTTAAGTTTGTAATTGGCGCGCTTTTGCTCATTCTCAGCTTTCTTCGTACTTTGCATACTATTCATTCAATAAATTAGTTTTCTCTAGTAACTACTGATGAGACTCCTTTTATTGGAATAGGCAATCATTACATAAAGCTGAGAATCTTTAATATCAGTCCACTAGCATCCATCCAGTTTCCTGTGAGGAGTTTAATTAGCGATGACTGAAACTGCCCCAACCTCAACCACCGGCTCGGGGGAAAGTCAGCTCTTCAGAGGTGGGGAACGAGAGCCCATGGGACCGCGGAGAGAGGGGACTCTCACGCCAGGGTCGGATGACCTCTCCGAGGCAACAGATTCCAGTTGCGATACGGAGAAGGCAGTGAAGTCAGTGGTAGTCAAGAAGACGGAGGGACCCTTGTATGGGTCACCACCAGCCCCAGCCAAGCCGGTGTATTCCTCGCTGTTTCCGACCGTGCAGATCACCAAAAGGACGAGAGCAGTGACACCAACGGAGATGGAGACGGAGAAATCCCAGCAGCTGGAGGCGAGGATGAAATCCATAGAGGATTTGTTGGCAAAGTTAACCTTTACCAGGGACACTCAGAAAAGGAAAAGACGGGAGATAAAGAAGGTAGTGACTCTCCTGACACCTCCGCATCCCCAACCCCCCCTCCCCCAGTAGACAAACAGGGAAAGCCACGGAAATATTGGGGGGGAGGGCCCCCGCCGAGCAAGCCTCCAAAGAAAGCCTCCTTACCTTCCCCAAGTAGGGAGCAGAAGGAGAGAGGACGGAGCCGGGAGGGGGGGAGACGTGTGAAAGTTCGACTGGCAGAGGCTCAAGAAATAGCGCCAGAGGTGCAGGAGGAAGAGCCACCACAGCCACGAAAGGCTAAGCAAAAAAAGAGACACGATAGCCCAACCCGGGTCCGATATCGAGACTTTAATGTGAAGTTTAATGGGGATCCTACAAAGCTGTCATTTTTTTTGACTAATGCACACAGCTATATGGAAGAGTTTGGGAGCGTGTTTCGTTCTGAGCGGGCTAAGATTAATGCTGTCGCGACCCAACTAGAGGAGAGGGCAGCAGACTGGTTCGTGCGACTGGTTGACATGGACGCTTTGGAGTTGGATTGCTTTTATGATTTCATGTGGGCAATGAAAATGCATTTTGGTGATCCTCTAGCTGAGGAAAAAGCAAAGGTAGCCCTAAGGGAGTTGGTTCAAGGCTCCAGATCAGTGTCGGATTATGCGCTGGAGTTTCAAGCACTCTCCGGCAAAGTAGAGGATTGGTCTGCCACCACCCTTGTAGAGATGTTCAAAGATGGACTAAGACCAGATATACTACGATGGGCAGTTGTACGGGGCGACCCAGCAACGCTGTATGAGTGGATACAATTGGCTGCGAAGGTTGAGCAAGCCCAAGCTAAGTATACTCAAACTAAAAGAGGTCCCAAACAACAAGCGATGGGGAAACCTACAAGGCCAGCAGCTACTGCTAGCAAACCAGTGAGACGGTCGTGGCAAGAAGAAAAAGCCGTTTTGCCAAAGGATTGTGCCTGCGGTGTGGAAAGGAGGGGCACCTGGCAGCTGCATGTCCCCGCAGGAAACCAGAGGAATGGAGAGACAGATCGGCGGGGAAATCACCAGTGGCACCGAGGAAGCTGAAAGCGACAGTAGCAGAGCTGGTGGAGGATGTGGACTTGTTTTATGGTGGGCAAGACGAAAAAGAAGCCTCCCAACTGGCGGAAAACTCCAGCCACCTGCTCTAAAAAGCGCCAAGGAGCAGGTGGAAGAAGAGGGGCGCGATCATGTCTCGGTGAGTGGAAATTTCCCAACGTTGACTGTGAGACTTAAGCTCGGTTCCCGTACAAAAACTGTGGAACTATGGGCTATGATTGATTCGGGACGCTCACGTTCCTTAATGCATACTGATGTAGTAGCTGCTTTGGAGTTACCCACCTTCCCGTTGAAACGTCCCATGATTTTCACCCAATTGGATGGATCTATATCGGGGGGAAAACCGGTCACCCAGTCTACAGCGTTAGTGGCTTTGCAACTGGGTAGCCACTGGGAAAAGTTGCCCTTTGTGGTGGCACCGGTGGGTGGTCCCTTGGTCATTCTGAGGATGCCTTGGTTTGTTCAACAGAACCCTAGTATAAACTGGGTACACCGAACTGTTACTTTTGCAGATGGGTTCTATAAAGCCCCTCCTGGGGATGATGAGGAGGAGGATAGCAATGTGGGGAGGGCAGCAGTGTCAACGCTGCATACCCTCGCTGTACCATTGGAAGGGCTACCGGACCAATACCAGGACTTTGCCGATGTGTTTGGGGAGAAGGAGGCGGATCGGCTGCCGCCTCATCGGAAAACTGACTGTGCCATTGAAATTCTTCCCAATGCAAAGTTGCCCAGACCAAAGGTATATGCAATGACCCCAAAGGAATTGGCTACTCTTTGTGAATTCATAGACAAAAACTTACAACGGGGCTTCATAGAACCAGCCAATTCACCAGTGGGTGCTCCAGTACTCTTTAGATCAAAGAAAGACGGAACTTTAAGACTCTGCACGGATTTCCGTGGGTTAAACGCAGTCTCCCTATTAAACAAATCGCCCCTCCCGGTCATCAAGGAAATGTTAGCCCACTTGGTGGGGGGGAGAATCTTCTCTAAATTGGACTTAAGGGAGGCGTATTATCGCATTCGCATTCGGGAGGGGGATGAATGGAAAACAGCTTTTAATTGTGCATTTGGGGCTTTTCAGTATAAAGTGTTACCGTTTGGATTGGCTGGGGCACCTGGGATTTTTATGCAATTGATAAATGAGGTCTTGCACGACCACTTATTCAATGGGGTTTTGGTCTATTTAGATGATGTGTTAATATATTCAAAAACCATGAAAGAACATGTGCAATTGGTTAGGCAGGTGCTAACCAAATTGAGAAATGCTGAATTATATGCCAAGCTATCCAAATGTGCATTTCATAAAACACAAATTGATTATTTGGGGTATAGGATTTCAGATAAAGGCATTGAAATGGATCCTGCCAAAATTGAGGCTATTTTGGTATGGGAACCTCCACGCACACGCAAACAACTACAATCTTTTCTCGGATTTGCGAATTTCTATCGTCCATTTTTACAAAATTTTGCTGAGATTGCCTTACCCCTGACTGAATTACTCAAAACAAAGGGTGTAGGAGACACCCGCAAATCAAAGAATCCAGGGACACGCCTAAAATGGACGCCTGCTTGTCAACAGGCGTTTGACCAACTCAAGCGACTGTTTACCTCTGAACCAATCTTGCAACACCCTGATCCTGACAGACCATTTGTGGTGCAAGTCGATGCCTCAGACTTTTCTATTGGTGCCCTCCTATTGCAAGCCGATGAGCAAGGACAATTAAAGCCTTGTGCTTATCTGTCACGTAAATTCTCTGAGACAGAGAGACGCTGGCATGTTTGGGAGAAGGAGGCTTTTGCGGTTAAAGCCGCTTTGGAGAATTGGAGGCATCTATTGGAGGGGGCGGCACACCCTTTTGAAGTGTGGACTGATCATAAAAACTTGGAGTCCCTTACTGCCTCTCGCAAGCTCAGCCCTAAGCAAATGCGATGGGCTCAGTACTTTAGTCGCTTTGATTTTAAACTCAGATTCATTCCGGGAAAGAAAAACTTTTTAGCTGACGCACTGTCGCGGCAACCCCAAGATTCGGGAACAGCCCCAGATGTGGTGGGCACCCTCTGGACAGATTCCCAAATGGCACTAGCAGCAGTCACTCGCAGTCAGACGTGAGCGCAGCAACCTGACACTTCTGCCGGTCCTAGCGCGATACATGTATCCATTCCTGCAGATTTGCAACAAAAGCTTCTGGCAGAGTTGAAATCGGATACTTGGTTGCAAAACAACCAGAGCGAGGTTACTTTGAAGCAAGGTTTGGCATGGAAAGATGATCGCCTCTATGTGCCTGTAACCTTGCGCAAAACCGTGCTGTTCAGGTCTCATGACGATAAAACAGCTGGGCATTTTGGCTTTACAAAAACTATTCATCTAGTGCGCCGACAGTTCTAGTGGCCAACCCTGCAGCGAGATGTAAAAGCCTATGTCAAGTCTTGCCCTGTCTGTGCTACTGCAAAACGAAAAGGGGGGAAACCTCAGGGCTTTGTGCAGCCAGTGGCCAATCCCTCCCACCCCTGAGAGGAAATCTCTATGGACTTTATTGTGGATCTACCTCCTAGCCAGAGAAAGACTGTCATTTGGGTTGTTAAGGATTTTTTCTCGAAGCAAGCTCATTTCGTCCCTTGTGCGTCTCTACCATCTGCACAACAGCTGGCACGCCTCTTTCTAGTTCACGTGTACAGATTACACGGTAGCCCCGCCCGCTTGGTGACCGACAGAGGAACACAATTTACTTCACGCTTTTGGCGGGAATTTATGAAGCTATTGAGCACTAAACAGGCGTTATCCACGGCTTCCCATCCTCAGACAGATGGAAATACTGAGGCTGTCAATGCCACGTTGGAGCAATATTTATGTGCTTTTGTTAATTATCAACAAGACAACTGGGTAGACCTCCTGCCGTTTGCTGAAGTTGCTTACAATAATGCTGTGCATCAAAGTACTGGGGCGGTGCCCTTCCATACTGTGTTCGGGCATGACTTTGTCCCTATTCCTGAATTGCCTCCACCGTCTACCTCACCCACCTCCCCGACCGATTGGGCCTCACAATTGGCAGACTCCTGGCCAAAAATAAAGCAAGCTTTAGCCGATGCTCAAGCCACTTATCAACGACATGCCAACGAAAAAAGGGCACCACAACCTGTTTTTCAAATAGGGGATAGAGTATACCTTTCCACCAAATACATCAAATCCCCTCAACCATCCAAAAAACTGGCGCCCAAGTTCATAGGTCCATTTCCTATTGTTGCTCAGATTAATCCTGTTACCTTTAAGTTGGACTTACCTCACAATCTCAAGCGCTTACACCCTGTTTTTCATTGCATTTTGCTTAAACCATTTGTGGAGTCTACCTATTGGCATCCTGAGCCGGCTGCACCTCCCCCCATAATGATTGATGGTCAACAACATTTCGAAGTCAAGGAAATATTAGACTCTAGACGTTTCCATTCCACTCTGCAATATCTGATTCGCTGGAAGCATTTCCCTCATCCGGAGTGGGTCACTGCACGGCATGTGCGCTCTCCCCACTTGGTTGCTCAGTTTCACGCTGCTTACCCTGATAAACCCGCGCCTTAACAATTAAGTTTTTTTCTTTGTGAGGGGGCAGTATGTCATGTTCCCGTTCCGATGTTTATGGTTCCTCGTAACGTTTCACATGTCATATCTGCAGTTGCGTGCCTGCCTGGCCACGCTGGTAAATTTCCTTTGTGCTGACTTGTGATCTTCTGGAATGTATGTTTGGGTTATCTCTGCTGTTCAAGGTTACTTTCTCAGGCCGATTCTAACGGTTGCTAGCATCTGGGGTGGGTGGTTGCTATGCTAGCCTGAGGGGAGGGTTTGCAACGGGAGCAAGGCTTTTTAAGTTTGTAATTGGCGCGCTTTTGCTCATTCTCAGCTTTCTTTGTACTTTGCATACTATTCATTCAATAAATTAGTTTTCTCTAGTAACTACTGATGAGACTCCTTTTATTGGAATAGGCAATCATTACAAACTGAAGGTCATGGTACAATAAGAAAGAATCCTGGAAGTGAACAACTAGCTACACATATTGTTGCCAAGAAGGATTTGGGTTCCTCAACCAGGGGTTGTACAACCAGTGTAAAGGACAACAGGCAAGAGATGGGCTACATCTCACAAAGACTTGGAAGAACCAGGGGGTTGTTAAACTAGAGAAAAGGCTTTTCAATTGCCAAGGGCACAAGGCAAGGCTGTCCACTCTCCCCTTTACTATTTAAAATTGCTCTGGAAGTCTTGGTCAACAAGATCTGAAAAGATAAACAGATAACTGGGATCAAAACTAAAGGAGAGGAATACAAGATGAAATGTTATGCAGATGAATAGTATTAATAATTATAAAACCACAAAGCTCTGTACCATGGTTGATGAAAGTAATAAAAGATTTCTGTTGCTTTTCTGGATATAAATTCAATGAGAAGAAAACTAAAGTAATAAGGCACTTAACTTCTGAGGAATAAAAATTTGTGGCAAAACAGACTAGCTGTGAAATAACAAAAGATCCAGTGAAATATTTAGGACTGTACTTGACAGGATGCAGTAAAGACATATTTCAAAACTATTACAACAAATTATGGAAAGAAAAAAAGCAAGATTTTGAAAGGTGGAAAAGCTTAAAACTTCCCTGGCTAGGAGTTATGGCAACAATAAAAAATAAATGTATTACCTAAGATAAAATTCTTGTTTCAAACAGTGCCAATTAAAATCCCAGATAAAAAATTGCAGGTCTGGCAAAGAATAATTAATATATTTACATGAAGTGGGGAAAAAATTAAGAGTAAAATTTAAAATTTTGCAGAACTTAAGTGAGAGAGGTGAACTAGCTTTTCCTAATCACATATTATATTATAGAGCAAGTAGGCTATCATGGATAACATTTCCCAGTAGCAGCTATAGAGGGAACAGACTTAGCCAATGGTCTTCATAGATTTCTATAGTATAAGGAAACAAAAGACAAGAATCTGAAGGGACATATTATAAGAGAAAATCTGTTAAAAAATTGGAATTCCTTAAAAAAAGTTTGTCCAATGATTGCACCACTAGCATCACCATCAAATGCTTTCTGTTTCAAGGACAATTACAATAAGTAAGATCTGATCATATATGCCAATATGATAGATCTGGTCTCAAGAAATAGACTAAAGACACAACAATAATGGCTTAATGTACCATGATTAATGTATTTCGGAATAACTGGGAAACTAAAAACCAAAGCAGAAGGAGGGACTCTGAGAAAGATGACATAATTTGTACATACATCCTAATAAATTATCTTGATTCTGTATAAATGCTTCAATGTACAAATTGTTATTCCAGTATAACATGGAGAGAGAACCAATTAACAACGTATGATAAAATGGACACAAAACTTTAAAGAAGTAATAACAGGGAAACAATGGGAAGAGCTATGGACAAAATCAATAAAATTCACACCAAGCTACAATTTGAGGGAAAATTGGTATTAAATGTTCCACAAATGGTATACAACTCTTTCAGTGATTGCCCAGATGGACAAAACATACAATAATAAATACTGGAAATGCCACAATAAAGATGGTGTTGGAGGTATCAGCAACTCAGCATGCCTCATTAGCATGTGGATGAGTTCATTCTAGAATGCAAATTCTCTATGTGCTTCTGGAGGAAGCTGTTTGTTGCCCCTCCCACATTCCTCACTTCCTCTTCCTCCTCCTTCCACCATCTGGGAAGGAAGGAACCATGCAGCCGCTGCTCCTTCCATCTAGGGTCATGCAATGGGCCTAGAATCAGGAGGTTCCCCCCTTTCTGCCTGCAGCTCTTAGCAGCAATGAGGGCTAAGAGTTAATTCAGTTTAGGGAAAGAAAGAAGAACTAGAATCATTTTTCTGGATGGATGTAACTGGACCAAATAAATGAGTGAGACTTTCTTTTTGCTGACTTTTGAACCTACTTTGTCTAAGTGTGTAATACTTTATGTTTGTGTGTAAGTGCTAAGTGTGTAAGATCAATATATTTCTCTAATGTGCTCATTAATGCTATTTTAGATAATATTCTTTTTCTGTGCATGCTTTTTCACTGTATTAAGCTCTTCTCCATTCTGTGGTCCTAGCTGTCCACTAATAGCTTCAGATGGAACATTTTACCATATGTGGTGGTTATGCAAAAAGACTCAAAAGTACAGAAAGAAATAAACCAAAACATCCAGAAAATTCTGAAAATAAATTTTGAATTAAAACCACATTTTTAAAAAAAAAATTAGGCACGATCCCAGAGAATATAAATGAAAAGCATAACAATGTATTACACTATATGCTGACAGTGGCAAGAATCAATCTGACACAACATCGGAAAAGAGCAACCTTGCCAACAATGCTGGACTGGGAGGCTAAAATTGGAGAATATGCGGCAATGGAAAAATTGACTGTATATATTCACAGCAGAAGTCTAACCAAATTCAAGCAGGAATGGTTCCCTTATACAGAACGCATTACACAGCAAAGCAGGCAAAGACATGTAGAATACAGTTTTTGAAGAAAAAGCAAGACTTTGAAAATAATTAAAATGATCCAAATAGAAATGAGCAATAATTATAGATGTCCAAAGTATAATATAAAAATATTAAGTAGCAATTAGCTGGGAGGGAGGAGAAGGGGAGGCGAGAATGCTTTTTCCTATAATGTTTTGTTTGTTTTGCACTTTTAATTTTTTAAATAATCATATTTTCACTTCAACCTTCTCTCTAGTGTGAAGTTAATTTTATATATGTATGTGGATTCCTTTACCTTTGCTTTATTTTTGCTTTTTTGTTGCTTGTTTTACTTAATTAAAAAAAATGTATTTTTAAAAAGTCAATAAACTAATATTTAATTTTTTATGGAAGGAACAAACACCTAAGATTTATCTCTCATAGCTATGGCTTTCATATGAAGATGGTAGTTTAATTTTTTCTGATTTTAAAGTGATCTTGTGCCTATATATAAGAAAGGGAATAAGACTGACCCTGCCAATTATTGACCTATAAGCCTCCTTAATATTGTAAGTAAACTTCATGCAAGACATCCTAAGTGGAAGTTCAGAGATTGGATGGAACAGAAAGGACTATTGGCAGGTCATTCAACAATTGACCAATGTCTTACATTTTAACACCTGATCAAGAAATACATCTCTTGGAATACTACTTCCCTTTATGCAGCCTTTGCTGATCTTAAGGCAGCATTTGACTCTATATCTTGATTAAACTGTGGAACAAGCTGTATAATACCACCATCAATAGCCAACTGTTGTTTCTTATTTGTGCATTACATGAAGAAATAGCACTTAGAGTAAGATGCACCTCTCAAGGACACCTGACAGACCTGTTTCAACTACCAAGGCATAAAACTAGGCTGTATATTGGCACTTCTCTTACTTAATTTTTATATAAATGATGTGGTAGATCGGCTGAAGAACCCAAATTTCCATCCACCCAAACTAGCAGAGAGACCATATTACTCTTCTGCTATATGCAGATGATGCAGTAATCCTCCTGAGGACACCCATTGGAGTCAAGAGAGCTTTGAAGCCCTTTGCACATTATGGTAAAGAGAACCAGCTGGGAATCAACTATTCTAAAACTAAAATAATGGCATTCGCAAATTGGCCCAAAAAGCACTCTTGGACTATTAACAACTGTGCCATTAAACAAGTGCAATGTTTTTGATACCTGGGGCTAATGGAAATTAAAGGGCCTATACTAACTAGGGTTCACAAAATGCACATAGGAATGCAGCAGCTATTTTAAGATTTCATCATTCCAGAGGAGGTCAATATATACCAGCAGCCACTAAGCTCTTTGAGGCCAAGTCCTTAGCTCAGTTACTATATGGCGCACAACTTAGACCACCTCCCAACCACTGAAACTTGTTCAATCTAAATTTTTAAGAGCAATTTTCCAGGTTCCTCACTATGCCCCCAATGCTTTACTGTGCACGGAGGCTGGAATGTTGAGAGCGAAGACTAGAATATGGCAAGCTGTGTTACATGACCGGCTGAAGATTATACTTTTTCCTATAGGTTTAGTTCCACTGACATTAGAGGGCAGATTTCAAAGTGGGTAGAAACAAGCAGTTTATAACAAGCTCTTTCTCCTAGGATTTTCCTCCACTTATTACTATCTCTGGGCTATGAGCAACCAAGGACCACACTTAAGCAACATTTGTTTGACATAGACTGTCCAACAGATACTGGTAATACCACTCAGCTTCCCATGGCAGATAACCTGAGGTACACTCTGGCACCAGCTATGTATCTCACATAGCTTAACTTCCCAAATCAGAAAAGAGGGCCTTCACCTTAGCCCAATGTAATGCTCTCCCGTCAGCACTTCTGTCTATAGAAGATAAAATAAGATACCACATCCATTACAAGCATGTCCCTGTGACTCAGGACAGGTTGAAACTATTGAACATGTATTGCCAGGTTTATATAGAACCTCAAAATGCTGTAATTACCCCACTCCTGAC
This sequence comes from Candoia aspera, assembly GCF_035149785.1. Classification (NCBI taxonomy): domain Eukaryota; kingdom Metazoa; phylum Chordata; class Lepidosauria; order Squamata; family Candoiidae; genus Candoia; species Candoia aspera. The sequence goes on along the minus strand of NC_086155.1, from coordinate 111,868,061 downwards.
CAGCAAAACAGTGTTCACCGATCAACAGTATAAGCAATTTCTACTTTCCCACATCAACCCTGAAACACACAGGTTTGCCAGATTTTGTGCGGCGGCATGCAAAATCAGGCAAAGAATAATTAAGAGCAACTGAACCTGGCTAAGTATGGATAGCCAGAAAAGGCTCAGGCTCAGCATTAACCATTGGCTACTTTTTAACTTCTTTTTTATGCTTTCGTGTCTACATGCTATGTCAGCTGTATTCTTCTCAGGTTTGACGGGGGTCAAAGAAGTTTATAAACCTCAAATCCCTTTTGGATAATTTTGTTTTTGTTTTTGTTTTTGTATATGTATATGTATATACATATGTATATGTATATATGTGTGTGTGTGTGTATGTATGTATATAGTCAGGCAGAGAGGGCATGCTACAGACCCCATCAGCAAAGGAATTTCATCTAGCGGGGTCCAAGAGGCAGGCCTTCTCTGCAGTGGCACCCGCCCTCTGGAATATCTTGCCCCTGGAGTTGAGACGGGTTTCCTCACTCCCAGCCTTCCAGAAGAAATTGAAGACCTGATTCTGCCACCTTGCTTGGGGTGGGGAGGGTAACAGCTCCACCTGGCAGTGGTTGGCACCATAGCACCCCTTATTAATTTTTTATTTTTATCTCATCTTGGATATTATATTTATTACCTTATTTATGTTGTTAGACTGTAACTTAGGTTTTTATATTTTTATTATTATTTTTATTGTAAACCGCCCAGAGTCCCCCACTGGGGGAGATGGACGGTGATACAAATTTAAATAAATAAATAAATATTGTGTGCGCGCGCATAGTATTTGTATTTTATGATGCTATTTCAAAGTTTATACTGCCTGGATTGCTTATAAAGCATATAATGGGGTATATTTGTTAACTTTAATAAGGTACTAGAATCCAGATGATATTGAATACCTTTCAATGTGAGGTCAGTTTGAAAGTTATTACTTAATACCTATGACATCTTGGTTCATATAGTATAACCAGAGTCACAATTTCATGTTCTTTCTATAGTAACTATAGTGGCAATTTTATGTTCTTTCTAGTACTTAAAGTAATCAGAAATATATAGACCTTATTGGGAAATATAGGTTTGAATTTAGATCTCAGAAGAAACTGGCAGTTATGAATATTTATTATTTAAAAATGGCAGGAAAAATTATTTTGGAAGTTATGTCTGAAAAGCAGATAAATATCATAAAAAGTAAATATGTAATGACACCTCGAAAATTTTTGAAAAAAAATACAAAAGGAATAGAATTACCAAAAACAGCTGGATGGTGATTAAAACTTTTCTTATCCTCCTTGTCTGGTTCTGCTGCGTTAGGTCTAATACTTTAATGTGGTAATGTGGTACAGGTAGTGTACCACAAGAATGTGGTATAGGTAGTCCTCGGGTTACAACAGCAATTGGGACCGGAAATTCTGTCACTAAGCAATGCAGTTGTAAAGTGCAACGTCCCCTTGTTCAGCGCCATCATAACTTTGAGTGGTTGTTGAATGAGTGGTCGTAACTCGAGGACTACCTGTATAGTGTATCCTTTACTGAAAAATCATATGCCAAAATAATGCTTAGGAACATCCAATGTAGATTTGAGATCTAAATGAAAAGAGGGATGCCAGATGTTCCTTTTTTTAAAAAGCTGAGGAACAAGATACATTATTGCTGATGCACACTGGATAATTGAGAAAGCCAAAGAATACCAAAAATAAGTCAATATTTGTTTCATTGATTATAGAAAGGCCTTTGATGGTGTCACTCATATCAAGCTGTGGAATATGTTTAGGAAAATGGGAATCCCAGAACACTTCATTGTCTTCATGCAAAACCTATACATAGTCCAGAAGGAACATGGCAAAACAGATGGGTTTCATGCTGGCAAAGATGAAGCTGTATATTCTCCCTTTACTTATTTAAACCTATATATTGTATATGTATTAAGAGTAGTTTAGCAAGCATTCCCTCCATCTCTTCACCCAATTCACTAAGCATTGAAGAATAAAGGAATAAAGAATAAACCACTGAACCATTGAAGAATAAAGAATAAATAAAGCAACAGGGGAGAAGAGAATGATGAAACATGCATCACTGTGTCATGATGCAAACTCAGCACTTTTGTATTTGCATCATGCTATTGTGTACATAATACATAAGTACATAAGGAACAGAGACTGAATTATGACATCACAATTTATGTTTAATAATGTTGAAGAAAACTGTTTGCTTCATATACCCATGTTATGGAGGGGCAATAGTTTTTGTTCCTTATTCAAAGTAGGTGTATTTGAAGAAAGCAAAGTCATCTTCTGAAGAATCAGGTAGCTCTGTGGTAGTACAGTTACAGATATTCCTTGACTTACAACCACAGTTGGGACCAGAATTTCCATCGCTAAGCAATGCGGTCATAAAGCGAGACATCACATGACCACATCACTTAGCGACAGCAATCCCAGCAGTTGTGGTTGCCATCGTTAAACGAGAATTGCAGGTTGTTAAGCGAAGACCCACCCCAATCCAAGCCATTCTGGGCTTGGTCCCTCCTAGCCCTGAGCCTCACATAAGGAACTGCCTCCAACTCTCCCCACTCACTTATCTCCCCCCCATCTCTGCCCTTTTGCCACACTGCACTCTGCCTTGAGGGGCAGCAAGCCACCCCAGAACTGCATGGCTCTGGGTCTGCTTGCTACGCCCCAGAAAGCCACAGCCACCCCAACCCAGTCCCAGCCACAGTCGCCCTTGCCACCCTGCACTCTGAGACCCCGCCGCCCTGCACTCTCCCAGCTGACCGCCGTCTTCTTCCTCCCACTGCTGACAAGGCATGTCTGGCCTGGCTGCTGGGCTGGGCAGGCTTTGGCTGAAAAAAGAATTAGCCAGTGTCTTCTCTCTAATCAAAGTTGTCAATTTCACCATATCAGCCAACTCCTTCAGCTTCATCATCCATTCTTCCATTGTAGGTAATGTTAAATCTTTCTACCTTTGGGCATATAAAAAGCCTCACTGCTTTCAAAAACAAAGTTCCATGAGTTCTTTCTAACTGTTTGTCCATCAGTCCCAAAAGAAAAGTCTCTGGTTTCTATTGTAAATTGATCTTTAAAATCTTCTGAATTAAAATATTTATTTCATCCCAAAATTTCTTAGCTTTTTAGCATGTCCACCAAAGATGATAAAAAGCTCCCTCTTGTTCACACTTCCAACATACATTTGAAGAACTTTTGTACATTTTAGACAATTTTTCTGGCCACAAATACCAACGATACATCATTTTATAAAACTTCTCTTTGAGATTCTAACACAATGTTAATTTAAATCCTTTCATCCACATATTCTCCCATTGTTCCATTTATATATTATACCCAAAGTTTTTAGCCCATTTTATCATATAATTTTTAACTAGTTCATCTTCTGTTTCTAATTTCAATAAAATTAGATCCATGCATCTTAGCAATAACATGTTCATCATTTAAATTCAGTTTTACCCTATTCAAAATCAAAAAGGCTTTTATCTGCTTTAAATCTTTCTAGTAACTGAACATATGAAAACCATTGACATGTGTAACCTTCAGCTATCAAATCCTCTCTTGATTTTAACTTTATATCCCCCTGCAAAAAAGCCAATATATCACCATGTTAACCATTTAAGCCCACCTGTAATCTAAAGTGGGGTACAATCTAACAACAAATATATCACACAAAACTACAATAGAATAACTTGTTCAAAGAAACCAAGGGAGCTGATATCAGCAGCCTTCATTTTAGAAAATATCTGCTCTGTCCATGTATATGTGGATTTACACAGCAAAATATCAAAGCAAGAAAAAATATGGGATATATTCCATATTATCCATACATTTAACGTTCGGCTAGGAAAAGAAAAATTAGAATGTTACGAAATGGGAAGTTTCAGATAAATGTTGGAAATAAACTTAAGTGGCACAGACTCCTTAGCATCTCACAATCTACTAACCACAAAGGAAAGAGGGTTGCAGATAAAGATTTATGTATTTTCCTCTATGTCTACCTGTCTGTCTGTCCTCCTATCTCTCTCTCTCTCTCTCTGCCTGCCTGCCTGCCTGCCTGCCTGATGTCTATGACATTGCTAAGTTCAGGTCATTCCTTTGGCCTTTGCCCCTAGCATACGTGCACGAAGTAATTCTTGTCTCACTCTGTTCCATAGGAAGTAGTTAGCACAGTGTTAGGCTTTGCCTATTCCTATGTTGTTGTTGTTTATTCATTTAGTCGCTTCCGACTCTTCATGACTTCATGGACCAGCCCATGCCAGAGCTTCCTGTCAGTCGTCAACACCCCCAGCTCCCCCAGGGACGAGTCCGTCACCTCTAGAATATCATCCATCCACCTTGCCCTTGGTCGGCCCCTCTTCCTTTTGCCCTCCACTCTCCCTAGCATCAGCATCTTCTCCAGGGTGTCCTGTCTTCTCATTACGTGGCCAAAGTATTTCAGTTTTGCCTTTAATATCATTCCCTCAAGTGAGCAGTTTGGCTTTATTTCCTGGAGTATGGACTGGATTGATCTTCTTGCAGTCCAAGGCACTCTCAGAATTTTCCTCCAACACCACAATTCAAAAGCATCTATCTTCCTTCTCTCAGCCTTCCTTATGGTCCAGCTCTCGCAGCCGTATGTTACTACAGGGAACACCATTGCTTTAACTATGCAGATACTGTTTGTTGTCAGTGTGATGTCTCTGCTCTTAACTATTTTTTCGAGATTTGTCATTGCTGTTCTCCCAAGGATTAAGCGTCTTCTGATTTCCTAACTGCAGTCAGCATCTGCAGTAATCTTCGCACCTAGAAATACAAAGTCTTTCACTGCTTCTACATTTTCTCCCTCTATTTGCCAGTTATCAATCAAGCTGGTTGCCATAATCTTGGTTTTTTTGAGGTTTAGCTGCAAACCAGCTTTTGCACTTCCTTCTTTCACCTTCATCATAAGGCTCCTCAGTTCCTCTTCGCTTTCAGCCATCAAAGTGGTATCATCTGCATATCAGATTGTTAATGTTTCTTCCAGCGATTTTAAATCCAGCCTGGGATTCCTCAAGCCCAGCTTGTCACATGATGTGTTCTGTGTACAAGTTGAATAGGTAGGGTGAGAGTATACAGCCCTGCCGTACTCTTTTCCCAATCTTAAACCAGTCCATTGTTCCGTGGTCTGTTCTTACTGTTGCTACTTGGTCATTATACAGATTCTTCAGGAGGCAAACAAGATGACTTGGTATCCCCATACCACTAAGAACTTGCCACAATTTGTTATGGTCCACACAGTCAAAGGCTTTAGAATAGTCAAAAAAACAGAAATAGATGTTTTTCTGAAACCCCCTGGCTATTTCCATTATCCAGCGGATATTGGCAATTTGGTCCCTAGTTCCTCTGCCTTTTCTAAAGCCAGCTTGTACATCTGGCAATTCTCACTCCATGAATTGCTGAAGTCTACCTTGCAGGACCTTGAGCATTACCTTACTGGCATGTGGTAACGATCCTTTACTGAAGGCCTATTCCTATACTGTGCCGTATTTCCAGTATATAATCTATTTTCTAATATAAATACAAAACCTGTGTCAATAAGCATTACTCAGGTTAGATTCCTGCAATCAGGAACACTCACTTTTCCTCCAACATTAACAGTGTAGGCATTAAGAGTTCTATCCTAAGCAGTGGTTCATCTACGTAATTTTCAACAGTAGACTTGGTGGTGGGAGGGAGGGGCATTATATGGCAAAATATTCAATTACTAAAAAATACATTATTTCCATTGCTTCCCAGAGAAACGTGTGTGAAATTTAACCTTAGGCATCCTTTTTTTTTTTAGCCCGTTCAATTGTGTCTGGGAGGCTGCCTGGACAAGCCCCTGCAGTTTTCTTGGCAGGTTTTTCAGAAGTGGTTTGCCATTGCCTCCTTCCTACGGCTGAGAGAAAGTGACTGCCCAAGGTCGTCCAGCTTGCTTTGTGCCCAAGGCAGGACTAGAACTCATTGGTCTCCCGGTTTCTAGCCTGAAATCCCACTCCATTCAATATAATTTGTTTTTTAAAAATGCAGGCATAAAGATTACAGTCTAACACTGCAGACAAAAAGTATTAGAGATGAGAGACTAGTGAAAAAAATATAGGGAAAAACAGCAAAGTACCTTATTACGTTTTATGCCTGCAGTATTTGTCATACATTAGAAAGGAAGGGAAGGAAATATTGTATTGTGACCTGATGAATAAGAAAGAAGAAAGTATGCAGTTTTCCATTGATTGCCAGTTTGCTTCTGGGTGCGATTCAGCTTGCTAGTGATTCTAAGACCTATACAACTGGGTCGAAAAGTTAGACTGGGTCTAACTCTTTCAACATAACTGGGGATTCAACTTAGCCCTATGAACATGGGCTTAAGGGTAACAATCTACTATGAATTCTTGAGTCAAATCTCACTTTTAAATTCCCACAACAGTTATTCACTCTCATCACTTCTCAACTAGACTACTATAATGTGTTCTACATGGGGCTGCTTTTGAAGACCATCCAGAAACTGCAGGTTGTACTAAGTACAGCAGCCCAAGTTACTGGTGGCACATGACAATATTCCTTCTTTTTTCTACTTCTATGCCTACTGAGGCCTTTGTAAAGTTTTCCTGGTCAGTTTAGGCAATTTTCTCAGGCACCAACTGCCAGTGGACTAATATTTTCCAAATCTCAGACAAAATAGTGGCAATGTTATTTTAGTTGCAAAATATTGTCATGCATAGATGACAACCATTATGAAAACCAGATGCGGGCCAGTTTGGTCTAGTAGTTAAGGCACCAGGTTAGAAACCAAGAGATACTTTAGGCATGAAAGCCTGGGTGACTGTGGACCAGTCTCTCTCTGTCAGCCCAACCCACCTCACAGGGTTATTGTTGTGGGGAAAATAGGAGGAGGAAGGAGTATTAGGTATGTTCCCTGCCTTGAGTTATTTATAAAAATAATAAAGGGATAAAAAAAAAATTAAAAACCCAACTAGAATCCAGTCTGAAAATGTATGAATAATCTTTTTTTAAAATTCTGTTGTACAGTGCTAGTAAAGATCATATTCTTCAAGATTTTCCAAAGTACCATATATGATTATTGATACAAATGCTAGCATAAATAGGCCTTATTTTGTAATATTAAGTATATTTTCCAAGCATCTCATGCTGCTTTTTGATGGTTTTTGATGATTAAATATTATGGGTTTTGATGATTAAAGCACAACATGCTTTAATGAAGTTAGAAGGATTTGAGGGTGAAACTTTCTACCTCATGGGTCTGGAAAAATGGTAAAATGGTGCCCCACTGGACATTTTATAAAAACTAAACTACAGGGGAAAGTAGGATGCTCAGGGAAAGAAAAAAATGTTTCTGCCAGATTTCAAACCAGCAGCCTTCTGCTTGCAAGGCAACAATTATAGACATTGTGCTATGAAAGCAGTCAAGGTAAAGGGCAGCTTTAAAAAGTATTAGAAAGCATGGTAAGCACTGAGTCAGTTGAAGGGTCATTACTTCTTCAGCAAAGTAACCAGTAACTTGCTTGGGCTAGCCTGCAATATACTGAAGCACCATATCTAAACTGGATAGGAACCTCAAGGAACATGGAAAAGTGTACTTTGGAAGTAGAGCAGAAAAATGTGCCCACATCTTTGCTGTGATGGTAACTGTGAGATTAATAGAGAGTGATACCATCTGTTTCTGCCCTCCAGAAAGCGTTGCCCCAATTTGGCAACCAAGCAGAGCAAATAAGCTCTTAAGCTTCATTAATAGAAGCTTAATGTCCAGATTTCAGAAAGTAATATTTAGTTATATTTTATACTTACCAGGTTGCATCTGGAACATTGAATCCTTATTGTTCTAACAGTCAGGAATCATGCTGAGACAAGGAATAGGTCTCTAGTGTTTATTACTGCTACATAAGACAGAAAATCCTAACAAACTGAAGAAGCGTGGGAAAAACCCAGACAGATAAACCCCAAAAGTTAAGGTGGGTCTGATCTGTGTCTCTTTGAATGGCTGCTTAATTCCTCAGTACTACACATGCGTTTTCCCCCCTGGATAGAGGCCCCCTCCTGCTCGCCATCAGTACTCATGACCCTCCCCTCCAGATTCACATTCCATTTCAGCCCCCTCCCTTCCAGAGGTCTGATAAGAGTCCATCTCTCCCTCCAAGCTCCCATGGGAACTGGGCAACGATGGAAATTCTTCAAAGGAAAATTCCTCCAAGGACGAATCAGTGCTGCTCTCCAGGTCTGATAACACTTCTGGCCCAGGTGGCTGCTGCTGGAAAATAGCTAGATAATTAGAAGATTCTTCCCCCCTCCCCCTTGGGAAATGCAAGCCCAAGGTGGAGGGCTGCGGCTCTCCCTCCTCCTCTGTTTCTGGTGTCAAGACTTCAGGCAGGGGTGGAGGCTGCAAACTTACGAACTCCTCTGCTTGGGATTCCTCTCCTTGCTCAGCCAAGTGAGGAATCTCTGGTAGAGTGCGAGGCTTGGGTTTGTGAGGGAAAAGCTGATGGAATCGATGAACCAGCGTTGGTGCATGCACATCTCTGGCATTCTCGCATGTGTGCTCTTCCTCAGGGTACCCTTTCCAGTGTATGAAATATTGGATGCCCCTTCCCCTCCTCCTAGAGTCCAGAATTTCTTCGACTTTGTATTCCTCCTCCCCCTCCACAATTACTGGGGGTGGGGGGGCAGTTGCGATCATAAGGCACTTGGGGGAGGGTCCTTGGCTAGCAAGGCTCTGTGAAAGACTGGATGGATTTTCATGGATGCTGGCAGCTTTAAGCGATAAGCCACTGGATTTATCTGCTGTACCACAGTGAAAGGGCCCACAAACTTAAGAGTCCAACTTCTTGAAGGGTCTGGTAGAGGTCAAAAACTAGGTAGAGAGCCACACTTTGTCTCTTACCGCAATTGCTGGCCCCCCTTGACGGTGAGCATCTGCAGCTCTCTTGTAAGCACTCTTTGCCCTGTTCAGCTGCTCCTTTAACAACTCCTGTGCGGCTTGTTGCTCTTTAAGAAAATCAGCCACGGCTGGAACAGCTCCTTGATGGGAGGAGGTGGGCAACACCCGAGGGTTAACCCCGTAGAGTGCTTGGAAAGGAGACATCTTGGTAGAGGATTGCACAGAGTTGTTATAAGTAAATTCTGCCATGGGGAGCAGGGCTGGCCAATTGTCTTGCTGATAAGTGGTGTAACATCTGAGATACTGCTGTAACCATTGGTTAATTTTCTCAGCTTGCCCGTTACTAGCTGGATGATGCGATGATGATAGGTGGATCTGGACCCCTAATGACTGGAAAAGCACCCTCCAGAACCTGGAAGTGAACTGAGGGCCTCTGTCACTCACCAAGTGATTTACCATGCCTCTATACCTAAAAACATGGTCCATGAACAACTGCGCTGTGGCTTGCACAGATGAGAGGCCCTTGCAAGGAATAAAATGCACCATTTTAGTGAAAAGGTCCACCACCACTAGTGTGGAAGTCAGCCCCTGGACCGGGGGTAAATCAGTGATGAAATCCATGGAGATTGTATCCCAAGGCCTACTGGGGGTGGGTAGGGGTTGCAAGAGTCCTGTGGGCTTCCCTGGGAGAGGCTTGGCTCGTCTACAGGTATGACAAGAAGCAACATAACCCTTTATGTCTGCAGTCATCTTAGGCCACCAGTAGTCTCTCAGAGCTCTATGGAGAGTTTGATGGCCTGCTGTTTGATGGTCATGGCAAAGTCTCAGTACTTCTTCCCTCAATGAGGGGGGAATGTATAATCGCCCGCTATGCCAGAGGATTCCTGCCTGCACATTAAAGGGCGAGGCAGTGTCTTGCGGGCCCCTCTGGAGGTCATCCATCCTGGCCCTGGCATACGGATCCTGTTGCTGCTGAGCTCTGACTCTTGTAAATAGGTCCTCTGCTTGTCTGCCTGCTGCTAAAATCTCTGTCTGGTTCCCCCTCATAGACTGCTGAAAGTTGTGAGGTTGTAATATAGTAGCCTGTACCTCCTGGTGAGTAGCGGGGGTCGCCTGAATGGATCGAGACAGGGCATCTGCCAAACGGTTCTGCGCCCTGGGAACATACGAAATAACAAAATTGAAACGGGAGAAAAACTGGCTCCATCTGATTTGGCGTGGGGTGAGGGATCTGGTGTTTTGTAGAAGCTGTAAATTCTTGTGATCGGTGCAAACTTTCACAGGAAAGGTTGCACCTTCTAGCCAGTGCCTCCACTCTTGAAATGCTGCTTTAATTGCTAGCAACTCCTTGTTAAAAACATCATAGCTTCTCTCTGCTGGTGAGAGCACGCGTGAAAAAAAGGCACAAGGAAGCAATGTATTCTTGGTGTTGTTTGTATATTGCAATAACACCGCCCCAATGACAATATCGGAAGCATCTGAATGCATTATGAATTGCTTCGTGGGATCAGGGTGCTTTAAAAGCGGCTGGGATGCAAAGAGTTGCTTAAATTCTTGGAAGGCTGCTTGCTCTCTCTCCCCCCAAATGAATTTTGATCCTTTCTTCAAAAGCTGTGTGAGGGGTTTAGCCCTGTCACTAAATTTATTTATGAATCTCCTGTAAAAATTGCAAAACCCTGAAATCTTTGTACCACTTTCACATTTTGGGGGGGTTGCCAAGAGAGAATTGCCTGGACCTTAGAAGGATCCATGGATATGCCTTCTGTTGATATTTTATAGCCCAGGAAATGTAATTCAGTTAAATCAAAGGCACATTTCTCTAGCTTGGCGAACAGCTTGTTCTCTCTCAGTCTTTGTAAGACATTACGTACATGGGTTACATGAGTTGTAGCATCCTCAGAGAAAATTAATATGTCATCTAGATAAATGACCAGATACTTATCTAGTAAATCAGAGAAAATTTGATTCATAAATCTGGAAAATATGGCTCCTGCATTAGACAAGCCAAAGGGCAAAACAAGGTACTCAAATTTACCAAACCTGGTGTCGAAGGCAGTCAGATATTCATGCCCCTCTTTCATCCGGATCATATTGTACGCATTCCTGAGGTCCAACCTAGTAAAAATGCGTGCTTTCTGTAAGTGATCCAGCAGATCAGATATCGGCATGGGATAATTTTCTTTTATTGTGAGTTTATTGAGGGAACTGAAATCGTGGACCACTCTCATGGGTGCCTCCTGGTTTGCCAGTGCCAACGGGTCAGGCTTCTTTGGTACGAAGAAGGTAGGAGCAGACGCTGGGGAAGTAGATGGTCAGATGAAACCCTTTTGGAGATTAGAATCTAAGTAATCCTTTAAGGTGGCTAGTTCCTTGGGGGACATGGGATATTGTTTCCTTGCTGGAATCTTGGCTCCTGGTATCAACTCAATGGTGCAATCACAGTCCCTATGGGGGGGGGGGTAGTGCTGTGGCCTCTTGTTCGCTGAAAATGTCTGCGAAATCTGCATACTTGGCTGGCAACTGGCCCCCCCTTGCTTCCGTGGCTTCGTTGGTTGCTGGAGAGCGGAGAGTGGCTTGAATCTTGTGGTGCTGGCATTCCTTAGCTGGGAAGGAGATTGCTCCCATAGTCCAGTTCACAATGGGTTGTGGATCTTCAGCCAAGGTGTGCCCAGGACTATAGGCACATTAAGTGATGCCGTAACATAAAGTTGGATCCACTCAATGTGGTCTCCCGTTGTTAGTTGCAAAGGTTCTATGAACCTTCTAATCGTCCCTGCCTTGAGGGGCTGGCCGTCAATGGTCTCAACTTCTATGCGACATGGCAATTCTATGGTCGGGATGTTGAGGTCTGTATATCAATAAAATTGGTGGAAGCTCCAGAATCCACGAGGGCCTCTAGCTTGACCTGGTGCTCTGGGTTTATGTGCATTATGACTGGTAAGTAGTAAAAGGATTGCCTGGAATCCTTGGAATGAGCCCTTCTTAATTGATTGATGGTCTCCCTGCTGAGCTCTGTGGAGGGAGACCGACAGAGTTTCCCTGGTTGGAAGTAGAGGCGGAGGTGCCTCTTGTTTCAGCTGCTTGCCCTGGGGCTCTTACGGAATTTGCTTGGCTTCTCGCTGGGCAAGCTCTCACCATGTGCCCCTGGACTCCGCAGTAGAAACAGAGGGCTCTCTCTCTCCTTCTCTGTCTCTCAGCCTCAGAAATAAGCCTCCTGCTCGCCCTGATCTGCATCGGCTCCTCTGGTCCTGAGTAGAGAGATGCTGCGGAGAGAGCTGGAAATCCTGGAAGCGCCTTAGGCCCCTGCCGCTCCCCGGCTGCATCTGTCTGAGCTCTTCTAGCCTGGCATCTATGACCACAGACAACTGATATAAACCTTCTAGGGTAGCTGGTGTTCTAGGGTAGCTGGTGAATTAGGGCACTAATTCATTTTTAATTTCTTCATCCAGCCCCGGTTTGAATTGGACTTTCAAGGCACTCTCATTCCAGTCCAGATCTCCTGCTAACAGCTTGAAATCAGCAATGTAGATTCCCACTCTCTTGTTGCCTTGCTTGAGGTTCCGAATTTCCCGGCTGGCAGTGATCTCTCTGATCGGGTCGTCAAAGTGTGCTTGGAACCCTGCCAGAAAATTCTGGTAGTCATTGAGAATTGGGTCATTGTTCTCCACCATGGGAATAGCCCATTTGGCTGCTGGGCCCTTTAGCAGACTTAAAATGAAGGTGGCTGGTTCTGTCTGTGGGAAACTCTGCCGGTCTGCTGTCGAAAAACATTGTGCACTGTGTGAGAAAAGTTCTCAACCGTCCTGCTTCTCCTCCAAACTTCTTTGGTAGACTGCCCTGGGATCTCAAGACTACTGGCGGAACTGCTGCTGCTGCTGCTGCTGGCACGGGTTGTGGGTTAACTGGAGCTGGTTGTTGTAACTGCTGTAGCATAGCTGCTTGTAATGTGTTGATCTGGAGATCTACTTGTTGGTGGTGTTGTTGCAGGGCTGCCGCCAATTGTTGGATGGCTTGCCGAATTTCCTGGTTTTCCAAAGACATTTTCCCAAATGTCTCTCCTTTATTTTATTTTTTGTTCCTCCCTCTTTCAATGGGAGTAGGAGTTTGTTGTTTGACGACCGACAGGAAGCTCTGGCGTGGGCTGGTCCATGAAGTCACGAAGAGTCGGAAGCGACTAAACGAATAAACAACAACAGGAGTTTGTTAGGATTGATGTCCTAACAGTCAGGAATCACGCTGAGACGAGGAATAGGTCTCTAGTGTTTATTACTGCCTAACAAACTGAAGAAGCGTGGGAAAAACCCAGACAGTTAAACCCCAAAGGTTAAGGCGGGTCTGATCTGTGTCTCTTTGAATGGCTGCTTAATTCCTCAGTACTACGCATGCGTTTTCCCCGCTGGATAGAGGCCCACTCCTGCTTGCCATCAGTACTCATGACATTTATTCCATTAAAATGTTCTATAGTCAAAACCTTGTTTTGCTTTTTGCTGTTTATTTTGAATTCTTAGAGCTTATAAAGACATAGTTTCATTTTCTTATATTAAGGATTGAAGGTATCTAGTGTTTCCAGCCTTGTCATTTTGAAAGTGTCTAACTTCTTTAAAGCAGTTAATAAGTAATTTCCGAATGTGGTTAGCAAAGGAAGTGTGAACGTAGTGTCCTTTGAAGGCTCTGACTGTGGCTGGAGCAAGAATGGCAAATTCCCTCATCTCCCGGTTCTCCCACCCTTTGGAGACCACTGCCTTGGAGTCTCCTCATAAAGAGCAACCATATGGAGTGCAACGTGTGTAATCTCACATCCTCTCTTTCTCCAGAGATGGTCAAAGGATCTGATCTACTTGTCGGCTTCTTGTTCTTAACTGCAATCATCAGCTCTGCTTTTCACTGAGCTGTCTTCAGTCTGCCTTTCTTCCCTGGAAGGGGCATTTCATCCATTATTCGGGATTTTTGAAAAAATAATATATGGAGGCCTGGACAGATCATAAGCATGTTCACAAGCATTCTAGATTGTAATTAATATGGCCCTGAAAATGGAAGTTATCTGAGATAAATATCTCAACATCTTTCTATGACCCTCAAGCTGCAACCCAACCCTGTTTGTTGCATTGTCACTCTGATCACTCCATCATAATCTCTTATAATCACCCAAAGCAGCTGCATTTATTAAAACTCCCAGGAGACATCTATAATGTTGTTTTTTATATCCAATATTTTTGAAAGTTTTCCAGTATCTTCAAAATATCTCCTAAAAATGGAGGAAAAACTAATTAATGTTTCCATCAGATTTTGCACTGTCAGTGAAATAACATTAAAGTTGAACCCAAACAGGCACCCAACATCACATCTCTAAAGTATCTGCTTTTACTTAAATTTAACTTAACTTAAAGAGAAGCAACCTGCCAGTCCACCTATTTACTCCTTATTTCCCTCCTCCCTAGTTTTTTCTCTTAAAATTGCTGCTTTGTGTCCCAGATATTTTTCTTCTTCTTTTCTCTTGAATAAAAACAATAAAAAATATGCATGATTACTCAGAAGTATATCTCACTGAGTTAAGTTTGGGATAATCCCTGGTAATACTTTAGAAGTTTAAAGCCTTAACTTGTGGTTTCCCACAAATCTCAAATCATAAAGAATGACTTTGTATCTCATTTTTCTACATCTGTTATTTCTTTTTATTATATTCTAATTATATTATATTCTAATCTTGTGTATTTTTACCCAACTTAAGACTTGTTGAATGTTAGGGCTTGGCTAAGCCATGATTTGCCTAAATATATATTGAATAAATCACAATTGGCTGTGTACATAAATCATGCTAAGCTATAAATCATCACTTACAAGCCACAATGGCTAGGTTCATATAACATACTAAACCAAAACCAAATAAACCTCATTATGGCTTATGAATGAGACTGTGAATATAAAATCCAAGAACAAATTGTATTTTGTAGACTTTTTTATCCCCTTATCTGTCTCAAATTTTTCAAAACTTGCCTCTCTAAGCCTTAATGTTAATAAAGATTCTGTTCATTCTCCAAGACATAAGAACAGAACAATACTACTTAAATGTGATGATGAGTGAAGGGTCCCCTGTGCAAGCACCGAGTCATGTCTGACCCTTTGGGGGGATGCCGCTTTTGTGACATTTTCTTGGCAGACTATAGCAGGGTGGTTTGCCATTGCCTCCCCAGTCGCCACCTTCCCCAGCTAGCTGGGTACTCATTATACTGACCTCGGAAGGATGGAAGGCTGAGTCGAACTGAGCCAGCTACCTGAGAATCCAGCTTCCACTGGGATCGAACTCGGGTCGTGGGGAGAGTTTCGGTTGCAATACTGCCACCTACCACTCTGCGCCACACAGTACTACTTGTATACCACTGAATAAATAAAAGAGTAGTTTACAAAATTATCAACAAAAACATCCATATCAGTTAAAAATACAGTAAATATAATATAAATATAAATAAATGAAAATAACCAATAACTAATTAAAGTTACAATAATAAATTATAATCATGATAATGAAAAATAATTTAAAAATCAAACTTAAACCAAATAATATCAACAAATCAAGGTAAGTACTTCAAAGTGAAATAAATTAAAGATGCTGAGGACAAACTATTGAACCAAAAGCTCTTCAGAAAAGTCCTGTTTTCAGTAGCTTCCAAAAAGCTATAAGAGATAGAACAAGTCTTAATTCTAAGGGAGGATGTGAAGGTAGGGTATAGCCAAAAGCTTCTCCTGAGAAGAATATATCAGACAGGCCAATTCTGGCAGGAGAAAGTCATCCTACAGGTACCTAGGTGCCAAACCATTTAGGGCTTTAAAGATCAAAACTGGCACTTTGAATTGCACCCAGAAACCTGTTAGCAGCCAATGTTGGGCTCAAAGTATACTGTAATGTAGTTTTAGCAGGTAGCACCCACCAGTATCCTGGGATGCTGCACTTTGTACCAACTGCAGTTCCTGGATGGTCTTCAAAAGCAGCCCCATTATAGTAGTCTAGTTAAGAAGTGATAAGGGCATGAGTCACCACTGTGAGAATTTAGAAATGAGATTTGACTCAGGAATTCATAGTGGACTGACACCCTTAAGCCCATGTTCATAGGGCTGATGTGCTGGGAGAGTTAGCCAGCATTCCCTTGGCCTAAGAGAGCAAATCAAGCTTGCCTGGCTGAAAAATAAGAAATTGAGAGCTAAGAACATAAATGAAGCCCAAAGCAATCTTGCTTTCCCAAAAGAGTTCTGATAGCTAAAGTTTAATGAGGTGAAAAAATTGGCTGTTTAACTCCACTCAATGTATCAACTTTACATGTACTATAGAAGCAAAGTTTCAACATTGTATATAATCTGTAATAACCCCAAGTAGCAGAAAAATCATCAAATCTGTGAAGTGCATCAGAAGGCTATGATAAATTTGAAATAAGATTTTGGAATTAATTGTAAAGAGTCCTTCCTGTGAGCAAATGCTTTTGTTTTGAATTCTTTAAAAAAACATAATAAGACTTTAAAAATTGGACACTAAAGATTACAATTAAAGGAGAAGAACATATAAACATGACTTACAGTTACAGAACGAAGCAAAACATTGGACATATTGAAGGATATTTTTGAACAATGGACTCAGAAGTTAATTTTAATAGTGTCAACAGAGACATCTGCCTCTATGGAGAGACTATGTCTAAAAGATGTTATGGAAGAGGAACAAGTTTTACTTGACAAGATCAAGACTGAGTTGAAAGTGGGTCTACAAATGACAGGCTACAAGAATGACATGGAAAAAGATGTTACACTGTACATACAAAAGAAACCAGCTGATGTCTTAATAATTAAAAGGGATATACAAACAATAAATCAAGAGAGTGACCTGGGTAATTTTTCTATATTAGATTTACAAAAAAGGCTTGTTAAAATTTTGAAGAATCTTTTAAGAAGGGACAAAGAAAAAAAGAAAAGAAATCAAGTTCTATAACATTATTTGAATGGACTAAAGATTAAGAGTGTTAGAGGTAAAAGGAAGAAATATAAAGTTGGTTTATTTGATCAAGGTTAAAATAGACATGTCATTATCTCTGGTAACCCTTGATGGACTTTTGCTGACACCAGGATCAAAATGACAATGTTTTATGGATTTGTTTATAGATAAGAGATGAGATATGGGAAGAAGAGATCATTTGTTGAATTTTAAGTTTATATGTATAATAAGTTACTAAAATTGTTTATACTTGCTGTGACGAAGGTGGGAAGTCACTTCTTTAAATATTTCTTTTCTTTTTCCTTACTATATTCTTATTTTTCTTTCTTTTCTCTTTCTCCTTCTCTTTTTACTTTTTTCTTTCTTTTCTGCACCTTCTACTCTTTCTTTTTATTCTGTCGTTTTATTCTATCTTTGTATTAGTTTTTACTGTTGTAATTATGATCTTTAATAAAATTACTATTAAAAAAAGTAATCTCCAACACCAAGGTTGAAAAGCATCAATACTTTTCCTATCCTGCTTCTTTAAAGTCCAACTTTCACTTCCATAGAGTGTCAAAGGGAATTCCATGGCTTGCATGATTCTGATCTTTGTTTCATTTTGAAACATTTTGAAATACTTTGAAATTTCTTGAAACATTTTGTTTCAAGAGATTTTTGGATGTAGTAGGAAATACAGTATTTTTTGAAAAGAAGATATTAAATAGTGCATGGTTCTTCTTTACACTTCCAATAATCTCCTCCTGCTTAGCTTCCAGTTTTTCTTGCAAAGCCTCTTTATACACCCCTCCAACAAAGCTGAGAAGGAAATAAAGATTTTTTTTCTGGGAATATTAATTAAGAAAAAAGTAGCTGGTGTTCAAAATCCCAAAATCTGAATTAGGTACAGTATTAGGAATAGACCTTGGTTTGAAGACCCAAACAAAACAAAAAGTCTCCCTTTGGCATACTAGTAAAGAGATTAACACATCTTTACATGTGTTATATATGACCCTTTGAGTTTAAGAAGACTTGGGGGGCAAAAATGAAATACTGAGTGAATATTTTTTATTTTATCCTTTTTATTGGAAATTTTATTTCCCCTTTTTTCTTTTTAAAGACTTACAGAATTTCTTTTACCCCACCCCCTGGCTTGGATACGATAGATTAGGAATATCTGTATTTATAATAGTTCTTTGCAAAGTGGGTATCAGAACCATATGACTAATTCTGCAGCATGAAATTGCTGATGCAATTACAGTTGCAGATGGCAGGAATGGAAATATAGTTTCTACATCACAGTATGTACATAGCTTCCACCCTGTTCTCCACTAGTCTGACTCTATCTTCGTTACTACATTTAGTTCCGAGCAGTTTGGAAAAGATTCAGACAAACTGAAAGAGATACAAAAAAGGACAACAGATGATGATGATCAAAGATTGGAACCTAAGTCCTATGAAAAGTTAATGAAAATATGTTTAGTGTTGAAAAAAGCTGGCTGAGGGGCAATATAATAGCACTCTTCAAGTACCTGAAGAAATGCCATAGTGAAGGCAGCTGTGACCTGTTTCTTTTTCCCAGAATGCAAGACACTGGAGGTCTTCCAGATGATCAACCATTCTGAATCTTAAAATCATCCAAGATTAATCAGAGGGTTATGCCTTTTTTGATGAATATCAGAGCACTATGAGCATGGGCATGTTTGTAGGTTTACAAATCTGGAGTTCACAAAGAATTGATAGCCAATCAGTGCTTGACCTTTCTGACCAACAGCTGAGCATCGAGAATTGCCAGGTAATCATTTGTTTGCTTCCAATCATCAACTCACCTTCATGCCTACATGCTAGGATTCTGCAAAGTTTCAGAGGGATTATTTGGTTTGATGAAGCTTCAGTCTAATTTTCCATTGATGCAGATTAGTGAATTAAAACAGAAATCTATGTAAATTCAGCAAATCATTGTTGAGAGGTGTGAGGAGTTCTCTAACACTATGACACAGGCCTGACACAACAAAGTCCTGCTGTCATGGTTCCTGTTCCAGTGTTCCTGAAACATCGCAACGAGTTCCCATGCCATGCTGGTGTTGACTCGTGTTGTTGTACAGGAGGGGGCTGCTACTGCTCCTTGGTGCCAGGCAGCAAGCTGGATGATGTGAGTCTAGATGAATGCATGTTTGGGCTATCTGAACTGGTCAAGGACATTACCCGAAGACTGCCAGCAACTATTAGGAACACCTGCAAGGGGATGGAATTGTACTGACTCTGGGGGGACGGGTTGGCTTGGGAATTAATTGGGAGAAATCCCGCGCTTTTAGTATTTTCAGCTTTGCCTGTGTTTCTGCATACTATTCATTATTAAATTAGATATCCATAGAATACCTGTCTGAGTCTGATCGTCGTTTTGAATAGGCAGTCATTACACCTGCCCAGAATACACCAAATATTGCCAGTTTGGCTCACCTCACCTCTCTTTCCACTAAAACTACTGATGATTATTTCATTCTCAGGAGGGGTTATTCCAACCCTGGCACTTCACAAAGCCCAGTGATTATAGCCAGGAAAGCAATACCACTCAAAAAGGGTGAGTCAAGCTCTGTCCCAAGGAGGCCAAGGTTTGCCAGGGTGCCTTGCCTACTGAAGCCCATGATGGGGGGTGGGGTGTCATTCCCAGAACTAGGAGTTGTGTTCAATCTATGAGCAAGGATCTGCTAATGTTATCGTAAGGGCTGCATAACCTAGTCAGCTTTGGGACATAAAGAGCCCAGCCAGTGAGGGCTGCTTCCCGAAGTGCAGAAACCTGTTTTTGTCTTCCTGGGCTGTTTTTTTCCTACATGAACTCACCATACATCCTTTGTCCCATGAAAGAGGAGGAAGCTTGCTGCAGCATGGCCATAAATGAAAAAGCATTATTTCCACCATGAAATGGTGGTTATTCTCAAGTAATCCCTAGAGTTGTTGAGTGAGATTGATGGTTAAGACAAGATTTTAACATATTGAGCAGTATCACTAGGTGGATGGAGGGATCCATGAGTCTAAATGGAAATTTTTCTGAAACTAGGAGCACGAGTTGTTTGTGGGAGGCAGGGGAGGAGAGAAAGTCAACAATGGCAATGAAACATGGGGGAGCTTCCAGATTAGGGTGTACAATGAGGGGTACATAAAACAACCTGCAGAAGCCATTCATGATCTGCCCCATTCCTATAACATCGCTGTGATTGGTGTGTGTTTTTCCTACTGGCTTGTATATGCTGAAGAGGGAGCAAAATCAGAGGATTAAATCAAGTTCTCTGCCTATCACATGCTGCACACACATAATCCAGACAAGGTGATCTGACAGTGACTTCAAATGGTGTAAGTGAGATGAGATAGGGATTGACAATGAGGGTAGCAAATTTCATGCCAATATAATTTCCTGTAAATTCAAGGGTAGGTAGATAGAACTCAGTAGTGGGGAAATGCCTTTAGTGTCTGCTGGATAATCTGAAGACAGCTGCACTGCTGTCTGTGTCTGCTCCCTACTACCCCTGCCTTCAAAAATGTATGGTGATAAAACTCTTATAAAGTTATTTGGTTGAAACATAGCATCTTTAATGCTGAAATGAAATGGTTGTCAGCTTTTTCATAGCTGAAGGTTACCAATCAATTTATCAAAGAACCTAGATCCTATTAAGACCGAAACAAAAAGACTACTTTTTCCAAAAATAATGACACACATGCACATAAAAACACATACACACGTGTGTGTGTGTTTTCTCACCTAAGCCCCCATTCCAAAACCCAACCCAAAAATAAGAGAGCACCAACTCTCTTAAATAAAGCATCATTTTATTTCATATTAGTTCATAAACCCATATGTCTCAGACACTACTATAATCCTGAACTCCAGGAATGCTCCGCTGAGATGTTTAGTTCTCTTTGTATCATCTTACACAGTTGGAGACCGGCAGCTCGGCTCATCCTCGGCTTTCCCCCCTCTCTCTCCTCTTTACCATTCCTGCTATTTTCATCCCATTCTACCAAAAGTGCAGGAATTTTGATGCTTCCTCATTATAGTTTATAAACAAACTGTTATTTCAGATTAAATCTCAAGGTAACTTAAATCAGATCAGCATGTCCTCAAATCTCAAAGCAGAAACTTAAATCATGCCATCTTTGAATCCTTGAATTTAGAATTCAAATCAGGGCTGATTCATAGAGGTCTACTAGGCTTCCTGATCAGACTGGCTCCATATACAGTTTGGAGTGTTTATTCTTATTCCCTGTTTATTCTTACTCCCTTTAGGTGGAGGATAAATGAAAAGAAGGGTGCAGGAGGGGGGAGGTATCTATTTTTGGTGAGCTCCCGTTGCTAGTCCCAGCTCCTGCCAACCTAGCAGTTCGAAAACATGCAAATGTGTGTAGATTAATAGGTACTGCTTCGGCTGGCAGGTAACGGCGTTCTGTTTAGTCATGCCGGCCACGTGACCATGGAAGTGTCTACGGACAAACGCCGGCTCTTCGGCTTTGAAATGGAGATGAGCACCGCCCCCTCGAGTCGGACATGACTGGACTTAATGTCAAGGGAAACCTTTACCTTTACCTAGATGAAAGATGTTGTTGTAAATGATTTTGTAGGTGAAATAAGACAGGAATTATGATCTAGTGAATTTGACTTGTGAAAAGTGAGAACTAGTTTTATACAGTTATCAATAAGGATGATTTTAGGAAAACAAGAATACCATTGCTTTTATTTCTGAACATGACAGCATCGAAGCATCCCCCTAGGAATGTCTGCCAAGGACTTCAGGAATACTTTCTCTAGGCCTTGCTCTGGGGAAGACAGATACAGGTTTTACTGAAAAATCTAGGAAACAAATTAAATCAGATTCTGATAACCCAGCAACAACAGATCTTGATAAGGCAACAGCAGTTATGGGATCAGTGGGACTGAAGAGCACATCCTTACCTATTATGCATGTGTGTCAGTTTTCTACTCAGTAATCAGCAGTGCCATGGCAACCAAATAGAGCTAAAATAACAAGCTATTGCTCTAGGCTTGTGCCAGCTAGGAGACTAAAGGTGCTCAATTTCAGTTAATTATGTGCTGCTCAAACTGCCTGCTGGAAATCACTCTCCAGTTTCATCCAAAAGAAATTGTAATTTCCAGCCCAAACAAAAGTTTGGAACAAAACCTAGCTAAAGGGAACTTTAAAAAACTGAGAAGCTAAAGAATGCAATAGCTTAGTTTTTAAATTATCATTCTATTCACAAACACTTTATGTATGTATGTATGTATGTATGTATGTATGTATTTATTTATTTAGTCAGTCCGTCAGTCAGTCAGTCCGTCCGTCCGTTCGTCCCCACCCATCCCCTCCCATCAGGGGACTCTGGGCAGTTTACAATAATTAATTAAAACAACAACCATACAATAAATAAAATATACAAATATAAAATTACTCTAATAGATAGATATAAAGAAGAGTAAAAAAGTAACAAAAGTCCAAGTGGCAAGAGAATCTAAAACAGTCCAAGTATGGGAGGAATGGTCTATAGCAGCCATCCCCACATAGATCTATTTCCCTTTCTGCCCCAAGTGAGGCGGCAGAACCAGGTCTTCAGACTCCTCTGGAAGGCCAGGTGTGATGAGGCCAGTCTCACCTCCGGGGGCAGCATGTTCCACAGGGTGGGAGCTACTGCAGAGAAGGCCCGCTTCCTGGACCCTGCCAAACGGAGTTATCTTACAGACAGGGTCCGCAGCATGCCCTCTCTATACAATTGGGTGGGACAGGCTGATGTAATGGGGAAGAGGCGGTCCCTCAGGTAACCTGGCCCCATGCCATGTAGGGTTTTAAAGGTGATAACCAACACCTTGAATTGGACCCGGAAGCAAACTGGTACCCAATGCAGCTCGAGCAGCAGTGGTGTTACATGTGCCCTTCTAGGGGCACCAAAAACAGCCTGTGCGGCTGCATTCTGGACCAGCTGAAGCTTCCAGATACTTTTCAAGGGTAGCCCCATGTAGAGCGCATTGCAATAGTCTATATAAGAGAGAACAAGGGCATGAGTGACTGTTTGAAGGGCCTCCCAATCCAGGAAGGGGCGTAACTGTTGCACAGCATGAAGCTGAGCAAAGGCTCTCCTGGCCACAACTCTTTGAGCAGGAGCCGTGAGTCCAGGAGGACCCCCAGATTACGCACCGGGTCTGTCTGGGGCAGTGCAACCCCATCCAGCACCAGAGATGATAATGTCCCAGATACAGAAGAGCCATTAACCCACAGCCACTCGGTCTTACCAGGGTTCAGTTGAAGCCTGTTGTTCCCCATCCAGACCCCTACAGCCCCCAGACACAGCAAGAGGGCAGACACAGCATCACTTACCTCACCTGGGATGGAGATACACAATTGAGTATCATCAGCGTATTGATGATACCTCACCCTGTGGTGACAGATGATCTCTCTCAGCGGTTTCATGTAGATGTTAAAAGGAACAGAGAGATTACCGAAGCCTGCGGCACCCCACAAAGAAGGGGCCGAGGGTCGGATCTCTCGCTCCCTATCACCACCAATTGGGTTTTTTTAGTAAAACGTTAGTAAAAGGACTGACAAAAGCGTGATTATCCAAATTATTTAATTTAATAATATAATTTAATAATTTAATTTAATAATAATAATTATCCAAATTATTTTAATCTATTTCAGAATCATCAATTTGCTTCTTGGGGGACCCAAAGCACTTTATCTAAATGGCATCTGCAAAATTCCAAAATTAAGTAAAATACTACATTAAAATGAATCTAAATGGCTGAAATCGTGTAAGACTGCCAACTCTCATATAATTCCAGTGTTCTTGCATGCAAGTTTATGACATTTCATGTGCAAATGCACAAGCTTTAGGTTTTCCACATGAGATCACAAAAATTCCTGAAGTGAAATTACTGCAATCTCATAATTATGATTAAAATGAGTGTTCTGGTCTGTGATCATCTGTAATTATAGTTATGAAGTCAGATAAATGTCTAGGATATGATCATGTGACTTTAGTTTGGCATTTGTTGTGTTGTGCCAAAAAAGTCAGCTTCTCAGCAATGTGCCTAGTAGAATTTTGAGAAATGAATGGATAACACATAAAGCAGGCGTTCAGTGCAATTTTTGTAAATGGTTTATCATTAAAAGAAATAACTATTTCCTCCCATCTTCATTTTAATGCATTGGGCATTTTTAGCTGAGTAAACATAATACATAAAATCTGTGATGATTAAACTGCCAGAGAAAGGAGGCATTTTCAAAAGCAAAAGGTTTTCCCTGCGGATAAACACATGGCTGCTCAGAAACTTACAATACTGAACTGCACAAAGAGCCCTTAAATTTGCATCTGGAGGGATGCAGATTGGACTCCCCGACTGGAGGTTCTTTCCATTTTTGAGTGGATGTTAAAGGGAGTGCTGGAATAAAGAGAGAACATTTAAAAATACAGTATACCTAAACTACACAGGGCATATCTGTAATGAATAATCCCCACAGATCATTTATTCAAGTTCTTTAAGTATGTAGGTGTTTCAGTTTGCTAGTTGCAGGGTTAAGCATTATAATCAATGTCTTTACAATACTGCAGCCTGTTAGTTAAACACAATTACAGGATACAGGGAGGGAACTGTGGCTCCATAATAATTTATTTCCCAATTGCTTACGTCCTAACCTGTGTCTGACAGATTTAGAAGATGAATTGAGAATCATTTTTCATAGTCATTGTCTGGTATCCCAACCTGATAAATTCCCGCTTGTACTCTCATTGGTTCCTAAGGATAATGAGGCCTTGGAGGCTGAATAGAAAGCAATTGTCCCTGCAGGGATCAAAACCCTGAGTAAAATAGGCCAACCTAAACATAAGTGTGCACTGGAGAGACCCCCCAACAGCATTCTTGCATCCTACTGTAATAAAGCAAGCTTTCTGAACACACAATCCAGCAAGGCATCTAATATTACAAGCAGCTATAAAATTCTTACTGATCTTTCTGTGGTTTGGCTTATCCTCTAGTGGATGCAGGAGCTGGAGTATTTTTTTAAAATCAAAATTACTAATACCCTCCACCTATGAATTAATTGTGTTAGTTATTTTAGATAGAGTAATGTTGTGTTAAGACTGTTGTTATCTCATAGTGACAAGGAGCACAGAGACAGAGTGCCCCTTTTCCCATGGACACAAATTCCCAGATGTCAGGGGAGATACCTGAAGAAAACCTGTCTTATTCTTCTTTATGATGTGCTCAGATAATTTTGTTTCTTCATCAGAAAATGCTGAAACATTTCCATTAATGTTTAGAAAATACCATTAGAAACTAACAGCTAAAGGATTTTTATGGTAGTGAAGAGGATAAACATTATTTTGATGTTAAAAAACAAGAGTCGCAACCCTGCCAAATAATCTTTTATGTAACAAAATTGTACTGAAATAAATGAGACTTACTTCTGAAGTACACCTGCCCAACTGGTAAGAGATCTAGTTTCAGACCCCTAGCTAAGTATCGTATCTTTAGGAGTAGCAGATTTACTGAGACCTGGCTGGGCCTGGAAGGAGGGGTGCCCCTTTCGGAGATGTGCCCGGCCATGTTTCGAGTCTGGCACCAGCCAAGATTCCAGGGCAGGGGAGGAGGGGTGGCTGTTGTCATCTGAGAAATTCTAGTGGTCTTCAGGGGTGCTGCTCCACAAGTGACCGGCTGTGAGACCCTGTTGAGTTCCCAAGAACAGTTGGGAGTATTGCTACTGTACCAGCCTCCCTGCTGTGTAGCAATCTCCCTGCCTGAGCTGCTGGAGGCCGTCTCGGGGTTGGCAGTGGAGTTCCCCAGACTTATGGTTCTGGGGGACTTCAACCTGCCACCCCTGGGGTGTGCCTCGGAGGCAGCTCGGGAGTTCAGATTATTATGTCTCAGGTTATTCAGGACCTGAATCGAGACAGTGGCCTCACACTGGATTTAGTTTTCTTGTCGGAGCAGTGGCAATGTGATGTGGGGGGAGAGTTAGATCTGTCCCCTTTGTCATGGTCACATCACACTCTGGTGACCTTGAGATTCTCTTATGCTGCCCCCCTCCACAGTGAGGCAGGACCCATTTGATTGGTCTGCCCCCGGCAACTGATGGATCCAGCAGGGTTTCAGAGGGAGCTGGGGGTTATACCTGACGATCTGCTGCATGGTCCAGCAGAGGCCCTGGCTGCTGCCTGGAATAGGGAAGTGGCCAGGCCCTTGGACAGGATCATGCCTATGTGACCTCTCTTGTCCCATAGAACCCGTTCCTCCCCCTGGTTTACGGAGGAACTGAGGGGTCTGAAGAGGATTAAGAGACGTCTAGCGCACCAGTAGAGGAAGACAAAGACCAAACCCGACTGAACACAAGCTAGAGCCGCTGTTAAGTATTTCTCCACTCTTATTGCATCCACAGAATGCCGCCTGGTGGCCTTGTTCAATATCACCCAGTCCCTTTTGGGGAAAGGGGATTCAGAATCCCACCTACAGGGCCAAATTGAGGAGTTTTCTGGGCATCTGCAGGATAAAATCGCTCAGATCCGTTCCAAGTTGGACTCCAAGCGTGAGACATGGTCTGTGGAGATGCCTGGGGAATGTAATTACCCAGTTATCTGGGAACAGTTTGATCCTGTTGGGCCTGAGGAAGTGGACAGGATCTTCCAGACTGTAAATGCCATTACTTGCCAACTAGATCCATGTCCCTCCTGGCTGGTGAAGGCAGCTTGGAAGGTGATGTGTGGTTGGGTCCCGATGATGATAAATACATCCTTGAGAGAGAGGGTGTTTCTGGATGCCTTTAAGGAAGTGCCGGTGTGCCCTCTCCTCAAGAAACCATCGCTGGACCCTACTGTACTAGACAATTTTCATCCAGTCTCCCACCTCCCCTTTTTGGGGAAGGTGGTTGAGAAAGTGGTGGCTTTGCAGCTCCAGAGGATTCTGGATGAAACAGATTATCTATACCCCTTTCAGGCCCGGATATGGGACAGAAGTGGCATTGGTCGAACATATGGATGATCTTGGCAGGAGCGGGATGGGGGCAGTGCATCCATCCTGGCTCTTCTTAACCTCTCAGCAGCTTTTAATACCATCAACCATAGTATCATTTTGGGCTACTCAGGGAGTTCGGGGTGGGCGGCATGGTTTTGCGCTGGTTCACCTCCTTCACCATGGCGGGTGCCAATCGGTGTTGATAGGGAGTGAGAGGTCCGGCCCACAGCCCCTCCTCTGTGGGGCGCTGCATGGTTTGGTACTCTCTCCACTCCTTTTTAACATCTACGTGAAACCACTGGATGAGATCATCCATCACCACGGGATGAGGTATCATCAATATGCTGATGATACCCAATTATATATCTCCATCCCAGGTGAAGTAAGTGATGCTGTGCCTGGGGTCTGTGGGGGTCTGGATGGGGAAAAACAGGCTTCAGCTGAACCCTGGTAAAATGGAGTGGCTTTGGGTTAATGGCTCCTCTGTATCCGGGAATTTGCCATCTTTAGTTCTGGATGGGGTTGCACTGCCCCAGACAGACTCGGTGCAGAATCTAGGGGTCCTCCTGGACTCAGGACTCCTGCTTGAAAAGCAGGTGGCAGTCGTGGCCAGGAGGGCCTTTGTTCAACTTCATGTTGTGCGCCAATTACGCTCTTTCCTGGATCAAGAGGGTCTTTGAACAGTCACTCATGCCCTGGTCATCTCCCATCTAGACTCTTGTAATGCACTCTACATGGGGCTACCCTTGAAGAGTATCCGGAAGCTTCAGCTGGTCCAGAATGCGGCCACGTAGGCAATTCTAGGTGCCCCAAGATCGGCACACGTTAACACCTTTGCTGCACGAGCTGCATTGGGTCCCAGTCTGCTTCTGGGTCCAATTCAAAGTGTTGGTTATTGCCTTTAAAGCCCTACATGGCATGGGTCCAGGCTACCTGAGGGACTGTCTCATCCCCATTTCATTGACCAGTCCCACCCAGTCATGCAGAGAGGGCATGTTATGGACCCCATCTGTAAGAGAATTCCATCTGGCAGAGTCCAGGAAGCAGGCCATCTCTGCAGCAGCACCCGCCCTCTGGAACATTCTTCCCCCAGCGGTAAGGCAAGCCCCCTCTCTCCTAGACTTCGTAAAAAACTAAAGACCTGGTTCTGCTATCTCGCCTGTGACAGGAAGGGGAATAGTCATTTTTGGGGATGGCTGGCACCCTAGAATGGCCCCTTATATATTCACAGACTGAAGTAGAACCTCACTGCCATCTGGATTTTATTGTATTTTATATTTTTATTTTCTATTTATATTTAATGTATTATTTATAGTTTGTATTGAATTTTAAATCTTACTTTTATGGTAAACCGCCCAGAGTCCCTCCTTAAGGGGGAGATGGACAGTGGTAAAATTTGACAAGTAAATAAATAAATAAACCTCAACTGAATAGGACATAAGTGATACCTGTTTTCAAAATAATTTGAAAACAACCAGAAGATGTTGACAAGTATGCAATTCATGACTTAGTTAACATAAATGCCTCACAGACAGATGGTAGAAGACTTACTAGTATAATTTTCTTTCTTTTTTTTTGCCCCAAGAAAGTGGATTTTAATAAATTCAGAGGGTATTTTCACAGTGGAATCAATTTCTCGAAGAGATAGTAAGCTTCCCATCACTGGGTGTGCTCAGGTGAGATAGGGCAGCCATCTGTCATGGATGCTTTAATTTGAATTTCTATCTAAAGAAGCATTGGTGGGAGAAGCCAAATGTGATTGAAAGCTTGCCCTCTTAATATGCAGTGAGTGCAGTACATCCATGTAAAAAGGGGTGAGACTTTGATCATGTGGTTGATTTGCCCTTTTGACTTTTTTGTAACATCCCCCTCCCCTGGACACCATTGCCTATACAAGCAAGTTTTGGACTGATGGCTTAAATGGCCACTTTCAACTCTTAGATTCAATGATCGTCTTAAGAAATTTGCTTTGGATTCATTGAAGATGGGCAGTTATAGGCCAGTCTCTAACCTACCACGTCAGTTTGTTGGTTTGTTTGTTAAACTTATATCCCCTTTTCATTCAGGAGTTCACGGTCATGTACATTACACTCTTTCCTTCAATTTTCTCCCTCAACAAGAGAGCTTCCATGGCTAAGAATGGATTTGAGCTTGGGTCTCTGCAGTTCTAGTTCAACCCCTTACCATTATTGTACCACATTGGATGTATAAGATGATTGAAGAGGTGATCGCTCTCTAGCTGTAAACATTCTTGATGGATTATGGTACCTTATCTAGAGATATACAGCACAATTGGAGCTTGAAATCAAGATAATACATGTGTTTTACAAGAATTTGTTACAAAACACTAAAACCTGTTGCAAGCAGTGTTGCTTCAAGTATTTATGCTGATCATTGGATGTTTGTGGTTTGTAAGTGGGTTTAAAAAAACAAATAATAATTCCAGTCCAGCCAATCCCTCAGAAGGGCTTAGTCATGTCCCTGCTTCTACTGGACTAGACTGGATGGGGCAATATGTGCTCTGAGTGCTAGAGCGAAACAGGAATTACTGAGAAGCCACCAGGACTCTGCTCTTCTACTGAAGGAGAAAATCAGGATTTCTTTGGTCACTGTATTATGATTACAATTGAACTGCTGCTGCTGGAACTTCAGTTTTGAGTAACTGCCTAGCTGAATGTCTCCCTCTCCATTTTCCCCATCTTACCAAGTAGAAGTGGGCTTCTTGGTTTTGCTTTGTTTTAGTTTAACGCAGTATACTGAGAGCAGAAAGACACACACATCCTGCTACCTTTCAGCTATGTCTCTACAGTTTAAAGGACAATCCATCCTTTTCAAACTAAGACCTTTTCATTGCTTTGAGGAAAATTAAATCTTGCAATTAGATGATGTTGCATATACACATATACACTAATAAATCCCTTTCCATCTAAATTATGGCTTACCTTTACAGTTTATGGATTACTCCCACTGTCTCCAGTATACAATTAAATAGTCACATCCACCCACTTGAACTTACAAGGCTCTCACTCTTAGAAATAGAATAGGAAGGAAGGAAGAAGAGCAAATGAGAGGGAAAGAGGCATTAGCAGAGTAAAAGTTATTGGAGAATAATGAAATTCCCACAATGGAGGAATGGATGGTAAAAATGTCAGAATTCACAGAAATGGCAAAACTGACCTATTCGGTAAGAGAAAAAACAACAAAAACTTTTCTGAAAGACTGGAAACTTTATATGGACTTTTTGCTGAGAGGAGAAAAAATGAAATGATGATTTATGGATTTGAAGTTTGAGAAAGATGTGGATTAAGTGAGGGGCTGAAGGGACTTGTATATCCCTCTAAGAGGGAGGAGGGACAATAAGATTCTAATTATCTGTTGAAAAGAAGGTTGGAAGTCATTCATATGTTTCTTAACTTTAGTTTCTGTCTCTCTTCTTTTTTTGCACATCCTTATTTCTTTCCATTTTTTCTTTTTTTAATATAATTTTTATTAAAGATTTTTAAAAAGGAAGTTAAACACTAATGCAAAGTAATATAAAGTAAGAAAAAGAAAGAAATCAAAGAGAAAGCTAAAAGTGCAAGAAAGGGGAAAAAAGTAAAAGAATAGAAAAGGAAGAAAATCAGTACAAAGAAGTAACTTCCAGTATCTTCTTTACAGCAGTTATAAGTACAATTATAAATTTACCTCTTACTCTATGGTTACAACATAACCCTCTTCTTTCTATAATCTATCCTGTCTAATCATCAAAACCATAAATTCATTTTTTTCTGTTTTATGCAAAAAGTCCATAAGGGGTTTTCAGTCAGCAATAAACTTAGATATTGTCTTTTCTCTGATCAAAGAAATCAATTTAGCCATCTCAGCAAGTTCCATCATCTTCACCAACCATTCCTCCATTGTGGGTAATGCGAAATCTTTCCATCTTTGTGCATACAATAATCTCACTACAGTTATCAGATACAAAAACAAAAGTTCCATGACTTTTTTCCAACTGTTTGTCCATCAATCACAAAAGAAAAATCTCTGGTCTCAACTGTATATTAATCTTTAAAATCGTCTGAATCATGTATGTATTTGAATCCAAAATTTTCTAGCTTTTTTACATGTCACCAAACATGATAAAATGTTCCTTCTTGTTTTTTACATTTCCAACATAAATTTGAAGTCCCTTTATACATTCTAGACAATTTCTCTGGTGACATATACCAATGGTGCATCATTTTATAAATATTCTCTTTAAGATTGTATTTTTTTTGTTGTTTATTCGTTTAGTCGCTTCCGACTCTTCGTGACTTCATGGACCAGCCCACGCCAGAGCTTCCTGTCGGTCGTCAACATCCCCAGCTCCCCCAGGGACGAGTCCGTCACCTCTAGAATATCATCCATCCATCTTGCCCTTGGTCGGCCCCTCTTCCTTTTGCCTTCCACTCTCCCTAGCATCAGCATCTTCTCCAGGGTGTCCTGTCTTCTCATTATGTGGCCAAAGTATTTCAGTTTTGCCTTTAATATCATTCCCTCAAGTGAGCAGTCTGGCTTTATTTCCTGGAGGATGGACTGGTTTGATCTTCTTGCAGTCCAAGGCACTCTCAGAATTTTCCTCCAACACCACAGTTCAAAAGCATCGATCTTCCTTCGCTCAGCCTTCCTTATGGTCCAGCTCTCGCAGCCATATGTTACTACAGGGAACACCATTGCTTTAACTATGCGGGCCTTTGTTGTCAGTGTGATGTCTCTGCTCTTAACTATTTTTTCGAGATTTGTCATTGCTCTTCTCCCAAGGATTAAGCGTCTTCTGATTTCCTGACTGCAGTCAGCATCTGCAGTAATCTTTGCACCTAGGAATACAAAGTCTTTCACTGCTTCTACATTTTCTCCCTCTATTTGCCAGTTATCAATCAAGCTGGTTGCCATAATCTTGGTTTTTTTGAGGTTTAGCTGCAAGCCAGCTTTTGCACTTTCTTCTTTCACCTTCATCATAAGGCTCCTCAGTTCCTCTTCACTTTCAGCCATCAAAGTGGTATCATCTGCATATCTGAGATTGTTAATGTTTCTTCCAGAGATTTTAACTCCAGCCTTGGATTCCTCAAGACCAGCTTGTCGCATGATGTGTTCTGCATACAAGTTGAATAGGTAGGGTGAGAGTATACAGCCCTGCCGTACTCCTTTCCCAATCTTAAACCAGTCCGTTGTTCCGTGGTCTGTTCTTACTGTTGCTACTTGGTCGTTATACAGATTCTTCAGGAGGCATACAAGATGACTTGGTATCCCCATACCACTAAGAACTTGCCACAATTTGTTATGGTCCACACAGTCAAAGGCTTTAGAATAGTCAATAAAACAGAAATAGATGTTTTTCTGAAACTCCCTGGCTTTTTCCATTATCCAGCGGATATTGGCAATTTGGTCTCTAGTTCCTCTGCCTTTTCTAAACCCAGCCTGTACATCTGGCAATTCTCGCTCCATGAACTGCTGAAGTCTACCTTGCACGATCTTGAGCATTACCTTACTGGCATGTGAAATGAGTGCCACTGTTCGATAGTTTGAACATTCTTTAGTGTTTCCCTTTTTTGGTATGGGGATATAAGTTGATTTTTTCCAATCTGATGGCCATTCTTGTGTTTTCCAAATTTGCTGGCATATAGCATGCATTACCTTGACAGCATCATCTTGCAAGATTTTGAACAGTTCAGCTGGGATGCCGTCTTCTCCTGCTGCCTTGTTATTAGCAATGCTTCTTAAGGCCCACTCAACCTCACTCTTCAGGATGTCTGGCTCTAGCTCACTGACCACACCGTCAAAGCTATCCCCGATATTGTTATCCTTCCTATACAGGTCTTCTGTATATTCTTGCCACCTTTTCTTGATCTCTTCTTCTTCTGTTAGGTCCTTGCCATCTTTGTTTTTGATCATACCCATTTTGGCCTGGAATTTACCTCCAATGTTTCTAATTTTCTGGAAGAGGTCTCTTGTCCTTCCTATTCTATTGTCTTCTTCCACTTCCGCGCATTGCTTGTTTAAAAATAATTCCTTATCTCTTCTGGCTAACCTCTGGAATTTTGCATTTAATTGGGCATATCTCCCCCTATCGCTGTTGCCTTTTGCTTTCCTTCTTTCTTGGGCTACTTCTAGTGTCTCAGCAGACAGCCATTTTGCCTTCTTGGTTTTCTCTTTCTTTGGGATGTATTTTGTTGCCGCCTCCTGAACAATGCTGCCAACTTCTGTCCAGAGTTCTTCCGGGACCCTATCTACTAAGTCCAGTCCCTTAAATCTATTCTTCACCTCCACTGCATATTCCTGAGGAATATTCGTGAGCTCATATCTAGCTGATCTGTGGGTCTTCCCTAATCTCTTTAGTCTGATCCTAAATTGTGCAAGAAGTAGTTCATGGTCTGAACTACAGTCAGCTCCAGGCCTAGTTTTTACCGACTGTACAGATGTCCGCCACCTTTGGCTGCAAAGGATGTAATCAATCTGATTTCGGTGTTGTCCATCTGGTGAAGTCCATGTGTAAAGCCGTCTCTTAGGTTGTTGGAAGAGAGTGTTTGTTATGCAGAGTGAATTGTCTTGGCAAAATTCTATCAGCCTATGTCCTGCTTCGTTTTGTTCTCCCAGGCCATACTTACCTGTAATTTGAGGTGTCATTTGACTGCCCACCTTAGCATTCCAGTCTCCTGTGATGAAAATAACATCTCTTTTAGGCGTGTTGTCCAGTAGGTGCTGCAGATCCTCATAGAACTGCTCTACTTCAGCTTCTTCAGCATTTGTGGTTGGGGCGTATATTTGGATCAGTGTGATGTTAGATGGCTTGCCCTGAATTCGAATTGAGATCATTCTGTCGTTTTTTGGGTTGTATCCAAGCACTGCTTTAGCCACTTTACTATTAATTATGAAGGCTACTCCATTTCTTCTGTGGTCCTCTTGTCCACAGTAGTAGATCTGGTGGTCATTTGATGTGAAGTGGCCCATTCCAGTCCATTTCAGTTCACTGACGCCCAGAATGTCTATCTTTAATCTTGACATCTCACCAATAACTACATCCAATTTGCCCTGGCTCATAGATCTTACATTCCAGGTTCCAATGGTGTGTTGATCCTTAGAACATCGGATTCGCCGTTCACCACCAGCACCGTCGGCCGCTAACCGTCCTTTCGGCTTTGAGCTAGCTGCGTCATCACGACTGGGGCTAGTTGAGCTCATCCTCTGTTCCTCCCCAGTAGCATTTTGACCATCTTCCGACCTGGGGGTCTCATCTTCCGATGGTATACCGACATATCTCTGGTTGTACTGATCCATTTAGTTTTCACGGCAAGAATACTGGGGTGGGTTGCCATTACCTTCCCCAGGGATCGCATTTAGTCTGACCTCTCTGTCATGACCTTCCCGTCTTGGGTGGCCCTTCACGGTTTAGCTCATGGCATCATTGAGGTGCTCAAGCTCCAGCACCACGACAAGGTAACGATCCTTTGCGGAGTTAAGATTGTAACATAGTGTAAATTTCAATCCTTTTAATCACATATTTTCCTATTGTTCCATCTTTATAGTCTACCCAAAAATTTTAGCCCACTTTATCATACATTCTTTCACTTGTTCTTCTTCTGTTTCAAATTTCAATAAAAGTTTATACATTTTAGCAATTACATGTTCATCATTTGTACACAATTCAATTTCAAACTCAGTCTTACAATGTTCAAAACCATAAACTCTTGTCTACTTTAAATCTTTCTAATAATTGTAAATAAAAGTACCACTGACAACTATATCCCTCTGCCACCAGTTCTCCTCTTATTTTACATTCCTTTTGACAAAATTCTAGTACTGTATCTCACAGTAAGCCATTTGTGTTTGCCTATTATTTCTCATCTTTAAAACACTTCTTGTGCTGAGAGTCACAAAGGTGTTTTCAGGAACAACCTGGGTTTATATCTATTCCATATTCTCAATATGGCACATCTAACATAATAGTTTTTAAAATCCACATTAACCTTGACTTTGTTGTACCACAAATATCCATGCCACCCAAATCTCAGGTCATACCCTTCTAACTCCAAGAGCCTTCTATTTCTCAGCAGCACCCACTCTTTCATCCAAACCAAACAGCAAGCTGCAAAATACAATTTCAAATCAGGTAGGCCCAATCCTCCTCTTTCCAATCGAAGCGAATATTTGTAGCTCAGCAGAGCGCATCCACGAACACCAACTAGCAGTCAGAAGAAACGATGAGAACTCCTTAATTTCACAACACATGAACAGACTCAACCATGCTTTCAACTGGAAAACTGTGAGCATCCTAAACCAAGCCAAATCCAAAAATGCCAGAGAATTCCTGGAAGCCTGGCACTCAGACAAAGCAGCCTTCAACAGACACATAGAGGTAAACAACATTTACATACCATTCAAAAGAGACAAGAGAAAAGCCAAAAGACCAGTACACTCCCTTGCCAGCAATCAACACCCAGATATGCAGAAAATCAACACTAGGTTTGACACCAGATGAACCATCAAACACCACAATACACCCCAATCAAGGAACTATTAACTCAGGCAATCAACCAAGCAGCAAACAACAGCCCAATCAAAGAACTCCCAACACCCCTACCAACACAAGCAGGGCAAGCCACAATATATAAACTGAGAGCAAGGCCCACTCCATCTTCTCAGTGAAGATGTTGCCTAGTCTGGCAATGAAACGTCTGCAAGAAAACAACAAGGCTCAGAGAGCACCAAGGACTCCACACCTCCTCTTTCCTTTGCATCTTGTAACAAGTTATATTTGAAGCCATTTGGTGGCCTGCAGGGAACACAGAAATGGAGCAGAGTTTAACACAGCGGAGGAAGCTGTACACAGAAAAAGTATATTATCTTAGATAGCTTTGTTGAGCATGTCAGAGAAACACAGGTTATTGATCTTACACATTCAGCTCTAAAGAATCACATGCTTAGAGTAGGTTAAGAAGTAAACAGAATATCTTACTGACTTTATTGTTACACCCATCTTTGGTGGAAAAGATGGTATCTTTGTTCTTTGTCCCTAAACACAATTCACCCTTATCCCTACAGCTGCTAAGAGTTGTGTGGAAGAAAGGGGGTATTCCAGGCACACCACATGGTGCCCAGAGATGGAGCAGCACACAACTGTGTGCTTTGCTCCTGGTGAAGAAGGAGGAAGAGGGAGAGAGGAAGTGGGAGTGGGAGTGGCAACAAACAGCTTCCTCAGAGTTGCATCTTGGAATGAATTCAATTTACATGCTAATGCACATGCTAATGAGGCATGCCAGATTTGCTAACACTTCCAACAATATTTAATTCATGGCTTTTTCCCCTGCTACACAAATTCAGACACATCCTTCTGCCACTTTTTAAATGGTGCATGTCAAAAAGGTATTGTCTGAAACAAAAACATCATTCTAGGCAAGACATTCATTTTTATCACAGAAATTCTCCCTAGCAATTACAGTTGTAGTTTCTTCCAACTTAACTTTTTCAACTTTGTTCCATGCCTTAACAGTTATTTTGAAAAAACATATAGTTCATATTTGTCATAGTGATACCCAGATACTCTGCTCAATCTTAAAACCCATTTTATTCATCAATTCTGTTTGCCCTTCTATTTTTATATTTTTGTTAACATCTTCCTCTTCTGGTTATTAGTCTTGAAACCTGCTAATGCACCAAATTCTTCTAATTTGCCCATTAATGTTTCAATTCCCTTTAAAGGATCTTCCAAAACCAACACCAAGTCATCTGCAAGAGCCCTTAACTTATAAGTTTCTTTTTTAATCTTTACTCCCACAATCCTCTCATCTTGTCTTATATCTCTATTCAGTATTTCAAGAACCAAAATAAGAGAGGAGACAGTGGGCATCCCTGTCTTGTTCCTTTTTGTATCTCACAGGGTTTTCTTGGATCTCCATTAACAATTATTTGTGCTTTCTGTGAAATGTAAGTCAATCTTACCCATTTGATAAAAGTTCTCTCCACAATTAATATCTTTCAGAACCTTGAACAAGAAAGCCTAGTTCAAATTGTCAAAGACTTCTCTGCATCTAAGAAATTCAGTACCATTGTTTTTCATTATGTTGCTCCAAATATTCCAAAATGTCCAACACATTTCTAACATTGTCCTTTAACTATCTTTTAGGTAAAAACCCACAGTGATCCTCATGAATAAATTCTTGCAAAAATATTTTCAGTCTATGAGCTATAATCATTGTGAACAACTTGTAGTCATTATTCTATAATGATATTTGCCTATAGTTTCTTGTTAAAGTCAAATCTTTAACAGTATTAATGCTATATTGACCTCCTTCCAACTTCCTGGCATCTTTCCTCCCTGTTCATCATGTTTTGTAAAGGTTGTAAATGTTCATCCTCTAAACATTTATAATAAGAACCTGATAATCCATCTGGTCCAGGCACCTTTTCTAGTTTAATCTTTTTTATAGCTTCAGAAACTTCCCTTATTGTTATAGGTCCATTGATAATCTGTCTCTGTTCCTCAGTAATCCTCAGTAAATTTTGGTTCTTTAGATATTCATCTATTTTATCGAGAGACATGTCACTTCCTTTGTACAAGTTGATGAAATGCTTTTTGTATGGCCACATTGTCCATTAATACAGTATCTCCCTCTTGTAATTTCAGTATCATTTTCTTTTCCTTTTCTTTTTGTAATTTATATGCTAGAAACTTCCCTGGTTTATTTGCAAACTCAGAATTTTTGTGCTTTACATAGTTCTTTTTATTTCTATTTCTCTAACATAGAAAATTGTCATTGTAAAAGCTTAATTTGTTGAGAATAACTTATCGACTCTGGAAATTTCTTTAATTCTTCTTTTTTCTTTATTTCATCCAAAATAGTTTGTGTTTTCTCTTGACTCTTGACTCTTCAACACTAATATGTTGTATAAAATAACCTCTAATAAAAGCTTTACATGCTTCCCAAATCATTCTTAAATCAGTACCTTTACCTAAATTATTTTCAAAAAATTATTTCAATTTCTTTTTACAATCCTCCATTATTACTTCTTTCTGTAGCAACATTTCATTTAGTCTCCATCTAAAAGAACTAGGTTTTCTTTTATAAACCAAACTCACAGAATTATGATCCAAAAAAGTGTTTGGAAATATCTCTACTTTAGAAAACTTAGTAGCCATTTTTACTTTTTATTTTATATAATTTTTATTAAGAATTTTGATTATAATAATAAAATCTAACACAAACTAAACTTAAAGAAAGAAAAGAAAATAGAGAGGAGTAAAAAGTGCAAGGAAAAAGAAAAAGAAAAAGAAATATATAAATAACTGACTTGCAACCCTCATCACAAGCATAAACAACTTTAGTAACTCTTCATTCTCTCTAAAGTTATAAACATTTATCTCTTCATCCTGTATCCCATCTCTTACCTATAAACAAATCCATAAAACATCTTTTCAGTCCTGGTAGAAAGTCCAAAAAGTGTAGCCAGAAGTAACAACTTACCTTATTTTAAGCTTGATCAAATAAACCAACTTTATATTCCTTCCTTTTACTTCTAACAGTCTTAATTGTTAATTCATTCAAATATTGTTGTAGGATTTGATTTTACTTCATTTCTTCTTTGTCCCATTGCACAGAGTTCTTCAGGATTTTAACAAGCTTCTTTTGTAAATCCAGTAGGAAAAAATGATCCAGGTCACTCTCTTGGTTTGTCATTTTTATTTCCTTTTTAAATTTTAAAACCTCAGCCAGTTTCTTATGTAGATCCAGTAAAACACCCATTTCTAAATCATTATCTTGGCCTGTCAGTTGTAAATCCACTTTCAATACCATTTCTATCTTGTTGGCTACAATTTGTTCTATATCTGAAATTTCTTCAGTAACATCTTTTGGACATAGTCTATCCATAGAAGAAGACATCATTACTGATATTGTTGATATCACGGCTACTATTTTCTGATTCTATTCTTCAAAAGTCTCCTTCAGTATTTTCATTGTCATAACCATTTTGCAGGCTTGTATATCTTTCCTCTACCTAAAATCTTTAGTACCATCTAGTGTCCAGTTTTTGAAATCATGATTTATCTATGTTGTGTCTTGTAAAAACCAAAACACGATCTATTTCCCACAAGATGATGTTTGTATTTTATAATTAATTCCGAAATCTTATTGTGTAAGTTTCAATATTCCAATTCTACCTGAACCCTTATTCCAATTATAACTTTCTAACATCAAAATCTTATTTAGCTTTTTGCTGTTTATTTCAGATTCTTTACATTCTTAAGCTTATAATTAAAGTTTTCTTTCATTCAGGATTAAAGGCAGACTCACCAGCATTTTCAAACTTGTCATTCCAAAGGTAGAAGCTTATAAGTAGTTAATGAGCAATTTCCAAAAGTCCTTAGAAAGTGAGGTTTGCGACCTTAGTGATCTTTAAAAGTCTCTGCTGTGGTTGTGAGCAAGATGGCCAATCCAATCATCTCCTGGCACTCAAACCCAGGGAAAACTGCTGTTTTGTGGTGTCCTCGTGGGGAGCAGCCATACAGAGCACATGTAGGTGATCTCCCATCCTCTCCTTACATGGAGAGGTTCGAAGGAACCAGTCTACTCACTGTTTCACTGGTTCCTTGGTTCTTTGCTGCAGTTGTCAGCTCTGCAAAAGTTTGCCATGTGTCCCCCGGAAGCCCTGTTTAAGAGGATGGGGAACTTCCTATTTCTTTTTCTCTTGTCTTCCCTTTCTTCAAGATGATAGTAGTGAGGCTTTCCTATTCCCTCCTCCTCTACATTTAAATGCCTCTGGCTTAGCCTATCTATGGGTGAATGCTACCTGACATTCATTGTATTTGAAATTAAAAAGTAAATTATACACACACTGTTGGCAGATTGCTAGGGAAGCCTTTAGCCCAGGAGAGATCATAAAAGTCACACACCAGGCATTTCTATAAAAAATAATTTTTATTTATAGAAAGCAAAACATATTTAAAAGGCTTGGCTCTCTACATGCCTGCACAGAAGGGAAACAGAAACTAAAACATGTCCAAGCAAGTTCTTCTTTCCCCCCAGGTGCAAAAATTAACATTCCAAAAGGGGGCAGTTGAATTCAACCTCTGCACCCAGCCAAAATGATTAGTTACCATAGTAACTTTAATCTGTAGTAGAAAACATTAACACTCCCCTTTTTATACTACAGAATAAGATGCAAACCAATTTGCTTTGTTAACTCTTTGTGTCTTGGTACAGCAAGAGGTTTGGTTAAAATATCAGCAATCATGTCTTTTGATTCACAGTATTTTAACAGTATTTCTCCTTTGCTTATCATATCTTTGATATATTGATAACTAATATCTATATGTTTTGTCCTATTTTTGCAGGCTTCAGATTTTGCCATAGCAATGCAAGCTTGATTATCCTCATAAATAGTTATAGGCTGGTTCACTTCCATGCCTATGTCTTTTAACAAATGTTTAAACCATATAACCTCATTACAGGTTTGTGTTAGAGAATAAAACTCTGCTTCTCCAGTGGAAAGAGCAACAAGTGTTTGCTTTCTAGAATGCCAGCCTAAGCTAGACCCAGCAAATTGAATTAAAATCCCAGAAGTGGATTTCCTGTCACTGACATCTGCTCCCCAGTCAGAATCGGCAAAAGCCTGCAATTTCTCGGTTCCAGAGGCATTTAGCTTCAGGCAGTAATTCTTTGTTCCTTGCAAATACCTCATTAACCTCTTCAATGCTGCTTTTCCAGTAGATGTAGGCTTCTCTACCTGTCTACTTAAAATGGCCACAGAATTTGAGATATCTGGGCGAGAATGATTTGCATTGTACAGTAAACTTC
This sequence comes from Candoia aspera, assembly GCF_035149785.1. Lineage (NCBI taxonomy): Eukaryota > Metazoa > Chordata > Lepidosauria > Squamata > Candoiidae > Candoia > Candoia aspera. Next base: position 111,827,383 of record NC_086155.1, on the reverse strand, counting down.
CAGTTGCAGATCTATATTTCTCTGCCTCAGTTAATTGAGTTTCTCCTATATCTTTCTGAAAATCTGTTATCATCAGAGTAGAGACTGGTTTACAGTTGTCAGCGGGAAACCTCCCAAAAGAATTTCAATTAACAAGGTTCGATGATTCAGAGAAAAGAGTTTATTTGTAACACGTTTGCAAAGGCGGGTTCCCTCCTGGGCGAAGGAACCCCAAATAATACTTGGCTACTTTCTTTTATACCCTAACTGTCCTCCTCCTCCTTCGAGGGCTTGGCTCACTATCTTCCTCTTATTATTTGACACATCAGCGTTTTAGCATCAGCAGATGAAAGCCAGTTATGGCCAGCTTCTACCACTTCCCTATTTCTATGAGTTTGAGACACGTGTACACTTTTGAACTTTTTACCTTTCCCTTTTTGAACTTTCTAACTTCCCCTTCTGAAACTTTTCACTGACTCTACTTCTCACAATCCCCCCTCTCTCTTGTTTCTCAATGTCTCAAATTCACACAACATCTGACGCTCCTTCTTCCACTTTAAGCTGTCACATAGTTCCTTCCCCATTTGAATACATGCTGGGGCACATTGAATACAACAACAAGTAAAAACACATAAGCAAATTACAAGAATAATAACAAAAAGAAGCTGCTTGATCCACCCAAATCCTGGTAGCCAATTCCACAGCCAGTCCCAATCACCTGTAGGAGGTATCGGGGTCCACTGTGCATGGTGTTCATCAATGGACCTTTCCATTTCCTTTATGGTGTGGGAAATGTTAGCCTGATAGTTAGAGATATAGACACAGCATGAATCATGTAGCAAGGCACACACTCCCCCAGTGGCAGCCAATAAGTGGTCCAAAGCTTCCCTGTTCTGTAGCACCACCTGCCTCATTTGACCAACTTCTTGATTCAGGGCCTTTGTTGTCTTGATGGTCTGATTAAACATCTACTCCGTCCAATTACTTAACAATAGGATATCTCTATAATTTAGTCCTACCCCCAAGTTTGCCCATATGCTTCGTCCTATGGCGGTCCCGATGGCTGAGCCCTTAGCGACAGGGCTACTCTCTCTTTTATTCCTTAGTCTAATATGGGGCAAGTGGGGTTGAGGTATAATTTTAAGAGCAGGGGACACCTTCCCAATAGTACAGGTTCCTTCCCAACCCCATGGCAATCCTTTTAGAGCTCGGCCTCCACAGAGGTACCAGTACCCCTGTGGTAGGAACATGAACCTTCGGGGGTTTGCTAGGTTAAGCAAATCTATGGTGAGGGCCGACATCGCCCCGAAAAAGCTACAAAGGGGTATTTCCAGCCGATCGTCAATGTCATTACAGAACCCTATGGAAATGTTATTTGAGGCTTTTACTTCAGCTATGCTTCCATTACATACCTTTTGTATACAATCAATTTCAGTCTCATTTACCCAAGTTTGGCTACAGTATGGGTAATTGCCCATTGTTATATTTCTTTTATTAGTGGGTTTATACTTTCCACTTTTTACACATATTTGGGCAGTTGCAAAGTTTTGGTTCCCTACTAATGCTATGGTGTTAGCCTTTGTGTGAAACCATATCCTGTTGGTCCGGGTCGTCAGGGCCCATTCTTCCGCTTGTAAACCTAAAGGCCAACCCTCCCAAGGGATCCCTTCTTTTGTGGCATTTGGCAACCTCCCGCACACCCAACAGTCGCTATGGTTCAAAAGCTTGGCATGTTCTTCCGCCCTCTGGATCCACCCATTTTCCTTCCAGGATGTATACAACCAAATCAGAGACACAGGCAGGCACAAAAACACAAAGGATTTCATCTTTTAAGCGTTAGTTTCAGCGGTTGCCCTTCCACTGGGGAGGCTGTCCACTTCCTATCGGGGTCCGGGGCTGCTTTCACTCGGCTGTAATGCGTCCAGCCTCCTTCCCTGGTGCGAACTGCTGATTCGGTAGTTAGCAGTACTTGGAACGGCCCTTCCCAGCTAGGCTGCAGCTTCTCGTTTCTCCAGGTTTTTACCAGAACCCAGCTGCCAACCGCATACGGGTGCTGGCTGCCACTCAAGGGGGGTCGCTGCACCAACAGTCCCTGTTTGTGAAGAGAAAACAAAGAGCGCGACAGTGCCTGCAAATATTTTCTCAAAAACAAATCTCTGAACTCAGGAATGGGATTTCCCAGCTTTGCCAAATAGGGTCGTCCCATTAACATTTCAAATGGAGAAACCCCCACATCTTTCCTAGGGCAGGCCCTCATCTGTAGGAGTGCTATTGGCAGATTTTTAGTCCATGGCAATCCATTCTCCAGCTGCAATTTGGTCAGATGTCTTTTCAGCTCCCCGTTCGCTCACTCTACTTTTCCGCTGGATTCCAGATGCCAAGGGGTGTGAAGATCCCATCTCACCCCCACTGCCTCCATTACTCCTTGCAAAACCCTTTGGACAAAATGTGTCCCTTTGTCAGAATCCATACATTCCATCATCCCATATCTCGGAATGATTTGTTCCAGCAAGATCTTGATTACCATAGCTGCTGTGGCTTTCCTGGTAGGAAAAGCCTCGACCCATCCTGTTAACTGATCCTTGATCACCAGCAGATATTTCCACCCCCCTCTCTCTGGCAACTCTGTATAGTCTATTTGTGCTCTCTGGAACGGCCAGGAGGCCAGTGGTCTGCCTCCTGCCTCTTTTTTTCTTGCTGCCTTTTTATTTACCTTTAAACATAATAAGCATTTCCAACACACAGTATGAGCAATTGTCCACATGTTCAAACTCCAGTATGTTCTTTTTACAGCCTCAACCAGAGCATCAGTTCCCCAATGCCCTCCCTCATGAACTTCCTCAAAAATCCCCCTCATAGACACTGGGGATATCACTTCTACTCCATTTGCCGTTCTCCAACCTTTTTCTGTCTTTTCGCAACCCCCAGCTTCTAACTTTTCTCTTTCCTTGTCACTTGGCTCCCAGGCAGGCCCTTCAGGCTTCTCCAGTACTGGTAACAAAGTCACCTGTCCAGCCGCCTCCTTTGCCCACTTATCTGCCCATCTATTACCTACCACCTCTGGGCTATGGCCTCTCTGATGAGCTGGTATATAAACTACGGCAATTTTATGGGGTCGCATCAGCATCTCCAAAGTTTGTTCCACCTGCTGAACATGCTCCACCTGTTTCCCATCAGCTTTTATAAAACCCCTTTCTTGCCAGATTTTCCCGAAAGTATGAACTACTCCCCACACATACTTCACATCGCTGTGCCGACCAACTCGGAGGCAAAGCTCCCTTCTCTATCACTTCCCCATTCCCTTCAACAATTGCAAAACCTGACTTCCTCTTTCCCTCTTCTACTTTGCTTGACCCATCCACAAACCACCTTTCTCCTGCGCTTAAAGGTATCTCTTCTAAATCAGCCCTTAAAAACATCTTTCCCTTTAGTCCCCTCTCTAACCATATTTTTCCAAAATTGTGTACCACCCCATAGGCATTCTTTCTCTCAAATCATCTCAACATCACAAGTTCATTCTTATTTCTCCTTCACTTTATTTAATTCACTTTTACCCAATTCCCTTCCACACAAATTAAATTGGTCACCTACTCACAGCACTGAACACATGGCACAATCAAATCCCATGTCCCTCCATTCACAGCAAATAACAGAAGGGATTGCATAGCCAAAAATTTGGAAGACCCGCAGCCTGGCCAGGGCTATGGATTTCCAAAAACCTGAAGCATTCCCCTTTTACTGTGGAGGAGTTCAGTTCCTTAAAGGGACAGGCTCACGTTTAACTCCTAAAGGGACAAGCTCACATAGCTTTTCTCTCCCTTCATTCCCTCTTCAGACTTTCTCTCCTCAGCTCAGGACAGATGCCCATGCCACACACACACACATGAGCACACACACACACACTCTGCACCATTTCCCTCAACAAATATACATACCAATACACAGACAAATACCTACAAACAGAAAACATTTTCACATACTCATACAAATTCTGACAGTCCTGAAGGACTCCCAGGATTGATTTCCACCAGTTCTCTTCTTCCCCACCATTTCCACACCTATACTTTCCTCAACTCTGAGTGGCGGAGTCCTGCTGTGTTCCCTTTGTTCCATAACCTCCCTTACTGTTGCTACCATGATCCTGCCCTTCTGCTTATGTTTTTCTCTGTTTCTCTTTGCACATAGATTTTCTGCGTTTCCTTTAAGAGATCCTCTATACTCTCCTCAGCCCATCTTGGTTACTGCCTTCTCTCACCCTGATCCTTGATCAGCACTAGCCCCCTCTCGACCTTCTGATTGTTTTACACCCAAGGTAGAGTACTCCAGCCCGCGCTGGATTTGCTTTCCAGCAATTTTAAGCCTCTGACTGTTGGGGGCAAAACCGGGCTGGCCTCCCAGCAAGCGCTGGCTAGTTTTAAAGTCCGACCTCAACCTATGGCATCGAGATGAGTTTCAAGAAGCGTTTCCAATGCTTTAACATGCCGGGCCATGCTTTAGTTACAAATTGCATCTTCAACATGCTTGCAAAGGCCAGGGAGTCCGGAGCTATTCCTGAATATTTTGTCAAGCCCTCCCTTAATCTATTGCAGAAATCTCCTGGAGATTCATCCTTCCCTTGGGTAATTTCAAAAGGCTTTGTGAGATTTTTTCCTTGTGGAAAGGTGGCCTTTATGCCTTCTACAATCATTGCCTTCAGATCCCTCATGTGAACTCTATGAGGCATTATTGAGGTCCCATCCAGGATCAGCAGCCAGGTATTTGACGTCAGCTGCTACTGCATTTGGTCCATTGTTTCTCCTCCTCCAGGCAACCATAGCACTCCACCTGATTAACTCTCTCTCTTCCAGAGTGAACAAATGAGCCAAAATAAACATGAGTTCCTGGTAAGTATAATCAGCTGGTCCCAAAAATAATTCCAACTGTTCCGCAACCCCATGAGCGTCCTCATGAAGTTTTGGAAGGTTTTTCTTTAAGTCCCGTAATTCAGCAGGTTTTATTGGCGTGGCCACAAACGAGGTGACCGGGGCTCCTTGGGCATCTAACCCATTAGGGACTTCTCTGACCGGGAAAGCTGAGACGGGATTACTTGGCTTTCCGCCAAGAGACAAGTTCTCTTGGTCTTTACTTAACTGGTTCAGTTCCCCTATTTTCTTCTTCTTCTTTCTCCCCCCTTGTTGAACAAGCGGGGGGTACAGGGGCCGCCGGAGCCGCCGCGGCCACTGCCTGGAGTGGGGGATATAGAGGCGGAGGAGCCGGGGCCGACGGCGGTGGCTGCAAAACCCACTCCTCATCGCTGCTATCTCCCTCTTTACTGACAAAAATGGACCCTCCCAAGAAACATGATACCACAAACCCACTCCTCATCGCTGCTATCTCCCTCTTTACTGACAAAAATGGACCCTCCCAAGAAACATGATACCACACTTCCACATAAGGGACCTGGTCCGTGAGACCATTTCCTTCCACATAATTCTTCAACTGAGTGATCCAATACCCATCGGACATCCCATTCGGATCCCAAAAGTAGGGATGTTCAGGATCGACCAAGGGGTATTTTGGCCACTGTTTTGTGCACAACCTAATCATCCTCACTTTCTCTAAGCCTTTTGTATACTTCTTTAGCCATGGCATACTCCACTGGTTTATAACCTGTCCTAAGGGCACATCTGGATCTGGCCCTCTGCTCGGGGCTCCAACCCCAGCCTCCAGTCTCCTAGGTGGTTTGCTCTGTTCCTTTCCCATGACTGACCACCCCAATTGGGTTTAGTCCGAGGCAGAGTACTCCAGCCCGCGCTGGATCTCTTTCTTTTAAGCCTCTCGCAGTCGGAACTAAACCCCAATTGATCTCCCAGCCGGCGCTGGCCCTCTTTTAAAGATCAATTGTTTTCCTATCACCTGTCCCATGGGGGGCACTACAGCCGACCTGAGGCACCGGACTCTCACGGCTACCTTCAGGAACTGCGACTGTTTAACCACCCACACATTCCTCACCGGTCAGTCACGCTTCTTCTCCACAAGCCTTACAACTCACCTATTCCGACCCTCGTCAGGGTCCACGACTGGTCCCACCAACTGATCTCCAAATCAGCTGGACTTCACCCACCAACCGGTTGGCCTTCTCCACCCACTGCTCCAACAGTCAGGCTTCACTTCTTTTCTCTGAACCGTCTCAGTCAAACGGAGCCCGAGAAATCGAGCCCGAGGGATCAAGACAGGGACACTTCACCAATGGGAAGCGGTGGCCACTTACCCCTCACAGATCCCCCGGAACCGATAACTTACCACGGGCTCCTGGCTGGCTCGCCAAAATTGTCAGCGGGAAACCTCCCAAAAGAACTTCAATTAACAAGGTTCGATGATTCAGAGAAAAGAGTTTATTTGTAACGCGTTTGTAAAGGCGGGTTCCCTCCTGGGCGAAGGAACCCCAAATAATACTTGGCTACTTTCTTTTATACCCTAACTGTCCTCCTCCTCCTCCGAGGGCTTGGCTCACAATCTTCCTCTTATTATTTGACACATCAGCGTTTTAGCATCAGCAGATGAAAGCCAGTTATGGCCAGCTTCTACCACTTCCCTATTTCTATGAGTTTGAGACTTTTGAACTTTTTACCTTTCCCTTTTTGAACTTTCTAACTTCCCCTTCTGAAACTTTTCACTGACTCTACTTCACACACAGTCTTGCATATTAAAATCCTCTAGGAGCTTTTGAATTTTACTACGTTGGTTTAACAGAAAGCTACCATCCTTCTCCCTGTGTATTTCCAAACCTAGGTATTTGCCACAATTCCAAGGCTTTTTAATATGAAATGGCTTTTCATGCAGGCTTCAAAATCAAGCCTTTGTTTTTCTGTTGGTGTGAACAGCAGCAAATCATCAACATAAATGCACAGATATATACAGCCTTGTTTGTCTTTCTTCATATATACACATGGATCTGCTTTTCCTTTTTCAAAACCAAAACTCTGCAGTTTTTCATCTAATTTTTGGTTCCAGGATCTAGCAGCTTGTTTATCCCATAGATTGACTTCTGCAGTTCACAGACTAGATTCTCCCCTTTTTAATAGCCAGAGGGTTGCTGCATGTATAATTTGTGGTCTAAATCACCATAGAGAAATGCAGTCTGAATGTCATAGTGGTGAACTGACATTCCTTTCAGTGCAGCAACTTTTAACAGTAATCTAATTGATTCACCTTTAGTAACTGGTGCAAAAGTCTTGTCAAAGTCTAAATCTTTCCTTTGAGTACCCCTTTTGCAACCAACCTTGCTTTATATTTTTGGATTTTTCCATCAGCATCCCTTTTCAGTTTGAAAACCCACCTACAACCCAGACAGCATTCATTGGGAGGTAGATTTACCAGTTTCCATGTTTTATTTTCTTTCAAGGATGCTAACTCCTGTTGCATGGCAGAATGCCAATTTTGTGCAATCTCAGGTGGTAAAGCATTCACTTGTTCTAAAGACTCAGGTTCTGTGAATATGTGAAAAGCCTTTACTGTTTCAACCTCAAAACGTGATGGAGGAACGCCTTTATTACTCCTCTGAGATCTGCGAGGTAATACAGGGCTTAAATTTTGACTCCTATCACTTTCCTGAGAAGCATCTGTCTCATCAGACAGATCTTCAGTTTGCTTTTCTGGTTTAATGTCCTCATCAGGCAAAAGATCACCATCAGCAAGTCCTTGCTGTTGTCTTGTGGTGGTCAGATCAACTGGAGAGCTAGAGTTTAATCTCCCCCAGTTTTGTTCAGCAAAAGAAGCGCTTTTGCTAATAATCAATTTCTCTCCCATTATGAACCTGTAGCTCCTTTGGCTTTGTTCATAGCCAACAAAGATGGCTTTCTTTGTTGTGGGGCCTCCTTTCCTTCTCTGTTGTTTTGGAATATGAACCCATGCAGTGCTACCAAACACTCTAAGATGGTTTACCTTTGGTTTCACACCATAAAACAAATGGAATGGAGTGTCCTGAATCACAGTTATACAATCTGTTTTGTACATAACAGGCAGTAGATATTGCGTCTCCCCAATACTTAAAAGATAAATGTGAATCTTTAAGCATGCATTCCATCGCATTTTGCAAGGTTCTGCCCTTTCTTTCAGCAACACCATTTTGCTGAGGGGTGTAAGGGTTAGAAAGAATTTGTTCTATCCCCTTTTCCGCTAGGAACCTTTTGAATTTGTGAGAAAGGTACTCTCCTCCTCTATCACATTGGAGTGCAGATACAAGCCTAGGGAATTTTCCATTTGCCCATGTCACAAAACTTTTAAATTTCTCAAATGCCTCATCTTTATGTTTTAAGATGTAGATAAATGTGTATCTTGAGAAATCATCAATGATGGTCATTGCATACCTTGCTTGTCCAAGACTTGGAGCAAAAGGACCAATAATGTCAGAGTGTACAATTTCCAAAGGTCTAGTTGTAACTCTGTCACTGTGCTTACTCACAGGAGCTTTTAGTGTTTTGCATTCTTTGCAAACTACACAATCTAAGTATTTGTCACAGGGTTTTATCTTTAGGTCAGCACACAGCTGTGGCATTTGTGCTATATACTTGAAATTAGCATGACCAAATCTCCTGTGCATCAGGTGTACACATTGGTCATGATATGGCGTGTTGCCAACTGCAGCCTTGCAGCTTGGCTTCCTTGCATTTTGCAGTGTACAAGGAGTCTTTTAAAATACCAGTAGCACACAATTTTCCATTTTTACGTATCTCACAACCATTTTTCTTAAATGTTATGACATACCCTGTTGCAGCCAATTGTGCCACAGATAAAAGGTTTGATTGTAAATTTGGCACATACAACACACCTTTTACAGTTTCTCCCAAGCAGGATAAATACAAGTCACCTTGTCCCATAATTTTGGTCACAGACCCATCAGCCAAAGATACACTTTGTCTTTCAGTTTTAGACAGTGACACAAAAGAGCTTTTACAATTACATAAATGACAATTGGCCCCAGAATCTAACACCCATACATCAGAATTACCCTTCTCAGCAACCTGTGCAATTTGGGTTGTCTGAAGAGCCTTCTTCTGTGTTGCCCTTGTGTTCTTCTTCTCTGTCTTTCTACTCTTGGGTCTCAAGGCACAGTCTTTCTGCAAATGTCCAGCTGAACCACAGGTGAAGCATCGCTGGCTGGCAAGCGCTGTGGCCTCAGCTTCCTTTCCCTTCTTTTCTGGTATTGCAGCTTTCCAGAAGAGATGGGGGGGATCTTTCCTCTCTCTTCTCCCATTCAGCGAGTAAGCGCTGTGTAACATACGATGGGGTGAGGTCTGTTTCAGGCATAGCCTCCAGGGTACAAATCAGCGTGTCCCACGTTTCATTCAGTGAGGACAGGAGGATATAGGATTTTGTGAGAGGTATAAATTCCATTCCTCTCTCCTGCAACTCAACAAACAGCTGCTGAATATAATGCAGGTGCTCAGGAAGGCTATCTCCTTCTGCAAGGTAGGCTTTGTACAGCATTTTTGTCAGGGTAACTTTACTCCCTGCTGTTGCCTTTACATACAAGTCTCTTAAAGCGTCCCAAAGTTGCTTTGCAGACTGCATACCTCACACGTGGACTAGCTGATTGTCCTCAACTCCCAGGATAATGGTGGCTCTAGCCCGCTCATCCTGTCTCAGCCATTCAGCACTGGGATTTTGAGGGGGTTGCTCACCAATTGGCAGCCAAAGATTCTGCGAAGATACATCTCCATCTTCAGGGCCCAATTCAAATAGTTGGTCTCTGATAGGTGCTCCAGAGGCATCACTGAGGGCTGGGAGGTAGCCATGGCTTCTTCCTTCTTTTGCAAGTCACCTCAGCTGGCTTCTTTGTCCTGTAGACCAGCAGTTGCTGGAAAATCTCCAGGTGGCTCCAAAGAAAATCTTCACAGGTCTTTGCTACCTGCCTTTAAATTGTGCATGAGGTGTGGAGCTGATCTCTCTTTTCTCTCTGGGTTTTACTGGGCTTACTGGGCTGTTTACTCGGCACATAACCTGTTGGCAGATTGCTAGGGAAGCCTTTAGCCCAGGAGAGATCATAAAAGTCACACACCAGGCATTTCTATAAAAAATAATTTTTATTTACAGAAAGCAAAACATATTTAAAAGGCTTGGCTCTCTACATGCCTGCACAGAAGGGAAACAGAAACTAAAACAAGTCCAAGCAAGTTCTTCTTTCTCCCCAGGTGCAAAAATTAACATTCCAAAAGGGGGCAGTTGAATTCAACCTCTGCACCCAGCCAAAATGATTAGTTACCATAGTAACTTTAATCTGTAGTAGAAAACATTAACACACACACACACACACTCACACTCACACACAATCTGTTTCCTACAATTGGCTGGTGGAACAAATTTCCTCTTCTTAAAAAAGACTGAACCAAAATAAAAGTTGATTAATTTTGTATTGGTTAGCCTTTTGCCATATTTTACAAAACAACTGGTGTAATGTTTCTTTTCTTTTTATTTTGAGCTTATCTGAGGAGTCCTTTTTGCTACCATTTACCAACCTCATTCTGAAGTTTAGTCTTTATGACACTATCTCTAAAATATAGAGGTAGCGTCAGAAAGACTGAACTGTTCCTTAGAACTTGTCCATCTTTGTAACTCATATATATGAGACTCTGAAGAGCTTACAATGTTATAGCAAAAAATTAAAAGCAAAAGTATAACCAATCAATCCAATGTGCCATTATGCAGGTTAGCATGATACTAACCAACAGGAAGAAGTTAGTAAATGAGTGAACTCATCCCCCAAAGCCTTTTCTAATTATTTCTAATAGCCACATTTTCTTCTTTCTGCTGTTTTTTACCTTCACCTCACTTGAATTAGAAGTCTTTGCTATTACATCTTACAGCCTTTGTTTTTAAGGAAGGCTGTAAGATGAGCTTCTTTTTCCTTCAGTTTCCACTGCAATGGAATTGTACCTATCACTGCTCTATTAAAACTGACATTTTTGCAGGGAAATTTGCATCATGGGGAGGCAATGGGATAAGATGGTGGACATAACCTTGTGATTGAAGCTCTGCCCAAAAGGTGTGGGGCTTTGATTCAAGGTCAGCTCCACAATCTTGTCCCCCTTGGATGCCCCTGCTTTCTTGAAGTGCAAGGTTATTATTTTATTTCACTCACTAACTTTCTCCTATTGTTTAGTATCAGGTCAAGAGAACTGACCCAATTATACTTTCTCCTACACTCCAAAGGAGAAAATATCAGGAAAATAAATCAGGAATATTCTAGAGATGATTTTCTTGCAATGTTTATCTCCCAATAGATGTCAGAGTAACTGATGTTCCACATTACCAATACTTCATGCCTTTTGGATTCTGCAATTTACTTTTGGAAAATTCCAATATTGTCAGGAAAATAGGTTGGTACTAAATTTCCCAAAAATCTGAAGTTACGGCCTTCTCCAAAAGAGCCAAAATTAAAAGATGAAACATAGTGTCAGGCTCCCCCTGATCCAAGGATGGTTGCATTGTTTGATCATGTGTGCCTGCCATGATAATTTACTGCATGTCAAGAGAGGAGGGGGAGAGGGGCTGGCAGGAATGCGAATTGCTGCTATTTGGGCTAATTGCCTGCAATCAGGGTCACACCGGTGGAGACATTTGTGCCTGGAAAAAAACTGACCGTTGGGAGATAGATGGGATGGATCTGTGACGAAGCGGGGGAGATGGACTGTAGAGACTTTTAGTGAAGCGGTTTGGCGCTCCTTTCTCAGTCCTGGCTTTTTCTCTTGCTCTGTACATATGTTTCATTAAACTTAGAATCTGCATTTCACTTTCATACATGAGATGGGTTTTTATTGGAACTAAAAGTGTCAGTGCTTACACATAGAGGGGAACCTAGCCGAACAGGTTCAGAACTTCAAATACCTGGGAGCAGTTTTCCATTCCAAGAGAATGTGGAAGGCCCATCATGATTTTCTCTCCCAGACGGCATTAAGAGCTGCAAATGCTTTTATTTTATCAAAGGGGGCAAATTAATATCTGCTGCTCTGAGACTGTATCAAGCCAAAACCTTAGCCCGAGTACTGTAAGGAGCCCAGGTAGGGCTTTATGCTAGATATAATGTCCCTGAGGTGCTGCAGACTACATTTCTAACATCTCAGAGGGGTTGCCAACGCCCTCCTCAAGCTAGAAATAGGAATGCCTAAAACTGAGGTTAGGGCATAGAAGTTGATGTTAAAATGCTAGTTGAAGGTCCAGTTCTCCCCCTCAGGACTACTCCCATTAATAATGATCAATGACTATCCCTTAAGATGGAACAATGTTGTAAAACAAAAACTAATGACTTGTGGGTTATCATCAGAGTCTCTACAAACCTTGGGCTATGACTGTGCCAAACATAACTTCTCCAAGATTTAATGACATCAAATTTCAGACAGAAGTAAATACCTTGTCACAGAGCAATAGGACTTGGGTGACAAAGGGCTTTTGGGAAACAGCCAAATATCTCTCTTCATTGACATTCCCCAAACTAAAGAAAGCTTTCTTTGACAAGGCATAATATTTTGCCTTTTTTAGGGAAATACAGGGAAGATACTCTAAAATCCCATTTGAGAAACGTGTTTGTTCATGGCGATGTTGAAATAGTCCAACACATGTTATTTTACTGTACCATCTGTAGAAATATCATTAATGCCTATATCCTGCCTCTTTTATATCAGTACCTGGGTGATCTGACAATACTTATACATTCATCTTTTTTTCAGATTGTAAATCATTTATAATTTAGATCATAGCAAAATACTGTGCAGCAGCTATGAAAGTTAGGCATCAATTGATGAAAAGTCTCCCACGGTTGTAACAAAATTTATACCATATTGCCTTTAGAGAGCCAGTTTGGTGTCATGGTCAAGGCACCAAGGTAGAAACCGGGAGACCGGGAGTTCTAGTCCCACCTTAGGCACAAAGTCAGCTGCATGACCTTGGGCCAGTCACTTTCTCTCAGCCCTAGGAAAAAGGCAATGGCAAACCACTTCAGAAAACTTGCCAAGAAAATTGCCTGGACTAGTCCAGGCAGCATCTGAGAATCAGACACGATTGAATTGATTTTTTAAAAAATCTATTGCATGTATTATTATACTTTCATTTAATTATTTTTAGCTTCAATCATACCTTTTATCTCTGGCCTCTGGCTGTAATAAAGATTTGATTTCATTTAATTTGACTTGACTTGACTTTTGGAAAAAAGTAATCCCAATCTTCTCCTTGGTTGAGTAGCAAAGTTGGTTCCTTGGTTAGGTAAGTAAGTTGGGTGACAGAAGCCTCAGTATTACATTTCTTTGTTCTTCAATTCATTGGACCCTAATGTTCTCTATTTGTTGTTTATTCGTTTAGTCGCTTCCGACTCTTCGTGACTTCATGGACCAGCCCACGCCAGAGCTTCCTGTCGGTCGTCAACACCCCCAGCTCCCCCAGGGACGAGTCCGTCACCTCTAGAATATCATCCATCCATCTTGCCCTTGGTCGGCCCCTCTTCCTTTTGCCTTCCACTCTCCCTAGCATCAGCATCTTCTCCAGGGTGTCCTGTCTTCTCATGATGTGGCCAAAGTATTTCAGTTTTGCCTTTAATATCATTCCCTCAAGTGAGCAGTCTGGCTTTATTTCCTGGAGGATGGACTGGTTGGATCTTCTTGCAGTCCAAGGCACTCTCAGAATTTTCCTCCAACACCACAGTTCAAAAGCATCGATCTTCCTTCGCTCAGCCTTCCTTATGGTCCAGCTCTCGCAGCCATATGTTACTACAGGGAACACCATTGCTTTAACTATGCGGGCCTTTGTTGTCAGTGTGATGTCTCTGCTCTTAACTATTTTATCGAGATTTGTCATTGCTCTTCTCCCAAGGATTAAGCGTCTTCTGATTTCCTGACTGCAGTCAGCATCTGCAGTAATCTTTGCACCTAGGAATACAAAGTCTTTCACTGCTTCTACATTTTCTCCCTCTATTTGCCAGTTATCAATCAAGCTGGTTGCCATAATCTTGGTTTTTTTGAGGTTTAGCTGCAAACCAGCTTTTGCACTTTCTTCTTTCACCTTCATCATAAGGCTCCTCAGTTCCTCTTCACTTTCAGCCATCAAAGTGGTATCATCTGCATATCTGAGATTGTTAATGTTTTTTCCAGAGATTTTAACAATAAAGCAACACATGTCCCACTGTTTTCATTTCTTCAAAGTTGTAGGAATATGCTGTATACTTTTTAAAATTCTCCTCTGGAAATGCTGATGGTAATACGTTAAAACATATAAAAGTAAAACCCTTCTTGTAATTTGGATTGTTTAACTTCTAGATGTGCCCAGCCTGCCAATTAGACTTGATACAACAAGCCTGCCAATATGTCAGAATCAGAATTAAGGACATGATTATTCTAATCCACTGCAATTCCCACAGCATGCAATCCTTTGAAAGTACCTCTCCCCCAGCATGCAAGCTGTCTCTCAAGTACTAAGGAATCGTTTGGAGACCAAATATTGGAAAAAAAATCTCTAAAATTAAAACTTTTATAAGAAAGTAATCTTGAGGCTGGTACTTCTGTGAAGAAAAAAAAAAGACAAGCTTTATTTAGGAAATAACATGGAAAAATCTATCTATAGCTAAGAGCCTATAGTGTGCTCCCCTCCATTATGGAGAGAGAGCAAATGAGGTGACAACCTGCAGTAAAGATGTCACAATCACAAGAGAAAAGGAAGACTGACAATATCAATTGACCCAACAATTAGTCTGTTAGAGAAAGAAAGGAGATAAAAGCAGAAAGTTCCTCTGCCAACGTTCCACATCTATTGTTCCTGGTGGTCAACAGATTTATAGGTACAGAAAGCAGGTGCATGCAAGGTTGAACTCCAACAGATAGTTCCAACAAAATATTAATTCGTTGTATTTCACACTTGGGAACAGTGTTTCCTAAACCCCAGCCATGAAATACTGTATGTCCAAATAATGAATGAAAGCTGAGACAGATACTGCCAATGATCATCCCTCTTAATAAGCTTCTTTCCTGGCTTGCAAATGTGTGGCTGATTTTATTTGTTTTTTGTTTTTTATTTTTTGCTTTTTAATTAATAACAAAAAAAGAAAAAGAAAAAAACCCACAATGATAATACTGACATTGTCATAGAGAAGAAAAAAAACATAAAAAGTGCTTTACAAAAAAGTACAAAAGAAAAAAGACAAAAAGACAAAACATAGTATATTATGTCATTATAGCAGTAACCAGTTATACTTCTATATATCTAACAAAAATATTATTCAAGGACATTTATATTTCTAATACATTTGTATGACTATCATTATTTTTAACCTACTTCAAAGAATCCCGTATTTCATTATACTTGTCCATACTAAGCCTATATCTATAGGCAGTCCATTCGTAAGTGGCAAGTGCAATCAGGTCTTCAATCCATTGAGTAAATGGGGCCATACTTTTATCTTTCCAATGCTGCAATGTCACTCTTTTAGTAAGGGCACGGAGAATACATTTCCGTTGTCCAGTTGCCAAGTTCCATATACTAAGTATATAATTCAAAAGAATATTATCCTCTGACAATTTTAGTTTTTGTCACACAGTCATGGTCCACTACTTTCTCCCAAAACTTACTAAGTATAGGACATTGTAAAAACATGTGTTTTAAAGAAGCACTGTCCTTATTACATCTCCAACAGAATGTTGTCTTAGACAATCCTTTTCTATACAAATGTAATGGAGTCCAATAAATTCTAAATTTTATTTTTTGTTGTATAAGTCATAGTTTAAGGTCCATTGATACTCTTGCAATAGAAGTTCAGATGCTCTCCCATTGTCTAGGCAATATAGGAATCTCTAATGCTTTATTCCACTCATACCTTAGCATCTGCATATCAGATTGATTTATTGATAACAAATATCTATAAAAACTAATGTAGGGGTTTTTTTTATTATTATTAAAGGATTTAACAAGTTGTTCTAGTATCTCAGGTGTCTCAGAAGCTGAAAATGCTGCTGGTCCAAACAAGGCTATAAACGAATGTTGTAACTGTAAATATTGCCACTGAGTTTTGTTTTGTTTTTATCGTATGGCATAGCAGTTTGGTGTTCATGCTTGTAAGGATCTGACACAATTGACACAATAATGACCTGACTCATGCATTCATATAAAATGCAGATTTCAGATTTATTGCAGATGTGTACAGAATGAAAGCAAAAAGCCACGACTAAAGATTCCTTTGCAAACTACCTAATTAAAAGCAAACAGGCGAGCCAGAACCCCCCTCCGCATTCCTTCCCCCCTTCCACCAGCAGTCTGGCATCCCATTCCCACCATCTCCAGCTAATACGACCTTGGACTCCATCATTAGACGAAACACTATTCTTTCCCACTCTCAGCAAATCTCCCCCCCCCCCCCCCCCAGTCTGGTGCTTGACACATGTTGATTCAACTGGCAGAGAACATGATCAAACAATGTGCCAGTTCTTTGATCGTGGGTTCTGACAATGCTGCTTTTTCTTGCTGGGAAATCCTTGTGAGGTCCAGCAGCCAGATTTGTAGACTATTTAGCCATGACAAGTCAGGTTGCCTGGGGTGCACCACGAGGAGGCTAGTCTACATTGCACCATGTTGGGCTGAGAGAAAGTGACTGGCCCAAGGTCACCCAGCCAGCTTTCATGCCTAAGGCAGGACTAGAACTCACAGACTCCTGGTTTCTAGCCCAGAACCTTAACCACTAGACCAAACTGGCTCTGCCATTGAGTTACATCTGTAACATCTGTTACATCTGTTACATTTTTAATATATCCTGTGTTAAGAAATAAATATCATCTACCAGATTGAGTTACATCTGGATAGATGGTATCCAGGATATGTTAAAAATTTATCTTCATCATCTATCAATTGATCCAGAGTCAATATCCCTGCTTCCATCCAATTTGTAGCTGATTTTATTTGTGGATTTAGTTCAGCTGTTGATGACTTCAATACAGCTGTATTTCTGGAACATATTTCTTTTGGATACCATCATCACCAAGATATTGTTTCTAATATTTGCTATTAGAAAAAAAAACATTTTCTGATAGTACCAGCAGTCCCATAATGAAAAAAAAAATTACCAGGAGAGATGGTCAGCTCCCCTTCATGGATGTATTCAAGCTGTCTGGGTGCTTTAATCTAGATTCCTCTACTGAGCAGGCAGTTGGACAAGGACCTAAATGACTTTCCATATCTATTTCTATGATACCATGGGGTTTAAGGGAAGGACTTTGTTCAAAATTATGCTAAATATCCACCAGAAAATTATTTTAAAATGAGATCATTAGCTCAATATTTTGCAGCTGAATGTGCTAAATAGGATGTATAGCCAACCATAAAGTTTACCACTTGCTTCTCCTATTTGTGTCTATTTTAAAGCTCTGTTTTGCTTGCCAATCATTACACAGGTATTGAGAGAAAACCCACACACCTTTCTAGGCTGAATCCTGAATTAGAGAAATATTTTTCTGTTTTTTGCTATATTTTCAGCAAATACCTAGTTTACTGTAGGCATGTCCCGAAAGTGAATCTTAATTCACATTTGAGCATCTTCAAAGTTAATAAATACTGAGGAAAACTTGTCCCCCTTGTCAGAACTGTAACCTGCAGTCATTGAAAATATGTATTTTTTTAAAAAATCAGTACAGCTTTGTGAAGATTTCTTTGAGATGGCTGTCTTTTCTAGTACACTGGATAAGGTGACCAGTTTACGGGCATCCATAAACAAATTTCTTAACAATTCCACTGTTTGAAAACATTCTGTTTACTAGTTTACTCAGTCTGTCATTAATAGAAAGGACAGTTTGTGCTGTGATTAAAAGTAAACCTGAAAAAATAGTTCTTCATTCTCTGCTTTGTCGCTGGCTGGATCAGCCTGAAGCAAGAAATCCCTGGTCCTCCTGAGGATTTTAAGCTGTCTTGCCTTTCTGCCTTCATCATATGCTTGACAGTAGGTATATGTATCTTTATATCATGTAATCTGCCATCGGATATTGAAAAGCCTTGTGTTTTATCCTCCAGATGATTTATAAATCCCTTGATTTATGCAGTATATCAGAACATTGTATATTTTTATTTATTTTTTAATCTGCAATCCACCAAGAGTCTTGGGAAATAGACAGTGTAGAAATATTTGTAAATATATAAAATATATTATTATATAAAAATATATAAAAACTTAAAGGGATATTTTTTGTTTGAAATTCTGATTATATTGGAACAGTAAGACCTTGGATAAGAAGACCCATAGGTTCAAAATAAAACAAAAGGATCAGTACATTTACCTGCTCT
The DNA here is from genome assembly GCF_035149785.1 of Candoia aspera. Taxonomy (NCBI): domain Eukaryota; kingdom Metazoa; phylum Chordata; class Lepidosauria; order Squamata; family Candoiidae; genus Candoia; species Candoia aspera. The sequence goes on along the minus strand of NC_086155.1, from coordinate 111,809,122 downwards.
GTTCAGTGAAGACAGAAAAATGCAGACCACTCAGCAACTCCTATTCTGATTCAGGGCATATCCAGACTCAATTTCTGTTCTGATTCTGAGCACATCCAACTATCCACTGAAGTTGCTCCTGTCCTGTGCTTAAGCCAGCTTGACTCTAAACTAGCTTAAGAAAATCCTGTCTAGGTTGAGACTCTTTGGCAACCACTTACAATGTAATGATTGCCTATCCCAATAGACTCAGACTCACAAGCAGGTACTTAATGATATCTGATTTATTAGAAGAATAGTATGCAAATACAGAGAAAGCTGAGAATGAGTAAAAGCATGCCAAATACAAACTAAAAACCCTCGCTCAAAACGTAATCCCGCCCCTCGCCCTGCCGTTGCAAACTGTATATGCTATAGTCAATAAAGACATTCCTAACATTGGGGGAAACACAAGGGAACAAGGCTCTGCCTCAGAACCAAAGCATGTTGGCAGTTTGAGACTGGGGGGCAGGATGCTTATTCTGATCATATATATCCATACTCTAACAGATCTTCAATATGTGACAGAGTTGTAGCAAGAGAGATTGTGGGGAGCAAGATTTAACAAGAAAAGAATTTCACAGAATACTTTCTGGGAGAAAAATACAGTAATGCATACTGAATCAGAATCCAACATGCAACAGGAAAATGCTATTGTTACTATGACAACATTGAACAAAGACAAGATAGCTATAGACATGCCATGAGCAGAGATGTTAATGATCAGAAATGAATCCTGTGGAAAATTAGGTGGAATTTGAGTGATATGAAGAGACATTATGTCAGATCCAGACAGAAAACAAAGAAAATAAACCATCTGGCTGATATATTGGACTAATAGCAAAACAACAATGACTGGCAAAATCACCTCTTGCAATGCTTTCCACACTGTATTTCTGGTGGTGTAATGAAATTTGTTAGTATACCTGCAAGCTTTTCATTACATAAAACAGAACTGCCTGGCAAATCTTGCTCTTAAGTAATGATACTATTATTTGTGTTGCAGAAATATGTCTCTAGCTAATGACATGTCTGGAGAGCTCCCCTCTCATTTTTAATATTGTGATTTATCATTTTGCAACACCCTGAAGTCTGTTACACCTTTTATAGAGATGATAAGACACACATTATAAACCATATTGCAAACAGCACATCACTGAATGTTTGGCTATAGTGCTCAGGAGGTTTTCTTCTAGAAAACCTAAAATAGGGATGTACAATGTATAATCTGAAAACCACCCCTTAGACCTTGGGGAAACCCTAAAGCCCTCCAAAATTGGTAGAATGCAACAGATATCACCTGCACAATTTAAGTCGAATGAGAATAATAATGAATGAAATATAGAAACTCTCCAAGAAAAAAAACATGGAAAGGATTCTGGGAAGAAAATGTGATGGTAATTAGACAGGCAACCTATGTTCCTTCCCTAACTCTGACCATAGTATCTGGTAATACTTGGAAAGATACTGAGTGGAAGTCTAGAAAGTGTTGTTGAAAGAAAACAGTGAATAAATGTTCCATATAGTTGCATGGTTTTAGTTATTTAAACCTAACTGAGGTACAGGTGTTATCACAGATGATCTGCTCATAAATATCTGTCAAACATGAAGTATGAACTACTAAACAAATTTAGATTAGTTACATTTACTTTACATTTACTACTAAACAGATTTCCATTAGTTATTCGATTGTGTGAATGTTATGCTATGCTAAACTATTTTTTAAAATCTTTTTATATATTTGTACCTATTTTAATTTGTACTAGAATTGTATTTTAGTAAAAACAGAGAAAGACATACTTTGCATTAGATAATTATTTAAAGAAGTATTCATTATTTTAAGATTATTTTAAGATTTACTATTCTTATAGGTCCCTAGGGAGACATAGACCACTAAGGAAATTTGATTCAGTCCTTCAAATATATTAAATATGTATGATAACTTTTAAACTAATGACTCAGCTAAAAACAGAAAAACCCAAAAGGATTCTGTACACAATATAGAACAGTTGTTCACAGGAAAATCAATATCTGTGATAAATCCGTGGTGAGCAAGCTGGATCAGAACTTCATGTCCTCCATAGGGCTGTTTCAGTTTGTCACCGTCCTAAAACCGTAGAGCAGAACATACCTTGATTTGACCAAGGTCATAGTAAGATAAATGGCTTTTATGGCACCTATTCCCTCTTTACTGAAGGACTTGGAATGTTGGAGCAAAAGATTTGATGCGGAGCCAGCCTCATGTTATTAGAACAGGATTACAAAAAATGCAGCCTAGGGGAATTTGCAGTGCAGTATATGACACTTTCTCAGTCCTCCATTTTTAAAAAAATTTAAAATAAACTTGTTTTCTTTCATATGTCTTTACTTTTCAACTTTTTTTCAAAATTTCTCAATTGCCCCACTCATTTGGCTCCTGGCCCTGCACACTGTGAGCTCTATTCTCATCTATTTTTGGAAAGCAGCTCTTGACATGCTGTTTAAAGACAGCCCTTAAAGCAACTGAAATTGTGCAGCTCTGTGTTTACAGCATGTAATTATGCCTAATGCAAACCAGTGAGGATTCTATCTGGGTAAGAAAGGTTATAATAAAGGTTGCTCAGTGGTGAATACATCCTCTTGGGCAAGGTGAGATGGTGGGAGTGATTCAGCTACAATCATCCTTGGAGGATAGTGTTATCTAAATCAACTCCTGTCTGGATTCTCATCTATGTAATGGGATTGGCCTAAGTCCCCTTGAGGAATAATCTTTACCAAGAGAGGGACAAATGGACTGTGATGATGCTATTCTTGCTGGATCTTTTAGTCGCTTTTTATAACATTGATCATATTATCCACTTAGATCATCTCTATAAAATAAGAGCAGGGAGTAAAACTATTACACAGCAATGCTCCTATCTGTGGGGCAGGTTCCAGAGAATAGCACTGGAAATCTGTCAGTCTTGCTGTGGAGTGCCTTGTTTCCTCTATGTGCTCTGTGTGAATCTATAATCTCTAGGAAATTGGAATGAGATATCTCCAATATGACATGTCCTACAGCAGTAGTGAATTGAATAAGAATACTAGTAAGATAGAAGTCCTGTGGGTGAGTGATTCTTCTCTCATAGTCTGGAATGCTAACCTCTTACCTGATAAGGCTGATATTTTTGGCCATTGTCTGCCACCAAGGTATTAGTATGACTCTAAAGAACTTGGGACCACACTATCATCTCCAATCAATTATACTCATTTTTGGAGGTTGGAGGTTGGAAGTTGGGAGAGGTAAGAATTACATAATCCACCTTGAATAGACCAAATGTCTAAGGTAATATGAACATTAAGTGTTGCTGCTTGCAACGATCCCAACATTTCCTCCCTTGCATCAATGATTCAAGAAGAGTGTAACTTACCTGCTCATGGTGGTTCATGAAGGGATCAGGAGATCAGGGGCAGCCAAGATGGAAGAGGCACTAGAATCCAGCATCCTATACTGAATGGTTGGTCATCCAAAGCTATTCATGATGACATGCATTACAACTGATGCCTCTGGACCACCTTGCTCCTTACTCCCTAACAGCCTTAACACTAGTTAGCAGGACAGGTTGCCTATTGCTGCCAGAGATGGAAATGGCTGATCCCTCAACAGCTGCTCCCAAAATTGAAAGATGCTTAACATCCTGCTCCATGCTGCCAGTCCCTTGCAGTTGCAAACAGAATGGCATAGGTCTTCAAGCACAAGCTTACAAACCTTACGTACCATGTGGCTCTTGGGTTCTTAGCATACCTACTTTGGTGGAAGTACTATTTGTCTGATGGTACATCTGGATCGTCACTAACATGTACCATAGGCTCAGATTCAGGAAATTCCTATTCATGGCCTTTGCCCTCAGCCCTTGGCAGTGGGGTGACTACCTGAATCATCAATACTACCACCACCTTTCTTCAGTGGGGGACAGGGAGAAGATCTCATCCTCTGGCCTTTCCTCAGCCTCATCCACTACAGAAGGAGCTGGCATAGTACTTAAATCAAACCTCTACATAGGAGTCACCATCCCCCAATATCCAGTAAAGTTCTGCCTCCTTGTCATTTAAACCCATTTTTTCTTCTCCTGAATTTAGAAATGATGCTGAATGAATCATTTTCTACATGACAGACATTTAGAAACCTGAAGACAGCTATCATATCTTCTGACAGTCTTTTCTTCTCCAGGCTAAACATACTCAGTACCTCCAACCATTTCTCATATTTTTTAATTCCAAGTTCCTCATCATTTTGGTTGTGCCCCGCTGGACATGATCCAATTTTATCAATATCTTTCCTAAAATGCAGTGCACAGAAATGGACACAATTCTAGATGTGGTCTGACCAACACAGAATAGAAAAGGACTTTGATCTTGACTTAACTGATATGTGGTATCTGGTATCTTAACTGAAATCTTAACTGGTATCTGATCTTGATACCTCCTAGCATTGCATTTGTTTTGTTTTGTTTTGCAGCTGCATCTCTGTTGGCTCATGTTCAGCATGTGATTTACTAAGACAACCAGATGTTTTTTCATATACTTTTGTCCTATATGATCACCCTCATTCTATAATTATGCCTTTGATACTTCCTACCCATGCAAAGGATTTTATATTTGCCCTTGCTGAAATTCATCTTGCTGGTTTCTGCCCAATCTGCTGAATCTTCATACTGCCATCCATTGTGTTTGTTATCCCTTTATCTAATCCCTGTTGATTAATATGCAAGGCTTAGAAGGGAAGAAATGAAAGACTTCCCACAAAAGGTGCCCTAAGAAACAGAAGTGGAGATGAACTTCGTTCTTCAGTTATAGCATGCAATCCTGGTGACATGTTTGGGTTAATCCCTAAAAACAACCTGGCATATATTGGCAGGAAATACAAGTTTGAGGTCCTGCTTCAAGGAAAAGTAGGAGCACTAGAGCTGCAAATCACTACAGTACAGTTATGCATGCAGATAATCATAGAAAAAAGAAAATTCAGTAGTAAACAGTGACAACCAGAAACAAAAGACATAGAAGATATTATTCACTACTAGAATCTAGAAACAGTTTTCACAGAAGAAATGGGCTTGGAGTCTTCAAGGGAAGAAAAAGAGACATTAGGAGAAAAGAGGATGGCCTTTTCTGAAGAGGAGAATGGATGACCTTTGTCCTACAACAAGGTAAAGAGAAAAGTCATGGTTGTTGGTAACTCACTACTATGAGAAATGAAAAGGTGAAAGGTCCCCTGTGCAAGCACCGAGCCATGTCTGACCCTTTGGGGGATGCTGCTTTCATGACGTTTTCTTGGCTGACTATAGAGCGGGGTGGTTTGCCATTGCCTTCCCCAGTCATCACCTTCCCCAGCAAGCTGGGTACTCATTTTACCGATCTTGGAAGAATGGAAGACTGAGTCGACCTGAGCCGGCTACTATGAGAAATACAAATAAACGTATGTGGACTGGATTTACTGGTTTGTAAAGTGTTCAGGAGCATAGATTCAGGTTGTAGAAGAACAACTTTCTGACAATTACTTCTTTCAGCTAATACATATGAAAAGCCAAAAGAGGCTACAATAAGTGTATCACCATAGACTTTTAAGTTTTAGGAAAGAAATTCAAGATCCTGGAAGCTTATGCTTAATTTCACTGTTTGGAAAAAGCCCAAAAAGCCCAAAAAAATACTGTAGGTGAATGGCTATGCAAATGGAGTCAATGGGGCAGATTTGGTTTCTGGGACCATGGTGTGAGTTATCTGCTGATAGTGCTGACAAAACCCTTTAAAAAACTGGCAAAAATTTGGTTGAGGCAAAATGAGCTTGACCAGAAAGACTTTAAATTAAAAGTGTGGTTGTTAAAGAAGAAAACACTGAAAGAAGGATTTGGGGTACTGTAAAGAGTTATAGACCTTGGAAAGAAGCAGGAGTCCTGGGGTCTAAACTATTCAGTGATAAAACAGAACAGGAATGACTCATAAAGATCCTGGCCTCCATTGTCTTTATACTACACCTCAGAGTATGAGAATAAGAAGAAACATAATCAAGGAAAGCAAATGTAACTATAACAGAGAGTTGGTAAGATGATTCTCATGATTGGAATATGCAACCTGAAGGATATTGAAGGTTAAATTTCAGGAATATCTATGAGTGAAATGACTAAGGCTGAGGCCTAATAGACCTAATGATGCATTATTTATAACCAGTAATGTGGAAAAAGAATAAACTTGTACAATTTTTTTCCTCAGAAAATAGATCATAAATGTAATTTTGGCTCTTTCTTTTTGGCTTGATTAAATACAGTGAATGTGAAAAATGCACTATACAGCCCTCTCCCTACCCAGCCACAGTTGGCTCCTCTGCCAAAACCGAAGCCTCTCCAACAAATGCAAGAGCCAAGAGGTAAGGGAGATTTCCTCAACCACAGCAGGAAGGTCCTGTGCCCCACCAAAGTCAGTGTTCAGCAAGCCAGCAGCAAGTTGCTGAATCCTAAAGCTGGTTGGCTGCCAGAGAAAGCTTTCTCTACTGTTTTTTTTAATCCTATAAAGTATTGGTGTCAAAATCAACTGTCACCTATTCAAACCACAAGGAGCTTCACAAATGATTTAGAACCCTGAATTTCTAGGGTCAAACTATACAGAGGATCTCCATAAATAGAACACCACTGTCTCTTATATAATCTGAACCCTGGCTGTTGGCCTTGGTATAGAAGCATGGATACATTGTATCTATTTACATTTCCATGAAATCAAATTATCCTATCCAAATAGGAAATTAATCTGATACAGGTAGCCCTTAGAAAAAACCACTCATTCAGTGACTGTTCAAAATTATGACAGCCCTGAATGAGTGGTACTTACAACTGATCCTCAAGGTTCTGTCTGTCACAGCACCCCCACAGTCATGTGATCGTGAACCGGGCACTTGGCAACCAGCTCACACTTACGATGGTTGCAGGGTCCCACGGTCATGTGATTGCCATTTGTGACCTTCCCTGCTGGCTTCCCTCAAACAAAGTCAGTGGGGAAGCCGGCAGGGAAGGTTGCAAGTTGCTGTGGTAAGTCACTCGCACTCCCATGGAGTCTTCTCCTGAGAAGCCCAGCCACGGAGTATGAGACCCTGTGAATCTCGTACTCCATAGCACACATGTGCGCCTGCAACACCCCCCAACACCTGCGGTGGCCACCTGCTCACCCTCCCTCACCCGGCAGCAGCCACCCCCAGCTCCTCTATACTTGTACCGCAGCAGCCACTTATCCACCCTGCTTGCAAGCCACCTGGGACTTGTGACTTCCTGCCAGCTTCTCCATTGACTTTGCTTGTTGGAAACTGGCAGGAGGTTGCAAGGAGGTCCTCACTTAATGACCTATGATCCTCACTTAACGACAACAGTGGGGACTGCCGCTAAGCAATGTGGTTACGTGATGTTGGGCTTTACAACCACATTGCTTACTGATGGAAATTCTGGTCTCAATTACCATCATTAAGTGAGGACTACCTGTAATTAAAATAGCAAAATTTCTGTTTCCTTCTAGATGTTTACAGATTACTTGATGTGAACTTTGCCTAACCACTTAACAATTTGCCGTTTTATTTATCATTTGAAAGCCACTTTATACCATTAATCTTTCTTGAGTCTGACTACAGATTAGGGCTAAATGGTAAAGGAAAATTCTGTAGCTTATTGAATCATGTTCAAATACAAAAATGAACATTTCTTAAAGTCAAGCAAATAATGACCAAGCATCATGAAGGCAATGAACAAAGCTATGTGCCTTAGATATTCAAAGCTGTGTCACCTCCACTCTAAGGAACAATAGAATTAGAGCAGCTATGGTGAATTGTGATTTCAGTGATTTGTCTCCCTCCGGTGGAAGCACAAAGTATTATTCTGAGAGAGGAACTGAGAAAAGCAAAGTGAAAAGAGGTATCAGGGGAAATTAATTGAGTTTATGCCATGAATTTATTCAGCTTTAAGATGTAACATTTTTACATTTTTTTGATGTAAAACAATTGAGCCACTACAGTAACTAATCAATTGTAGCATTGCAGGTCTATCTTCTTCTCCAGAGGTGCCCATGTGATTCCCAGGTATACTTCTTCTCCAGACATTTCTGCTTCATGCTCACTAGCAGTGGCATCTGGGATGGGGGGAGGGGGAGGGAAGGGTCCAATAGGTCAGCCTGATGAAAGCAGCATCATGCTGTTGTGATGGAAGCCCTGCCTCTCTTTTATGGGTGTGGTGATATCATACACACATCCCAAAGGGGCAAAACATTTTGACAAAAGCTGCAGGAGCCTGCACACGCCCATAACCATCAGGCTTTATGTTCCAGTTTTTTTGTGTGTGACTGTAAGGCCTACCATTATTTTGCAGAGAATCACAGAGATGACCTTGAAAAGGAATGTGACAGTTAGCAAAACATGATTTAAGTGCAGGAAAAAAAGAAAATACTAGAAAGAAATTTAAACTGTCTCTGCCTTAACTCTCTTTGGTATAAGAGGAAGGGATCAAAAACATGGTCAGGACTTCAAGATTCTGTTACTATAGCCTGTATCAATAAAGTAGGATTCCAGTATGTCTTGTGGAATCTGTTTCCTGAGCTGGCCTACCTTGAAGGGCTGACATATGCAAAAAGGCTTTCAAACATCAGGGTGAGTGAAAGGTGTGGCATTAAATTTTTGATGACACTCTACCTAGGACAAGGGACTTGGCTCCTGAGATAACAGGGTGTGAATTCCTATTCATTAAGCTGGGTCATAGGGACAAGCTGGTTACCAGCTATCCTGCTGCTTGGTGGTATTTCTTGACAAACCTCTTGACTTGGTGTTGGAGTCCCCTCACCTTTTGATGTTGAGTGACTTGAGTCTCCAGTTCAAGTAGAGCCCAGGAGTTCATGGCCTCCATGGCCACTACAGCTTATCCCAAATAATCTCAAGACAAACATGTATAGGTCGGTGCATATTAGACTTCGTGTTGATCTGAGAACAGGCGGGTTTTGTTCTGGAGGGCTTTTCTACCAACCCTTTGCCGCTTCCTGATTTAAATGAAATTGTGACCCAGAACACCCATAAGGCAAACCCGCCAATATAAGGGACCTGCTCCAGGCACCTCAAGGATGTAGATGGTTTCCTGTGGGTGCTTGGAGGTTTTCCCAGTAAACTTATGGACACCGTTGTTGGGTGCCTGATCAGCCACCGGCAATAAGTGGCAACTGAGCACTTGGCACAATTGGCGCTGAATGGGCTCTCTCTTTGGACTTGCTGTGAGAGGAAGGAGTCCATTTTTAACTGTTTCCCTGCCTTATAATGTTGCTGTCAAGGCTAATTCATAATCTCTTCTTTCCTTTGGTGATCTTTTCTCCCGATGATTATAGGTCCAAATGGAAATTAATGCGGCCGCACAAGCAGTTATTGGTGCCCCAAGATCGGCACATGTGACATCACTGCTGCGCGAGCTGCACTGTGTACCAGTTTGCTTCTGGGTCCAATTCAAGGTGTTGGTTATCACCTTTAAAGCCCTACATGGCATGGGGCCAGGTTACCTGAGGGATCACCTCATCCCCCTGACATCGACCCGCCCCACCCAGTCATGCAGAGAGGGCATACTACGAACCCCACCAGTAAGGGAATTCCACCTGCCGGGGTCCAGGAGGCGGGCCTTCTCTGCAGTGGCACCCGTCCTCTGGAATATTCTGCCCCTGGAGGTAAGACAGGCCCATTCGCTCCTGGACTTCCAGAAGAACCTAAAAACCTGGTTCTGCCACCTTGCTTGGGGTGGGAGAGGCACCAGTTCATCTTGGGGGTGGCTAGTATCATAGATCTCTCCCCTACAAACAAGCTCTGCACTGCTTGGATTTTATATTTTATATCTATTTTATTTTTTACTGATCTATTTATATTGTAATTTATATGTTTTAATTGTGATTTTATTGTAAACCGCCCAGAGTCCCCTTTTCAGGAGAGATGGATGGTGACAGAAATTTGAAAAATAAATAAATAAGTTGGTTAGTTCAGGGAGCTTCTGAGAGGAGCTGCTAATATGTTGCCATCTTGTTTCCCTCCCTTTAATATAGGAGCATTTCCCAAGTTTTATTTTATGTTATTAATATTAAACCATGGATGTTTTAATGTACTGGATGATCTCATAAACCACTAAGAATTTTTTGCAGGCGTTAACAAATCAAATAAATCCATAAGCATAACTAGGCTTGCCACCTGTTCCTTATTTCAGAAATTTTTCTTTCCAAGTAATAAAGAACCAAGTTTTTTCAGGTCTTGAAGACTGGGCCAGGCAGGCCACTAATTGCAATGCAGTGTATATGAACATGCAGATGGTTCTATATTGTAGGCCATTTCAAAATAACCTCCCCCCTTTTGGGCCCAACAGCAAACTGAATTTAATTAGATGCTATAACTCCAACTTGGTTTTGTTTTTTAGAAACATGACTTTAATTTGCCCTCCAGGCTAAACCTTGTGAAATAGGCATGTAAAAACATAGCTCATTCCAAGAAGAAGTTGCTCTCTCTAAAGGATTTAACAGCCAGTGAAATACCTCTCTTTATGATATGTTGCCCCAATTAAATGAAAGAGTACAGACATGCATGTGACACAATATAACATCTCTGTTTATTGAACCACACTCTCTGTCATGACAAAACTATCACTTTACAATAGGAATGCAATTTCTGTCTATGTGGATGGTATGTGGCTAGATTGAAATAATATATGGAAATTTTTTGATTTGCAGTAATGTCATTTGTTGTCCAAAGAGAGATATGCAGATACTGTTTTCAGATTTATATGTTGCTGATCCAAGTGCCCTTTTGTTGCTCAAGATACAACAGTTCAGGTCCAAATGAGAGGATACTAACAACAGCCAGCAAGATGGAATGTGCTTGATGTCACAGGCCAACCATAACCCTGCAAATGAAAACAATAACAGAAATAAAGTCCCTTGCAATTCAGTTATGCATATCTGTTAGTCTAGTTTACCTTATTCAATGGAATAAGAGGCTATCGTGATTACGTAACATTCTGGCAATCAGTTTTGCATAGCAACCTTTCCCTGAATGATGCCTCCATTATTGCAGAGTTAGCTAAACAAGTCAAGGGAGTTTTCCTTCCTTGATTGGGCTCATCCAATTGTTGCAAAAATTGTGAACGGTGTATGGTTGGGTTTTCTCCTTGGCTTCTCTATCCACCTTCAGTTGCTTGGAGAAAGTCTGAGGATTTGGTTTAGGAATTCTTTCTTGATGTATTTGGCATTTTCCAATTTTCATCCCAAAGAAATCATTGCAGTCCCACACTATATAACATGTGCTATGCTTCTTTAACCATTTTTGTTTTAGCATTTGAAAGGAATAAACTTCCCCGCTCCCATCCTACAATATTTATTTCTTTATTTACAATATAAACTCTGGGCAGGATACCAAAAACAAACAAAACAAAAAACAAAAAAAGAAATCTACCAAAAATGTGTAACAAAATATATATTGTTTTCTGGGCTGCTGCTGATTGTGATGATTGCCTTAATTCAAATAAAACTCCCAGACTCAGAATCTTGATTCAGGTTCTTGGTTTATTTAGAAAAGAGTGCAAACAGGTAAAAAGCTGAGAATGAGGAAAGCGCGCCTAAACTCAAACTAAATAGCGTCTTTGCAAACCTCACCCCACCCACTCCCTCACAGGCAGCCCTCCCCGCATTCCCAGGTGCTCCTAACGAGCTCTGCTGATCAACGGGCTAAAAGACCTTGACATTTAAGAGATAGCCTAAACACATTCCTCCCTGGCACAATCCAGCACGTCTCTTGTACAAGGTTCCCAGCAGCACCCTCCCAGCCAGTACACGTATCAGCACCATGGCAAGCGAACCGTTACGATGTAGAAACACCGGAACGGTGAACATGACACTGATACACATAAAACCTAATTTCCAAAATACATGCATTGTTTTAGACAGATGGTGCTGATCCACCATAGCTAATGAGCTAAGGCAGAATCTTTTCATCCAAATTAGATTTTAGCTCACAAGAAGTTAATGAAAAGGAAAATAGATCTTCTTGACTACAGACATACAGTATATTGTACAAAATATCTCCTGCCAACCTAGCAGTTCGAAAACATGCCAATGTGAGTAGATTAATAGGTACCACTTCGGCAGGCAGGTAACGGCGTTCCGTGTAGTCATGCTGGCCACATGACCACGGAAGTGTCTACGGACAAACGCCGGCTCTTTGGCTTTGAAACGGAGATGAGCACCGCCTCCTCGAGTCGGACACGACTGGACTTCATGTCAAGGGAAACCTTTACCTTTACCTATGCTTTGTGGAGAGAAAGAGGAAAAAGAGACAATAAGACTTAACCAGCACACCCAAATAAAGATAAAAATGCCAATGCAATATCTTGGGTAAACTTGGTTACCTTGGTTCCTTCTGTTTTTTTTTAATAATTTTTATTGAGAATTTTTACTTGAATAAAAGAAAAATAAGAAATATATAAAAGAAGGCAAGAACAGAAAAAGAAAAAAAGGAAAAGTACAGGAAGCAATACAGTTAAAAGAAATGAAAGAAAGAAAGATAATTAAAGAAATGACTTCCAACCTTCATTGCAGCAGTTACAGTCTAAGGTATTATCCCTCCTGCCTCTTAAACATAACCCTAATCCCTTCATCCCCTTATTCAACACTTTTTCAATTGTCCAGTCTAAAAATAATCATTTAAGCTCTTTCCATTTTCAGTAAAAAGTTCAAAAAAGGTTCCATATTCTGCAAAAGTACTTGTTATTTTATCTTCCATTGTGAGGGAATATATCTCCATTTTATACACATAGAATAATCTTGCTGACCAACGAAATAGTATCCTCTTCTATGAATTTATCTATCATAGATATATTCTTCTGGAATGGTCCAACAATCCTCCCTTCTATAACATTCATGCCCTTTAGTAATAGCCATTTTTCTTTATTTCAAATTTGTAATCCATAAAAGGGGAGTAAAAAATTAAAAAGAGGCTTTTTTCCCCATGTCCATCACACTTTAGACCCTTTCAACACTCCATATTTCTGTAAACACACGGTCTTCTCAGAATTTCATGTTTCCCTTCTTTTTCTACTTTTCTACTTATCTCAGTTTAACACAGTCAGCCAATCAGCTTCCTTAACAAATTTAAACATTCTTCTTTCCTACGGAAAGAAGAGATGATAGATAGATAGATAGAGATAGATAATACACAAAATACTAAAAATGAGGCAATATTCCAAATTTAACTGTACCTTTAGTCCATTTTTTAACTTATTCCAAAACCCCAGTAAGCTTTTCGCATTTAATTCTTTTTAAATTTTTACAACTGGTTCTTTCCTTTTTTACTTTAATCTTTCTTGGATCAAAGGTGGCTTTAGTTGCTCTGAAAGTCTCTTCACACTTTAAATCTCTTCCACTTAAATGTGCTTTAGAAAGTGGATTGGGCAGACCCAGTGTCCAGGCTTTGCGTGAGGCTGTGAGTATGGTGTCTTCTCCTGCAGGTCCCGGCACTCCTGCAGGTCACCCACGGGCTCACCCACTTCTCCTGCAGGTCACCCACAGGCTCCTCCAGACCCTGCAGGCTTCCTCATGAGGAACTGCCCCCCAAGAATACATGTGGGCAATCTCATGGCTTCTCCTTGTCCAGAGAAGCTCCATTAGCTCAAGCACATCACCCATCTGTCAGTCTTTGCCTCTCCATCGTCCCCGCTGTTTCGCAGAGATGTGCTAGTCTTCCATGCTTCCATCCAGAAGTTGGTTACCTTGGTTATAGCAAAAGGCCTCTGCTTCTTTCCTCTGGACCTGTCCAGACTTTTGGAGGTAGTTCTAGCCATTTAACAGAGGCATTAGGGAGATGATACACTCCATTAGTTTTCTCAATTCAGACACAGCAACTTCTCACTCTATTTCTCTAGAATTCTGCTTTTTGATTTAAAAAAACAAAGCTTTTTTCTATCTAGGAAACTGGGGCCTCTGACTGTCCCTACATGGCTAAGACTTCTCTCCCTCCTAGATAACAAAAGACATTTTTCCCTCTTGGATGTGGGTTGAAATTCAGACATCTAGTAGTCAGGGAATGAGGTTACAACTGTACATTCACTACATTACATCAAGTTTTAAAGAAACTTTGCTGTGCCCAAATAAACCATCACATCAAAAGTATGTTTCTAAGAGTTTACTCTTGAGAGCTTCCTATTGGCTCCATTGTTCTGAATCTCAGGTGTTTTTAATTCTTCATTCATCCTTACTTTTTCTTTCTAACCATACAACTGTTTTTTAAAAACAAAAACAAAAGGGAATTAGTAACTATGGTGTAATAAGATGAAATTTATTCCATTACCATGTGAGTGATTACTCTATATTCAAAAATATCCCCGTCTTCAGGGTTCACTCTCTGAGTAATGTTGTGCTGGCTGAATTGATCTTAGCCTTTCAACAACTGCAAGGATTTTATTTTATTCCCCCTTTTTCAAAATTAAGAATACATTCCCCCTATATATTTTCAAAGTTATACCACTTTGGAAATCTTGGGAAAATCTTTGTATATTTCAAGGTTCATAAAGAATTGTAAACCCTGTGTATTAGCTCCTTTTTGCTTTTGACTTGATAAACATTTGCATGAGACTGCTTGCAGTACAAAGGAATTTTGCTCTGTATGGATCTCTGATTTTTTTATCTTTTTCATACATGAATAAATATCTTACATTTTTGTCTTTTATTTAAGGTTAACAGTCTTGTAAGTGTATGTTAAAGGAAATATGAAACATAAATCCTTCCTCTCCTCCTTTACAAAAAGTCCAGATAAAACATAAAAGATGTAAAAGCTGACAAGTTCAGTCGAAAAATTTCAATCACTGAATATACTGCATTTGGGGAACAATTTTTCCCATCATCAGTGCTTTTATGCACTTGTTAAAGAACAAGTTTATTTTGTCCAGACTAAATAACAGCAAAACTTCCCTTAGCAAGATCCAAGAAGTTGTCAACAGCAACTTTAATTAAGTCCTTTAGTTTCAGTGTGCTTAGTCTCTGCCTTGCTAAAAATAGGTGGGTAGTTGTTTATTGAAAGTTGCTTTTGGAGACAATTCAAAAATCTGTGTTTCTGGTAGAAAAGAAAGCATCTTGGTCCTGATGATATCTACAACTGGAACTTGGTGCAACTTCAGACCAAAACCTTTCTTTTTTTTAATGGTAGAACAATTAAATAATAAGGCAAGATTACCAAAGTAACATGTTGTGGAAAAATATGTGGGCAAAATTTAGGAACCATGCAAGGATTGCAATTTTTTAAGTTTTTGGTTTCTTGAGACATAACAGTTTATATACCTGTGTGAGGCCAAGGCTTTGGTCCTGTGATTCGGACCAAGGAAAATTACTAATTGTTTGGCAACATTTTTTAAAAAATTTTGAAACTATAGCTAGCCTCTCCCCTTATCTTAAAAGTGTCAATATGGTCTGTTCTGTTCCATGAGATGATAGGGTGTAATAAATGTACAACTATTCTACACTGTAGTCTTAAACTGTGTGTCTCCTATGCATAAACAGGCTGGAAATGAAGCGGCTTAAGAAATCCCTGCCCAGATTTTAACTCCTTACTCCTCTTCAGCCTGAAGTTCTGTCCAGACCACTTTTTCTACATCCCTTAATTGGTAGATTCCCCTGCTTCTTTACCTCTCCTGGACTGGGAAAAAGAAAGAAACAAAACAAAACACTCAGGTTTACCATTTTTCCAGTTAGTTGGGCTAAAAGAGGAAAGTGACCGATTTCACCTTTTTTTAAAAAAAAGATGTCCATTACTGTACTGATTTCACTGTCTTATCAGTGAAGCTGTTGGAAAAACAAAAAGGGCAGCTTTTCACCATTACACTGATGAACTTAAAAAGATATCTGTGGAAGGCAACAACTGGAGGGGGTTCATTCCTACAACCATGCTTGGTAGCCTATTGGAGTGAAGATGTTTGTCTACAATGAAATGAAGCATAGAAGATGAAACAGAGCACCGCAGGATGTGGTACAATTCGGAAACTCTACTTTTGCTGTGTAGCAGAAAAAGATAGATGTACTTTGTCTTCCTGGTGGGCTGGGTACAGGTAGACGATGACATTATATGCTAAATTTGTGGCCTTTACACAGTTGGGGCAAAATATGACCCTGTAGATCAACCGTTCAACTTGCAATTACATAGCTTATTTCTGCTTCTATGGAGATATTTGCACTGCATTATTAAACTGTTCCTATCTGTGCTCATGCTAGACTCTAAAACAGCTTAAGAAAATCTTCTCTGGATTGAGATACTATTGTAGCAGCTTGTAAGTCTAGATCGTGTACTCCCATTGGACAATTCCCATGCTTGCAATTCCCCTCCCAACTTTCCATTCAATAAAAGCAATTGCTAATTGCTTTCCTTTCTATGGATGGGTCATATTGAACATACATACCTTTTCTCTCTCTCTCTCTCTCTCTCACACACACACACACACAGATATTACTGTATATACTGTGTGTGTGTGTATGTATGTATGTGTATATATCCACATACATGAAGTTGAAAATCAAAATGCACATATATGCAGACACAACAGTCAGATTTAAAATAAAAAAATCCCTTTCCTGCATTTTCCTGGCCCATATGTGATGGTTGCCTTATTCCAAAAAGAACACAGACTCACTAGTTAGGGCTAAGGATTTCTGGTTTATTGGGAATAGTATGCATACACGAAGAAAGACGGGAATGAGCACATGGCGTGCGAGGTAGCCGGTAAATACCCGCGGTGCGGACCTGGTCCTTCCCCACCCCCCATTGTCCCAAAGTCCTGATCCGGAGTCTTGATGGGCGATCAGGGGGCGATTCCGGAGTCTCGATGGGCGATCAGGGGGATTAGCGCTGATTACCTCTGTCCTCTTCCTGTGTCCGGAGCAGGTGTGTCCCCCGTGGTAATGCAGAGATGTCAGGGAGATAGGATGATGGCTTCTCGGGTCAGGGCAAAGGTATGGCTCCTTTGTCCTTTATTTGTATTTGTCTTTCAGCGCTTATAGGATTAGCACTGATTCTTTCCTCCTTCCTCCCCTTCCCCGGAAAGGCATGTTCCCCATTGTGATGTATGTATACATCGCAACGGGGGACATGACACCATATTGGCCACAGGACCAGTGAGGATAAGGGCTATATCAAGAAGTCCTTTATATAAATAAAAAAACAGATAACCAAATGTGAGACCTTCTGGCCAAAGTTGGGCTTTTGGAGACAGTTGAGATTGCTGCTGCTGCACTGCCCTCCGTACTGTGCAGAATCATTCCTGCTTAAGCTGCTGGATTCTGTTGTCAGGTTGGTGGAGGAATCCCTGAGGCTAATGGTCCTTGGGGACTTTAAACTGCCACTTGGTTACAGTGAGTCCAGAGTGGCTCAGGAGTTCATGGCCTCCATGAAACCATGGACCTATCCAAGATAATATAGGGTCTGACACACCAGGGGTCACACATCAGATTGGTTTTTGTCTTGAGGAAGTTGCAGTGTGATCTGGCATTGGAAGGCATTACCCTCAGTCTGTTGACATGGACAGATACCACTCTTTGGTTGCCCTCCAGCTTGCTGGTGTCACTCACCTCCAGGGGAAGACAAGACTTGTTAAAGCGGCCTGACCCAGTTAACTGATGGACCCTATTGGGTTTCAAGAGAGCTTGGGGTCTTCCCTGAGGATCTGGCAGGAGTTCTGTTAAGGCCTTAGTTGCAGCTTGGAATAGGTGGGTAACTAGGCCCTGGACTGGATGTGGCCTGTCTCTGTGCACCAATCTGGGGTGCACCTTGGTTTTCTGAGGAGGTCTGGGAGATGAAGCTCCAGAAGCAATGCCTGGAGCAATGTTGGAGAAAGACAAAGAATGAATCTGACTGAACATGAGAAACAGCCCATATTCAGGCCTACATAAGGGTGGCAAAATGTCATTATTTTTCCATCTTAATTGTGTCTGCCAATAGCTGCCCAGTGGACCCAGAGTGACCCTTTACCTGCTGGGGAGGTGACAGGCCCCAGGTCCATCTGTAGGGCCACAGTGAGGGATATTCAAACTATCTGGCAGATAGTCACTCGGATTTGCTTGGAGTTGGACTCTGACTGGACAGGTCTGAGTGAGTTGCCCAGGGCATATTCTTGTGAGATTATGTGGAGTGAGTTTGATTCTGTAACTCCCACGGATGTGGACAAGGTCCTCCAAACTGTCAGCTCAGCCACACGTTTGTTAGATCCTGGCTCCTCCTGGGTTATCAAGATGGCCCAGGAGATGACCAAGGGGTGGGTCTGTGCAGTGGTATCGTCTTCTTTGAAGGAGGGGATGGCCCATCTAGACTTGAAAGAGGTAGAGGTACACCCCTTTCTCAAGAAACCATCACTGAACTCTCTTTTCTGGACAATTACTATCCAGTTTACAGTCTTCCCTTTGTGGGGAAGGTTGTGGAGAAGGTGGTTGGGTGGCAGTTACAGAGGATCTTGAAGGAAATGGATTATCTGGACCCATTTCAGTTTGGTTTCAGAATGGGGTATAGGGGAGAGACAGCGTTGGTCATTCCTGTCAATTATTTTTGGTAGAACTGGAATGGTGATGGTGACATCCATCCTTGTGCTCCTTGATCTCTCAGTGGCTTTCAATACCACCAACCATGGGATCCTTCTGGAGAGGCTGCAGGGGTTGGGAGTGGGAGTCACTGTGTTCCAGTGGTTTACCTCCTTCCTCAGTGGTCATTTCCAGTTGCTGTTGATCGGAGGGAGAGATTGCACCTGTGGCCCATCACTTGTGGGTGCCCCAGGGCTCACTGTTCTCCCTGCTCCTGTTGAACATCTACATGAAGTTGTTGGGTGAGGTCACTTACCAGTTTGGGTTTTGGTATCATCAGTACCAAAATGATGATACCAGCTTTACATCCCAACTGCATACTGTGCAGATGAAGCTATCAATGTATTGATCTGGTGCCTGAAGGCTGTTCAGGTCTGGATGAGGACTGACTTCCAGATGCAATTCAAAGCACTGGTCATCAGGTGGTCCTGGATATAACCACAGGGCCTGGTTATATCCAGGACCACCTATCTCTCATTCTTTCTGCCTGCCTGATACTTTGGGGAAAGGTGGGTGCGCTCCAGGTCCCTTCAATTCAGCCTTTCTCATCTTTTGACCTTGGAGGAACCCTTGAAATATTTTTCAGGCATCTGACTTCTGGCGGGGACATGGCAGACTGAACAGCTGTGCCCGCAGGCTTAGCAGGCAGAACTGACAATGTGGCATTTTTTTCGGGCTCAGGCAGGTTTTTCCTGAAGCCCAGGAGTGTTTTTCTAAGGAAAACACTTGGAATCACCCCATCTGTCCTCCAAATGGTAGCTTGCAGCCAGAAGATTGCAAACAGCATTCACACTCAACTGGTAAGAATAGCTGGGAGGCTGGGATGTCACCATTTCCCAAGCCGTGCTGTAGCCTTAAAGGGACATTAAGACCAGCCACCCCATTTCTAAATCACCCAATTTATATTTTTTAAAATATGTGTACCTTAAGAGAGGCTTTCTACAACAAGGAGAAGCAGATTCTCTTGGTGCTTATTGTTATTTTTGGGATTAATTTTTTTAAAAAAAATTCTTTTAAAGTTTTGGCTTGTTTTCCATCCAAATATTAAGGAGGATTGAGATTAAATAATTGTCTCCCTGTTATTATTTTTGCACTAAATTTGAAGATATTAGCATGTTCCTGTTTGAACTTTCAGTTTTCTGCTTCTACTTTCCCTGGGGAATTGTCTGCAATCTCACTTTTGCTTGTGTAAACACATTCTTTCATATCTTCGACTTTTACTGGTTAAGCTCCTAGGGGGTGCCATAATCTACTGCTTGAGACATGGAAGAGTTTAAACAAACTTTCTCTGACTTCCACCAAGATTTATATTCTTTCTGATTCTTACCAAGTTTTTATTCAGGACATTGTGGAAAATATGAGCTTTAAAATTTGTCACCTGGTTGGGGATGTCGTGGATGAAACTGAAGAATTTAACAGTGACAGAAATGTCTCTTTGATTTCTTTTGAAATGCTGAAGTTAAGTTGATAGTCAAGTTGAAGAAATTAAACGGAGGGATCAAGTCGCAAGCTATAAGTGACTTTTTGATGGAATGCTGTGGAAAAGAAGGGGTTAACATGTATGGGAGGTTTTCTGAAGAGAAGTCAAGAGTTTTTGAGGGGGCAGTTGGGCTGTTTGATTTCTGTAAGAAAAATGCTGTGTATATATTGTGGGGACATGTAAATGCTTTGGTCTATTTTGAAGTGGGATAAGGGTTTAAGAATATCTATCTGGATTGCTTTTAGGGTTTGGCTGATTTCATTTATCTTTAACAATTTGGATTAAGATTACTAAAGTACAATATATAAAAATATTGCTTGGTTTTGGGTTTAATATGACTAAGATTATTAAAATTGTTGTATTATCAACTATAAAACCACCCAGAATCATTTGTCGAGATGGGCAGTGAAGAAATGTGATACAGAAATAAAGGTAGACAATTTATATGCTTTTTAGTTTGATTTTTATTATAGTAGACAGGAATGTATAGAATAATAGTAGGAAGGAAATAATTAAATAAATGTTATCTTTGAGGGGGTAGTTGATCAGGAGGTGTATGTATACATGTGTGTGTTTGTATTTCTTCTCTTTCTTTTACTATAAGGGCATGGAGCAATTGTATTTAGTGATGTTTATAATGTGCCAATGGAATGATTTATAGAAATAATGTGATTTTGGTTTAATATAGTTACTCTATATTAAAATCAGGATTCAACTCTTGGGACTGATTATGGAAAATTGTTGTATATCTTTGCTGTTAAAAGTCAGAACTCACCTCTTTTTGTAACTCTAGAAATTTTTTTTCTCTTGTTTCCACACTTTTTTAGTTTTTTCTTTTTCTTCGTAGTTTTTTTCTTTTTCTGTAGCTTTTATCTTTGTTTGAAACTTAATAAAATTCTTATTAAAAAAAGAAAGAAATATTTTTCAGGCCTCGGAGAAGCCCTACACATTCAGATTCAAATATAGGCCAGAAGTTACAAAATTATTATATTCATTTCATGGGTAGGCCTATATATATTCATTAAGAGTGTTCTTAAACTAAAAATAAAGAATGAAACCTACCTCTTCAATGTGAAGTTGCCTGAACTTGAAATAATTTTTCAAATAAATCGTGATCTCCCAGGGAACCCCTAGTGACCTGTTGTGGAACCCTAGGTTTCCATGGAACCCTGATTGATAAACCCTGATTCAGTTAAATATTGTCATGTTGTGGGACAAAAGAAACCTTCTCTGTCACTGTCCCTGCCCTCTGGAACAGCATCCCTCCAGAGATCCATATGGCACTCACTTTCCTGGGGTTCTAGAAGGCCCTTAAGACCTGGCTCTGTTCCATACCTAGGATTAAGGTGTTTATGGAGTCCCTGTTGTGGTTTTTTATAGTTATGACTGGTTTTCAATCCAGATGATTATGTTTATTATTGTGTTTTCATATCTCTTTCAATGAAACACAGCACAGACATTAGCGTTTAATTGGCCTTGATTTGTAACCATAGCAAAGTAAGTGGATTTTACATTGTTCCTGCAGCATTAGTAGAAGCAAAACAAACAACTTTATGTCATGTTACCTTATGTCACTGCAAAATATACTAAGTTATGAAATGCAGCGCCATATGGTGAGGTTTTTTCCAGTTACCAATTAAAGTTATCAACATTTCAAGCCAATTTAAGCCCCCTATCACTTTGTAACTCAACATATAGCTTTGAGAGGGCAACAGCACTACTTTAAAAAGCTCACAAATCATAGATTTGAAACCTGGTGTGCCAACTGTAAGCAATTGCTCTAAATCCCCTGAATATCTCTGTTTTTTACTTATGCTATTTGCTTAACCTTTTATCAAATTTTTGGAATTTAGAATTTTTAAAAATATACTATCAAACTTTCCTTGAGACTACATTTCTTGTGATCCTAAATGCATAAAGATTATGAAGTTAATTCACACAATCAAATAATTAACTCCTAATCAAAGTTTTTAAAAATTCTTAACATTTCTGAACCATACGCAGAAAAAAATTGAAAACAGCTGAAGTGGTCTCAGCATTATTTTTCCTTCTATATATTCCTAAACTAATATTTACTTTATTGATTGATTGATTGATTGATTGATTGTTAAAATTTCTATTACCGCCCATCTCCCCCCAAAAAGGGGAACTTTCTTAATCATTCATAACTCATGTTTGACAGGTATTTATGAGCAAATAACCTGAGATAACATTATCTTCTGCCCAAAACCATAAAATACTTCATGCCACACATCTTATAAATATATATTTTCCTGAGACAGATTTATATAGATAAAATCATACCCACAATATCTGTACCTGTGCAGTGTCTTTAATAATTTTATGTTAGTTTCTACCTATCTCAGATTCAAGCAAGGAATGTATAAGACTAACACACTCCCCCAGACTCTCCCCAAACCAGATTGCTGGATGGGACTGGACCACATTTGCACTGGGCCAGCAGGGCATGAATCCCTTGTTGGGCCTTTGGGCATGGCAATTGCCCCTTACTTTACTCCATGATGGAGGAGCCCCTTGGAGGGTTGGCAGCAGCTGGGAAGTTGGGTCATCATGTGTATCACTCAGTTGTTTGGCGGTTCGTGGCTCTATGTGATGACAGGAAGAGGCCGGGGGTGGCAAAGATGCTCATCTGAGTGTTTTTTGTGGCGGAAGCAGTCACAGGTGATCTGGCAGTGGCTGCAGAAGAGCTGGAAGTAGAAGTTCCTGGATGAAGATGATGGTGCTCAGGTAGCAGTGGGCTGGCAGCAGTGGAGGCAGGAACAGGCCAATGGTGTGTGGTTGAGTTGGCCTAGATCATGCAGCAGCCATGTAGACCTCCACACTAGGTGGGCAGCCATCTTGTCTTCTCTCAACTCCAGGTATTAGAAAGAACATTGTGATGTGGCTTGTTTCAGTGTAGCCCTTGTGGATTTTGCCTCTGTGCCTGGTAGACTAGGATTGGGATACTATGGACTTGGACTTGGCATCTAGTGATTAGTCATGATTTTGTGGAGGGTGATTCTCTGTAAACAGCTTGAAGCCTTCTGGCCTCTCCCTGAGTTAGAGCTGGGAGGAGGGCAGCAGTCTGAACCACCCTCATCCAAGGCATGACACATGACAGTGGTCATATGTTTGGTCTGGTTTTCTTGTTGAAGCAGTGGCTACATGATACGAAGTTCAGGGAGACCTCCATTATACCCGTTATGGTCAAATCATTCTCTTGAGTTCTCTAGTGCTGCCCTCTGACACAGGGAGGCTGGACCTATTCAACTGGCCCATCCCAGATGACTAATGAACCCTATTGGGTTCCAGAGGAAGCTTGGGGTTGTTCCTGATGGCCTAATGCATGGCCCGACAAAAGCCCTGGTCACTGTCTGGAATGAGAGAGTGGTAGGGGCCTGGGATCAGATAATACCACTGCAGGCTGTCTCTTCGTATGAATCCCCAAACCCTCCTGATTTACAGAGGAACTTATGGAGATGAAATGGGACACCTAGAGTGCCTATTTAGCTCCCAGGAGGTGATGTGTGGCTGGGTTCTGGTGGTGGTGATTTTTTATTTGAGATAGGGAGTGGTTTTGCCATCTCTTAAAGATGCAGTAGTTTGCCCCCTCTCAGGAAGCCATTACTTAGAGCCAACCATGATGGACAATTTTCATCCAGTCTCCAGGGTTGTTGAGAAGGTGGTCACACAGTAGCTGCAGAAAATGCTGGAAGAAGTGGTTTATCTGGACCCTTTTCAGTTAGGATTCAGGCCTGGGCATGGGACCAAGATGGCATTGATTGCACTTGTCAATGACTTCTGACGGGGGTGGGGTGGGGTTGGTGTGTCCCTTGCTCTCCTTGACCTCTCAGCAGCCTTCAATACCATTGATATGGTCTCCTTCTGGATTGGGTTTGGAGTGGGCAGCACTGTGTTGTGCTGGTTCTCTTCCTTCCTATGGGTCTGGTTTCAGTTGGTGTTGATGGGGGAGCTCCATAGGGCTCAGTACTCTCTGAACTCCTATTTAATATCTACATGAAGCTGCTGGGTGAGGTCATCCAACAACACAGGGTGAGATATAATCAGTATGTTGTTGATATCCAGCTTTATTGTATTTTAATGTGATGGAATGTGTCTATGAATGGGGAGGTGATGTGATGGACTACAGTAACACAGCTGGTTCTCAGGAAGGAGAGAGCACATTCCAAGGAGGAGAGCGAAATAAGAAAAAACACTGCCTGAAGCTGGAACATGGGAAGACAAAGAGGTTCAGAGTAGCCACACCCTAGAGCTGTCCCAGGTTATTTCATTTTAAGTCAGAGTAGAGTAGGTTTAGTCTGGCAAGATTCTGTCTATATGGTAATGAGCAAATAAAATACTGAAGTTTGGCTGGATTGACTCCTTGTCATTTTTGGGCTAGGCCTGACATTTAATGTCCAAGACGTTATTGTCTTGGAGCAGACTGTCACTAAAATACAATCAGTATAAAAATTTCTCATAATGTAAAACCATACCATGACCTGGCACTGTTATAATCCATGGCTATTATTGGTGTGATGCTCCCTCTTTCATGCACTCACTGTGTGATTCCATTGCTCTGCTCCCGGTGTCTTGTCTTCTTCTGTCTCTTTCCCATGTTTTTCAGTTTTGCTCTTTTTCCTCCCTCAATTTCTTTTATGCACCACACTGTCTCCCAATCTTCCTCTGTTTTTCATCTTTGAGCCCTTGGGAGTATTTCTGTAGCACATACAGAATTGGATCATGAAATCAAATTAGCAACCAGCTGCCATTTTAAAGCAATGACAAAAAGTATTGCTTTTAAAAACAATAATTTGCACTACATTTGTCAGCAAGCCATGCACAAAGTAGTTTAGTGTTGGCTTAGGAAGCAATTGTTAAATGCAAAATAAATGTCAAAAGGAATTTGAAGGCAAGATTTGCTTCCAGAACCAGGAATGCAAGTGTTTCTGAGTTGCCAGTCTTGTTCACACAATATGGTGAATCCTGAAGTCACTACACAACTGGAATCACACAATACACAAAGCTAAAATGTGATTGGCTATTTTGTGGCTGAAGACAGTTGTGCATGTGCTGTCAACTGTGGCAAATTTCCACAGTGCCATATAAACCCTCCTATACCCTTTTGAATTTCAAAGGGCATTGATCTTGGGCCTTGCTGTATCTTCTCTCAAATAGTTGATTGATTGTGTGTTGAGAAACACATTGCTGCATGACAGAGATGTGCTGTTCATAATCCTTTCAACATGTCTGCTCTTCAGGGCAATGTTAAGCACTGTAACTGACTCATCCCTCATCACCTGTACAGTCTATGAAGAGATACAAAAAATGTAATCTTGGTGCTTAGCTATTTTATAGCATGTAGGGTCAATGGCTACCTCAAACACATGGAAGGCAAAATATACCTACAAAATGGAAGTTTAGTAGAAGAACTTTTGTTTGTTTGTTTGTTTGTTTGTTTGTTTGTTTGTGCCTTTGAGTCCCTGCAGTTTTCTTGGCAAGATTTTCTAAAGTGGTTTGCTATGGCCTCCTCCCTAGGGCTGAGAAAGAGTGCCTGGCCCAAGGTCACCCAGCTGGCTTTGTGCCTAAGAAGGGACTAGAACTCACAGTCTCCCTGCTTCTAGCTTGGTGTCTGAATCACTACACCAAACTGGTTCTCAGAAGAACTAGAATTTCAATTTAAAAAATATGAGAAAATAGGAAAATTGGTGGTTCTTCCTGTTTCTCTGCAAGGAAACTCATCCATATTCTCTGGATGAGAAATGCTGTGAAAGTCATGATTAAAAGGAAACAGCTCCAGGAAAAAAAAATTAATAAAAATCATTCCAATGCATTATAGGTTTGTCTGGGCTATTAGGACACAAAGGTATTACCACTTCATGTGACAATCTATTCCACTGGTTGACAGTGGTTATCATCAAGAGATTCCTCCCATTATCTAGTTTAAATCTACTTCCCTGTAATTTCAACCCATTAGTTTTGATCTGCCTTCTGGAGCAACAGAAAAGAAGTACACACCCATAAGGAGTGAAGCCAAAAGAAAAGCAAGCCCTTGACCTGATCCAGGATAACAAGACATAGTATGTTGTCTTGTACTACTTCAAGAGTATGTTGCAACTTTTAAAGCAGAAGATGCTCTCTTACAAAACCCAGTCAATGACACCATCAATTGATCTCCCAATTCTGAATTGATGACAACCTTTCAGCAATATTACATGGTAGCCAAAAAATAGCATGGCTACTTAGCCTTCAGCCAAGACTGACTATTGCATAAACATAAATTGCCATTTGAGTGCTATGCAGAGAGCGTTAGTAAGTATCAAATAGTATTCCTGATCTTTCAAAAGTTCTCAACCTAGTTATCCTATGTTTCAATCAGTCTGAATTTTGTTCCTGACTTCTAGGATATTAGCTCTATTTATTTCTGACTTCTAGGGTACTGGGTCCATTTTGTGTCATTTATGAATGTGATGAAATTTATCATCATCTATTCATCCAAATAATTCATTAAAATATTTAAGTTCAGAGGATCCAGGGCTGAACCTTATGGCACCTCATTTGATACCTCCATCCAATTTAATGAAAGACCATTATAGCACTCTGAGTACAGTTTTTGAGCCAGTTGTGAATCTGCTTCTAGCTATAACACAGAAGCTGGTCCTGAATTTGAGGCTGATATTCCAAGCAGATTGTTTTTCACCTCCAATAGAATTTATCATCATCATACCTGCTGCCAAAATATTTCCCAGCAGGGGGAGCTCTAAGGGGCAATTTCCTCCCTCCTAAGTACTCAATTAAAAAAAAAAGAATGTAAGAATATCCCACCCCTAATTGTGATTTTTGTTTATTACAGCTTTTATTTACATTAAGAAATAGCACATAGAGCATGAATGCTAAATAATGCTAAGACATTGTCATGAGTACTGCTGGTGAACAGGAGGGGGGTCCTCTCCAGGGGGAGAAATACATGCATAGTTTAGAAGCTTTGAATCTCCCATCAAAGAAACTCAGAACAGACCCGCCTTAGATTTCTGGGTTTTTCTGTGAGGGTTTTCCTGCTGCCTTTCAGTTTAGCAGGATTTTCTGTCTAGTAGAGTGGAACAATAAACACTAGAGGCTCAACCAATCTTCTCAGCGTGATTCTTCACTCCAAAATAGGACAGACATTGAATGAACAGGCTTCTTTGAAGTACAGTTTATTTCTGAAATCCAGTACATACTAAACTAGACCAACTCTTTCCTCAGTTGCAAATATGCTCAAATACAGTATGTATTTGGCTCTGCCAATGTCTCATGTACCTGCTGCTCCTGCCTTGATGGGTCAGGTCTTCAATTCACTTCTCTCCCATCCCCCTTTTCCTGATGGTCCAGACTGCA
Organism: Candoia aspera; assembly: GCF_035149785.1. Lineage (NCBI taxonomy): Eukaryota > Metazoa > Chordata > Lepidosauria > Squamata > Candoiidae > Candoia > Candoia aspera. The sequence continues at coordinate 111,781,644 of NC_086155.1, read as the reverse complement.
ATTGGCTGAACTATGATCTGCATAAAGCTTTGTGTCTTCCCTCCTTTACCTCTAGCTGGGAGAAGCATCCCACCCTGCTATTTCAAACACCCCTTTTTCTTTCCCCCATACCTCTTCTCTGTCCACACGCCCAAAGTTAGGCTTCTGATATATTGTTTGAGCTACTTTTCTGCCTCTACACCAAAGCTAGCTTCTTTTCCCTCCATTGTACCACCCCCACTTCATTATATTTAGGGGTAGCACTTATTGAACTACGACTTGGAGTCAGCAGGACTAGGAAGAGCTATCTTTCTTCTACTGTTTACCTATCATCTCCAAGAACACTGTTTCCTCCATCTGCAATTTACCTGTAAATCTTAACAACTTTAACTTTCCTGCCTTGGACCAGCTGAGCTACTTTGTGATTCAATATGTTGTATAAACATAGCCTACATCTGTTGAACAGCCAATGTCACACTGTGTCTCGCATTTCCTTTTGTCATTCCTTCCTTTCTCTTCCACTTCACAAGAAGTTTGTCTCTTTTCTAAAAATATACTCCTAGATAACATAAGCTCTTATCCATGAAAAATTGCATGATAATCATATTCTAAATTATACAAAATATAGAAGCACTTTATGAATTATAAGATGATAAAGATATTTAAAGGGGTTTTTTAATAATTTGAAATTTGATAAATACAAAGTAATGTCTAACAGTGATCCAACCTGGTTTCAGGGCAACAGAAATTTGTAAAGATGTAGCTATTTAAAAACTGCAGATATGCTGGTTGGGATGTTGATATTGTCTACACTGGAGAAACATACAGTTTATTTTATTTTGGTGGTTTGGATCATTTTTAAAAAATTCTGAACAATCCTCAGGAATATGTTTCAAAAATCCTGGCCACCAAAAACTTGTTAAGTGCAACCCCCTTCCCCATTTCAATATAAGTAATATCCTGGCAAATAGTATTCAGAGTTTCTCTGAAGTCAACAGGGAAATAATGGATCAAAGAAAAGAAAGGACAAGTTATTTTCAAGAAATTATGTATTATTTTTTTTATTTTCATTTCAGATTAAACTGTTTTTCTTTCCTGACTAATTTATTATTTAACTTTCTAATTATCTTCAAATGATAACCTATTTTAATAGTTGCATCTTTTCCCACATAGTTTAGTAATTATTTGCTTCCCCACTATAGCTTGTTTCTTATTTTATTTTTTTCCCAGCAAGGGAAAGGAAGTCAGCATTGATAATCCCCAGATTGTCAGCAGTCCTTTTTTAAAAATGTAGAAACCAATTTCTGAAGCAAAATCTTTCCCACTCCTTTTTGTATTTTCAGCAGTCATTTAAAAAATGTAGAAAAGAAAGGAAGATTTTTAGAAACAGAGTAATGAAGGCAAATGTCCCCTGCTCCTGCCATGATTTTCAACAGCAACAAGGAGGAGGAGGCTGTGCATGTTTGCACAGGGAGGAACCATCTCTTACTCAATCCTACCAAGTGGCTGTGGGTGTTTGGGTCACCCAGATCAGGGGCTATTCCATCTTTGACCTTGGATGTGTTGGAATTATCAGGGGTCCACTTAACATTGTCTCATAAGCATAAGGGGGTCTCTCTAGCAAACTCACCTCTATTGTGGAGTCCTTGGTGCTCTCTGAGCCTTGTTGTTTACTTGCAGACATTTCATTGCCAGAGTAGGCAACATCTTCAGTGCAAAGATGGAGTGGGCCTTGCTGTCATATACTGTGCTCTCATATACTGTGGCTTGCCCTGCTTGTGTTGGTAGGGGTGTTGTTCTCTCCTTGGGAGTTCTTTGATTGGGCTGTTGTTTGCTGCTTGGTTGATTGCCTGAGTTAATACTTCCTTGATTAGGGTGTATTGTGCTGTTTGATGGTTCATCTGGTGTTAATCCTAGTGTTGACTTTTGCATATCTGGGTGTTGATTGCTGGCAAGGGAGTGTACTGGTCTTTTGGCTTTTCTATTGTCTCTTTTGAATGGTATGTAAATGTTGTTTACCTCTATGTGTCTGTTGATGGCTGCTTTGTCTGAGTGCCAGGCTTCCAGAAATTCTCTGGCATTTTTGGATTTGGCTTGGTTTAGGATGCTCACAGTTTCCCAGTTGAAACTATGGTTGAGTCTGTCCATGTGTCATGAGATTAAGGAGTTCTCATCGTGTCTTCTGACTGCTAGTTGGTGTTCATGGATGTGCTCTGCTAGTCTTCTGCCTGTCTGTCCTACATAGTGGCTGTTATAGTCTTTGCATTGTATGTTGTAAATAACTCCTGTTTTTTCTTCTTGGGCTATTGGGTCTTTTAGCTTGCTTAATATGTTTTGAAGAGTTTTAGTTGGTTTATGTGCTATGGTGATGCCATGTGGTTGTAACTGTTGGTGGTTTCTGAGATATTTCTGATGTATGGCAGTGTTATCCTTTTCATAGTTTCCATTGGTTGGGTTGTAGTGGGTTGGGTGGTGAGCACTTTTTGATGAAGTTGAGCAGGTATCCATTTTGTTGGAAGATGCTGTGCAGATGTTCTTTTTCTTTTTTCTGGTGTTCTGGGTTGCTGCAGGAAAAACACAAGTCTACAGGAAAGCTACCCACACCAACCAAGTGCTCCACTACCAGAGTAACAATCCAACCTCCCACAAGAGAAGCTGTGTAAGAACATTATTCAGATGAGCACTTACACACTGCAGCAACCGCTCAACTTTATCAAAAAGTGCCTCACCACCCACTCACCACTCTGTTCCACATAGAAAGTATCTACAAAGAACCAATGATGATTAAGTGCTTTCTACTGTGAATCTACTTGTATCCAGATCTACTGAATAAAAGTAAGCTATCTCTATTTTTCTTCATCTAACTACTATGTAAAGACTGATTTTTTTTCTGAACATTATTAAGCTTAATCTGCAAGTTCTCTTTTTTGGTTCGCACTTCTACTCTGCAAGATTGCTGTTGGCTTCTTGGAGTTCTTTTATTAACCTTTAAAAACTCCATCGGGATGGAGTAGCACATTCTGGGGTAATATGCAAACTGCGGGTCTTCCCGGATTCACAGCTCCTTCTTGAAGAGCAGGTGTCATCTGTGACCAGGAAGTCCTTTGCAAAACTCCATCTGGTGCTCCGGTTGTGCCCAATCCTAGATCAGGGGGCCCTTCAGACAGTTACTCATATCCTAGTCACTTTACAATTTGATTACTGTAATAAGCTGTACATGGGGCTATGCTTGAAGACCATCCAGAAGCTTCAACTGGTCCAGAATGCTGTGGTGCGAGCAGTAATGGGTATAACTCAGTATGCCCATGTACTGTAACACCTCTGCTTCATGAGTTGCATTGGCTGCTGGTTTGCTTCTGGGTACAATTCAAGGTGCCGATTTTTACCTATAAAGCCCTACATGGCATAGGGCCTGGTTACTGGAGGGAACCCATCTCCCATAATATCTGCCTGGCCGATTCGATCCTGCAGTGTTGGCACACTCCGGGTTCCTTTGATTAAACAATGTCATCTCTCAGGACCCCAGAAGCATGCTTTCTCTGGAACAAGGTTCCCCCCAAGATTTAGATGGCCCCTGTAGCAGTGTTGCTTATGCAGCAGAAGTAAGAATGAGAGACCAGGCATTTCTTTATAAAAGATTCTATTAAATAAAAAACATTACTTAGAAGTAAAACAACATAGTATAAACAGATTAACCAGCTAGCTAGCTAACAACTACAGAGACTACCTAGCAAGAAGCTGGTGCACATCATTAATATATTCTGTACACATCAACCAATCAGGAGCTTCTTGACCTTATAAGGACATAACCTTTGGTTCCTGAGAATATGACCCAGACAGCCAGGCACCAAAGATCCACTCAGAAAAGCAGCCCCCACCTTTTTTCCTGTGAGGTGTCTTTTTAAAGCCTCTGAAATTCTTCTATGATTAAAAAATATTCAACACTCCCCTTTTTTTAATAATGAAGAATTATGAATCAAGCCAATGTCTTCTGATAACCTTATATGTCTCTGAGCTACTAGTGGTTTTGTTAATAGATCTGCTTTCATGTTCTCTGATTCAAGATATTTCAAAATTATTTCTCCTTTTGCAATGTAATCTTTCACTAGATGAAAGCGAATGTCAACGTGTTTTGTTCTGTTCCTGGATCCTTCTGATAAAGCTAGATTTATGCATGCTTGATTATCTTCAAAAATTGTTACTGGTTTTCCTAAATCTATACCAATGTCTTTTAATAGTTGTTTAAACCACACAACCTCATTACACAGTTGTGCCAAACTATAAAATTCAGCTGGAATTTTGATTATTTTAAACAAAAGTCTTTTCAGACCTGCCTTTCCTATATTTGTAGGATTTTCAACCTGTCTGCTTAAAATGGATACTGAATTTACAATATCAGGCCTAGAATTATTAGCAATGTACAATAGACTGCCTATTGCAGATCTGAAACCATTTATATCTGATGACTCAATCTCCCCTTTTGTTTTTGGAAATTCTGGTAACATGGGAGATGAAACACTTTTGCAATCCTGCATATTAAAATCTAGCAATTTAAGAATTTTACCTCTTTGACTTATAAGGAAACTCCCATCTTTTCCCCTATAAATTTCCAAACCTAGATAATTTGAAGCTTGACCAAGATTTTTCAATGTAAAGTGTTTTTGCATATATGTTTCAAAATCAAGCCTTTGTTTTTCTGAGGAAGTGACCAACCATAGCTCATCAACATAAATACATAAATATGTAAATTCTTGTTTGTTTCTTTTAACATACACACAAGGATCAGCTATTCCTTTTTCAAAGCCAAATTCCTGTAAAATCGTATCTAGTTTAATGTTCCAGCAACTAGCTGCTTGTTTTAAACCATAGATTGATTTCTTTAGTTTACACACTAAGTCATTTCCTTGTGAATAGCCTGGAGGTTGTTGCATATATATTGTTTGATCCAATTCACCATGTAAAAACGCAGCCTCAATATCATAATGATAAACTATCATTTTCTTTAAAGCAGCAACCTTTAAAAGTAATCTTATAGATTCTCCTTTTGTTACTGGAGTGCAAGTCTTGTCATAATCTAAATTTTTCTTTTGAGAAAAACCCTTTGCTACTAGGCGAGCCTTATACTTTTGAATTTTTCCATCAATATCTTTTTTGAGCTTAAAAACCCATTGCAGCCTATGCAGCACTCTCCTGAAGGAAGATTAACTAATTCTCAGATTCTATTTTATTTTAAGGAGGTTAACTCCTGCTGCATAGCCTTATGCCAATTTTCTGCAATTTGAGGTGGCATCTGATTAATTTCTTCTGATTCAGGCTCTGCAAGTATGTGATATGCCCTGACTGTATCAACGTCATATCTTTTAGGAGGAATTCCCTTTGTACTCCTTTGAGATACACGAGGTATTACAGGATTGAAATCCTGACCAGAAAAAAAATCTTTTCTTCTTTTATTTATACCATAGATACCTGGGAAGACTATTAACTAGACCTGCATCTTCTATTATTTATGTCCTAATGTTTCATGATCTATCCATTCATGAGTGGCAACTTAATCTACAGTACAGTCTTAAACTGTAGAATGCTAGTCCATCTCTTTCCTTTGAATCTTGTTGAATTTTAAATTTTACTCTTATTTTTTCCCACTCCACATGAATCTGTTGATTGTTCTTTGCCAATCCTGCAGGTTTTTCTCTGAATTTGGAATTGGTGCCATTGGAATAAAAAGTTCATTCCTAATAATATATTCATTTTTATTATTGCGATAGTCCTAGCCAGGAAAGTTTCAGACTTCTCCATGTTTTGAGAACTTGTCTTATTTTTTCCCCATAATTAGTTGTAATTGTTTTGAAATATATTTTTATTATTCCAATAGAAGAGAATATCAGGGTTGAACTGAGGAGTTCTTGGTGCTCTCTGACCTTGGTTGCTTGAAGACCCTTCATTATCCAACTAGGTAACATCACCAGTGTGAGTTTTGGTGGGGGTGTGGTTTCCTTCTGTAAGATATGGAAAAATACAATTTGTAAAGAAATAAGGAAGATCTATATATATATAGCCATATAAGGCAATATCATATAGATTGTGGTTGGGGGAGATTTTAAGGTGTAAATACTAATATTAGCTAATAGCAAAGGAGCAAAGGGGAAGCAATATGTATAAATAAGTTCAAGCTAGTGAGCCACACAATGTTAAATACTTAAACCAACACGAAGGAACTAACATAAAGATTTAAATGTGTAAAAGCCTTGGGATAATGAGGTGGAAACTGGCAGGCTTACAAATAAGGTAACAACTTAGAACGCTTTCAAAAGGAACAAAGGGAAGAAATGGGCCTAATTAAAAGCTTAGCCTTCAGATGTCTTGTAGCCTAACACTGACTAACAGAGGAGACATATGCCAGATGTGTGATAAGAACAACTTCAAACGCAGGCTCCTCCAGAATGTGCTAGGCAAGGAGATAGAGTAAATGTCACCATATGAGAGATTGGCCTATAAAGATTTCAATGTGTGAAAACCGCTTTTACAAGCGTAAGCAAAATAAGATAGAGGGGTCCAGGGGATGAGGCGGTCGGAAGATTGTGAGTCTGAAAGTACCCAGCCAATGGGGAAACAGGCCAGAAAAGGGGGGGGGGGCTGGACAGGGAAAGGTATAAGAAAGTGTGTATCGGTAATTTTGGGTGTGGCATTTCGATCAGACTCTGCGTAGCCTGGTCGAGGTGCCCACCGCACTTTGCAAACCGCTCAAATAAAGTAGGTGCCTTTTCAGAGATCTCTGGTCTGGGGTTTCATTATTTTTATATCTAACACTTCTTGCGGGTTCCTTGAGTAGAGTATTGTTTTCTGCCTGGTTGTTTGTCTGGTGTTGATCCCTGCTTATCTGAATGTTGGCTGCTGGAGGGGATGTGTTCTAGTCTTTTTGTTTCCTTCCTAGGTTTTTTTTATTGTCTCTTTTGAACAGTATGTAAATGTCATTTACCTCTATGTGTCTATTGATGTCTGATTTGTCTGAATGCCAAGCTTCTAGGAATTCCCTAGCATTTTTGGATTTAGCTTGGTCTGGAAACAGTTTCCCAGTTGAAACTATGGCTGAGTCTGTCCATGTGTTGTGAGGTTAATGAGTTTTCTCATTAATCATTTCTGACTGCTAGTTGGTGTTCGTGGATGCACTTTGTTAGTCTTCTCCCTGTCTGTTCTACATAGTGGCTGTTACAGTCCTTACATTTTATGTTGTAGATGACTCCTGTTTTTTCTTCTTGGGCTAGTAGGTCTTTTGGTTTGTTTAAGATGTTTTGGAGGGCTTTAGTTGGTTCCTGTGCTACAGTGGTGCTGTGTGGTTGTAGTAGTCTGTTGGATGTTTCTGAGATGTTTTTGATCATCTCAGGAGTCATCTACATGGTCGAGTCAACACATGGTATGGTTGATTTCACCATCCCCATCCCAGCTTTGCCAGAGATCATTGACAAAAAGTGCCTGACCACTCAACCTACTACAGCATAACCAACACAAGCTATGAAAAGGATAACATTGCCATACATCAAAAAGATCTCAGAAACAATCAACAGACTATTACAACCACACAGCATCACCATAGCACACAAACCAGCTAAAGCCCTCCAAAACATCTTTAAGTAAACCAAAAGACCCAGTAGCCCAAGAAGAAAAAACAAGTCATCTACAACATACAGTGTAACAGCCACTATATAGGACAGACAGGCAGAGGACTTGCAGAGGACTAGCAGAGGATTGCAAGGATCTCATAATAGTGGTTGATGCTCTCATCACAATGAAGTTAGATTTCTGATAACTGGTTTCCAGGTGCAGTTCAAAGTGCTGGTTTGAATATAAACCCTCTATGACTGGTACCTAGGTACCTGCAGGTCTGTCTCCTCCTACTTGAATCAGCTCATCCAGTACATTTATACTGGGAGAAACTCTTGATTGTACCCCAGTTCTGCAGAATGAGAGGAATTGAGACCTAGTGGCACTGCTTTTCTGTTGCAGTCCAAACCCTGAGGAAGAGTTTCCCATTAGAATTAAGGCTTGCCCCATCTATCACAATACTCCAGAAGTTACTCAAGCTGGAGCTCCTCTGAGAGTATTTGGTGGTTAGTATGTTGTCACCATCCTGATTATGATGATGATGATTAATATGTGTATTTTTGATTAGTATGTGTATTTTTTTATTGTTGATTAAGTTTGCTCCATCTGTTTTTATGCATTTATTTTATATTTTTACCATAGACATTTTAAACTGTTGATTATATATCGTAGATGTTTTATTACTGATTGTTACTGAAAACTGCTGTTAGTCTGTAGATAATTAGGTAGCATATCAATGGAATAAATAAATGGTTAGGAGGAACTTCTAAAAATGAAAGAATGAAAAAAGCTTTCATTCATGTGTACTCCCTAAACCATCCTAATGTCCTGAGGTTACGTAATCTCTAAGAGAGAGTTGTACATGGTATAGTCTCTTAAAGTCTATAAAGATTATCTTCTTGAGTTATGGGTGGGGTTCCACTGAACCAGAGAGCCCCTGTGCACTCTGGTATAGTGACCCAGCACTTTGCACAAAAATGGTTTTGTCCTGTCATTGTCACTAAAATATTCCATGAAAGGAGGAGGAAGGGGAGGCCCACCTCTTTTTTACAAGCCTTAAGGCAGGCAAGCCTTACTGGCTGGCTCTTGTGTGCACCAGTTTACCAACACCCACCTTTACCTTTTAAGGATTGTTCCTTCTTACTAGGTTTCTTTGCTATGCTTTCCTATGAATGCCTTCACACTCCCTTCCCCTTACCTCCACTGACACGAACACAGCCTCCTTTTATGATACCATCATTGCTCTGATGCAACAATAATCAAAGCAACAGGGAAACAGGTTGTTTCTTTCATCCCTATGATCCTCTCTAGGTCCATAGAGACTCTGTAGCACAGAAGATCTGATGATTCAGCTCTATAGAAACAAAATCACAACATGCCTACTTTGCAATTTAAAGACTTTTTTGGGAAGGGAAGGGAAGGGAAGGGGAGCTTTCAAGTACTGTGGGGGGCAAGGTAAAAATGTTTTGCCTAGCCTGGACAGAGACCAAACAGGTGCTCACTGAGAGACTGCACAGGTTGAATGAAGTAATGAGCTTCTAGAGTGGGTGGGAAAAACATGTAGTGAGGAAAGTCCATTAGCTTAATGAGCCACCATTGGATCAACTGCAAATTTATTTTAGAATGATACCTGCTGACTGTAGAGAACATAGCAATCTGGTAGCCCAGGACAAAATGGCTGCACAGGGCAACATCTACCTGCTGAAAGGGAAGGGTTGTGCCAGGCCCTGCAGTCTATCAACCTGGGCTGCCACTATAGCAAAACTGGAGCAAAAGCACTGGAGATAATCCACTCTGACAGGCTTGAGGTCAGAAAGCAGCAGTTTAGAATCAAAGTGGGAAAATGTAGGTGCAGAGAGCATTTGTGATGGGCTGGGAAAGAATGGAGGAAGATGTCATCTATTCCTGCAGTCATGAAGTGGTAGGTGGCCCATACTGGTGATGGGCCAAACTGAAAGTATGAATCTGTCCTTAGAAATTAACACGTATAACACTTTTTGAAAAACAATGGAATAGTCAACTTCCCATTAAATCTGACTCATAAGCAATTACTTAGAATTCTCTTTAATGGTGGTAGCATTCAGTCCAGAAGAAAAAGTTGCAAATGGAAAAGCCCGCGCTTTTTCCCCATTAAACATCTTTGGTAACTTCAAATTTCCCTCCCCACTCCCCACTCAGGTATGCCCCCTCCCTCTTGTGCCAGTTAGTGAAAACATGTGCAGCTGCTCCAACGTTCTTTGCAGATGACCTTGGCATTTCACGCTAGTCCAAACAAAATGATTTCACACTCCAAGATGTTCCCCCCTCCCTTCTTTTCAACTCGCAAGAAGAAGACACATGTTGGATGCAACATGAATGCAAGTCCAATCAAGTGTTCTGAGAATGTTTGATCTGAGAGCATGAAAACAGGTTAAAGTATAAATTCAAAATTACACTTTCCATACGAGTGTAGTCTTTCCTGCCTAAACACTTGCTTTTCCTCCATAAAAACACAAAACAGTTTTTTTAAATGGCTTCTATTGAAACACTTCTAAAAAGCCAGTAAGACTCCACTTCTTAGGTTGCTATGGCCTCAGAAGATGACCTGGCTGAGAAATCTGGTATGTATATATATAAGTATATTTTAAAGAATAAAAAGCTCTCTGGGCAGTTTACAATAAAATATGCTTAAAAAAGTATAATTAAAGACATATACAATCAAATCAAACAAAATACAAAATAAATACATTATCTATTTCAGATGCTGAGGAGCCAAGACCCAGATGCAGGCTCCATTTCTCCTGATTGATACTCAAGGCCTGAACCTGCAACTAGTGGCAAGGCCTCTTAACAAATGGAGGCAAGTCTGGCAATGGAGTGACTCTTGGACATGAATGCTTGTGGAAACCTTGGATACTACAAATGCCTAGCCCTTTGCAACATTCACAAACTCTGCAGACTGATTTATGACTTTATGATCTGGTATAGTAGACAGGCTGCTCTGTTCACCTTCCTGAGGGAGTCTTGGTAGGCTGTAAAGCAGGTGCTTATAGGTTTAGATCAAACCTATAAAAGTTTATGCCTTTACATTCTTTATCTTACTGAAAAAAAGAATAAGGAGCGGAAAACCAAGCAAACCACATACAAACTAAGAATTATTTTTGGTTTTGTTACTGAGTATTGCATTTGCAAATATACATAAAAATAGTAATAGTTCCCCCAAGTTCCTTCCTTCCCTCCCTCCCTCCCTCCCGCCGCCTTCCTTCTTTCCTCCCTCCCTCCTTCCCCCCTTCCCCTCCCCTCTCTCACACACAGACATTTCTAAGTCCATCCAATTCATTAATGACCCCGGGCAAGTATCTTTCACTGGAAGTTTTCAAGTAAAAACTAAACACAGTTTTTACTGTGAACCGCCCAGGGTCCTCCATGTGAGGGAGATGGGCGGTGATAAAAATATGATAAATAAACAAACAAACAAACAGTTATCTGCCATACATGCTTTAATCTGGAATGCTGCATTAAGCATGGTATTGGAACTTAATTATTTGAATGGCCTCTTATACTGCTGTGAATCTATTACTTCACTGTGGTTTGTAAAACTGTGTTTTTTGTAGCACCCAAGCCAACTATGGCTTAGTCAAGAAACTAGCTTAAAAACACAGCTTAACATGATATCTTCAACCACCTTGTATTACTTATTTAAGAACATTGGTTTATTGTATTTTAATTAGTATTTATTCTTGTTTTATTGTACACCACCCTGAGTCGCTCTCTGATTGAGATGGGCAGTGACTAAATTTGAAAAATAAATAAATAAATAAATGTATAATAGCAAAAGAGATGCAGAAGGATGCAGAAGTCTCCCTTTTAGTCAAAAATTGACCAGTAACCCTGTGTTTATAGCATTTCTAAGGCTGAGGAAATAAATATTGCTGTTTATGCAGAGATTCTGCTTTCATATAAGAGTGTGTAGAATACCTAAGGGCCATTTTTCTTCATCAGTGGATCAAGCAAACCACTTCTTCAAAGCAAAGTGTTTCATAATCCAGTAGGAGCTTCTGGATATTGACATCACACCAAAGTATCTCATTTAGGCAGGGCAGCTAAGTGAGATACTTTGGTGTGATACTTTACAAAGATGCAGATCTTTGTAAAGACTCAGTAATTACACCTGCAGGTGGTGCTTTCTAGCATCAAGGTGGATCATCCACCTTCACATGACAAATCATCACATCAGGGCAGATCCCAACTAATCAGCAGAGTTCTACTGCAGATATATAATAAATGTATGTATTTTATGTATTGTTTTAATTCTCAGTGAACCTTCAGGAAAGGGAGCCATACTCTCTTTTTCTCTCTTTTCCTCCCTTTCCAGAGCAGGTTATCTGATTCCCCAGTAGAAGGAAGGGTGCAGCTCAATACTAATTTTTCCTCTTCTCTGATATTTTGAATATCTAAACCAGCATTTCATAGAATTATGGAGTTGGCAGGACTTTAGAGGTCATCCAGTCCAACTGCCTGTCATTGCAGAATCCACTAGAGCATTTCTGATAGGTGATTGTGCAGCCTGTATTAGATCTCTAGTGAAGGAGAACTCACTACTTCATGGAGCAGTCTGCTCCACTGTCCGAAAACTCATACACTCAGGAAGTTTCTTGTGCTGTCTTTTTCCTTCTGGTTTTTACTCACTGTTTCTGGTTCTGCCCTCTGAGGCAACAGACAACAAAACTACTCCCTCTCCTACATGAGAACCCTTCAGATATTTGAAATCTGCTATCCTATCTCCCTTCACTCATATCTTTAAAATTGAACATGCCCAGGTCCTTTAACTTTTTTTTATAGAACTTGGTTTCCAGTCTCCTCACCATCATGGTAGCCTTCCTCTAACTTTACTTCAGTTTCTCCTGTTTGAACTGTACTGCCCAGAACTAGACACAATATTACCAAAGGAGGCTGACAAGGGCAGTGTAGATTGGAACAATTATTTCTGAGAGCTGGACTCTGTGGTCTTGTTAATGCATCCCAAGATAGAATTTGTCTTTTCAGCAGGTCCATCACATTGCTAATGTTGAACTTGTGGCCAACAAGAATACCCAGGTTCCTTTCACAAGCCAGGTCTTTCCCATCCTATACTTGTGGCTTTCCTTCTTCCTACCCAGATGCAGAATTTTATATTTCTTATTAAATTCCATTCTATTCATTTTCAGCCCACTGCTCAAATCTGGTTAGATCTTTTTGAATCTTCTCTCTTTCATCATATTAACTACCCTTCCCATTTTCCATCTCCCTCATCGATAAACATACCCTCAACTAACTTGTCCAAGGCATTCATAAAAATGTAGAACAGTACATGGCTCAGGACAAACCTCTGGCACTCAGCTCAGTAGTTCCCTCTGGATTTGGTCACTCAGCCAACTGTGAGCACATCCCAATCTACTAAACTAGTATATCTGTCAAAGGAGATAAGGTAAGTCTGGCATAATTTGTGACAAACCCAAACTGGCTCCTTTTAATTGTAGCATGCCTAATCAAAGTGGTCAGAATATGCTGTTTAATAATCTGTTTGAGGATCTTGCCCAGTATAGATGTCAAGCTGACAGGTCTGAGGTTTCTTGGGTCCTCCTTCTCCCCTTTTCCAAGAGATAGACATTTGCTCTTCTCCAGACATACTCCAGTCTAAAGAGTTGTCAAAGATTACTAAGAGTGGTTCTGCAATCACCTCTGATAGTTCCTTTAGTTCCCTAGAATGTTATCCATTTAACCTTGGAGAGTTGACTTCATAGAATCATAGAATTGTCAAGTTGGAAGAGACCACCAGGATTATCTAGTCACACATTCTGGAATGTGCTAGAAAACTAGCCTCTTCAGACTTCTTAAAAACCTCCAGAGAGGAAGATTCCACTACCTCTGTAAGTAGATTGTTCCATTGTTGTATATATCTTATTGTCAGGAAACGTTTCCTTCTATTTAAATGAAATTAAGGTAGTTGCAATTATTATTTCTGGTCCTACTTTTCATGGCAATGGAAAATAGACCATATTCCCTATAGTACTCTTTTATGTACCTAACCCTGATATCATGTCTGTCTTCTTTTCTCCAGACTGAACATCTCAAGTTCCTTCAGCATGGGCTCAAGTCTATGAATCATCTTTGTCAATGTCCTCTGAATCTGTTCTAACCTGTCAATATCCTTCCAGTAATGTGGTATTCAGAATTGTACACAGTACTCCCACCGGAGTAGAGTTGAGGTTATATAATACCTTCAATATAAGGATATTGAGGATATTGTGGATAAGGATATTGTGTGTTTTCGATACAGTGCTTCTCTTAATCCAGTCCAGAACCGCATTAGCCTTCTAGTATCTGTCTCACACTGCTGGCTCATGTTCAACTTGTTGTCAATGACCAAACTCAAGTTCTTCTCTGAAACAGTGTTTTTAAACCATGAATCCTCCATCTTATATATGAATCCTATTTTTTTCTCTCTCTAAAAGTAATACTTTACATTTCTCCCTGTGGAAGAACATTTTGTTCCTCTCAGCCCAGTCTTTCAGCCTGTTCAAGCTAGACTGCAATCTTGTTCTGTCATCTTAGGTATTGTCCAAATCTTCTATGTCATCTGCAAATCTGATAAGCAGCCCATCAATCACATCACATGCTTGATTCTTACCCAAACACATTCAATAGGATTTCCATGCTCTGATTCCTGAATTTCTGTGCAAATATATTTTTTCAACACCCTCATCCTTTCTATTGGAACTATTCCTTTTGAATAATTGTAGCCTTCCAGTGCCATGTGCCAATCATTAGTATTATCCTTCTGTATTTCAGAAAGGCTTATTGCATGTTTTTCTCCTTGAGTTAAAAATCTCTTGTTTTCCCTTGCTGATTTCCCAGAATATGCCCATTAATGCAGAAATACCTGAAGGTTTTGAGTGGCAACACCTACTGGGTCTCTGTTCTAGTTTCCTGTAAAACTCTGAATAGCCTTCCCAGCCTCCTGCTTCTTCATCTTCTGCTTTCTTGATACCTTGGCTGTGTATTTTATTCTGGACTTTTGCTACCCTCCCTCTTGTAGTTTAACATCCTCCTGACAAAACTGTCAGGATGCCTGCCAAATACTCCTGTCCCAGTCTTTCTAAGATGTTGTCCATCTCTTCTCAGCAGTCCTTCAAGGAAGTAGCACAGGCTATTCATTATCAAAACTTTCTTGGCAATACCATAGCCAGTTTCTGTAAGTGTGACCCTAGTATGGAGTTTTATATATTTTTTAATTTCCTTATAAAATATACAGATAAACAACTTTCTCTTTTTCACTGCAGAAGGGTAAAGAAGAGAGCTTTCCTACAAAGAATCTGACAGTGTGCTGGTGATCAAGCAATCTAAACTTATTTTACACATTCACAAAAGCCCACCATCATTTTGTACATGTATAAAGTAAGGGGGAAAATAGGCTACAAAAAAGGTGGTGAAAAAAATCTAGACCTAGCTGTATAAAGCTTGGGTAACCCTGATTTAGATACTGCTCAGGGAACAACTTCACCATAGAAGTATGGCAGCTTCCTCAGGGTGTCAAGTTGCTCTGCTTTCTTATAAATGTTCTCATCATGAATACAAAGGAAGACTGTGGAAAATGTTATACGTATACAACTGTCCCTCATCTCTCAATTGGGTTTTTCCTGCAGAACGTTAGTGTTTGGACTTTCAAGCAGATTTTCCCAGCTTTTTTGATGCCATGACCAAACTAATTATTTTTAAAAGCTGTTTGAAAACAGCATGTTGAAGAACCCATCATCTAGTGTCAAATATGATTGAACTGGTTTGTTTTTTTGACTACTATTTCCATCAGTGATTGCTTTTACTTTGTTTCTGTGTGTTCTACAAGATCTGACCTGATTTGCCTGACTCACTTGGGAGGGCAGGGCTTTGATTCTAGGTATAATGTGAGTGGCATTTGAATTCAAGGGGTTGCTGCTTATTCATTCACTCATTTCTAGTATTCATTTCTAGATAAATAGTAATGCTTTTGTTATTTAAACCATGTTACTATATTTCTGTTGGCCATTGATATTATATCAGTGAGTTGTGAAATTTATATTTTTAAATTGTATAATTGCATTTAAAATTAATGTTTTGTAACTTGTTTTATGAATGATAGACACTTTTTAATGTTGTGAGCTTCTTTGTTGTTGTGTAATGGAAAAACAGCATACAAAACAGTTGATGATTGTACATTTAAAACATCAAATGAGCTTATTTCATAAGATAACTAATTAGATTATTGATTTGTTATATACCTTGTTATATACTCCAAGGATTTCCCCATTATTACATAGCAGTCAATATGTAACTGATACACAGGATCAGTCTGCTGTATGCTGACCACAGGGGGGAAAAAACAGAGGCAGAAACATAACCATCAACCAAACAGTGTTATAGTCTTATCTGCAGTATGAAGTTAGCCTTATGACTAAAGGGCTTGTTTACTGAAAAACACTTACAACTGAACAAAAGACCCTTTCTCTTTAAAGAATGAACAACAGTTGTAGTTGCCCTGTTAAGTGGAGATGATGGTGGTATAATAAGCACAGAAGTATAATTCCAGCAGCAAATCTCTGAGTAGCTATGAAAAGGAAAGGAACACCAGGGCCTTTGTATCTGACCTGCTCAACTCGGGTCAGTAACCTCACTAGTGGTTGAAATCATGGGAAGGACATAAGGTGACTTCACATGGAAAGAATTCCAGACCCTTCTGTTTTTATTAATAAATATTCAATTCATATTTGTTGTTCTGAAAATAATCCATGACATGTTTTGTCCTTTGATACAATGCTGTATCTGTTCAGTATCAGTAATGCACAGGATGTTTTATGCAATAAAATAAGTGGAAACTACAGTAAAGAAATAGGAAAAACAAAAGGGATAAATATGGACATTATGAATGTTTTTCTAAATACTTGTGTTTCATTTCAGACAGAAAACAAAAATATATTTTTAGATTTGGAGGCACAGGGAAATAGATTCACAACTTTTGTTTGTTCATCCCACCCACTCCAGTAGGATTTATGATTAACATTTGTGCTGTTATTTTATCCTGGGGTGGGCAACCTCTTCTGGACTGGAAAGTGCATTCCTAGAAATTAATCATGTTAGGGGACACATTGCAAAATGTCAATGAAAGATTTTAAAAAGTGAGCGGGACCAAAACAGAGATTCTGAACCAGTTATTACTAATAGCATTTTAGTAAGACTAAATGTTAAGAGTTATTACTGGAACTAGGAAGGATTAGTATTGCTAGGTATTATTATTATTATTATTATTATTATTATTATAGGTAAACACTGAGTTACAAATAAAGGACTTGTTTTTATTATCAACTATCAATGGATTTTCATTTATTATTATTAGCATTTCATTTATTATAATGTTCTTCATTAACCCTTAATTTCCCCTGGAACCAGATCTTTTTGGCAAGCAATTTTTTTTTCTGTTTAAGTCAATTTAACTCTATAATGACATTTACCCAAAAGGAAGGTGAAGATTCCCCCACCCACACCACGCACAATTATTTTGAATGGGACAGCCATCTTACATCTACAAAACAGAGGCAGAATCTGTTCAAAGGATTGCAATGCCTTGGGAAACCATCTTGATTTGTGAACTCTGAGTGTTTTTCTAGACTACAGTCTTCACTTTCAGTGAAGCAAAAGCAAAATTTCTTCCTCTCTTGCCTCATCCTGTAATTTTTTTTACTTTCCCCAAGTCAGTGTTGACTTCTCACAACTGCCTGGACTAGTCCCTGCAGTTTTCTTGGCAAAATTTTCAGAACTGGTTTGCCATTGTTTCCTTCTTAGGGCTGAGAGTGACTGGCCCAAGGTCACACAGCTGGTTTTGTGCCTAAGGAAGATCTAGAACTCATGGTCTCCCAGTTTCTAGCTTAGCGCTTTAACCACTACACCAAACTGGCTCTCTACACTCTAATAGTGGAGGGTGTGGGAAGGAAATCAAGTCCTCCTTGCCGTACGGTCTTCCTACTATAATCAGGGCAAAAGGTTAAAAATTACAATAAGAATAGTCTCAATAGAAGGATTAAAATGCAGCAGAAAACACCAATCTAATCAGGTGAATATTCCTTCCAGGCTGAGTTTAGCCGGAGGTCTCCTTGACCACATAAGAAAAGACCCTTTCCCTGAAGAGATTACCGTTTCAGTCAGCGATGCCCAACAAGTGGAAAGTGCGACTCAGCAAGGTGACTGGCTGCAGGGTGTTCCCTCTCGGAACACTGGCTAAGTGCACTTCCTTGGAATTCCTAAAAGGGTGCACTTTCGCAGAACAAAAGCAAGGTTTCTCTATATAAAGGGCTTTCGGGGAAGACTCAGCGTGGCTGCCTCCAAAAACTGACTCTGCACATTGCGCTCTTGGGAATAAACCTCACTCTGGTTCAAGCAACTGCCTGCATATTTTATTCCCAGCTCAGAAATTATCCTGGTAAGATTTCTTTCTAACAAGGGTAAACTATTATTTCCTCTTTCCTTCCTATCTAATGTTTCCCCTTTGCCTCATCTTCATTTTATTTTTCCCTTTCACTTCCCCTTCCTTCCCAATGCAGCTTCCCTTTCCCCTCACATCAATTCTGTTATATATTTATTCTTCTTAGCTATTTCTGCATGAAGGCAGATGTGTGTGAATGTATGCATGTCCCTGTGTGTGAGAGGGTGGTTTCTCTCTGTCAGTGCAGGTGGAAATCAATAAATTTTACAAATTTATTTTAAGGCAATTAATTGTAATCAGCAGTTAATAATTCAAATAATATTGGTTTATTTTGTACTCTGCTTTTTCCTTTTCATTCTGGATTATGGCTTCCAGCCAATGTGTGTATACACACATGTGAAAGTGCACACACACACACACACATATACAAGTATAGGTAGTCCTCACTTAATGTCCATTCATTCAGTTACGATGGAACTGAAAAATGGATTTGCAACTGTTCCTTGAACTTGTGATTGTGGATTTGGGTTTGATTTTTTTTTCCTTTTATTTTGACCATACAGGTAGTCCTTGGGTTATGACAGCAATTTCCATTGCTGAATTTCCATTGCTAAGTGATGCTGTCATAAAGCGCGACACCAACTGACCGCATTGCTTAGCGTTGGCAATCCTGACAGTCCTCGTTGCTATTGTTAAGCAAGGACTGCACATGACCACAATGTGGGAAAAGGTGCTGAAACTGCATCCCATGCAAGCAGGACAGTAGGTGAGAGGTAAGGACAGGCTGGTGGGTGTCATGGGTGGGTGCTATGGAGTGTGCAGGTGGGCAGGTGCCTGACCATTTTTCTTTTCAGGTTTGAGGTAAAGCTTTTGCCTTCTGTCAGTGGATCCAAGCCCATTTTGCCAGCTGCTGATAGTACAGTTGTCTTTTATCCTCAGCATGACCTAAGCTCCACAGCTGGCCTTTTTCTTTTTTTGTAAATCCTCCTGGTCATGGAGGGAAAAAACCTCTTTCACCAGAGGTTTCAGCTCAGTTGCTGTTTCTTCTTTTTCCTTTCCTCTCCCTGGGCTTGTCTTTTCTGTGGGGCTTTTTTCCCACTGTGTGTGTGCCTTCCCTCAGCTGATCTCCTCATGCAGCCAGCTCCAACTGTCACCTCTCCTTCTTGCCTCCCCACAGTGCCACTGGTGAAAACAATTCAAAAGGAAGAGGAAAGAGGGAGTGCAGGAGCTTGCCATCAACATGGCATTTCCTCCCCCCTCAAACACATCATCCACATCTTCTCCTTGGTTGGGAGAGTGATAGTAGATACCAACAATTGTATTGCTTCTACAGTATTTATTCCTCCACTTATTTTAATCCATATGCCATCTTCATTTATTTGGATTTCTGAGCAATGATGGATGGATGGTGTGATGATCCTGGTCCTTGATAACAATTAGAATTTCTTAATCACAAGCCAACGTAGGATATGAAAATAATCTTTGTTAATACAAAGTGAGCAGGTTCAGTTCAAAGATCAAACTGGCAAAAGCCCACCAAACTCCTGGTACAAAAGCCCCTTCGCCCCTCCCTACTTCTAAAAGCTTTCTACATTCATCTACTGCCAGCTGCATATTTTTCTAAGGGACGCAGTGGCGCTGCGGGTTAAACCGCTGAGCTGCCGATCGGAAGGTCGGCGGTTCGAAACCGCGTGGCGGGGTGAGCTCCCGTTGCTCGTCCCAGCTCCTGCACACCAAGCAGTTCGAAAACATGCAAATGTGAGTAGATTAATTGGTACCGCTTCGGCGGGAAGGTAACGGCGTTCCGTGAGTCATGCTGGCCACATGACCCGGAAGTGTCTATGACAACGCCGGCTCCAAGGCTTAGAAACGGAGATGAGCACCGCCCCCTAGAGTCAGACACGACTGGACTTTACGTCAAGGGAAACCTTTACCTTTACCTATGTCCTGTTCAGACTATTTTTCATTATCAAAACACTCTTTATTAAATAACTATTTACAATAAATAAGTCCTTATGGTCAAGAGGTAGACTGGTTCCAATCAAGACCAACTGGGTAATAACAAGGAAACCAGCAAGGTTGCAGGAGGAAGCTGTAGTAAAACAGTGGAACAGAATTCACTGACAGAAGCTGGAAGGCTGGAAGAAGCTAGGGCACGTGGCGCCACTTAAACTGGAAATGAATGTCCATGATCTGGAACACCACTCAAACTAGGCTGGCACAGGGAACCTGGGTGTCTTGGCTAAAGCAGCAGGACTGGACTGGGCTTGGTGACTCTCTGGGCTGGAGATTCAGAACAATACTGAGAACCCGAAGCAAAGCTAGACTTGGCTAGAGATACTGGGCTAGGCTGGGTACTCTGGACTAGAGACTCGGAACAAGGCTGATAACTCGAAGCAAGGCTGGACTTGGCTGAAGATTCCTGGCTGGGCTGGAAGCTACGCACATGACAAGGCTGGACTGGAGGTTCTGAACTAGGCGAAGGACTTGAAACACAACCGGACTGGACCACAGGTTCTAGACAAGGTTGCAAATCTGGTTCACGACAAGATAGATGCAAAGTTCCTGAACAATGTCAGGCAACCAGGGTGTGGTTAGACTGGGCTGAAGATCCAAGGCAAGGTTGGAGATCGAAAGCACAACGAAGCTGTACTGGGGACTTTGGACAATGCTGGGAGTTAGAAGCATGACAAGGCTGAACTGGAAACTCAAGGCAAGGCTGAGCATGACTTGAAGCATGACGAGACTGGACTGGAGGCTCTGGACATGGCTGGAAACTCAAAGCAAGGCTGGAAGTGCACCTGGAATGCACATGAGGAAGTTGAAGAGGTCTGAAGCTGGACGCGAGACTGAGGCTGCTGGGTTCGGCAAGGAGAAGATCCTTGGTGGCAGTGGATGCAGGATCCAAGTCCTCTCCAATAGGAAACACTGGTGCTGATTCCCATCCGGTTACAGACAATGTTTCCGATGCAGGTAAGGACTCTTCTGCTGGAGCTGCGAGCTTGAAGGATCAGTTGTCTCCGGCAGCTTGCTCTTTGTGCATTTGCCTTTTATGCCAATCCTCTGCACACCTATCCCCTTCTGCAGCCAATCGGGCTGCCTTCTCCTTCACGTGCTTTTCTGCCTGTCGTTCGTGCGCACTGATTGGAGGATTCAAATCCTCCTCCAAAGACTGACCAATTAGCATCTGTGACTTTTCCCGCGCTGCTGATTCATCTCTGGGTTTTGCTTTCCCGGTTTCAGCCCAGTAAGTTTCTGTTTCCCCCTCTGACTCAGAAAGAGTTTTGTTTTCTGAGTCAGAGGCTGGCTGGAATCTCACAGGCTATTGATATGCAGGTGTAATGGTTGCCCAGTCCAAATACTCAGACTCACAAGTGGTTGCTAAATGAAATCTGATTTATTAAGGAACTTATGACAAGTACAGAGAAAGCTGAGAATGACAGAAAGCGCGCCAAATACAAACTTAAAACCCTCGTTGCAAACGTAACCCCGCCTCCCTACCAGCAGAGCCGTCCCAGGTGCTGGCAACCGTCAGTTCTCCTAGCCTGGGAAAGCAACCTTGAACACAGGAGATAACCCAAATACATTCCAAGCTCACAGCCAAGAGATAAACCACTCCCAGCAGGAACCGTCCTCCCGGCAAAGATGAAACACGCATCCAGCTAATGACATGCGAAACGTTACGATGTATCAAACACATTGAAACGGTGAACAGCAGGTTAACTTGGCCTTGGAGCAGAGCCCCCCCCATCTCCACCAGCTTACTACTTGCATTCCTTATTTCTACTACACTGGCTAGCTAATTACTACAGGCCCCATCATTTGATGGCTGGATTTCACATCTTGACATGGATACATAGATAAATATATCATAAAGCCTCTTCCTCTTTCTAGTGCTTCCTTTTGAACAAAATGTGTCACTTAATGCTATATTCCAGTTGTGAGTCAACCTATTAATTTCCAGGTTACATGAGCAGGCTAGAAAGTAAATTCTATGAAGACAGATGGAATGGAGGATGAAATAGGGGTGGCAACAAAGGACTATGCGAATGTCGGCAATCTATCTTGGCTATGTTGGAGGAGGAGGAGGAGGAGGAGGAGGAGGAGGAGGAGGAGGAGGAGGAGGAGGAGGAAAGTCAATGGACAAAGTTATTGTTGAAAAGGTAGTCCTTGGGTTATTTCCATTTGTTCAGTGACCATTCAAAGTTATGACAGCACTGAAAAAATGGACTTATTGTTCTCAAAGTTCCAGCTGTTGCAGTGCCCACATGGTCATCTGCTACCATGTTTTGTTGAGAGAACAGGAACCAATGCCCTACTCTGAGGAATAGATTGGGTTCAGAAACTGGAGCCCTGGCAATCTTAGGAGTTATAGGTGCTGTTCCCAAATATAAGCTTTGTGGAGCCTGTGGGAGCTATAGCCAGAAGCTTCCTCAGGAGAGCTGCCAAGGAGCAGCAGGTATCAGAGAATGAAGCTAGAGTAGTAATTGTGTCAGCAGGTGGAAGAAGGTGAAAGAAGAATGGAAGGAAAGCAAAGCAAAAAGAAAAGGAAGATATCAGACCGAAGCCTTGCCTTAACTTAGGTGGGAAATGTTGAACTGTAAATGGATGGATGGATGGGATAGTGGAAGGCTAAGTGGGAGAAGAAAAGAAATAAGCCTTTGGCTATATATGAAACTGTGGATTAGTACAGGACTTTCTGTTTCCTAATATTTTATGGTAGTCTTACAGTTGAAGCAGATAACCAACAGTAGTGGCAACAACCAGAGCTGGGTTTTGAAGAGACTGACAGAAGGTACGGAGATCTGGACAGGGGCTCTACATTCCCTTTTCACTTGGGTTAGAGGTTTCTTGTGACTGGCAGAACTGTGGTTAGTTTTGGGGGCCTACTAGTTAGACATGGAATATGGACAGCTGAACTATGAGCTTGCTGACCTTCCAAACAAATAAGCAAAAGTCAGCAAATAAGGTTTGTGTGTGTGTAACTGTGTGAGAACAGGACAATCATCAGCAATTCAGCTGCCAGGACCAGAAGTGGAAGCTGGCCCCAAAACCTGAATCCCCTCCTATCTCTCCCCCAACACATCACTACTGGGATTTGCTCACCTTTGGAAGAAACATGGAATATTTCCACATCATAAGTTATTACTTTCCTTACTGCTGGAAATGCAGTCTATCCACAATAGACTTGCTCCAAGCCTCATTGTAGGAGAAGGTGCTTCCTGAGCCTTGAAGGGGGCTATGATATACTCTCTCTTTAAGAGCACCACTTTCCTGCCAGATCCAGCCAATTTTGATAACTACTGCCCAATTGCCAGATTTCCAGAATGCAGTAGGGAAGATGGAAATTTGGAATGGTGGCGTGGAGGCAACTAGCAGAGCACTCTAGAAGAAACAGAATATCTGGATCTTTTTCAGTCAAGATTCAGGCATGGGCATGGGACAGAAATGAACTTATTAGTTGATAATTTTGTCAAGAATTAGATTGGGATAGTATCCCTCTTGGACTAGGATAGTATCCCACTGATAATCATAGCAGCATACCAGAGATCATGGTATCCTTCTTGGCCCCTTGTAAGCACTGGGATTAGAGGCACTGCTCTATAGTGGTTCTGCTCCTTCCTGAGTGGGCTGTTACAAGAAATAAAGTAATGGATTTAAGTTAAAGGAAAGCAGATTCTAATAAATTTCTCCATAGGAGAAAATTGCTCCTGTATTAAGACCAGTTAGAGAGTGGAACTGATTTCCCCAGGTGTGATGAGTTTCCCTTCCCTGGAAGTTTTCTAGCAGAGGCTGGACAGTCATTTGTCATGGATGCTTTAATTTAGATTTCTGTACGGAGGTGTCATTAAAATCAATCATCTGAATGGTTTCTTCTAATTCTGTGATTCTAGACATAGGGTTCTGCAAGAATTTGATGAGGTTCTGTGAGAGACTAAGGGCAAAAAAAGTTGATTTGAATGCAAGCAAGGGTTCCATAGCAATTGCCTGAAGAAAAAGAAATCACATCATTGATTTGCTTGGTTAAAACATTAACCTAAGTAATTGTGAAATTCAAGTTTTAATAAACTACAGTGAGCACAAATTTCATTTTATTGCCAATTTTCTACCAATGAAGATTTCCCTCTTGATCAGGGACTTGGGCTTTGTTTCATTTTTGTTTTTTTAAGTAATAAGTTCTGTGACCTTGAAAATCTGTTTTAAACTGAATGGATTCTACTTCTTCACACATATCTTCATCCACTTCTACCAACAGTACCCCACACTACTTAAATACCTGGATCATACTAATACCTTCCATTGTAAAACAACTGCCCAATAAAGAACAGCAAGGAGTATAGAAACACAAAAGAAGAAATAGAGAGTAACAAAGAAAAGGTCTTTACACATTTTGACATAGGAAGTAAAATAGGAAGACATTAAGTGATGGAGAACCTTTTATTCCAGGGTCTACTAAAATAGTTTAAAGCAACTAAAACAAGTGCTCTGAAATACATTGTAAGGCTCTTAACTCTGACGTTGCTGCCACCAATAGCAAGCCCACCTCATCTTGGTATCAATGGTTTTCTAGCTATTTCAGCCTGTAACTATCCCAATTATCCTTATTAATCACATATGATCTTCTGCTGGAGATAACTGGCCTCTACCACCCCTCCACGCTTCCATTTGAGTAACTGGCCTATCAAAACATCAGTTTTGATGCCATTTTGGGGTGCCATTTTGCTAAACTCCATAAAGAGAAATTCTCGAAAAGTTTCTTAGATTCTTTACAGACACTTCTGCCTTGCTCATTAGTTTGTCTTGGTAAACAGGAAAAGGTCCAACTCCATCATAATACTTTCCTCAGCTCAGCTTTCAACTATAACAGCTGAGTAGAAAAACAGAGGCTCACAAACACACCTCCCAATAACCCACAACAATCTTACTTATTTTCACTGCTTTGCATACTTTATTCACAGTATATTGCTAACCATTGCGGGCAGGGGAGACAACTATACAAGGAAATGAGATGTCATCCTTCCAAACAACAATAATCTCATTCTGTTGCCCACACAACTAAAAAGACTAAAAGTTGAATATTAAAGCTGGATTCTGAGCTCAGTATCCAGCTTTAATATTCAGCTTTTAGTGACGTGGACTGCATTACCATGCAGAGTGCCCAGATGTGGCCTTTTCTTGCGAATGCAGAACTCAACTTTCAGAATTCAAGCTTCCTTCTCAGTCAAAGACCATAGCTGCAAAACAGCCAGGGATTCATCTTCTATGTGGAAAGCAGAAACTAGAAAACCATGTGTTTGTATGAATCTCTCGGACTGTGAAAAGAAATCGAAAGAACAACAAGGAAAAATCGCTATTTTCCCACACTGCCAAGAAGGGAGAGCATAGCAATAGTAGAAACAAGAGGAATGTTAACTAGAGCGTTCTTTTAGCAGTCCCATGAGAGTCAGAATTGACACTGAAATGCAGTCTAGGACACACATCTCGTTTTGTGCAACATCATACAGAGGCCCCATATGACCAATTCCTATCTCGCCTAGTGGAGCGAAGGTAGAAGTCAACTTTTAAAACAAGAGTTTCCCGCTCTAAGAACGTAGTTGAAAAGCAGCTGGTGATTCATCTTCTATGTGGCAAGGAGAACCTAGAAAACTCTGCTTTCATGACCCTCTTTCTCTCTGAAGAGAAATGCAAAGACCAAATGAGAAAAATCACGATTTTCCCACCTTGTCCGTGATGGAGTGTATAGAAAAAGTACAAACAAGGGGAAACTTGACTCGACCGTTCTTTTAGCAGTCCCATGAGAGTTCAGAATTGACATCGAAGGGCAGCGTAGGACACTCATCTCATTTTGCCGAACATCATACAGAGGCCCCGTATTCCCAATTCCTATCCGGCCTATGCAATCCAATGTAGAACGCAAGCTTTAGAACGCACGTTTCCTGCTCAGTCAAAGACTATAGTTGAAAAGCAACTGGTGATTCACCTTCTAGGTGGCAAGGGGTAACTAGAAAACCATGTGTTTTCATGAATCTCTCTCTGTCTTAAGAGAAATCGAAAGAAGAAATACGAAAAACCGCTATGTTTCCCACATTGCCAAGAATGGGGAGCAGAGCAATAGTAGAAACAAGAGCAATGTTAACTACAGCGTTCTTTTAGCAGTCCCATGAGAGTTCAGAATTGACATCGAAATGCAGTCTACGTCACACATCTCGTTTTGTGCAACATCATACAGAGGCCCCATATTACCTTTTCGAGTGAATGTAGAAGTCAACTTTTACAACTCAAGTTTCCTGCTCAGTCAAAGACTATAGTTGAAAAGCAACTGGTGATTCACCTTCTACGTGGCAAGGGGTAACTAGAAAACCATGTGTTTTCATGAATCTCTCTCTGTCTTAAGAGAAATCGAAAGAAGAAATACGAAAAACCGCTATGTTTCCCACATTGCCAAGAATGGGGAGCAGAGCAATAGTAGAAACAAGAGCAATGTTAACTACAGCGTTCTTTTAGCAGTCCCATGAGAGTTCAGAATTGACATCGAAATGCAATGTACGTCACTCATCTCGTTTTGTGCAACATCATACAGAGGCCCCATATTACCTTTTCGAGTGAATGTAGAAGTCAACTTTTAGAACTCAAGTTTCCTGCTCAGTCAAACACTATAGTTGAAAAGCAACTGGTGATTCACCTTCTAGGTGGCAAGGGGTAACTAGAAAACCATGTGTTTTCATGAATCTCTCTCTGTCTTAAGAGAAATCGAAAGAAGAAATACGAAAAACCGCTATGTTTCCCACATTGCCAAGAATGGGGAGCAGAGCAATAGTAGAAACAAGAGCAATGTTAACTACAGCGTTCTTTTAGCAGTCCCATGAGAGTTCAGAATTGACATCGAAATGCAATGTACGTCACTCATCTCGTTTTGTGCAACATCATACAGAGGCCCCATATTACCTTTTCGAGTGAATGTAGAAGTCAACTTTTACAACTCAAGTTTCCTGCTCAGTCAAGGACTATAGTTGAAAAGCAACTGGTGATTCACCTTCTACGTGGCAAGGGGTAACTAGAAAACCATGTGTTTTCATGAATCTCTCTCTGTCTTAAGAGAAATCGAAAGAAGAAATACGAAAAACCGCTATGTTTCCCACATTGCCAAGAATGGGGAACAGAGCAATAGTAGAAACAAGAGCAATGTTAACTACAGCGTTCTTTTAGCAGTCCCATGAGAGTTCAGAATTGACATCGAAATGCAATGTACGTCACTCATCTCGTTTTGTGCAACATCATACAGAGGCCCCATATTACCTTTTCGAGTGAATGTAGAAGTCAACTTTTAGAACTCAAGTTTCCTGCTCAGTCAAGGACTATAGTTGAAAAGCAACTGGTGATTCACCTTCTACGTGGCAAGGGGTGACTAGAAAACCATGTGTTTTCATGAATCTCTCTCTGTCTTAAGAGAAATCGAAAGAAGAAATACGAAAAACCGCTATGTTTCCCACATTGCCAAGAATGGGGAGCAGAGCAATAGTAGAAACAAGAGCAATGTTAACTACAGCGTTCTTTTAGCAGTCCCATGAGAGTTCAGAATTGACATCGAAATGCAATGTACGTCACTCATCTCGTTTTGTGCAACATCATACAGAGGCCCCATATTACCTTTTCGAGTGAATGTAGAAGTCAACTTTTAGAACTCAAGTTTCCTGCTCAGTCAAGGACTATAGTTGAAAAGCAACTGGTGATTCACCTTCTACGTGGCAAGGGGTAACTAGAAAACCATGTGTTTTCATGAATCTCTCTCTGTCTTAAGAGAAATCGAAAGAAGAAATACGAAAAACCACTATGTTTCCCACATTGCCAAGAATGGGGAGCAGAGCAATAGTAGAAACAAGAGCAATGTTAACTACAGCGTTCTTTTAGCAGTCCCATGAGAGTTCAGAATTGACATCGAAATGCAATGTACGTCACTCATCTCGTTTTGTGCAACATCATACAGAGGCCCCATATTACCTTTTCGAGTGAATGTAGAAGTCAACTTTTAGAACTCAAGTTTCCTGCTCAGTCAAGGACTATAGTTGAAAAGCAACTGGTGATTCACCTTCTACGTGGCAAGGGGTAACTAGAAAACCATGTGTTTTCATGAATCTCTCTCTGTCTTAAGAGAAATCGAAAGAAGAAATACGAAAAACCGCTATGTTTCCCACATTGCCAAGAATGGGGAGCAGAGCAATAGTAGAAACAAGAGCAATGTTAACTACAGCGTTCTTTTAGCAGTCCCATGAGAGTTCAGAATTGACATCGAAATGCAATGTACGTCACTCATCTCGTTTTGTGCAACATCATACAGAGGCCCCATATTACCTTTTCGAGTGAATGTAGAAGTCAACTTTTAGAACTCAAGTTTCCTGCTCAGTCAAGGACTATAGTTGAAAAGCAACTGGTGATTCACCTTCTAGGTGGCAAGGGGTAACTAGAAAACCATGTGTTTTCATGAATCTCTCTCTGTCTTAAGAGAAATCGAAAGAAGAAATACGAAAAACCGCTATGTTTCCCACATTGCCAAGAATGGGGAGCAGAGCAATAGTAGAAACAAGAGCAATGTTAACTACAGCGTTCTTTTAGCAGTCCCATGAGAGTTCAGAATTGACATCGAAATGCAATGTACGTCACTCATCTCGTTTTGTGCAACATCATACAGAGGCCCCATATTACCTTTTCGAGTGAATGTAGAAGTCAACTTTTAGAACTCAAGTTTCCTGCTCAGTCAAAGACTATAGTTGAAAAGCAACTGGTGATTCACCTTCTACGTGGCAAGGGGTAACTAGAAAACCATGTGTTTTCATGAATCTCTCTCTGTCTTAAGAGAAATCGAAAGAAGAAATACGAAAAACCGCTATGTTTCCCACATTGCCAAGAATGGGGAGCAGAGCAATAGTAGAAACAAGAGCAATGTTAACTACAGCGTTCTTTTAGCAGTCCCATGAGAGTTCAGAATTGACATCGAAATGCAATGTACGTCACTCATCTCGTTTTGTGCAACATCATACAGAGGCCCCATATTACCTTTTCGAGTGAATGTAGAAGTCAACTTTTAGAACTCAAGTTTCCTGCTCAGTCAAACACTATAGTTGAAAAGCAACTGGTGATTCACCTTCTAGGTGGCAAGGGGTAACTAGAAAACCATGTGTTTTCATGAATCTCTCTCTGTCTTAAGAGAAATCGAAAGAAGAAATACGAAAAACCGCTATGTTTCCCACATTGCCAAGAATGGGGAGCAGAGCAATAGTAGAAACAAGAGCAATGTTAACTACAGCGTTCTTTTAGCAGTCCCATGAGAGTTCAGAATTGACATCGAAATGCAATGTACGTCACTCATCTCGTTTTGTGCAACATCATACAGAGGCCCCATATTACCTTTTCGAGTGAATGTAGAAGTCAACTTTTAGAACTCAAGTTTCCTGCTCAGTCAAAGACTATAGTTGAAAAGCAACTGGTGATTCACCTTCTACGTGGCAAGGGGTAACTAGAAAACCATGTGTTTTCATGAATCTCTCTCTGTCTTAAGAGAAATCGAAAGAAGAAATACGAAAAACCGCTATGTTTCCCACATTGCCAAGAATGGGGAGCAGAGCAATAGTAGAAACAAGAGCAATGTTAACTACAGCGTTCTTTTAGCAGTCCCATGAGAGTTCAGAATTGACATCGAAATGCAATGTACGTCACTCATCTCGTTTTGTGCAACATCATACAGAGGCCCCATATTACCTTTTCGAGTGAATGTAGAAGTCAACTTTTACAACTCAAGTTTCCTGCTCAGTCAAGGACTATAGTTGAAAAGCAACTGGTGATTCACCTTCTAGGTGGCAAGGGGTAACTAGAAAAACATGTGTTTTCATGAATCTCTCTCTGTCTTAAGAGAAATCGAAAGAAGAAATACGAAAAACCGCTATGTTTCCCACATTGCCAAGAATGGGGAGCAGAGCAATAGTAGAAACAAGAGCAATGTTAACTACAGCGTTCTTTTAGCAGTCCCATGAGAGTTCAGAATTGACATCGAAATGCAATGTACATCACTCATCTCGTTTTGTGCAACATCATACAGAGGCCCCATATTACCTTTTCGAGTGAATGTAGAAGTCAACTTTTAGAACTCAAGTTTCCTGCTCAGTCAAACACTATAGTTGAAAAGCAACTGGTGATTCACCTTCTACGTGGCAAGGGGTAACTAGAAAACCATGTGTTTTCATGAATCTCTCTCTGTCTTAAGAGAAATCGAAAGAAGAAATACGAAGAACCGCTATGTTTCCCACATTGCCAAGAATGGGGAGCAGAGCAATAGTAGAAACAAGAGCAATGTTAACTACAGCGTTCTTTTAGCAGTCCCATGAGAGTTCAGAATTGACATCGAAATGCAATGTAAGTCACTCATCTCGTTTTTTGCCACATCATACAGAGGCCCCATATTACCTTTTCGAGTGAATGTAGAAGTCAACTTTTAGAACTCAATTTTCCTGCTCAGTCAAACACTATAGTTGAAAAGCAACTGGTGATTCACCTTCTACGTGGCAAGGGGTAACTAGAAAACCATGTGTTTTCATGAATCTCTCTCTGTCTTAAGAGAAATCGAAAGAAGAAATACGAAAAACCACTATGTTTCCCACATTGCCAAGAATGGGGAGCAGAGCAATAGTAGAAACAAGAGCAATGTTAACTACAGCGTTCTTTTAGCAGTCCCATGAGAGTTCAGAATTGACATCGAAATGCAATGTACGTCACTCATCTCGTTTTGTGCAACATCATACAGAGGCCCCATATTACCTTTTCGAGTGAATGTAGAAGTCAACTTTTAGAACTCAAGTTTCCTGCTCAGTCAAGGACTATAGTTGAAAAGCAACTGGTGATTCACCTTCTACGTGGCAAGGGGTAACTAGAAAACCATGTGTTTTCATGAATCTCTGTCTTAAGAGAAATCGAAAGAAGAAATACGAAAAACCGCTATGTTTCCCACATTGCCAAGAATGGGGAGCAGAGCAATAGTAGAAACAAGAGCAATGTTAACTACAGCGTTCTTTTAGCAGTCCCATGAGAGTTCAGAATTGACATCGAAATGCAATGTACGTCACTCATCTCGTTTTGTGCCACATCATACAGAGGCCCCATATTACCTTTTCGAGTGAATGTAGAAGTCAACTTTTAGAACTCAATTTTCCTGCTCAGTCAAAGACTATAGTTGAAAAGCAACTGGTGATTCACCTTCTACGTGGCAAGGGGTAACTAGAAAACCATGTGTTTTCATGAATCTCTCTCTGTCTTAAGAGAAATCGAAAGAAGAAATACGAAAAACCGCTATGTTTCCCACATTGCCAAGAATGGGGAGCAGAGCAATAGTAGAAACAAGAGCAATGTTAACTACAGCGTTCTTTTAGCAGTCCCATGAGAGTTCAGAATTGACATCGAAATGCAATGTACGTCACTCATCTCGTTTTGTGCAACATCATACAGAGGCCCCATATTACCTTTTCGAGTGAATGTAGAAGTCAACTTTTAGAACTCAAGTTTCCTGCTCAGTCAAACACTATAGTTGAAAAGCAACTGGTGATTCACCTTCTAGGTGGCAAGGGGTAACTAGAAAACCATGTGTTTTCATGAATCTCTCTCTGTCTTAAGAGAAATCGAAAGAAGAAATACGAAAAACCGCTATGTTTCCCACATTGCCAAGAATGGGGAGCAGAGCAATAGTAGAAACAAGAGCAATGTTAACTACAGCGTTCTTTTAGCAGTCCCATGAGAGTTCAGAATTGACATCGAAATGCAATGTACGTCACTCATCTCGTTTTGTGCAACATCATACAGAGGCCCCATATTACCTTTTCGAGTGAATGTAGAAGTCAACTTTTACAACTCAAGTTTCCTGCTCAGTCAAGGACTATAGTTGAAAAGCAACTGGTGATTCACCTTCTACGTGGCAAGGGGTAACTAGAAAACCATGTGTTTTCATGAATCTCTCTCTGTCTTAAGAGAAATCGAAAGAAGAAATACGAAAAACCGCTATGTTTCCCACATTGCCAAGAATGGGGAACAGAGCAATAGTAGAAACAAGAGCAATGTTAACTACAGCGTTCTTTTAGCAGTCCCATGAGAGTTCAGAATTGACATCGAAATGCAATGTACGTCACTCATCTCGTTTTGTGCAACATCATACAGAGGCCCCATATTACCTTTTCGAGTGAATGTAGAAGTCAACTTTTAGAACTCAAGTTTCCTGCTCAGTCAAGGACTATAGTTGAAAAGCAACTGGTGATTCACCTTCTACGTGGCAAGGGGTAACTAGAAAACCATGTGTTTTCATGAATCTCTCTCTGTCTTAAGAGAAATCGAAAGAAGAAATACGAAAAACCGCTATGTTTCCCACATTGCCAAGAATGGGGAGCAGAGCAATAGTAGAAACAAGAGCAATGTTAACTACAGCGTTCTTTTAGCAGTCCCATGAGAGTTCAGAATTGACATCGAAATGCAATGTACGTCACTCATCTCGTTTTGTGCAACATCATACAGAGGCCCCATATTACCTTTTCGAGTGAATGTAGAAGTCAACTTTTAGAACTCAAGTTTCCTGCTCAGTCAAGGACTATAGTTGAAAAGCAACTGGTGATTCACCTTCTACGTGGCAAGGGGTAACTAGAAAACCATGTGTTTTCATGAATCTCTCTCTGTCTTAAGAGAAATCGAAAGAAGAAATACGAAAAACCACTATGTTTCCCACATTGCCAAGAATGGGGAGCAGAGCAATAGTAGAAACAAGAGCAATGTTAACTACAGCGTTCTTTTAGCAGTCCCATGAGAGTTCAGAATTGACATCGAAATGCAATGTACGTCACTCATCTCGTTTTGTGCAACATCATACAGAGGCCCCATATTACCTTTTCGAGTGAATGTAGAAGTCAACTTTTAGAACTCAAGTTTCCTGCTCAGTCAAGGACTATAGTTGAAAAGCAACTGGTGATTCACCTTCTACGTGGCAAGGGGTAACTAGAAAACCATGTGTTTTCATGAATCTCTCTCTGTCTTAAGAGAAATCGAAAGAAGAAATACGAAAAACCGCTATGTTTCCCACATTGCCAAGAATGGGGAGCAGAGCAATAGTAGAAACAAGAGCAATGTTAACTACAGCGTTCTTTTAGCAGTCCCATGAGAGTTCAGAATTGACATCGAAATGCAATGTACGTCACTCATCTCGTTTTGTGCAACATCATACAGAGGCCCCATATTACCTTTTCGAGTGAATGTAGAAGTCAACTTTTAGAACTCAAGTTTCCTGCTCAGTCAAGGACTATAGTTGAAAAGCAACTGGTGATTCACCTTCTAGGTGGCAAGGGGTAACTAGAAAACCATGTGTTTTCATGAATCTCTCTCTGTCTTAAGAGAAATCGAAAGAAGAAATACGAAAAACCGCTATGTTTCCCACATTGCCAAGAATGGGGAGCAGAGCAATAGTAGAAACAAGAGCAATGTTAACTACAGCGTTCTTTTAGCAGTCCCATGAGAGTTCAGAATTGACATCGAAATGCAATGTACGTCACTCATCTCGTTTTGTGCAACATCATACAGAGGCCCCATATTACCTTTTCGAGTGAATGTAGAAGTCAACTTTTAGAACTCAAGTTTCCTGCTCAGTCAAAGACTATAGTTGAAAAGCAACTGGTGATTCACCTTCTACGTGGCAAGGGGTAACTAGAAAACCATGTGTTTTCATGAATCTCTCTCTGTCTTAAGAGAAATCGAAAGAAGAAATACGAAAAACCGCTATGTTTCCCACATTGCCAAGAATGGGGAGCAGAGCAATAGTAGAAACAAGAGCAATGTTAACTACAGCGTTCTTTTAGCAGTCCCATGAGAGTTCAGAATTGACATCGAAATGCAATGTACGTCACTCATCTCGTTTTGTGCAACATCATACAGAGGCCCCATATTACCTTTTCGAGTGAATGTAGAAGTCAACTTTTAGAACTCAAGTTTCCTGCTCAGTCAAACACTATAGTTGAAAAGCAACTGGTGATTCACCTTCTAGGTGGCAAGGGGTAACTAGAAAACCATGTGTTTTCATGAATCTCTCTCTGTCTTAAGAGAAATCGAAAGAAGAAATACGAAAAACCGCTATGTTTCCCACATTGCCAAGAATGGGGAGCAGAGCAATAGTAGAAACAAGAGCAATGTTAACTACAGCGTTCTTTTAGCAGTCCCATGAGAGTTCAGAATTGACATCGAAATGCAATGTACGTCACTCATCTCGTTTTGTGCAACATCATACAGAGGCCCCATATTACCTTTTCGAGTGAATGTAGAAGTCAACTTTTAGAACTCAAGTTTCCTGCTCAGTCAAAGACTATAGTTGAAAAGCAACTGGTGATTCACCTTCTACGTGGCAAGGGGTAACTAGAAAACCATGTGTTTTCATGAATCTCTCTCTGTCTTAAGAGAAATCGAAAGAAGAAATACGAAAAACCGCTATGTTTCCCACATTGCCAAGAATGGGGAGCAGAGCAATAGTAGAAACAAGAGCAATGTTAACTACAGCGTTCTTTTAGCAGTCCCATGAGAGTTCAGAATTGACATCGAAATGCAATGTACGTCACTCATCTCGTTTTGTGCAACATCATACAGAGGCCCCATATTACCTTTTCGAGTGAATGTAGAAGTCAACTTTTACAACTCAAGTTTCCTGCTCAGTCAAGGACTATAGTTGAAAAGCAACTGGTGATTCACCTTCTAGGTGGCAAGGGGTAACTAGAAAAACATGTGTTTTCATGAATCTCTCTCTGTCTTAAGAGAAATCGAAAGAAGAAATACGAAAAACCGCTATGTTTCCCACATTGCCAAGAATGGGGAGCAGAGCAATAGTAGAAACAAGAGCAATGTTAACTACAGCGTTCTTTTAGCAGTCCCATGAGAGTTCAGAATTGACATCGAAATGCAATGTACATCACTCATCTCGTTTTGTGCAACATCATACAGAGGCCCCATATTACCTTTTCGAGTGAATGTAGAAGTCAACTTTTAGAACTCAAGTTTCCTGCTCAGTCAAACACTATAGTTGAAAAGCAACTGGTGATTCACCTTCTACGTGGCAAGGGGTAACTAGAAAACCATGTGTTTTCATGAATCTCTCTCTGTCTTAAGAGAAATCGAAAGAAGAAATACGAAGAACCGCTATGTTTCCCACATTGCCAAGAATGGGGAGCAGAGCAATAGTAGAAACAAGAGCAATGTTAACTACAGCGTTCTTTTAGCAGTCCCATGAGAGTTCAGAATTGACATCGAAATGCAATGTAAGTCACTCATCTCGTTTTGTGCCACATCATACAGAGGCCCCATATTACCTTTTCGAGTGAATGTAGAAGTCAACTTTTAGAACTCAATTTTCCTGCTCAGTCAAACACTATAGTTGAAAAGCAACTGGTGATTCACCTTCTACGTGGCAAGGGGTAACTAGAAAACCATGTGTTTTCATGAATCTCTCTCTGTCTTAAGAGAAATCGAAAGAAGAAATACGAAAAACCACTATGTTTCCCACATTGCCAAGAATGGGGAGCAGAGCAATAGTAGAAACAAGAGCAATGTTAACTACAGCGTTCTTTTAGCAGTCCCATGAGAGTTCAGAATTGACATCGAAATGCAATGTACGTCACTCATCTCGT
The DNA here is from genome assembly GCF_035149785.1 of Candoia aspera. Classification (NCBI taxonomy): domain Eukaryota; kingdom Metazoa; phylum Chordata; class Lepidosauria; order Squamata; family Candoiidae; genus Candoia; species Candoia aspera. The sequence goes on along the minus strand of NC_086155.1, from coordinate 111,745,911 downwards.
TTTGTGCAACATCATACAGAGGCCCCATATTACCTTTTCGAGTGAATGTAGAAGTCAACTTTTAGAACTCAAGTTTCCTGCTCAGTCAAGGACTATAGTTGAAAAGCAACTGGTGATTCACCTTCTACGTGGCAAGGGGTAACTAGAAAACCATGTGTTTTCATGAATCTCTGTCTTAAGAGAAATCGAAAGAAGAAATACGAAAAACCGCTATGTTTCCCACATTGCCAAGAATGGGGAGCAGAGCAATAGTAGAAACAAGAGCAATGTTAACTACAGCGTTCTTTTAGCAGTCCCATGAGAGTTCAGAATTGACATCGAAATGCAATGTACGTCACTCATCTCGTTTTGTGCCACATCATACAGAGGCCCCATATTACCTTTTCGAGTGAATGTAGAAGTCAACTTTTAGAACTCAATTTTCCTGCTCAGTCAAACACTATAGTTGAAAAGCAACTGGTGATTCACCTTCTACGTGGCAAGGGGTAACTAGAAAACCATGTGTTTTCATGAATCTCTCTCTGTCTTAAGAGAAATCGAAAGAAGAAATACGAAAAACCGCTATGTTTCCCACATTGCCAAGAATGGGGAGCAGAGCAATAGTAGAAACAAGAGCAATGTTAACTACAGCGTTCTTTTAGCAGTCCCATGAGAGTTCAGAATTGACATCGAAATGCAATGTACGTCACTCATCTCGTTTTGTGCAACATCATACAGAGGCCCCATATTACCTTTTCGAGTGAATGTAGAAGTCAACTTTTAGAACTCAAGTTTCCTGCTCAGTCAAAGACTATAGTTGAAAAGCAACTGGTGATTCACCTTCTACGTGGCAAGGGGTAACTAGAAAACCATGTGTTTTCATGAATCTCTCTCTGTCTTAAGAGAAATCGAAAGAAGAAATACGAAAAACCGCTATGTTTCCCACATTGCCAAGAATGGGGAGCAGAGCAATAGTAGAAACAAGAGCAATGTTAACTACAGCGTTCTTTTAGCAGTCCCATGAGAGTTCAGAATTGACATCGAAATGCAATGTACGTCACTCATCTCGTTTTGTGCAACATCATACAGAGGCCCCATATTACCTTTTCGAGTGAATGTAGAAGTCAACTTTTAGAACTCAAGTTTCCTGCTCAGTCAAACACTATAGTTGAAAAGCAACTGGTGATTCACCTTCTACGTGGCAAGGGGTAACTAGAAAACCATGTGTTTTCATGAATCTCTCTCTGTCTTAAGAGAAATCGAAAGAAGAAATACGAAAAACCGCTATGTTTCCCACATTGCCAAGAATGGGGAGCAGAGCAATAGTAGAAACAAGAGCAATGTTAACTACAGCGTTCTTTTAGCAGTCCCATGAGAGTTCAGAATTGACATCGAAATGCAATGTACGTCACTCATCTCGTTTTGTGCAACATCATACAGAGGCCCCATATTACCTTTTCGAGTGAATGTAGAAGTCAACTTTTAGAACTCAAGTTTCCTGCTCAGTCAAACACTATAGTTGAAAAGCAACTGGTGATTCACCTTCTACGTGGCAAGGGGTAACCAGAAAACCATGTGTTTTCATGAATCTCTCTCTGTCTTAAGAGAAATCGAAAGAAGAAATACGAAAAACCGCTATGTTTCCCACATTGCCAAGAATGGGGAGCAGAGCAATAGTAGAAACAAGAGCAATGTTAACTACAGCGTTCTTTTAGCAGTCCCATGAGAGTTCAGAATTGACATCGAAATGCAATGTACGTCACTCATCTCGTTTTGTGCAACATCATACAGAGGCCCCATATTACCTTTTCGAGTGAATGTAGAAGTCAACTTTTAGAACTCAAGTTTCCTGCTCAGTCAAAGACTATAGTTGAAAAGCAACTGGTGATTCACCTTCTACGTGGCAAGGGGTAACTAGAAAACCATGTGTTTTCATGAATCTCTCTCTGTCTTAAGAGAAATCGAAAGAAGAAATACGAAAAACCGCTATGTTTCCCACATTGCCAAGAATGGGGAGCAGAGCAATAGTAGAAACAAGAGCAATGTTAACTACAGCGTTCTTTTAGCAGTCCCATGAGAGTTCAGAATTGACATCGAAATGCAATGTACGTCACTCATCTCGTTTTGTGCAACATCATACAGAGGCCCCATATTACCTTTTCGAGTGAATGTAGAAGTCAACTTTTAGAACTCAAGTTTCCTGCTCAGTGAAACACTATAGTTGAAAAGCAACTGGTGATTCACCTTCTACGTGGCAAAGGGTAACTAGAAAACCATGTGTTTTCATGAATCTCTCTCTGTCTTAAGAGAAATCGAAAGAAGAAATACGAAAAACCGCTATGTTTCCCACATTGCCAAGAATGGGGAGCAGAGCAATAGTAGAAACAAGAGCAATGTTAACTACAGCGTTCTTTTAGCAGTCCCATGAGAGTTCAGAATTGACATCGAAATGCAATGTACGTCACTCATCCCGTTTTGTGCAACATCATACAGAGGCCCCATATTACCTTTTCGTGTGAATGTAGAAGTCAACTTTTACAACTCAAGTTTCCTGCTCAGTCAAGGACTATAGTTGAAAAGCAACTGGTGATTCACCTTCTACGTGGCAAGGGGTAACTAGAAAACCATGTGTTTTCATGAATCTCTCTCTGTCTTAAGAGAAATCGAAAGAAGAAATACGAAAAACCGCTATGTTTCCCACATTGCCAAGAATGGGGAGCAGAGCAATAGTAGAAACAAGAGCAATGTTAACTACAGCGTTCTTTTAGCAGTCCCATGAGAGTTCAGAATTGACATCGAAATGCAATGTACGTCACTCATCTCGTTTTGTGCAACATCATACAGAGGCCCTATATTACCTTTTCGAGTGAATGTAGAAGTCAACTTTTACAACTCAAGTTTCCTGCTCAGTCAAACACTATAGTTGAAAAGCAACTGGTGATTCACCTTCTACGTGGCAAGGGGTAACTAGAAAACCATGTGTTTTCATGAATCTCTCTCTGTCTTAAGAGAAATCGAAAGAAGAAATACGAAAAACCGCTATGTTTCCCACATTGCCAAGAATGGGGAGCAGAGCAATAGTAGAAACAAGAGCAATGTTAACTACAGCGTTCTTTTAGCAGTCCCATGAGAGTTCAGAATTGACATCGAAATGCAATGTACGTCACTCATCTCGTTTTGTGCAACATCATACAGAGGCCCCATATTACCTTTTCGAGTGAATGTAGAAGTCAACTTTTACAACTCAAGTTTCCTGCTCAGTCAAAGACTATAGTTGAAAAGCAACTGGTGATTCACCTTCTACGTGGCAAGGGGTAACTAGAAAACCATGTGTTTTCATGAATCTCTCTCTGTCTTAAGAGAAATCGAAAGAAGAAATACGAAAAACCGCTATGTTTCCCACATTGCCAAGAATGGGGAGCAGAGCAATAGTAGAAACAAGAGCAATGTTAACTACAGCGTTCTTTTAGCAGTCCCATGAGAGTTCAGAATTGACATCGAAATGCAATGTACGTCACTCATCTCGTTTTGTGCAACATCATACAGAGGCCCCATATTACCTTTTCGAGTGAATGTAGAAGTCAACTTTTAGAACTCAAGTTTCCTGCTCAGTCAAACACTATAGTTGAAAAGCAACTGGTGATTCACCTTCTACGTGGCAAGGGGTAACTAGAAAACCATGTGTTTTCATGAATCTCTCTCTGTCTTAAGAGAAATCGAAAGAAGAAATACGAAAAACCGCTATGTTTCCCACATTGCCAAGAATGGGGAGCAGAGCAATAGTAGAAACAAGAGCAATGTTAACTACAGCGTTCTTTTAGCAGTCCCATGAGAGTTCAGAATTGACATCGAAATGCAATGTACGTCACTCATCTCGTTTTGTGCAACATCATACAGAGGCCCCATATTACCTTTTCGAGTGAATGTAGAAGTCAACTTTTACAACTCAAGTTTCCTGCTCAGTCAAACACTATAGTTGAAAAGCAACTGGTGATTCACCTTCTACGTGGCAAGGGGTAACTAGAAAACCATGTGTTTTCATGAATCTCTCTCTGTCTTAAGAGATATCGAAAGAAGAAATACGAAAAACCGCTATGTTTCCCACATTGCCAAGAATGGGGAGCAGAGCAATAGTAGAAACAAGAGCAATGTTAACTACAGCGTTCTTTTAGCAGTCCCATGAGAGTTCAGAATTGACATCGAAATGCAATGTACGTCACTCATCTCGTTTTGTGCAACATCATACAGAGGCCCCATATTACCTTTTCGAGTGAATGTAGAAGTCAACTTTTAGAACTCAAGTTTCCTGCTCAGTCAAACACTATAGTTGAAAAGCAACTGGTGATTCACCTTCTACGTGGCAAGGGGTAACTAGAAAACCATGTGTTTTCATGAATCTCTCTCTGTCTTAAGAGAAATCGAAAGAAGAAATACGAAAAACCGCTATGTTTCCCACATTGCCAAGAATGGGGAGCAGAGCAATAGTAGAAACAAGAGCAATGTTAACTACAGCGTTCTTTTAGCAGTCCCATGAGAGTTCAGAATTGACATCGAAATGCAATGTACGTCACTCATCTCGTTTTGTGCAACATCATACAGAGGCCCCATATTACCTTTTCGAGTGAATGTAGAAGTCAACTTTTACAACTCAAGTTTCCTGCTCAGTCAAACACTATAGTTGAAAAGCAACTGGTGATTCACCTTCTACGTGGCAAGGGGTAACTAGAAAACCATGTGTTTTCATGAATCTCTCTCTGTCTTAAGAGATATCGAAAGAAGAAATACGAAAAACCGCTATGTTTCCCACATTGCCAAGAATGGGGAGCAGAGCAATAGTAGAAACAAGAGCAATGTTAACTACAGCGTTCTTTTAGCAGTCCCATGAGAGTTCAGAATTGACATCGAAATGCAATGTACGTCACTCATCTCGTTTTGTGCAACATCATACAGAGGCCCCATATTACCTTTTCGAGTGAATGTAGAAGTCAACTTTTAGAACTCAAGTTTCCTGCTCAGTCAAACACTATAGTTGAAAAGCAACTGGTGATTCACCTTCTACGTGGCAAGGGGTAACTAGAAAACCATGTGTTTTCATGAATCTCTCTCTGTCTTAAGAGAAATCGAAAGAAGAAATACGAAAAACCGCTATGTTTCCCACATTGCCAAGAATGGGGAGCAGAGCAATAGTAGAAACAAGAGCAATGTTAACTACAGCGTTCTTTTAGCAGTCCCATGAGAGTTCAGAATTGACATCGAAATGCAATGTACGTCACTCATCTCGTTTTGTGCAACATCATACAGAGGCCCCATATTACCTTTTCGAGTGAATGTAGAAGTCAACTTTTAGAACTCAAGTTTCCTGCTCAGTCAAACACTATAGTTGAAAAGCAACTGGTGATTCACCTTCTACGTGGCAAGGGGTAACCAGAAAACCATGTGTTTTCATGAATCTCTCTCTGTCTTAAGAGAAATCGAAAGAAGAAATACGAAAAACCGCTATGTTTCCCACATTGCCAAGAATGGGGAGCAGAGCAATAGTAGAAACAAGAGCAATGTTAACTACAGCGTTCTTTTAGCAGTCCCATGAGAGTTCAGAATTGACATCGAAATGCAATGTACGCCACTCATCTCGTTTTGTGCAACATCATACAGAGGCCCCATATTACCTTTTCGAGTGAATGTAGAAGTCAACTTTTAGAACTCAAGTTTCCTGCTCAGTCAAAGACTATAGTTGAAAAGCAACTGGTGATTCACCTTCTACGTGGCAAGGGGTAACTAGAAAACCATGTGTTTTCATGAATCTCTCTCTGTCTTAAGAGATATCGAAAGAAGAAATACGAAAAACCGCTATGTTTCCCACATTGCCAAGAATGGGGAGCAGAGCAATAGTAGAAACAAGAGCAATGTTAACTACAGCGTTCTTTTAGCAGTCCCATGAGAGTTCAGAATTGACATCGAAATGCAATGTACGTCACTCATCTCGTTTTGTGCAACATCATACAGAGGCCCCATATTACCTTTTCGAGTGAATGTAGAAGTCAACTTTTAGAACTCAAGTTTCCTGCTCAGTCAAACACTATAGTTGAAAAGCAACTGGTGATTCACCTTCTACGTGGCAAGGGGTAACTAGAAAACCATGTGTTTTCATGAATCTCTCTCTGTCTTAAGAGAAATCGAAAGAAGAAATACGAAAAACCGCTATGTTTCCCACATTGCCAAGAATGGGGAGCAGAGCAATAGTAGAAACAAGAGCAATGTTAACTACAGCGTTCTTTTAGCAGTCCCATGAGAGTTCAGAATTGACATCGAAATGCAATGTACGTCACTCATCTCGTTTTGTGCAACATCATACAGAGGCCCCATATTACCTTTTCGAGTGAATGTAGAAGTCAACTTTTAGAACTCAAGTTTCCTGCTCAGTCAAACACTATAGTTGAAAAGCAACTGGTGATTCACCTTCTACGTGGCAAGGGGTAACCAGAAAACCATGTGTTTTCATGAATCTCTCTCTGTCTTAAGAGAAATCGAAAGAAGAAATACGAAAAACCGCTATGTTTCCCACATTGCCAAGAATGGGGAGCAGAGCAATAGTAGAAACAAGAGCAATGTTAACTACAGCGTTCTTTTAGCAGTCCCATGAGAGTTCAGAATTGACATCGAAATGCAATGTACGCCACTCATCTCGTTTTGTGCAACATCATACAGAGGCCCCATATTACCTTTTCGAGTGAATGTAGAAGTCAACTTTTAGAACTCAAGTTTCCTGCTCAGTCAAAGACTATAGTTGAAAAGCAACTGGTGATTCACCTTCTACGTGGCAAGGGGTAACTAGAAAACCATGTGTTTTCATGAATCTCTCTCTGTCTTAAGAGAAATCGAAAGAAGAAATACGAAAAACCGCTATGTTTCCCACATTGCCAAGAATGGGGAGCAGAGCAATAGTAGAAACAAGAGCAATGTTAACTACAGCGTTCTTTTAGCAGTCCCATGAGAGTTCAGAATTGACATCGAAATGCAATGTACGTCACTCATCTCGTTTTGTGCAACATCATACAGAGGCCCCATATTACCTTTTCGAGTGAATGTAGAAGTCAACTTTTAGAACTCAAGTTTCCTGCTCAGTGAAACACTATAGTTGAAAAGCAACTGGTGATTCACCTTCTACGTGGCAAAGGGTAACTAGAAAACCATGTGTTTTCATGAATCTCTCTCTGTCTTAAGAGAAATCGAAAGAAGAAATACGAAAAACCGCTATGTTTCCCACATTGCCAAGAATGGGGAGCAGAGCAATAGTAGAAACAAGAGCAATGTTAACTACAGCGTTCTTTTAGCAGTCCCATGAGAGTTCAGAATTGACATCGAAATGCAATGTACGTCACTCATCCCGTTTTGTGCAACATCATACAGAGGCCCCATATTACCTTTTCGTGTGAATGTAGAAGTCAACTTTTACAACTCAAGTTTCCTGCTCAGTCAAGGACTATAGTTGAAAAGCAACTGGTGATTCACCTTCTACGTGGCAAGGGGTAACTAGAAAACCATGTGTTTTCATGAATCTCTCTCTGTCTTAAGAGAAATCGAAAGAAGAAATACGAAAAACCGCTATGTTTCCCACATTGCCAAGAATGGGGAGCAGAGCAATAGTAGAAACAAGAGCAATGTTAACTACAGCGTTCTTTTAGCAGTCCCATGAGAGTTCAGAATTGACATCGAAATGCAATGTACGTCACTCATCTCGTTTTGTGCAACATCATACAGAGGCCCTATATTACCTTTTCGAGTGAATGTAGAAGTCAACTTTTACAACTCAAGTTTCCTGCTCAGTCAAACACTATAGTTGAAAAGCAACTGGTGATTCACCTTCTACGTGGCAAGGGGTAACTAGAAAACCATGTGTTTTCATGAATCTCTCTCTGTCTTAAGAGAAATCGAAAGAAGAAATACGAAAAACCGCTATGTTTCCCACATTGCCAAGAATGGGGAGCAGAGCAATAGTAGAAACAAGAGCAATGTTAACTACAGCGTTCTTTTAGCAGTCCCATGAGAGTTCAGAATTGACATCGAAATGCAATGTACGTCACTCATCTCGTTTTGTGCAACATCATACAGAGGCCCCATATTACCTTTTCGAGTGAATGTAGAAGTCAACTTTTACAACTCAAGTTTCCTGCTCAGTCAAAGACTATAGTTGAAAAGCAACTGGTGATTCACCTTCTACGTGGCAAGGGGTAACTAGAAAACCATGTGTTTTCATGAATCTCTCTCTGTCTTAAGAGAAATCGAAAGAAGAAATACGAAAAACCGCTATGTTTCCCACATTGCCAAGAATGGGGAGCAGAGCAATAGTAGAAACAAGAGCAATGTTAACTACAGCGTTCTTTTAGCAGTCCCATGAGAGTTCAGAATTGACATCGAAATGCAATGTACGTCACTCATCTCGTTTTGTGCAACATCATACAGAGGCCCCATATTACCTTTTCGAGTGAATGTAGAAGTCAACTTTTAGAACTCAAGTTTCCTGCTCAGTCAAACACTATAGTTGAAAAGCAACTGGTGATTCACCTTCTACGTGGCAAGGGGTAACTAGAAAACCATGTGTTTTCATGAATCTCTCTCTGTCTTAAGAGAAATCGAAAGAAGAAATACGAAAAACCGCTATGTTTCCCACATTGCCAAGAATGGGGAGCAGAGCAATAGTAGAAACAAGAGCAATGTTAACTACAGCGTTCTTTTAGCAGTCCCATGAGAGTTCAGAATTGACATCGAAATGCAATGTACGTCACTCATCTCGTTTTGTGCAACATCATACAGAGGCCCCATATTACCTTTTCGAGTGAATGTAGAAGTCAACTTTTAGAACTCAAGTTTCCTGCTCAGTCAAACACTATAGTTGAAAAGCAACTGGTGATTCACCTTCTACGTGGCAAGGGGTAACTAGAAAACCATGTGTTTTCATGAATCTCTCTCTGTCTTAAGAGATATCGAAAGAAGAAATACGAAAAACCGCTATGTTTCCCACATTGCCAAGAATGGGGAGCAGAGCAATAGTAGAAACAAGAGCAATGTTAACTACAGCGTTCTTTTAGCAGTCCCATGAGAGTTCAGAATTGACATCGAAATGCAATGTACGTCACTCATCTCGTTTTGTGCAACATCATACAGAGGCCCCATATTACCTTTTCGAGTGAATGTAGAAGTCAACTTTTAGAACTCAAGTTTCCTGCTCAGTCAAACACTATAGTTGAAAAGCAACTGGTGATTCACCTTCTACGTGGCAAGGGGTAACTAGGAAACCATGTGTTTTCATGAATCTCTCTCTGTCTTAAGAGAAATCGAAAGAAGAAATACGAAAAACCGCTATGTTTCCCACATTGCCAAGAATGGGGAGCAGAGCAATAGTAGAAACAAGAGCAATGTTAACTACAGCGTTCTTTTAGCAGTCCCATGAGAGTTCAGAATTGACATCGAAATGCAATGTACGTCACTCATCTCGTTTTGTGCAACATCATACAGAGGCCCCATATTACCTTTTCGAGTGAATGTAGAAGTCAACTTTTAGAACTCAAGTTTCCTGCTCAGTCAAACACTATAGTTGAAAAGCAACTGGTGATTCACCTTCTACGTGGCAAGGGGTAACTAGGAAACCATGTGTTTTCATGAATCTCTCTCTGTCTTAAGAGAAATCGAAAGAAGAAATACGAAAAACCGCTATGTTTCCCACATTGCCAAGAATGGGGAGCAGAGCAATAGTAGAAACAAGAGCAATGTTAACTACAGCGTTCTTTTAGCAGTCCCATGAGAGTTCAGAATTGACATCGAAATGCAATGTACGTCACTCATCTCGTTTTGTGCAACATCATACAGAGGCCCCATATTACCTTTTCGAGTGAATGTAGAAGTCAACTTTTACAACTCAAGTTTCCTGCTCAGTCAAACACTATAGTTGAAAAGCAACTGGTGATTCACCTTCTACGTGGCAAGGGGTAACTAGAAAACCATGTGTTTTCATGAATCTCTCTCTGTCTTAAGAGAAATCGAAAGAAGAAATACGAAAAACCGCTATGTTTCCCACATTGCCAAGAATGGGGAGCAGAGCAATAGTAGAAACAAGAGCAATGTTAACTACAGCGTTCTTTTAGCAGTCCCATGAGAGTTCAGAATTGACATCGAAATGCAATGTACGTCACTCATCTCGTTTTGTGCAACATCATACAGAGGCCCCATATTACCTTTTCGAGTGAATGTAGAAGTCAACTTTTAGAACTCAAGTTTCCTGCTCAGTCAAAGACTATAGTTGAAAAGCAACTGGTGATTCACCTTCTACGTGGCAAGGGGTAACTAGAAAACCATGTGTTTTCATGAATCTCTCTCTGTCTTAAGAGAAATCGAAAGAAGAAATACGAAAAACCGCTATGTTTCCCACATTGCCAAGAATGGGGAGCAGAGCAATAGTAGAAACAAGAGCAATGTTAACTACAGCGTTCTTTTAGCAGTCCCATGAGAGTTCAGAATTGACATCGAAATGCAATGTACGTCACTCATCTCGTTTTGTGCAACATCATACAGAGGCCCCATATTACCTTTTCGAGTGAATGTAGAAGTCAACTTTTAGAACTCAAGTTTCCTGCTCAGTCAAACACTATAGTTGAAAAGCAACTGGTGATTCACCTTCTACGTGGCAAGGGGTAACTAGGAAACCATGTGTTTTCATGAATCTCTCTCTGTCTTAAGAGAAATCGAAAGAAGAAATACGAAAAACCGCTATGTTTCCCACATTGCCAAGAATGGGGAGCAGAGCAATAGTAGAAACAAGAGCAATGTTAACTACAGCGTTCTTTTAGCAGTCCCATGAGAGTTCAGAATTGACATCGAAATGCAATGTACGTCACTCATCTCGTTTTGTGCAACATCATACAGAGGCCCCATATTACCTTTTCGAGTGAATGTAGAAGTCAACTTTTACAACTCAAGTTTCCTGCTCAGTCAAACACTATAGTTGAAAAGCAACTGGTGATTCACCTTCTACGTGGCAAGGGGTAACTAGAAAACCATGTGTTTTCATGAATCTCTCTCTGTCTTAAGAGAAATCGAAAGAAGAAATACGAAAAACCGCTATGTTTCCCACATTGCCAAGAATGGGGAGCAGAGCAATAGTAGAAACAAGAGCAATGTTAACTACAGCGTTCTTTTAGCAGTCCCATGAGAGTTCAGAATTGACATCGAAATGCAATGTACGTCACTCATCTCGTTTTGTGCAACATCATACAGAGGCCCCATATTACCTTTTCGAGTGAATGTAGAAGTCAACTTTTAGAACTCAAGTTTCCTGCTCAGTCAAAGACTATAGTTGAAAAGCAACTGGTGATTCACCTTCTACGTGGCAAGGGGTAACTAGAAAACCATGTGTTTTCATGAATCTCTCTCTGTCTTAAGAGAAATCGAAAGAAGAAATACGAAAAACCGCTATGTTTCCCACATTGCCAAGAATGGGGAGCAGAGCAATAGTAGAAACAAGAGCAATGTTAACTACAGCGTTCTTTTAGCAGTCCCATGAGAGTTCAGAATTGACATCGAAATGCAATGTACGTCACTCATCTCGTTTTGTGCAACATCATACAGAGGCCCCATATTACCTTTTCGAGTGAATGTAGAAGTCAACTTTTAGAACTCAAGTTTCCTGCTCAGTCAAACACTATAGTTGAAAAGCAACTGGTGATTCACCTTCTACGTGGCAAGGGGTAACTAGAAAACCATGTGTTTTCATGAATCTCTCTCTGTCTTAAGAGAAATCGAAAGAAGAAATACGAAAAACCGCTATGTTTCCCACATTGCCAAGAATGGGGAGCAGAGCAATAGTAGAAACAAGAGCAATGTTAACTACAGCGTTCTTTTAGCAGTCCCATGAGAGTTCAGAATTGACATCGAAATGCAATGTACGTCACTCATCTCGTTTTGTGCAACATCATACAGAGGCCCCATATTACCTTTTCGAGTGAATGTAGAAGTCAACTTTTAGAACTCAAGTTTCCTGCTCAGTCAAACACTATAGTTGAAAAGCAACTGGTGATTCACCTTCTACGTGGCAAGGGGTAACTAGAAAACCATGTGTTTTCATGAATCTCTCTCTGTCTTAAGAGAAATCGAAAGAAGAAATACGAAAAACCGCTATGTTTCCCACATTGCCAAGAATGGGGAGCAGAGCAATAGTAGAAACAAGAGCAATGTTAACTACAGCGTTCTTTTAGCAGTCCCATGAGAGTTCAGAATTGACATCGAAATGCAATGTACGTCACTCATCTCGTTTTGTGCAACATCATACAGAGGCCCCATATTACCTTTTCGAGTGAATGTAGAAGTCAACTTTTAGAACTCAAGTTTCCTGCTCAGTCAAACACTATAGTTGAAAAGCAACTGGTGATTCACCTTCTACGTGGCAAGGGGTAACTAGAAAACCATGTGTTTTCATGAATCTCTCTCTGTCTTAAGAGAAATCGAAAGAAGAAATACGAAAAACCGCTATGTTTCCCACATTGCCAAGAATGGGGAGCAGAGCAATAGTAGAAACAAGAGCAATGTTAACTACAGCGTTCTTTTAGCAGTCCCATGAGAGTTCAGAATTGACATCGAAATGCAATGTACGTCACTCATCCCGTTTTGTGCAACATCATACAGAGGCCCCATATTACCTTTTCGTGTGAATGTAGAAGTCAACTTTTAGAACTCAAGTTTCCTGCTCAGTCAAACACTATAGTTGAAAAGCAACTGGTGATTCACCTTCTACGTGGCAAGGGGTAACTAGAAAACCATGTGTTTTCATGAATCTCTCTCTGTCTTAAGAGAAATCGAAAGAAGAAATACGAAAAACCGCTATGTTTCCCACATTGCCAAGAATGGGGAGCAGAGCAATAGTAGAAACAAGAGCAATGTTAACTACAGCGTTCTTTTAGCAGTCCCATGAGAGTTCAGAATTGACATCGAAATGCAATGTACGTCACTCATCTCGTTTTGTGCAACATCATACAGAGGCCCCATATTACCTTTTCGAGTGAATGTAGAAGTCAACTTTTACAACTCAAGTTTCCTGCTCAGTCAAACACTATAGTTGAAAAGCAACTGGTGATTCACCTTCTACGTGGCAAGGGGTAACTAGAAAACCATGTGTTTTCATGAATCTCTCTCTGTCTTAAGAGAAATCGAAAGAAGAAATACGAAAAACCGCTATGTTTCCCACATTGCCAAGAATGGGGAGCAGAGCAATAGTAGAAACAAGAGCAATGTTAACTACAGCGTTCTTTTAGCAGTCCCATGAGAGTTCAGAATTGACATCGAAATGCAATGTACGTCACTCATCTCGTTTTGTGCAACATCATACAGAGGCCCCATATTACCTTTTCGAGTGAATGTAGAAGTCAACTTTTAGAACTCAAGTTTCCTGCTCAGTCAAACACTATAGTTGAAAAGCAACTGGTGATTCACCTTCTACGTGGCAAGGGGTAACTAGAAAACCATGTGTTTTCATGAATCTCTCTCTGTCTTAAGAGAAATCGAAAGAAGAAATACGAAAAACCGCTATGTTTCCCACATTGCCAAGAATGGGGAGCAGAGCAATAGTAGAAACAAGAGCAATGTTAACTACAGCGTTCTTTTAGCAGTCCCATGAGAGTTCAGAATTGACATCGAAATGCAATGTACGTCACTCATCTCGTTTTGTGCAACATCATACAGAGGCCCCATATTACCTTTTCGAGTGAATGTAGAAGTCAACTTTTAGAACTCAAGTTTCCTGCTCAGTCAAACACTATAGTTGAAAAGCAACTGGTGATTCACCTTCTACGTGGCAAGGGGTAACTAGAAAACCATGTGTTTTCATGAATCTCTCTCTGTCTTAAGAGAAATCGAAAGAAGAAATACGAAAAACCGCTATGTTTCCCACATTGCCAAGAATGGGGAGCAGAGCAATAGTAGAAACAAGAGCAATGTTAACTACAGCGTTCTTTTAGCAGTCCCATGAGAGTTCAGAATTGACATCGAAATGCAATGTACGTCACTCATCCCGTTTTGTGCAACATCATACAGAGGCCCCATATTACCTTTTCGTGTGAATGTAGAAGTCAACTTTTAGAACTCAAGTTTCCTGCTCAGTCAAACACTATAGTTGAAAAGCAACTGGTGATTCACCTTCTACGTGGCAAGGGGTAACTAGAAAACCATGTGTTTTCATGAATCTCTCTCTGTCTTAAGAGAAATCGAAAGAAGAAATACGAAAAACCGCTATGTTTCCCACATTGCCAAGAATGGGGAGCAGAGCAATAGTAGAAACAAGAGCAATGTTAACTACAGCGTTCTTTTAGCAGTCCCATGAGAGTTCAGAATTGACATCGAAATGCAATGTACGTCACTCATCTCGTTTTGTGCAACATCATACAGAGGCCCTATATTACCTTTTCGAGTGAATGTAGAAGTCAACTTTTACAACTCAAGTTTCCTGCTCAGTTAACACTATAGTTGAAAAGCAACTGGTGATTCACCTTCTACGTGGCAAGGGGTAACTAGAAAACCATGTGTTTTCATGAATCTCTCTCTGTCTTAAGAGAAATCGAAAGAAGAAATACGAAAAACCGCTATGTTTCCCACATTGCCAAGAATGGGGAGCAGAGCAATAGTAGAAACAAGAGCAATGTTAACTACAGCGTTCTTTTAGCAGTCCCATGAGAGTTCAGAATTGACATCGAAATGCAATATACGTCACTCATCTCGTTTTGTGCAACATCATACAGAGGCCCCATATTACCTTTTCGAGTGAATGTAGAAGTCAACTTTTAGAACTCAAGTTTCCTGCTCAGTCAAACACTATAGTTGAAAAGCAACTGGTGATTCACCTTCTACGTGGCAAGGGGTAACTAGAAAACCATGTGTTTTCATGAATCTCTCTCTGTCTTAAGAGAAATCGAAAGAAGAAATACGAAAAACCGCTATGTTTCCCACATTGCCAAGAATGGGGAACAGAGCAATAGTAGAAACAAGAGCAATGTTAACTACAGCGTTCTTTTAGCAGTCCCATGAGAGTTCAGAATTGACATCGAAATGCAATGTACGTCACTCATCTCGTTTTGTGCAACATCATACAGAGGCCCCATATTACCTTTTCGAGTGAATGTAGAAGTCAACTTTTAGAACTCAAGTTTCCTGCTCAGTCAAACACTATAGTTGAAAAGCAACTGGTGATTCACCTTCTACGTGGCAAGGGGTAACTAGAAAACCATGTGTTTTCATGAATCTCTCTCTGTCTTAAGAGAAATCGAAAGAAGAAATACGAAAAACCGCTATGTTTCCCACATTGCCAAGAATGGGGAGCAGAGCAATAGTAGAAACAAGAGCAATGTTAACTACAGCGTTCTTTTAGCAGTCCCATGAGAGTTCAGAATTGACATCGAAATGCAATGTACGTCACTCATCTCGTTTTGTGCAACATCATACAGAGGCCCCATATTACCTTTTCGAGTGAATGTAGAAGTCAACTTTTAGAACTCAAGTTTCCTGCTCAGTCAAACACTATAGTTGAAAAGCAACTGGTGATTCACCTTCTACGTGGCAAGGGGTAACTAGAAAACCATGTGTTTTCATGAATCTCTCTCTGTCTTAAGAGAAATCGAAAGAAGAAATACGAAAAACCGCTATGTTTCCCACATTGCCAAGAATGGGGAGCAGAGCAATAGTAGAAACAAGAGCAATGTTAACTACAGCGTTCTTTTAGCAGTCCCATGAGAGTTCAGAATTGACATCGAAATGCAATGTACGTCACTCATCTCGTTTTGTGCAACATCATACAGAGGCCCCATATTACCTTTTCGAGTGAATGTAGAAGTCAACTTTTAGAACTCAAGTTTCCTGCTCAGTCAAACACTATAGTTGAAAAGCAACTGGTGATTCACCTTCTACGTGGCAAGGGGTAACTAGAAAACCATGTGTTTTCATGAATCTCTCTCTGTCTTAAGAGAAATCGAAAGAAGAAATACGAAAAACCGCTATGTTTCCCACATTGCCAAGAATGGGGAGCAGAGCAATAGTAGAAACAAGAGCAATGTTAACTACAGCGTTCTTTTAGCAGTCCCATGAGAGTTCAGAATTGACATCGAAATGCAATGTACGTCACTCATCTCGTTTTGTGCAACATCATACAGAGGCCCCATATTACCTTTTCGAGTGAATGTAGAAGTCAACTTTTAGAACTCAAGTTTCCTGCTCAGTCAAACACTATAGTTGAAAAGCAACTGGTGATTCACCTTCTACGTGGCAAGGGGTAACTAGAAAACCATGTGTTTTCATGAATCTCTCTCTGTCTTAAGAGAAATCGAAAGAAGAAATACGAAAAACCGCTATGTTTCCCACATTGCCAAGAATGGGGAGCAGAGCAATAGTAGAAACAAGAGCAATGTTAACTACAGCGTTCTTTTAGCAGTCCCATGAGAGTTCAGAATTGACATCGAAATGCAATGTACGTCACTCATCTCGTTTTGTGCAACATCATACAGAGGCCCCATATTACCTTTTCGAGTGAATGTAGAAGTCAACTTTTAGAACTCAAGTTTCCTGCTCAGTCAAACACTATAGTTGAAAAGCAACTGGTGATTCACCTTCTACGTGGCAAGGGGTAACTAGAAAACCATGTGTTTTCATGAATCTCTCTCTGTCTTAAGAGAAATCGAAAGAAGAAATACGAAAAACCGCTATGTTTCCCACATTGCCAAGAATGGGGAGCAGAGCAATAGTAGAAACAAGAGCAATGTTAACTACAGCGTTCTTTTAGCAGTCCCATGAGAGTTCAGAATTGACATCGAAATGCAATGTACGTCACTCATCCCGTTTTGTGCAACATCATACAGAGGCCCCATATTACCTTTTCGTGTGAATGTAGAAGTCAACTTTTACAACTCAAGTTTCCTGCTCAGTCAAAGACTATAGTTGAAAAGCAACTGGTGATTCACCTTCTACGTGGCAAGGGGTAACTAGAAAACCATGTGTTTTCATGAATCTCTCTCTGTCTTAAGAGAAATCGAAAGAAGAAATACGAAAAACCGCTATGTTTCCCACATTGCCAAGAATGGGGAGCAGAGCAATAGTAGAAACAAGAGCAATGTTAACTACAGCGTTCTTTTAGCAGTCCCATGAGAGTTCAGAATTGACATCGAAATGCAATGTACGTCACTCATCTCGTTTTGTGCAACATCATACAGAGGCCCCATATTACCTTTTCGAGTGAATGTAGAAGTCAACTTTTACAACTCAAGTTTCCTGCTCAGTCAAACACTATAGTTGAAAAGCAACTGGTGATTCACCTTCTACGTGGCAAGGGGTAACTAGAAAACCATGTGTTTTCATGAATCTCTCTCTGTCTTAAGAGAAATCGAAAGAAGAAATACGAAAAACCGCTATGTTTCCCACATTGCCAAGAATGGGGAGCAGAGCAATAGTAGAAACAAGAGCAATGTTAACTACAGCGTTCTTTTAGCAGTCCCATGAGAGTTCAGAATTGACATCGAAATGCAATGTACGTCACTCATCTCGTTTTGTGCAACATCATACAGAGGCCCTATATTACCTTTTCGAGTGAATGTAGAAGTCAACTTTTAGAACTCAAGTTTCCTGCTCAGTCAAACACTATAGTTGAAAAGCAACTGGTGATTCACCTTCTACGTGGCAAGGGGTAACTAGAAAACCATGTGTTTTCATGAATCTCTCTCTGTCTTAAGAGAAATCGAAAGAAGAAATACGAAAAACCGCTATGTTTCCCACATTGCCAAGAATGGGGAGCAGAGCAATAGTAGAAACAAGAGCAATGTTAACTACAGCGTTCTTTTAGCAGTCCCATGAGAGTTCAGAATTGACATCGAAATGCAATGTACGTCACTCATCTCGTTTTGTGCAACATCATACAGAGGCCCCATATTACCTTTTCGAGTGAATGTAGAAGTCAACTTTTACAACTCAAGTTTCCTGCTCAGTCAAAGACTATAGTTGAAAAGCAACTGGTGATTCACCTTCTACGTGGCAAGGGGTAACTAGGAAACCATGTGTTTTCATGAATCTCTCTCTGTCTTAAGAGAAATCGAAAGAAGAAATACGAAAAACCGCTATGTTTCCCACATTGCCAAGAATGGGGAGCAGAGCAATAGTAGAAACAAGAGCAATGTTAACTACAGCGTTCTTTTAGCAGTCCCATGAGAGTTCAGAATTGACATCGAAATGCAATGTACGTCACTCATCTCGTTTTGTGCAACATCATACAGAGGCCCCATATTACCTTTTCGAGTGAATGTAGAAATCAACTTTTAGAACTCAAGTTTCCTGCTCAGTCAAACACTATAGTTGAAAAGCAACTGGTGATTCACCTTCTACGTGGCAAGGGGTAACTAGAAAACCATGTGTTTTCATGAATCTCTCTCTGTCTTAAGAGAAATCGAAAGAAGAAATACGAAAAACCGCTATGTTTCCCACATTGCCAAGAATGGGGAGCAGAGCAATAGTAGAAACAAGAGCAATGTTAACTACAGCGTTCTTTTAGCAGTCCCATGAGAGTTCAGAATTGACATCGAAATGCAATGTACGTCACTCATCTCGTTTTGTGCAACATCATACAGAGGCCCCATATTACCTTTTCGAGTGAATGTAGAAGTCAACTTTTAGAACTCAAGTTTCCTGCTCAGTCAAACACTATAGTTGAAAAGCAACTGGTGATTCACCTTCTACGTGGCAAGGGGTAACTAGAAAACCATGTGTTTTCATGAATCTCTCTCTGTCTTAAGAGAAATCGAAAGAAGAAATACGAAAAACCGCTATGTTTCCCACATTGCCAAGAATGGGGAGCAGAGCAATAGTAGAAACAAGAGCAATGTTAACTACAGCGTTCTTTTAGCAGTCCCATGAGAGTTCAGAATTGACATCGAAATGCAATGTACGTCACTCATCTCGTTTTGTGCAACATCATACAGAGGCCCCATATTACCTTTTCGAGTGAATGTAGAAGTCAACTTTTAGAACTCAAGTTTCCTGCTCAGTCAAACACTATAGTTGAAAAGCAACTGGTGATTCACCTTCTACGTGGCAAGGGGTAACTAGAAAACCATGTGTTTTCATGAATCTCTCTCTGTCTTAAGAGAAATCGAAAGAAGAAATACGAAAAACCGCTATGTTTCCCACATTGCCAAGAATGGGGAGCAGAGCAATAGTAGAAACAAGAGCAATGTTAACTACAGCGTTCTTTTAGCAGTCCCATGAGAGTTCAGAATTGACATCGAAATGCAATGTACGTCACTCATCTCGTTTTGTGCAACATCATACAGAGGCCCCATATTACCTTTTCGAGTGAATGTAGAAGTCAACTTTTAGAACTCAAGTTTCCTGCTCAGTCAAACACTATAGTTGAAAAGCAACTGGTGATTCACCTTCTACGTGGCAAGGGGTAACTAGAAAACCATGTGTTTTCATGAATCTCTCTCTGTCTTAAGAGAAATCGAAAGAAGAAATACGAAAAACCGCTATGTTTCCCACATTGCCAAGAATGGGGAGCAGAGCAATAGTAGAAACAAGAGCAATGTTAACTACAGCGTTCTTTTAGCAGTCCCATGAGAGTTCAGAATTGACATCGAAATGCAATGTACGTCACTCATCCCGTTTTGTGCAACATCATACAGAGGCCCCATATTACCTTTTCGTGTGAATGTAGAAGTCAACTTTTACAACTCAAGTTTCCTGCTCAGTCAAGGACTATAGTTGAAAAGCAACTGGTGATTCACCTTCTACGTGGCAAGGGGTAACTAGAAAACCATGTGTTTTCATGAATCTCTCTCTGTCTTAAGAGAAATCGAAAGAAGAAATACGAAAAACCGCTATGTTTCCCACATTGCCAAGAATGGGGAGCAGAGCAATAGTAGAAACAAGAGCAATGTTAACTACAGCGTTCTTTTAGCAGTCCCATGAGAGTTCAGAATTGACATCGAAATGCAATGTACGTCACTCATCTCGTTTTGTGCAACATCATACAGAGGCCCTATATTACCTTTTCGAGTGAATGTAGAAGTCAACTTTTACAACTCAAGTTTCCTGCTCAGTTAAACACTATAGTTGAAAAGCAACTGGTGATTCACCTTCTACGTGGCAAGGGGTAACTAGAAAACCATGTGTTTTCATGAATCTCTCTCTGTCTTAAGAGAAATCGAAAGAAGAAATACGAAAAACCGCTATGTTTCCCACATTGCCAAGAATGGGGAGCAGAGCAATAGTAGAAACAAGAGCAATGTTAACTACAGCGTTCTTTTAGCAGTCCCATGAGAGTTCAGAATTGACATCGAAATGCAATGTACGTCACTCATCTCGTTTTGTGCAACATCATACAGAGGCCCCATATTACCTTTTCGAGTGAATGTAGAAGTCAACTTTTACAACTCAAGTTTCCTGCTCAGTCAAAGACTATAGTTGAAAAGCAACTGGTGATTCACCTTCTACGTGGCAAGGGGTAACTAGAAAACCATGTGTTTTCATGAATCTCTCTCTGTCTTAAGAGAAATCGAAAGAAGAAATACGAAAAACCGCTATGTTTCCCACATTGCCAAGAATGGGGAGCAGAGCAATAGTAGAAACAAGAGCAATGTTAACTACAGCGTTCTTTTAGCAGTCCCATGAGAGTTCAGAATTGACATCGAAATGCAATGTACGTCACTCATCTCGTTTTGTGCAACATCATACAGAGGCCCCATATTACCTTTTCGAGTGAATGTAGAAGTCAACTTTTAGAACTCAAGTTTCCTGCTCAGTCAAACACTATAGTTGAAAAGCAACTGGTGATTCACCTTCTACGTGGCAAGGGGTAACTAGAAAACCATGTGTTTTCATGAATCTCTCTCTGTCTTAAGAGAAATCGAAAGAAGAAATACGAAAAACCGCTATGTTTCCCACATTGCCAAGAATGGGGAGCAGAGCAATAGTAGAAACAAGAGCAATGTTAACTACAGCGTTCTTTTAGCAGTCCCATGAGAGTTCAGAATTGACATCGAAATGCAATGTACGTCACTCATCTCGTTTTGTGCAACATCATACAGAGGCCCCATATTACCTTTTCGAGTGAATGTAGAAGTCAACTTTTACAACTCAAGTTTCCTGCTCAGTCAAGGACTATAGTTGAAAAGCAACTGGTGATTCACCTTCTACGTGGCAAGGGGTAACTAGAAAACCATGTGTTTTCATGAATCTCTCTCTGTCTTAAGAGAAATCGAAAGAAGAAATACGAAAAACCGCTATGTTTCCCACATTGCCAAGAATGGGGAGCAGAGCAATAGTAGAAACAAGAGCAATGTTAACTACAGCGTTCTTTTAGCAGTCCCATGAGAGTTCAGAATTGACATCGAAATGCAATGTACGTCACTCATCTCGTTTTGTGCAACATCATACAGAGGCCCCATATTACCTTTTCGAGTGAATGTAGAAGTCAACTTTTACAACTCAAGTTTCCTGCTCAGTCAAAGACTGTAGTTGAAAAGCAACTGGTGATTCACCTTCTAGGTGGCAAGGGGTAACTAGAAAACCATGTGTTTTCATGAATCTCTCTCTGTCTTAAGAGAAATCGAAAGAAGAAATACGAAAAACCGCTATGTTTCCCACATTGCCAAGAATGGGGAGCAGAGCAATAGTAGAAACAAGAGCAATGTTAACTACAGCGTTCTTTTAGCAGTCCCATGAGAGTTCAGAATTGACATCGAAATGCAATGTACGTCACTCATCTCGTTTTGTGCAACATCATACAGAGGCCCCATATTACCTTTTCGAGTGAATGTAGAAGTCAACTTTTACAACTCAAGTTTCCTGCTCAGTCAAAGACTGTAGTTGAAAAGCAACTGGTGATTCACCTTCTAGGTGGCAAGGGGTAACTAGAAAACCATGTGTTTTCATGAATCTCTCTCTGTCTTAAGAGAAATCGAAAGAAGAAATACGAAAAACCGCTATGTTTCCCACATTGCCAAGAATGGGGAGCAGAGCAATAGTAGAAACAAGAGCAATGTTAACTACAGCGTTCTTTTAGCAGTCCCATGAGAGTTCAGAATTGACATCGAAATGCAATGTACGTCACTCATCTCGTTTTGTGCAACATCATACAGAGGCCCCATATTACCTTTTCGAGTGAATGTAGAAGTCAACTTTTAGAACTCAAGTTTCCTGCTCAGTCAAAGACTGTAGTTGAAAAGCAACTGGTGATTCACCTTCTACGTGGCAAGGGGTAACTAGAAAACCATGTGTTTTCATGAATCTCTCTCTGTCTTAAGAGAAATCGAAAGAAGAAATACGAAAAACCGCTATGTTTCCCACATTGCCAAGAATGGGGAGCAGAGCAATAGTAGAAACAAGAGCAATGTTAACTACAGCGTTCTTTTAGCAGTCCCATGAGAGTTCAGAATTGACATCGAAATGCAATGTACGTCACTCATCTCGTTTTGTGCAACATCATACAGAGGCCCCATATTACCTTTTCGAGTGAATGTAGAAGTCAACTTTTAGAACTCAAGTTTCCTGCTCAGTCAAGGACTATAGTTGAAAAGCAACTGGTGATTCACCTTCTACGTGGCAAGGGGTAACTAGAAAACCATGTGTTTTCATGAATCTCTCTCTGTCTTAAGAGAAATCGAAAGAAGAAATACGAAAAACCGCTATGTTTCCCACATTGCCAAGAATGGGGAGCAGAGCAATAGTAGAAACAAGAGCAATGTTAACTACAGCGTTCTTTTAGCAGTCCCATGAGAGTTCAGAATTGACATCGAAATGCAATGTACGTCACTCATCTCGTTTTGTGCAACATCATACAGAGGCCCCATATTACCTTTTCGAGTGAATGTAGAAGTCAACTTTTAGAACTCAAGTTTCCTGCTCAGTCAAAGACTGTAGTTGAAAAGCAACTGGTGATTCACCTTCTACGTGGCAAGGGGTAACTAGAAAACCATGTGTTTTCATGAATCTCTCTCTGTCTTAAGAGAAATCGAAAGAAGAAATACGAAAAACCGCTATGTTTCCCACATTGCCAAGAATGGGGAGCAGAGCAATAGTAGAAACAAGAGCAATGTTAACTACAGCGTTCTTTTAGCAGTCCCATGAGAGTTCAGAATTGACATCGAAATGCAATGTACGTCACTCATCTCGTTTTGTGCAACATCATACAGAGGCCCCATATTACCTTTTCGAGTGAATGTAGAAGTCAACTTTTAGAACTCAAGTTTCCTGCTCAGTCAAGGACTATAGTTGAAAAGCAACTGGTGATTCACCTTCTACGTGGCAAGGGGTAACTAGAAAACCATGTGTTTTCATGAATCTCTCTCTGTCTTAAGAGAAATCGAAAGAAGAAATACGAAAAACCGCTATGTTTCCCACATTGCCAAGAATGGGGAGCAGAGCAACAGTAGAAACAAGAGGAATGTTAACTACAGCGTTCTTTTAGCAGTCCCATGAGAGTTCAGAATTGACATCGAAATGCAATGTACGTCACTCATCTCGTTTTGTGCAACATCATACAGAGGCCCCATATTACCTTTTCGAGTGAATGTAGAAGTCAACTTTTAGAACTCAAGTTTCCTGCTCAGTCAAGGACTATAGTTGAAAAGCAACTGGTGATTCACCTTCTACGTGGCAAGGGGTAACTATAAAACCATGTGTTTTCATGAATCTCTCTCTGTCTTAAGAGAAATCGAAAGAAGAAATACGAAAAACCGCTATGTTTCCCACATTGCCAAGAATGGGGAGCAGAGCAATAGTAGAAACAAGAGCAATGTTAACTACAGCGTTCTTTTAGCAGTCCCATGAGAGTTCAGAATTGACATCGAAATGCAATGTACGTCACTCATCTCGTTTTGTGCAACATCATACAGAGGCCCCATATTACCTTTTCGAGTGAATGTAGAAGTCAACTTTTAGAACTCAAGTTTCCTGCTCAGTCAAGGACTATAGTTGAAAAGCAACTGGTGATTCACCTTCTACGTGGCAAGGGGTAACTAGAAAACCATGTGTTTTCATGAATCTCTCTCTGTCTTAAGAGAAATCGAAAGAAGAAATACGAAAAACCGCTATGTTTCCCACATTGCCAAGAATGGGGAGCAGAGCAACAGTAGAAACAAGAGGAATGTTAACTACAGCGTTCTTTTAGCAGTCCCATGAGAGTTCAGAATTGACATCGAAATGCAATGTACGTCACTCATCTCGTTTTGTGCAACATCATACAGAGGCCCCATATTACCTTTTCGAGTGAATGTAGAAGTCAACTTTTAGAACTCAAGTTTCCTGCTCAGTCAAGGACTATAGTTGAAAAGCAACTGGTGATTCACCTTCTACGTGGCAAGGGGTAACTAGAAAACCATGTGTTTTCATGAATCTCTCTCTGTCTTAAGAGAAATCGAAAGAAGAAATACGAAAAACCGCTATGTTTCCCACATTGCCAAGAATGGGGAGCAGAGCAATAGTAGAAACAAGAGCAATGTTAACTACAGCGTTCTTTTAGCAGTCCCATGAGAGTTCAGAATTGACATCGAAATGCAATGTACGTCACTCATCTCGTTTTGTGCAACATCATACAGAGGCCCCATATTACCTTTTCGAGTGAATGTAGAAGTCAACTTTTACAACTCAAGTTTCCTGCTCAGTCAAAGACTGTAGTTGAAAAGCAACTGGTGATTCACCTTCTACGTGGCAAGGGGTAACTAGAAAACCATGTGTTTTCATGAATCTCTCTCTGTCTTAAGAGAAATCGAAAGAAGAAATACGAAAAACCGCTATGTTTCCCACATTGCCAAGAATGGGGAGCAGAGCAATAGTAGAAACAAGAGCAATGTTAACTACAGCGTTCTTTTAGCAGTCCCATGAGAGTTCAGAATTGACATCGAAATGCAATGTACGTCACTCATCTCGTTTTGTGCAACATCATACAGAGGCCCCATATTACCTTTTCGAGTGAATGTAGAAGTCAACTTTTAGAACTCAAGTTTCCTGCTCAGTCAAGGACTATAGTTGAAAAGCAACTGGTGATTCACCTTCTACGTGGCAAGGGGTAACTAGAAAACCATGTGTTTTCATGAATCTCTCTCTGTCTTAAGAGAAATCGAAAGAAGAAATACGAAAAACCGCTATGTTTCCCACATTGCCAAGAATGGGGAGCAGAGCAACAGTAGAAACAAGAGGAATGTTAACTACAGCGTTCTTTTAGCAGTCCCATGAGAGTTCAGAATTGACATCGAAATGCAATGTACGTCACTCATCTCGTTTTGTGCAACATCATACAGAGGCCCCATATTACCTTTTCGTGTGAATGTAGAAGTCAACTTTTACAACTCAAGTTTCCTGCTCAGTCAAGGACTATAGTTGAAAAGCAACTGGTGATTCACCTTCTACGTGGCAAGGGGTAACTAGAAAACCATGTGTTTTCATGAATCTCTCTCTGTCTTAAGAGAAATCGAAAGAAGAAATACGAAAAACCGCTATGTTTCCCACATTGCCAAGAATGGGGAGCAGAGCAATAGTAGAAACAAGAGCAATGTTAACTACAGCGTTCTTTTAGCAGTCCCATGAGAGTTCAGAATTGACATCGAAATGCAATGTACGTCACTCATCTCGTTTTGTGCAACATCATACAGAGGCCCTATATTACCTTTTCGAGTGAATGTAGAAGTCAACTTTTACAACTCAAGTTTCCTGCTCAGTTAAACACTATAGTTGAAAAGCAACTGGTGATTCACCTTCTACGTGGCAAGGGGTAACTAGAAAACCATGTGTTTTCATGAATCTCTCTCTGTCTTAAGAGAAATCGAAAGAAGAAATACGAAAAACCGCTATGTTTCCCACATTGCCAAGAATGGGGAGCAGAGCAATAGTAGAAACAAGAGCAATGTTAACTACAGCGTTCTTTTAGCAGTCCCATGAGAGTTCAGAATTGACATCGAAATGCAATGTACGTCACTCATCTCGTTTTGTGCAACATCATACAGAGGCCCCATATTACCTTTTCGAGTGAATGTAGAAGTCAACTTTTACAACTCAAGTTTCCTGCTCAGTCAAAGACTATAGTTGAAAAGCAACTGGTGATTCACCTTCTACGTGGCAAGGGGTAACTAGAAAACCATGTGTTTTCATGAATCTCTCTCTGTCTTAAGAGAAATCGAAAGAAGAAATACGAAAAACCGCTATGTTTCCCACATTGCCAAGAATGGGGAGCAGAGCAATAGTAGAAACAAGAGCAATGTTAACTACAGCGTTCTTTTAGCAGTCCCATGAGAGTTCAGAATTGACATCGAAATGCAATGTACGTCACTCATCTCGTTTTGTGCAACATCATACAGAGGCCCCATATTACCTTTTCGAGTGAATGTAGAAGTCAACTTTTAGAACTCAAGTTTCCTGCTCAGTCAAACACTATAGTTGAAAAGCAACTGGTGATTCACCTTCTACGTGGCAAGGGGTAACTAGAAAACCATGTGTTTTCATGAATCTCTCTCTGTCTTAAGAGAAATCGAAAGAAGAAATACGAAAAACCGCTATGTTTCCCACATTGCCAAGAATGGGGAGCAGAGCAATAGTAGAAACAAGAGCAATGTTAACTACAGCGTTCTTTTAGCAGTCCCATGAGAGTTCAGAATTGACATCGAAATGCAATGTACGTCACTCATCTCGTTTTGTGCAACATCATACAGAGGCCCCATATTACCTTTTCGAGTGAATGTAGAAGTCAACTTTTACAACTCAAGTTTCCTGCTCAGTCAAGGACTATAGTTGAAAAGCAACTGGTGATTCACCTTCTACGTGGCAAGGGGTAACTAGAAAACCATGTGTTTTCATGAATCTCTCTCTGTCTTAAGAGAAATCGAAAGAAGAAATACGAAAAACCGCTATGTTTCCCACATTGCCAAGAATGGGGAGCAGAGCAATAGTAGAAACAAGAGCAATGTTAACTACAGCGTTCTTTTAGCAGTCCCATGAGAGTTCAGAATTGACATCGAAATGCAATGTACGTCACTCATCTCGTTTTGTGCAACATCATACAGAGGCCCCATATTACCTTTTCGAGTGAATGTAGAAGTCAACTTTTACAACTCAAGTTTCCTGCTCAGTCAAAGACTGTAGTTGAAAAGCAACTGGTGATTCACCTTCTAGGTGGCAAGGGGTAACTAGAAAACCATGTGTTTTCATGAATCTCTCTCTGTCTTAAGAGAAATCGAAAGAAGAAATACGAAAAACCGCTATGTTTCCCACATTGCCAAGAATGGGGAGCAGAGCAATAGTAGAAACAAGAGCAATGTTAACTACAGCGTTCTTTTAGCAGTCCCATGAGAGTTCAGAATTGACATCGAAATGCAATGTACGTCACTCATCTCGTTTTGTGCAACATCATACAGAGGCCCCATATTACCTTTTCGAGTGAATGTAGAAGTCAACTTTTACAACTCAAGTTTCCTGCTCAGTCAAAGACTGTAGTTGAAAAGCAACTGGTGATTCACCTTCTAGGTGGCAAGGGGTAACTAGAAAACCATGTGTTTTCATGAATCTCTCTCTGTCTTAAGAGAAATCGAAAGAAGAAATACGAAAAACCGCTATGTTTCCCACATTGCCAAGAATGGGGAGCAGAGCAATAGTAGAAACAAGAGCAATGTTAACTACAGCGTTCTTTTAGCAGTCCCATGAGAGTTCAGAATTGACATCGAAATGCAATGTACGTCACTCATCTCGTTTTGTGCAACATCATACAGAGGCCCCATATTACCTTTTCGAGTGAATGTAGAAGTCAACTTTTAGAACTCAAGTTTCCTGCTCAGTCAAAGACTGTAGTTGAAAAGCAACTGGTGATTCACCTTCTACGTGGCAAGGGGTAACTAGAAAACCATGTGTTTTCATGAATCTCTCTCTGTCTTAAGAGAAATCGAAAGAAGAAATACGAAAAACCGCTATGTTTCCCACATTGCCAAGAATGGGGAGCAGAGCAATAGTAGAAACAAGAGCAATGTTAACTACAGCGTTCTTTTAGCAGTCCCATGAGAGTTCAGAATTGACATCGAAATGCAATGTACGTCACTCATCTCGTTTTGTGCAACATCATACAGAGGCCCCATATTACCTTTTCGAGTGAATGTAGAAGTCAACTTTTAGAACTCAAGTTTCCTGCTCAGTCAAGGACTATAGTTGAAAAGCAACTGGTGATTCACCTTCTACGTGGCAAGGGGTAACTAGAAAACCATGTGTTTTCATGAATCTCTCTCTGTCTTAAGAGAAATCGAAAGAAGAAATACGAAAAACCGCTATGTTTCCCACATTGCCAAGAATGGGGAGCAGAGCAATAGTAGAAACAAGAGCAATGTTAACTACAGCGTTCTTTTAGCAGTCCCATGAGAGTTCAGAATTGACATCGAAATGCAATGTACGTCACTCATCTCGTTTTGTGCAACATCATACAGAGGCCCCATATTACCTTTTCGAGTGAATGTAGAAGTCAACTTTTAGAACTCAAGTTTCCTGCTCAGTCAAAGACTGTAGTTGAAAAGCAACTGGTGATTCACCTTCTACGTGGCAAGGGGTAACTAGAAAACCATGTGTTTTCATGAATCTCTCTCTGTCTTAAGAGAAATCGAAAGAAGAAATACGAAAAACCGCTATGTTTCCCACATTGCCAAGAATGGGGAGCAGAGCAATAGTAGAAACAAGAGCAATGTTAACTACAGCGTTCTTTTAGCAGTCCCATGAGAGTTCAGAATTGACATCGAAATGCAATGTACGTCACTCATCTCGTTTTGTGCAACATCATACAGAGGCCCCATATTACCTTTTCGAGTGAATGTAGAAGTCAACTTTTAGAACTCAAGTTTCCTGCTCAGTCAAGGACTATAGTTGAAAAGCAACTGGTGATTCACCTTCTACGTGGCAAGGGGTAACTAGAAAACCATGTGTTTTCATGAATCTCTCTCTGTCTTAAGAGAAATCGAAAGAAGAAATACGAAAAACCGCTATGTTTCCCACATTGCCAAGAATGGGGAGCAGAGCAACAGTAGAAACAAGAGGAATGTTAACTACAGCGTTCTTTTAGCAGTCCCATGAGAGTTCAGAATTGACATCGAAATGCAATGTACGTCACTCATCTCGTTTTGTGCAACATCATACAGAGGCCCCATATTACCTTTTCGAGTGAATGTAGAAGTCAACTTTTAGAACTCAAGTTTCCTGCTCAGTCAAGGACTATAGTTGAAAAGCAACTGGTGATTCACCTTCTACGTGGCAAGGGGTAACTATAAAACCATGTGTTTTCATGAATCTCTCTCTGTCTTAAGAGAAATCGAAAGAAGAAATACGAAAAACCGCTATGTTTCCCACATTGCCAAGAATGGGGAGCAGAGCAATAGTAGAAACAAGAGCAATGTTAACTACAGCGTTCTTTTAGCAGTCCCATGAGAGTTCAGAATTGACATCGAAATGCAATGTACGTCACTCATCTCGTTTTGTGCAACATCATACAGAGGCCCCATATTACCTTTTCGAGTGAATGTAGAAGTCAACTTTTAGAACTCAAGTTTCCTGCTCAGTCAAGGACTATAGTTGAAAAGCAACTGGTGATTCACCTTCTACGTGGCAAGGGGTAACTAGAAAACCATGTGTTTTCATGAATCTCTCTCTGTCTTAAGAGAAATCGAAAGAAGAAATACGAAAAACCGCTATGTTTCCCACATTGCCAAGAATGGGGAGCAGAGCAACAGTAGTAACAAGAGGAATGTTAACTACAGCGTTCTTTTAGCAGTCCCATGAGAGTTCAGAATTGACATCGAAATGCAATGTACGTCACTCATCTCGTTTTGTGCAACATCATACAGAGGCCCCATATTACCTTTTCGAGTGAATGTAGAAGTCAACTTTTAGAACTCAAGTTTCCTGCTCAGTCAAGGACTATAGTTGAAAAGCAACTGGTGATTCACCTTCTACGTGGCAAGGGGTAACTAGAAAACCATGTGTTTTCATGAATCTCTCTCTGTCTTAAGAGAAATCGAAAGAAGAAATACGAAAAACCGCTATGTTTCCCACATTGCCAAGAATGGGGAGCAGAGCAATAGTAGAAACAAGAGCAATGTTAACTACAGCGTTCTTTTAGCAGTCCCATGAGAGTTCAGAATTGACATCGAAATGCAATGTACGTCACTCATCTCGTTTTGTGCAACATCATACAGAGGCCCCATATTACCTTTTCGAGTGAATGTAGAAGTCAACTTTTACAACTCAAGTTTCCTGCTCAGTCAAAGACTGTAGTTGAAAAGCAACTGGTGATTCACCTTCTACGTGGCAAGGGGTAACTAGAAAACCATGTGTTTTCATGAATCTCTCTCTGTCTTAAGAGAAATCGAAAGAAGAAATACGAAAAACCGCTATGTTTCCCACATTGCCAAGAATGGGGAGCAGAGCAATAGTAGAAACAAGAGCAATGTTAACTACAGCGTTCTTTTAGCAGTCCCATGAGAGTTCAGAATTGACATCGAAATGCAATGTACGTCACTCATCTCGTTTTGTGCAACATCATACAGAGGCCCCATATTACCTTTTCGAGTGAATGTAGAAGTCAACTTTTAGAACTCAAGTTTCCTGCTCAGTCAAGGACTATAGTTGAAAAGCAACTGGTGATTCACCTTCTACGTGGCAAGGGGTAACTAGAAAACCATGTGTTTTCATGAATCTCTCTCTGTCTTAAGAGAAATCGAAAGAAGAAATACGAAAAACCGCTATGTTTCCCACATTGCCAAGAATGGGGAGCAGAGCAACAGTAGAAACAAGAGGAATGTTAACTACAGCGTTCTTTTAGCAGTCCCATGAGAGTTCAGAATTGACATCGAAATGCAATGTACGTCACTCATCTCGTTTTGTGCAACATCATACAGAGGCCCCATATTACCTTTTCGAGTGAATGTAGAAGTCAACTTTTAGAACTCAAGTTTCCTGCTCAGTCAAGGACTATAGTTGAAAAGCAACTGGTGATTCACCTTCTACGTGGCAAGGGGTAACTAGAAAACCATGTGTTTTCATGAATCTCTCTCTGTCTTAAGAGAAATCGAAAGAAGAAATACGAAAAACCGCTATGTTTCCCACATTGCCAAGAATGGGGAGCAGAGCAATAGTAGAAACAAGAGCAATGTTAACTACAGCGTTCTTTTAGCAGTCCCATGAGAGTTCAGAATTGACATCGAAATGCAATGTACGTCACTCATCTCGTTTTGTGCAACATCATACAGAGGCCCCATATTACCTTTTCGAGTGAATGTAGAAGTCAACTTTTACAACTCAAGTTTCCTGCTCAGTCAAAGACTGTAGTTGAAAAGCAACTGGTGATTCACCTTCTACGTGGCAAGGGGTAACTAGAAAACCATGTGTTTTCATGAATCTCTCTCTGTCTTAAGAGAAATCGAAAGAAGAAATACGAAAAACCGCTATGTTTCCCACATTGCCAAGAATGGGGAGCAGAGCAATAGTAGAAACAAGAGCAATGTTAACTACAGCGTTCTTTTAGCAGTCCCATGAGAGTTCAGAATTGACATCGAAATGCAATGTACGTCACTCATCTCGTTTTGTGCAACATCATACAGAGGCCCCATATTACCTTTTCGAGTGAATGTAGAAGTCAACTTTTAGAACTCAAGTTTCCTGCTCAGTCAAACACTATAGTTGAAAAGCAACTGGTGATTCACCTTCTACGTGGCAAGGGGTAACTAGAAAACCATGTGTTTTCATGAATCTCTCTCTGTCTTAAGAGAAATCGAAAGAAGAAATACGAAAAACCGCTATGTTTCCCACATTGCCAAGAATGGGGAGCAGAGCAATAGTAGAAACAAGAGCAATGTTAACTACAGCGTTCTTTTAGCAGTCCCATGAGAGTTCAGAATTGACATCGAAATGCAATGTACGTCACTCATCTCGTTTTGTGCAACATCATACAGAGGCCCCATATTACCTTTTCGAGTGAATGTAGAAGTCAACTTTTAGAACTCAAGTTTCCTGCTCAGGCAAAGACTGTAGTTGAAAAGCAACTGGTGATTCACCTTCTACGTGGCAAGGGGTAACTAGAAAACCATGTGTTTTCATGAATCTCTCTCTGTCTTAAGAGAAATCGAAAGAAGAAATACGAAAAACCGCTATGTTTCCCACATTGCCAAGAATGGGGAGCAGAGCAATAGTAGAAACAAGAGCAATGTTAACTACAGCGTTCTTTTAGCAGTCCCATGAGAGTTCAGAATTGACATCGAAATGCAATGTACGTCACTCATCTCGTTTTGTGCAACATCATACAGAGGCCCCATATTACCTTTTCGAATGAATGTAGAAGTCAACTTTTAGAACTCAAGTTTCCTGCTCAGTCAAGGACTATAGTTGAAAAGCAACTGGTGATTCACCTTCTACGTGGCAAGGGGTAACTAGAAAACCATGTGTTTTCATGAATCTCTCTCTGTCTTAAGAGAAATCGAAAGAAGAAATACGAAAAACCGCTATGTTTCCCACATTGCCAAGAATGGGGAGCAGAACAACAGTAGAAACAAGAGGAATGTTAACTACAGCGTTCTTTTAGCAGTCCCATGAGAGTTCAGAATTGACATCGAAATGCAATGTACGTCACTCATCTCGTTTTGTGCAACATCATACAGAGGCCCCATATTACCTTTTCGAGTGAATGTAGAAGTCAACTTTTAGAACTCAAGTTTCCTGCTCAGTCAAGGACTATAGTTGAAAAGCAACTGGTGATTCACCTTCTACGTGGCAAGGGGTAACTAGAAAACCATGTGTTTTCATGAATCTCTCTCTGTCTTAAGAGAAATCGAAAGAAGAAATACGAAAAACCGCTATGTTTCCCACATTGCCAAGAATGGGGAGCAGAGCAATAGTAGAAACAAGAGCAATGTTAACTACAGCGTTCTTTTAGCAGTCCCATGAGAGTTCAGAATTGACATCGAAATGCAATGTACGTCACTCATCTCGTTTTGTGCAACATCATACAGAGGCCCCATATTACCTTTTCGAGTGAATGTAGAAGTCAACTTTTACAACTCAAGTTTCCTGCTCAGTCAAAGACTGTAGTTGAAAAGCAACTGGTGATTCACCTTCTACGTGGCAAGGGGTAACTAGAAAACCATGTGTTTTCATGAATCTCTCTCTGTCTTAAGAGAAATCGAAAGAAGAAATACGAAAAACCGCTATGTTTCCCACATTGCCAAGAATGGGGAGCAGAGCAATAGTAGAAACAAGAGCAATGTTAACTACAGCGTTCTTTTAGCAGTCCCATGAGAGTTCAGAATTGACATCGAAATGCAATGTACGTCACTCATCTCGTTTTGTGCAACATCATACAGAGGCCCCATATTACCTTTTCGAGTGAATGTAGAAGTCAACTTTTAGAACTCAAGTTTCCTGCTCAGTCAAACACTATAGTTGAAAAGCAACTGGTGATTCACCTTCTACGTGGCAAGGGGTAACTAGAAAACCATGTGTTTTCATGAATCTCTCTCTGTCTTAAGAGAAATCGAAAGAAGAAATACGAAAAACCGCTATGTTTCCCACATTGCCAAGAATGGGGAGCAGAGCAATAGTAGAAACAAGAGCAATGTTAACTACAGCGTTCTTTTAGCAGTCCCATGAGAGTTCAGAATTGACATCGAAATGCAATGTACGTCACTCATCTCGTTTTGTGCAACATCATACAGAGGCCCCATATTACCTTTTCGAGTGAATGTAGAAGTCAACTTTTAGAACTCAAGTTTCCTGCTCAGTCAAAGACTGTAGTTGAAAAGCAACTGGTGATTCACCTTCTACGTGGCAAGGGGTAACTAGAAAACCATGTGTTTTCATGAATCTCTCTCTGTCTTAAGTGAAATCGAAAGAAGAAATACGAAAAACCGCTATGTTTCCCACATTGCCAAGAATGGGGAGCAGAGCAATAGTAGAAACAAGAGCAATGTTAACTACAGCGTTCTTTTAGCAGTCCCATGAGAGTTCAGAATTGACATCGAAATG
Source organism: Candoia aspera (assembly GCF_035149785.1). Taxonomy (NCBI): domain Eukaryota; kingdom Metazoa; phylum Chordata; class Lepidosauria; order Squamata; family Candoiidae; genus Candoia; species Candoia aspera. Next base: position 111,711,891 of record NC_086155.1, on the reverse strand, counting down.
CAATGTACGTCACTCATCTCGTTTTGTGCAACATCATACAGAGGCCCCATATTACCTTTTCGAGTGAATGTAGAAGTCAACTTTTACAACTCAAGTTTCCTGCTCAGTCAAACACTATAGTTGAAAAGCAACTGGTGATTCACCTTCTACGTGGCAAGGGGTAACTAGAAAACCATGTGTTTTCATGAATCTCTCTCTGTCTTAAGAGAAATCGAAAGAAGAAATATGAAAAACCGCTATGTTTCCCACATTGCCAAGAATGGGGAGCAGAGCAATAGTAGAAACAAGAGCAATGTTAACTACAGCGTTCTTTTAGCAGTCCCATGAGAGTTCAGAATTGACATCGAAATGCAATGTACGTCACTCATCTCGTTTTGTGCAACATCATACAGAGGCCCCATATTACCTTTTCGAGTGAATGTAGAAGTCAACTTTTAGAACTCAAGTTTCCTGCTCAGTCAAACACTATAGTTGAAAAGCAACTGGTGATTCACCTTCTACGTGGCAAGGGGTAACTAGAAAACCATGTGTTTTCATGAATCTCTCTCTGTCTTAAGAGAAATCGAAAGAAGAAATACGAAAAACCGCTATGTTTCCCACATTGCCAAGAATGGGGAGCAGAGCAATAGTAGAAACAAGAGCAATGTTAACTACAGCGTTCTTTTAGCAGTCCCATGAGAGTTCAGAATTGACATCGAAATGCAATATACGTCACTCATCTCGTTTTGTGCAACATCATACAGAGGCCCCATATTACCTTTTCGAGTGAATGTAGAAGTCAACTTTTAGAACTCAAGTTTCCTGCTCAGTCAAACACTATAGTTGAAAAGCAACTGGTGATTCACCTTCTACGTGGCAAGGGGTAACTAGAAAACCATGTGTTTTCATGAATCTCTCTCTGTCTTAAGAGAAATCGAAAGAAGAAATACGAAAAACCGCTATGTTTCCCACATTGCCAAGAATGGGGAGCAGAGCAATAGTAGAAACAAGAGCAATGTTAACTACAGCGTTCTTTTAGCAGTCCCATGAGAGTTCAGAATTGACATCGAAATGCAATGTACGTCACTCATCTCGTTTTGTGCAACATCATACAGAGGCCCCATATTACCTTTTCGAGTGAATGTAGAAGTCAACTTTTAGAACTCAAGTTTCCTGCTCAGTCAAAGACTGTAGTTGAAAAGCAACTGGTGATTCACCTTCTACGTGGCAAGGGGTAACTAGAAAACCATGTGTTTTCATGAATCTCTCTCTGTCTTAAGAGAAATCGAAAGAAGAAATACGAAAAACCGCTATGTTTCCCACATTGCCAAGAATGGGGAGCAGAGCAATAGTAGAAACAAGAGCAATGTTAACTACAGCGTTCTTTTAGCAGTCCCATGAGAGTTCAGAATTGACATCGAAATGCAATGTACGTCACTCATCTCGTTTTGTGCAACATCATACAGAGGCCCCATATTACCTTTTCGAGTGAATGTAGAAGTCAACTTTTACAACTCAAGTTTCCTGCTCAGTCAAACACTATAGTTGAAAAGCAACTGGTGATTCACCTTCTACGTGGCAAGGGGTAACTAGAAAACCATGTGTTTTCATGAATCTCTCTCTGTCTTAAGAGAAATCGAAAGAAGAAATATGAAAAACCGCTATGTTTCCCACATTGCCAAGAATGGGGAGCAGAGCAATAGTAGAAACAAGAGCAATGTTAACTACAGCGTTCTTTTAGCAGTCCCATGAGAGTTCAGAATTGACATCGAAATGCAATGTACGTCACTCATCTCGTTTTGTGCAACATCATACAGAGGCCCCATATTACCTTTTCGAGTGAATGTAGAAGTCAACTTTTAGAACTCAAGTTTCCTGCTCAGTCAAACACTATAGTTGAAAAGCAACTGGTGATTCACCTTCTACGTGGCAAGGGGTAACTAGAAAACCATGTGTTTTCATGAATCTCTCTCTGTCTTAAGAGAAATCGAAAGAAGAAATACGAAAAACCGCTATGTTTCCCACATTGCCAAGAATGGGGAGCAGAGCAATAGTAGAAACAAGAGCAATGTTAACTACAGCGTTCTTTTAGCAGTCCCATGAGAGTTCAGAATTGACATCGAAATGCAATGTACGTCACTCATCTCGTTTTGTGCAACATCATACAGAGGCCCCATATTACCTTTTCGAGTGAATGTAGAAGTCAACTTTTAGAACTCAAGTTTCCTGCTCAGTCAAACACTATAGTTGAAAAGCAACTGGTGATTCACCTTCTACGTGGCAAGGGGTAACCAGAAAACCATGTGTTTTCATGAATCTCTCTCTGTCTTAAGAGAAATCGAAAGAAGAAATACGAAAAACCGCTATGTTTCCCACATTGCCAAGAATGGGGAGCAGAGCAATAGTAGAAACAAGAGCAATGTTAACTACAGCGTTCTTTTAGCAGTCCCATGAGAGTTCAGAATTGACATCGAAATGCAATGTACGTCACTCATCTCGTTTTGTGCAACATCATACAGAGGCCCCATATTACCTTTTCGAGTGAATGTAGAAGTCAACTTTTAGAACTCAAGTTTCCTGCTCAGTCAAAGACTATAGTTGAAAAGCAACTGGTGATTCACCTTCTACGTGGCAAGGGGTAACTAGAAAACCATGTGTTTTCATGAATCTCTCTCTGTCTTAAGAGAAATCGAAAGAAGAAATACGAAAAACCGCTATGTTTCCCACATTGCCAAGAATGGGGAGCAGAGCAATAGTAGAAACAAGAGCAATGTTAACTACAGCGTTCTTTAGCAGTCCCATGAGAGTTCAGAATTGACATCGAAATGCAATGTACGTCACTCATCTCGTTTTGTGCAACATCATACAGAGGCCCCATATTACCTTTTCGAGTGAATGTAGAAGTCAACTTTTAGAACTCAAGTTTCCTGCTCAGTGAAACACTATAGTTGAAAAGCAACTGGTGATTCACCTTCTACGTGGCAAAGGGTAACTAGAAAACCATGTGTTTTCATGAATCTCTCTCTGTCTTAAGAGAAATCGAAAGAAGAAATACGAAAAACCGCTATGTTTCCCACATTGCCAAGAATGGGGAGCAGAGCAATAGTAGAAACAAGAGCAATGTTAACTACAGCGTTCTTTTAGCAGTCCCATGAGAGTTCAGAATTGACATCGAAATGCAATGTACGTCACTCATCCCGTTTTGTGCAACATCATACAGAGGCCCCATATTACCTTTTCGTGTGAATGTAGAAGTCAACTTTTACAACTCAAGTTTCCTGCTCAGTCAAGGACTATAGTTGAAAAGCAACTGGTGATTCACCTTCTACGTGGCAAGGGTAACTAGAAAACCATGTGTTTTCATGAATCTCTCTCTGTCTTAAGAGAAATCGAAAGAAGAAATACGAAAACCGCTATGTTTCCCACATTGCCAAGAATGGGGAGCAGAGCAATAGTAGAAACAAGAGCAATGTTAACTACAGCGTTCTTTTAGCAGTCCCATGAGAGTTCAGAATTGACATCGAAATGCAATGTACGTCACTCATCTCGTTTTGTGCAACATCATACAGAGGCCCTATATTACCTTTTCGAGTGAATGTAGAAGTCAACTTTTACAACTCAAGTTTCCTGCTCAGTCAAACACTATAGTTGAAAAGCAACTGGTGATTCACCTTCTACGTGGCAAGGGGTAACTAGAAAACCATGTGTTTTCATGAATCTCTCTCTGTCTTAAGAGAAATCGAAAGAAGAAATACGAAAAACCGCTATGTTTCCCACATTGCCAAGAATGGGGAGCAGAGCAATAGTAGAAACAAGAGCAATGTTAACTACAGCGTTCTTTTAGCAGTCCCATGAGAGTTCAGAATTGACATCGAAATGCAATGTACGTCACTCATCTCGTTTTGTGCAACATCATACAGAGGCCCCATATTACCTTTTCGAGTGAATGTAGAAGTCAACTTTTACAACTCAAGTTTCCTGCTCAGTCAAAGACTATAGTTGAAAAGCAACTGGTGATTCACCTTCTACGTGGCAAGGGGTAACTAGAAAACCATGTGTTTTCATGAATCTCTCTCTGTCTTAAGAGAAATCGAAAGAAGAAATACGAAAAACCGCTATGTTTCCCACATTGCCAAGAATGGGGAGCAGAGCAATAGTAGAAACAAGAGCAATGTTAACTACAGCGTTCTTTTAGCAGTCCCATGAGAGTTCAGAATTGACATCGAAATGCAATGTACGTCACTCATCTCGTTTTGTGCAACATCATACAGAGGCCCCATATTACCTTTTCGAGTGAATGTAGAAGTCAACTTTTAGAACTCAAGTTTCCTGCTCAGTCAAACACTATAGTTGAAAAGCAACTGGTGATTCACCTTCTACGTGGCAAGGGGTAACTAGAAAACCATGTGTTTTCATGAATCTCTCTCTGTCTTAAGAGAAATCGAAAGAAGAAATACGAAAAACCGCTATGTTTCCCACATTGCCAAGAATGGGGAGCAGAGCAATAGTAGAAACAAGAGCAATGTTAACTACAGCGTTCTTTTAGCAGTCCCATGAGAGTTCAGAATTGACATCGAAATGCAATGTACGTCACTCATCTCGTTTTGTGCAACATCATACAGAGGCCCCATATTACCTTTTCGAGTGAATGTAGAAGTCAACTTTTAGAACTCAAGTTTCCTGCTCAGTCAAACACTATAGTTGAAAAGCAACTGGTGATTCACCTTCTACGTGGCAAGGGGTAACTAGAAAACCATGTGTTTTCATGAATCTCTCTCTGTCTTAAGAGATATCGAAAGAAGAAATACGAAAAACCGCTATGTTTCCCACATTGCCAAGAATGGGGAGCAGAGCAATAGTAGAAACAAGAGCAATGTTAACTACAGCGTTCTTTTAGCAGTCCCATGAGAGTTCAGAATTGACATCGAAATGCAATGTACGTCACTCATCTCGTTTTGTGCAACATCATACAGAGGCCCCATATTACCTTTTCGAGTGAATGTAGAAGTCAACTTTTAGAACTCAAGTTTCCTGCTCAGTCAAACACTATAGTTGAAAGCAACTGGTGATTCACCTTCTACGTGGCAAGGGGTAACTAGGAAACCATGTGTTTTCATGAATCTCTCTCTGTCTTAAGAGAAATCGAAAGAAGAAATACGAAAAACCGCTATGTTTCCCACATTGCCAAGAATGGGGAGCAGAGCAATAGTAGAAACAAGAGCAATGTTAACTACAGCGTTCTTTTAGCAGTCCCATGAGAGTTCAGAATTGACATCGAAATGCAATGTACGTCACTCATCTCGTTTTGTGCAACATCATACAGAGGCCCCATATTACTTTTCGAGTGAATGTAGAAGTCAACTTTTAGAACTCAAGTTTCCTGCTCAGTCAAACACTATAGTTGAAAAGCAACTGGTGATTCACCTTCTACGTGGCAAGGGGTAACTAGGAAACCATGTGTTTTCATGAATCTCTCTCTGTCTTAAGAGAAATCGAAAGAAGAAATACGAAAAACCGCTATGTTTCCCACATTGCCAAGAATGGGGAGCAGAGCAATAGTAGAAACAAGAGCAATGTTAACTACAGCGTTCTTTTAGCAGTCCCATGAGAGTTCAGAATTGACATCGAAATGCAATGTACGTCACTCATCTCGTTTTGTGCAACATCATACAGAGGCCCCATATTACCTTTTCGAGTGAATGTAGAAGTCAACTTTTACAACTCAAGTTTCCTGCTCAGTCAAACACTATAGTTGAAAAGCAACTGGTGATTCACCTTCTACGTGGCAAGGGGTAACTAGAAAACCATGTGTTTTCATGAATCTCTCTCTGTCTTAAGAGAAATCGAAAGAAGAAATACGAAAAACCGCTATGTTTCCCACATTGCCAAGAATGGGGAGCAGAGCAATAGTAGAAACAAGAGCAATGTTAACTACAGCGTTCTTTTAGCAGTCCCATGAGAGTTCAGAATTGACATCGAAATGCAATGTACGTCACTCATCTCGTTTTGTGCAACATCATACAGAGGCCCCATATTACCTTTTCGAGTGAATGTAGAAGTCAACTTTTAGAACTCAAGTTTCCTGCTCAGTCAAAGACTATAGTTGAAAAGCAACTGGTGATTCACCTTCTACGTGGCAAGGGGTAACTAGAAAACCATGTGTTTTCATGAATCTCTCTCTGTCTTAAGAGAAATCGAAAGAAGAAATACGAAAAACCGCTATGTTTCCCACATTGCCAAGAATGGGGAGCAGAGCAATAGTAGAAACAAGAGCAATGTTAACTACAGCGTTCTTTTAGCAGTCCCATGAGAGTTCAGAATTGACATCGAAATGCAATGTACGTCACTCATCTCGTTTTGTGCAACATCATACAGAGGCCCCATATTACCTTTTCGAGTGAATGTAGAAGTCAACTTTTAGAACTCAAGTTTCCTGCTCAGTCAAACACTATAGTTGAAAAGCAACTGGTGATTCACCTTCTACGGGGCAAGGGGTAACTAGGAAACCATGTGTTTTCATGAATCTCTCTCTGTCTTAAGAGAAATCGAAAGAAGAAATACGAAAAACCGCTATGTTTCCCACATTGCCAAGAATGGGGAGCAGAGCAATAGTAGAAACAAGAGCAATGTTAACTACAGCGTTCTTTTAGCAGTCCCATGAGAGTTCAGAATTGACATCGAAATGCAATGTACGTCACTCATCTCGTTTTGTGCAACATCATACAGAGGCCCCATATTACCTTTTCGAGTGAATGTAGAAGTCAACTTTTACAACTCAAGTTTCCTGCTCAGTCAAACACTATAGTTGAAAAGCAACTGGTGATTCACCTTCTACGTGGCAAGGGGTAACTAGAAAACCATGTGTTTTCATGAATCTCTCTCTGTCTTAAGAGAAATCGAAAGAAGAAATACGAAAAACCGCTATGTTTCCCACATTGCCAAGAATGGGGAGCAGAGCAATAGTAGAAACAAGAGCAATGTTAACTACAGCGTTCTTTTAGCAGTCCCATGAGAGTTCAGAATTGACATCGAAATGCAATGTACGTCACTCATCTCGTTTTGTGCAACATCATACAGAGGCCCCATATTACCTTTTCGAGTGAATGTAGAAGTCAACTTTTAGAACTCAAGTTTCCTGCTCAGTCAAAGACTATAGTTGAAAAGCAACTGGTGATTCACCTTCTACGTGGCAAGGGGTAACTAGAAAACCATGTGTTTTCATGAATCTCTCTCTGTCTTAAGAGAAATCGAAAGAAGAAATACGAAAAACCGCTATGTTTCCCACATTGCCAAGAATGGGGAGCAGAGCAATAGTAGAAACAAGAGCAATGTTAACTACAGCGTTCTTTTAGCAGTCCCATGAGAGTTCAGAATTGACATCGAAATGCAATGTACGTCACTCATCTCGTTTTGTGCAACATCATACAGAGGCCCCATATTACCTTTTCGAGTGAATGTAGAAGTCAACTTTTAGAACTCAAGTTTCCTGCTCAGTCAAACACTATAGTTGAAAAGCAACTGGTGATTCACCTTCTACGTGGCAAGGGGTAACTAGAAAACCATGTGTTTTCATGAATCTCTCTCTGTCTTAAGAGAAATCGAAAGAAGAAATACGAAAAACCGCTATGTTTCCCACATTGCCAAGAATGGGGAGCAGAGCAATAGTAGAAACAAGAGCAATGTTAACTACAGCGTTCTTTTAGCAGTCCCATGAGAGTTCAGAATTGACATCGAAATGCAATGTACGTCACTCATCTCGTTTTGTGCAACATCATACAGAGGCCCCATATTACCTTTTCGAGTGAATGTAGAAGTCAACTTTTAGAACTCAAGTTTCCTGCTCAGTCAAACACTATAGTTGAAAAGCAACTGGTGATTCACCTTCTACGTGGCAAGGGGTAACTAGAAAACCATGTGTTTTCATGAATCTCTCTCTGTCTTAAGAGAAATCGAAAGAAGAAATACGAAAAACCGCTATGTTTCCCACATTGCCAAGAATGGGGAGCAGAGCAATAGTAGAAACAAGAGCAATGTTAACTACAGCGTTCTTTTAGCAGTCCCATGAGAGTTCAGAATTGACATCGAAATGCAATGTACGTCACTCATCTCGTTTTGTGCAACATCATACAGAGGCCCCATATTACCTTTTCGAGTGAATGTAGAAGTCAACTTTTAGAACTCAAGTTTCCTGCTCAGTCAAACACTATAGTTGAAAAGCAACTGGTGATTCACCTTCTACGTGGCAAGGGGTAACTAGAAAACCATGTGTTTTCATGAATCTCTCTCTGTCTTAAGAGAAATCGAAAGAAGAAATACGAAAAACCGCTATGTTTCCCACATTGCCAAGAATGGGGAGCAGAGCAATAGTAGAAACAAGAGCAATGTTAACTACAGCGTTCTTTTAGCAGTCCCATGAGAGTTCAGAATTGACATCGAAATGCAATGTACGTCACTCATCCCGTTTTGTGCAACATCATACAGAGGCCCCATATTACCTTTTCGTGTGAATGTAGAAGTCAACTTTTAGAACTCAAGTTTCCTGCTCAGTCAAACACTATAGTTGAAAAGCAACTGGTGATTCACCTTCTACGTGGCAAGGGGTAACTAGAAAACCATGTGTTTTCATGAATCTCTCTCTGTCTTAAGAGAAATCGAAAGAAGAAATACGAAAAACCGCTATGTTTCCCACATTGCCAAGAATGGGGAGCAGAGCAATAGTAGAAACAAGAGCAATGTTAACTACAGCGTTCTTTTAGCAGTCCCATGAGAGTTCAGAATTGACATCGAAATGCAATGTACGTCACTCATCTCGTTTTGTGCAACATCATACAGAGGCCCCATATTACCTTTTCGAGTGAATGTAGAAGTCAACTTTTACAACTCAAGTTTCCTGCTCAGTCAAACACTATAGTTGAAAAGCAACTGGTGATTCACCTTCTACGTGGCAAGGGGTAACTAGAAAACCATGTGTTTTCATGAATCTCTCTCTGTCTTAAGAGAAATCGAAAGAAGAAATACGAAAAACCGCTATGTTTCCCACATTGCCAAGAATGGGGAGCAGAGCAATAGTAGAAACAAGAGCAATGTTAACTACAGCGTTCTTTTAGCAGTCCCATGAGAGTTCAGAATTGACATCGAAATGCAATGTACGTCACTCATCTCGTTTTGTGCAACATCATACAGAGGCCCCATATTACCTTTTCGAGTGAATGTAGAAGTCAACTTTTAGAACTCAAGTTTCCTGCTCAGTCAAACACTATAGTTGAAAAGCAACTGGTGATTCACCTTCTACGTGGCAAGGGGTAACTAGAAAACCATGTGTTTTCATGAATCTCTCTCTGTCTTAAGAGAAATCGAAAGAAGAAATACGAAAAACCGCTATGTTTCCCACATTGCCAAGAATGGGGAGCAGAGCAATAGTAGAAACAAGAGCAATGTTAACTACAGCGTTCTTTTAGCAGTCCCATGAGAGTTCAGAATTGACATCGAAATGCAATGTACGTCACTCATCTCGTTTTGTGCAACATCATACAGAGGCCCCATATTACCTTTTCGAGTGAATGTAGAAGTCAACTTTTAGAACTCAAGTTTCCTGCTCAGTCAAACACTATAGTTGAAAAGCAACTGGTGATTCACCTTCTACGTGGCAAGGGGTAACTAGAAAACCATGTGTTTTCATGAATCTCTCTCTGTCTTAAGAGAAATCGAAAGAAGAAATACGAAAAACCGCTATGTTTCCCACATTGCCAAGAATGGGGAGCAGAGCAATAGTAGAAACAAGAGCAATGTTAACTACAGCGTTCTTTTAGCAGTCCCATGAGAGTTCAGAATTGACATCGAAATGCAATGTACGTCACTCATCTCGTTTTGTGCAACATCATACAGAGGCCCCATATTACCTTTTCGAGTGAATGTAGAAGTCAACTTTTACAACTCAAGTTTCCTGCTCAGTCAAAGACTATAGTTGAAAAGCAACTGGTGATTCACCTTCTACGTGGCAAGGGGTAACTAGAAAACCATGTGTTTTCATGAATCTCTCTCTGTCTTAAGAGAAATCGAAAGAAGAAATACGAAAAACCGCTATGTTTCCCACATTGCCAAGAATGGGGAGCAGAGCAATAGTAGAAACAAGAGCAATGTTAACTACAGCGTTCTTTTAGCAGTCCCATGAGAGTTCAGAATTGACATCGAAATGCAATGTACGTCACTCATCTCGTTTTGTGCAACATCATACAGAGGCCCCATATTACCTTTTCGAGTGAATGTAGAAGTCAACTTTTAGAACTCAAGTTTCCTGCTCAGTCAAACACTATAGTTGAAAAGCAACTGGTGATTCACCTTCTACGTGGCAAGGGGTAACTAGAAAACCATGTGTTTTCATGAATCTCTCTCTGTCTTAAGAGAAATCGAAAGAAGAAATACGAAAAACCGCTATGTTTCCCACATTGCCAAGAATGGGGAGCAGAGCAATAGTAGAAACAAGAGCAATGTTAACTACAGCGTTCTTTTAGCAGTCCCATGAGAGTTCAGAATTGACATCGAAATGCAATGTACGTCACTCATCTCGTTTTGTGCAACATCATACAGAGGCCCCATATTACCTTTTCGAGTGAATGTAGAAGTCAACTTTTAGAACTCAAGTTTCCTGCTCAGTCAAACACTATAGTTGAAAAGCAACTGGTGATTCACCTTCTACGTGGCAAGGGGTAACTAGAAAACCATGTGTTTTCATGAATCTCTCTCTGTCTTAAGAGATATCGAAAGAAGAAATACGAAAAACCGCTATGTTTCCCACATTGCCAAGAATGGGGAGCAGAGCAATAGTAGAAACAAGAGCAATGTTAACTACAGCGTTCTTTTAGCAGTCCCATGAGAGTTCAGAATTGACATCGAAATGCAATGTACGTCACTCATCTCGTTTTGTGCAACATCATACAGAGGCCCCATATTACCTTTTCGAGTGAATGTAGAAGTCAACTTTTAGAACTCAAGTTTCCTGCTCAGTCAAACACTATAGTTGAAAAGCAACTGGTGATTCACCTTCTACGTGGCAAGGGGTAACTAGGAAACCATGTGTTTTCATGAATCTCTCTCTGTCTTAAGAGAAATCGAAAGAAGAAATACGAAAAACCGCTATGTTTCCCACATTGCCAAGAATGGGGAGCAGAGCAATAGTAGAAACAAGAGCAATGTTAACTACAGCGTTCTTTTAGCAGTCCCATGAGAGTTCAGAATTGACATCGAAATGCAATGTACGTCACTCATTTCGTTTTGTGCAACATCATACAGAGGCCCCATATTACCTTTTCGAGTGAATGTAGAAGTCAACTTTTAGAACTCAAGTTTCCTGCTCAGTCAAACACTATAGTTGAAAAGCAACTGGTGATTCACCTTCTACGTGGCAAGGGGTAACTAGGAAACCATGTGTTTTCATGAATCTCTCTCTGTCTTAAGAGAAATCGAAAGAAGAAATACGAAAAACCGCTATGTTTCCCACATTGCCAAGAATGGGGAGCAGAGCAATAGTAGAAACAAGAGCAATGTTAACTACAGCGTTCTTTTAGCAGTCCCATGAGAGTTCAGAATTGACATCGAAATGCAATGTACGTCACTCATCTCGTTTTGTGCAACATCATACAGAGAGGCCCCATATTACCTTTTCGAGTGAATGTAGAAGTCAACTTTTACAACTCAAGTTTCCTGCTCAGTCAAACACTATAGTTGAAAAGCAACTGGTGATTCACCTTCTACGTGGCAAGGGGTAACTAGAAAACCATGTGTTTTCATGAATCTCTCTCTGTCTTAAGAGAAATCGAAAGAAGAAATACGAAAAACCGCTATGTTTCCCACATTGCCAAGAATGGGGAGCAGAGCAATAGTAGAAACAAGAGCAATGTTAACTACAGCGTTCTTTTAGCAGTCCCATGAGAGTTCAGAATTGACATCGAAATGCAATGTACGTCACTCATCTCGTTTTGTGCAACATCATACAGAGGCCCCATATTACCTTTTCGAGTGAATGTAGAAGTCAACTTTTAGAACTCAAGTTTCCTGCTCAGTCAAAGACTATAGTTGAAAAGCAACTGGTGATTCACCTTCTACGTGGCAAGGGGTAACTAGAAAACCATGTGTTTTCATGAATCTCTCTCTGTCTTAAGAGAAATCGAAAGAAGAAATACGAAAAACCGCTATGTTTCCCACATTGCCAAGAATGGGAGCAGAGCAATAGTAGAAACAAGAGCAATGTTAACTACAGCGTTCTTTTAGCAGTCCCATGAGAGTTCAGAATTGACATCGAAATGCAATGTACGTCACTCATCTCGTTTTGTGCAACATCATACAGAGGCCCCATATTACCTTTTCGAGTGAATGTAGAAGTCAACTTTTAGAACTCAAGTTTCCTGCTCAGTCAAAGACTATAGTTGAAAAGCAACTGGTGATTCACCTTCTACGTGGCAAGGGGTAACTAGAAAACCATGTGTTTTCATGAATCTCTCTCTGTCTTAAGAGAAATCGAAAGAAGAAATACGAAAAACCGCTATGTTTCCCACATTGCCAAGAATGGGGAGCAGAGCAATAGTAGAAACAAGAGCAATGTTAACTACAGCGTTCTTTTAGCAGTCCCATGAGAGTTCAGAATTGACATCGAAATGCAATGTACGTCACTCATCTCGTTTTGTGCAACATCATACAGAGGCCCCATATTACCTTTTCGAGTGAATGTAGAAGTCAACTTTTAGAACTCAAGTTTCCTGCTCAGTCAAACACTATAGTTGAAAAGCAACTGGTGATTCACCTTCTACGTGGCAAGGGGTAACTAGAAAACCATGTGTTTTCATGAATCTCTCTCTGTCTTAAGAGAAATCGAAAGAAGAAATACGAAAAACCGCTATGTTTCCCACATTGCCAAGAATGGGGAGCAGAGCAATAGTAGAAACAAGAGCAATGTTAACTACAGCGTTCTTTTAGCAGTCCCATGAGAGTTCAGAATTGACATCGAAATGCAATGTACGTCACTCATCTCGTTTGTGCAACATCATACAGAGGCCCCATATTACCTTTTCGAGTGAATGTAGAAGTCAACTTTTAGAACTCAAGTTTCCTGCTCAGTCAAACACTATAGTTGAAAAGCAACTGGTGATTCACCTTCTACGTGGCAAGGGGTAACTAGAAAACCATGTGTTTTCATGAATCTCTCTCTGTCTTAAGAGAAATCGAAAGAAGAAATACGAAAAACCGCTATGTTTCCCACATTGCCAAGAATGGGGAGCAGAGCAATAGTAGAAACAAGAGCAATGTTAACTACAGCGTTCTTTTAGCAGTCCCATGAGAGTTCAGAATTGACATCGAAATGCAATGTACGTCACTCATCTCGTTTTGTGCAACATCATACAGAGGCCCCATATTACCTTTTCGAGTGAATGTAGAAGTCAACTTTTAGAACTCAAGTTTCCTGCTCAGTCAAACACTATAGTTGAAAAGCAACTGGTGATTCACCTTCTACGTGGCAAGGGGTAACTAGAAAACCATGTGTTTTCATGAATCTCTCTCTGTCTTAAGAGAAATCGAAAGAAGAAATACGAAAAACCGCTATGTTTCCCACATTGCCAAGAATGGGGAGCAGAGCAATAGTAGAAACAAGAGCAATGTTAACTACAGCGTTCTTTTAGCAGTCCCATGAGAGTTCAGAATTGACATCGAAATGCAATGTACGTCACTCATCTCGTTTTGTGCAACATCATACAGAGGCCCCATATTACCTTTTCGTGTGAATGTAGAAGTCAACTTTTAGAACTCAAGTTTCCTGCTCAGTCAAACACTATAGTTGAAAAGCAACTGGTGATTCACCTTCTACGTGGCAAGGGGTAACTAGAAAACCATGTGTTTTCATGAATCTCTCTCTGTCTTAAGAGAAATCGAAAGAAGAAATACGAAAAACCGCTATGTTTCCCACATTGCCAAGAATGGGGAGCAGAGCAATAGTAGAAACAAGAGCAATGTTAACTACAGCGTTCTTTTAGCAGTCCCATGAGAGTTCAGAATTGACATCGAAATGCAATGTACGTCACTCATCTCGTTTTGTGCAACATCATACAGAGGCCCCATATTACCTTTTCGAGTGAATGTAGAAGTCAACTTTTACAACTCAAGTTTCCTGCTCAGTCAAACACTATAGTTGAAAAGCAACTGGTGATTCACCTTCTACGTGGCAAGGGGTAACTAGAAAACCATGTGTTTTCATGAATCTCTCTCTGTCTTAAGAGAAATCGAAAGAAGAAATACGAAAAACCGCTATGTTTCCCACATTGCCAAGAATGGGGAGCAGAGCAATAGTAGAAACAAGAGCAATGTTAACTACAGCGTTCTTTTAGCAGTCCCATGAGAGTTCAGAATTGACATCGAAATGCAATGTACGTCACTCATCTCGTTTTGTGCAACATCATACAGAGGCCCCATATTACCTTTTCGAGTGAATGTAGAAGTCAACTTTTAGAACTCAAGTTTCCTGCTCAGTCAAACACTATAGTTGAAAAGCAACTGGTGATTCACCTTCTACGTGGCAAGGGGTAACTAGAAAACCATGTGTTTTCATGAATCTCTCTCTGTCTTAAGAGAAATCGAAAGAAGAAATACGAAAAACCGCTATGTTTCCCACATTGCCAAGAATGGGGAGCAGAGCAATAGTAGAAACAAGAGCAATGTTAACTACAGCGTTCTTTTAGCAGTCCCATGAGAGTTCAGAATTGACATCGAAATGCAATGTACGTCACTCATCTCGTTTTGTGCAACATCATACAGAGGCCCCATATTACCTTTTCGAGTGAATGTAGAAGTCAACTTTTAGAACTCAAGTTTCCTGCTCAGTCAAACACTATAGTTGAAAAGCAACTGGTGATTCACCTTCTACGTGGCAAGGGGTAACTAGAAAACCATGTGTTTTCATGAATCTCTCTCTGTCTTAAGAGAAATCGAAAGAAGAAATACGAAAAACCGCTATGTTTCCCACATTGCCAAGAATGGGGAGCAGAGCAATAGTAGAAACAAGAGCAATGTTAACTACAGCGTTCTTTTAGCAGTCCCATGAGAGTTCAGAATTGACATCGAAATGCAATGTACGTCACTCATCCCGTTTTGTGCAACATCATACAGAGGCCCCATATTACCTTTTCGTGTGAATGTAGAAGTCAACTTTTAGAACTCAAGTTTCCTGCTCAGTCAAACACTATAGTTGAAAAGCAACTGGTGATTCACCTTCTACGTGGCAAGGGGTAACTAGAAAACCATGTGTTTTCATGAATCTCTCTCTGTCTTAAGAGAAATCGAAAGAAGAAATACGAAAAACCGCTATGTTTCCCACATTGCCAAGAATGGGGAGCAGAGCAATAGTAGAAACAAGAGCAATGTTAACTACAGCGTTCTTTTAGCAGTCCCATGAGAGTTCAGAATTGACATCGAAATGCAATGTACGTCACTCATCTCGTTTTGTGCAACATCATACAGAGGCCCTATATTACCTTTTCGAGTGAATGTAGAAGTCAACTTTTACAACTCAAGTTTCCTGCTCAGTCAAACACTATAGTTGAAAAGCAACTGGTGATTCACCTTCTACGTGGCAAGGGGTAACTAGAAAACCATGTGTTTTCATGAATCTCTCTCTGTCTTAAGAGAAATCGAAAGAAGAAATACGAAAAACCGCTATGTTTCCCACATTGCCAAGAATGGGGAGCAGAGCAATAGTAGAAACAAGAGCAATGTTAACTACAGCGTTCTTTTAGCAGTCCCATGAGAGTTCAGAATTGACATCGAAATGCAATGTACGTCACTCATCTCGTTTTGTGCAACATCATACAGAGGCCCCATATTACCTTTTCGAGTGAATGTAGAAGTCAACTTTTAGAACTCAAGTTTCCTGCTCAGTTAACACTATAGTTGAAAAGCAACTGGTGATTCACCTTCTACGTGGCAAGGGGTAACTAGAAAACCATGTGTTTTCATGAATCTCTCTCTGTCTTAAGAGAAATCGAAAGAAGAAATACGAAAAACCGCTATGTTTCCCACATTGCCAAGAATGGGGAGCAGAGCAATAGTAGAAACAAGAGCAATGTTAACTACAGCGTTCTTTTAGCAGTCCCATGAGAGTTCAGAATTGACATCGAAATGCAATATACGTCACTCATCTCGTTTTGTGCAACATCATACAGAGGCCCCATATTACCTTTTCGAGTGAATGTAGAAGTCAACTTTTAGAACTCAAGTTTCCTGCTCAGTCAAACACTATAGTTGAAAAGCAACTGGTGATTCACCTTCTACGTGGCAAGGGGTAACTAGAAAACCATGTGTTTTCATGAATCTCTCTCTGTCTTAAGAGAAATCGAAAGAAGAAATACGAAAAACCGCTATGTTTCCCACATTGCCAAGAATGGGGAGCAGAGCAATAGTAGAAACAAGAGCAATGTTAACTACAGCGTTCTTTTAGCAGTCCCATGAGAGTTCAGAATTGACATCGAAATGCAATGTACGTCACTCATCTCGTTTTGTGCAACATCATACAGAGGCCCCATATTACCTTTTCGAGTGAATGTAGAAGTCAACTTTTAGAACTCAAGTTTCCTGCTCAGTCAAACACTATAGTTGAAAAGCAACTGGTGATTCACCTTCTACGTGGCAAGGGGTAACTAGAAAACCATGTGTTTTCATGAATCTCTCTCTGTCTTAAGAGAAATCGAAAGAAGAAATACGAAAAACCGCTATGTTTCCCACATTGCCAAGAATGGGGAGCAGAGCAATAGTAGAAACAAGAGCAATGTTAACTACAGCGTTCTTTTAGCAGTCCCATGAGAGTTCAGAATTGACATCGAAATGCAATGTACGTCACTCATCTCGTTTTGTGCAACATCATACAGAGGCCCCATATTACCTTTTCGAGTGAATGTAGAAGTCAACTTTTAGAACTCAAGTTTCCTGCTCAGTCAAACACTATAGTTGAAAAGCAACTGGTGATTCACCTTCTACGTGGCAAGGGGTAACTAGAAAACCATGTGTTTTCATGAATCTCTCTCTGTCTTAAGAGAAATCGAAAGAAGAAATACGAAAAACCGCTATGTTTCCCACATTGCCAAGAATGGGGAGCAGAGCAATAGTAGAAACAAGAGCAATGTTAACTACAGCGTTCTTTTAGCAGTCCCATGAGAGTTCAGAATTGACATCGAAATGCAATGTACGTCACTCATCTCGTTTTGTGCAACATCATACAGAGGCCCCATATTACCTTTTCGAGTGAATGTAGAAATCAACTTTTAGAACTCAAGTTTCCTGCTCAGTCAAACACTATAGTTGAAAAGCAACTGGTGATTCACCTTCTACGTGGCAAGGGGTAACTAGAAAACCATGTGTTTTCATGAATCTCTCTCTGTCTTAAGAGAAATCGAAAGAAGAAATACGAAAAACCGCTATGTTTCCCACATTGCCAAGAATGGGGAGCAGAGCAATAGTAGAAACAAGAGCAATGTTAACTACAGCGTTCTTTTAGCAGTCCCATGAGAGTTCAGAATTGACATCGAAATGCAATGTACGTCACTCATCTCGTTTTGTGCAACATCATACAGAGGCCCCATATTACCTTTTCGAGTGAATGTAGAAGTCAACTTTTAGAACTCAAGTTTCCTGCTCAGTCAAACACTATAGTTGAAAAGCAACTGGTGATTCACCTTCTACGTGGCAAGGGGTAACTAGAAAACCATGTGTTTTCATGAATCTCTCTCTGTCTTAAGAGAAATCGAAAGAAGAAATACGAAAAACCGCTATGTTTCCCACATTGCCAAGAATGGGGAGCAGAGCAATAGTAGAAACAAGAGCAATGTTAACTACAGCGTTCTTTTAGCAGTCCCATGAGAGTTCAGAATTGACATCGAAATGCAATGTACGTCACTCATCCCGTTTTGTGCAACATCATACAGAGGCCCCATATTACCTTTTCGTGTGAATGTAGAAGTCAACTTTTACAACTCAAGTTTCCTGCTCAGTCAAAGACTATAGTTGAAAAGCAACTGGTGATTCACCTTCTACGTGGCAAGGGGTAACTAGAAAACCATGTGTTTTCATGAATCTCTCTCTGTCTTAAGAGAAATCGAAAGAAGAAATACGAAAAACCGCTATGTTTCCCACATTGCCAAGAATGGGGAGCAGAGCAATAGTAGAAACAAGAGCAATGTTAACTACAGCGTTCTTTTAGCAGTCCCATGAGAGTTCAGAATTGACATCGAAATGCAATGTACGTCACTCATCTCGTTTTGTGCAACATCATACAGAGGCCCCATATTACCTTTTCGAGTGAATGTAGAAGTCAACTTTTACAACTCAAGTTTCCTGCTCAGTCAAACACTATAGTTGAAAAGCAACTGGTGATTCACCTTCTACGTGGCAAGGGGTAACTAGAAAACCATGTGTTTTCATGAATCTCTCTCTGTCTTAAGAGAAATCGAAAGAAGAAATACGAAAAACCGCTATGTTTCCCACATTGCCAAGAATGGGGAGCAGAGCAATAGTAGAAACAAGAGCAATGTTAACTACAGCGTTCTTTTAGCAGTCCCATGAGAGTTCAGAATTGACATCGAAATGCAATGTACGTCACTCATCTCGTTTTGTGCAACATCATACAGAGGCCCTATATTACCTTTTCGAGTGAATGTAGAAGTCAACTTTTAGAACTCAAGTTTCCTGCTCAGTCAAACACTATAGTTGAAAAGCAACTGGTGATTCACCTTCTACGTGGCAAGGGGTAACTAGAAAACCATGTGTTTTCATGAATCTCTCTCTGTCTTAAGAGAAATCGAAAGAAGAAATACGAAAAACCGCTATGTTTCCCACATTGCCAAGAATGGGGAGCAGAGCAATAGTAGAAACAAGAGCAATGTTAACTACAGCGTTCTTTTAGCAGTCCCATGAGAGTTCAGAATTGACATCGAAATGCAATGTACGTCACTCATCTCGTTTTGTGCAACATCATACAGAGGCCCCATATTACCTTTTCGAGTGAATGTAGAAGTCAACTTTTACAACTCAAGTTTCCTGCTCAGTCAAAGACTATAGTTGAAAAGCAACTGGTGATTCACCTTCTACGTGGCAAGGGGTAACTAGGAAACCATGTGTTTTCATGAATCTCTCTCTGTCTTAAGAGAAATCGAAAGAAGAAATACGAAAAACCGCTATGTTTCCCACATTGCCAAGAATGGGGAGCAGAGCAATAGTAGAAACAAGAGCAATGTTAACTACAGCGTTCTTTTAGCAGTCCCATGAGAGTTCAGAATTGACATCGAAATGCAATGTACATCACTCATCTCGTTTTGTGCAACATCATACAGAGGCCCCATATTACCTTTTCGAGTGAATGTAGAAATCAACTTTTAGAACTCAAGTTTCCTGCTCAGTCAAACACTATAGTTGAAAAGCAACTGGTGATTCACCTTCTACGTGGCAAGGGGTAACTAGAAAACCATGTGTTTTCATGAATCTCTCTCTGTCTTAAGAGAAATCGAAAGAAGAAATACGAAAAACCGCTATGTTTCCCACATTGCCAAGAATGGGGAGCAGAGCAATAGTAGAAACAAGAGCAATGTTAACTACAGCGTTCTTTTAGCAGTCCCATGAGAGTTCAGAATTGACATCGAAATGCAATGTACGTCACTCATCTCGTTTTGTGCAACATCATACAGAGGCCCCATATTACCTTTTCGAGTGAATGTAGAAGTCAACTTTTAGAACTCAAGTTTCCTGCTCAGTCAAACACTATAGTTGAAAAGCAACTGGTGATTCACCTTCTACGTGGCAAGGGGTAACTAGAAAACCATGTGTTTTCATGAATCTCTCTCTGTCTTAAGAGAAATCGAAAGAAGAAATACGAAAAACCGCTATGTTTCCCACATTGCCAAGAATGGGGAGCAGAGCAATAGTAGAAACAAGAGCAATGTTAACTACAGCGTTCTTTTAGCAGTCCCATGAGAGTTCAGAATTGACATCGAAATGCAATGTACGTCACTCATCTCGTTTTGTGCAACATCATACAGAGGCCCCATATTACCTTTTCGAGTGAATGTAGAAGTCAACTTTTAGAACTCAAGTTTCCTGCTCAGTCAAACACTATAGTTGAAAAGCAACTGGTGATTCACCTTCTACGTGGCAAGGGGTAACTAGAAAACCATGTGTTTTCATGAATCTCTCTCTGTCTTAAGAGAAATCGAAAGAAGAAATACGAAAAACCGCTATGTTTCCCACATTGCCAAGAATGGGGAGCAGAGCAATAGTAGAAACAAGAGCAATGTTAACTACAGCGTTCTTTTAGCAGTCCCATGAGAGTTCAGAATTGACATCGAAATGCAATGTACGTCACTCATCTCGTTTTGTGCAACATCATACAGAGGCCCCATATTACCTTTTCGAGTGAATGTAGAAGTCAACTTTTAGAACTCAAGTTTCCTGCTCAGTCAAACACTATAGTTGAAAAGCAACTGGTGATTCACCTTCTACGTGGCAAGGGGTAACTAGAAAACCATGTGTTTTCATGAATCTCTCTCTGTCTTAAGAGAAATCGAAAGAAGAAATACGAAAAACCGCTATGTTTCCCACATTGCCAAGAATGGGGAGCAGAGCAATAGTAGAAACAAGAGCAATGTTAACTACAGCGTTCTTTTAGCAGTCCCATGAGAGTTCAGAATTGACATCGAAATGCAATGTACGTCACTCATCCCGTTTTGTGCAACATCATACAGAGGCCCCATATTACCTTTTCGTGTGAATGTAGAAGTCAACTTTTACAACTCAAGTTTCCTGCTCAGTCAAGGACTATAGTTGAAAAGCAACTGGTGATTCACCTTCTACGTGGCAAGGGGTAACTAGAAAACCATGTGTTTTCATGAATCTCTCTCTGTCTTAAGAGAAATCGAAAGAAGAAATACGAAAAACCGCTATGTTTCCCACATTGCCAAGAATGGGGAGCAGAGCAATAGTAGAAACAAGAGCAATGTTAACTACAGCGTTCTTTTAGCAGTCCCATGAGAGTTCAGAATTGACATCGAAATGCAATGTACGTCACTCATCTCGTTTTGTGCAACATCATACAGAGGCCCTATATTACCTTTTCGAGTGAATGTAGAAGTCAACTTTTACAACTCAAGTTTCCTGCTCAGTTAAACACTATAGTTGAAAAGCAACTGGTGATTCACCTTCTACGTGGCAAGGGGTAACTAGAAAACCATGTGTTTTCATGAATCTCTCTCTGTCTTAAGAGAAATCGAAATAAGAAATACGAAAAACCGCTATGTTTCCCACATTGCCAAGAATGGGGAGCAGAGCAATAGTAGAAACAAGAGCAATGTTAACTACAGCGTTCTTTTAGCAGTCCCATGAGAGTTCAGAATTGACATCGAAATGCAATGTACGTCACTCATCTCGTTTTGTGCAACATCATACAGAGGCCCCATATTACCTTTTCGAGTGAATGTAGAAGTCAACTTTTACAACTCAAGTTTCCTGCTCAGTCAAAGACTATAGTTGAAAAGCAACTGGTGATTCACCTTCTACGTGGCAAGGGGTAACTAGAAAACCATGTGTTTTCATGAATCTCTCTCTGTCTTAAGAGAAATCGAAAGAAGAAATACGAAAAACCGCTATGTTTCCCACATTGCCAAGAATGGGGAGCAGAGCAATAGTAGAAACAAGAGCAATGTTAACTACAGCGTTCTTTTAGCAGTCCCATGAGAGTTCAGAATTGACATCGAAATGCAATGTACGTCACTCATCTCGTTTTGTGCAACATCATACAGAGGCCCCATATTACCTTTTCGAGTGAATGTAGAAGTCAACTTTTAGAACTCAAGTTTCCTGCTCAGTCAAACACTATAGTTGAAAAGCAACTGGTGATTCACCTTCTACGTGGCAAGGGGTAACTAGAAAACCATGTGTTTTCATGAATCTCTCTCTGTCTTAAGAGAAATCGAAAGAAGAAATACGAAAAACCGCTATGTTTCCCACATTGCCAAGAATGGGGAGCAGAGCAATAGTAGAAACAAGAGCAATGTTAACTACAGCGTTCTTTTAGCAGTCCCATGAGAGTTCAGAATTGACATCGAAATGCAATGTACGTCACTCATCTCGTTTTGTGCAACATCATACAGAGGCCCCATATTACCTTTTCGAGTGAATGTAGAAGTCAACTTTTACAACTCAAGTTTCCTGCTCAGTCAAGGACTATAGTTGAAAAGCAACTGGTGATTCACCTTCTACGTGGCAAGGGGTAACTAGAAAACCATGTGTTTTCATGAATCTCTCTCTGTCTTAAGAGAAATCGAAAGAAGAAATACGAAAAACCGCTATGTTTCCCACATTGCCAAGAATGGGGAGCAGAGCAATAGTAGAAACAAGAGCAATGTTAACTACAGCGTTCTTTTAGCAGTCCCATGAGAGTTCAGAATTGACATCGAAATGCAATGTACGTCACTCATCTCGTTTTGTGCAACATCATACAGAGGCCCCATATTACCTTTTCGAGTGAATGTAGAAGTCAACTTTTACAACTCAAGTTTCCTGCTCAGTCAAAGACTGTAGTTGAAAAGCAACTGGTGATTCACCTTCTAGGTGGCAAGGGGTAACTAGAAAACCATGTGTTTTCATGAATCTCTCTCTGTCTTAAGAGAAATCGAAAGAAGAAATACGAAAAACCGCTATGTTTCCCACATTGCCAAGAATGGGGAGCAGAGCAATAGTAGAAACAAGAGCAATGTTAACTACAGCGTTCTTTTAGCAGTCCCATGAGAGTTCAGAATTGACATCGAAATGCAATGTACGTCACTCATCTCGTTTTGTGCAACATCATACAGAGGCCCCATATTACCTTTTCGAGTGAATGTAGAAGTCAACTTTTACAACTCAAGTTTCCTGCTCAGTCAAAGACTGTAGTTGAAAAGCAACTGGTGATTCACCTTCTAGGTGGCAAGGGGTAACTAGAAAACCATGTGTTTTCATGAATCTCTCTCTGTCTTAAGAGAAATCGAAAGAAGAAATACGAAAAACCGCTATGTTTCCCACATTGCCAAGAATGGGGAGCAGAGCAATAGTAGAAACAAGAGCAATGTTAACTACAGCGTTCTTTTAGCAGTCCCATGAGAGTTCAGAATTGACATCGAAATGCAATGTACGTCACTCATCTCGTTTTGTGCAACATCATACAGAGGCCCCATATTACCTTTTCGAGTGAATGTAGAAGTCAACTTTTAGAACTCAAGTTTCCTGCTCAGTCAAAGACTGTAGTTGAAAAGCAACTGGTGATTCACCTTCTAGGTGGCAAGGGGTAACTAGAAAACCATGTGTTTTCATGAATCTCTCTCTGTCTTAAGAGAAATCGAAAGAAGAAATACGAAAAACCGCTATGTTTCCCACATTGCCAAGAATGGGGAGCAGAGCAATAGTAGAAACAAGAGCAATGTTAACTACAGCGTTCTTTTAGCAGTCCCATGAGAGTTCAGAATTGACATCGAAATGCAATGTACGTCACTCATCTCGTTTTGTGCAACATCATACAGAGGCCCCATATTACCTTTTCGAGTGAATGTAGAAGTCAACTTTTAGAACTCAAGTTTCCTGCTCAGTCAAGGACTATAGTTGAAAAGCAACTGGTGATTCACCTTCTACGTGGCAAGGGGTAACTAGAAAACCATGTGTTTTCATGAATCTCTCTCTGTCTTAAGAGAAATCGAAAGAAGAAATACGAAAAACCGCTATGTTTCCCACATTGCCAAGAATGGGGAGCAGAGCAATAGTAGAAACAAGAGCAATGTTAACTACAGCGTTCTTTTAGCAGTCCCATGAGAGTTCAGAATTGACATCGAAATGCAATGTACGTCACTCATCTCGTTTTGTGCAACATCATACAGAGGCCCCATATTACCTTTTCGAGTGAATGTAGAAGTCAACTTTTAGAACTCAAGTTTCCTGCTCAGTCAAAGACTGTAGTTGAAAAGCAACTGGTGATTCACCTTCTACGTGGCAAGGGGTAACTAGAAAACCATGTGTTTTCATGAATCTCTCTCTGTCTTAAGAGAAATCGAAAGAAGAAATACGAAAAACCGCTATGTTTCCCACATTGCCAAGAATGGGGAGCAGAGCAATAGTAGAAACAAGAGCAATGTTAACTACAGCGTTCTTTTAGCAGTCCCATGAGAGTTCAGAATTGACATCGAAATGCAATGTACGTCACTCATCTCGTTTTGTGCAACATCATACAGAGGCCCCATATTACCTTTTCGAGTGAATGTAGAAGTCAACTTTTAGAACTCAAGTTTCCTGCTCAGTCAAGGACTATAGTTGAAAAGCAACTGGTGATTCACCTTCTACGTGGCAAGGGGTAACTAGAAAACCATGTGTTTTCATGAATCTCTCTCTGTCTTAAGAGAAATCGAAAGAAGAAATACGAAAAACCGCTATGTTTCCCACATTGCCAAGAATGGGGAGCAGAGCAACAGTAGAAACAAGAGGAATGTTAACTACAGCGTTCTTTTAGCAGTCCCATGAGAGTTCAGAATTGACATCGAAATGCAATGTACGTCACTCATCTCGTTTTGTGCAACATCATACAGAGGCCCCATATTACCTTTTCGAGTGAATGTAGAAGTCAACTTTTAGAACTCAAGTTTCCTGCTCAGTCAAGGACTATAGTTGAAAAGCAACTGGTGATTCACCTTCTACGTGGCAAGGGGTAACTATAAAACCATGTGTTTTCATGAATCTCTCTCTGTCTTAAGAGAAATCGAAAGAAGAAATACGAAAAACCGCTATGTTTCCCACATTGCCAAGAATGGGGAGCAGAGCAATAGTAGAAACAAGAGCAATGTTAACTACAGCGTTCTTTTAGCAGTCCCATGAGAGTTCAGAATTGACATCGAAATGCAATGTACGTCACTCATCTCGTTTTGTGCAACATCATACAGAGGCCCCATATTACCTTTTCGAGTGAATGTAGAAGTCAACTTTTAGAACTCAAGTTTCCTGCTCAGTCAAGGACTATAGTTGAAAAGCAACTGGTGATTCACCTTCTACGTGGCAAGGGGTAACTAGAAAACCATGTGTTTTCATGAATCTCTCTCTGTCTTAAGAGAAATCGAAAGAAGAAATACGAAAAACCGCTATGTTTCCCACATTGCCAAGAATGGGGAGCAGAGCAACAGTAGAAACAAGAGGAATGTTAACTACAGCGTTCTTTTAGCAGTCCCATGAGAGTTCAGAATTGACATCGAAATGCAATGTACGTCACTCATCTCGTTTTGTGCAACATCATACAGAGGCCCCATATTACCTTTTCGAGTGAATGTAGAAGTCAACTTTTAGAACTCAAGTTTCCTGCTCAGTCAAGGACTATAGTTGAAAAGCAACTGGTGATTCACCTTCTACGTGGCAAGGGGTAACTAGAAAACCATGTGTTTTCATGAATCTCTCTCTGTCTTAAGAGAAATCGAAAGAAGAAATACGAAAAACCGCTATGTTTCCCACATTGCCAAGAATGGGGAGCAGAGCAATAGTAGAAACAAGAGCAATGTTAACTACAGCGTTCTTTTAGCAGTCCCATGAGAGTTCAGAATTGACATCGAAATGCAATGTACGTCACTCATCTCGTTTTGTGCAACATCATACAGAGGCCCCATATTACCTTTTCGAGTGAATGTAGAAGTCAACTTTTACAACTCAAGTTTCCTGCTCAGTCAAAGACTGTAGTTGAAAAGCAACTGGTGATTCACCTTCTACGTGGCAAGGGGTAACTAGAAAACCATGTGTTTTCATGAATCTCTCTCTGTCTTAAGAGAAATCGAAAGAAGAAATACGAAAAACCGCTATGTTTCCCACATTGCCAAGAATGGGGAGCAGAGCAATAGTAGAAACAAGAGCAATGTTAACTACAGCGTTCTTTTAGCAGTCCCATGAGAGTTCAGAATTGACATCGAAATGCAATGTACGTCACTCATCTCGTTTTGTGCAACATCATACAGAGGCCCCATATTACCTTTTCGAGTGAATGTAGAAGTCAACTTTTAGAACTCAAGTTTCCTGCTCAGTCAAGGACTATAGTTGAAAAGCAACTGGTGATTCACCTTCTACGTGGCAAGGGGTAACTAGAAAACCATGTGTTTTCATGAATCTCTCTCTGTCTTAAGAGAAATCGAAAGAAGAAATACGAAAAACCGCTATGTTTCCCACATTGCCAAGAATGGGGAGCAGAGCAACAGTAGAAACAAGAGGAATGTTAACTACAGCGTTCTTTTAGCAGTCCCATGAGAGTTCAGAATTGACATCGAAATGCAATGTACGTCACTCATCTCGTTTTGTGCAACATCATACAGAGGCCCCATATTACCTTTTCGAGTGAATGTAGAAGTCAACTTTTAGAACTCAAGTTTCCTGCTCAGTCAAGGACTATAGTTGAAAAGCAACTGGTGATTCACCTTCTACGTGGCAAGGGGTAACTAGAAAACCATGTGTTTTCATGAATCTCTCTCTGTCTTAAGAGAAATCGAAAGAAGAAATACGAAAAACCGCTATGTTTCCCACATTGCCAAGAATGGGGAGCAGAGCAATAGTAGAAACAAGAGCAATGTTAACTACAGCGTTCTTTTAGCAGTCCCATGAGAGTTCAGAATTGACATCGAAATGCAATGTACGTCACTCATCTCGTTTTGTGCAACATCATACAGAGGCCCCATATTACCTTTTCGAGTGAATGTAGAAGTCAACTTTTACAACTCAAGTTTCCTGCTCAGTCAAAGACTGTAGTTGAAAAGCAACTGGTGATTCACCTTCTACGTGGCAAGGGGTAACTAGAAAACCATGTGTTTTCATGAATCTCTCTCTGTCTTAAGAGAAATCGAAAGAAGAAATACGAAAAACCGCTATGTTTCCCACATTGCCAAGAATGGGGAGCAGAGCAATAGTAGAAACAAGAGCAATGTTAACTACAGCGTTCTTTTAGCAGTCCCATGAGAGTTCAGAATTGACATCGAAATGCAATGTACGTCACTCATCTCGTTTTGTGCAACATCATACAGAGGCCCCATATTACCTTTTCGAGTGAATGTAGAAGTCAACTTTTAGAACTCAAGTTTCCTGCTCAGTCAAACACTATAGTTGAAAAGCAACTGGTGATTCACCTTCTACGTGGCAAGGGGTAACTAGAAAACCATGTGTTTTCATGAATCTCTCTCTGTCTTAAGAGAAATCGAAAGAAGAAATACGAAAAACCGCTATGTTTCCCACATTGCCAAGAATGGGGAGCAGAGCAATAGTAGAAACAAGAGCAATGTTAACTACAGCGTTCTTTTAGCAGTCCCATGAGAGTTCAGAATTGACATCGAAATGCAATGTACGTCACTCATCTCGTTTTGTGCAACATCATACAGAGGCCCCATATTACCTTTTCGAGTGAATGTAGAAGTCAACTTTTAGAACTCAAGTTTCCTGCTCAGTCAAAGACTGTAGTTGAAAAGCAACTGGTGATTCACCTTCTACGTGGCAAGGGGTAACTAGAAAACCATGTGTTTTCATGAATCTCTCTCTGTCTTAAGAGAAATCGAAAGAAGAAATACGAAAAACCGCTATGTTTCCCACATTGCCAAGAATGGGGAGCAGAGCAATAGTAGAAACAAGAGCAATGTTAACTACAGCGTTCTTTTAGCAGTCCCATGAGAGTTCAGAATTGACATCGAAATGCAATGTACGTCACTCATCTCGTTTTGTGCAACATCATACAGAGGCCCCATATTACCTTTTCGAGTGAATGTAGAAGTCAACTTTTAGAACTCAAGTTTCCTGCTCAGTCAAGGACTATAGTTGAAAAGCAACTGGTGATTCACCTTCTACGTGGCAAGGGGTAACTAGAAAACCATGTGTTTTCATGAATCTCTCTCTGTCTTAAGAGAAATCGAAAGAAGAAATACGAAAAACCGCTATGTTTCCCACATTGCCAAGAATGGGGAGCAGAACAACAGTAGAAACAAGAGGAATGTTAACTACAGCGTTCTTTTAGCAGTCCCATGAGAGTTCAGAATTGACATCGAAATGCAATGTACGTCACTCATCTCGTTTTGTGCAACATCATACAGAGGCCCCATATTACCTTTTCGAGTGAATGTAGAAGTCAACTTTTAGAACTCAAGTTTCCTGCTCAGTCAAGGACTATAGTTGAAAAGCAACTGGTGATTCACCTTCTACGTGGCAAGGGGTAACTAGAAAACCATGTGTTTTCATGAATCTCTCTCTGTCTTAAGAGAAATCGAAAGAAGAAATACGAAAAACCGCTATGTTTCCCACATTGCCAAGAATGGGGAGCAGAGCAATAGTAGAAACAAGAGCAATGTTAACTACAGCGTTCTTTTAGCAGTCCCATGAGAGTTCAGAATTGACATCGAAATGCAATGTACGTCACTCATCTCGTTTTGTGCAACATCATACAGAGGCCCCATATTACCTTTTCGAGTGAATGTAGAAGTCAACTTTTACAACTCAAGTTTCCTGCTCAGTCAAAGACTGTAGTTGAAAAGCAACTGGTGATTCACCTTCTACGTGGCAAGGGGTAACTAGAAAACCATGTGTTTTCATGAATCTCTCTCTGTCTTAAGAGAAATCGAAAGAAGAAATACGAAAAACCGCTATGTTTCCCACATTGCCAAGAATGGGGAGCAGAGCAATAGTAGAAACAAGAGCAATGTTAACTACAGCGTTCTTTTAGCAGTCCCATGAGAGTTCAGAATTGACATCGAAATGCAATGTACGTCACTCATCTCGTTTTGTGCAACATCATACAGAGGCCCCATATTACCTTTTCGAGTGAATGTAGAAGTCAACTTTTAGAACTCAAGTTTCCTGCTCAGTCAAACACTATAGTTGAAAAGCAACTGGTGATTCACCTTCTACGTGGCAAGGGGTAACTAGAAAACCATGTGTTTTCATGAATCTCTCTCTGTCTTAAGAGAAATCGAAAGAAGAAATACGAAAAACCGCTATGTTTCCCACATTGCCAAGAATGGGGAGCAGAGCAATAGTAGAAACAAGAGCAATGTTAACTACAGCGTTCTTTTAGCAGTCCCATGAGAGTTCAGAATTGACATCGAAATGCAATGTACGTCACTCATCTCGTTTTGTGCAACATCATACAGAGGCCCCATATTACCTTTTCGAGTGAATGTAGAAGTCAACTTTTAGAACTCAAGTTTCCTGCTCAGTCAAAGACTGTAGTTGAAAAGCAACTGGTGATTCACCTTCTACGTGGCAAGGGGTAACTAGAAAACCATGTGTTTTCATGAATCTCTCTCTGTCTTAAGTGAAATCGAAAGAAGAAATACGAAAAACCGCTATGTTTCCCACATTGCCAAGAATGGGGAGCAGAGCAATAGTAGAAACAAGAGCAATGTTAACTACAGCGTTCTTTTAGCAGTCCCATGAGAGTTCAGAATTGACATCGAAATGCAATGTACGTCACTCATCTCGTTTTGTGCAACATCATACAGAGGCCCCATATTACCTTTTCGAGTGAATGTAGAAGTCAACTTTTACAACTCAAGTTTCCTGCTCAGTCAAACACTATAGTTGAAAAGCAACTGGTGATTCACCTTCTACGTGGCAAGGGGTAACTAGAAAACCATGTGTTTTCATGAATCTCTCTCTGTCTTAAGAGAAATCGAAAGAAGAAATATGAAAAACCGCTATGTTTCCCACATTGCCAAGAATGGGGAGCAGAGCAATAGTAGAAACAAGAGCAATGTTAACTACAGCGTTCTTTTAGCAGTCCCATGAGAGTTCAGAATTGACATCGAAATGCAATGTACGTCACTCATCTCGTTTTGTGCAACATCATACAGAGGCCCCATATTACCTTTTCGAGTGAATGTAGAAGTCAACTTTTAGAACTCAAGTTTCCTGCTCAGTCAAACACTATAGTTGAAAAGCAACTGGTGATTCACCTTCTACGTGGCAAGGGGTAACTAGAAAACCATGTGTTTTCATGAATCTCTCTCTGTCTTAAGAGAAATCGAAAGAAGAAATACGAAAAACCGCTATGTTTCCCACATTGCCAAGAATGGGGAGCAGAGCAATAGTAGAAACAAGAGCAATGTTAACTACAGCGTTCTTTTAGCAGTCCCATGAGAGTTCAGAATTGACATCGAAATGCAATATACGTCACTCATCTCGTTTTGTGCAACATCATACAGAGGCCCCATATTACCTTTTCGAGTGAATGTAGAAGTCAACTTTTAGAACTCAAGTTTCCTGCTCAGTCAAACACTATAGTTGAAAAGCAACTGGTGATTCACCTTCTACGTGGCAAGGGGTAACTAGAAAACCATGTGTTTTCATGAATCTCTCTCTGTCTTAAGAGAAATCGAAAGAAGAAATACGAAAAACCGCTATGTTTCCCACATTGCCAAGAATGGGGAGCAGAGCAATAGTAGAAACAAGAGCAATGTTAACTACAGCGTTCTTTTAGCAGTCCCATGAGAGTTCAGAATTGACATCGAAATGCAATGTACGTCACTCATCTCGTTTTGTGCAACATCATACAGAGGCCCCATATTACCTTTTCGAGTGAATGTAGAAGTCAACTTTTAGAACTCAAGTTTCCTGCTCAGTCAAAGACTGTAGTTGAAAAGCAACTGGTGATTCACCTTCTACGTGGCAAGGGGTAACTAGAAAACCATGTGTTTTCATGAATCTCTCTCTGTCTTAAGAGAAATCGAAAGAAGAAATACGAAAAACCGCTATGTTTCCCACATTGCCAAGAATGGGGAGCAGAGCAATAGTAGAAACAAGAGCAATGTTAACTACAGCGTTCTTTTAGCAGTCCCATGAGAGTTCAGAATTGACATCGAAATGCAATGTACGTCACTCATCTCGTTTTGTGCAACATCATACAGAGGCCCCATATTACCTTTTCGAGTGAATGTAGAAGTCAACTTTTACAACTCAAGTTTCCTGCTCAGTCAAACACTATAGTTGAAAAGCAACTGGTGATT